>NC_091631.1:32409474-33609474 GCF_027580195.1 Bos mutus | reverse complement strand
GCCAATGCAGGAGACACAAGAGATGCAGGTTCAATCCCTGGGTAAGGAAGATCTCCTGGAGTAAGAAATGGCACCCCATTCCAGTATTCTTGCCTGGAAAATTGCATGGGCAGAGGAACCTGGCAGGCTACAGTCCATGGGGTCACAAAGAATCAGACACAACTGAGAAACTGAGCACAGCACAGGATCATCATGAAATATAAATATTTATAAATAATACATTGATTCATAAATATGGCTTTCTTTCCATATTCCTAGTTCAATAAATAATTTAATGCATCTTTTAACATGAATTAGCCAAAGCAGTATCTTCCTCATTATTAGGGTCACTTTTTCAGCCATCTTATCTATTTTCCAAAACAGATGACCTTCTCTTCAGTCCGAGGGCAGAATTTGGGCGAGGACACAGCACAATCTGAATCCACATGTAATGCAGTCATTGGAAACTTTATCCCAAGTTACAGGTCCCATTTGCATCACACTAAGGCAGTTAGTGTTTGGCTTGCATCCTGCAAGAGTATATTCATGACCTCTAAAAACCACTTAATTTTTTTGCCTTTTAAAAATAACCTTTTAGATTTTTTTTTTTACTGAAGTATAATATTCATATAGAAAATCATCTAAGCCATAAGTGTTTGGCTTAATGAATAGTCACAGAGTAAAACATCCATATAGCATCAATCAGGCCAAGAAAGAGAACATTTCCAGCAGTCTAGAATCCCTCACAAATACTACAGTATTGCTTTTTAAAGCACTGTTTATAAAACATCCTTAGAAACACCCAACACATGCAGTTGTAAGGCTGTATTACCAGGAATAGTTATCAAAGCTGGGACTATCGATTCTGTGGCAAGTGACCTATACAGGCATCCATTATTGAGGACATTTCAGGTTACTGTTCTTGGTCGAACAGTAAAAATAGATAGCGTTTATGGACCACTTACTATGTGCCAAGTATATTTACATATATTAAATAATTTAACCCTAAGTCCTGCTTTGTAGATGAGAAAACTGAGTCAAAGACAGGTTAAGTGAATTTCTAAAAGCCACACAGCTTGTAAATGGCAGGGTCTGGACCCCAAGTCAGGCAGTCTGGCTCCAGAGTCCACAAGCTTAGTCACCATACCATACTGCCCTATCCAGTGGTTTGTTGTTCAAAATAAAGTAAATGAGAGCAAACCCTGTAATATGAGAGACTTTGTAAGGACTCAAGTATAAGGTTACTCCCTCTTTCCTTTGGTATGATTTTGGAAAAACAAAACAGCAAAAACCTCACCCTATATTCAAGCTTATATGGTATTTGCAGATGATTCCCAAATATTTATGTCCATCCCAGACCGCTGTTCTAAGCTGCAGACCCACCTAGCCAACAGGCACTTCAAAGTCAGCAGCCCAAATCAAAAGTCATCATCTTCCTAAATCAGCCTTCTGCAAGGTACTCTTCCTCCTTTCGTCCAACGCAGTGAATGTCACCACCAAACCCAGCTGTCCAAGCCAGAAACCTGGGTGCTATCAAGGATTCCAGCGTCTTCTTCATTGCTATTGAAAAAAATCACACTCCCTTCTGCTTTCATCGAAACTGATCTCTCTTCCCAGAAGTTCCTGATTTCTTTATACCACTTGCACAAGTCTCAAGTCCAGAATACCTTTAGACTAACAGCCTACACTCAGTCATAAGGAAAGACAGAGAAGAGGGATCAAAACTCTTCTAGTTCTTATAACACTGTACACCTCCATCTGATGGACTTATTTTCATTTTCTCTCCCAGCTGGCCCCTCAAGACCCTTCCCACCTCCCTGCCCAGTTTCCATCTCGCTTTCCTTTTCTGAGAAGTATATACCCTGAGTGAGAACACCCACCCTAAATCTTTTCGTTCCAGTCCCTTCCATCTGGAGCCTCAACTTTGGGATAAAAGAGGAAGCGAGGAAGGGAGAAGTAGGCGACGAAAAAGGGGAAAGGAATAAAGAACATGGGATAAACAGAAGTGATCGGAGAGAATGGAGAGATTCACTAGGAAGAAGAGGATGGGGAAAGAGAGATGACAGAGGAAATTGGGAGGTAAGGGGATGTGGGGATGAAACACGGAGAAAGGGAGAAGGAGAAGCGGTTGGGGGAAAAGGTGGGGAGACAGGAAAGAAGGGCAGGCAAAGGACATGGGGAGAACTGGTGCGGAGAAGAGGTGAGGCGAGAGGATCCAGGAGAAGGGATGGAGGATAAGGGTCTGGAGAGGAAAGAACGGAGAGATGGAACGAGAAGAAGACGATGGGAAGAAGGAAGAGGGGAACGGGGAGAAAAGGGTTCGCAGGGGAGGAGAATAGAACAGTGAGGGAGAAGAGGGGACGGTGGCGGAATAGGGGGCGGGAAAGAAGATGGAAGAGCAGGACGAGAAGGAGACTGGGACTCAGAGAGGGGATGCGGAGAACGGGACGGGGAAGGGGGACCGGGCGGTTGGACCGGGAGAAGGGAAGGGAGCGGGGACGAGGGGCGGCGCTGGGGCCGGATCCGGCCGGGGATGGGGCCGGGAAGTCGAGGGGCGGAGGGAGGACGGGCTGGGGGGGCAGCGGCGCGGAGAGCGGGTGGGGGCGGAGGCGGGGGCTCGCGGGCGGAGGGGCGGGGGTTCGGGTTACCGCGCGGAGGGCGGGGGAGGGGAGGGGAGGGGAGGGGGCGCGGGGCCGCGGCGGCGAATCTCGCATCCTCCGCGGGGCGGCTGTGGAGGAGGCGGCGCCCCGGCGGCGGCGGCGGACGGACCGATCGACGGGCGGGGGCGCGCGGACCGACGGCCGGTCGCCGGGAGCTGCTCGCGGACTGAGAGACAGCGGCGGCGGAAGATGCGCAGCCCCAGGCCCCGCACGGGCGGGCGCTGCCCGGGGGGCTGACCGCGCCGGACGGCGCCCCAGGACCGGGCGAGGGAGCCCGCGCGGCGCGGAGGTTAGTGCCCGCGGCTGCCCGGCCCGTCCGGCCGCGCCCGCCGGCCCGCCGGCCTCTCCCGGGCGGCGGTGGCGGCGACCGAGCCGGGGGCTTTGTTCTGAGCCGGAGACAATGGGGGAGGGGGGGCCTGGGCCTGCGGGATGAGGGCTAGCGTGAACGTGAACGTGGGGGCAGGGCTGGGGGTCTTTGTGCTGCGTGTGTCATCGCGTCGGGTGTGTGGCGGCGTGAGTGTGCCGGGGGTGTGGGCAGGGTGTGTGTGTGTTCCTCCGAGTGTGAGTGTGAGCGCGAGTGCATCGCCTAGTGTGAGTCAGTGCGTGTCACTGGGAAGTTGTGTGTCTGCGTGTATGTGTCTGGCCGTGTGTACGTGCGTGTCACTATGATGGGGTGTGGGTCAGAGTGAGTGTGTGTCTGGTGAACGAGTCCTTGTGAGGGAGTGTGGGTGTGTGTGTGTGTGTGTGTGTGTGTGTGTGTGTGTGTGTGTTGCCCGCCTCTGTGGGAGCCATGTGTCAGAATGTGGAGGATGGGTGTGTGACAGACAAACTGAGACAAAGAAACTGAGGAGGGAGAAGTAAAGAGAAACAGGGAAGAGACAGGCCAAGCCCAAGCTGGAAGCCTGTCACCCAGACTGTTGAGTTTGGGTCCAGGATGCCTAGATCAGAATCCCACACAGGGGACAGAGGGAGGTCACCACCAGCCTCAGCCCACGTGGAGGGGGTGGGGAAGGGGAGGTCCAGAAGCACAATGAACTCAGTGTGGCGTGGGCTGGGCCCGCAGCCACGGGGTCATAGGCCAGAAAAATATTGTTGCTAATGTCAACTCCTCAAATACCCACAGGGGACACAGTCACAGGCAGCACACATCCACAAGAGATGCCTTCACAGCCATCACATGCCCCTCGGAAGCACTGACAGAGCCAACATACGTTTACAGAAGGTGCTCTGAGAACAGTGCACACCCACAGCAGAAATGGTGCAGCCAACACGGGACTCTGTCAAAGCCAGCACACAGCAAGGGATACACGGTTGCTGCCAGCACCTTTCCTGAGACACTGCCGGAGCAACATGCATCCACTGGGAACCTGTCACAGCCCACCAACATCTAGGTTGTACTTCAGGGCTGTCTGTACATAGCAGGTGTCTCAGAGACCTGACAGTAATGGGATGCTGTGTTGCAGTCACTCTTACCAACACCTTTTTGTACATCCCATAAGAAAAACTTTTAGGTGTCATGCACACACCACAGACTGAGCAGTCCCAACTGCTGAATAAACTCCCATTAACTTATGATGCTCACACCAAGTCTTCTCACCCATAGACCTCCCAGGGTTACCCTCTGGTTCCTTGAAAACTTGGGGACTTAGATCAATCTTTCCCTCACCCCGTACCCTGCCATGGTTCTAAGTGTCCCTCCAAGTGCAGCCTCACAGTCTTGAGTTCTTCAGCTCCTATTGCCATCTCCTCTCCCAGGACCACTCAGTGCAACTGGTCTGTCTCTGAAATTCTGTACCTGCATTCCACTCTGCCCACAGCCTCCTGAGTCCTTTGAGCTCCCTGATGCCCTCACTCCCATTCCACTTACCCTTCAACCTCACAGTGATCCCTTGCCCTTAACCTTTTTGCTTTTTCCTAATCTTCTCTTTCTGGCTTTATACTCTCCTTCCAGTTTATATGTCCAAGACCATCACTTCACCCACTCTTTGACCGCTCTGTTCCTTTGTTATTGTCTTTAGATCACCCGTCCCACAAAGTCTCAACCCAGCTGGAATCATTTCCCAACCACACCAAGTGATGCTTCTATAAATTCATGCTTCTATAAATTGCACCCTCAACTGGGCCCTCCATAAATAAACAAATAGATGAAATATTTTCTAGTTTTTTACATCCCTTCACCTTACATCCCTCATTGTCTTCAGCAGATTAATTAGTCAACCCACTGGATCATTTATTCTGCAAACACCTATTAAGCACCTACTGTGTGCCAAGCAGTGTGATAGATGCTAGCATTACAAGGGTGAACAAAATAGATGTGGTCCTTGCCCTTATGGAGCTTACAGGCCATGGGGTGAGCACGGTGATGTGGCAGCACGTAGCAGGCCAACCTGAGCCCTTGAAGGGGAACTAGACGAGGGTTTGGGAAGGAAGTGGCATTGAAGCTTATGCTTGATAGATAAGTAAGAGGCTACCAAGCAAAGGAGAGGCGGCGGTGAGGTGGAGCATGTGGAGAGTATGCCAAACCAATGGAGCAGCACTGGAAAACCCACATTAAGAAAGTATTGTATGTCTGAGGGGAAAAGCAATCCAATGAGCCTGGCACTGATAGCACGACGTGAGGGTGGGTCAGAGAGTCTGGGAGAGGTGAGAAAGGGTTAGTTAGGTTGTGTGCTTCTTCTAGGTCACATGATTGCTTCCTGAACCCAGGGAGAATTGAAAGTCACCGAATCATTTGAAGCTGTGGTGTGATATGATCAGATTTGTCTTACAGAGACCACTCTGACAGCAGTGTGGAGACTAGAGTGAGGCATCTGAAAGGAAGGGGATAGCTGGCTGTTGTAGGAACCCAGGAGGGGATAATGCTGGGCTGAACTGGAAGAATGGCAGTAGAGGTCGAGATAGTAGGTAGCTTCAAGAATGCTTTAAGCAGTGGGGTCAGAAGGACTCAGTGACAGAATGGATACGGGGGCTGAAGGAGAGGGAGGAAGGAAGGAAGAGCAGACACAACAGACAGACCTGGTCTGTCAGCCACCCGGAAAGTTGAGGCCATCCAGTTTGAATTCCCTCAACTGTTGCAGATCCCATCCACTTCAGCCTCAGGGGAGACCTCACTCAACAAAGTAATCTTGAGTCTTATCCATGTGTCTGGTTTCTCCCTGTGCACTCGTTCCTCCTATGAGCACATGAAGAGCCTCCAGGCTCTCCTACTTTCCTGCACTCTGAAATACCTGACTATCTAAGACGCTCTCTCGCTTTGCTTCACTGCCGTGTTTTGTGAAAAGCTCTTCTGCACCAAACTGTTCCCACCTCCTGACTTCCCATTTATTCCTGCCCCATCTATGTAACTGCTCTCCCTAAGATAACATGACTTCTCGTTTGCCAAATTTAGGGGCTTTTTTCAAAAGTCCTCAACTGCTTGACCTCTTGGAAGGGTCCAACATTGTTGACTGTTATTTCCTCTTTGAATCATTCATGTCTTATGCCTTTTGAACCACTATTTTATTCTGTCAACATTCGATGAGCTCTCATGTCCCAACCACACTGCTAGGTGCTGGGAATATGATGATGGAAGACACTGTTCCTACCCTCGGCAAAGGAGACAGGCAAATAAACAGATGATGATACAGTAGGGTGGGATCTGTGCATCCCTCTCTCAAAACACCTCCTGACTGTTCCTTCTCTGTCTACTTTGGGGGCTCCTTTGGGTGGCACCTAGGGCTTCCCAAGTGGCGCTAGTGGTAAAGAATCCGCCTGCCAATGCAGGAGACACAGAAGATACGGGTTTGATCCCTGAGTCAGGAAGATCCCCTGGAGGAGAAAATGGCAAACCACTTCAGTATTATTGCCTGGAAGAACCCATGGACAGAAGAGCCTGGCAGGCGACAGTCCATGAGGTCGCAAAGACTGGACACGACTGAGCGACTGAGCATGCATGCATGCTATGTGTGATTGAGTGACCCCTAAGTGTTACGATTTATTAGAGGTCTGACTTGGACCTTCTTATCTCACTGTATACACCCCTCTGGGTGATCTATCGCATTCATTTCCAGGGCTTTAGTTATCATCTGAGTAAGCTGATGACTCCCAAATAACTCTTTCTTCCAGATCTCTCTTCAGACGCCCAGACCTGCAGACTTGCTTCCTTTTGGATTTTTACTACTGAGCCCATACTATAGAGTCCCCTAACATGTCCCAGACCTGAGCTCATCTTTCCTTCCTCCCCAAAACCACCGTCTCCACTCAGTCAACAAGCTACAAAGCCAGAAATTAACTGTAGCCACTCTCTTCTCTACATGTCCTATAACCTAGAACCTCTTAGTTCTCCTTCCTTCCCAGCTTTCTCTGATGTGCCATCCCCTTTTATCCATGGGCTCAGCTACTGCCTCCATCTCACCGTATTTTCACTTGAACTACAGCAGGAGCCTCCTAACTTGTCTCCCTAGACAAGTCTACTTCTAGTCTACTCTTCCCTCTTCCAATCCAATCTTTTCCGTAAAATGCAAATCCAGCCATAGCATTCCCTGCTTGCGTTCTTTAGTATCCTTACACTATCTTGGGTGAGACTTCTACATTAATGAGGCTTCAGAGATCTGTCACGATCAGACTTCCCCCAGCCTCCCCAGCCTCATAGCCTGTCCTGTTTCCATAGCTCCCTCACATTGCAAGTCCCAGCCATGCTGAATTCCTTGTCGTTCTCCAAAGACGCTGCATTCTTCCATGCTTCTGGCCCTTTAGACATACTGCTCTCTGCCTGAAAAGCCCTTTACTCCCTTTGTCTCCTGGCTGACCCCGTCCCATCCTCAGCTCTCTTCTCAAGCTCTCCCTCTCCTGACCACCAGACCAGCTTGGAATCCTCTTGTCTCACTGTTGTCATTGCCTCTTTGCTTTTTCTCTCTCTGCCTGGGCTGGGGCGTCCTTAATGGCAAGGTTACATGTTATTCATCTTCACATCCCCCAGGTTCCTCTATAGACGCTTGGCAATGAACAAATGAATGAATGAGGCACCTCACAGCTCCTCCCTCACTCTCATTCACTCTTCAGAAGACTGACTCCTGGTCTCAGCTGCCCACACAATAGAGTCATTTCCACACATGCCCACTTACCCAGTAGAGACGTTTCCAGTCCCCTCCCCCACAAGTTGTCCTTCCTCCCCCTACGCTCTCCTCTTCTTTCTCTTTCACCTGGGCTTCTCTTTTCCTGGATCCTCTTCCTCTCCCCCAGTCTGTACTTTATTTCTCTTTGATTCAGCTGCCAAATATCTAATAAACACCAGAAATTTGCAGATCCAAATCTGTTGGACCATGTGGTTGTTGGGGTTCTTGGAGGGAGTGGAAGCTGAGGAAGCTGTGACATGCTATCAGGCCACGGAACCTCGGTTCTGCTCCATCTGTTCTACTCCACCAGGCCCCCTTCCTAGGAGGTGTCACAGGCTGCCCCTTCTGCTAACAGCCCCCTCACACATACCACGCTGTGCCCTCCTGTTCCTGGCACCCAGACCCTTCCCGTATCAGGTTCCCAGATACTTGTGCCCTCTTCCTCTTTTTTTCTGTCAGTAGTAACAGAAGTAAGATCAGACTTTCTGATGCCCTGGCACCTGCAAGCAAAAGCCCCTCTGATGGGTTCAAGCTATTGGATCCCATCACCTTCCTGGGTTCCTGCTGCCTGCCCCTGCCTTCAGCTCTGGTGTCTGTGTTTCCAGGTAATCCTCTTCCTTCTGGACATTTAAGCCTCTGCCACTTAGGAGGGGTTTCTCAGTTCCTCTGTCCCCTGTTGAGAGGGCATCTCTTCCTGGCAGTCCACCTAGAACCCCCAAGCCTGTTGTTTATGTTTTTCTGTCTAAGTTGCTCAATGGAGGGAGCTATTTCTTCTCAGAGCCTGGAACACACTCTCATATTCTTGGTGAGGAAGGAGGAAAGGAAGGAGGAAAGGAGGGCTATGCTTCACACTTTCCAGTCACACCATTTGTCACCTGGATCACCTTAGCTTCTCTGAGCTTCCCTTTCCTCAGTTGAATATGGAGGTAACAGTAGAGTTGTTTTGAGGATTGAGAAAGAAAACGGCTATTAAATGTTCAACTCTTAATTTAGTTTGTTTTACTTCCACAATCTCAGTCCCTCCACTACTCTTCTTCTTCTCAACGTCTCATTCCCCCAAACTCGTTCTTCCCTCTACATCTCCAACTTCTCTGCCTTCTCACCAGCCTCCTGTGTAGCCTGGACTCTCCTTGTGAGAGTTAGACCTTAAACCAGGCTCTTGCTGCTCATCCCGCTACCCCTAGCTCCCTCACCCTGCCCTGCCCATCCCTGCCCAAGCCTCCCAACCTGTGAACACCATGAAGGCAGGGATGTGGTCTGTCCAGGTACTGCTATGTCTCTACTGCTTAGTATGGTGTTTGGCACATTGTAGGTCTTCAATAGATACTAATTGAATAAATGTATCAATGAATGCCCTGGACCCATCCCTCCTATTTTTCCCTCTGTCTTCTAGAAACCTCCAAGCCTCCTCTGGTCATTTCCCCTCTCACCACCTGACCTCACGCCCACCTGACCCTCAGCCTAGACTCGTAACTGCCGTGTCACTGATCACCTCTGATCCACCTTGTGTGCGCGCTGGAATTACTCTCCTACCCAGAGTTCTCCTCAGGCACCTTCCCTGTTTGGTTGCCTGGCCACTTCCATGACCCTTTATCAGGCTGCTCCAGGTGCTCCAGCAGAGAAGCAATGTTGTAGATGAGAAAGCACTAACTTTGGAGTCTGTCGGAGCTGAGTTCCAGATAATCCTCTGCTACCTGCTCTGAGTTTTTGTCTCCTCACCTGTAGAATAACACTTACCCCAGGGTTATTGTGAATGTCTGGCACGCAGTAGCAGCCAACATTCATTGAGCCTTCACTGTGTGCAGGCCACCATGCTAAGTTTTTCGTGCCATTCTTTCATTTAACTCCCCTATCAACTATATAAAGCAGGCACTTTGATCCCCGTTTTACAAAAGAGAAAACTCAGGCCTAGAAAGATTAAACAATTTTCCCAGGATTACACCATAAGCTGCAGCATCTGAATTTGACTCAGCAGAGCCCATCTTCCTAACCACTGTAGTAATAGTTCATGCTTGTGCACCTATAAAATGCCTACTCTATGCCACACACTATTCTAACTGCAAGTACACTGTAGTGTTATTATTGTTCCTATTTTATAAAGGAGCAAATGGAAGCACTGAACATTTAAATGGTTCACTAAAGGTTACATAACTAGCAAGTGAGAAGCTGGAGAGAAATCCCAGAGTTGGTTTGGCCCAAGTCCAGACTTTGGCACTGTCCCGTCCTTCCTCACCGTGACACATTGCCTCTCTTTTCGAGGTGTGCAGTAAGCACATGTTGAAGGATGAATCTATGCTGACATCTTGTCTATGGCTAGTTTATTCATTCCCTGTCGTTTCCCATTGCAGGAGGCTTGCTCCCTTAGGAGTCTCCTGAAATGATTCTCCCCAAGATCACTATGACCTTATTACTGCTAAAACCAATGGGCATTTCTCAGTCTTCATCTTACTTGGCCTCTCAGCAGCATTGGACTCTACTGACTCCTCCATCCTTGTTGAAATGCTGTCTTCTTAACTTCTGAGATATGGCCTCCTCTTTGTTCTCCAAGAAGAATCAAGCTCTCCTTGGCTGCCCCTTGAATCTACTCTTCCCCAGCGTTCTGTCCTAGTCTCTTTTTTCTCTCCACACATCCTAGCTGATGGGTCTCCGCACCCATGGCTCTCAGTTACTCCTTGGTTGGTCCAAATCCATATCTCCAAACAGACCTCTCTCCTCAGCTCCAGACCTGCAAATCTAACTGTGTGAGGGACATCCCCATGAGAAGACCCCAACAGGCACCCCCAAAATGGCTCTCCTCTGTGGTATCCTAATAGCCCCACATTGGTCATCAGACCAGCACTAACTGGAGTCAGTCTAGAGCTCTTTTATTCCCTCACCCTTCCTGAAGGGTCGGTGGCCAAGTCTTGTCAACCTCACCTCCTCACATTTTTCTTCTGTGTCTACTCTGTCCCACTGCTACTGGCCTGGGCTGCAAACACCTTATCCTTGGTGCCCCTCCTCCCATGGGTTCTCTTCTCCAGGTCTCCACTGTCTTGCTAGGTCTCTCCCTTCAGCTCCCCTGTAATTTCTGCCTCGCTCCATCTTTCCCTTCTCCGTGAATCTCAGGCAGTGTGGAGTGCATACTCCTGGGATAAGATCAAGGCTATGTCAAAAGGAGGACAAAAATAATCACTTTTTAGGTTTTGGTAAGTAAGTCTAGATGATCAAACTTTAAAGATAACCACAAGAAATAGAGAAATAAAATGGATAACTTTTAAGTCAGTGAAGTGATAAAGACATACTAGAAATGATAAGAACCTAATTCTGAAGAGTAACTTTTCAGGGGGAAGGAGAAGCCATGCAACTGGAGTGGGTACAATCCGCAACTAGATTAGTAATCGTTAAATAAATAAATGTTTTATTAAAAAAAAAAAGAAAAGGGTATGTTAACTCAGGACAGTTGTTTCACTCCCAGCCCGTTTCCTCACTGAAAGGTGGGACGCCTCCCTGACCCGGGCTGTTAGGATGATTAAGATGATTAAATAAGGCACCGTCTATGAATTGCCAACACACTAACAGCTCAGAAAAGAAATTTTCCTTCTGCCTTCTCTGCTCACATCCGTCCCGGCCTCTCCCTGAGGTGCCTAATGGGAACCAGTCCTCAGGAGGGACAGAGCCAGGCCCAGGCACTGCCCAGCTGCCCATCCATGAGGTTGTCCAGGGGACATCCAGGGGAGCCAACTTGTCAGCCTTCTCCTCTTCCTCCTGTCTTCACTCCTCCTCTCCTCTTTTCTGCTCCCCACACCCGCTCCCCAGCCCTAACTCCTTCCTTTATTTATGCCCCCCCTCACTCCAGCCCAGCTGTTCCCGTCTCTGACTTGCCTCCCCTTTCTGTGTGAACTCCTCACTCTTTCCTTTGCCGACACACACTCACACTCCCCCAGTCTTGCTCTCAGTCATCCCCTGTGAGAACTCTCACCTCTCTTCCTTTCTCCTTTATGCCTGGCCCTGTACCTCCACCTCCCTTTGCCCAAGGCTACCCTCTTCTTCCTCCCCTTCAGGGCCAATCTGCCTTTTGCAGCCCCCTCCTCACCCTGTTGTCTTTCTGGTCCCTGCCCCTTCCTGGCCCTGGGACAGGAAGTTGAGGGAGGAGGCCTGCGAGGTGCCAGCTCCCCAAGCCTGCTTCCCCTCTGCACCTCAGGCCACTCCTCTGCTTCCTCCTGGAGCACCCTTCCCTTATGGTCCCCCTGCGACTCCCCCACAGCCCACCTCTTTCCTCTCCCATGTTCCCCCTGCTCCCAGGTCCTGTAGACACACAGGCTGTGTGTGTGTGTTGGAAGGGCGGGGGGGTGTGGATTGACATCACATTGCAGGCCCCAATGAACAGTCTCGCCCCTCCCCCTCCTAATGAGAACCAGCTGTGGTTCCAGAGGCCCAGATGTGGGGCTAGAGGGGGAGAGCAGGATGGAGCCAGAGGACAGAGTAACAGGCCCGGGACGGGGCAAGGGCATGTAGCAAGGAGATCTGGGCGGGGGAAGCACTGTGACCAGTCTAGGGGGAGAAAGAAGACAGATCTGGGTAGGAGGCAGGACAGACTGGGAAAACAGACAAGATGGATGGTTTAGACCAGATCTGGGGGAAGGGGTGGGACAGACCTGGAGAGGGAAAGAGACAGAAACAGGGAGGAGGAGCAAGTCTTGGGGAAGAAGCAGTGAGAAACCCTGGACAGATGGGGAGATGGTGCTGAGAAGAGAGTTGGAGAGAGGATGAGACAGTCTCGGGAGAGAGTCTGGAGTTCGAGTTTGGAGCTGGAAGCCCTGGAGCAGGAAGTGATGAGGCACAGTCCAGACAGGCCTCAGGGACCTCAAGGTCACAGCTGCAGCCGCAGAGCTGACCACGAGTGCCCCGGCAGCGTGTGTGAGAGCGTGCCGGCGTGTGGGTGAGTCTGCCAGTGAGAGTCTGCGCACGGGTGAATGTGGTCTGTCTGTGTCCATGAGAGGAAGGGTGTGTGTGAGTGTGTGTGTGTGTGTGTGTGTGTACGTGTGTGCGTGCTTGTCTACGTGAGGCCTATGGGAAAGTGTCTTTCTGTGTGTATGTGTCTGTGTGGACAAAGGCATGCCTGTGTGTGTCTGTACGTGTGCCTGCATGTGTGGATAATGGAGGAAGGTTCCAGGTGAATGAACGCGTGTGTGTGAGTGATAACCTGCTTCTCTGTATGTGTGAGGAAGGGTATCTCTGTATATGTAAGAGTAGCCTCTGTCTGTGTGAGTGTGTGTATGGAGTGTGCCAGTCTGCCCGTACTCGAGTCTGTGCATCTGTGTGCCTGGCTCTGTGTGGGCCTGTGACTTCATGAGGAGGCACCTTTGTGCGTCCACTGTGAGGGTGTATGCAGGAGTTTGCATTGGACAGGGACCCAGGATGGCACCAGGAGGGCACCAAGGTCTGCACAACTTGGGAGAAGGGGCGTCTGCCTGGGCCTGGATGCCTCCTCAAGGCTGATCACTCACCTGAGAGCTACTTCACACCATTCATGCATCTTTTCATTCAGAAAACGTGCTGATCATGTGCCATGCCCTGTGCTACACAAAACGGTGATTAAGATACAGTCCTGGCCCTCGAACAGCTGACATTCTGTCTCTGGGTGCAGAGAACCCTAATATAGAATGTAAGAAGTACATTGACCTCACTGTCCATTATCTTCTCTGCCCACCCTGCTTTCTCTGCACTGACTGATTAAATGAACAGGACCCGTTCCTAACCCTTGACCCTTACCCCAGTCTCGAGGCCTAGATCCCCGACCCTGGCCATTGCACCACCTCTGTACACGGAGCCTCTCCCCTCTCTGGTCAGGCCTGTGTTCACTCTGCCCTTCTTGTTCTCAATTCCTCTGATCTGTTATTCCATGTGGCAGCTCCTTAGGCTTTGCAGACTTGACCTCTGGGAAGAGGGGTCTTAGTGAACCCTCCAACTCTGAAGCCAGGATGAGGCTTCATCCCTCATCAGGGATGGTGCTGGGAACCCAGGTGAGAGCACCTACAAAGTGCCCAACTCTGGGCTCCCATTTCCATCACCTGTGATTTTCACAAAACCACAGATAGTAGGCATTACCATGGCCGTTATATGGATTAGGAAAATAGCATTCAGACTGGACTCAAACTTCAGGGTCCCAGCTCTTTTCATTGCCTCACACAGGTGGGAGAGATGGGGTTGGAAGTATAAGTAGAGGGTCAGAAATTCTTATCCCTGGGGAGGACAGGAAGTCCTAGAGCAGAGCAAATCTCGAAAGACCAAAGGACACACTTCAGTAGCCACTTCTGTGGCCACACTTCTGACCATGGTGCCTCGGGGCACAGGCTCACGTGCATCTGTGTGTGACCGAGTTGGCATGTCCAGGGACATTTCCCCTTCTGTCAGTAGGTGAAGGTGGTGGTGTGCAGTTATGAGATTCTGGCCATGCATTCTGCACTGATTGCCTGCTCTCACGATACCTCTACCAAGTGCTGGAGAACCTGAGACTAAGACCCTCAAGCTGCTGCCCTTAGGGATCTCCTGATTGAGTGTGGCAGGAGAGGAGAATCGGGCAGACACATGAGCAAAACAGGGCTGCTATGCAGTCTGTTGTCAGTGTGCATCCAAAGCAGTGAGAGCCCAGTAGGCTACACAGTAGGCACTGCAGGGAGGTCAAGGAGATAGCATAGAAACATCCACAGAAGACAGTATCTTGAAGTTCGAACAGGAGACGGCCAGTTGGACAGGACCTTTAAAGGATATCTCAGGACGAGAGCATAGTTCATACAAGGCAAGAAGTTGTGGGGGGAACAGTTGAGGGGTTTAGTGTAGGAACGCAGGCTGCAGTGGGGGAAAGTGAATGTGAGGCACAGTGGAGAGATGGCGGGGCTCAAGTCAGGAAGGTGTATTAAGGGGGTTGGGCTTTGTCATGTGAATAGACATTCTATACTTAGTGTCCATGAACCCTTAAAACTGCAGACACAGTTTGGGTGTATGCATCTGCTTTCTTTTTATCCAGAGTGGGCAGCAGTTTTCTGCCATCAGCAGCGGTGAACCAGTGGAAACCTTTTGTCAGGGGTGGTTTGGTGAGAATTGTGAGGATAGCTCCAGTGAGGAGGACGTGGATTAAGGGATCCAATCCAGGAGGCACAGGGAGGATAAAGGACTGTGGAAGGAATCGAAAGGAGGGATGACAGTGCTTGGACCTGGACAGCAGCAGTGTGAAAACAGGAAAGTGCAGGCTTGAGATAGTGACTCATTGAGATAGTCAGGTTTTGACTGAAGAAGAGCAGGGAAAGCAAGGAGAGTTTCTGAGTGGTGATGCTGTTCGCAGGAAAGGGAAGGGAGGAAGAAAATCAGGTTGAGGTGAAGGTTAGGAATACCTTGTAAGGGAGTCCGTTTTCTGGGGGGTTACATGTCTCCAGCACTCTCCAGAGCTGGAGATTGCAAAGTCATCAGCAAATAGACATAAAATGATCAATACTAAAGCTGAAGTTCCAATACTTTGACCATTTGATGCAAAGAGCCAACTCATTGGAAAAGACCCTGATGCTGGGAAAGATTGAGGGCAGGAGGATAAGATGGTTAGATAGTATCACCAACTGAATGAACATGAGTTTGAGCAAACTCCAGGAGATAGTGAAGGACAAGGAAGCCTGGAGTGCTGCAGTCCATGGGGTCACAATGAGTCAGACACAACTGAGCAACTGAACAACAAAGAAAATAAAATGACTGATAACATTTTTAATTGAAGGCGTGGGAGGGGATAAGATCACTGAGGCAGTGTGAAAAGTGGGAAGACGTGCGGCCCTGGACTGAGTCCTGAGGGGCACCAGTTTTTAAGGGCAGAGGAAGAACTTGCCCAGGAGACTGAAGAGTGGACATAGAAGCACAGTGGAAGCAAGAGGCGGGGTGTCACCATGTGAAGCCAAGAGGGCTAGGCTTCAAGAAGCCAGTGATCAGTGATTCAGTATTCCAGAATGATGCAACAAGATGAAAAAGTGTCCATTGGATGCAGAGTGTAGTGATGGTTGGAAACTTAGTGAAAGCAGTGTCACGGGAGAGGAAGCCTCTCTGCATAGACGGAGGAGGGTGTGAGAAGTGAGAAACTGGCAGAAGTGAGCAAACCTTTCTCCACTGATTCTGCCCTCACTCAGTCTAGTACTAAAGGCCTTCCTGGGACTTTAGGCCTCCTTCTCCTTGAATATCAGCAGTATTGGAAATGCTGTCTCCCTTAGCATTGTTGGCACCACCCTTCCCTGGATTTCTTTCTCTCTCTTTGGCCAGTTAAGGATGCCTCTGTTCAGCTAATGGTTCGGGCCAGAAATTTGCCCATCATCCTTGACTCTTCCCACTCCTCATCCTCTGCCTTCAAGCCATCGTCAAGCCCTGGCCATTCTACCTGCTAAACCTCCCGCAGAGCTATCCACTTCTCCCCATGTTCATTGCTGACACTCATCCAAGACTCTATCAGAGCCACACCCTGGCCTGGTGTGTCGTGAGGGCTGTCCTAAGATAACTTCCCCATCTGTGTGATCCTGTGTTTACAAAGGGGCAGCAGCGGTGATTTTCACAAGATGTAAGTCATATTGCAGTACCCTCTCTTAGAATGCTTTCATGGCTTCCATTTGTCCTCAGCATAAAGTTCAAATCATCAGTATGGCCTCTGACCCCCTGCCCCATTTCATCCCTTCTGCCTCGGCACTCTATACCTCACACACAGGCCCTACACACCCCCAGACACTCTCAGCCCTTTCTTGACAGTAGACTCTAAGCCTCTCTTTCTGTTCCTTCTTCTGAGTCTTCTCTCATTCTCTGTTCCCCTTCTCTGC
Organism: Bos mutus; assembly: GCF_027580195.1. NCBI lineage: Eukaryota > Metazoa > Chordata > Mammalia > Artiodactyla > Bovidae > Bos > Bos mutus. Next base: position 33,592,923 of record NC_091631.1, on the reverse strand, counting down.
CCACCATTGTCTAGCTAACACCTACGTTAAGTAGATCCTGACTTGGATGCTGTTTCCTCGGAGAAGCACTCGCTGACTCCTTACTGTGATCAGCCCCTCCGTGCTCTCATAGCTCCCTGCACCTCTCCCTCGAGGCCCACATCACACTGCTAATTACTTGTCCAGTTCCTGGACTGTTTTCTTTATTCACTGGTATGTCTTCAGTTTCTCCACAAAGCAGGTACTCAATCTCTTGTTGAATAGAGTAGAGAGGGAAGTGGAGCCAAAGGGTGTGTGTGTGTGTGTGTGTGTGTGTGTGTGTGTGTATGGGAGAGAGGGAAAAGGAGACAGAGAGGAAGGGAGAGAGAGATTTAAGCATATTTAAATGTTACTAGAAGACTGGCAGAGAGGAAAATGTTGAGGTTCAGATGACATTGCCAAGCACATGGTTATTGAGGTATTAGTCCTGAATAAGAAGAAAAATGAGAAAGAACTGGCCACATGTTTAAGTCTAGAGATGGAAAGAAGGGAATCTGAAGGCATTCAGACCTGAACAATAGGAATAAAACAATCTGCTGGGAGATGGTGGGGGGCAGGAATCAGGATGGATAGGACCTGTCAGTTAAAGGCTGCGGTGAATCCTGAGGAGCTTCCTGGGCCCAAGATGGTTTGAGGCAGCATGAGGGCCCTGTGGGGAGCTGAACACACTTCAGTCCTGGTGTGGCCTGGACCCCAGCCTCCCTGGAATGTTGATTCCTCCCCCATCATGACTGTTTTCCTTCTAATTTTCTCCCAGGTCAAAGAGAGTGAGCTGGAGCCAGGGTCCAAGTTGGACCTGATCCAAAACCTGAGATCAAGCTGCTCCTGGAGCCTGGCCTGGAGCTGGATCCCAAGGCACAGCTGGACTGGCCCTGCCATGCAGAAGGAGTGGGCCACTGCACCTTCGTGCCCGGGCATGCAGATCCCCAGGCCTCTCCCCCTGCTGTCATTGCTGATGCTGCTGCTCCTGGGGGCGGGGGCTCCAGGTGCCTGGGGTCAGGCTGGGAGCTTGGACCTGCAGATTGATGAGGAGCAGCCAGCGGGCACACTGATCGGGGACATCAGTGCAGGGCTTCCAGCGGGCACAGCAGCACCTCCCATGTACTTCATCTCTGCCCAGGAGGGCAGCGGGGTGGGCACGGACCTGGCCATCGATGAACACAGTGGGGTGGTCCGTACAGCCCGTGTCTTGGACCGAGAGCGGCGGGATCGCTACCGCTTCACTGCAGTCACTCCCGACGGTGCCACTGTGGAAGTTACCGTGCGAGTGGCTGACATCAATGACCATGCTCCGGCTTTCCCACAGGCTCGGGCTGTCCTGCAGATACCTGAGCATACAGCACTTGGTACCCGCTACCCACTGGAGCCTGCTCGTGATGCCGACGCTGGCCGCCTGGGAACGCAGGGCTATGCCTTGTCTGGTGATGGGGCTGGAGAGACCTTCCGGCTGGAGACACGCCCTGGTCCAGATGGGGCCCCAGTGCCTGAGCTGGTAGTTACCGGAGAGCTGGACCGAGAGAACCGCTCACACTACATGCTGCAACTGGAGGCCTATGACGGTGGTTCACCCCCTCGGAGGGCCCAGGCCTTGCTGGACGTGACACTGCTAGACATCAATGACCATGCCCCAGCTTTCAATCAGAGCCGCTACCACGCTGCTGTGTCCGAGAGCCTGTCCCCCGGCAGTCCTGTCTTGCAGGTGTATGCCTCTGATGCCGATGCAGGTGCCAATGGGGCTGTAACTTATGAGATCAACCGGAGGCAGAGCGAGGGTGATGGACCCTTCTCCATTGATGCACACACGGGGCTGCTGCGGCTGGAGCGGCCGCTGGACTTTGAGCAACGTCGGGTCCACGAACTGGTGGTGCAGGCTCGGGATGGAGGGGCTCACCCTGAGCTGGGCTCAGCCTTTGTGACCGTGCATGTGCGAGATGCCAATGACAATCAGCCCTCCATGACTGTCATCTTCCTGAGTGCAGATGGCTCCCCCCGTGTATCTGAGGCTGCCCCCCCGGGCCAGCTTGTTGCTCGAATCTCTGTGTCAGACCCAGATGACGGTGACTTTGCGCATGTCAACGTGTCCCTGGAGGGTGGAGAGGGCCACTTTGCGCTCAGCACCCAGGACAGCGTCATCTACCTGGTGTGTGTGGCTCGGCGGCTGGATCGGGAGGAGCGCGACGCCTACAACTTGCGAGTTACTGCCACAGACTCAGGCTCACCCCCACTGCGGGCTGAGGCTGCCTTTGTGCTACACGTCACTGATGTCAATGACAATGCGCCTGCCTTTGACCGCCAGCTCTACCGACCCGAGCCTCTGCCTGAGGTTGCCCTGCCTGGCAGCTTCGTGGTGCGGGTGACGGCCCGGGATCCTGACCAGGGCACCAATGGTCAGGTCACCTACAGCCTGGCCCCAGGCGCCCACACCCGCTGGTTCTCCATAGACCCCACCTCAGGCATTGTCACTACAGCTGCTTTGCTGGACTATGAGTTGGAACCTCAGCCACAGCTAATCGTGGTGGCCACGGATGGGGGCTTGCCCCCTCTCTCCTCCTCTGCCACAGTGAGCGTGGTCTTGCAAGATGTGAATGATAACGAGCCGCAGTTCCAGAGGACTTTCTACAACGCCTCGCTGCCTGAGGGCACTCAGCCAGGAACCTGCTTCCTGCAGGTGGGTAAGCCCCCCAACACACAGTGGAGTGGTGCTGTGGACGGGAATGGATCAGAGGGTCGCAGGGGACCTCAGAGCAGGAACCAAGACTTGAAGGTGCTAGCTGTTGATGGTGACATTTGCCAGAGGGTTCAGTCTTATTCAGTGAGCTGCACAGTCTGTGCAGAGGGTGAGGGTTACTGAGAAGATGAGAAAGCAGGGTGCAGGAGCTGGGCCAGGTGATCAAGGGGTTGAGAGAATCAAGATTGGATATAGAGAAATGTGTCTTGTGGTGTGAGGAGGTGAGAGGGGACTCTTTAAAGTTTCAAAGCTGTTCTGCAAGGGCAGAGATGGAGATTCTGCACACCCATGTGGCTCCTGTTCCCCAGGGGAGATGCCAGCATTTACAGAGCCCTCCAATCCTAGATCAGTGCTGGACTGTCCTGGCAGATATATCCATCCATGCTCTTGGAGCTGAGCCCTAATGCGTCTTGGGATCAGGCACAGGGATGAGAGATAACAGGAAGTATTCAGTGAGATCCCAATGTCCAGGAAGACCTCTCAGAGGACGAGGCAGGAGCCCTGGACAGGCTGAGGGAGCCACAGACTTCCTGCAAGTCAGGCCTGGAGGAGATGGGTGGGGAGGCATGCAACTGGAAAGGCAGGCCAAAGCCAGATTGCAGAAGTCCTTGGACACCAAGCTGTGAGGGGTTAGGACTTTACTTGGAAGGCAGAGAGGGTCGCTGAACTTCTTTGGTCCAGAAAAGGCAGGATCAGATGGTTTTTTCTTCGTTTAAGACTTTATGTTTGGGAGGCAGTTTTTGATTCATAGCACTATTAAGTGGAAGGTGTAGATTTTCCATATGCCCCTTCCCTGACTCACACACTGTCAGCATCCCCCGCCAGAGTGGTACATTTGCCGCAACAGATGAATCTACATAACCATCATTATCACTCAAGTCCATAGCTTACATTAGAGTTCGCTCTTGGTGTTGTACCTTCTATGGGTTTGGATAAAAGTATATTGTATGTGTATAATGGACATATATAATGACATACAGTGTAACACATAGAGAGTAGTTTCACTGCCCTAAAAATCCTGTTCCCCTCATCCTTCCCTCCTCACTACAGATTGTTTTTGTTTGGTTTTTTATTTGTTTGTTTTTGTTGTTGTTGGGCTTTATTTGGCTGTGCCACGTGGCATGTGGGCTCTTAGTTCCCCAACCAGGGATTGAACCCATGGCCCGTGCAGTGGAAGCATGGAGTCTTAACCACTGACCCACCAGGAAAATCCCATGTTTTATGTTTGTTTGTTTGTTTGTTTGTTTGGAAGCTAACTTGCTTTAAGGGTGAAAATAGATTAGATCAATGGTAAGAAATACATTGAAAACTTAACTTAGCACTGTAGGCCTGGCACTGTGCTGGGTCCTGAGAACAAGGAAAGGAGACAGTCTTGTTCCCAGGCAGGTCACAGTCTAGGCAAGGAGATACACCAGTAGCTAGTGATACATCATGTGGCATATGAAGCGCTATGGAAGCCTAGAGGCAGACCTTTGCAGAAGCGGTGATACTTTGCCAAGGGGATAATATGGGGTGTATGGACAGGAACTCCAAGCTCACAGAAAAAGCTGCAGGACACCATGATATGTGTTTATGGGCAGCATTGTTCAGGTTGGCCTCAACTGTGCTGATGAGAGAGTTATGGGGAGACAAGAGAGTAGACAGGGACCAGATCATCAGCTTTGACTTTATTTTAAAAATCACAGGGAACCAATGGGAGGTTCTAGGCAAATCTGATATGTCTTCTGGAAAGATTGCTTTGGCTCTCCCACAGAATTATGGATGCAGGAGAGGAGACTGGAGGCAGGGAGGTCTCTTAGGAGGAAATGTTTATGTCTCAGAAGACCCCTGATCATCTTCTAGAAGCTGCTGTTTGCCTAGACTTTCAGGCCAGTGCCTGGACCTGGCTGACCTCCCATTTGGCCAGACTCTGGGTGCTTGCCTGCCTACTGCTGTCCAGCTTCCACCCACTCTCCCATGTGTTTACTCTCCCTCTTGGCCCAAGACCAGTGGGCTGTGGCTTCTAACTTCCCTCCTCACTAGTGCCTGAAGCAAGAGGGCATCTCTCCAGGTGGTTTCCTGGAGTTTTTACTAGTGGTAATCATAGGGAAGCAGGGGTGAAATTGACCACTGGGTGTTCATAACCTTTACAAGAAGTCTTAATATTTGATTCATTCAATATTCATTTGAATATCTGTCAGTAGGGACACAGAATACAGTAATGATTGAGTAACTGCTACCTAATTCATAGAATTTACAGTTTAGAGGGGAGATTCATATGCAAAGAAACAGTTCTACTGCAATAAAAGAAACTTCCATATGGAGATATATATGAGTTACAGATGGGCAGTTTGAATGTTTTCCCAAAGGAAAGGACCTTTGAGCTGAGACAAAGGATAAGCAGGAGCTGACGAGGGAACCAGATAAGGGAAGGGTTCCATACAGAGGTGACATGCAGAGAGAAGAGCAAGAGCCTGACCTGTCTGACTTGTTCAAGGACCTACAAGTGGCTCAGTGTCTCTGGAGTTTAAGGTGTGAGATGGAAGAGTGAGATGAGACTGCAGGAGGCCAGACAGTGAGGAATGAAGCCAAGCCAAGGAGTGTGAGCATTTTTATTTAGAAGACATTGAAGCTTTTTGAGTAGAGGAATAATTTGATCATATTTGTTCTCTCAAAAGATGCTTTTGTTAGTGCAGAGCAGTGGTTCACAACAGCTGGTGATTCTGCCCTCTGGAGGGGACATTTGTCAACATCTAAAGACATTTTTGGTTGTCACAACTGGTAGGATTGATCAGTACCTAATGGATTGCATGCGTGCGAGCTCAGTTGCTCAGTTGTGTCTGACACTTTGCGACCCTTTGGACTGCAGCCTGCCAGGCTCCTCTGTCCATGGGATTTTCTAGGCAAGATTACTGGAGTGGGTTGCATTTCCTCCTCCAGGGGATCTTCCTGACTCAGGGATCGAAGCCACGTTTCCTGCATCTCCTGCATTAACAGGCAGATTCTTTACCACCAACTGGGAAGCCCATTTAGTAGATAGAGATGCTGCCAAGCATTCTAAAATGCACGTGACAGCACCACAACAAAGAAATGTTTGGTCCAAAATGTCAGTCATGCGGAGGTTGAGAAGTCCTGGTGTAGAGGACAGGACTGGAGGGTTAGACACCTATCAAAAGGGAACTATAGTAGCCCAGGGGAGAGACGACTCAGGCCTGAGTCAGAACAGCGATAACGGTAATGGAGAGGAATAGACAAATAAGAAGGACAATGAAGATTTACTTGGTCCCCAGTTGATTGATATGTCGGCAGAGGAAAAGGGAAGAACAGATTTCTGGCTCGAGCAGCTGCGTAGATGGAAGAATCATTAGAGAGAGGTTGGAATGATCATGAGTTTAGTTTAGGACAGGTTGGATTTAAGGTGCCTGTGGGACATCCAAGTGGAGATGTTGAGCAGGCATCTGGATGTACAAGTTGGGAGCACAGAGCAGTGGTCTGGGTCAAAGTACAGATCATCATCAGAGCCACAGCAGTGGAAGAGAAGGCACTCAGAGAATGTGTAGAAGAAGATGCCAAGGAAAGGTTCCAGGGAACAACAGTGTATAACAGACAGAGTAAGGGGAGGTGGAGGAAGGCTGGACAGTGGGGAAGCAGTGGCAGGAGAAGCAGGAGACACTCCTGGGAAGGAAGTCAGCATGGAGCAAATGCAGTAAGTTTGTGGTCTAGTAGGAATTTTAGATAGTTCACACATGAAGGTCTTTATTTCCTCCTTGCATTAATGAATTTGATGAGAGCTGGAGGCTGGGGGAGGGTGGGGAAACAAGAGGAGAGAGGTGAGGTTAGTTACAGCTTTCAGGCAGAGCTGGAGAGGGAGCTGACCAAGGTTGGACTGTGAAGAGGGGCTGAGAGCCTGCTAACAATGGAGGCTGTGCCTTTGCAGTGAAACCTCTGAGCAGAGGCTGCACAGGCCAGAAAACTCACTTCTGCCTTGGTCATTTCCAGTCACTGACCCCTGTGCCTTTTGGGGTCACTTCCTGACAACCTCCTTGACCACTATTTACTGCTTTCTTCCTGCAGCAAGTCAGAGGGCAGAGGTCTTTAACAGCTTCTGGAGATGGTGCCGCAGCTGTGCTGCTGCCCACCAGATGGATGTGGGGGGAAGTTTGTCTCCTGGGATATCCGGGCCCATGGCCACAGTAAAGAGTTGGAGCAGGAGCTGTTTCCAGGGCTCAGCATGGCAAGGTCTTAGTGTCTCTCAGGAGAGTAAACAATGGCACAAATCACTTCTGTCAAGGGCCTGGGCAACAATCAGAAGTCCTTGGCTCGGCTTCTCTCTGAGCAACATTTTCTGGCTGAGAAAGGGGAACTCTCCAGCTTCCTTTCCACAGCATATCATGACCCTGAGGCCCTCATAGCCACAAAGAGTACTTTGTCACAGCTACAGCAGTCTGCACCAGCTAACCCACTGTTGAGGGCCTAATGTGCACCCAATTTATAAAACTTGCTTTGAAAGAAGTTTTTGTTGTAAGGCAGGGCAATCCAAATGTCTGTTTACTCAATGAACAAATTTACATAGAGTACCTACTGTGCGCCTGGCCCTGTCTTAAGCTCTGAAGCTTTTGGAATGGGGTTTCCCGCTGATCTGACTCTGAAATGTTCAGAGGCTCCTGACTTTGGTGTCCAATCATAAACCCTACCTGAGCCAATCTGGGAGATGTCTGAGAAGTCACCAAGAAAGCCTTTCCCTATTTCTTAGTTTGGGAGAACCCCTGGAACTTAATGACCTGAATATTGTCCTATAGACCTGCAGTTCTCTGTCTCTCATTTCCAGTGAGATTGGCTCAAGAGATGAAGGGATGTGAAGGATGTATAAGCCACATCCATAAATGCATAGAGCAGACCCTCATCAGCCCAGCGATCAATCAGATCCCACTTAATGACCAAACTCAATAAAGGGCAGGCCTATAACAGCAGTCTGAATAACTCTGTAGGTCAGCCAGTGCTCTGCTTGGAGTGATTCTGAGACTTGGTGATGTTTATTAACTTGTTGTGACCCACCTGGAACTTGATGTCACAGACCTTAGCACTTTCCTTTTAAATATAGTTGGTCCTCATCCATTTGCAGATTCTGTATTTGTGAATTCACCAACTGTCTAAAATTTCTCTGTAACCCTTGAATCCACACTCATGGAGTTTTCACTGTCATTCCCGGACATGTGCAGAAGGATGGAAAATTCAAGTCTCTCGATGAGCACATTCCAGCTGAGGTCGAACAAGGCAATGCCCTGCCTTCGTGTTTCAGCTCTTATGTTGTAAACAAGGGTCCTTTTCGTGGTCTATTTGGTGCCACATTTTTCACATTTTTGTGCTTTCTGTTTGGTGACTTTGTTGTTTAGAATGGTCCCCAACTGTAGTGCTGAAGTGCTGTCTGTGTTCTTAAAAGCAAGAGGGCTGTGCTGTGCCTTATAGAGAAAATACATGTCAGTTTCACTTAGATATGAGTTGTGCCATTAGCCCTGAGTTCAGTGTTAGTCAGCCAACAATATATATTAAATAAGGTGCCTTTAAACAGAAACACACATAAAACAAAGTTATATATCGATCAGTTGACAAGTCAGTTGTGATCAGAGGCTCATAGGAACCTAACACAAGTGGTGAGATCTGAGCTGGGTTTAGAGTTTAGCCCGTAACCTACCAGTCCCTTCTGTGTATCCACCATCCAAAGACTCTGGGCACCAACTGGCCAAGGGTCTGCTCCTTCTAATTGATACTTAACTATGGCTTTTCTGGCCAAAAAGATGGGGCATCACTCACCCCAGCCTCTCCCCAGGTGACAGCCACAGATGCAGACAGTGGCCCATTTGGCCTCCTCTCCTATTCCTTGGGTGCCGGACTTGGGACCTCAGGGTCTCCCCCGTTCCGCATCGATGCCCACAGTGGTGACGTGTGTACGACCCGGACCCTGGACCGCGATCAGGGGCCCTCAAGCTTTGACTTCACAGTGACAGCTGTGGATGGGGTGAGTGGGCAGACTGTGGGCAGGTTGCGGGGAGGGCACTCAGCAGGGCCAATCAAGACCCACCTGACTTAATGGCTGCATGTCTCACTAGGGAGGCCTCAAGTCTATGGTATATGTGAAGGTGTTTGTGTCAGACGAGAATGACAACCCACCTCAGTTTTATCCACGGGAGTATGCTGCCAGTCTGAGCGCCCAGAGTGCACCAGGCACAGCTGTGCTGAGGGTACGTGCCCATGACCCTGATCAGGGACCCCATGGGCGACTCTCCTACCACATCCTGGCTGGCAACAGCCCCCCGCTCTTTGCCTTGGACGAGCACTCAGGTGAGGATCCTCCCATTCCCAGGGCTTGCCTCCCCACCTGCCCTCCACCCCAACCCTTCCAGTGATATTCTGTTTCCTTATGTATCTCCACTTCTGTCCCTCCTCCCAGGACTATTGACGGTAGCCTGGCCCTTGGCCAGACGGGCCAGTTCCATGGTGCAGCTGGAGATCGGGGCTCGGGATGGAGGTGGCCTGCAGGCGGAGCCCAATGCCCGAGTCAACATCAGCATTGTGCCTGGAACTCCTGTACCACCAGTATTTGAGCAGCTTCAGTATGTCTTTTCTGTGCCAGAGGATGTGGCACCAGGCACCAGTGTGGGCGTAGTCCAGGCACACAATCCACCAGGTATCCCTTATCATTATATCCACGTGGTGCCGTACCCAGACACCCCAATGTAAGCCTCAGGTATAACACCACTGACAGTCCCAATACAAAACTCTCTGGTTCTAGTCCGCCACCTCCTTGGGCGTGGTGTAGGCACTCTGCTTCATCCCCAGGTACACGAATATCACCCTAGTGCCACCCAGCTTCTCTGCCAACACCTGCCTCTCCCCTAATACTTTGAGAGGCCCAGATGTGGACACTACCTAGCCCTTTTGGGGATCAGAGTCTGGGCTCCAACTTAGAAGGTGTCCCCATCTCTTTTCTGACTGCTCTCTTTTCCCTAGGTCGCTTGGGACCTGTGACCCTTGCCCTATCGGGGGGCGATCCCCGAGGACTCTTCTCCCTAGATGGGGCCACTGGGCTGTTACAGACACTTCGCCCTCTGGACCGGGAGCTGCTGGGACCAGTGCTGGAGCTGGAGGTGCGGGCAGGCAGCGGAGTGCCACCGGCTTTCGCTGTAGCTCGGGTGCGCGTGCTGCTGGACGATGTGAATGACAACTCCCCTGCCTTCCCTGCGCCTGAAGACACAGTGCTGCTGCCATCGAGCACTGCCCCAGGGACCCTCATCTATACACTGCGGGCTCTGGACCCCGACTCAGGAGTTAACAGTCGAGTCACCTTTACCCTGCTTGCTGGGGGTGGTGGGACCTTCACTGTGGACCCCACCACAGGCCACATACGGCTTATGGGACCTCTGGGGCCTCCGGGGGGGCCAGCCCATGAACTGGAGCTGGAAGCCCGGGATGGAGGCTCCCCACCTCGCACCAGCCACTTTCATCTGCGGGTGGTGGTACAGGACTTGGGGACCCGTGGGCTGGCTCCCCACTTCGACAGCCCTACCTACCGTGTAGACCTGCCCTCAGGCACCACCCCTGGAACTCAAGTCGTACAAGTGCAGGCTCGAGCACCAGATGGGAGCCCTGTCACCTACCACCTTGCAGCAGATGGGCCAGGTAGCCCCTTTGGCCTGGAACCACAGAGTGGATGGCTGTGGGTGCGGGCAGCACTGGACCATGAGGCCCAGGAGTTGTACACACTGAAAGTAATGGCAGTGTCTGGATCCAAAGCTGAGTTGGGGCAGCAGACAGCCACGGCCACCGTGAGGATCAGCATCCTCAACCAGAACGACCACAGTCCCCGCTTGTCTGAGGAGCCCACCTTCCTGGCTGTGGCTGAGAACCAGCCCCCAGGGACAAGCGTGGGTCGGGTCTTTGCCACTGATCGAGATTCAGGAATCAACGGACGTCTGACCTACAGCCTGCGACAGCTGTCAGAAGACAGCAAGGCCTTCCGCATCCACCCCCAGACTGGTGAGCACTGGGACCCAGAATCTGAGATCCCATAGCCTCATCCTCGGAATGGTGAACACCCAGACACGATCCCCAGAGCCTGGTCATGGGGACCAGGACTAAGCTCGGAGTTTTCCCCAGGCATTCCTTTCCACACTCCCCCAACCCTAGCCTCTCACAGACCCCAGGCTCTTCATCTCTGGCTACCCCATACATGCTCTCTGTCTATCCTGCACTTGCAGGAGAGGTGACCACACTACAAACTCTGGACCGTGAGCGGCAGAACAGCTACCAGCTTCTGGTGCAGGTTCAGGATGCAGGGAGCCCACCCCGCAGCACCACAGGCACTGTGCACATCGCAGTGCTTGACCTCAATGACAACAGCCCTACCTTCCTGCAGGCCTCAGGGGCTGCTGGTGGAGGCCTCCCCATACAGGTATGTGAAGCTGCAGGGCCCTGCCTTGAAGAAGTAAGAGTATGTGGGTGTCCACTTATAACTCTAGACAGAGGTAAAAGAAACTGCATCTTGGAACAGGTGTGAGAGTAGAAAGGGGCCTTTGTCTGCACAAAGGTTAGGGGAATATATCCTGGGTTGTCTCAAGAACAGAGGGAGACAACTGTAGATGAGTTGTGTGTTCCCACAGGTACCAGATGGTGTGCCTCCAGGAACATTGGTGACAACCCTGCAGGCCAAGGATCCAGATGAGGGGGAGAATGGAACCATCCTGTACATGCTAACTGGTATATGGGGAGTGGAGAGAAGGGAGTTGGTGGTGGATGGCCTGTCCTCATGATACGCCCAGCTCTGAAATGGAAGCCCTCACCCTTGCTCTGCCCATCCCCAGGTCCTGGCTCAGAGCTCTTCTCCCTGCACCCTCACTCAGGAGAGCTGCTCACGGCAGCACCCCTGATCCGAGCAGAGCGGCCACACTACGTGCTCACATTGAGCGCTCATGACCAAGGCAGCCCCCCTCGGAGCTCCAGCCTCCAGCTGCTAGTGCAGGTATGGCTGCCCTTCCTCCAATCTATCCAAGTCTCCTTGGCCACCAACGTGGGCACCCCCTCCCAGAGTGCCATCTTCCTAAGCCCTTGTGCCCTCTCCTCTAGACGGCTACTCTGACCACCCCTCCTAATGCTCAGCAGTCCAGCCCAGATTCCCTTTTACTTGGGTCGCCCTGATTCCGTCCTCCTTCCCGGGTCCATAACAGGTGCTTCCCTCCACTCGCTCGGCTGAGCCTGCACCGGAACCCTCAGAGCCAGACCCGGTGGCGCCTGTGCCTGTCGTGCTGACCGTGACAGCAGCCGAGGGGCTCCTGCCCGGCTCCCTGTTGGGCTCTGTGGCACCGCTGGAGCAGGCGGGGGTGGGCGCCCTTACCTACACACTGGTGGGCGGCGCCGACCCAGAGGGCACCTTTGCGCTGGACGCGGCCTCTGGGCGCTTGTACCTGGCGCGGCCCCTGGACTTCGAGGCGGGTCCGGCTTGGCGCGCGCTCACGGTGCGCGCCGAGGGGCCGGGAGGCGCGGGCGCGCGGCTGCTGAGAGTGCAGGTGCGCGTGCAGGACGAGAACGAGCACGCGCCGGCCTTCGCGCGCGACCCGCTGGCGTTGGCGCTCCCAGAGAACCCGGAGCCGGGCGCGACCTTGTACACTTTCCGCGCGTCTGACGCCGACGGCCCCGGCCCCAACAGCGATGTGCGCTACCGCCTGCTGCGCCAAGAGCCGCCTGTGCCCGCGCTTCGCCTGGACGCGCGCACCGGAGCGCTCAGCGCCCCGCGAGGCCTGGATCGGGAGACCACTCCCGCTCTGCTGCTGCTCGTGGAAGCCACTGACCGGCCCGCCAACGCCAGCCGCCGCCGCACAGCACGCGTTTCCGCGCGCGTCTTTGTCACGGATGAGAATGACAATGCTCCAGTCTTTGCCTCGCCCTCACGTGTGCGCCTCCCTGAGGATCACCCGCCCGGGCCCACGGCGCTGCACGTGGTAGCCCGGGACCCCGACCTGGGCGAGGCCGCACGGGTGTCCTATCGCCTGGCAGCTGGCGCGGACGGCTGTTTCCGGCTACACCCCAGCACCGGTGAGTTGGACCGCTGGGAGGGATGGGAACGAGGAGGATGCTAATGCAGAGCGAGTGTTTTCTTCCAACCTGCCCACCGCTTACCTAGGAGCGCTGTCCGTGGTGCGGTCTCTGGACCGCGAACAGCGAGCTGAGTACGTGCTGACTGTGGTGGCCTCTGACCACGGCTCCCCACCGCGCTCGGCCACGCAGCTTCTGACTGTCAGTGTCGCCGACGTCAACGACGAGGCACCCGCTTTCCAACAGCAGGAGTACAGCGTCCTCTTGCGGGAGAACAGCCCGCCTGGAACGTCTCTGCTCACTCTGCAGGCAACCGACCCCGATCTGGGTAAGCGTGAGGGGATAAGTTGGAAGAGGGAGGGACTGGGTCAAGAAAGGGTATATTCACCCTGTGATCTTACCCCACGCTGGCTCTCCTCAGGGGCCAATGGGCAAGTGACTTATGGAGGCATCTCTGGCGAAAACTTCTCCCTGGATCCAGACACCGGGGTCCTTACCACTCTTCGGGCTCTGGATCGGGAGGAGCAGGAGGAGATCAACTTGACAGGTATACACTGACAGGCTCCCCAAAGCCTGAGGTGGCATAAACACCATTGTTACATGGGCAGGACCCCCAAAGTATCTTCAAGAAACTTCTACTCTTACAGCACAGCTTGTATTTTTAATCCTTTGGGGGAGTTTGTCAGAGTACAAGGTGAACTGACTTCTAGGCTGTAACCACTGTGATTATACTCTCAAACACATAATGTCACAGCTGTGCCTTCTAGGATTCCCTCAGATTACACTGTAGGCATTTAACAGAGGTGCATATGGAGAAGGCAATGACAACCCACTCCAGTACTCTTGCCTGGAAAATCCCATGGGCAGAGGAGCCTGGTAGGCTGCAGTCCATGGGGTCACGAAGAGTCAGACATGACTGAGCGACTCCACTTTCAGTTTTCACTTTCATGCATTGGAGAAGTAAACGGCAACCCACTCCAGTGTTCTTGCCTGGGGAATCCCAGGGACGGAGGAGCCTGGTGGGCTGCCGTCTGTGGGGTCGCACAGAGTCGAACATGACTGAAGTGACTTAGCAGCAGCAGCAGCAGCAGCATATGGATACTGAGTACCAAAGAGGTTAGCTCAGGCTAACACAGCTTGGAAGTGGCAGAGCTGGGACTTGAACCCAGATCTCTTGTTATCTCATTTAGTGCCTTTCCTGTTACACCACCACATATATGTATGCATGCCTGAGTGCTTGTGGGGTGTGAAAAGGTAGACATATTCTGATTTTTGTGTGCACCTGGTGAACACATGTGGTGTGGATTCCTCCATGGGAGCAGGATAAATCTCATTGACTTTGCTTCCCAACAGTATATGCCCGGGACGGGGGCTCGCCTCCACTGTTGACCCACGTCACAGTGCGAGTGGCTGTGGAGGATGAGAATGACCATGCCCCAGCCTTTGGGAGTGCCCATCTCTCCCTGGAGGTGCCCGAGGGCCAGGACCCCCAGACCCTTACCACGCTGCGGGCCTCTGACCCGGATGTGGGAGCCAACGGGCAGCTGCAGTACCGCATCCTGGGTGAGAACCTTCCCGTACCTACTTGCCCAGGGCTACTTCTTGTTGGCCTGTGTCCCAGACCCAGTGTGCCTGGATCCCCTTTTCCTTCCCTTTATGTTTCTGGGTCTCCAAGAATCTCTTTCTATGCCCCTCCAGTATTTGATCTCCCTCTTTGTCTCTTTTTATCCTCCTGTATCTTTTTTTTCTTGATTGTCTCTCCCTGTAGAGTAGTTGTTCTCAACCCTTTTCATCTCAGGAACCTTAACATTATTTTTTTTAACTTTTTATTTTATATTGGAGTACAGTTGATTAACTATAACAGTTGTGATAGTTTCAGGTGTACAGCAAAGTGATTCAGTTATCATAAACATGTAATCTATTCTTTTTCAAATTCTTTTCCCATTTAGGTTATTACGTAATGTTGAGTAGAGTTCCTTGTGCTATACAGTTGGTCCTTGTTGGTTATCCATTTTAAATACAGTAGCATGTACATGTCAATTGCAAACTCCCTAACTATCCCTTCTTCCCACCCTTCCCCTTTAAGGTCTCTAAGTCTGTGAGTCTGTTTCTGTTTTATAAATAAATAAATTTGTATCATTTCTTTTTAGATTCCACATATAAGTGATATATATTTCTCTTCCCTGTCTGACTTTCTTCACTCAGTATGACAACCTCTGGATCCATCCATGTTGCTGCAAATGGTGTTATTTCATTTTTAATGACTGAATAATATTCTATTGTATATATGTACCACATCTTCTTTACCCATTCATCTGTGGATGGAAATTTAGGTTGCTTCCATGTTTTGGCTACTGTAAACAGTGCTGCAGTGAACACTGAGGGATGCATGTATCCTTTTGGACTATATTTTTCTCCAGATATTTTCCCAGGAATAGGATTGAAGGATCATATGGTATCTCTAGTTTTTAAAGGAACCTCAATACTGTTCTCCATAGTGGCTGTACCAGTTTACATTCCCACCAACAGTTTAGGATGGAGGAACCCTTATATCTTAATTTTTAAGAACTGTAAAGAACTTTGGCTTATATGATATCAGCATTTATTGATGTAATAAAATATGATATAATAATTGAACATATAAAATATATAATAAACACATACCATTATTTACCACATTTGATATTAAAACTGAGAACACTTTTAAATATCATTGTAAAACAAGCCAATGAAACATACCACTTGCTGTATTTCTGCATAGGCCCAAGGAGATTTACTGTCCATTTTGTTGGACAATAATGAGGTTGCAAAGATTAAACAGGTATGATTGAACACAAGCTAACAAAAGCTGAGTGAATCTATTGAAGACACATTTATGCTTTAAACTTTTTCCCTAGAATATTCTTGAAATCACAACATTACATAAGCACACATTCCATTAACCATCCAAGTTATGACATCATCACATGTCATGCAGCATCTGGACTCCGCTCTGCATTTGTGAGTTGATGAGAATGGAAAAGTCATATAATGTCTTAGTATTGCTATGAAAATAGTTCTGATCTTATGTACTCCCAAAAGGGTCTCAGGGGGATTCTTGGGGCCCCCAGACCACACTTTGAGAAAAACTACTTTATAGTCTCTTTCTTTACCTTCTGTGTTTCTCTTTGTTTCTCTGCCTTTATTCCACTTTCCCTCTCCTGCCCTTCTCCCTCTCTCTCTCCCTCTCTCTCCCTTTCTTCTCGGTTGCCTGTAAATCACCCTCTCTCCCATGGGCTGACACATGTATGTTTCTGTGTGCATGCCCTTCTCTGCAGATGGGGACCCCTCAGGAGCCTTTGTCCTGGACCTAGCTTCTGGGGAGTTTGGCACCATGAGGCCACTAGACCGGGAGGTGGAGCCAGCATTCCAGCTGCAGATAGAAGCCCGGGATGGAGGCCAGCCAGCTCTCAGCGCTACGCTTCTTGTGACAGTGACAGTGCTAGATGCCAATGACCATGCCCCAGCCTTCCCTGTGCCCTCCTACTCTGTGGAGGTGCCTGAGGACGCACCTGCAGGGACCCTGCTGCTGCAGCTGCAGGCTCATGATCCTGATGCTGGGGCCAATGGTCGTGTGACCTACTACCTGGGTACAGGTGCAGCAGGAGCCTTCCTGCTAGAGCCCAGCTCTGGGGAATTGCGCACAGCCACCACCCTTGACAGAGAGCAGTGTCCCAGCTATGCCTTTACAGTGAATGCAGTGGACAGTGCAGCTGCTGGGCCCCTAAGCACCACAGTGCCCGTCACCATCACAGTGCGTGATGTCAATGACCACGCGCCCACCTTCCCCACCAGTCCCCTGAGGCTGCGCCTGCCCCGCCCAGGCCCTGTCTTCAGCACTCCAATTCTGCCTCTGGCCACTCTGCGAGCTGAAGACCGTGACGCTGGTGCCAATGCCTCCATCCTGTACCGGCTGGCAGGCACACCACCTCCTGGCACCACCGTGGACTCTTACACTGGTGAAATCCGTGTGTCCCGCTCCCCTGTATCTCTGAGCCCCCGAGATCGTGTCCTCTTCATTGTGGCAACTGACCTTGGCCGTCCAGCTCGCTCTGCCACTGGTGTGGTCATTATTGGGCTGCAAGGGGAGTCTGAGCATGGACCCCGCTTCTCCCGAGCCAGTAGTGAAGCCATGCTCCGTGAGAATGCACCCCCAGGTGAGTCCCTAACCATGTCTCCCAGCTTTGTATCTCTGGATGGGCTGGGGTTGCTCAGTGAAAATGTTCCCCAAACTCCCTCAGTCTAGTGCTCACACTTCAACCAATGCCCTCCTTTCTTTAGGGACTCCCGTTGTCTCCCCCAAGGCTATCCATGCAGGGGGCTCAAGTGGACCCATCACATACAGCATTCTCAGTGGGAATGAGAAAGGGACATTCTCCATCCAGCCTAGTACAGGTAAGGGAAGGAGCAAGGGGCTCTGGGGGACAGGTTCCTGGAGGAGCTCCTTTTTGGGCCCCAGGAGACTCCGGTTGAGGAGGGGCTGCCCTGCAGTGGTAGGCCTCAGAGACGGAGGCACTCGGGCAAGCAAGAGGTCTGTCAGTGATCCATTCTGCCTTCCCCTAGGAGCCATCACAGTCCGCTCAGCAGAGGGGCTGGATTTTGAGGCAAACCCACGGCTGCGACTGGTGCTGCAGGCAGAGAGTGGAGGAGCCTATGCCTTCTCTGTGCTGACCCTAACCCTGCAAGATGCCAATGACAACGCGCCCCGCTTCCTGCAGCCCCACTACGTGGCCTTCCTTCCAGAGTCCAGGCCCTTGGAGGGACCCCTGCTACAGGTGTGGAGTGTGATAGGAAGATGGGGGCAGGGCTGGGCAGACTTTGTCTGCCACCAGCCCAGTGCCAGCAGCCTCCTGTTCCCGCCAGGTGGAAGCAGATGACCTGGACCAAGGCCCCAGTGGACAGATCTCCTACAGTCTGGCCGCATCCCAGCCAGCCCGGGGATTGTTCCATGTAGACCCAGCCACGGGCACTATCACCACCACAGCTATCCTGGACCGCGAGATCTGGGCCGAAACACGGTGAAGCTTGGCTCTGTAGACTCTAAGACTCTTTCCTGGGTCCATGCAATTTCGAGTCCTGCATTAAATCCCCTTCAATCCCTAGGCCACATCCTGAGTTCCCCGCTTCCACCCCTGCCACCTGTCCTGAGCCCTCCTGTCCCTGCCCAGGGTTCTCGCTTATCCCAGGCCCCACCCCCTGATTGTGCTCTGTGTTCAGGCTGGTGCTGATGGCCACAGACAGAGGAAGCCCAGCCCTGGTGGGCTCAGCTACCCTGACGGTGATGGTCATCGACACCAATGACAATCGCCCCACCATCCCCCAGCCCTGGGAGCTCCGAGTGTCAGAAGGTGAGGACTGGGTCAAGTGAGAGGTATAAAGGGTGGTAGGGAAGCATTATTGCCCACCATGGGGCTCCAGGACTGTATGTGACTATAATAAACACACTCGTGCCATGTACTGCAGATGCACTGCTGGGCTCGGAGATCGCACAGGTAACGGGGAATGATGTGGACTCAGGACCAGTGCTGTGGTATGTTCTGAGCCCTTCTGGGCCCCAGGATCCCTTCAGTGTCGGCCGCTATGGAGGCCGCCTCTCCCTCACGGGCCCCTTGGATTTTGAGCAGCGCGACCGCTACCACCTGCAGCTCCTGGCACACGACGGGCCTCACGAGGGCCGGGCCAACCTCACGGTGTTCGTGGAGGATGTCAATGACAACTCCCCTGCCTTCTCACAGACTCTCTACCAGGTGCCAGTGCCCCCCCACCACCACCCCCGGGCCCAGGGCTGCTCATGATGGAGGGAAGTGACAACGCTAGAAGGAGCTGTGGTGGGCTGTATGTTGGAACTGACTTGGGGACAGAGCTTGGGGGGGTATAAAGGTCCCATCTCAAACCAGCCTTCTAAGTCCTAAGAACTGTGTCCAGGTTCTGCATTCAGGGCCCAGAAATGGGGGAAGGGGGACAATTCGAATATTAAGGGGTATAAGGGCTCCAAGCTGGAACCGGTGCCACGCAGAACTCATGGGACCAAGCTGCAGAACGCAGGCTGAGTGAGCAGCAAGGCAGCTGAGAGGCTCAGCCGTAAACCTTTGTCTTATACCTCAGGTGATGCTGCTCGAGCACACACCCCCGGGCAGTGCCATTCTCTCCGTCTCGGCCACTGACCGGGACTCGGGCGCCAACGGTCACGTCTCCTACCACCTGGCTTCCTCTGCTGAGGGCTTCAGCATTGACCCCAACAACGGTGTGTCCTTCCTGGCATCTACCCCTTATCTTTGACTGTGCTGGGGCATATTTTGACCTCATCCCTAGAATTTCTTGCCTGAACTCCTAACTCCTAGATCTCTGACCTAGGGAGGACATTTCCCTGCTTTTGTATCTTTTCTTTAAAATTAATTAATTTATTTGTTTTTGGCCATGCTGCATCTTCATTGTTGCTTGCAGGCTTTTGTGTAGAGACAGTGGGCAGGGGCTACTTTTCATTGCAGTGCATGGGCTTCTCAATGTGGTGGCTTCTTTCATTGTGGAGCATGGGCTCCAGGCACACAGGCTTCAGTACTTGCATCATGCAGGATCAGTAGCTGTGGTGCACAGGCTCTGGTTGCCCGCGGCATGTGGGATCTTCTTGGACAAAAAATCAAACCCTTCCATGTCCCCTGCATTGGCAGGTGGATTCTTTTCCACTGGGCCACCAGGGAAGTCCCCCTTCGTCTCAGTTTTAAGCACTGTCCAGACTGCATGTCTAGAAGCCATTCCCTGAATCCTGGAGCCCCTTCCATAATCTCCCAGCACACAGGCCATTCCCTGGAATCTGACTTCCAAGGCTAACTCCCCATCCCCGGAGGGTCATTTTGCTCACCCACAGTCTCTACTGATGGCATATTTCTCTTCATTCCGTTTTCATCTCAGGGACCCTATTCACAACAGTGGGGACAGTGGCCTTGGGCCATGAAGGGCCAGGCATGGTGGACGTGGTGCTGGAAGCCCGAGACCACGGAGTGCCGGTTCGGGCCGCCCGAGCCACAGTGCACGTGCAGCTGCAGGATCAGAATGACCATGCCCCGAGCTTCACGCTGCCACACTACCGCGTGGCTGTGACTGAGGATCTGCCGCCCGGCTCCACCCTGCTCACCCTGGAGGCCACAGATGCCGACGGGAGCCGCAGCCATGCCGCCGTGGACTACAGCATTGTCAGTGGCAACCGGGGCCGAGTCTTTCAGCTGGAACCCCGGCTGGCGGAGGCTGGGGAGAGTGATGGACTAGGCCCCCGGGCCCTGGGCTGCCTGGTGTTGCTTGAGCCTCTAGACTTTGAAAGCCTAACCCAGTACAACCTAACTGTGGCAGCAACTGACCGGGGGCAGCCACCTCGAAGTTCGGCTGTGCCAGTCACCGTCAGCGTGCTGGATGTCAACGACAACCCACCTGTCTTCACCCGAGCAGCCTACCGTGTGGCGGTGCCTGAGGACACGCCTGTGGGAGCCGAGCTGCTGCACGTGGAGGCCTCCGACGCTGATCCAGGCCCCCATGGCCTTGTACGCTTCACCCTCAGCTCAGGCGACCCTCTGGGGCTCTTTGAGCTGGATGAGAGCTCCGGGGACTTGCGACTGGCCCGCCCGTTGGACTGTGAGACCCAAGCTCGACATCAGCTTGTAGTGCAGGCTGCCGACCCTGCCGGGGCACACTTTGCTCTGGCACCAGTGACCATTGAGGTCCAGGACGTGAATGACCATGGCCCCGCCTTCCCTCTGAGCTTGCTCAGCACCAGCCTGGCTGAGAACCAGCCTCCAGGCACTCTTGTTACCACCCTGCATGCAATTGATGGGGATGCTGGGGCTTTCGGAAGGCTCCACTACAGCCTGCTGGAGGCTGGGCCGGGGCCCGAGGGCCGCGAGGCGTTTGCGCTCAACAGCTCAACTGGGGAGTTGCGGGCACGAGTGGCCTTTGACTACGAGCACACTGGCAGCTTCCAGCTGCTGGTGGGCGCTACAGATGCCGGGAACCTGTCCGCCTCAGTCACTGTGTCAGTGCTGGTGACCGGTGAGGATGAGTATGACCCAGTGTTCCTGGCTCCAGCTTTCCACTTTCAGGTGCCAGAAGGTGCACGGCGTGGCCACAGCCTGGGTCACGTGCAGGCCACAGACGAGGATGGAGGTGCTGACGGCCTGGTGCTGTACTCGCTGGCCGCCTCGTCCCCCTATTTTGGTATCAACCAGACTACAGGTGCCCTGTACCTGCGGGTGGACAGCCGGGCACCAGGCAGTGGAACAGGCACCTCCGGGGGTGGGGGCCGGACCCGACGTGAGGCGCCACGGGAGCTGAGGCTGGAGGTGGTGGCAAGGGGGCCTCTGCCCGGTTCTCGGAGTGCCACCGTGCCTGTGACTGTGGACATCACCCACACTGCGCTGGGCCTGGCACCTGACCTCAACCTGCTCTTGGTGGGAGCCGTGGCAGCCTCTCTGGGAGTCGTGGTGGTGCTTGCCCTGGCAGCCCTTGTCCTGGGACTGGTGCGGGCCCGGAGCCGCAAAGCTGAGGCGGCGCCTGGCCCGATGTCCCAGGCGGCACCCCTGGCCAGTGGCTCACTGCAGAAGCTGGGCCGAGAGCCACCCAGCCCGCCGCCCTCAGAGCACCTGTATCACCAGACCCTCCCCAGCTATGGTGGGCCTGGAGCTGGAGGACCCTACCCCCGCGGTGGCTCCCTGGACCCTTCACACTCAAGCGGCCGAGGCTCAGCAGAGGCTGCGGAAGATGACGAGATCCGCATGATCAACGAGTTCCCCCGCGTGGCCAGTGTGGCCTCCTCCCTGGCTGCCCGCGGCCCTGACTCCGGCATCCAGCAGGATGCAGACGGACTGAGTGACACCTCCTGTGAGCCACCTGCCCCTGACACCTGGTATAAGGGCCGTAAGGCAGGGCTGCTGCTGCCGGGTGCAGGAGCCACTCTGTACAGAGAAGACGGCCCCCCAGCCACTGCCACCACCTTCCTGGGGGGCTGTGGCCTAAGCCCCGCGCCCACCGGGGACTACGGCTTTCCAGCAGATGGCAAGCCCTGTGTGGCGGGAGCGCTGACGGCCATCGTGGCCGGTGAGGAGGAGCTCCGTGGCAGCTACAACTGGGACTACCTGCTGAGCTGGTGCCCTCAGTTCCAGCCGCTGGCCAGTGTCTTCACAGAGATTGCCCGGCTCAAGGATGAAGCTCGGCCGTGTCCCCCGGCGCCCCGTATTGACCCACCGCCCCTCATCACTGCCGTGGCCCACCCAGGAGCCAAGTCTGTGCCCCCCAAACCAGCCAGCACGGCCGCAACCCGGGCCGTCTTCCCACCAGCCTCTCACCGCTCCCCCATCAGCCACGAAGGTTCCCTATCCTCGGCGGCCATGTCTCCCAGCTTCTCACCTTCACTATCTCCTCTGGCCGCTCGCTCACCCGTCGTCTCACCGTTTGGGGTGGCCCAGGGCCCTTCAGCCTCAGCTCTGAGCGCAGAGTCTGGCCTGGAGCCACCGGACGACACCGAGCTCCATATCTAGGTGTGGCCCGGACCGGGCCCCGACCTGGGATGCACACAGTGTCCCCAATGCAGGCCCCATCTGAGCCTGCCCGGGCAGCCTTGGACCATGATTGGCCACGGGGGAGGCCAGCTCCCCACCCCAGAGTCCTCCAGTAGGGGCAGGTCTCACGTCTTGCTCCAGCACTGGCAGAGCCCCAGTACCGCGAGGCCCGGTTGGGCGCTGACCTATGGCCAGGTCCGACGCAGGGAGAGAGATGAGGAAGGAGGCAGCAGCCCCGGGGTTCCCCTCAGTGAGGGCTTCTTGCCCTGTGCCAGCACCCTGAGATGGAGCTGAGACTTTATTTATTGGGGGGTAGGGGAGTGGGGCCAGCCCCTGCAACTTTGTTCAGGCCCAGCTCCTTTGGGTTCCACTGACACCCCTGCCCCTGCCCAGAATCAAGTGCCAATTCTCACTCTGGAGCCTTAATAAACTGCAGTTTGTATCCAGTGTCCGGATCTGTTCTCTGGGCCCATAGGGACGGGGCAGTGATGGAAAGGCTCCTGACACCCTGTAGACACCTCAGGAGGCACAGAGTGGGATGGACATAGGGGTTTCTAGGGTGGGGGTGAGTGGGGATGGCACTGGAAACCAGAGCCTAGCCTGAGGCTGTCACATCTCTCTGAAGTCAACCTTTCCCTCTAACATGGGCAAGAGGCCAGACGAAGGCAGACAGCAGGAGCTTGCTTGTGGCAGCAATCCAGAGAGGAATTGGCTGGCTGGGGAGACCTTGGAGATGACCAGCTCTAGGCTTGAGGGTCTTCAAAGAGGTGGGGTTGGATCCAAGAGTAGCCAAGTGGTTTGTTTGTTTTTTGTGGGGTCATTACATATAATATATTCATATATAATAACAGCTCACATTTGTTGAGCTTCTGCCATGTGAGGCTCTCCGAGGGGTTTGCTTGCTTTATCTCTGTAAATTTTCAGTGCAATCTGCTGAGGCAGAGCAGTTTTAACCTAACAGTCTCCATATTCTACATGAAGAAACCAAGGCTCCGAGAAGCTGTGACTTTCCTGATATCATACTTCTTGTAAGGACCCGGATCTCTGGGTCTATGGGCCTCCAGAGCCCCTTTCTTAAGCACCGCCTACACTGTGGTGAGTCCTGGGCTCACCCAGTGTTTGACAGTCCACAGAGGGAGCATCTGAGTGGCCGCCCCACCCCTTCTCCAGCATTCAGGACCACCCATTTGAGGGCGGGGCCAGCACGTCACTAGTTCCTAGGCAGAGGTGGTGGTGGAGGACTACAGGGTTCATGTGATCTGTCACATGACAGCCGACAAGCCGAAAGGCAGAATGGGACCCCGATCCGGGTGAGAAACTGGGGGGCTCCGGGAGAAGGGAATCACGTTGGAGGGAGTTTATGTTGGAGGGTGGGAACAGCAACAGTCCAGCTCCTGCTGAAACCCATGTGCTGTCCCTGCAGCCTCCTAGGGCTCTTTGCCCTCTTTGTCGCTGGCAAATGCAGTTACAGCCCGGAGCCTGACCAGCAGAGGAGGTGAGTTGACTTAGCACTGACCGCCCCTTCCCCATGGCTTGTCCTGCATCTATTATCCTGGTTCTAGCCTCCCTCACTGGCTTACCAGCTCCTGGTACCCCCCACCATAGTTCCCAGGCTCAGTCTGATCATCCATCTCCTGTGATTCAAATCTGCTTCCGGAATCTTCCCCCAAATCTAGGTCTAGTACTGAACCTTCCCATCCCCACTTTAATAATGAAGTCTGTGTGACCCCTGACCCTGCAGGCTGCCCCCTGGCTGGGTGTCCCTGGGCCGTGCGGACCCTGAGGAAGAGCTGAGTCTTACGTTTGCCCTGAGACAGCAGAATGTGAAGAGACTGTCCGAGCTGGTGCAGGCTGTGTCGGATCCTGGCTCTCCTCGCTACGGTGCTTGACGGGACCAAGGGGCAGGATATGGGATGCAGTGGAGGGACACGGGGCTGGGCTGAGCATGGGACAGTGCAGGTCATGTCAAGGGCATTGTCTTGGGGCCTGCGGAGGGGGTGGTATAGGACAGATGAATGGCAGTGACCCTCACTGAAGAGTTTCTGAATAAAAAAGTGAATGGGAAGTAGACTGTCCAAAACTAATTCACATTCTTCCCTCCAAAACTTTCCACCTGTGTTCATCAGGCTAAAAAACTGAAAGTGGGTATGGTTAAGAGCACAGGCTTGGTGATCAAACCTGAATTTAAATTATGACTCTACTGCTTACCAGCTGCCAGACAAGTGGGGAAGTGGCATCCAGTACATGTAAATTTAGCTCACTACCTCAGATTTCACCTCCAACCCCTGCTAAATTCACTCTCATTTATTCCTCCACTCAAACCCTAAAGCTGTTAGTTCCAGCTCTGAAACAGTCCACTCTCTCATCGTTCCTTGTTGCCACCAACTCAGTTGATTACTCTCTCACATGGACTGCTGCCCAGCCCCCTCGATGGTCTGCCGTCTCCTCCCCTCCAGTCCACTCCCTTTAAACTTCACACTCTCTTCCAAGAGTTGGTGTTTCGCTCTAATGGTCAAGCTGGACCGTGTCCTTCCTCCAAGGGAGCCCCTTGTGGTGGGGAAGGAGTGGGAGTGGTAAGCATGTGAGGGGGCAATCTAAGGCTCACCCAGGAGGTGTGTGCATGATCCATGCAGAACGGTGACTCACCATCATGTTTAGCCTGAAATCAGTAAGTATCAAGATGTGAGCTAAATTAGATATCATCTTATAACTGGTCCTGAAAGTTTTGAAAACTTTTATTGGAAATAAACTTAAAATGAACTTTTTTTAAAATTCCACTGGCAGTCCAGTGGTTAGGACTCAGTGCTTTCACTGCTGTGGCCTGGATTCTATCACTGGTCAGGGAACTAAGATTCCACAAGCTGTGTGGCACACCCCCTGACCCCCAAAAGAACATTTTTAATCTATTAATCTCATTTGTTTTTCATGATCATGCGGTATTTGCAACCTACTCTCCTTTAGGATAAATCCATATTCCCCCAAGTTGAGCCTACACCTGTATGGCCTGCCTTTTTACTAGAAGCTTCCCACCCATCCCTCAAGCCCCTGCTCCAATTTCCCTAGGAAGTCCAAGTGTCTCCTGGTTGAAGTCCAAAAAGAGCAATTTGGAAAAGCAATGAACGAAGGCATTGCTTTTCTACTGAATCCCTGCAGGCAAGTACCTGACCCTAGAGGATGTGGCTGAACTGGTCCGGCCATCACCATTGACCCTCCACACGGTACAGAAATGGCTTTTGGCGGCTGGAGCCCGGAACTGCCACTCAGTGACCACACAGGACTTTCTGACTTGCTGGCTGAGTGTCCGGTGAGAGGGGATAATTGCCTCATAGAGGGTATTGATCACCCCATCAGGGAGATTTGTCTCCCTACCAGGGGGAGGGAGCCAAGAGTTTGCAGGTGCTGTGGGTGAAAATGTATGGGAAGATAACAACTAACTACTCGGTGATGCTCAGGCAGCCTCTTCTGCTCTGCTCCATGCTTTCTGACCTGTGTTTTCTGAACTCTGACCTCCAGACAGGCAGAGCTTTTGCTCTCTGGGGCTGAGTTTCATCACTATGTGGGAGGACCTGCAGAGACCCATGCTGTGAGGTCCCTACATCCCTACCGGCTCCCAAAGGCCTTGGCCCCGCATGTGGACTTTGGTAACACCCAGTGGGGCTGCTGGAGGTTGGAGGGGCAGAGCCAGGGATGGGAGAAGTTCAGGTGCCACAGTGGGTGCGAGTGGGGGTGGGATCACAGCGGTGAAATGAGGGTTGGAGTCTAAAAGATCTCTTCCTCAAGCCTGACTCCTCCCCACAGTGGGGGGGCTGCATCGTTTTCCCCCTACATCAACCCTGAGACAACACCCGGAGCCACAGGTGCCAGGGACTGTTGGCCTGCATCTGGGAGTGACCCCATCCGTGATCCGTAAGCGTTACAACTTGACGGCACAAGATGTGGGCTCTGGCACAACCAACAACAGTCAAGCCTGTGCTCAGGTGAGCCATGCAGGGAGCCTCAGCATCCTCGCAGCCTCCTCAAGGTGCCTAACCAGCCTGGTGATGACTCTCTGACTCTAACCCCTGGGCTCTCATCCTGTGATCTGGGACAGCATCCCCTGACCTGACCCTTGGGGCTGTGTCTTCTGACACATGAATCTCCTCTGACTCCCTCTGTAGTTCCTGGAGCAGTATTTCCACGATTCAGACCTGGCTGAGTTCATGCGCCTCTTCGGTGGGGACTTTGCACACCAGGCATCGGTAGCCCGTGTGGTTGGACAACAGGGCCGGGGCCGGGCCGGGATTGAGGCCAGCCTAGATGTGGAGTACCTCATGAGTGCTGGTGCCAACATCTCTACCTGGGTCTACAGTAGCCCTGGTACTGCCTAGGGGACTGATTGGTGGGGACAGAACTGGGGGGGAGTAGTGATCTTTGCACCCTCAAGGGAATTCCATGAGCTAGAAGGAGATCCTGACAACTTCCCAAATGATTGCCCTTGTGCCCCCTTCTCCAAAAAACATCCAGGCCGGCATGAGTCACAGGAGCCTTTCCTGCAGTGGCTTCTGCTGCTCAGTAATGAGTCAGCTCTGCCATACGTGCACACCGTGAGCTACGGCGATGACGAGGACTCCCTCAGCAGCACCTATATCCAGCGGGTCAACACTGAGCTCATGAAGGCGGCTGCTCGGGGTCTTACGCTGCTCTTTGCCTCAGGTGACCTCCTACTCTAAACTTAGACCCCACCACCACCCACGCCCCCTCGAGATGAGAACTTTGACCCCAGAGTAACTCCTGGACCTGATCTCTTAACTCATAATCTGAACTCAACATGGACCACTGACCTGACCTCAACTCTGACCTCTTGCAGTAATAACTAACACGTGAATTTCCTCTCTGACATCTGAACCCACATTCCAAGCTCTGACCAATGAAACTGAATGCTAAACCTGGTCTCTCTCCCAGGTGACAGTGGGGCCGGGTGTTGGTCTGTCTCTGGCAGACACCAGTTCCGTCCCAGCTTCCCTGCCTCCAGGTAAGCACCCAAGCCCACCATTTACTTGTGATCTCATGGTCTAGAACCTTTGCCTTGACCCCACCAGGTGCTCCTGTGGGTCAGCACTCAGTTGTACCTGCTCTGATCGTGATCATGCAGTATTTTCAGTCTCTGCTCTGATTCCTGCACCCCCTCTTCTTCCCGAAGGTCCCAGGCCCTGAATCTCCTGAGTAGGACAGAGATCCCAGTGTTCTGCTTCCTCGGTCCCCAGGCATTTTAGTGGGAGATTTGGTGGATGTTTTGTAGGGAGAAGTGTGCACAGTCACCTCAGACCATGCCTTGAGGGCCACAAACCTCTCAGTCTTCCCCATGTACATACTTCACCAGAGTGCTTTCCCAGTCCCTCCAGCAAGACCCAGGCCACAGTCACTCAGCCCTATGCATTCTGGAGTTGTCTTAGAAGTGCTACATTCTGAGTGCTGTCTTCTGCCCTCAGTCCCTATGTCACCACGGTGGGAGGCACATCCTTTCAGAACCCTTTCCGAGTCACAGATGAGGTCGTTGACTACATTAGTGGTGGCGGCTTCAGCAATGTGTTCCCACGGCCTTCGTACCAGGTACGTGTGTGTTTGTGTTGGTGGAGGAGAGATGGGTGGAATCCTCAGTTCAGCAGATGGTACTTACTCAACAGTGTCTTTCAGGAGGAAGCTGTAACCCGGTACCTGAGCTCCAGTCCCCACTTGCCACCATCCAGTTACTTCAATGCCAGTGGCCGCGCCTACCCAGACGTGGCTGCACTCTCTGATGGCTACTGGGTGGTCAGCAACCATGTGCCCATTCCATGGGTGTCTGGTACCTCGGTGAGAATCAGTCTGGCTCCAAACCTCCACCCAGGGAATATCCCTACCTTCCAACCCCAAGACCTTGCACCCAGAACCCCTGACTCCTCAGAGACCTCCTACCTATCCCTCCAAAAAAGTCCAACCACTCTGAATCCCTGAACTCTACTTGCACCCTCACCCTTGCAGGCCTCTACTCCAGTGTTTGGGGGACTCCTATCCCTGATAAATGAACACAGAATCCTCAGAGGCCTACCCCCTCTTGGTTTTCTCAACCCAAGGCTCTACCAGAAGCATGGGGCAGGACTCTTTGATGTGAGTATGGAAGGGAGGGTTGTGGCCACTTTCATATGAAATGACAACATTCATACTCGTAAGAGTATGTTGAGTGCTAAGATGAACTTGAGGGCAATTCTGATGGGGTGGGATAGCCTCTGGAATGTGAATACAGGGTAAGGGGCTATAGTCTGTTAATATCAGCAGGTCCAGATCTGATGCCCACCCTCTCCCTAGGTAACCCGTGGCTGCCATGAGTCCTGTCTAAATGAAGAGGTGGAGGGTCAAGGTTTCTGCTCTGGCCCTGGCTGGGATCCTGTGACAGGCTGGGGAACACCCAACTTCCCAGCTCTGCTGAAGACACTAATGAACCCTTGACCCTCTCCTGCTAGAAGGGTGGGCCTGTCCTCTGCCCCACAGCAGGTGGCTGGGTCCCTTATTCTGCAGTGTTGGAGGCCCTGCTGAACCCTCAACCATTGACTGCCACAAACAGCTTATCTCCCTAACCCAGAAATGCTGTGAGCTTGACTTGACTCCCAACCCTACCTGTTCCATCATACGCAGGTCCCCCAGCCCCTGCCCCAGGTTCCTCAACAGGTGCCATAACCAGCACTATTTGGGAGCATCCCCTGCATACAACCACTCCCACCCCCACCCCCCGGGGCCCCCTGCTCTGTTTCTTTTCAACCAGGCTTTTCCAATGTGTTTTCTACACTGTCTGTGTACACTATTTCACTGCATCCTCACTCCTCAATTCATTGCCATGAGACCTCTACTCTTACTGTTTCACTCTTTCCTTTTCCCTGAGAAATACTCCCAACCTTTGCTTTGTGAGCTCCCTGTCATAGAAGCCTACTGCCTCTTCTTTCTTAGCTTCCAGGGCTTAACTTCTTCTCTGACCACTCCCTCTTCCTCCTTCATTCCCTTTTCCCTCCTTCTCTTTCTCTGCTTCCTCATTAAACGTTGTTGTATTTTGTTGCTCTATCCTTTTGTAAAATTTTATAACTCTTGGTTTTTATTTTATCAAAGTATATGGGCACATTGTCAAATACTTCTTTAAGTCTTACTGCAAAAAAATATCCACCCCTTGTATATCTACCACCATTTCCTGCTACTTGAGGCAATCATTTCAACTGTTTCTGATGATTCTTTAGTGTGTGCTAAGTCGCTTCAGTCGTGTCCGACTCTTTGTGACCCCATGGGCTGTAGCCTGCCAGGCTCCTTTGTCTTTGGGGTTCTCCAGGCAAGAATTCTGGAGTGGGTTGCCAGGCCCTACTCCAGGGGATCTCCCTGACCCAGGGATGGAACCTGCATCTCTTAAATCTCCTGCATTGGCAGGCATGTTCTCCACCACTAGTTTATCTCTAAATAACATGCTTATATTGCTGTTTATTGATTTCCCCCTGCCCAGTTATAGCCATTACTGACTTCCTATTAGCTTGTGATCATTCTTCTGCCTTGTCCCAATCACTCAAAATCCCCACCACCCATTCTTTTGTCCTCCCAATACAATTCTATCTTTGTCTGAGCTGCATACAGGATTTGCATTACAACTGTGTAAATGCTAATCATACCTAATCCATGTAGTATCATTGCTCTATCCTTTGTCTTTTGCTCTTCTCACTTGACTCATTGTCCACTGGAACAAATCAATGACTGGCATCCACAGCCATCACCGTCTCACTAAATCAGACTTTCCATCCTACAGTGATTGATACCTCAAAAGCAAGATGTGTAATTCTCAACATTTCATCTCCCTTCTTCCCAATCCCAAACTGTTCTCTTTTGTTTCTTATTTATAAATGACACTATGCTTGACACTTCCAACTGAGCCAGAAGCCTAAAGTATCATCCAAGTTTCCCATTTCCTTCAACTCCTCCCATCATCACCTTGTCAACAAGTGACTACTATCTACTGACTCTATCTCTTAAATACATCTTTATCAACCCAAAAGTTCTTCCAATTATATTTCCAAAGTGTATCTTGAATTCATCTACTTCTCTCCAGCTCCACTGCTACTACATTAGCTGTGAGCCATATTCCCGCTCCTCTGAATTGAGGCCCTTGCAAGAAGTGTCCTTACATCCTGCCTTTCCCTAAACCATCTACCAGTTGTTTATTCACTAAGTTGTGTGTGACACTTTTGTGACCCCATGGACTGGGACTTCCCAGGCAAGAATACAGAGTGGATTGCCACTTCTTCTCCAGGGTTATTCCTGACTCAGGGATGGAACATGGGTATCTTGCATTGGCAGACATGTTCTTTAACACTGAGCCACAAGGGAAGCCGCAAAACCAACTACCAGAGTAAGATGCAAATCTCATGAGGTCATCTACTTAATTAAGAGCCTTCAAAGATTACTGGATATAGGTCAAGCTTTTTATCATCACTTACAAACCTATCTCCTTACTTGCTATTTGTTTCCGAGTAACAAATTGTTTATCCTTCCCTGTCTCCCTGCACCCGCCTCCATGCACTTTCATTCACTGTTGCTCAAGATATTCTTTGCCCTAACATTACCCCTGGCTCCCTGTGCCTGGTTGAGGTCCAGAATTCTTTCAAGACTCAGCTCACCTTCTCTTGTGAATCTTTTGGCTCCCTGAAGCTAGTTGATGTGGGTATGACAGGAAAATCTTAGATTCTTGGTTCTGATATACACTAGAGAGAACCTGGGGCAAGTAAGTTCAATTCTCTCAGACTTTTTCCTCATCTGTTAGGTGAGGATATTGATACCTGCCTCTAATATTCAGCAAATCATTAAGTGGAATAAACTTAATGGAATGCCTAACACACAGATGTAGGCAGCAACTATTAGTTCCCTTCCTCCCTTGCACTGCACACCTTGTGTCTACCTCCAGTATTTTAACTCCCATATATTGGTGAAATGGCCAGTTTAACTGTTTGCCTCCCTTTCCAAGACCACTAGTGCCTGGAGGACTAGAACCTTCTCCTACTTAACTCTGTATTTGCAGACCCTAGCTCAGGACTGACAAAAATAAATTTTTGCTGCGTTGAAAACCCCACTCTTTCACTAGCCGTGATTTTACATAAATTGTAAAAGACAGCCAGCCCTCTGTATCCTCGGGTTCTCCATTCACAGATTCACCTAACCATGAACTGAAGATTTTTTTTTTTTTTTAATTCCAATTATAAAAAACGAAACTTGAATTTACCATGCACCAGTAAACTATTTACATCGCATTTGGATATTATAAGCAATCTAGAGATGATTTAGAGTATACAATGCAAATACTATGCCATTTCATATAACGGACTTGAGCATCCACGGATTCTGGTATACAAGGGTTGGGGACGGGAGTAGGGGGGAGTCCTGGAACCAATCCTACCAACCTCTCACCACCTGTAAGGACGGTGGACTGTATCTCTCTCCCCATCTGCAACAGCACTGTGTCAGCTGTCCGGTTACCTTCACTTTGGGCAGCTGGCGGGTAAAGAGGCTATTCAACTCCACTACAAACCCTTAAAAGGCTGGATAAAGGAACTAGAAAAGATGCAGACTGGCAGGCGACCAACAGTCGAGAGGTGTCGGGGCGATGAGCCTCAAAGCAAGGATTTTAGGCGTCAGGCTGGGTGAGGGGCCCCAAACCCACAAAAAAGAATCCTCGACATTGAAGGGTTCCCATCCCAGAGGATCCACACTGGAGAACAGCGGGTCCGGACGCGAAATGTCCAAACTAGTGGCAGTTCCTCAACACTTGGTCTCCGCCCTCTGGCCTTTGTCCTGTAGCGGCTGGATGGGTGGGGAATAAAGGAAGGAGGCCTAAGGGAGGAGCAAACGTGGTGTGGGACGGACGAGTCGTGGGCGCGTGACGTCACCCCTGGTGTGTGCGTAACGTGAACGGAAGCGGAAGCGGCTCTGTTCGCCGCCTCTCCCACCGGCCCGATGAGCTGCAGTGGCTCCGGCGCGGACCCCGAGGCGGCGCCGGCCTCCGCCGCCTCGGCCCCGGGCCCGGCGCCCGCGGTCTCGGCCCCCGCCGCGCTGCCCGCCGGCACTGCCGCGGAGAACAAGGCCAGCCCCGCGGGGACGGCAGGGGGGCCTGGGGCTGGAGCCGCGTCAGGGGGCACTGGAGCCGTGGCGGCGCGGGCCGGGGAGCCTGCCGAGCGGCGCGGGGCGGGTGAGGGCCGGGACGGGTGAGGGCGAGGGCCGCGTTTTGGGCTGGGCCCAGCGGCGGGTGAGGGCAGAGGGTAAGACAGACCTAGCGGAACCCTCGAGCCTCCCACCTCCGTGTCTCAGTTTGCTGGTTTTCCTCCAGCTCCGGTGACGACTGGCGGCGCGGCGCCCCCGGAGGGGGCCATGTCTAACGGGGTTTACGTGCTGCCAAGCGCGGCCAATGGAGAGGTGAAGCCGGTGGTGTCCAGCACGCCTCTAGTGGACTTCCTGATGCAGCTGGAGGATTACACGCCTACGGTGGGCTTCCCGCCTGAACAAGGCTCCTGACTCGCTGTCATTGCCAACTTGTGCCACACCATCTGGATTTGCTGCGTCCTCTTGTGTTTATTTCCCTTCCTAGCTTTTGTGATTTTCCCTTTCTGCCCACCCAAACTGGGAACTTCCTGATAGCCAGGCCTGCCCTCCATTTCCCTTACCCCAACTCTCAGCCCCGCAGTACCCAGGGCTAACGCTTACAGTCGTCTAATTGATTTCTCAGATCCCTGATGCAGTGACTGGTTACTACCTGAACCGTGCTGGCTTTGAGGCCTCCGACCCACGCATGTGAGTAAACTCAGGGCAGGTTAGAGTGTTGGGTTGCTTGTGTGGAGTTTGTTGTCTATGACCTTCTCATACCATTTTTTTCTCTCTAGAATTCGGCTTATCTCCCTAGCTGCCCAGAAATTCATCTCAGATATTGCCAACGATGCCCTACAGCACTGCAAAATGAAGGGCACAGCCTCTGGCAGCTCCCGAAGCAAGAGCAAGGTGTGAGGGGAGGCTCATTGATTCAGTAATTACCTCCTACAGCAGCAGAGGCTTAAATTATCCTGAAACCCCTTTGAGGGAAATTAAGCCTTAGGGGAGGTGAAAGACCTACACAGGGTCACCCGCCTGGGATTGAAATCTGGAATTCCTGTGTTCAGCTGGTGCTCTTCCCTCTTCCCTCAGGACCGCAAGTACACTCTAACCATGGAGGACTTGACCCCTGCCCTCAGCGAGTATGGCATCAATGTGAAGAAGCCGCACTACTTCACCTGAGCCACCCAGTCTAAATGTACTTGTCTGTTCTCTTGTCCCCACACCAGCCTGTTTTCATAATAAACTTTATTGTGACAGGCAGGGCTGATCCCTCCCATGCTGGGAGACACCGTGTGGCAAGTGACAAAGCTTTGAGCCCATTCCCTTTTGGGGCCACAGTGGTAGGGATGGGGGCAGGGGATGGGCCCCATGGCTGGGGTAGTACCATGACTAGTGGCAAGGGAGGCAACCAGAGGCCTGCTGCTTTGGGGAGGTGCACTCCCTAACCGTGTCCTGACACCTCTGAAGTTCAGACAAGGACTTTCCAGCTCTACTTGTCCTGCATCTTCTCCAGGATAGGCACGATCATGTCAAACTTGGGTCGCTTAGCAGGGTCTTCATTCATGCAGATCTTCATGAGTTTACATACGTGGGGGGAAATGCCTGGTGGGATGGTAGGCCGAAGGCCTTCCAGTGCCACCTGAAAACAAGGAAAAACAAGGTGAGTCTCAGAACTTGAGTCTCATGTGGGGAGAGACGTCTAGCCCTCAGGACAGGATTCTGTATATTTGAATCAATGTGGCAGGAGCCCAGCCCCACTACAGTTGTCACTACCACTACAGTTCCCCCAACACAAGTATATCCAGTTATGCTCTCACCTTCATTCCAATTTCCATGTTGGAGAGGTCAGCAAAGGGTACCTCCCGTGTCACCAGTTCCCATAGAAGCACTGCAAAACTCCACATATCTGCTGAGCGTCTGTTTGTGTCTTCAGGCTTCTTTTGCAGAGCTGGAGGGACAGGACTTATCTGTTCCAGCTGCTTGTCCTGTCTCTGTTCCCTTCCATTACTACTGAGCTGCCCCTTCTCTGCCTCACATCATAATGCCATCACTCACCTTCAGGAGCCACCCAGGCAGGTGCATACATGCGCCCGGGGCACTGGAAGGAGAACTTGACGTCGGCCATACTGATTCGAGCAGTCATGTCCTCATCAATCTGAGGAAAAGAAGATAGTTGTGTGGAAGGAGGTAAGTCCTATTCTAGGGAAAGGACCTCTGGGGCCTGGGCCGGGAGTGAAGTTGTGATCTCACCATTACACTACGGCTGTTGAGTGCATGTCGTGGGATGAGGGGCTCTAGTGTGTGTAGGAAGGCCATGCCCCTTGCCATGTCCAATGCAAACTTCACAGCCTGGCTCTGGTCCACAACAAAATCTAATTGAGAAGGCAAGAGTTAAATCACTTGGAGAGGGTCACAGACTCTCCTTCCCCACACTCTGCTACAGTGAGATTTAGCACCCCGTACTCACTGGTGCCTTCATGTAGCACATTGTACAGGGATCCGTATGGCATCCAGTGTGTGATGAGGGTGGGGTGAGGAGCAGGTGGAGACTGACAGGCACCAAGCACTGGGAGCACATTGGGATGTGAGAAAATCCTGGAAGAGGGAGAGAATGTTCCTGGCTGAGATCCAGCATGAAAGATCTCCTGAGTGCTGGACAGGGTTCCTTGAAATCAAGGCTTCCAGTTTAGGCCTTGCCCCACCTGAGCCGGGGACACTCCTCATTGAAGTCTCTGCTCTTCCTTGTACTCCAGTCTCGAACCTTTAGCATCTTCACGACAATGTCATTGCCCTGCCAGCGGCCCTTCCATAGCTGAGGGGCAGATAAGGGTTAGAAGGCTTTAACTAAGGCCACTGTTTTCTTGCCTACTAGCTGGAGGAGAAACTTAAAACAGGTGCACAACAGGTAATATGGTGGGGTGGGGTGGGGTGGGGAGTTACCTCTCCAGAGTGATTCTCGTTGAGCTTCGCCAGGAAGTTGAGCTGTTTGAAGTCAATGCCGGAGTGTTTGTTCAGAGTCCCATTTCCTGAGAGTGTGGGCAGGTCAGGT
Organism: Bos mutus; assembly: GCF_027580195.1. Lineage (NCBI taxonomy): Eukaryota > Metazoa > Chordata > Mammalia > Artiodactyla > Bovidae > Bos > Bos mutus. The sequence continues at coordinate 33,557,360 of NC_091631.1, read as the reverse complement.
ACCCAGCTTCCCTCTTTCCCAGCCCCAGGAGTCCAGGACTATTCTCTCACCACCCCTCCCCTCACAGCTGACTCACGGGGCCGAGTGCGGGTAGTCCCCTTCCAGAATGTGTCCTTGTATGGTATACGGTTCAGATTCTGGCCCATCTTCTCTGCCCGCTCTGGGAAGAAAGACAAAAGTCTTGACCTCAGCTGTTGTGTGGAAAGAGACAGGCTAGGACAAGACGAGGACACAAGCAGTGGGTGGGGACAGACCTCGGAGCAGCTCTCTCAGGGGTGGCTTAGCTTTGTCCACAGGCATCTCTCCATACTTGTTACAGATGCTGACAAGGGCCCCATTTGCCACGAGGTCCTGGAATTAAGAGATGGCTGTGATGAGGGCATTCCCAACTAACCATGAGTGCAGATGCAGTACAAACCTTGTGAATGTTGTTCACAGGAAGGGTTGAGGGTTCCAGAGTCTCCCGCTCAAGCTCAGACTTCCTTCCCACCCATCCCAGAGCTCAGGGCCTGAGTACTCACCTCTGCCACCTGATCTTGGCCCCAGAAACAGGCATAGTGCAGGGGCACATTCCCATGCTCATTCACCGCATTGATGTCAGCTTTGTACTGCAGCAGCTGGTCCCCGTGGCCAAACAGAAAGAGGTAGAAGGTACAGTCAGTCCCAAATGAGAGAAGTGTACTGAGGCATGAAAGGAGGGAGATGAGTACACATACTTTGTACGTTATGTTATAGTGCCTGTGTCTTACTTCCAGGCATGTGCGTCAAAGGGTTCATACATACCTTCTGTACAATATCACGGTGCCCATGACTGGCTGCCAGGTGCAGAGGGGTATCATCCCCACGGTTCATCACATTGATTCGTGCCCCCCGCATGATCAGCATCTCAACCACAGCAGATCGGCCTTCTCGGCAGGCCCAGTGCAAGGGGGAGAAGCCATGATCGTCCCTTTGAGGAAGGCACAAGGGTCAATGATTTGGAAGTGGGATGGGGGCAAAGGCTTTGACACAGGAAAAACTTAATATTCACTCTGCATACTCTCCCTGGGAAGCCTTCCCTCTAGAACTTTGATGCTCTTCATGCCAGCAACTCCCAAAGCTGTCAGACCTTTGAGTGTCAAACCCAACCAACCACTACCTGAAATCCTAACAATTCCTGTTTTCATCTCCCTCTAGCCTTTCTTCCCTGGGTACTTTCTATCTCATTAAATGGTAACATTCTTCATCTGGTTTTCTCTGTACCCCTTTGGCAACATCTGTTAGTTCTTTCTGTTTTCACCACATCTTGTACACTGCCTTACTACATTATGGTACTTGTCACACTGGATTGTAAAAATCTGTTAAATGGGCTGTCTTGTCTATTAGACTAAGCTTCTTGAGAATTGACAACAGCTGTTCAGTGCATGTTAATACGAAGGAAGGGAAGCTTTGAGAAGAAAAGCCACAGTTTATGGAAGAGGAAGCAAGCTTACTGTTTGGTTTTGGTTCTGATACTGAAATTAAAATCTAAAAAGGGAATGGAATTAAACTGATGTTTGGAGGGGTTTATAATGAAAAGGAGAAAGGCTTTGGGTAAGTTATTCATGAGGCAGATACTGCCACATAAGACAGGATTCTTCTCAAGCAATCCTAGGTACAGAAAACAAGAAAATGAGAATGACTTAATTAGAAAGCTGTACCTAACTTTTTTCTTTTCCCAGGAACTTCTCTATTTTATAAAGTTAAATGTACAAAAAACAACAAAAAAACCCACAATTGGGTGGAAACTAGGCCTGCCTGACAGCCTGGGGCCATAAAAGGAAATTCCCTCCAGTCCTGGGCTGCAGATCCAAGGGGCGGAGCAAGGGGGCGGTCCCGTGGTCTGGGCCGTCAGCCTCCGGATGCCTTAGTGCTGCGGTCACTTCCCGTGTGGGGGCTCTAGGCAGGGCCTGGAGCCGATCAGGGGTATGGTCACCCCAGACAATCCAGATGTCCCCAAAGCCAAAATGGGTGGTGGGTGTGACCTTTAACTTACTGATTTCCCTCTACAGCTGCCCCCATCTGTTCACAAAGATAACCAAAAGCTTTCCTGGGAGGTATTTCCCTCCCTCTTCCTAAAGCAATCACCACCCCTTACTTATCAGTCAGTTTTGCATCCCAGCTCTTTAATTTGTGCCCCAGTTTATCAGCCGCTGGCAGTCTATGACCCCAGAGAAGGCCAGAGCCTGAGAGCAAAAGTATGGGCACAAGGGTTCTAACCACTGCCAGGCTCCGGTCACCCCAGAGCCTGAACTTTAATCCCAAAGAGACCAGCAGGAAATTGACCCTTACTTCATACCCACAATATAGCCAACTGGGGCCCCGAAGCCTGTCCACTCATACCTGCACCACTTTCACTAATACCACTCTTTCACCTTTTGGCAGCAGTCTTCCTAGATGCCAGCTTCATTGGAAAAAGTTACCTACCCTTTATGATGCCACCAACAAAATAGTAGCTGTGTTCTCTGTCTTTATCAGAGCACCGTTTGAAGAATTATATGAAAAATGGAACGAGTGTGAATTACAGAGAAATAGCGTAGAGTCTAATGGGGACCCATAAAGCCTGGATGAAAGTGACAGGTGATCCTTAACTCTCAAGCCTAAAATCTATTTTCTCCTCACTTTAAAAAAAATTCCACTATCCTGAATCAGCATCACTACTGCTTTTCTTGCCTTCCTGCCTCAGCCAACCTTAAAGAACTTGTCTACATTCACTTTCTCTACCTCACATTCAACCTGCCCAGGAGACCACTGACTTGAGGGCAAGCATTATGTCTGATTCTGGACTTCTAGCACCCAGTACATGTTCAGCATAGTTCCTTAAATGAAGGAACCAAGTATAGTATGGTTTTTTTCACTTGTTTTCCTCCGAAACAGCTCTCACAGAGATCATTAAATATATAATTAATTGTAAATTCAATGGTTATACTTTAGTGCTCAAGTTCTTTGACCTCTCAGCAGTCTAGAGTACCACTGACCACTCTCCTTTCATTGAAACATTCACTTCTTTAAGCCTTACTAGCATATTTTCCTGTTTCTTCTTCAACCTCTAGTTGCTCCTTTTTGGTCTGTAGGTTTCTCATCCCCTGTTTCATATCCACCTCTTCAGGTGCCATCTACATGCTGTGTGTGTGCCCGTGTGTGCTTGCGCATACATGCTTAGTCATGTCTGACTTTGCAACCCCATGGACCAGCCTGCCAGGCTGTGTGTATGTGTGTGTGTGTATGTGCATGCGTGCATACACACTCAGTCATGTCTGACTTTGCAACCCCATGGACCAGCCTGCCAGGCTGTGTGTGTAGTGTGTGTGTGCATGCGTGCATACACACTCAGTCATGTCTGACTTTGCAACCCCATGGACGAGCCTGCCAGGCTCCTCTGTCCATGGGATTTCTCAGGCAAGGATACTGGAGTGGGTTGCCATTTCCTGCTCCAGGGGCTCTTCCAGACCCAGGGGTTGAACCCTCATCTCCTGCAGGCTCCTGCACTGGCAAGTAGATCCTTTACTGCTGAGCCACCTGGGAAGCCCATCTTCATGCTGCTGCTGCTGCTAAGTTGCTTCAGTCGTGTCGGACTCTGTGCAGCCCCATAGACAGCAGCCCACCAGGCTCCCCCATCCCTGGGATTCTCCAGGCAAGAACACTGGAGTGGGTTGCCATTTCCTTCTCCCATGCGTGAAAGTGAAGTCGCTCAGTCGTGTCCGACTCTTAGCAACCCCATGGACTGCAGCCCACCAGGCTCTTCCGTCCATGGGATTTTCTAGACAAGAGTGCTGGAGTGGGGTGCCATTGCCTTCTCCGATCTTCATGCTAATATCGCCCAAATCTTTGTCTCCAAGTCACATCTCTCTCCTGGAATCCAGCAGCCTATTCCACATTTCCACTTTATTGTCACTTAAATGTGTCGAGTGGAACTCACCACCCTTCAGCCTTGTCCGTATCAATAAAAGGAACCACTATCTACCCAAGCCAGAACCCTGATCATCTTTGACCTTCCTCACTTTCCACACCAAGTCTCACCGATTCTTTATCCGAAAGATTTCAGGAATTTGATCACTTTTTTGCCTGCCCCAATTCTAGTCTAAGCCATCACCACTTAAGATGGGCTAGGCAGTTAGTTGCCTCTCTTCACATCACCATTTGCTCTTCACAGAGCATCCAAGATGACACTTAACAAATGGACAATCTCATCATTGCTGCTGCTGCTGAGTCGCTTCAGTCGTGTCCGACTCTGTGCAACCCCACAGACGGCAGCCCATCAGGCTCCCCCATCCCTGAGATTCTCCAGGCAAGAACACTGGAGTGGGTCGCCATTTCCCTCTCCAATGCATGAAAGTGAAAGTGAAGTAGCTCAGTTGTGTCCAACTAGCGACCTCATGGACTGCAGCCCACCAGGCTCCTCCGTCCATGGGGTTTTCCAGGCGAGAGTACTGGAGTGGTTGCTATTGCCTTCTCCCATTACATGGTTCTAAACCCTTGCCCTTGCAATAAAAACATTATTATAGCCTAAATACTCTTGCATGATCTGACTGACCCTTGCAGACCTTTCCAGTCTTAACTTCGGTCATTCTACACTTGTGCTTAGAGCTTTAGCCCACAGAAGCCCAGCAGTTTTCCCTCCTCTAGCCATATGGAGCTCCGGACAGTTTCTGGCACTCTGCTCCGTGTCTTGCCCCGTAGCTTTTGCCCATGAGCTTCACTGAGGTTAGAAAACTTCTCTGCAGACTCTGCCTGTAAATTCTTATTCAGTCAAGATTCAGCTCAAACAACAGCTTCCGGTGTGGAGACCCTCTGCCCCGCTGACAGGCTGTGCTTAACCCTCATCACACTGAATAGGAAAGTTAGCCGCCCGCACCAGAAGTGAGCACCCCACATCGCGGAAAGGAGTCTGTCTTTGCCCTTCCTCTCGCCCCCCAGCCACCCTAGCTCACCCCTGGTTGAGGTCGTTCTCCGTGTTGTCCAGCCACAGGCGGACCGCAACCGCGTTGCCCTCCCGGCACTGAGTGAAAATGTCGTCCATAGCAGCGTCCCGGCACAGAGTCCCCTAGACTGGGAAAGTGCGGGAACTGTAGAAGGATCTAGGGGGGTGGGTGAGCCCCAGGCTTTGTCCCCTACAGGAGAGAAGTGTGTTGGGCTGGGGGTCTGGGCTCTGCGTCCCCAGCTACTGGATGTGTGAAAGGAGTTAGGGAGGCAGCGGGATGGTCCTGGACTGTGTCCCTTGAGCGCGAGGGAAAGGCGGATCGGGCGAAGTAGGCGTTGATTAAGAGTCAGTGTCTCCCGAAGGGATGTCACGAGAGCAAGCACAGAGACCCTAACAGCGAACAGAGCTGGGGGTGGGGGTGGGGGTGGGGAGTTTAGGCGCCGTATACCCTGAAGGAGGCGATCGGAGGTCCTTGCCGGGGATCGCCCTCGTTCCTCACTCGGAACCGAGTAGATGGAGTGAGGGGTGACCGCCTGGTAGAGCTCGAGCCTTGGGGAGGGGGCACGGGTGCCCCCACACTCACCGGGACTCGGGCTAGAGGAGCCTTCTCCGGGAACTCCCGTCCGGCCGCGCCCGCCGCCCGGCCCCGCCCCTGGCCCTCTCAGGCCAGCGCGGGCCTCCTTCTCCCAGCCCCTCCCTCCCGCCTTTCTTGCCCTTCTAGTCCACCAGTGTTTAAACTCGATGGTTTTCGGCACTGCGCCGGCTGCTCTAGCCACTTCAGCTCTCACTCTTTGGTTTCCTGCCCTGTTCCGGCGTCTCTGAGAGGTCTGATTCCTAGAGACGCTGTCTGCACGTGGAGAAGCGCGTGGATCCCGCAACCTTGCGCTCCCCAGCCCCATGTTCGAGGAGCCGGAGTGGGCCGAGGAGGCCCCTGTAGTCGCGGACCTCGGGTCTGTAGCCTTAGGGCTTCGGCCCACGGCAGTCTCTCAAATCAAGGTGAGTGGCCCCGCAGGGGTCCTCAGAACAGACTCTGCTGGATTCCGGATCTGGGGCGCGCCGTGTGTGTAATTAGGGGGAGGAGGGCCGCCTGCAGCCTCCCCAAATCCGGAACTTCCAAAAAAAAGTGACTTTGGAACTGAGAGAATTGGTGAGTAGAAGTTAGTGAAGCAAAGAGGGTTTCTTGGAAGGAAAGGCATGTGGAGAGACCCGGGCGCAAGGGAGCATGACACAGAATGAGAGGCAGTGTGGTAAAAATTGGAGGGCTACGTTAGAATATTTGCGCATGTTAAAGATAAAAGCCAATGGAGTGTTTTAGCAGGGGAATGATTTCTTCAGATTTGCGTTTTGAAAAGGTCACTGGTTGCCGTGTGGAGATTGGAAAGAGCAAAACTGAATGGCAGTGAAGGGCTGTCAGTACTACTGTTCAAAGGGAGCTAGTGCTGAGGGAGTACTGAGAATCTCCAGGATGAGTAACCCGTCCAGTAGGACTTCAATCCAGAACGGTCTCCCAGACAGTAGACCTCCTTTAAGCCTCTGCCAATGTGAGGGCTACTGCACTTGCTCAGGCTCTTTCTGTCCTTCAGTCAGCCTGTGACATGAAATCTGCCTGCTTTATTCCCTCCTCTTCAACCCCTCGACCCATTGCTGTAATCCCCACCACTGGCCTCTGTCTGCAGCTTGTCCCTTTCAGTGTTTTTTTTTTTTTTTTTTTTTTTTTTCCTTTCAGTTCTTTACACTACAACTGGAGGCATCTTTAATACACACATGTGTGATCATGTCACTCTTATTTTCAAAAATCTTCCTACTTTTTATAAAAAGGTATTAGCCAGAGGTAGAAACCTGAGATTGAGGGTTGGAACTCCTGGTCACTAGCCTTGGTCCTGTAGCTTGTGGCCTTACAGTGTTTTTCTGGGAACCCCATCACCTCATCTATACAATGAAGAAAGTGAGGTGGGTGGTTTCTCTGCTCTCCAGCCTCCCAAAGGTTGAGATGGCAATTTTGAAAGTTCTTCAGGCCCTGGCAGTCTTCGTGATAAGCTAGGTAGTTGATTGGGAATAATCCAGATGCCTCTAACCAGCATCTGAATGAGGTCCCCATCTCTCTTCTTACTCCCTAGGCCCCATCCATTCTCGCCCCTTCATTCATCCCTTGTTTTCCCCCAGGGCTCCAACCGCCGCCAGCTCTTGGCCACATTACGGGCCCTGGAGGTAGCATCTCTTCCCCAGCAGTCCCCTAGCCTTCCTGACAGTGACTCTGAGGAGGAGGAGGAGGTCGTGGAAACAAGGAAGAAACGCCCAAAAAAGGGCTTGTTTGCTGGTGCGTCTAATGAAGTAGAGGAGAAAAGGAAGAAGAAACGTCACAAACGGGGCCCACCTAGCAGTGACTCCAAGGAAGAGGAAGTGGAAAGGGAGAAGTGCCACAAAGGGGCTCTTCTTGGCAGTGACTTGGCTGAAGAAGAGAAAAAAAAGAGGAAATGCCAGAAACAGATCCCTTCAAATCTTGCCCAGCCCCTGGACAGTGTTGACCAAACAGGTAGTATATGGGGATGATGAGGGCTGGGGGTGTGGGGATCAGCTGATCCTACATATAACAGAGTTCCTCTGCCACCAGTAGGTTTGGGGTTAGGGAATAAGTACTTTCACGTAGACCACAGTTTCTGTCTTAGGGACGGGGGTATGGCCAGGGTGATGTGCTAAGCCTCTGAATTCAGGGCATCTTGCTCCCCAGTATGCCTTTCTGTCTCTCTTTCTTCAGGTTCTAAAGCTTGGAATTCTAGTGCTACAAGTGATCCCACCAAGCCAACCTGTGAGACCCCTTCCTCTAATCCTCCCCATACCTTGAGTCGCAAGCAATGGCGGAACCGGCAGAAGAACAAGCGTAGACAGAAGAACAAGTTTCGGCCATCTCAGCCACCAGAGCAGGCCCCAGCCCCAGCCCCAGCCTCTGCAGAGGAGGCAGAGGTGCCTTCTGCCCCCAGTCCAGACAACCATGGAGCCCGGGCAGAGGCTCTTCGAGCTCGCATGGCCCAGCGTCTGGACGGTGCCCGGTTCCGCTACCTCAATGAACAGCTGTACTCAGGGCCCAGCAGTGCTGCGCAGCGCCTCTTCCAGGAAGACCCTGAGACCTTTCTCCTCTACCACCGTGGCTTCCAGAACCAAGTCAAGAAGTGGCCACTGCAGCCGGTAGACCGCATCGCCAGGGATCTTCGCCAGCGGTTAGTGAAAATTGGGTGCTGTGAGAAGCTAGGTGTGTCAGTCCCAGGCTCAGACTGGACCAGTGAGCTCTTCCTCCCTTCCATTCCCAGGCCTGCGTCCCTGGTGGTAGCTGACTTTGGCTGTGGGGACTGCCGCCTGGCTTCAAGTATCCGGAACCCTGTACACTGCTTTGACTTGGCCTCTCTGGACCCCCGGGTCACTGTGTGTGACATGGCCCAGGTAAGCCCCTCTCTCCTTCCATGGAATGCACTCTGCTCACCCTGCATCCTTGTGTCTACTCCTAGCATTCAGTGCTGGCTTTCTCCTTCGCATAATGTGTGCTTAGTACAACATTCTCACTCTCCACAGGTGCCTCTGGAGGATGAATCTATAGATGTGGCTGTGTTCTGCCTTTCACTGATGGGAACCAACATCAGAGACTTCCTGGAGGAGGCAAATCGAGTGCTGAAGCCAGGGTAGGTGCTCCCAGGACACAGATGCATGACTGTGCACATGGCGCGTGTCAGTGTACTTACCCAGAACTTTCCGTCCTTCTCAGGGGTCTCCTGAAAGTGGCTGAGGTCAGCAGCCGCTTTGAAGATGTTCGGACTTTTCTGGGGGCTGTCACCAAACTGGGCTTCAAGGTCATCTCCAAGGTGAGGACCCCAGGAAATCTGTCCTGTTTTTGTCACATGTGTGGCCCTTCAGGCTAATAATGGTGTTCAGGAAGGAGGTCATTGTCAGACACAGATGTTTGCTCCTTGAAGGCTTGAGTAGTGGGAGAGAGCTGGGAAGCTTTCTGAGCAGGGGTGGGGCCTGGACGGAGGTGATTTGAAGAGCTGGGGTGAGGACTTAGAGCTCACTGGGTCTTTTCTGTACCTAGGATCTGACCAACAGCCACTTCTTCTTGTTTGATTTTGAAAAGACCGGGCCCCCTCGGGTAGGGCCCACGACTCAGCTCGCAGGCCTGAAGCTTCAGCCTTGTCTCTACAAGCGCAGGTGACCTTTGGAGCCCCCCTTGAACGAGGAGGCAAATCTTGAACTCCAAACTCAGTACTCTGAAGACTGTATCCAGCCAGACTGTGACCTGGGGCCTGGTACCACCCTTACTCCATCTCAAGAAGAAAATGTAATGAAACTCTCGGCTCAACCCTGATGTAAAGAAGGCTTCTTGGTTCTAGGAAGCATAAAGTCGTTAGGGCTAGCTACAGAGTAAGGAGTTCATTGTGAGAACACAGGAGTATGTGGGAATTACGGATCCCCTCAGTGTCATGGAAACTACATGGTTTGGAATTCAAGGCATCTCTGGGTTTGGTGTCTGTTTCCATCTCTCAGAAGCCATATGAGCTTTCTGTCTGAGCATCTCCACTCTCTGTTCTAATTTTCCTGTTGGTACATCAGATCCCTCTGCTCACCCAAAGCTTCTACAAAGCGTTAGTCTGCTTGGGCCTTTAAGGCCGCAGGCAGGCATTGCTTCTTGGCTCTAGGGCAGCTTGGCTCTAGAGCAAGTGCAGCAGCCCTCACATCAGCAGAGGCAACTTGGCTGTAGTCCACCAACATCATCTGGACGTCTCGGTCAAGATGGTTTGATTGTCCCTGTACTGAGTACTTTTTTCCCCTGATTGTCATCTCCATCTTTGGAGCTGAATGGCCCTAACCTTCCTAGCATCTGTTGTTCTGTTGGGCCCTGGTGTTTGTCTGGCTGAGAGCACAGATATTGGAATCAGGTTGGCCTGTCATTGACTGCCGAGAGCCTTTTACTCTTTGAATGTCTTGCTACTCACTTGGTAAATGATAGAATTACTGACTCAGGATTGTTGTATGGGTTAATGAGGAAATCTGTAGCCAAGGCTGGGCACGTAGGAGATGCTCAGTAACTGTTGCTGTGGCTGTTGTGTGTTGCAAACCTTACTGTTTATAAAGACCTTCCCTAAGCAGGATTAGGGGTTGAAGAGTAAAGGATGAATTTGTTGATTGAGGAAGACTCTGGGAAAGCTCAAGATAAGCCTTTCAACAGCCTTATTTTATAAGATTTTTAGAGATTCTTAATAGATTGTGAGCAGTTCTTTGAGTGGGGGTGATGTGGGAGCTGGGTCTCTATAAATCACAACTGATTGATGCCATTTGGGGTGGGGATTGGCAGAAGAATGTGTCTGTTGTTTCTGCCTTGCAGTGGGCCTAGATCAGCATATACTAGGCCAAACTATGGGCAGAGAAGACTAGTTCTGGGAGAAGATGACTGGGATGACAAGTCCTTGGCCTCTTCCAAAAGACATCTGCCGTGGGCCCAGGTATAAAGATACAGTCTGTTCTACCTATTTCTAAGGGCTCCCCTACTGGCTCAGACGGTAAAGACTTATTTCCAAGAACAAGACCTGAGAGGAACCACTGGCACACAGGTTCCAGGACTCTGCACCAGTTGAGTGCCTCCAGTAAGGGGGTGTTTTGAGGCAGGTTGTGCAGGCCAGAGGGCATGTTTGGAGGCTGGGCTGTGAACCATCCAGCAGACACTGTTCAGTACCTCTGCACGTGCTTCTCGCTGCCGAATACTCATCTGACTAGCAGAGTCTTACTCATCCTTCCAGACAGCCTAGTTGTTTCCTACTCCATTACTCCCAAAGCAGAACTAATTTCTCCATCTGCATTCTCAAAGCACTACAGGAAGAGGTCAACTGCAACATTTAAATACTGTGTGGCGATTGTTTTGTGCATTAGGCTGCAGTCTTCTCAGCTCATATTTATCTTTGTATTTCCAGAGCTGGTCACTTGAGATCCATCTAAGGAGGTGATAAAGATGACAGGGTTTGTGGAGCAGTGAGAAGCAGGGGTGTTGCAGGAACCCAGGTTTGGCCAGATGATGAGGTCACTAGTGACGGTGCAAGGAGTGGGCAGGTGGGAGAACTTCAGCTAGGAGGACTGGTGGGGCATTGAGGCTCGGTGAGAGGAATTCTGAAGCAGATCTTGGGTTTCTGGCTTAAGCGACTGGTTGTGCTGGTGACGCCATTCAAAATGTTGGGATTTTGGTACCTAGACGATGATTTGGAAGCGGGACATAAACTCAGCAGCCAGGGGAGGTAATTCAAGTCATCGTAATAGATAAGATATACAGAGTAAGATAACGAGAAGAGAAAATGGCTTGGAAGAGAACTCTGAGGAGCATTTAATGGATAAGTAAAGGAAAACGAACCAGTAAGGGTGACAAGAGAAGGTGGGGCCAGAGATGGAGTAAAACCAGGAGAGTGGGTTTCTTAATGTGGAAGGAATGGGAAGGTTTTAGGCTGTTGGATGCTCTTGAAAGGTCTGTTAAAATTAGAGAAAGGTCAGATTGTGGCAGGGAGAGGATGTCTGCTTAATGTTGAGGGGTTTGAATTTATAGTGGTATTATTCATGAATGTATAGTTACACCAGTTGGCCCAATGTTGTGGTTATCTCTGCCTGCTCAGGAATCTAGGTGTAACTGTAGGAAAAATGAGTACTAAGGGATCATCCAGAGTTGAAACCTTACCACACAATTGAAATGAAATTGAGCAAAGGAGTTTCAGACCATTCACAAATTAGTAATGTCTATGCTGGGCCATGGAACTTTGTAGAACAACTGAGTGGAGTGAAGACAGGAGTAGGTAGTTTCACTGAGGGTAATTAAAGAAGTAACCTGGGAAGATGGGAGGCTGTGGTCAGAAACTGGAATGTCTAAATAGTTCATACTGGAAGCAGAGCAGACCCAGGCAGTGGCCAAGTTTAAGAGTGTAGTTACAGGAGTGAGTGCCTGAGAGGAGTGCATGGGAGGTTGCCTGGAGATTGATTATTGCATGGGGGGCTCAGATATTGGGAGTGGGTCTGCATGGACTTTGAAGTTCTCCAAGATGATGACAGAAGTTAGCATGGAACAGTGCCAATGTCTTGAACAAGGGGACAGATTCAGGAAATCTGCAGACATAGTAGGAGAGGCCGGATAGCACAAATTCAGAAGGACAGAGGGTCACACAGCCTACTAGAGAGACTTCTGTTTGGGGGATGATGTGAGGCTGGTGAGTGCCAGGCAGCCAAGACAATACCCTGACAGTTGTCTCCAACTTACCGGGATCCTCTGGGGATTATAGGGGCAACTGTTGCGGCAGCTTCGTGGGGTGGGAACCTCTTGGGATCATGGGGAGGCAAGCTGTAAAGTCTAAGGACATCTGCCTCATTATAGAACATACATCACCTTTTTACAGTGTCATAGCCCTGTTTCCTCCCAGGTGTTATGTATATTCCTAGATCTTGATTAGTTTTTCCTGTTTTGTTATCATGCTCAACAGGACAGCTGGGGTCTGCCTTCCTCCCTCTCTTGCTTTCCTTCCCTTACTTAAAATTTGGATTCTTTCTTTGCCTGTTCTGGCTCAAGCCACCTGAATAAACATCTTTCTGGGTCTGACTCAGGCCCCCGACTCCCCCTATCTCAGGCCAGCCTCCACCTGCTTTTCCATCAATTCTGAAAGCAGGACTTCTGAGTCTGGGTCATCGCTGCTCCATTATCAGCTTCAGGACCATCTCTCGTTCAAGCCTGGGCTTCAGTGTCTGATACTGAGAGCCTAGACTGAAGAAAGAACAGTGTATACTCCCTTAAGAAGAAGCAGCATACCAGCTGTTTAAGGAACAATGAGATCAGTTTAAGGTACAATTTGAGAATAGGATGAAGGAGTGGCAGTCATAGTAAGAGGTAAATGAGAGTGGGAAAGAGTCTAACTGGAGACTCCACTGGGAGCATTCAGGAAGCTTGAGGTCTTTATTCCTAAAGCCAAGAAATGGTACACCTGGAGTCTGATTCCTGGCCTGGAAATGCAGAGGGCAAGCAGAGGCTCACTTTCAGTGGTGGAGCCCGGGGCGTGCTGCTGCTTTTGCATTGGTCTGTGTTCTAGAATTTGCTGAGGTGAACAATGCAGGAGTGTATCCTGTGCACTTTGTAGCAGGGGAAGCATCAGGTGGTCTAGAGTGCTGTCCAGTAGGACCATTGAAGGGGTAAGGAAGCACAGAGAAGTTAGGAGTGTGCCATCTGGACTAAGGAGGGAATTGTAGGATACCACCCAGAATAAAGCTGCACCCACCAGGGTAAAGGGGACTGTAGAAAAAGGACAGCAAGATGGCCCCTTTAAATCTGTGAGGCCCATGGGACCCAGAAATATCCAACTGGGCAAAATCTGTCTTATCCCCTTCCTTCTCTGCAGTTGGGCCCAGAGCAGTCAGCAGCTATTAGGCACAGAGGAGGTGGGAAGAGCAGAGAGCCTAGAGATCACCCCCCTGCCCTTCTCCAGTGCAGGCTTCTTGAATTTAGTGGGACAGAGCTGAGAGGTGAAAACAGCTAAAGCCAGAAGAGGTACAGATTATTTATTGTTACATAGGATTAGATGTTGTAATCACTTGAGATTGGGTTTGTATCTTATACTGATCCTAAGAATCTGGAACTGAGAATGAGCCGTAAGTCATAGGCTTGCCACAGCTTTTCTCTGAATGAAAAAAGGTTGGAGGGGTGGTGGGAGACAAGAATACAGTTGGGTTTGGATAGCAGTCTGTGCTCATGCTTCCTCAGCATCCGTTTCAGAGGTTGACTACCCCTGCAGGCACTGTTGTGCTCCAGCTTTTGTTCTTGTAACACAGTCCTAAGGGAACACAGTCCCCAAAGAAACAACATGATCTTGGCGGAGACACAGCTCAGCTCCAGTCACTGAGCCACTTACATAATTGCACAAAGTCCTTTACAGGTTTTCACAGAGACCTCTCTAGGTTGTCCTCCATCCCCGGTGACTTCCCAGGCTGGCCAGCTGGTTCTGACTACTACAGTCACCACATTACCAATCCATTTGCTTCCACTCCTGTTCCCAGAGCAATTCATTTGCGGCACAGCCAAGTGAGCCTTTTTAGAATGTAAGTCAGATATGTGACTTCTCTGCTTAAACTCTTCAATGGATTCTCACTGTTCTGAGAACGAAGGGCAGACTCCTTTCCAGGGCCTAAGTGATCTTGCCGAGGCCTCCCTCTCCAACTGCATCTTAATCCACTCCTTCCACATGAAAAACTCTAGCTGCACAGGCTTTCTTTTCATTCCTCAAGCGTTCCAAGCCATTTCTACTTCTGGTTCTTTATAATTGCCACTTTGTCTTCCCAGGGCACTTTTCCCTGGTGAGTTCATTTTCATCTTCCAGATCTTCACACTAGCATCACGTTTTCTGTAAAAAACAGGCTAGATCTCACCAGAATGTCCTTTTCCTGGACACATAGTTAAATTACATTTCCCAGCTCCTTGCCTCAAGGTGAGGCTGTGTGCATAGTCCTTCCGGTGGAAGGTAAATAGAAGTGATGTTTCACTACCAGACAGGGCAGTTAAAGAGTGGATGAACCTTCTCTGTATTCTCCACCCCTTCATCTGCCTTTCAAGGTGACCTTGATGCAGGTGTTTTGAAGATGGAGTCAGAGAATAGACCTCTGGATGTTTGAGCCCCGGCTTAGAGGAAAATTGCTTGACCAAGAACATCCACATTGGTTTTTACAAAGAATACCCTCTTTTGCATTAATTTAGTGAGTTTGGGGACTGTTACAGTCGTTAGCATTATATGCCCTGGCTAATATATCTTCTCTGGACATCCTGTCCACCTTAGTCTTAATCACAAAACAAGGAAACCCGTGTTTCCTTCAGGGTGCTTCAGACATTTAATTATTTTACCAGATGCCAGTTTACACTATCCCTTGTCCTATTAATAGGATTGGGGAAAAAATGCTCACGTGAGGAAATTGAGAGAATGATTTTACCAGTTACATTTTGATTGTGAGCTCCCTCCCCCCCCACCCCCCACCAAAAAAAAAATCCTCCTAAAGAATATCTCAAGTTAGATTTTTCATCTCATAAGACTAGAAACCTGATGGTTGTTGGCATTGGCTCAGGAATTCAAGGATCTTAGCAGTTAGGTCTGTGTGGTTCTCTTGGTCTCGATTCTCATGGTCACAAGAGACACCTTGTGATTTGATTAATCAGGAACACCCTACTTAGCCTCCTCAGGAGCCTCACAGATTGCCACAGTCCCTGTCTTTTTGGTCTTACTTCAAGGGTCCTTCTACATTGTTAATACTCTGGTGTAAATATGTTCCATTATTCCCTAGAACATGACTGAGATCAGTCTGAAACACTAACATTTTAAATATATTTGCCTTCCCCACCCCTTCCCACATCTCAGTGACTTGTCAGCAGCTCCTCCAGTTTAAGGCTGTTCTCCCTCTAGCTCAGTGGGGGTGGGGAAACTCACGGTTCTGTTTACTTCACTCATTCTTTACCCCTCTGTCACTTCTAGGATTGGGATGGGGAAGGGTATATTAGAGGCAAAAAGGCTAAACTTTTGGTTTAGTTTGGCTTTATCAGTGTGTTCTACTAAGACAAGCATTTAAATGTTGGTTCAGTGTGTGAGGTGTTGGGGTTCTTTGGAGCCACCCCCTGCCCCCTGGGGGCTTTTGCACTAACTGGCTCTGGTTCCCTCCTTAAGATACTCATCCCACACCCCTCAGCTTCTGACCCTGACAGTGTATCCATAGCCTCCTAGTGCTAAAGAACCTCACCCTGGCCGGCAGCCCTCCTGAGAGAGGTCTCAGCAAACATCTTAAGAGTGGTTACCTTTTTGGGAGCCCCCAGGAAGCTCCCACATGTTTGTCCAGCCAAAGGGCAGAAGTACAGCCCGACTAGCATCTGACTCCTCTCCCCTCGCCCTGCCGCAGCTAGCCTGACTCTGACCTCTCCATTCTCTCTGGCTCCAGACCCTTATAAGTGTCTTGGGTTACTTTCTCCCAACAAGTCTCCACCCCAGTGGCCTTGTTGGAACTGGGGCTGTACGTTTCTGAGTGCAGCAAGCCTCCCGCTAGAGAATGTGATGCTGAATGAATATAAGGTCTCTCCCTGTCATGGGAATACAAAATGACTACAAGTGGTCCTCTTAGAGCCCTCCTCACCTGATTGAGGATAGAGGGAACAGCCCTACTTCTTTACCTTTCAGGGGGACATTCTCTCTATTCCTCCAAATTCCCATCAATCAAGCTGGTATTTCTAACTTCATGTACGGTAGGAGGGTTAGTGAGCTCTGGATCAGCTTTATTATCTAAGAGTAAATCCTATGTTGGGCTTCCCCAATGGCTCTTCATCCACCTGCAATGCAGGAGATGTGGCAGGAGCTGCAGGTTTGATTCCTGGGTCAGGATCCCCTGGAGAAGGAAATGGCAACCCATTCTAGTATTCTTGCTTGGAAAATCTCATGGACAGAGGAGCCAGGCGGGCTACAGTCCATGGGGTCACAAAGAGTCGGACATGACTTAGTGACTGAACAACATATCCTATATAGATATATCTAGGGCCTTTATTTAATATCCCCTTATTGTGCCAGTATTTTTAAAAAATATTTATTTATTTGGTTGTCTCGGGTCTTAGTTGTGGTGTAGGGATCTTTCGTTCCGGCTTCTCTTTAGTTGTGGCTTGCGAGTTTAGTTGCCCTGCAGCATGTGGGATCTTAGTTCCCCCACCAGCATTGAACCCATGTTCCTTGCATTGGACGGCAGATTCTTAACCACTGGACCACCAGGGAAACCCTTGCACAAGCATTTTTATAAAATGTGAATTGTTCTTGTGTGTGTGCTTAACTTACCGAGTACTGTCAACAAATTTTGTCTTATGTCTTACTTTTTTCCTTCACTCAACTATATTTTTAATATCTATCTGTTTATCAGGGCTCAGTCAGGAGAATAGAAACCACACTAAATGTTTCAAATAGAGGATATTTAATGCAGAGAATTGATTCCTAGTGACAAAAGCCAAGTCAAAAGAAAATGCTTGATGTAATTAAAAATTGAGAACTGGAGAAATCAGATACTGTCCAAAGGCCTGGGAAAACCAAGCGGAAGAAGCAATGTGATTATCAGAAACCAGGAGCTCAGAGAAGCGGCCGCTTTTGACTGGTCAATACTCAGACTTTGGTGGGGGAGGCTCCCTCCACATAACCTGGCCTTGAAGGTGGGGGCACACGGTCTGACTCTTCTCTGGCTGTCACGCCAGAAACTGATCTGCTGCTGGTATCTCAGAAGTGTAGCGAAGCTGCTGCGGAGTGCAGAAGAAGCCGGTAGCCAGAGCCAACTGTCTGCAGCTGAAGTACGTAACAGCAGCTGGAAAACAGGAATGAAGACCCTCCCCCCTGTGTTTCACTTTCAGTTTCCCTTTATGACATCTCTTTGGCAGAACCTAATGGAACCACCTGGCAGTGGATTCTGGGAAATACAGTTTGCAGAGTCACAGCTGCAGCAACACAACTCCAGAGTGTGTATGTGGGGGTTGAGAGGGAGGTGTGTTGCAGAGGGGGATACAGAGAGGGCAGGAGCCAAAAGAAAATAGATAAATAACCAGAGCATTCCATGTATTAATAGCTGCTCATACATCTAGATTGTTGTTTCTGTCAGCTCTGAAGTTTTTCCTAATAAGCATCCACCATAGTGAGCTTATCCATTCTCCTGGTTGCCTCAAATTCTTTGCCATCTGGATAAATTAAAACCCTTGCAGTTTAGGATTCTGAGTACAAAATGAGTTCCCCCAGTTATATGCACTCTGAGATTTGGGAGGTAAGTGTCATGTTCCTGCTGCTTGGCTGTTGCCAGAGGCAGGTTTAGATGTTGGGCTTTCTGCAGCAGCATTTGCATCGAAGCCAAGGACAAAAGGATGCATACTGTAGTGGCTAAAGTTCAACGTAGAACTGGAGGTTCAATAGGTAAAATAAATCTACTTTGTACAAGTTTGGCTTTGATGGTTAAGAGGGAAAATTATTGGAAGGATATCATAAGTTACTCAGAGAACTAATGGAAAGTCCAGGGAGTGAGGCTTAGAGAACAGACAGGAGCCAGGGGAGGATGAACAGCTGCAAAAACTAAGGTCAACTTTAGAGTCATCATGGTTAGGATGGCATTGCTGGCACCATTGCTACTTGACTTTTTTCCTCACTCTTGTCGGTACATAGAGTGATGCTGAGAATTGCATTTCCCTCTAAGTTCATGGCACTGTTAGGATTGGTTCATGAAAGGCCCCTCTCCCATTCTTTGTTATTTTGTTTGTTTCCTTTATTCCCGATTCATACTTCAGTTTCTCTTATAGCTTCACAACATATTTGTTGTGTTCGCCTGGACACCTGTGTATCCTTGGCAAAATAGATGGTGGTTTTGGTATATGTGTGTTTTGGCAGAGACTGCCAGCTGATCCTCACACCCATTTTCTTCTTTGTGGGAAATCAGCTGGACTCTTTCCCAGCTTCCCTTAGATCAAGTGGAAGATAGTAGAACTAAGGTGTGCTATTCCTACGACCTGGGTCCTTAAATTTTCCTATGCATGGTCCCCCATGTTATTTCCAATTTGGCCTTGGAGCATACGACCTTGAAAGCTACACCTTGAAAGAGCCAGAAGATGGAAGGAGCCTGAACACCACTTAAAGGAGAGCCACCCACCAATTGGGAGCATCTGTTCTGGATGTCTCGTGAGTGAGAAATAAATTTCCATCTTTTTCAGCCAGTGACTAGTGATGTTTCTTTAAAATCCCTTTTAATCGAACACATCAGAAAAGTAAATAAAACAGGGCCCTAAAGAAAAGTAAACAAAAATGTTAAGCCTAATGGTTTATCACAGGCCAGTGCCCAGGTAGGCACCACCTAGACTGAGAAACGAAGTGCTGACAACACCCAGAAGCCTCTTTTATGTCACCTCCCAAATGGGAGCAGCTTTCTCTCAACATTACAGAATTGCCACCATCCTGACTTCCAGAACACTGATTTCCTTGCTTTTCTTTATAGTCTTATGGTTGAGCTGTTTAGTTGCTCAGTCGTGTCCAACTCTTTGCATCCCCGTGGACTGCGCACCAGGCTCCTCTGTCCATGGGATTCTTCAGGCAAGAATACTGGAGTGGGTTGCCATTTCCTTCTCCAGGGGATCTTCCTGACCCAAGGATCAAACCCACATCTCTTATATCTCCTGCACTGGCAGGAGTGTTCTTTACCACTAGTGCCACCTGGCTGAAATACAACCAATTTTTGTATGTTGACCATGGAGCAGCACCCTTGCAAAGTAACCTCACTTACTCTAGTGATTTATCTGTATTCTTTTATTTTTCTACACATATTATCCTCATAATATGTGATTATCATATCAGTTTATTTCATGCTTTCTAATTCTGTATCATTTATTCTTAGCCATGATGTACTCCAGGAGGTCCATCACTGTGTTCAAGTGATGTTGGTAGAAATCTTTGAATCATTCTCAGACCTGAAGGAAGAACTTTCAGTGTTTCATCACTGGGTGTGATATTTGAAGTGAGATTCTGATTAATGGATGTCAGATTAATAATATGCTCTACTTGCTATTACTTGTATTATGAATCAAATTTTGAATTTTGTCAAATGCTGCTTCTGAATTGAGATGATCATATATTTTTTAAAATTCTGTCCGTGTAGCAAATAAAAGATTTATTTATTTATTTTATATGTGAAATCAACCTTAATTTTTTGGAATAAAATCAACTTTGTTGATTACACCCATTTTACATATTGGTGAAATCAGTTTGATAATATTTTGTATAGGACTTTTTAATCTGTGCTTATGTGTGAACATAAATGATCAGATCAGATCAATCGTGTTGCAATCTTCCTTTTCCCACACAATGCAGTGTTTTTAAGTTCTTTTCATATTGTTCTATGTATTATAACTCACTTTTAACACCGTCTTCAAATGTTCTAATGACTTCCCATCTTATAGTAAGAGTTCTTACTATAGCTAAAAAGGCCCTGTCTTGTTTGGATTCCAGATAGCTCTTGAACACTCACTGCCTTTACACACACCCTTCCAGCCATACTGTCCATTTTGCTATTTATTGAATATTCTGGGTATGCCCCTGCTGTTGCGTTATTTCATCTATCTGGAATATTATTTCCACAGATATCTTTATGGCCCATTTCCACACTGTATTCAGGTCTCTGTTCAAATGTCAGTCTATCAGATTAACCCTGTAGCCAATACTTCTTATTTTTCCTCCCAGTACTTTCTACTGCCTTAACTCTGCTTAGTGTTTCTTCACCTTTTAGATTACGTATTTATTTGTTTATATAGTTACTGTGTATTTCCCTGCACTTCCAAGAGAGCAGGGACTTCTCTTATTTAATACTGTATCCCTGATAGTACATACTTGCATCCAATATCTGTTTAGTGTTCCAGTGTGTATCTGTTTAGAACATTTAGCTTAGCCATTCCTCTAAAGACCTTTAGATTATCCAAGTCCTTGTGACTACAAACATTTTGGGGAAGGATTTTCTTATAAATGTTCTCTTAAATGTAATATGAGTCTTTGTTCCAGATTTCAAGTTAATTGGTCAGGCCAGTTGTCCCATAATTAACAACTCTAAAATCTGAACAAAATACAAACAAAAACCAACTATTTGAAGGCCCTGGAAAGTGAACAAAAAGCAGGCAGAAAGCAGAGGAGAATTTACCCATGAAAGACTTTAGCTGCAATGGGTAAGAATTGGGATCTTTGTGGTCTTTCTGTCTGAAGGCTTTCCTTCCCCACCCCATTTTCCAGCCCCACCCTATCCCCAAGTTCCAAAAGCAGAAAACCACAGCCTTACTTGCTCAGAATAGCAGAGGACAGAGTTCAGGGCTGGTAAAACTGCTGGAAATGTAAGAGCAGAAATCTGGAAGAGAGTGGTATAAGGGGTGAAACCAAAATATGGACATAAACTCAGCCCAAATCCTTGGATGACCACTAAATTACATGTGCATAGTGGAGACTCAAGGGGAGCAAAAATAGCTGGCAGAATCCAGTGAGGACTCTACCTTTGAATGATAGAAATGCACTGAGGAAAGGTTTGCAAATTTGCTGCTTTTTTGCCTGTGTGCATTCCTCAATCCATGTCCAACTTGGGATGGCAGCTTACGTGTCAGAAGACAGGGTTTGGCAATGGAGTAAAGCTGGAAATTTAAAAGGAAAGTCCCAGAAGCAAAAGAACCATAGAGATGTGTCCCTAAATCTGTCCAAATGTTTGACAAATGACTGTGTAAATGCAGGTGAGGTGCTCTGAGGCCAGGCTGAAAAAGCAGCTGCTGGAAGCCAAAAAAAGTAAGCAGGTATATCAACTGTTGCATACATACTACAGGAAATATGAAATTTGCGTTTTGAGCCCACCCCCCCATCTCAAAAGTTCAACAACAACAACAAATTTGTCAGAACATAACAGAATGCAAATTTCCATTTGGTTCTTGTAGTTTCTATGTTTCTACAGCATATGATCTATAATATCCAGTTTTCTCCCCAAATTACAAGATATGCAAATAAATAGGAAATTATAGCCCAATTATATAATTATAAAAATATGAAATTATAAGCAGTGACTTATACTCCAGGTAAAAGAAAGTCAATAGAAACTGACTCTAGTGGGCTCTCATACTGGATTTAGCTATCACATAGTTCAAAGTAGCTGTTACTAATGTGTCCAAATAATGAAAATATGTCTAAGAAATTTAAGGAAATTAAGGCCTCAGTGAATACACAGATGGGGAACCTTGCCAGAAACATAGAAACTACAAGAAAGAACCAAATGGAAAACATCAGTAAAATTACAAACTTCTAGCAGGACTAACAGAGAAAAGACACAAATTATCAATATCAGGAATAAAGCAACAAATAGCACTACAGACTGTGTAGACAGATACATAAAGATAAAGGAATGCTGCAAACAACTCTCTGGAGGTTTATTTAACAACTTCGTTGAAATGGAACAATTCTCCTCCCCCTAAGGACACCAGAATACAATTCATACAGTATAAAATAAATAGCCCTATAACGATTAATGAAATTAAATTTGTAATTCCAAACCTCCCATGAAAAAAATCTCCAGGCCTTGATTGTCTCACTGGGGAATTCGACCAAATGTTTCAAGAGGAAATAACGCTGATTCTTCATAATCTTTTTCAGAAAATAGAAGGGAACACTTCCCGATTCATTTTAAGAAGCTATTGCTCTGATACCAAAACCAGAAAGAAGAATGTAAACACAGACTAAAATCCTGATTAATATAAATGTAAAAATTCTTAACAAAATGTTAGCAAATAGAATCCAGCAATATATAAAAATATATACCATGGCCCAGCAGAGTTTATTCCAGGAATGCAAGGGCTGGTTCAATAGTAGAAAATCAGTCAATGTAATCCACCATATTTAAAGGCTAAAGAAAAATTACAGGATTATATCAATTGATAATAAACAAGGATTTGACAAAATTCAACAACCATTCATAGTCTCAGAAAACTACAAATAGAGGGAAACTTGTTCAACTTCATAAAGAGCATCTAAAAAATCTGCTAACATATTTAATGGGTTAAAAAAAAAAAAAAAAACTTAATGTTTCTCCCCTAAAACTGAAAAAAATGCAAGGGTCTCCACTTTTACCATTCTTATTCATAGACAATCCCAAGGAATCTACAAAAAATTCCTAGAATAAGTGAGTTGAACATCATAACAAGATAAAAAGTAGACCACAGAAGTTAACTGCATATCTATGCCGTTTCCTGGTGGCTTAGACAATAAAGAATCTACCTGCAATGCAGGAAACTGGGGTTTGATCCCTGGGTGGGGAAGATCCCCTGGAGGAGGAAATGGCAACCTACTCCAGTATTCTTGCCTGGAGAATTCCATGTACAAAAGAGCCTGGCAGGCTGTAGTCCATGGGGTCACAGACTCAGACACGACTGGGTGATTAACATACAAAAATTAATTGCATTTCTGTACAGTAGAAACACGTAGACACTAAAATTTAAAATAGCATTTACATTTGCTTGAAAAGAAATTAAATACTTAACTATAAATAATACATTTGTAGGATTTCTATGCTAAAAACTGTACAGTGGTGATGAAAGAAATCAAAGATCTAAAAAAATGGGCTTCCAGGTGGCACTAGTGGTAAAGAACCTGCCTGCCAGTTCAAGAGATGTAAGAGATGCTGCTTGATCCTTGTGGGGAAAATCCCCTGAAGGAGGGCATGACCACCCACTGCAGTATTCTTGCCTGGGAAATCCCATGGACAGAGGACAATCCATGGGGCTGCAACCTGTTGGACACGACCAAAGCAACTTCATGCATGCAAGCAAATAAACGGAAAGACACACCATG
Source organism: Bos mutus (assembly GCF_027580195.1). NCBI lineage: Eukaryota > Metazoa > Chordata > Mammalia > Artiodactyla > Bovidae > Bos > Bos mutus. Next base: position 33,534,029 of record NC_091631.1, on the reverse strand, counting down.
TTCTTGGATTGCAAAAGCAGTAAAGACGTCAGTTGTGTACCCGCATGGGTATGGAGGTCTAAACACAGTTCAGTTCAGTCGCTCAGTCGTGTCCAACTCTTTGCAACCCCATGAATTGCAGCACGCCAGGCCTCCCTGTCCATCACCAACTCCTGGACTTCACCCAAACTCATGTCCATCGAGTCGGTGATGCCATCCAGCCATCTCATCCTCTGTCATCCCCTTCTCCTCCTGCCCCCAATCCCTCCCAGCATCAGAGTCTTTTCCAATGAGTCAACTCTTCGCGTGAGGTCGCCAAAGTACTGGAGTTTCAGCTTTAGCATCAGTCCTTCCAATGAACACCTGGGACTGATCTCCTTCAGAATGGACTGGTTGGATCTCCTTGCAGTCCAAGGGACTCTCAGAGTCTCTCCAACACCACAGTTGAAAAGCATCAATTCTTTGGTGCTCAGCTTTCTTGACAGTCCAACTCTCACATCCATGCATGACTACTGGAAAAACCATATCCTTGAATAGAAAGACCTTTGTTGGCAAAGAAATGTCTCTGCTTTTGAATATGCTATCTAGGTTGGTCATAGTAAGTGTCTTTTCATTTCATGGCTGTAATCACCATCTGCAGTGATTTTGGAGCCCCCCAAAATAAAGTCTGACACTGTTTCCACTGTTTCCCCATCTACTTGCCATGAAGTGATGGGACCGGACGCCATGATCTTAGTTTTCTGAATGTTGAGCTTTAAGCCAAATTTTTCACTCTCCTCTTTCACTTTCATCAAGAGGCTTTTGAGTTCCTCTTCACTTTCTGCCATAAGAGTGGTGTCATCTGCATATCTGAGGTTATTGAGATTTCTCCTGGCAAACTTGATTCCAGCTTGTGCTTCTTCCAGCCCAGCGCTTCTCATAATGTACTCAGCATATAAATTAAATAAGCAGGGTGACAATATACAGCCTTGACACACTTCTTTCCTGATTTGGAACCAGTCTGTTGTTCCATGTCCAGTTCTAACTGTTGCTTCCTGACCTGCATATAGGTTTCTCAAGAGGCAGGTCAGGTGGTCTGGTATTCCCATCTCTTTCAGAATTTTCCACAGTTTATTGTGATCCACACAGTCAAAGGCTTTGGCATAATCAATAAAGCAGAAATAGATGTTTTTCTGGAAATCTCTTGCTTTTTCAATGATCCAGCGGATGTTGGCAATTTGATCTCTGGTTCCTCTGCCTTTTCTAAAACCAGCTTGAACATTAGGAAGTTCACGGTTCACATATTGCTGAAGCCTGGCTTGGAGAATTTTGAGCATTACTTTACTAGCGTGTGAGATGAGTGCAATTGTGCGGTAGTTTGAGCATTCTTTGGCATTGCCTTTCTTTGGGATTGGAATAAAAACTGACCTTTTCCAGTCCTGTGGCCACTGCTGAGTTTTCCAAATTTGCTGGCATATTGAGTGTGGCACTTTCACAGCATCATCTTCTAGGATTTGAAATAGCTCAACTGGAATTCCATCACCTCCACTAGCTATGTTCGTAGTGATGCTTTCTAAGGCCCACTTGACTTCACATTCCAGGATGTCTGGCTCTAGGTCAGTGATCACACCATCATGATTATCTGGGTCGTGAAGATCTTTTTTGTACCGTTCTTCTGTGTATTCTTGCCACCTCTTCTTAATATCTTCTGCTTCTGTTAGGTCCATACCATTTCTGTCCTTTATCGAGCCAATCTTTGCATGAAATGTTCCCTTGGTATCTCTGATTTTCTTGAAGAGATCTCTAGTCTTTCCCATTCTGTTGTTTTCCTCTATTTCTTTGCACTGATGGCTGAGGAAGGCTTTCTTATCTCTCCTTGCTATTCTTCTTGCAATCTGCATTCAGATGCTTATATCTTTCCTTTTCTCCTTTGCTTTTCGCTTCTCTTCCTTTCACAGCTATTTGTAAGGCCTCCCCAGACAGCCATTTTGCTTTTTTGCATTTCTTTTCCATGGGGATGGTCTTGATCCCTGTCTCCTGTACAATGTCATGAACCTCCATCCATAGTTCATCAGGCACTCTATCTATCAGATCTAGTCCCTTAAATCTATTTCTCGCTTTCACTATATAATCATGAGGAATTTGATTTAGGTCATACCTGAATGGTCTAGTGGTTTTCCCTACTTTCTTCAATTTAAGTCTGAATTTGGCAATAAGGAGCTCATGATCTGAGCCCCAGTCAGCTCCCGGTGTTGTTTTTGCTGACTGTATAGAGCTTCTCCATCTTTGGCTGCAAAGAATATAATCAATCTGATTTCTGTGTTGACCATCTGGTGAGGTCCATGTGTAGAATTTTCTTTTGTGTTGTTGGAAGAGGGTGTTTGCTATGACCAGTGCATTCTCTTGGCAAAACTCTATTAGCCTTTGCCCTGCATCATTCCGTATTCCAAGGCCAAATTTGCCTGTCACTCCAGGTGTTTCTTGACTTCCTACTTTTGCATTCCAGTCCCCTATAATGAAAAGGACATCTTTTTTGGGTGTTAGCTCTAAAAGGTCTTGTAAGTCTTCATAGAACTGTTCAACTTCAGCTTCTTCAGCGTTACTGGTTGGGGCATAGACTTGGATTACTGTGATATTGAGTGGTTTGCCTTGGAAACAAACAGAGGTCATTCTCAGGTCGTTTTTGAGATTGCATCCAAGTACTGCATTTTGGACTCTTTTGTTGACGATGATGGCTACTCCTTTTCATCTAAGGGATTCCTGCCCACAGTAGTAGATATAATGGTCATCTGAGTTAAACTCACCGATTCCAGTCCATTTTAGTTAGCTGATTCCTAGAATGTCAACATTCACTCTTGCCATCTCCTGTTTGACCACTTCCAGTTTGCCTTGATTCATGGACCTAACATTCCAGGTTCCTATGCAATATTGCTCCTTACACCATCGGACCTTGTGTCTATCACCAGTCACATCCACAACTGGGTATTGTTTTTGCTTTGGCTCCATCCCTTCATTCTTTCTGGAGTTATTTCTCTACTGATCTCCAGTAGCAATTTGGGCACCTACCAACCTGGGGAGTTCCCCTTTCATTTTCATTTCATCCTATCATTTTGCCTTTTCATACTATTCATGGTTTAAACACAATTCCTATCAAAATCCCAGCATGACTTGTTTGTAGTAGATAAGATGATTCTAAAATTTGTATGGAAATGCAAAGGAACTAAAATAGGTGCAGTTTTGAAAAAGAACAAAGTAGGAGGAATCAGTTTACCCATTTTCAAGACTTACTACATAGGTACAGTAATCAAGACTGTGTGGTATTGCTGGAGGGGAGTATAGATACAAAATCAATAGAACAGAGAACCCAGAAACAAACCGATACAACCATGCCCAGCTGATTTTGACATAAGTGCAAACACAGTTCAATGGGGGAAAGATAGTCTTTTCAACAAATGGAGCTGGAGAACTTGAACATCCACAGGCAAAAATAAATATATTCATACACACGTAAATCATATCTGTCTTGACCTAGTCTCACACCTTGTACAAAAATTATCTCAAAATGGATCACGGACTTAAGTGTAAAATGATATATAGTATAAAACTCTTAGAAAAGAAACACAGAAGAAAGTCTCTGGTATCTAAGGTGAGGCAAAGAGTTTTAAACTTGGCATCAAAAGCATAATTCAGAAAAGAAAAAACTGATAGGCTGAGATTTCACCAAAATTTAAAACCTTCACTCTGTGGAAGACCCTATGAAGATAGGAAGCTACAGACTGAGAGAAAATATTTGCAAACCACATATCTGACAAAGAAGTATCTAGAATATATAAATAACTGAAAACTCAGGGGTCAAAAACCTGGTAGCCTTATATTTACTAAAGAAATTGACTTTGTTATTAAAAACTTCCTCAGCAAAACAAAACAAAATCTCCAGGCCCAGATGGCTTTAATGTGAAATTATATCAATCACTTAAATAATATCCATCTGACACAAACTCTTTTAGTAAGCAGAGTAGGACAGAACACTTCCCAAGTCCTTTTGTGTGAGCCTAAGACAAACCCAGAAGCAAAATTACTAGGACATACTGTATTTAATTAATTTCACTAAGTGCTGCCAAATTGCTCCCCAGAATACACCAGTATACCCATCTACCAACAATACATAAGGACTCTTGTTTTCCACTGTCTACTCAACATTTCTTACATTAGAAGCAAAAAGAGTGCCACAGAGAGAATGGATTCTGGAGACAAATGCCTGGATTCCATAACTGGCTCTGAATATTTTATAATAAGCTATAAAGGGAGTATAACCTTTAAAAACTGTGAGTCACTATATTATATACCTGCAATTTACATAATATTGTACATCAGCAATATTTCAGTTTATAAAAGTGCAAAAAAGGTGTTGGTGGCGGGGGGTTGACTTGCACGATTGTTAAAAAGATTAAAAGAGATAAGCAATTTGAAAGTGACTATTCCAGTACCTGGCATAAGGCATGTAGGATCTGCTCCCCAAAATGGGTTAATCTGTTCATCTAAAAGGACTAAACACTCAAAAGACCCATGTCTCTACATCCAGTGCTGGCAGCAACCAGTCTTCCATCAGACTCATACTGCCCAGGGATGGGCTAACCGTTCATCCATGACCAAAGAGGGGCCTGCTTCACCCTATTCACATACATCTGGAGAAAGCTATATTCAGTGCGGACACTCGAATCCCCTTCTAATCAATGGCTCAGATCCTCAGGGTTGATGGTGACTTCAGTTCAGTCACTCAGTCATGTCTGACTCTTTGTGACCCCATGGACTGCAGCACGCCAGGCTTCCCTGTCCATCACCAACTCCTGGAGCCTGCTCAAACTCATGTCCATCGAGTCATGATGCCATCCAATCATCTTATCCTCTGTCATCCCCTTCTCCTGCCTTCAATCTTTTCCAGTATCAGGATCTTTTCCAGTGAGTGAGTCCTTCACATCAGGTGCCCAAAGTATTGGAGCATCTGTCCTTCCAATGAATATTCAATACTGATACTGATGGCGATTGATGGTGACTGTGCTGGATGCTTACTCTATTCTTCCATGCAGAAAAAATTCCAGTGTAAGGTAATGCTGTCTTAGGTTCCATGCAAGAGGATTTGTCATCTTGTAGTTTTAAAAAGCACTCTATTTAAATGGTATTAAATGGTATTCAAAATACCATTCCTTGCATGGCTCTCAAGCACAGGCTCATAGTCATATGGTCTAAAATGGGTCCAATTTTCTCTCACAAAGTGAGAAAAGTATGTCAAGTAGAGTGAGAACTTCAAAACTGAGTAAGGGCACACTTTACTCAAAATAAGACCCAGATATTATTTGGTTGTAATACTACAGACTAAATCTTCTTAAAGAAAGAAATATATATAAACAACAAAGGTAAAAAAACAAACTGGCTCTAACTTTGTGACATTGAATAACTGACTGAATCTGTATTTCAGTTTCCTGACCGGTGGTATGGAATAATAATATTATAGTACCTAACTTACAGCTACCAGGGCTCCTTAGGCATTAGTGGATAAACTGGCACTTTCTTCTTTTCTGTTTCAAACATTTCCCATATATATGCTATTTCTGAATAAGGATTTTCAAATTGAAAAGCTGAAAAAAATATGTTTCAGGTGAGCTGCAGAGCACTAGTCAATGAAATTTTTGGTCTTTGGATTATTAATGCATATATAGTACAGAGCCAGATCACAAATTTCCTCACAAATTTGGATATGCAGATAAAATTTAGCTCCTTTCTCAATTACTGATCTGATTTCCCTCACAAGTCGCACTCCCATCCTCCCAGAAGAGGCTAGAAATAAATTTTGTTCAGTCTCTTTAGGTTTCATTTGTTCGCTTTGAAATACATTCTAAAATTCTGAGCATTCTACCTTTGTTCCTCTCCAAAGTGGCAGCTGGGTGTTGCGAGAAGGGCTTGTGTGGCATTTTGATGTCGGAAGAAATGGATCCCTGGCCTAATACTGGCTCTTGGGCATGCACACGCTGGAATCCTCTGGGTAGGGTTGGCCTAGTTCCACACCTGGGCGTCTTGCCAGAATTTGCTTCTAAAGCTCATGAATTCGTGGTCTTGTCTTTTTCAGCTGTTGGAGCCTTTTGCCCCTGCCTGCCAACTTGGCCTCCTCTCAACAACTCTTGTTTGCTGCTGCAGACCTCAGTGATTCTCTGCCTCATATTCCCTTGAGCTTAACAGATCTCTATTCAGTTTCTACACTACACAGGGATCAAGGGACACTTCTTCCTGTCCATGCCACTCTGCCTTCTTATTGCTCTTGTGGCCACAGTAGGTCAGTGTTGCAGAGCAGTTCCCTTCTAAAATCACAGGTAGGGAAAAGAGGAAAAGCCTCTTTGCCCTCAGTACCTCAGTTTACTTCTGAAGTCCCAGATCATGTTTATTTTATCATATTCCTCCCTCCCTTGACTCCACTTCTTCATCCCCCACCCCTCCCCCACCACCTGATCTTTCAGGACAGGATGGGACATATCTCTTCCCTTTGTCACATGTCTTACTTCTTCCTTCCTTTCATTGTTTGAGACTTTACTTCCCTAATGAGATTTTTTTTTTTAATTTTTAAATTTGGGTTTTTTGGGGGTTTTTTTTTGGCCATGCCACTGGACGTGTGGGATCTTAGTTCCCTGACCAGGGGTCAAACCTTGGCCCCATCAGTGAAAACACAGTCCTATTCACTGGACCACCAGGGAATTCCCCCTGAGATTTTAATTTATCTGACAGACAATTTCAACTGTGAAATTGTTGAATCTGGAATATTTTTAGACTCATTGTATTTGGGCTACACTGTCACTTGCTACTTATAACCTCTACTTGTCTAAGTTGGTACTTATAACCTCTGATTGTCTAAGTTTAAAAACAGTTTGCTGTGCATAATTCAAGAATGAATTTCAGTCAATTATGCATCAGTAAAGATTAATTAAAAAAAAAGAAATTCTAGGTTTAAAAAAAGAATACATTTTGGTCTAGAGAATGATGTGGATTTATAGAAAATATTCTGGTCTAACCAATTGCAGATGGTTTTACTTGTGTATCACTATTGTTCCCTGTTCCCAGTGGGGAAAATAGTATTGATGGTACATATGGACAGAGAGTTCATTTATCCAAAAGGACTTCTTTAATACTCTGCTAATCTCCTCACCTAAAGGGATAGCCATGCCCCTGGTTATAGAAAAGAAAAGGGAAGAGTTTCTGAAGAAAGAGGGAGCTTTTGCCTCTTTGCTCAGCCTTTGTTAGGACATCAGTTGCACTGCAGTCACTAGCAAGTGGGGTAACTGAAGAGCCTATGCACTGATGCTCGGTATACATCTCTGCTTGCATTTCCTCCCACCACGTAGCTCGTACCTAATCATACAGCAAGGGAATTAATTTATACCTAGTAAATTCTGGTGCCTGGGGGCAAGGAGAGGAGCTGGTGTTGGCTTTTAACTGGTACTGTCTGCTACATTCTAACCCAACTTTTATCCAAGAGGTTTGCGCTGGGGTAGAAAGCAATCATGAAACTAATAATAACTGAACATATCAAAGCAGAATTCCTGATTCCCTACCTCCAACCTGTCTCTCTCTTTCTCAAATTTCTCATCTTACTTAATGACACCATGATCCACCCAGTTGCTCAAGTCATCCTAGATTTGCCCTTTTCCCTCACATTCAGTCCGTCGGTAAGTTCTGCTGGCTTTGCCTCCAGAATATTTCCTAAATCCATCAATTCTCCATCTCCATGGTTATGATCTTAGTCCAAACTCCCATCATCTCTCACTTGATTTACTTCAATAACCTCCAAACAAATCTTCCCCCTTGTTACTCTGGATTACCTTCCATCCATCTACCCACCATGGGTTTCCCAGGTGGCACAGTGGTAAAGAATCCACCTGCCACTGCAGGAGACACAAGAGACACGGGGTTTGGTCCCTGGGTCAGGAAGATCCCCTGGAGTAGAAAAGGGCAACCCACTCCAGTATTCTTGCCTGGAAAATTCCATGGACAGAGGCGCCTTGTGGGCTATAGTCCATGGGTCGCAAAGAGTCAGACACAACTGAGCAACTGAGCACATATACACATCCACCCGCCATAGAACAGCCAGAATGGTCTTTGAAAAAGATAATTTCCCATCTAGTACTCTCCAGTAGATTCTGTCTTACACTTTTAAAAATACAAGCTCATCATCACGATCTGCTCCAATTTATACCTTTCCATACTTTCGGCTCACTTTGCTCCTCACTCACAGTGTTATAGCTGCATGTTCTGTTCCTTGAACACCCCAGGTTGTTCTTGCCTCAAGCTCTTCACATCTACTGAAGGCTCTATGTGAAAGATAGGTACTCCTAGATTTTCTCCTCCTAGATCTAGCGGATCTACTCCTAGATCTTCAAATAGCTCCATTTCAAATATTCAGCAAGCCTTCCTTGACCACCCAAACTAGATTAACTGCTCCCCTCCATTCACACTCCAACACATCAGCCTGTTTTGTTTTCTTTATAGCGCTTAAAAATCATCAAATTTAACTCATTTATATGTTGGCCTTTTTATTGTCTCCCAGCATTAGAACAGCCTCATCAGTGCCTTGAAGAGCACCTCATTCCGAAGAGGGCTCATAAATGACCATTGAATGAACATAGGACCTTGTGTGTTATTTTGCTTTTGTTTCTTCATGTGTGTGCTGAGAATACGTCTTGCAGTGATGACTAGCTGGGCAGAATTGGGGCATTCCCAGTAGTACTACTAAGTGCCTGAAGAAATGATCTTGAGTTCTAATGTTCTCCCTTTAAAAATATCCCTTGTGGGTTTAGCGCAGAGCTGAGAGCACAGTTGTGAGCTGGGCAGGGATTCAAAGTCCTATGTGTTAGCCATCCTGAGATCTGCCTAGCCCCTTGGAAACAGGACTAACCCCAGGTCCATCTCCCCACGGTGTCCCCACACTTGCCTCTCCCCAAGGGCCAGGCACACACCCTCTTCTACCTTCAGTGTGAACAGACCTCCTCTTTCTCGGATGCACACACTGTTCCCTCAGTGTGTCACTTTGTGCACACATCTACATCCCTTATAAGTCTCAGAAGCATTGCATCACATCAGTCCAACTTTATTTTGGCTGTGGGCTCAGGACAACGGAGGGCTGCACACGTGGACTCTCCTTTGGATGCAGGTGGCAGGGCTCAGCTTGGTGGGCAGGGGCAGGTGCATCAGGACCTTCCTCCTGTGTAGCCTAGTGGTGCCCAGGGGCCCTTCCAAGTACACAGGACAGGAATACACTGCCAGGCCGCCTCGGGGTGGCAGGTCATTGGCCCCTGGGGCCTGGGCACTGACGCTGACAGGAGGCAGAGGGCTGGGTTGACTGGAGGAGCTGTCCTGCAAGGCCCCTGCTACCGGGTCCCACTTGGCATTGTGAAGCTGTAGTCCAATCAGCAGCAGCCCCATCTCTGGAACTGTGGGATGTGGGCCATTCGCCACCTGGGGGTGCCAGAAACTGATCAGGCACGGCTAAGAAACTAAGGGGTCCCGGTGGAGTCAGGTCAGAGAAGCAGGTGAGCTACTGAGAAAGTAGAACCAAGAGGAGCTAAGGTGAGGGGCTTAGCTACACTGCGAGGTGTAACCAGGAATTTGAAGGGGCGGAACTGGAAACGAAGGGGTAGCACGAAGATACCTGGAAGTGCAGAGGACTGATCAGCTCCTGACGTTTGTGGGGGAGTTGACAGGAGCTGGAGGCTTGGCAAGCTAGGAAATTTGTCGGGGCGACCACAGCAAAGGTAGCTTCCCATCGCAGGGACAGCAGCAGGCGGCGCGGGTGGCAAAAGGCTGACAGGTGAAAGATGCGCTCTGGTACCTGGGTTCCCACACCCAGGTAGCGAAGCAACAGCTGCCCACGGCGCGACAGCTGTCGCAGCCAGTGCCAGGGTGGCTGCGGCCCGGCAGGCGCGTGGGGTCGCCAAGGCGGGGGTAGGCGGCCAGTCCAGAGAGCCTGAGCCACCTCGGCACAGCGCCGGGCGGCACACAGGGGCGCGCCCTTCAGCTGCTGCAGCAGGCAATCCAGGTCCCTCTGCAGCGCGCCCACCAGCTGGCTCAGTTCCAGAACCTCCGTCTTGAGGAAGCCCTCCACCGGGAGCGGCGCACTCAACCCCAGCTCCCCGAACCCCACGCCAGACTCCTCTTGGCGCGTGGTCTCGGTCAGCTGAGCCTGCAGTGACTCCAGTCTCCTCTTGGCTTGCGCTAGGCGTTGCCGCAGCCGCCTTTCGGCACGCCGCGAGGTCCCGCGGGCCGCGGGCACCCAAGTAGGTGAACATCGCTGCAGCGCACTCAGGATGGCGTGGCTCTGGCGTCGCAACAGCCATGTCTGGGAGCCAGCACTCAGTCCGCAGATCCGGGGTTCAGGCGGTGTGGGCAGTAGGTGCATCTGAGCCTTGCACTCTTCCAGAGCATCCAGCTCCTTTAGTTCTTAGGGGTTGGAGAGGAGGGGTGAGAGATAAAGACCATCTTTTTCCACCCCAGACCCAAGGAGTAGGCCTTCCTCTGACATTTGAACCCATCATTATCCCATAACTGTGTCAATATCCTCCTTTCTATACCTTTATTGGTACCTTTGTTATATTCCCTTGAGCAAGGTGGCATTACTGTGCTGGTTCCCACCCCAACACAGATACCGGACTGCAGCTCACCTGGGCTGGGCATCAGAGTGGCCAGCAGATACTGAGGTGTGTGTGGCTGGGCTCCATTCCCGTTGCTGGAGCTCAAGCAGGCTCGCATGAGGCTAACCAGGACCTCCCTGTCCTTGTCATCTCCCACAGGACCCCCATAGAAAACTGAAGCTGAGGGTGAGGTCAGAGCCCCTCAGTTTCAGTCCCTTCCATTTCCACCACCTCCCAAACCGAAGTAGTACATTATGTCCCATCTCAGTGCTCCCCCAGCCCACTCCCTTCTGGGTTCTCCTGGGGGCTGGTGACTACATGGGGGACAGGAGGAGTCTCACCGGCCAGCTCCCTCATGGCAACACTAGGATTGCTAAGGCTGGCCCACAGCTGGTCTTGGATCTGCAGGACGTGGGTCAGGGTCGCTTGACTCCTGAGGGTGGAGAGCAGGAAGCTGGGTTTCAAAACTGTCTATATGCTGAGGATTTTCACATCTTTCTCTCCAGCCCAAACTTCTCTCCTGAGCTCCAAACCCATGAGGCTTATTAGTCATTGCCACTTGGCACCTCTAATTTCCTTTCAACTGAAATCATTTCCCCCCACACCAGCTACCCAGTCATCCAATGCTGAAATCTGAGACCCATCCTTGACTCTTCCTTCTTCCTCACCCCATCTCATTTCTCGATACTGCCAGAGCCTCCCCAAACTATTCTGCTTGCCTCCAGCCCACCCCATCTGATACGTTCTCCACACTGCTGCCAGACTGATCTTTCCAACAAACAAATGGGATCATGTTTCTTCTATTTAAAGCTCTTTAGTGGCTTCCCACTGTCCTCAGGATCCGATCAGTCCCACAAGCCTGACCCCTAGCATGTCCACCTCAGCCACACTAAAGCCTTCTCTCTCCTGCTAAGCTTAGTTCCCTCTGCTCAGAAAGGCCTCATCTCCTCCTGATCTGCCTCTGCTATCAGGACTCAATTCAAAGCAAGATTCCAAAGTCCTTGGAGACGCCTTCCTTGACTTCTCCTTGCCCTCATATTTTGGAGCTCCCCAGAGATGAATCCCAGCATGTGAAAAATATTCAGTGTTTGCTGAGCGACTGACAGAGCAGGGTGGGTGGGGGTCCCTCACCAGTGCCCCCTGTGAGCCTGCAGCTTCATTCCATAGAGCTGCCGGTGCAGCAGGAGGCCATGTAGGAGAAGCAGAGGCAGCACCCTGCTTGGGGGTTGCACAGAGAGTCCTTGCTGGACTAGCTCCATACTGTCGACCAGGACATGGCCCAGCTCCAGGGACTGGTCCCAGAAAACAGGCATGGAGTGCTGAGTGAGCACGGCTGGGGAGGAAGGAAAGTGCTGAGTCAGCACAGTGCAGTTGCCCTCTGGGCTCCAATCCAAGAGCCTATGGGGAAGCTCCTTCCTCACCTGGTAAGGAAGCAGTAGCTTCTGCAGACACAGTAAGCCAAAGACGGAAATCCCTGTGGACAGCAGCCACATTCCCATTTGCTTGTTGAGCAAAAAGCAGTTCTAACTCCAGGTCCGAGACCTCTAGGGGTCAGACATGGGGCTGAGATCAATTTCTGGATAAGGATCAGACTTGAGGCTAAGGGGTCATACAAAGGGGATGAGGGGATAGACCATGAGACCCAAGTTCAAGCTCAGGCCCAAGTTCAGGATAAAGTCCTAGAAGCCATCTCTAGACAGCAAACCCACCCTTGGCTCCATCCAACAGTCCCAGCAAGGGCTGCAACAGCTCTTTTGGCCAGTGAGGCATAAGATGACAGTTCTCCAGCAGCAGCCATTCCCCCCTGAGCATAGCCTTGTGGAGAGAGCTGATCACGATGGAGACTGGGTCCCAGGTTTCAGAGCCCAGAGCTATCACCTTCAGATGCTTCTTTCCCTGGAGACAAACAACAAAATGGCAGAGTAACTCAAAGAGATCCTAGGATGACCCAGAGGACCCAGAGTAATGCCACAGATGACCCAAAGTCCTTGAGTAATCCAGAAAGAGAATGCTCTGGGGGAGCGGGGGGGTACCACCCACCCCAGCCCTAAGAGCCCCGTCACTCTGTGGCCCAGAGGCTGGGCTCAAACCTGTTTATGTCTGGCAGCCAGCTTCTGGATAACGGTCAGGTGATGCAGGGTGGCAGTGGGATGACCAGGTGGTGGTAACAAGATCAGTATGGGCTGAGTAGCCTGAGTGTGTTCAATGGGGATGGTGTGGGCACTCAGGTTTTCATCCAGGGGCCGGCCCAGGAGGCTGGTGGTGAAGGTTGCCAGGGTGCTGACCAGGCACTCAGGTCGCAGCACACGCCACAGGATCAGCTTCTGGAGGAGGCTCAGTGGGTGAGCCCCGGCCCTGGTGCAGGGCCCAGCACACTGGATGATAGCGACAGGTAAGCCTGCCAAACACTGGCATGGCCCGCCAGGGATGCACACAGCCCAGCGAATGGGGGCAGCACCTCTAACATCTCACATTCGTGCCAGGTTCTCAGCCCTAGCCAGGCCGGTCGAGCCACACGTGGGACTGGTTTTTCACAGCCTGTGCTGGGAGAGACTGCCAGTCCAGGCCAGAGGGCCAGCCTCTCCAGCTCCGGCGCCTTCCTTGCCACTCGCAACAGAGCCAAAGCACCCAAGACACCCACCAAGGGTACTCGGGTCAGGCCCAGTGTAGCCACGGTTGTACCTAGTAGCTGGTGGGTCAGCTGTCTCTTCAGCTGCAGCAGACGGCAGGTTACTTCCTCCCGCTGGTGAATCTCACCCTTTATGCTGTTCAGAGCCCGTTTGGTGGCAGCCAGACAATCCTCTGGACTCAAATGGAAAAGTGGTAGTAAGTTATGCAGTGAGCTAAGAGCCTTTATGATGGTCATGCCATGCCAGACCACACGCCGATAGGGTGCCCACAGTGCCACCTCCTTCAGCTTCAGCTCTTCTAGGTCCTCTAAATGGGCATGCAGCTGACACAGCTCCGCCTGGGCCCTCACCACCTCTCGCAGGAACTTGGCTGGTTTCTGACGCCGTGGGCCCTGGAGCAGTAGCATCGTCAGCAGCCGCTCCTACAAACAGTTACTTATTGCATGGACCTGGTCCTTCTCTACGTAGATCCCCACTCAGTGACATTCATCTCCACCCCCATACTGGGCCCCATCCCAACCCACAGACTGAATCTCCAAGCACCTCAACAGCCCCTGCAGCTTCCCAGGAGTCCAGGAATCTGACGGTCAGGTCCCACCAGTGGGTCTCAAGCTCAGGACGCTCCGTGCATAAGATTTCCCGCAGCATCCGTTCTTCTAGGATTTCTGTATTCACACCCAGGTCCAGCACATTCAGCCCCTTCAGCAATTCACAGCCTAGCACTTGGAGTCACACAGGAGAAATGCTTAACCCCTTCCCTTTGGCAGAGCCAGGGGTGAGGGGCCCAGAGAGTGTGGCTACCAGCTATGGTCCTGAGCCTGCTTTAGGTCAGACTGAGTGAAGCTCGGGCCCTGGTATGTCCACAAAGGTGTGCTGGCAACTCACCCACTGGGCCTCACCTTTTTCCAAGGCATTGAGGGGGACAGTAGTACTCAGATAGAGGCAGAAGCCAGGCTGCACCTGGGGTGGGCTTAGCTGTTCCCGCTGAAGTAGCCATTGCAGTTCTGGGCAGTCTAGGCCCAGCTCCATGTTGGTCAGTAGCACGGGCAGGCCTGCGCAGGGGAGACAAGGACACCTTACCCACCATGTCAGCACCTGGGTGCTCCCATGCACTAAATCTGGCTCCAACCCAGGGTTCTTCCAGAGGATTAGTGCCTGGGGTGGAGGTTAGACTGGGGGTTGAGAGGCCTGTGGGGCCACTGGGTAGGGCAGGACACAGGAGACCTTGGGCGGAGGGCTTGCATTCTCACCATGGGCAGCTGCCTCCTGGAGCCGAGGCCCCAACTCTGGGCTGGCGCCTGAGAAGACTTGGAGGTCGGGAGCGGGTGAGGACTGAGTTTCCTCCTCATCCTGCTGTTCTTTCTCCTCTTGCTCCTGTTGCCCTTCCTTTTCCTCCTTTGTCTCCTTGATTCTCCTTTCTTCTGCCTTCTGCTCCTTTGTTTTATCACACTCATCACTATCATCATCTTCATCTTCCATGTTCTCCTCTTTAGACTCTTTTTTATTTCTCTTAAAGCCCTTCCCTGTGGCAGGAAGATGAAGAGGTGTTCTTCTCAGGGAGGGAATCAGGCTCCTGGGGAGCTTTATTCACCCAAGGACTCCAGCTCATGAAGGAAGGTCTGGTCTGCAGGAAGACACCTTAGGAAAGTCACTTAAGCTAAGACTCAATTTCCTCATCTGCAAAATGGGTTGATATGAGTGCATTACTAACACCACATCGGGTTCCTGTGAAGATGACGTGAAACAATGCACAGAAAGCACTCCGCTGGCGCCTGGCAAGCACTCAGTAGAGGGCAGCTCTCAGTAACTATAAAATTCCAGGGAGGGGTTCTAGTCACCCCTGAAACTAGCTCCATTTCTGCCTTTCTGTAGGTTGGCTCGAAGAGTCAGTGCATTTCCCTTTTTGCCTGAGCTAATTCTGTCACTAACAACTATACGAGTCACCACTAGCATAGAGATCAGTGCCTGGAAGTATCAATTTGTAAAAGAAAGTCCATAAACTGTGGCCTTGGCCACCACATGGGCAGTGCTATGGACATGGGTGGTTGTAACCAACAGCTATCTGCAGTCCCCTTCTCTTTTGCCTCCTCTACTGCAGGAGCTGGAAAAGATGAATAGTGTTTTGTTTTGTTTTATGTTGGGAAATTTAAGAATAAGTTTTTTAAAAAATTAAGTGTTTAAGAAATCGGCAAGTAGAGGTTGCCAGACCCACAATGTTTGTTTCCTATTGCTTAACAAATTACCACAAACTAAACAGCTAAAAACGACACACATTTATTATCTCTCAGTTTAGTAGGTTAGAAACCTGACCAGACGCTCTGCTCAGAGTTATACTGGGCTAAAATTGAGACTAAAATCATGGGTTGCACTGCTCAGCTGGGACTTGTGTGTTCTTCCAGGCTTACCATTTTATGGGTTTTGTTTGTTGTTTTATTGAAGTACAGTTGGTTTATAGTGCTGTTAGTTTCAGGTATACAGCAAAATGATTCAGATATCTATAGGTGTATTCTTTTTCAGATTTTATCCTTTATAGGTTATTACAAGATATTGAATATAGTTCCCTGTGCTATAAGTAGGTCCTTGTTTTTTATCTATTGTATCGATAGTAGTATACAATAATATCTGTTAATTCCAAACTCCTAATTTATCCTCCCCCTCCTTTCCCTTTAGTAACCATAACTTTATTTTCTGTAAATATGCCTGTTTTGTAAATAAATTCATTTGTATCATTTTTTTTTAGATTCCACATATAAGTGATATATGCTATTTGTGCATCTGGCTATCCAGATTTCTGGAAGATCTTTTATTTTTCTGATGAAAGGGACAGATATTGGCTAGGAGCACCTCTGACATGATGCTTGGAGGGATAGTAGCATTTGATAGCAAATATGGTGGCTTTAAAACAATAGAAATTTATTCTCTTAGTGGCCTTGAGACCAGAAATCCAAAATCAAGGTGTTGGCAAGACTGCACTCCTTCTGAAGGCTTTAAGGAAGATTTCTTTCTTGCCTCTTCCAGCTTCTGGTGGTTCTAGGAGTTCCTTGGCTCGTGGCTACATAACTCCACTGTCTTTCCCTTCACACGGCCTTCCTCTGTGCACCTATGCCTTATCTTCTATCTCTTATAAGAACACTTATCATTGGATTTAGGCCAACCCTGGAAATCTAGGATGGTCTCATTGCAAACCCTTAACTTAATTATATCTACAAAGACTCCTTTTCCAAAAAAAGATCACATTCATAGGTTCTGGAGGTTAGGATGAGGATATATCTTTTGGGTGGACACCATCCAACCTACTACAATGTGATAAATGACTATACCAAGGGTCATAGGTCAGAAAGCTAGAAGATTCTGGGTGCTTGGAGGCAACACTGAAGCCCTATACCTGCTTATCCCGGTCCTTTTTATAGGTTAAAAAGGACTTATCCAATAAAATAAGTCCATTTGTTTAAGCCATGGTGAGTGGGACTTTTGTTACAGGCAGTAAGCAGCAGTGAGGATTTTTCTTTTCCTTACTGGTAAGGTATCTAAGCTATGTGTAGCTAAAAAGCTGGCTTATCTCATGGGACTTGGCCCCTGTGCTCACTGAACTTTAGTGGACTTAGTAGAAGATGCTGGAGCAAGCTGGCTACACTTCTTCTTAGTGAAACAATCTCCAGAAAGAACTTTAAGGGAATTCCTTTCTTCTCATATCAAGCAGTGTTAGATCACACATGATCAGATACTCATGAGCCTTGCTGACTTCTAAAAAATGATTCTGTACATCATATCACATGGAATAGGAACTCACGGGCTATTGGAAAATCAGGGATGCCTCCAGGTTCATCGCAAGCACTTTTCTCCCTGCATTCCCTGCCTGAGTAGTCTCTCTCCCCATTTTGATCCACATACTTCCAAGTAGGGGCTGCATTCCATGGCCAGTCAGCCTAAGCTCCCCCCTAATACTGTTTTCTTACTACAGCCCTGAGTTAAGGGCCAAGGTTTAGATGGATGACAGTTACACTAAGGCTTAGTGGAATTGGTGGAGTCCCCAGAACCAATGTTAAGAGACAGAAGCCAGAAGTTGGGGCTTAAATTCAACAACGAGAATATATCAAGAGTTCTGGCATCAGTTTAATAGGATCTTTACAAATGAAATCTGGAGGGGAAAAGATGAGAGATTTTAGGGGATTAACCAGAAACTCCCCCCTCTGGTAATAAGTGTTTGCTTAACTTTACAGCACATTCTAAGCCCCCATACCCATTCCAATAGGAAGTGGACATTTACGGTATAACGGCTACCAACAGGGTACTCTTGCCTGACCTTCCTCTCACAGATACTTCTGGGGGACAATGGGCAAGGAAAATTATACTATTTATCAGAACTCAGGGCAGCTGAACTGGCTGTCCAGGAACTGACTCCAATGAATTCAATTAGCCAGTGAAATGATGCTAATCTTTTACCTTCTGTCTGGCATTGCACAGTATCTGCTAGAGACCAATATAATGTGTATTTCTTACCCTTTCCAAGTTTCTAAACAGAAGTTTATTATAGTTATCTTGATTTGATTTTGCTTCTCTTTGCTTATCAGGTGTATTCTTAAGGTGAGATTCACTTAATCTAGGATAGTTTACAGAACCACCATGAAAAGCCATATCCAGATCTGATCAAGAGATTATTCAGAGTTTCAGGACTCAGAATTGGATATAGCAGCTGGATGTTTCTTTAGGGTGTCTCTTATTAGAGAGGGGGTAAATTAATTTATAGCTACACATGTGCTAGCGGTATAGTGGATGTTTTTGCAATGGTGTATGGGCACAACAGAAAGTCATATACTGGACAGCCAAGGGATGGACTGTAGTATCGATAGCAGTAAGACACTGGTAGTAATAATGACTACTGACTCAATGGACATGAATTTGAGCCAACTCTGGGAGATAGTGAAGGACAGGGAAGTCTGGCATGCTGTAGTCCATGGGATCACCAAGAGTCGAACATGACTCAGTGGCTAAATAGCAACAAGAACAAATAATGACTAATGTTTTTGAGAACTTATTATACATTAGGCACTGTGTAAACTCTTTTTTTCATGAATTATCTTAATTCTCACAACACTTTATGAGATGGCTATAAGACCCTGATTTTATTGGCAAACAAACTTAGGCTTTCAGTTCAGTTCAGTTGTTCAAGTCGTGTCCGACTCTTTGAGACCCCATGGACTGCAACACGCCAGGCCTCCCTGTCCATCACCAACTCTCAGAGTTTACCCAAACTCATCTCCATTGAGTCGGTGATGCCATCCAACCATCTCACCCTCTGTCATCCCCTTCTCCTCCTGCATTCAATCTTTCCTAACATCAGGGGTCAGCTCTTCGCATCAGGTGGCCAAAGTATTGGAATTTCAGCTTCAACATCAGTCTTTCCAATGAACACTCAGGACTGATCTCCTTTAGGACGGACTGGTTGGATCTCCTTACAGTCCAAGGGACACTCAAGAGTCTTCTCCAACATCACAGTTCAAAAGCATCAATTCTTCGATGCTCAGCTTTCTTTACAGTCCAACTCTCACATCCATACATGACTACTGGAAAAACCATAGCCTTGACTAGATGGACCTTTGTTGGCAAAGTAATGTCTCTGCTTTTTAATATTTTTTAAACTTAGGCTTTAGAGAGATTAAATACCTTGCCTTAGGTCACACAGCTAGCAAAGTGCAAATATTTGACCCAGGTAGTCTGCTTATAGAGCCCCAGTTACAGACTACTTTATTATATACCTTCTGTTCTAGAAATCTATTATTTTTACCAGTACAACCCTCAGCCCCTTCTTCTGGGAAATAAACACTCTTCCTTCCTTCCCCTAGGAAATGCTCTTTCTGATGCTCTACTCAGATGGGTCCCTGATCTAAGCAGAAACAATGGAAATATTTCCCCAGAATTCCTGATAAATTTGAATAGGAAAACTCTGAGTCATAGTCCAAGGTTCTAATAGTGCTGAGCAGACCAGGAAGTGGAAGATTATGGTCAGCCACATAGATTCACAATCATTGCAGTATGGGCCCAAAAATATACATGTGACCTGATTTATTAATATCATATTGGCTGAAGAAATCTGGGATACCCTGGCCATGAATATTTAGTGTCTTCATTGTGAAAGGGAAGAGTGCATGTGGCTGAGAGTGTTGAGCAGCTCAGATATCAGTTTATTATCCCTGGATTTACCTGTGCTATTGGTGGGACTGGTGGCCAAGCGTCCAGCCTCTTCCAGAGGCAGCGGCTTCAGCCAGATGAGGGCTTCGTTGCCGGGGTCAAGCAGCAGGGGCCAACGGCAGCTGAAGTAGTGAGTGCAACTTCGCAAAAGCAGCGCCACCAGGCGGGCTGACTTTGCCTGGGGCTTCATGTCTCGGTCCCACTGGAACTGTTCAGATTCGGAGCTCAGCAAGGACACAAGGCTGAAGGGAGAGCGTATGGAGAGCAGAGGGTTCTTTGGCAACCTAGCGACAGATTTCTGCATCTGCTTCAGGGCCTGTGCCACGTCATCTGGGCCCAGCGGCTCCTGACAGCCCCTGCAGAGAGCCAGCCACTTGTCCAACAGCTCCTGGCGTCGCACTGGTGGGAAGGGACCCAGGTAGTTGATGGCAGCTGAACACAAGAGGGTATCTCCGAGCACCGTGGAGGAGTGACCCTTCAACTTCTGGTGTGGAAGGGAAGACCAGACAGTGTGTGGGCTGGCGGGGAGGGTACAGGTAGAAGGTCTGGTGGGGAGGGAGCAAGGCAGGGTGTGGGGGAAAGCGTGGCAAGGAGGGCAGAGTGGGACAGAGGGAGGCGGTGAGGGCATGGGGAGGGGCAGAGGAGTGGTCTGCAGTGCAGAAATGAGCTTTAGGGGGCAATCTAGAAGGAGCTGGTTACCTGGAGCTCCGTAGTCCAGGAATGCATAGGCGTGAGCAGGGCAGCCTCAACCGGCCACTTGTGATGTTTGCCACACTGAGCCTGCCCCAGATTCTCGACCACAAGCTTGTGGGAAGTTTGGGCATTTTCCAGATTCTTAGACAGGGCCAAACTGTGCTCTAGAATCTCCTGGGCCTGGAACTCATACTGGCCCAGGCGGGCCTGCTCCCGAGCCAGTGTCGCCTCCACCTGCCGCAATAGCAGGCCCGTGGGCAGTCCTCGGCGCTGTGCCAGCCCATAGCACAGAACGGCCCAGAGCCAGGCTGCCAGGCTTGCTATAGGTATGCTCACTGCCCGCAAGTCTGCATCGCTCATGCCTGGAGCTTTCAGAGCCAGGTTTAACTTGATTATCTCTGCATCTGTCATCTTCTCCTTGGGGAAGAACACCAGCTCCTGGGAGAGTTTGTGTTAAGAGGGGTGGAGGAAGACACGGATGCTCTGACCTTGTCCCAACAGCCTCGCTCTGCCAAGTTGCCGCTTTATGCCTGCATTTCTCCTCCTCCGTGGAGCCCCACATTTCTTACCTGATAAAAATCCTCAGAGCATAGCAGCTGCTTGGCACTGGCCCAGCCTGTTTCACGGTGGAAGAGGTCGCACAGAGCATCAGTCACCTGGACCACAGACTCTGGTGGTGCTCGATAGCTTCTTATCTCCTCAAAGTCAGCCACCTGCAGCTGGCTCAGGGGCCCCAGAAATGCCTTGCCCATCTAAACAAGGAGAGACGTGCAGTTGCAGTGAGCTCCCAGAATGTCCTTTCTTCCTTCAAGGTATTTCCAGGAGGGACCATCTTCTCCTAGGGTCTCCAAGGGACCACACCCCAAGCCATCCTATTACCTTTGCCCCAGGAGACTCCATGACAAGCCAACCCATCCTCTCCTCTGGGCATCCTAGGAGAGGTTGTTCCCTTCCAAGAGCGGATCAGTGCAGGGCAGGTGGTGGGAAGAGCGCACCTGCTCTAGGAAAGCCTCATACTGAGCCCGCAGGGCATCCCGCTGCTTGGTCAGGTTCTCAATGAGGTTCTCCTGCTGCCGACACTCTGTCAGCTGCCGCTTGTACAGAATCTTGCTTTGGTCTAGCTGATGATTCAGTCTGCCAAGGCTCTGTGAACAGAGTTTAGGCTCTGCAGCTCCAGATCTTGGGCCAGGTGGGACTACCCCAAGGGAAGACCCCACATGGGCTTGGACTCAGCCATACTCCTGACAGTTGTATGACCAAGTTGACCATTAGGGTGACCCAGTTGAACTCCAAGTAGGCTACAGATACGTGCTGAGCTCTGAAACTGTCATTCCCCAGTCTGTGAGTTATACATCTAGTCAGGCAGCCTCACTGTGTGGGTTGGGTGCTTCTGACCTACCATACAGGCCTAGGCGATCTGAATCCAAAGCCTACGTGCTTAACCACTGGGTGACACTCTATCTTACTTGACCCGCTAGTGGCATTTGTCACAGAAGAAGCTCCTCCCTGTTGAAACATTCTCCTCTCTTGACTTTCATCAGACCATGTTCTTCTTTGGCTTCTGTGGCTGCTCTTCCTCATTCTCTTCCTCTGCTATCCCTTAAATATTTCTCAAAAAGTTTTCAGGGCCCCCTTATCTTATCATCTTTCTGTGTACCTCCCTAAACTCATGGCTCTGATTATCACTTATATTTTAACAACTCCAAATCCTTATATCTAGCCAGATTCTTCCCCAAGACCCACACCTCCATATCCATCTGCTTAATGGGAATTTCCTCTTCAGTGTCTCACAGACCCCTCAGACCCCACATATCCAGAAATGAATGTATTGGTGATGGCTCCTCAGATCTCTTACAATCCTATTCATCTCTTCATGTATTCTTTCCTCAGAGATCTGTGGCAAAATACATCCAAGTTTCCCAAGGAAGAAACCTGATGGTTACCCTGACTCCACCTCTTCTAGTCCCCCAAATCAAACCCATCTTCAAGCAAGGCCTTTCTGTTTTATCTGCAATATGTCTCTCATGTCTACTTCCATCCCCAAAACCATGACTCACACCCACGCGCTCTCACTCCTGATCTTTTGCACTGGCTTCCTAACTCCTACTCCCCCTCCTCTAATCTGCTTTTCATGCTGCAAGCCTATTTGGTTTTCTCAAAGGCAAATAGCAAATCATCATGTCTCTTAACACTTGCCGCTGTTATATTTGGTTTACAGTACCTCCGTGACCAGGAGGCTTCTGTTCATCTTTCCAACATCATTTGCTTTTCCTCTCCCAGCAGCGTGCTCTCCAGCCATTCCTGACTTTCAGTTCCTCCAACCTGGCACACACACTCTTGCCTCTGGGCCTTTGCACTTGCTGTTACTTCAGCCTGCAACATTCTTCCCACCCCCTTTCATACCAAATCTCACCTGACCTTCAGGTATCAACTTTGATGTACTTCATCCTTTTGTTTACATATTTAACGAATGCTTTTGGTGCTTACCAATGCCTCTGTGCTACACAGTGTGGTACTATGCTCTCTCTAGGAAGTTTTTTTTTTTTTTTTTTTACTTCTTTTTTTTTTTTTAATTATGAAAAGATGATAACACATTTACCAGAAACTTGGAAAATACAGAACAATGGTACATATAGTTCTACTATATATTTCAATTATTTTTCAAGTAGATAAATTAAGATTTTTAGTTGGAGTTCAACATCAAGCTCTCAAAAATTAATAGAATAATTATACAGAGAAATATAAGGATACAGTAGTCCCGAAAAGCACTATGAACCAATTCAACACAAGACTTATACAATTTTAGGAAGTCTTTCTTGACACTTCAGAGCATCCTGGACTCACTCTGTCATAATGCATTGTTTTGTAACTACTTGCACGAGCCTATATCTTCCAGCAAACTAGGTACCATGAAGGACAAGGAGAGCGCCTGTCTTTATCAGGAGGCCATCTACCATCAGTACATGATGACATATTGGGCTTTTGCTACGTGCCAGCACTTTGAAGTACTTTACATGTAAAGGCCTCATTTAATCCTCATCCTAACCCCTCTGGATCTGAGTTTTGTCATCTGTAAAATAGAAGAAAGAATGGCCTCCTTGGGAAAGTGGAGGTGAGAATTCTATCTACCTAGATAGGAGTCGGACACGACTGAGCGACGTCACTTTCACTTTTAACTTTCATGCATTGGAGAAGGAAATGGCAATCCACTCCAGTGTTCTTGCCTGGAGAATCCCAGGGACGGGGGAGCCTGGTGGGCTGCCATCTCTGGGGTCGCACAGAGTCGGACACGACTGAAGCGACTTAGCAGCAGCAGCAGCAGATGTAAACATAAACGTCTCCTGCATTGCAGGCGGATTCTTTACCAACTGAGCCATGAGGGAAGAAGTCAGGATAGATGTAGATATGCACAAAAGTATTAATGAGTGCTCACACAAAAAATACGGAATTCAATTAAGCTTTGCTGAGCACAGTCATAAATAAATGAACCAACTGAATATGAAAGGGAAAAGAGATGGAGGGGTCCAAGATGACTCCTGGGGTTCAGCTTAAGTGACTAAGTGGAGGGCGGTGCCATTTCCTGCGGTGGGCAACTGAAACAAGTACACACGGTTATGGCTGTTAAGTGAATGCCCCTGAGACTATGAACATCTCTTATCCAGCTTTGGGCTTCTTATGTTCTGATCCAAGGATCAGAGAATAATAGCTCCCCTAAACTATATAAAAAATCCCTGGTATTAATCATTTGGAGAAAAAGCAAGACCTGAGATAGACAACTGGAATTTGGAAATCATGGGAAAGAGGACTCCCGTTCATCAATGAACTTCTTAATTTTTTGCATCTCAATCGAGTCTTAATTTTTAATCTAAGCTAGTGATCCTCCATGGTGAATGGTAGGAGGGCAACAGTACTACGAGGACTCCACAGGACACAATGAAAACCACGTATGTAGATACTATGTAAGCCATGCCCCTGGGGCTGTGCCACACCGAAGGATAGCCCTGACCCATCAGAAGAGGAGGGTTCGGCATGGGGAGCTGGAAGACCTGAAACCCCAGGAGAAAGCAAGTCATAGTATCTGCTTGTGGACTGATCACTAGTAACTATCTCACTGTAGTTACTCCTGAACCTTCATCAAAGTTTTGTGTAAGCAGGAAAGGGGAAAAAATGCAATATCAGAATTCCTCTTATTAAAAATGAAACAAAAACCAAAAAAATGTCTATTTTAGGAAAGCATTTTTAACTAAGAGTGTTTGACTACAGAACATGTAATGATGCCACTGCTACCAATTTTAGCTAGATATGAGCGGTTTGCTTATTCAAAGAAGGAAATTGCTCTGTATAAGAAAGCAACAGGATTTTGAGTAAGGACTGGGAAAAAAATCTCTTGTTACATAAGCATTGCCTTTGGGAAGCGCTAAAGGAAAAATAGGGTGACTGAACAGCAATGGGAGCAGTGCTGTGGAGATGGGACAGGGAGAGAAAACTCTGTCACTAGGAAATGCCCTGTAGAGGAAGGTGACAGGAAAACAGGACACTGAGATCTAGTAAAGCATTTAAACCTATTTCTGGTTCTGTTCGAGAATGTAAATTGCCCCCACTGCCATCACCCATCTGCATTTCCCCACTGTACCTGACAGTGTCCATTTTTGTATACAGAGTGTATAAATTTGTATATTTGGTGTACTGTGGAAGGACATGCTGCAGGAACAAAGGGGTATGGGAAGAGAGGACAGCTACAAGAGGTGTGCCAACCAGCAGTGAGCAATAGAGAATCCAGGAGAAGAGGATTAAAGTGAGAGGGGACCATGAGGATGTAATCCTGCCCCATCCCCAATGGGAATCTCTGCAGAGCTTGGGAGCATACTGAACTTCACACAGTCAAGGTACTAGGGACAACCAGAAGCAGACACTTGGGTTTCATGCATTTAGAGGAATCAGCCTGATCTCAGATGTGCCACAGGGAAGTTTGAGCCTGAGCTCTAGAGGAGGAGGCAGCAGGGATTAGAGACAGCCCCTGGGGGAAGAGGGGCTCTCAGGAGACCAGAACTAAGGTTCAGTCTGGTTGGTTTCTGCAAAGTCATTGTTTGGGCTCCTGCTTTGACCTACTGTACATGCCTCAAACTCCTCTCCCCCTTACCTTATGGGAGCCTTTCAGCTGCTCCTCCAAGTTGAAGACCAGGGTGGTGTGGGCACTGTGCTTCTCAATCAGCATCTTCAGATTTTCCAGGGCACTCTGTATCCTGAAGACACAGTGTGCCAGTGAGTGGACCTGAGGGAGTGGAAGGAGATACAGGGGAGGGAATGGGGGTCACTCACCGCTGGGCCCTGTTCTTAATGTGCAGGGTCATCCATTGCCGCTGCAGTACGAAGGTGTCCAGGAAGTCCAGGAAGGTCTTGGGAGTGACGAGTGACAATTCAGGGCACAGGTGCCCTTGGTAGCTGGCAGCCGAAAGGTGGATGAGAGCCATGGCTTTGGCCACGCTGGGAACTGAGGCCTGGATGTCTGGGAACCTCAAGGAGTCTGCAACAGGCATGACTTTAGCCTGGACTTGTGAGCTTGTAGGGGAAGAAAGGAAAGGGACCCTCTCTCCTCGCTCAGGAAGGAGGGCAGAAAAGGTGAAGGGAGGCTCAACCAGGTTCTAGAGAGAGACTGACCCAAGTATCAGTCCTCTTTAGAACCTGGTCTAGATGAGGGGTGAGGGCAGGTAAGGAGGGCTCACCGTTATCAAGGGGTGGGCTCTCAGCGCCCTTCAGGTGATGCTGGGCCACAGCGACCAGGGAGTCTTGGTCCCAGGGTTCATAGCGGTCAGTGCAGGCGATGGCCAGTTGAAGGAGCCTCAGGAAAAGGGTGGAGGGTAGCTGTTTGCGGGCCTGGTCGTCTCCGATCAGGATGAACATGTGCAGGTGACTCCGCACCTGATGGCAGAACCTGTGGGGCCGGAGCTCTGATGCCGTCCTCTCCTTCATCCCTGTCTGCCCACAGGTCCCCACCCCAACCCGACCCTCAGCCCTGCTCTTCTGTGATGCCGTCCTCTCCTTCATCCCTGTCTGCCCACAGGTCCCCACCCCAACCCGACCCCTCAACCCTGCTCTTCCGTGCCCCCTCAGTAGCCCTTAAGTTTTGTGGGGGCTTTTGGCCTTTGGCCAGGGTGGAGCCAGAGCAGAGCGACCCCTGGCTTGGGGGTCTTGGCCTCACCTCTGCCACAGAATTTCCTTCTTGATGTTCTGCTTGACACTAAGGCTGTCCCTGGGGAGATGTCCTTCAATGTTTTCCAGATCTGCCTCTGTGTACAGGTCAGGAAAACTGCCTGAGGTTGCCAGGGCCAGCAGGCGATGAAAGGTAGTAAGATCCACACCCTTGGGCACCAGCAGGGCCACTGGCTGGCCTAACATGCCAGCATGCCAGCTGACCTCCCTTAGACACCGGAGAATGGCTTCCTCTGATCCACACGGCAGACGGAAGAGGCGGGTCTGACAAATGCCAGCAGCCAGAGTGATGGCAGTACGGCGCCCAGTCCCCTGAGCCCCTGCGAGCAGGAGGCCATGCTGCTGGGGCCTGGCCAACACCCGGACCAGGCGGGCCACATGCCGGGCCATCGAGTGGCACCGGGCAAGGTGGGGGTTCAGCCGCAGCTGAGCAGCTGAGGTAGCCAGCTGCTCCTCCAGGCTCATCCACTGGCGTTCCAGGTACAAGTTGGAGCTCTCAGAGTTGGACTCTAGTATCAGTTCCTGACTGAAGACCAGGTCTGAGGGCTTCTCCTGGGGCCGGAGTAGCAGCATTGGGAGCAACAAGGGTGAGACCATGTCTTCTTGGGCTGTCTTCTGACCCAAGTTCTTAGATTTATTTGGCTGGAGTTTGTAGCTGGAGGTCCTTGTGCCTTCCTCCTGGCTTATCTTCTGACTCATGTTTCCTATGGTCATCTTCCTTACTGGTGCTACGGGTGGTGCTGAATCATTGCACGGTGAGCCTGTGATGACCGGAAGGTCGTACGGGGCCTCCTCCTCCTCCGTCTCACTCCCGCTGTTGCTCAGGTCCTCCCACTGAGCCAGCTCCCCTTCAGATTCCACTTCAGGCACCTTCTCTTCCTCCTCCTCTTCCTCATAACCCTTGCCCAGGCTCTGGGGTGCTGGCCCACAGCAGAAGACATTCTGAGCTACCTCTAGGAGCAGTCTGGCACAGAAGGAGCGTTCCTTGAGGCTGTCCAGCCGGTCACAAAACGTTCTCTGTGCCTCATGCAACCAGAGGCGCACGATGTTGCGCGTGGCCATCATGATCATCAGGCGGGTGCCACGTAAGCCGGACACGCGGCGCAGGTGCTCTTGATGGTTGAGACAGTCCACAAAACCCCGGGAGCCCACCCTGATGGGCAGCAGCTGCAGGCTGCCCAGAAGCTGGCTCACAGAATGCATGGAGAAGCGGTAGTGTGGGCGGAGGGGTGAGGGCATAAAGCAGTTGCCCACTGCCTCCCAGGCCTCCAATGAGGCCCGAACCAGGGCTCTTGCTAGAACACTCTCCCGCTCCACAGAGGGGAAGCGCTCGAGCCAGGCCTGTATGCTGGGCATGTGCCTGCTCAGCAGTGTGGCCTGGGTCACACTGCCCAGGGCCAGCACTGTGAAGAGCCGAGAGAGGCGCGGGCAGAGCAGCTGCTCGCAGAAGCCTGGCACCGTGGCAGTGGCCAGGAAGTTGACTCCAGGCTGCAGCGTCTGCAGCTCCAAGGTGCTGTGGGTGTACACAGTGCCATCTATGGCCTGACGCAGAGTCTCCAACAGTGGCTGACAGCTCTTCTCTGGGTCTGGGGGCCATGAACAGAGAAAACCTGCGTGAGGCCGAACAACAGTGTCACCCTGCTCCTCCTCTCCCTGCCTCTGTGGGTCTGCACCTGGCACACGTGGGGTTCTGAAGAAGCTTATGCATCTGGGATGTTGGGACTGGGTCATGTCTGAACGCATTGTTCTCTCTCCCTAGAAGTGAGTGATTTTTTTTTTCCTTCTTCCCTGAATCCTACCTCTAAGACCAATTACATATTCATTAACTGAAGGTTAGTGAACAGAAAGGTTTGGAAACCTGATCTGACCACAGTAGAGGGAAAAGTGCAGTCACTACAGTCAAAGATAATGGAGTTATATCTCATGCAGGCTTTTATAAAGTCAACTTTATTGAGAAATTATTTCTATAAAATAAAATGTACACATTGTAGATAGTTCAGTGACTTCTGACAAATGTATATGTCCGTGTAACCAGCACCCCAGTGATATTTAGGACACTTTCATCACCCCAGAAAGTTTCCTCCTGCCCCGCTGCAGTCAATCTCCTATCACACTGTCCCAGGAATTTCTATCTGATCTGACGTCTATCATTATGGATTAGCTTTGCCTATTCTAGAACTTCATACAAAGGCAATCATACAGTATGTGGTTTACCACGTCTGGCCTCGTTCACTCAGCGTGATTCTGAGATTCATCCTATTTTGCGTGTATCAGTGATTTGTTCTGTTTCCTTGCTGAGTGATATTCCGTGATGAAAATATCACAGTTTGTAGATCCACTGACACTGATGGACTTTTATGTTGTTTTGAGGTTTTGACTGTTCAGAATAATGCTGCTATGAACATACATGTGCAAGGCTATTTGAGAACATACACGTGCTTTCATTTCACTTCGGTAAATACCTGTGAGCAGAACTGCTGGGTCATATAGTAAACATACATTAAATAGGGAAGAAACTGTCACACTTTTTCTCCCCCTGTAGTTGTATCATTTGCTCCTACCAGCAAAGTGTGAGGGTTTCAGTTGCTCCACATTTCACAATTACTATCAGTCTTTCTACTTAGAATCTTTCTAGTAGGTGTGAAGTACTGTCTCACAGGTTTTACATTTGGAGTTCACTGATGCATAACCGTATCAAACACATTTTCATGTGCTATTCGTCACTCACATATTTTTCTTTTGTAAAGTGTCTACTCAAAGTTTTTTGTCCATTTTTTAAATGGAGTTTTTCTTACTGAGTTGTAAGAGCTTTTTTATGTTTTCAAGGTACAAGAGCTTTGTTAGATATATGTATCTTGAATTTTTTCTATGGATTTTTTTTTTTTCGTCTTCATAAGTGTCTCTTGAAGGGCATAGGTTTTAAATTTTGGTGAAATATAGTTGTATCCTAAGAAATCATTGCTTCTAGCCAAGTTCACACAGATTTTTCTTCAATATTTTTTTAAGATTTATAGTTTTAATTTTTATACTTGTCTATAATCTATTTATAATTGATTTTTGTGAATGTTGTGAGGTAAGATTCAAGATTCTTTTTTTTTTTTCCTCACACATACATACAGATGTTTCTACCCCAAGAATTATACTTTCCCCCAGTGAATTATCTTGGAGCACTTGTTGAAAATCAAATGACCATAAATGACCATATAGCAGATTCATGATTCTGTTCCATTAGGCTGTATCCATGTCCTTATACTGATATTGGTATTTATTACTTGATTACTGTAACTGTGTACAGTAAGTCTTAAAGTCACTAGTTTAAGCCCTCCAACTTTCTTATTTTTCAAAGTTGTTTTGGCCCTTCTAGGTCTTTCGCATTTCCATGTAAGTCTCAGAAACAGTGTGTCAGTTTCTAAAAAATAAAAAAAACAAAATAAACAAGACTTTCTAGTTTAGACTGGGGCTGCACTGAATCTGTAGATCAGTTTGGGAGAAGGAACACCTTAACACTGGTGACTCATCTGATCTAAGAACATGATACATTTCTACATTTACTTAATTCTCTTTTATCTCTGCAGTATTTAGCAATTTTCAGTGTGTATATTTCACTAAGTTTATTCCTAAATACTTTAAGCTTTTACATGATATTTTAAATGATACTTAAATTTTTAATTTCTGATTGTCATTAGGATGTAGAAATAATAATGATTTCAATAGATTGACTTTGTATGCTGTGAGCCTGCTAAATTCACTTATTTATTCTGATAGTTCTGTAGTTTTGTTTTTGCTTTTGGTAGATCCTTAGGACTCTCCATGTAGTAAATCATGTTATATGCTAGTAGAGATAGTACTTCTTTTCTAATTTTAAAGGCTTTTCCTTCTTTCTCTTATTGTATTGATAGCAGTCTCTGTTCACTATTAAAAAGCAGCAGTGAGCGTGGACACTCTTGCCTTGTGACTGATCTTATGGAAAAAATGTTCAATATTTCACAAGTATGTAATTAGCTATAGATTCCAATAGATGCCCTTCATCAAATTGAGAAAATTCCTTTCTATTCCTAGTTTGCTGAGAGTTACCATAAATAGTGTTGAATTTTATCAAATGCTTTTTCTTTATCTACTAGGATGATCTTATACTTTTCTCCGTTATTCTCATGTCATGCATTATACCAATTGATTTTTGAATGTTAAGTCAACTTGCATTCTTGAGATATATCCCCACTTGATGATAATGTGTTGCTAAATTTTACTTAATATCTCACGAGGATTTGTTTTGCATTTATATTTATGAAAGATCATGGCCTATAATTTATTTTCTTGAAATATCTTTCAGAACTTGGTATTAGGGTTTGGTGGCCTTATCAAATGAGTTGAAAAGTATTTACTCCATTTTCTGAAAAACTGTAGGTTTCCATTTTTTTCTTAAATATTGGATATAATTGAACTGTGTAATAACCATCCAGAACTGGGAATGTTTATTATTATGAATTCAAGTTTTTAATAGATATATAGGGCTATTCTTTTCCTATTCTTTTTCTTCTTGAGTTAGATTTTGATAAGGTGTGTTTTTCAAGGCATCTGAATTACTAAATTTATTACTATAAGTTTTTCTACAATATTCCCTTGTTATTCTTTTTAATATCTTTAAAATAAAACCTCTTTCATTCCTGATATTGATCATTTATATTTCCTATTTTATTTCTTGATTTGTGTTACTTAGGGATTCATTTATCTTTTTAAATTTTTGCTTTGCTGATATTTTCTATAGTTTGTGCTTTTTATTCTATTTCATAGATTGCTGGTCTGATCTTTATTATTTATCTCCTTCTAAGTATTTTAACTTGCTCTTCTTTTCCTAGATTCTTAAGCTGAAAATATAGATCACTAGTTTCAAATTTTTCTTATTTTCTAATTAGGCATTTAAAGGTGTAAACTCTCTGAGCACTGCTTTAACTACATTCCACAAATTTTGATATATTGTGTTTTCATTATTATTCAGTTCAAAATAGTTTCTAATTTCCCTTTGAGTTTCTTCTTTTATGCATGAGTTATCTAGAAGTGTGCTGTTTAATTTCAAAAATTGGGGAATTTCTAGTATCTTACTGGTTTTTGTTGCTAAAGTCAGAGAAAATATTCTGTAAAAGTTAATCCTTTGAAATTTGTTGAGACTGATTTTATGCATAAGGTCTATCTTGGTGGATGTTCCATGTGCACTTGAAAAAAAAGTACATTTTGCAGTCAGTGGATATAATGTTCTCTAAATGTCAATATGGTCAATACTGCAAGGGATGCAAGGGACAAGATTATTCAGTGAGCATATGTAGACTAAGAAGATATTAAGAATGGAACACTCAAGTCTGGACTGTAGATATAGGTCTGAGAGTCGATAAATACAGCTAAGGATTTTAGAGTCAAAAGAAAGGACGATGACTCCTTCCCTCCCGACTCCTCACCGGAAGCAGCCAGGTGCAGATCCTCCAGCAGGAAGAGGAGAAAACCTTTAGAATCCAGGTGCCGCGCAGTCCATGGGCCGGCTTGTGATTGCCCCTGGACCTCCCGGCTCAGCAGGAGGCGAAGGTGGGTGGTACTGACAGCGGGGTGAACGGGGCTGTTTATGTAAGGGTGCTGTGGCTCCACCAGCACTTCCACAAAGGTTGTCTTCCCTGTTGCTGCCTCTCCAGCCAGCAGCACTGGGTGTCCCTCTGACAGAAGCAGGTCCACCACGTACAAGAGCCGCTCAGTCTGCAGGACAGGAGCAGGGCTTACTGTGGCAGCTCCTGGTTAGCACAGTAATCTAGCTGAAAGTAAAGGTCTTAGGAGGCTTACATTAAAGTTGTATTTGCAGAACACTTCATGTATTCTTGTGATTTTAAAAACGTTTCAAGGAATGGGAGCAGGCAGCCCTCGGCTATGCCGAGGACATGTACAACCCAGGATATCTCTTTGAGCCCCAACCCCAGCTTCAGCCCCACTGTCCTCACACCTGGGGAGAAGGGTAGAAGGTGCCCTGAGTTCCCTTGATGCGGCTGCCCAGGTATTGGCCAGTGAAGGGGGCCAGTGTCCCGTCTTCGGGGCATACATGTAGGTCAAACACCGAGTCTGAGGGTGGCAGCTCACAGTAGTTGGAGAGGCAACTAATAGAATCCCTCAGGAAGGTGTCATAGAGGGGCCAGAGCCTGCTCAAATGAACATACGGTGAGAGTGTCATATGGTTACAACAGTTCGACTACACTCAGTTTCCATACACTCACACACCCCACCCTTCTCCAACAATGGCGCCAGGGTTTGGACACCCATGGGTCGTCCCATTTCCGCCTCTCCATTTCCCCCCTCCAGCCCTGTAGACACCTGGAGGGAAGGTGGGCTCCGAAGCCCCAGATCACAGCAAAAAGAAAGCTGCTGATGGCCAGCAAGTGCTCCCTGCGCTTACTAGGCACGGCATCACTGTCAATCTGGCTCTGGTGCAGACAGCTGTTTTTTGAGGCCTTGATGCTTCGAGCCACTATACACTTTGAATCACTATAGCTGAGGTCCTCTATGAGGGTCACCATGGCCAGGAAAGGAGCCCCAGTAGGAAAAAAGAGGAGGGGGTGGGAAAGAGAGTAGAGGTTGGCTATCACTTCTCACTTTCAGTCCCAAGACCCTAGTCCACCTAAGAACCTGGGCCACAAGCTTCAGCTTATATCCCCTCTATCCTCAAGGCCATAAAGCTCTCAAATCAGTCCTTGCCTTCACCTGGGATATGTGCCTTTTCCTCCTCATCTATGCGCAGGTATGGGTTGAGCAGACAACGCAAGATGCGAGCCAGGCTGGTGACTTCAGCCACACCTGGGCAAATGGCCCGCTGTCCATGTACCTGCAGCAGAGAGCTAACACCCTGGCAAGTGAGGAACTGGAATGTTGCGGGCACCAGCCCTTCAGCCAGGTGGCTGAGCTCAGTGACAGTCTGGGGCTGCAGGCGGTACTCACGGGGCAAGGCTGCCATCAGGACGCTCAGTATACCCTGCCAAGTCTGCTCCCCCCCACACCACACCAGGGCACAACGGCCCACCACTGTGGGGGACATGCCTGTGGTATCGCCCATTTCCATCAAAAGAAAAGTACCTGGGGGTCGTGCTATTTGCTGACCATTGGGGAGGCTAAGCTGTGGGGGGTCACCTAGGAGGCAAGTGATAGAGTCCAGCCAGGAAGAACTGGCAGCTCCATCACATATTATCCAGTGATGAATCCCCACTGATTCCTGTACCTGCCCCCTCGGGCCCACGGTCCTACACCGACTGGCTTCACGCAACAGCCTGGGGAAGACACCATTGTGCCAGCAGGGGCCCTCCAGCCATCCCAGGAACTCCTGAGGGCTGAGGACGCCTGGATACAGGTGAGTAATTTCCACAGGCTGGCAGCTCTGGGTTGTGGGGTCCTCCATGGCCGCCAGCCGATTCTGGATCTTAAATAAGCTGTGCCAACACATGGTCTTGCCACTGCCTGCTGGGCCCAGGAGCAAAATGCCTGAGGCCTGGCCCAGGGCCTGGCTCAGTTGATCTAGGGACCCCAAAATATCAGGGCTGGGATGCAGGCCTCCCTGCCGTAACTCCTCCACCAGCAGTGACTTCCTCAGCCTGGGGGTCACAGGCTCTGCCAGCACCTGGGAGGCGGTGGGAAAGAGCCCACAGAGCAGCTTCTGGAGGTCCTGCAGATGGGCCCCCTCCAGGAGGCTGAACAGTGGGGAGCGCAGCAGGGTGCGCAGCAGGGTGGCCTCCTCCATGGTGGCTAGGCTGCGGGACTGCTCAGACTCGGGGTCCTCCTTGGTCACATTCAGAGCCTGTATCGTGTCTTCTAGCACTTTCCTGAGGAGGGGCAGGCGGCAGGGCAGGGGCCCAGACACCAGCTCACGCTCTAGGGAGAAGAACTTGGATAGGCGGGTCGCGATGCGGGAAGCATCCCGGATCCCTGCACCCAGCAGGGTCAGCTCTGCCACTTGCTGCAGGTCGGGCAGGGTCAGCGCCACGGGCCGCAGCAGTTGGCGCAGGTTGGCAGGCATGGCAGGGCTCAGGGCCCGCAGCGTCAGGAGACAGCCGTAGCCAAGGCGCATATCCACATGATGTCTCTCAAAGAAGCTGCTGCCGAGGAGCCAGGGGTGGGTGGGGTCGATGGTGCTGGTACTTCGGGAAGCTTCCTGGTACAGCGGGGCATACAGGTGGCGCAGTTTGGCCAAGCGCTGGCCCAGGGCAGAGAGCAAGCCAAGGGGCAAGTGCTGAGCTGCTTCTAACAGCAGCCAGGCACCTCCCTGCAGGGCACCATTCAGGTAGTTGCTCAGGCTGCGGGCCTCCATCTGCGGCAAGCAGGGCATCACCACCAGCTGGCGCCCCAGGGCCTGGGCCAGGCTCTTTACTATGGCTGCCTTGCCCACACCACTGGGGCCCAGTAGGGTCCCGCAGGCCACCTCTTCCAGGGCTAATAACAGCACGAGGGCTGGCCGCTCAGGCAGCAGGCTGGGTAGGGACCCCAGTCTGGGACCCAGGTACTCATAATTGTACAAGAAAGATCGACCCAGCACATCTATCCAGCATGCAGCTGGGGACAGAAAGGTCTCAGTAGACACAGCAGTCTTGAGACCCTGCAGGGGGCTTTGCGGAGCAGTGTGAGGGGAACCCAGGTGATACTTGAGTTGGCGGACCCAGTGGAAGTCTGTCAATCCACTGACCTGGTGCTCTTGCAGCAGCTGGGATATGTCCCGGTGGGTCACCGCCATGACAAGCAGGGCACTGAGCAGGCTGGTCTGGCGGACAGAGGGCAGGGGCTGCTCACCCTGAGAGGCCCTCTGGGCCCGGAGAAAATGAACCAGTACCTCTAGCTTGCGCACATGCATGGGGACCATGGCCAGGGTCCTCTCTTCAAGCAGAGCCTCCTCCATGCCGGCCCACCACACCACTTCCTCCGCCACCAACACACACTGCCACGGGAAGGCCTGGACTAAGTCCAGCCAGTGCTGGACATACATCTTCACGGGCAACTGGCTTTCCTGGGGCAACTGGTTTTCCTGCTTGAAGGCCTTGTCTAGGGACGGGCCCAGAGCAAGACGGGCAGCCACGCAGTCCTGCAGATTGTGCACCAGTGCCAAACGCAGACTCTCCTCCAGGGAAGCCAGCCACTTAGGGAGATCGGGATGCAGAGGAAGGGGCCCCCGCAGCTGCACCTCCTCCCCACCCACCCCGAACACCGCGAGTGCCTCCACCTGAGTCTCTATGCTTGGGCTTGACTCCGGGTCATCCTTGCCTTTTGCAGTTTCACTGGACTCGAAGCTCACGGCATGCACGTGAGGAAAGCAGCGTCGAGCCCACAGCTGGGCCTCACAGGACTCCAGTGGGGCAGCCAGCAGGGCCACGAGCTCACTGTCACTGAGGAAGAAGAGGCGGGGGAAGTGGGCGCGCACGGCATAGAGCACACTCTCCAGTGCCATGATGATGCCCTCCAGGTCCATGGAACCCTCCTGCAGCAGTTGTTGCAGCTGCTGGCCTTGGAAAAGAGGGTTCCGCTTGGCACTGGGCACTATGAGTGACAGAACCAGGGGGTCAGCTACAGAGATCTGCATCAGGGTCCGATACTGCGCATCCATGGCCTCGAAACGGGTGCTCTGTGGTAAGAGAGGGCAAGGTGAGGGCAGCGCCCCCACTCCGACCCAGAGCCCTGCTGCTCAGCAGCACTGGTCCACCCTGCCACACCCACTTCCCTACCAGCTCAGGACTCGGAAACTGGATCTGCATCTCATGCAGAACTTTATTTAGGAAGATCCACTTTTGCTGGAAAGTCACCCACACCTGCAGCAGGGCACCTGTGAGGGCAGTCAGGGGAAAAATGGAGGGAGACTAGGGTTCTAGCTTCTGCAAGAGGGACCAGCCTCCTCCTGCCCTCTTGGGGCGCCCTACCCCCAAAAAAGCTGCTTAGTAGGACCCCGGGACCTTGCACGAAGGAGAGAAAACCTGCAACGTGAATAAAGACCTGGTCACTTTAGCCCAAAAAATGGCTCTGAAGGTGGTGCTCACTCTGTCTTCCCCAACCCGCACCTCTCTCCCCGTCATCTCCCGTCAGGTCCCACCTATGAGCCCAGCTAGAGGCCTGCACTCACTCAGGCCGTGCATGATGGTCACCCACTCCAGAGCAATTCTGTTTAAGTCTCCTGACTTCTGGATGGCCAGGATCTTGAACAACACCTGAAGGCTTTCATGGATAGAGTCCTGCAGTCTGCTGTAATCTAAGGAAGAGTGGACTTGAGCTGAGCTGAGCTGAGCTAGCAGTCAGATGGGGCAAGGGCACAGGCGACTGATACCCAAAACACGCTGAAACACACAGATCTCAAACTATTCTCTGGAAGATATAAACATTTTTTCCTCCACTAGTTGAACCATATGCTCACCAACAGTCAGAGTGTGTTTGCAAAACTGTTTATGTGAGTTCTGTTTATTATGTGAGTTATATTTTAATTATAGAATTTAATCTAGTATTATGTTAATCAGTGAAATACAGGTGGGGAAAGAGTTGCTGGTTCTATAAAAACTATGGAAGCCTTCAGAAGTAAAGGTAAACTATTAAAAAATAAAGGCATGATATTAAATTAGGTATCCATGCTGTTGCTTTAGTCTTGTCTGGCTCTTTGCTACCCTATGGACTGTAGTCTGCCAGGCTCCTCTGTCCAAGGGACTCTCCAGGCAAGAATACTGGAGTGGGTTGCCATGCCCTCCTCTAGAAGATCTTCCCAACTCAAGGACTGAACCCACGTCTCTTTACATCTCCTACACTGCAGGTGGACTTTTTTTTACCACTAGCACCACCTGGGAAGCCCAAATTAGGTATAGACAAGTCAATTTTTTTAAACTGTGAAATTATAATAAAACTCTAGAAAAATTCTGGACTCAGCTTCATAAGTGTCCTCGTGTCACTTCTCAACTTTCAGAAATGGAAAGTGGAAATAGCAGACAATGTATTAATACTACAAAGGCAGTGCGGAACATCTATCAGTTGACTGCAAATCAAAGAAAAGCTCTTGTCCTCAGGTTAAAAGGTTAGTAAATACATGTACATTATATGATTTAAGCTAACATAAAAATCTTAAGCCATGTATGCATATTTTATGACTGATTGCCCTATTTAACTAACTTTTTGAATCTGCTGGCTGTTTTTAATTAGACCGGCTAAGAGGATTTCTCCTTTACTGGCAGTTCCCTAATTATTCCATTTTAGGTGCCTGGACATACACTGCGCCCTCTGTCTGGCAAGCCCTTCTGCCCTTGCATGTTTAGCAAACTTGTACTCCTTCAGAAGTCAGCGTGAGGCCTTTTCCTAAGGAAACGGAAGACTTCTCTCAGTCTCCTGCTTGTTTCAAGTTGCTCCTCTTTCTGATGGCTCAGTGGTAAAGAATCTGCCTGCTAACCAGAAGACCTGGGTTCAATCCCTGGGTTGGGAAGATCCCCTGGAGAAGAGACCAGCTACCCACTCCAGAATTCTGGCCTGGAGAATTCCATGGACTGTGCACTCATGGGGTCGCAAAGAGTTAAACACGACTGAGCGACTTTCACTTCTACTTTTTCACTGCTCCATCGCACACCCATCTCTGTTCTCTTGTCCCTGTCTGGGAGTTCACAGGAGACAGGACTTTGGTCCGATAATCTCAAGAGTCTCCTGAATTTGGCTCAGAAGAGGCAGGTGAGTTTGACGAGGGAAGGACAAAGGAATGAACGAGCTGGTGCAGCCTAGAGGACAGAGCATTGAACACTGTGGAGATGTGACCATAAAGGGGAGACCTTTGCTGAAGAGGCCAGACATTGGGCAGGAGAGAGGGAGTGAGGGGCTCCCAAGAAGATTAAGACTGTGTGGGAGCTGCATGGAAGATACTGTCTCAGAAAAGACAGATGGCTCAGGCTGTCCAGGAGGGCAGGGGCCCTGGCTAGAGAAGACAGATCTGGCAGAACTTGGTGGATGAATATGCCCCTCACCCTGTCTGGCTATCACTGAGCCCTAAGAGGGCCTCCTCACCTGAGAGGATGAAGGTGCCGCTGTCCTTGCCCACTACCTGCCACTGAGGGCTGCGGGTTGCTTGCCTCTTGGAGCGCTCAGAGACTGGGGACTCGTAGGGCACATGCAGGATGAAGTTGAGCAGTCGCAGCTGGCGTGCTTCCCAGGCCCGCCGCAGCCTCAGGAGCGCCTCGTGGGCATGAGTCCGTATGTTTTCAGTCCTCCAGATCTGGAAGAGCGGAGACTTAGGAGCCGGGACTGGGGCATGGCTCAGGGGATAGCCCTGGAGCTTGGACTCGAGGTCCAGGGCTCAGAAGAGAGCGGGTCTCGGAGAGGGAGACCGAGGTCATTGGCTTCAAAGGCAAGCCGCCAGCATCACACTGTGACCTAGGGCTGCTGCCCTGAAACCCACTCTTTTGCAAAGCTCTGGCCGAGCAGACAATACATCAATCAACTCATGCTCTTTGGGGACAGGGTAAGTATTGGGGGACATCTGCCATCCTGTGTGCCCACCACTTAGAGGCTGCCACCCACTTCCTTCCCCTGTAGAGGAGGGACATACTCTCAGTCACAGAGAGTCTGGAACCACCCATCAGATCCCCATACTCCCCCAGGAGGCTAGCAATCTCAACCCCCTCCCCACAGACCAATATCTGCTGTCCCCCTTGTCTCAAGGGGCTGCTGGGTCTTAACTAGCTCTTTTAGAGCTTAGCAAACAGGCCTTGGGCTTGAGCTACCCCTCCTCGGTGGGGTTGTTGGGGAGGGCCCACCTGATTGATTCGATCTGTAAACTCCAGCAGCGGACAAGAGAGCAGCTGGCCCACTGTTAGGAGCTCTATGCTGTAGAGACTGCTTAGCCCTAAGGCTGGAGGTGGAGGGACAGCAAGTCAGAGCAATACTCGGTCTTTGGCAGAGCCCAACCTAGCCCAGCCCAGACAGCACATCTCAAAGCATGACATAGAGGCAGGGGCCCAGAACCCAAGGTCCAGAGCACAATTCAGAGTCCAGAACTAAGACTCCAGCCTAAGTCCAGCCCTGGGCAGCAGAGAGGATCCACGTGGTAGTGTGGGAGGTTAAACATGCTTGTCTCAGTGAGGGGAAGGAGGCTGTGGTCCATGGGGAAAGGTCAGGGCAGCCCAGGGAGGAAAGATGCTTCTCCAAAAAAGCCATAGAGAAGTGAGTTGTCCCATTGTTCTACCCCTATGTCCTTCCCTCCCCCAGCCCTCTGACTCTATCCAAACCCACCTCGCAGGAGTGCTTGGCAGTTGAGGTTCTGCACCTGGAGGCTGCCCAGCTTGTTCAGCAGGGGAAGGAGGCTGCGAAACTCCTCCAGCATGTGCATGCAGCGCTGCAGCACTGGGCTATGCAGCCCCAGGGTCGCACTTACCCGGGCCGCCTCTGTCAGCCAGCAGTCTGTCTTCTCCTGGGCCAGAGCCAGATTGAACTGTGGGGGGAGAGGCACACCGGCAGCTGGAGACCCTCCCACCCCCAGCCCTAGAAATGCTTCACACCCGGGCAGGGGCTCCAAGGAGGGCGTCAGCACCTTGGCAAAAGCCATGCACTTCCATTCACTGATGTTTTCAGAGATGACTCGGTACAGGTGCCAGATGTGCTGCTGCTGCACGATGGGGCGGGTCCCACAGACTGGCAAGGGCACAGGACTCTCGTCCCCTGTGGAATAGGCCCGGGGGTCATGTGGGGGCATGATCAGTCAAGATCCCATAATGACAGAAGGGAGGGTCCTGAAAGTGCAGGGGACGAGGTTGGGGGGTGGGGGCGTAGTATCCAAAACTGTTCAGTACAATAAACGAAGGGAGAGTTAGTCCAGGGAAAGAAACTCTAGGAAAACGTGATAGGGATGAAAGGGAAGGTGTCCTCTTCTACTGATTAGAGTCTGTCTCTCTTATGCCACTTCAGCCACACCACCCTTCACTATTGCTCAGATACTTCAGCCCTGCTCCCTCTTGATGAGGGCCTTTGACTGGCAGCTCATTCTTTCTGGAACACTCTCTTCTAGAGAACTATATGGCTCACTCCCTTACCACATTGGAGTCCT
The DNA here is from genome assembly GCF_027580195.1 of Bos mutus. Classification (NCBI taxonomy): domain Eukaryota; kingdom Metazoa; phylum Chordata; class Mammalia; order Artiodactyla; family Bovidae; genus Bos; species Bos mutus. Next base: position 33,493,620 of record NC_091631.1, on the reverse strand, counting down.
TGATCAAACGTCAGTTTCTGAATGAGACCTAGGCAGTGCCCCCCCCCCCCATTAAGAACTGCTATCCACCCTCCCTGACATTCTTGACTCCTCTTAATCCCAAGGACAGAGGAGCCAATTTTTTGACTTCAGAATCCAATATTTAGCCAAGCTGTGATATAAGGACATTATACAGTCATTCTTAGTCATAAATACCTTAGAAATTCTAACACCTCCAACTCCCTTCTTAGAAAAAAAAACAATTACTCAAAGAGTTACTGCAGCCATCCAAGGAAGAGGTGAAAAAAACTAAAAAGATGTGGTATTTTTAAAACTGGAAGTGGGTAAACAAAACCATGCAACCTTAGATGTCAAAATAGTTGTTAACACGGTTACAGAACAAAGCAAATGTCAAAGATAGCAAGTAAAATTAAAGACACAGAACAGAAAATAAACTGTAGCATTAATGGTCTAGATCTAAGATCCCAGATTGTTGTATTAATAATAAAAACTGGGAGTTTGGTGAAGAGACAGGGGTGGAAAAAGGAAATAAAATCAATGCTGTACAGTTTTCCAGGTAAAACCCCACAAGGCCAGAGTCCCCTACTCTACTTTTCCACAAACATCCAACCACTAGCAGGAAAGGCCAAGGTCTGTGGTCTACATCAGCTGGAGCATGGGATGAGGGTCCCCCAATACTTGACCAAAGGAAGTCCCTTGTTTTAGGATGGTCCCAGAGCATCTCCTCCCTGGGATTGGGGACCTCACAGTCAGAGATGGTAGCGGTTGGCAGCTGGCTAAGAGTCAACTCAGAAGCAATATGCCCTTGCAAAGGATACAAGTGAGCGACAGAAGTGACCGCACCTGTGAAAAGAACCTGCAGCCCACAAAGTCCTTCCAGTGCAGAAGGGAAGCAGCCTAGCCGCACACTGCACAGAAGGGCCAAGACCAAGAGTTCGGTCCGGCTTTCCTCCTCGGGGCCAGGGAAGCCCTCAGCAGCCACCTCTCTCCACCACACTGGCTGGAAGCAGTGGCCATGGAGCATCCACACCCGTTTTTATCTGGGACTTGCTGCCGGCTGTAGGCCTGAGTTGAACAGGGCTACACAACGGCTAAGGACTACGACGAGAACACATTTACATTTCTCTGCACAGGCTTTTAGCCCTGCGATCCCATCACATTCTGATGGAACACTCACCTATTTGCTTTCTCCTCCAGACCATGAGCTCCCATCTAAGCACAACGTTTATCCCCACCCTAAGCACAACACTTGACATACCCAATGGATTTAGATTTTGTCCTGCGATCTTTGCATATGAAAGAGACTAAAATGAAGGTATGTGATTCCTAAGACTTGCTTAGGATCACCCAGGACACAACCCAGGATCACACCACCCAGGATCATACCACCCAAGGGTGGTGGTGGCGGAGGGGGCGGGGCTCTGGGTACCAGTGAAGGTGGTGTAGGCATGGTGCAGGTCACAGAGGCTGCTGACTGTGCTCTGGTACTGACGCTCCAGGGAGATGAGCTGGCGCTCGGTGCTCCTCTGCTCCTGTGCAGGGTCCATGAACGGACCAGACAGGGCCTTCTCAATCACGCCTTCCAGCTCCGCCAGTGCCGTGGCCATCAGCTGCTGCAGCTTGGGCACGATGGCATGCCGCTTGCTGAGCAGGAACTCTGAGGCCTGGCTTTTCTCATACTGGAATGACTCCCATGTGTCCATAAGCTGAGGGGCAGGCAGAAGTGTGGTCAAGCAGAGCTGGTGGTGGTGGGGAGGAGCAGCGGGAGGGGCAGAGGAGATGCCTTCTCACCGAGATGTCCAGTGCCTCATTCTCAGCACTGAAGAGGCCAAAGTGGTTTCGGATGAGCTCATAGAGTGACCGCGTGTATTCCATTTGCTCCTCCAGCTCAGCGTACCGCTCATTGGCCTCATTCAGCTGCAGGGATGACAGCATGAGACCAGCACCCTCACAGCCCTGTGCCTCTCTCTGCACCCATCCTGAGGGGCACTCCCTCCTGCTAGAGGCTCCAGGTCCCAGCAGTTGCCTTTTAACCCACCGAGATCAGGGCAGCCCGGGATCAGATCCCCATCTGACCGAGGTCTCCCTGAAGACAGCACAGCTCCTCCCCCATCGAGTCATTGCCCTGAGGACAGGGCAATGGATCTCTACTTAAGCATACAGAGAGCAGAACTCTGTCTCTGAAAGCAGGACTGTCTCTCTCTCATCACATCAGGGCCTCCCCATATCATGAGGATACTGAGGGCCATGTGAACAGGATGAGAACTGGCCAGGGCAGGTCACACAGGTGAATGCAGTTTAAAGGCATCAAGCCCCACTGGGAGCTCAGCAGAGACCGGAAGGGAGTGTGCTTAGCACGTGAGCGGGATGGCCCTGGATAAGCTGGGGAGGAAGGATTGGGAGCGCCCACCTTCTGGGAGCACCATGCAATGGAGTGGATATCTGAGTTGATGGTTTGGAAGGCCTTCATGAAACCTGTGAGCTCCGTTATCAGCTGCTGGCTGCGGCTCTGGCATTCGTTCTGTACCTGTTCAAGAATGTCCTTCCTGATGTTTACCAGCTTGGATTCTGAAGACAGGAGAGAGTGAGGCGTGAGGGGCTGCAGTGCCCAGGGAGCATCCAGGGGAGGCTGGACTGAGAGCAGCTTGCAGGGGAAGCCAGAGCATGAACTGGTTCCCTCAGTCACTGAACACGTACTGGACCCCTGCCTGGTGTCATTAGCTGCAGTTCACTGGGGCCCGTGCTGGGCACCAGCAGACAAGGATGATGAGTGAGACAGAAAGGTTCTCACCCAGAGAGGCTCACAATATGGCAGTAGAGACAAATATATAAATGGACAATCACGTATCAGTGCAATAAATGCTCTCCAGCCAGCCCTCAACCTGGCTCAGTGAAGAGGAAGGAAGCCTGCAGAGACTGGGAAAGGCGTCCTCAGGGCAGGGGGCACTGGAGCCGACTGCACTAGGTGGTTAAGGCTCCCAGGGGCACACCCAGTGGATGAAAGCATGTGCAAAGGCAGGGGAACGCCATGTCCATGATAAGCAGAATGCCCACCAGATAAACAGTTTCTGTCTGAGGAGTCTTATTGCATCTGCTCTAGCAGAAGAAGGACCAAGAAGAGTGTGCACTTTGCCTTTTGTTTTTTAAGGATTAAAGAAAACAAGCTGTCAGGTGGATTTGCAGCTGGAAGATAATCTTGGAAGCTGGCTTTGGCAATATGAACAACTCCACTGTCGCCAAGGACAGGAATAATACCAATATGATGGGTCATATGGTAGAGCAAGGATTCAAACGCTGGCAGCCTGGCTCCATCTTGTTATATTTTATGCTTTGAAGGGTTAAAAGTAAATTGACTCATCTTTCATGAGCATCTCTGCAACTGGAAAGTAGGATAGTGAGTTCCAGGGGCATATAATTGAGACATACAAGGAATGGATCTGATGGGGTTTTGAAGAAAGTAACCAATAGGAATTGGCACCAAGAGATGAAACTGAGAAGACCAAGACGAGAGAACCTCCAAGGGGTACTCAAGGTTGAGCAGAACACAAAGATGTGAACTTGTCCTTTTCCAAACTGTCCCACTGGCCTCTGACAGTAGCTGGACCATTGCAATGGTGTTGCTTTCTGAGCAGCAGCACCGGGTTGATGAAGACCAAGAGCTCAACAGTGACACCATGTGGTAAGAAGGAGCAGTAGACTGATAAAAGTACCAGGGTTCCTCCGGGTTGCAAGTTGGAGATGGATGGGAAAAGACATTTGAGAGATACTTAGGAGGCAGAAGAATGGAAAGGATTTGGTGACAGGTTGGATGTGGTGGAGTTAGGGAGATGGGTGAGAAAAGTACGAACTCAAGTTTCTGTTGAGGCCAACTCATTATCATTCTCTATTAAAGGGAGCCCAGATAGAAGAGGAGCAAAGTCTCAGGATAAATACATAAGACTAGAAGGATGAAAGAAGGATGAAAGTGAACAGAAGAGAACAAGGTGAAACAAAAAAAATTAAGCATTTGCTGCATGCCATACTCAATGCTAGGAATATTACAAATAGTATCTCATTTAATCCTCCTTCCCATAACCCAGTGAGTGGCTACATTATTATGTCCATGTTACAAATAAAGAAACAAGCTCAGTGATATGAAGTCATGCAAACCAGTAAAAACAGAGCCACAGTTCTGAACCCAGCGCTTTTCTCTCTCCATCTGTTCCTCTTAAAGAGGTCAGTTGACCTTGGATTAAGGACAAAGAAGTCAACAAATTAGAAAGAACACCGACTTCCTGAGCAAGAGTGGAGCAAAGCCCACTGCAACCAGGGTCAGAAAGAAGGCAGGCCAATCACAGGCCCTCCTGCTTCTGCCTGGCCAGCCTGAACCCTCTGTACATTTAGGAGGGAGGGTGGGGATAGGAGTAGGGAGTTCTGTCACCTAGGAGATACCTAAGGAAGCCTGTGCTTTCATCTGCGGAGGGGCAAAGGCAGGGAGAGCTAGGCAAGCAAGCACTTTGAGGCCCAGCTCCAAGGCCTCCCACCTTCATAAACCAAGCAGGCCTAGAGGGTATGAGTCTGAAAGTACCTAATCTCTGCAGAAAGCAGACATTGCCATCTGGGGATGTTAGGTCACAAAATAGAACCTCTCAATTTCCTGGAGGAACCAGCTTCCCAATCTACTGTGCTCTGTGTCTCTCCACAGCCATCTCCTGGGTGGAGGCATTTAGCCAGCAAACAGTAGTGTGAGACATGCTACCCACAGGAAGGGAAGAAGAGAAAAGAGGAACGAGGCTACGTCTTAAACCAGACTTCTCAGAGATCCAGGGAGACCAACAACTGGGCCTTGGGCTCGTGTGGGTAGGTAGACACCTGAAGTGGGAAACTGAGATGGGCTGAGGGGCGAATAGATAGCAAGTGGGCCTGAGCTCCACTTTCCATGTAGTCACTCTGGGGAGATGACTTGCAGGGTGCCCTTATACTCGTGTGACATGAGACAGTCACAGCAGAGCAGAAACCAGGGCATGAGAAAGAGGATCAAAGTTAATGTTCCCAAGACCCCACAGCTCTCAGACGGCAGTGGATACAGGAAACAGTGGAGAGTTGATAGCCAGCAGGCCCGGATGGTGTTCCTGGGTTGAGGGGCGAGGGGCCCTTCAGCAGAAGCTATGGGGGTGGCCAGCCTAGGACAAAGACTGGATGAAGGGTTCACTAAAACGCCAGGACATGTGGTGTCAACAGGAGCCAATGCAGAGCCAGGTCAGCAAGGGCAGACCCTCTGGGTTCCTACCAGCTGAGAGAACACCGGCCAGCTACTCCAGCTCAGGACGCAGCTGCAGCGGAAGCCCCAAGGTCAGAAGGAGGGCAGAGACCTCAGGGAAGTCAACAGAAGCCAGCCAAGAAGAGCACACGGCCCTGAAGCCCCCTCCAATGCCAGGTGCCACCCTGGGAGGAAAGTGAGCTGAGGACGCTTGAGAAACAGAACAACCCAGAACCGTAGTATGAATTTTGAATTGACCAATTACCCCAAATAGACTGAATTAGACCAAAAGTCCTACTTTAAATGGAAAAAAAAAATGTGTTCACTTTCAATTGGAATACAGTTGTCCTTAGGGGAATTGGTTCTAGGACTTCTGAGGATATCAAACCCCACACATGCTCAGTTCCCTTATAAAATGGCATAGTATTTGTTTATAACCTATACATGACCCCCTGTGTACTTTAAATCATCTCTGTGCTGTGTGCTAAGTCACTTCAGTCATGTCCGACTCTGTGTGACCCCATGGACTGTAGCCCATCAGGCTCCTCTGTCCATGGGACTCTCCAGACAACCATACTGGATTGGGTTGTCATGCCCTCCCCCAGGAGATCTTCCCAACCCAGGGATTGAGCCTGCATCTCTTATGTCTTCTGCGTTGGTAGGCAGATTCTTTACCACTAGCGCCACGTGCGAAGCGCCTTAAATCATCTCTAGTTTACTTATAACACCTAAAACGATGTAAATGCTATGTAAATAGTTGTAAATACAGTGTAAATGCTATATAAACAGTTGTCGGTTCAAGTTTTGCTTTTTTGAGACTTTCTGGAATTATACCCACAGACATAGAACATACAGATATGGAGGGCCAACTGTCTGTTCTTTTACCATCAGCAGAATTTAAGGCTACAGCACAAGCCAAGATCAGTTAAAGAGAGTAACTTTTTATACATACAAATCGTGGTGTCGATTTTGACTGCTACATGTGGAGAGAGGGCACCCTTGATTCCTGAGAGTCTCAATAAAGAAACTGAATTCTACTAGCCTAAGGAGCAAGCAAAGATTTTCCTTAGTCACATTTAGTCTGACTCCTTCCACACCATAAGAAGAGAAAATGTCAGGTGACAGAGACACCTTTCCTGAGAAGTGTGGGGGATGAGCTGGGCCAAAACAGATGGAGAGGCCGTCCCCTGTAGCAGACAGCTGGCAAAGGGAAGGATGGGACCTGGGGCTTTTCGAGGCTCTACTAGTTCCTGCACCAAAGGTCTCTGGGGGACGCTGAAGGCCCAAAGGGCCATGTGGATACGGTATAGAAGGCGAAAGAGAGAAGGGAGGATAGGACTTCGCTGGTGATGCAGTGGTTAGGAAACCGCCAGCCAGTGCAGGGGACACAGCCTCCATCCCTGGATTCCACATGCCATGGGGCAACTGTACCCACGTGCCACAACCAGTGAGGATGCAACTACCAGGCTTCACGGGTGGCTCAGTGGTTAAGCCTCGTGACAACCCAGGAGACAGGAGATGCAGGTTCGATCCCTGGCTCAGGAAGATCCCCTGGAGGAGGAAATGGCAACTCACTCCAGTATGCTTGCCTGGGAAACCCTGTGGACAGAGGAGGATGGCAGAATACAGTTCATAAGGGTCGCAAAGAGTCAGATATGACTTAGCAACTGAGCACACACGCACGCTGCAACTACTGAAGCCCGCATGGCTAGAACCTGTGCTCCACGACAAGAGAAACCACTGCAGCGAGAAGCCCCTACTCGAGGGCCACCGTAACGCGAGAGTAGTCCCCATTCGCTGCAAGCAGAGAAAGGCCGTGGCATGCAGCAACGAAGGCCCAGTGCAGCCACAAATATATAAATAAATAAAATTTTAAAAAGCCAAGAACGGAGGCTAAGCAGCACTCACCCATCTCCGCCCGTATGTTGTGGCAGCTCAGCAGCAACAGCCTGCCTCTTGTGATCAACTCCATGGGTATCCCGGAGACTTGGGCCTGCCAAGCGTTCAGGCGGGTCACCAGCATCACGTAGTTCTTAATAGGATAACCTCTCATAGACTCCAGCTTTTGACACCCCCAGGCTTGCAGGAACTCATAAACGCCTGTCATCCAGTGATAATCCCTGCAGAATTCCTGCACCTCCTGCAGCATGTCCTAGAGGCAGACAAGGGGTTTAGGGCAGAGGCGGGCGGCTGTGACAGGAACTGGTGGCCACCATCCCATTCCTTAAACCCCTGTCCTCACCTCCAGCAGGGCCTGTTGGACAGCCAGTGCCTGCTGGATTTGGGAGCTGTTGTCCAGGTCCTCTTGCAGCTGCTTATAATCAAGGGGTAAGTACTGGCCCCGAAGCCGGTGCCCATGGACCTCCAGGGCTTCAGTAACTGTGCGAGACTTCCAGGGCCACACCAATCCTATATTCGGGCCACAGAAGACGTCCACAGCATCGCTGGGCTGGCCCTGGAACTTGGGCATCATGAAGTCTGAGTCTGAGTAGTCTTCTTCATCTTCGTCTAGTGGGGGACATACCACGATTGTCCATGAGTGCCCTCCAGGGACTATATACAACCTCTCCCTCTACCCTGAGTGTGGACACACACATTACACACCTTACACATTCTCTATTCAAGAGTGAGTTTACACATACATCTATATCATAAGCATAGTGTCAGGGAATCTGTTAGGGTTTAGATGCAGACAGCAAAATTTACTCCAGCTAGCATATGCAGTGAAAGCATTAGTCGCTCAGTCGTGTCCAACTCTTTGCAACCCCATTGACTGTAGCCTGCCAGGCACCTTTGTCCATGGATTCTCCAGGCGAGAATAGTGGATTGGCTAGCCATTCCCTTCTCTAGGGGATCTACCCAATCCAGGGAAGCCCAGTATAAGTAGCTCAGTATAAGCCCAGTATAAGCAATTCTTTTATAAAATTACATGAGTTGTGAATGACTGCAAGAACTGAAAAACAAAACCACTCTAGGCCATGTGTCCAGGGATTTGTGCTGCCTGGCAAATTGGGATGTCATCGCCATACCACCAGCTACATAAACACATGATCATAAATGATTACGAGCCCCACCAGCAGAACAGATGGCATGCGTCCTGCCTCTCTCCCCTACTTACCTCAATTCTGAACTGAAGTCACATATAGCTCTAAATAACCTATGACTCCCAGCCTCGAGGAGGTCTGAGAAACGCAGTCTCAGAAATGCAGAACAGAAGAGGAGGTGCGGAAGGAAGCTGAGCAAGCCAGTCCTCAGCACCTGTCTTAAGGAATATCCTTGAACCCAGCCTTCGCCTTAATTCTTGGGTTTCCCTGGTGGCTCAGAGGTTAAAGCGTCTGCCTGCAATGCGGGAGACCTGGGTTCGATCCCTGGGTCGGGAAGATCCCCTGGAGAAGGAAATGGCAACCCACTCCAGTATTCTTGCCTGGAGAATCTCATGGACGGAGGAACCTGGTGGGCTACAGTCCACAGGGTAACAAAGAGTCAGACACGCCTTAATTCTTAGAAACTGGTTAATTGCCAACTTCGGTATTTAAGATTTGCACAAAAAGGGAGAAGAGGCATCAAAATGTTCATAAATTAGATTCATACAGCAAACACGTAAACACCACGGTGCCCCCTCCCAAGGGCCCGTCCTCAGATCTCTTCCCTTCCCCATCAGGACTCACTTTCTAGAACTAACCCAGTTTCATGGTTTTAAACACCATCTATTTTCTCTGGAATTTGTGTCTAACTCAGATCTCTCCCTGAATCCCAATCCCATTTAAACAACTGCCTAGTCCACACCTCTACCTAGACGCCTACCTTGCACCTCAAACTTTTAACAGCCGCAAATGGGCTCTGATCTCCACCCAGTCCCCTCCAAATTGCTCCTCATGCAGTCTTCCAACTTCAGTAAACAGGAACTCCATTCTTCCAGGTTGTCCAATCAAAAACTTTGAAGTTATCTTTGACTCTCTTCTCTCACATACAAAGCACCCACCCATCACAAAATCCCATTGGCACACTCACGAGGAGCAAAACATGCCTCTACCCTCCTACCCCCCAACACATGTTCAGACCCAGGTTAGAGCTGCTCCATCCATGTCCAGTGCCTGACTCTATGGCCATGAGGACACTGCATGTGCCCTTCTCCCTCCTTCCACCCTTCCTCCCCACTGCCTAGGGCTCCTTAAATACCTTCAATATACAGGGACTCCCAGAAGGCCTTCAGGTCTGTAGACTGCATTACCTTCATGCCAAGGTGCAAAGAAGGGGCAGAAAGAGCAAACAATGAGGGTTCAGACCAGGTTGAGTGCTTCTGATTCTAGATAATAGGAACAGGGTATTCCCTGTAGGGAATTCCTCCAGCCAGCCCCCTGCCCAAGCCATAATACCTTCAGGGCAGAGGCCTTCGTAGACCTTAGGCCCACAGTTAAAATCTGGATCATATTTTCAATACAGGGCTCATGAGACAGCTGACCACGACTGTCAAAGACCAGCTGTGCTGAGAGTAAAGGTTTCTGCCTTGGGGCCTGTAAAGAAAGGTCAGGAGAGGTTGTGGGGCCAGAGGGCAGTATTGCTCCCCACCAGTCGGCCCCTGACTGCCTGCCCACCTTCCCCCATGCTATCCACCACCTCACTTGCAGGATGTTGGCCACAAAAGAGGTTATCTCCTCCTCTATGATGGACACGAGGTTCTGGCAGATCATATAGTCTACCAAGCGGGCCAGCTGTCCCATCTGCAGCAACCAGGCCTCCGCCTGCTTCAGCCTCTGCTCCAGCTGCTCGCACTGCACCTTCTGAAGGTACACGGAGGTCTGGTCTGTCCTGATCCTCTTGCAGTTTTTCAGCCGCTTCTGCAGGCCCTGTTGCATGTGGTATGTATCCTCGTGGATCTGTCAGGAGAGTGGAAAGTTCACTGGAGAAAGGGGGATGGAGACCAAACTGGCCACCCACTGGTCTGTTGCAAAGCTCTTGGGTCTCAGAGTCTAAAACCTTGACCCTAGATATGCAGATGGAGGGCTGCTTCTTAGTAGAGATTGGCCCTGGAAATCTTTAAGTGACCAGAGAAGATGTGAAATGGAGAACATATATTGAGAGGCTACAATAAGTTGATTTGATAGGCCAGGCCTGTCTGCCAAATGCTCCCAGTGAAGTGAGAGTTGCTCAGTTTTGCAATTCTCTAAGCCAGAGTGGGTAGCTGTTCCCTTCTCCAGGGGTTCTTCCCAAACCAGGGATTGAACCCAGGTCTTCTGCATTGCAGGTGGATTCTTTACCATCTGAGCCACCAGGGAAGCCCAAGAATACTGGAGTGGGTAACTTATCCCTTCTCAAGCGGATCTTCCCAACTCAGGAATCAAACCAGGGTCTCCTCCAATGCCCCCGGCGGGGAACTCAAATAGAAAGTTTGTGCGTGTGTAAATAGAGAGATTTGCCATGCATAGATTAGACAAAGAAAAAAAAAAAGATATTCAACAAATAAGGCTCAGTAATTATTCCAGGTTATGGTGTCCAGTCACTAGGCCTGGGTGATATGGCATGCTGACCAGCATAACATAGCCTTCTGTGACAGCAGAAGCTCTCTGTGGCTACTGACATAGACTTTCTAGTGGGGGACGGGAAATGTGGGATAAAAGCCTGGGAGCTTCTTTGTAGGTTCATCTCACAGCTGGGAAGTTCCTCAGCCTACAAGAGTGCTGATAGTTGCCACCTCTCTGGCCTGTCCTGATGAGGAACAGAGGGGAGACACCAGGAAGGTATGTTTGGCCAGATGGACCCTTTTGTCCCTGCTGCTCTCCTATCCTTTTTGATGATCAACAGAGCTTGTGGTGAGAACTATGAGGTAGCTATGAATTGAATTCTGCTCACCCTGAGCTCAGATCCTAGTCTTCTAAGACCCAGACACAAGGCAGTTAAAACCTAAGCTAGGCATGTCGTATACAAACTTGCCCTGGATACTTGGCGAGGTGTCCTCTTCCATGCTCTAGCAATGCCCTCAACATCCAGTGGTTCCTATACCATAATCCTTAGTCCAGTGCACCATTATCAATTCATGTGACTCGTCCACCACACTGTAAATTCTCCAAGGAATTTACTCCTTATTTGCTTCTGTCACACTTAACCCTAACTGCTTAACACAGAGTCTGGCATGGTTAGTTCCATTGTAAATGTTTATAAAAATAAGGTAGCATCTCACATTGTAAGAGGACTTACCGGTGACACCAAGGATAAAACCATGAACAACAAGGTCCTACTGTATAGCACAGGCAACTATATTCAATATCCTGGGATAAACTATAATGGAAAATAATATTTTAAAAAGAATGTATATATATATATATGTGTGTGTGTGTGTGTGTGTAAAATAGAGTCACTTTGCTGTACAGCAGAGATTGGCACAACATTGTGAATCAACTATACATCAATAAAAATTAAATAAATAATAAAAATAGAGGGAAAATGGAGATTCTAAAAAAAACACTAACAACAACAATAATTACTACAATAGAGTATAATCTATTTAAAACCTTACCACTAGGGACATTATATCAATGCAAAGAAATAGAAGAAAACGATAGAATGGGAAGGACTAAAGATCTCTTCAAAAAAACTAGAAATACCAAAGGAATATTTCATGCAAAGATGGGCTCAATAAAGGACTGAAACGTATGGACCTAATGCAAGCAGAAGATATTGAGAAGAGGTGGCAAGAATACACAGAAGAACTGTACAAAAAAGATCTTCATGACCCAGATAACCATGATGATGTGATCACTCACCTACAGCCAGACGTCCTGGAATGTGAAGTCAAGTGGGCCTTAGGAAGCATCACTATGCGCAAAGCTAGTGTAGGTGATGGAATTCCAGTTGAGCTATTTCAAATCCTAAAAGATGATTCTGTGAAAGTGCTGCACTCAATATGCCAGCAAATTTGGAAAACTCAGCAGTGGCCACAGGACTGGAAAAGGTCAGTTTTCATTCCAATCCCAAAGAAAAGCAATGCCAAAGAATGCTCAAACTACTACACAATTGCACTCATCTCACACGCTAGTAAAGTAATGCTCAAAATTCTCCAAGCCAGGCTTCAATAGTATGTGAACCATGAACATCCAGATGTTCAAGCTGGTTTTAGGAAAGGCAGAGGAACCAGAAATCAAATTGCCAACATCTGTTGTATCATCGAAAAAGCAAGAGAGTTCCAGAAAAAAAATCTACTTCTGCTTTATTGACTATGCCAAAGCCTTTGACTGTGGATCACAACAAACTGTGGAAAATTCTTCAAGAGATGGGAATACCAGACCACCTTACTTGCCTCCTAAGAAATCTGTATGCAGGTCAAAAAGCAACAGTTAGGACTGGACATGGAACAACAGACTGGTTCCAAATCGGGAAAGAAGTACATCAAGGCTACATATTTTCATCCTGATTATTTAACTTATGCACAGAGTACATCATGTGAAATGCCAGGCTGGATGAAACACAAGTTGTAATCAAGATTTCTGGGAGAAATATCAATAACCTGAGATATGCAGATATGCAGAAATATCAATAACCTCAGATATGACACCACCCTTATGGCAGAAAGCGAAGAAGAACTAAAGAGCCTCTTGATGAAAGTGAAAAAGGAGAGTGGAAAAGTTGGCTTAAAAATCAACATTCAGAAAACTAAGATCATGGCATCTGATTCAATCACTTCATGGCAAATAGATGGGGAAACCATGAAAACAGTGACAGACTTTATTTTTAGGGGCTCCAAAATCACTGCAGATGGTGACTTACAGCCATGAAATTAAAAGACACTTGCTCTTTGGAAAGAAAAGCTATGATCAATCCAGACAGAATATTAAAAAGCAGAGACATTACTTTGCCAATGAAGGCCTGTCTAGTCAAAGCCATGGTTTTTCCAGTAGTCATGTATGGATGTGAGAGTTGGACCATTAAAGAAAGCTGAGCACCGAAGAATTGACGCTTTTGAACTGTGGTGTTGGAGAAGACTCTTGAGAGTCCTTTGGACTCCAAGGAGATCAAACCAGTCAATCCTAAAGGAAATCAGTCCTGAATATTCATTGGAAGGACTGATGCTGAAACTGAAACTCTAATACTTTGACCACCTGATACGAAGAACTGACTCACTAGAAAAGACCCTGATGCAGAGAAAGATTGAAGGCAGAAAGAGAAGGGGATGACAGAGGATGAGATGGTTGGATGGCATCACTGACTTGATGGACATAAGTTTGTGTAAGCTCCGGGAATTGGTGATGGACAGGGAAGCCTGGTGTGCTACAGTCCATGGGGTCTCAAAGAGTCAGACACAACTGAGTGACGGAACTGAACTGAGGGGCATTATCTTTAAAGTTCTAAGGAGATTTCTAATGGGGCTTCTCTGATAGCTCAGTTGGTAAAGAAACATTGTAAATCAACTATACTTCAAAAAAAAAATAATAAAAATAGAGAGAAAATGGAGATTCTTATTAAAAAAAACAAAGTAACAACAATAATAACTACAACAGAACATAATCAGCATACATTTTAAAAACCTTACCATTAGGGGCAATATCTTTAAAGTTCTAAGAAGATTTTAAAAACCTAGAATTCCATATCTAGCCATAGTATCATTGAAGTTTGAAGATGAATAAAGACATTTTTAGATATACAAAGACTCTAAAAATTTACCATCCACAGATTCTCTCTGGAAAAAAAAGGAGTATCTTTCTGACAGAAGAAAATGAATACAAGAAGATAAAGTGGTCTACAAGAAGTTGCAATGAGAAAAAAAAAAATTGTGAAATATATTGTTAATTCTAAATGAGAAGCTATAAAACAAAAATATTTGTAACAATGTAGGACTAAAATTCCAGGAGATATCAGAAAAAGCATAATGAGAAGGGTGAAAGGTAGGAAGAGGAGAAAAAGAAAATTAGAAGAATACCAAGATTTTATTCTGCTTGGGAGAAAGATATAGATAGAAACCCGGCATTTATTCAGTCAACAAACATTCACTGAGCACCAACTGTATGTCATACACTACAATAAGTAATAGAAACATACTAGTTAATGAAACAGATAAAAATTCCTCCCATCTTGTTGGAGTACATACAATAAACATAATAAATAATATACAATAAACATATAAATAGTAAATTTATATTGTATGAAAAAATTATGAGAGCTGTGAAAAAAAAACAACAGGAAACAAGGAATCAGGAGTGCTGGTTAGGGGACTTCCCTGGAGGTCCAGTGATTAACAATCTGCCTTACAATTCAGGGACGCAGGCTCGAGCCCTGGTCAAGGAAGTAAGATCTCACATGCCAAGGAACAGTTAAGCCCACACCTCAACTACTGAAGGAGGGAAGGAGGAAGAAAGGAAGGAAATGGGTTTATACCAGTAATGCAAAGGTGGTCTAACACTGACAATTCACCACATTAACAGACTCAAGGAGAAAAATTACATGATCATCTAAATAGAAGAAGAAGAAAAAAAAAATCACTGGACAAAATTCAACACCCATTCATGAAAAAAACCTCTTAACAAACTAGGAGTTGATGGAAACTTCTTTAAAAATTGATGAGTATCTAAAACATTCACATATAACATCATTATTTGTTTCTAATCTATCTGAGTTATTCAATAATGCTACATTTTAATGGACAGCAGCATGCTTTTATTCAGCACAGATTATAAGCTTGGTTCTCTAACAGTTCAGTTGCCAGCTGTGATGATCAATGATTCTGTCTTACTGCCCTTGCACCCCACCTTTGGGGTGACTGCCAACAGGGACTGGTTCCATTCCACTCCACACAGCAGCACAGGAAGTGGCAAGTGTTGCATTTGCTTGTCCTTTCATTTTTTCAATGGTGATTTTTAAAAAGTTAATTTTAATATAGACACGTTTTTTATGGCTTTTAATTTTTCTGTTTTAAGAAACCCTGGGATGATAAAAATATTATCTCATGTTACCTTCTGAAAGCTTTTTAAATTTTCTTTTTGCACTTACTGTGTCTTTTACCCACCATGAATTAATTTTTGTATATGGTATAGCAACTATCACAAAACAGCAATGTTTTAAAATATCATTTATAATAGCAACAAAAAGTGTCTAGTATCTAGCAATAAATCTAATGAACACAAATATATTCAAGACCTCTACAGGAAACCTGCAAAATCTTGTCAAAAGTAATTAAAGAAATAAAAATAAATCAATAGATCTATGTCATTGATTAGGAAACTAAATATTGTTAGGATATCAATTCTCCCCCAAATTGATCTATAGATTTAAAGCAAGTGAATAAAAAAAAATTCCAGTAAGGTATTTTGTGGAAATTAACAAGCTGATCTGAAAATGTATATAGAAATTAAAAGAACTAAGAAACCTAGGGAAATCTTGAATAACAAAAAGCTGTAGGTCTTACAATACCAGATATTAAGACTTATTATTAAGCTACAATAATTAAAATAGACAAATAGATTAATGGAGCAGAAGAGAGTCCAGAAACAGGCCCACACATACACAATCATCTGATTTAAGAAAAAGACACCACTGTAATTTAGTAGGGAAAGGACAGTCTTTTCCATAAATGAGAACAATGAAACTTGACTCTTACCTCACACCATACAGAAAAATTAATTTGAAATAGATCATACAACTAAATGTAAATGATAAGGTAATAAAATTTCTAGAAGAAAATATAGGCGAATACGGGATAGGACACTAACCAAAAAATAATCATAAAATGAGCTTCAAGAAAATAAGAACGTGTGCTCATCAAAAGACACTATTAAAACATTAAAAAGGCAAACCACAGACTGGGATAAATGTCCACAATATTTATATATTTGATACCAGGCTTATATGCAGAATATATAAAAGAACTCCTACAAATTAATAGACAACCCAATCAAAACTGAACAAGAGTTAAATACGTCACAGAAAAGAGTACCAAAATGGCCAATAAACATTTGAAAGGATGCTCAACATCACTGGTGATCATAGAAACACAAACTAAAACCGTACACTCACCAATATGGTTAAAATTAAAAACCTCAACACTCTCAAGTGCTGATGAGCTCACAGGACAACTAGAAGTCTGATGGGAATATAAACTGGAACAACTACTCTAGAAACCTGTTTGGCACTGTTAAACATACCTAAACCCTATTCTAGCAATTCCACTCCTGGAATATATACCCCAAAGAAATGAGGGTTTAAGTCTATCAAAAAACATACAAACTTCATAAGATTATCCACAATAGTAAAAAACTGGAACTAACACAAATATCCATCAACAGGAGAATTAACAAATAAATTGTGGCTGCTGCTAAATTGCTTCAGTCGTGTCCGACTCTGTGCGACCCCGCGGCAGCCCACCAGGCTTCCCCGTCCCTGGGATTCTCCAGGCAAGAACACTGGAGTGGGTTGCTATTTCCTTCTCCAATGCATGAAAGTGAAAAGTGAAAGTGAAGTCGCTCAGTCGTGATGCCATGGACTGCAGCCCACCAGGCTTCTCTGTCCATGCGATTTTCCAGGCAAGAGTACTGGAGTGGGGTGCCATTGCCTTCTCCGGAAATTGTGGCACATTTGTATAGTAAAAGACTACACAGCAATACAAAAGAGTGAACTGCTACCACCTATGGTGCTATGGATAAATCTCACTAACATAATGTGAACTGAAAAAAAAAGCCAGACAAAAAAAGAGTAAATGAAATTTCAAATCAGACAAAACTAATCTATGGTGACAGAGGTCATAACAGTGGTTACCTTTGTGGAGGCACTGATGAGAAAGTACCAGGGAACTTGCTGAGGTTCTATAGACATTATATATCTTGATCTGCCGGTAGTTATTATATGGGTGTATACATAAGGAAGGGTTTCCCCAATGGCTCAGCAGTACAGAATCCACCTGTTATGCACGAGATGTGGGTTCAATCCCTGGGTCAGGAAGATCCCCTGGAGTAGGAAATGTTAACCTCCTTCAGTATTCTTGCCTAGAAAATCCCCTGGACAGAGGAGCCTGGTGGGCTACAGTTCATAAGAGTCGCAAAGGGTCGGACATGACGGAGAGACTGAGCACGCACGCACAGGGGGCATGTACCGCAGACGTAAAGTAGGCACAAGAAGGAAGGACTCCATGACTGGATGCTTCTATCAGCCACGGTGACCTATCAAAAGTTCGAGAGGTTCCGAGATAAGCCCAGAAACACATAAGATCAGGATCCCAACTTTCAAATTATCTACTGCTCCTGGCACAAATGACTGAAAATCAGACATTGTTATGTTCCTTCTCGACTCTGCTCAAGCCTTTAGGAAAAGATTGACTCTAAGCCTCTGCCTATTTGTTACTAATCCATCCACCTAGAGTACAGGCTGCTGTTGGTAAACAGGACAAAGACTCTGAGCCCACTGCAGAGTCCAGAACACACTGGGAAGCTTAAGCCAAGAGATAGCTGAAACCTTGGTGTGTTCAGCTTGGAGAAAAATCTCACCATAAATGGGAGCCTCTTACCAGATGAAGGATGGATGTGCAGAGACGCAGGCAGCGATAGAGCAGCCGCAGAGCCTTGTGGTTCTCCTTGGCTAGAGCCCGCCTCAGGTCCAGCAGCTCGTAGCACTGATCTGCTTCATGGGGGAGCCAGGACACAGAGTGCAGCTCCTGCAGAAGTCTGGAATCAAGGGCTAAACTGGTCAGAGCTGGCGACTCTGCCCTCCTTCCTTGGACTCTTTTGACGTATTCCTAGCCCAGCTCACCCCAGAATGAACAAAGGTTTAGAGACAGCATAATGTTCCCAGTGACCGACAGTGACAGCCTCCTCTTGAGGGTTCTTTGGAAGAGTTTAAGCCCAGGGCGTTCCTGACTGTGGAATTCTTTGGCAAAGGTTTGGGGTATGCACAAATGTTTACACTGGGTAACCCTTTCTGCCAGGAAAGAAGGTCAAAGAGATCCTAGGGTCTGACTTAGAAGGAGAGACTGCAGAGGCTTCTTCCTTGGAATAAGGAAAGCCGCAGGTCTTTACAGTCTAGACGGACAGGCAGGTTTTAGAATCAGAGGTGAAGAAACTCCATCTTCTCTATGGGCTGACCATCCCTGAAGAAACCCACTTCTGTTATTTATTCCCCCCACAACCACCCTGAAAAATCTACATCTCAAAATATCCTTGAAAAAATGGACTCCCTGATAAACAGAGGATGATCATATGGGTACCATTTACTCAGTTCCTACTGAGGCATTGAACATGGTACTTTATATTCATCATCTCATTTAATTCTCACTGCTGGTTCGTTGAGTAAAGAAAGTGAAAGTAAGTTAAAGTGAAAGTTACTCAGTAATGTCCGACTCTTTGCAACCCCATAGACTATAGTCCATGGAATTCTCCAGACCAGAATACTGGAGTGGGTAGCCTTTCCCTTCTCCAGGGAATCTTCCCAACCTAGGGATGGAACCCAGGTCTGCCTCATTGCAGGCAGATTCTTTACCAGCTGAGCCACAAGGGAAGCCCAAGAATACTGGAGTGGGTAGTCTATCCCTTCTCTAGCAGATCTTCTTGACCCAGGAATAGAACCAGGGTCTCCTGCATTGCAGGCAAATTCTTTACCAACTGAGCTATCAGGGAAGCCGTCAAGTACAGAATCCGCCTGCAAAGCAGAAGACTTGGGAGAGGCTGGTTTGATCCCTGGGTCAGGAAGCTCCCCTGGAGAAGGAAATGGAAACTTAATCTAGTATTCTTGCCTGGAAAATCCCATGGACAGAGGAGCCTGGCAGGCTACAGTCCAAAGGGTTGCAAAGAGTTGGTTATGACTGTGATTTTTTTTTAAACAGCTGTGGAAACAGTGTCAGACTTTATTTTTTTGGGCTCCAAAATCACTGCAGATGGTGATTGCAGCCATGAAATTAAAAGACACTTACTCCTTGGAAGGAAAGTTATGATGAACCTAGTCAGCATATTCAAAAGCAGAGACATTACTTTGCCAACAAAAGTCGTCTAGTCAAAGCTATGGTTTTTCCAGTGGTCATGTATGGATGTGAAAGTTGGACTGTGAAGAAAACTGAACGCTGAAGAAATGATGCTTTTGAACTGTGGTGTTGGAGAAGACTCTTGAGAGTCCCTTGGACTGCAAGGAGATCCAACCAGTCCATTCTAAAGGAGATCAGTCCTGGGTGTTCATTGGAAGGACTGATGCTAAAGCTGAAACTCCAATACTTTGGCCACCTCATGCAAAGAGTTGACTCATTGGAAAAGACTCTGATGCTTGGAGGGATTGGGGGCAGGAGGAAAATGGGACAACAGAGGATGAGATGGCTGGATGGCATCACCGACTCAATGGGCATGAGTTTGAGTGAACTCCAGGAGTTGGTGATGGACAGGGAGGCCTGGCGTGCTGCAGTTGATGGGGTTGCAAAGAGTCAGACATGACTGATCGACTAAACTGAACTGAACTGAACTGAGTAGCAAAAATCTTTTGTTTTCAGATCAGGAAACTGGGGCTCAAAGAGTAAGGTCTCTTGCTAGTGTTTAGGACTTAAATTTGGATCTGTGCATCCAATTATGCCATGATGATTAAGCTAGACTGGAGAAAATCTAGAGCTGAGGTTGTGAACTGGTAGCACATGGGCCAAATTCAGAATGAAAGAGTTTTTGTATGTACCACTAAGAGTTGGCCAGCACAGTGTTTTAATAAAACTTTTTGGTGTTTTAATAAAAATTAAAAGATAACCAGATAAAATTAAGAGATTTTACAACAAAATGTGGATTCCTAGGTCATCCTGAAAAAATAACGTGGCTGACGTGCTGGATCCATATTCCTAATGGTAAGAATCAGTTGGAACTGAGTAGTGACTGTCCTCTTCAGGTGCAATCCCAAGCTGACTGCAGTGCCATGGTCCCTAATGTCTTGAAAGCAGCCCACTGTGTTTCTTTCACAGCTCTTCCTTGGGCCCTGCAGGCATCTGAGCTTGCAACTCCTATCACAGAAGATAACTGCAATGGTTGAGGAGTTGTGCAGACAAAGTAAGCAAGAACTGAACACGGGAGAAACTTTTTCTTAAAAAAAAAAAAAAGAATTCAAGTAATACCATGGTAAGAGCAGAGTTTCAAATACCTACATTACATCCTCAGATTTGATATTTAATAACTGGACAATCTGGAGAAAGTTGATACAAAAATTTATTAATACATGGATATGTTCAGAATATATTTTTCAGAGGAAAAAACTGGTTACATAACAATTATGTAAAGTATGATTGCATTTGTATATATGATGGGAAAAAAGACTGTAAGAATATGTGACAAAATGTCATGGTTATCTGTAGATGGTGACACTGAAGAGTTTTTCATTTGTGCTCTTTTTGTATTTTCCAAATCTTCTAAAATGATCATGTGTATTACTGCTTATAAAATACTTTTCAGAAGTCCACTGCAGGGACTTCCCTGGTGGTCCAGCGGCTAAGAACTCTGTGTTCCTAATGCAGTGGGGTTAGATTCAATCCCTGGTAGGGAACTAGATCAACTAAGACCCAGCACAGCCAAATAAATAAATACTTTTTTAAAAAGTCTATAGAAGTTGTGCCTTGAAGACTCACCTGCTGACATGGAGCAGCCCAGCTCCAAAGTGGGGGACAGCCAGGAGCAGGTGTTTCTCTAGGAAAGACCGATGCTGGTGCAGCCTCTGCAACTTCACACCCTTCTTCCAGCTACAAACCAGAGGGAAGTGACAGTGTACCGTGGCTCTTTGTGATGCCTCTTCCCAAACCCCATAGCCACCATCACCCACCTGGCTAAGGCCTTGCGTAAGAGGCAATACTTGAAGAATGGAATAAGCTGGAGCTGTTGCCAGAGGACAGAGTGGTGGTGCCAGGTACCCAGTGTCATCGCCTCACTGCCCTCCACGGGATGTATGTGCAGGATCCCAAAGGGAGAGAAGATGTAGTGCTCGGGATTCACCTTGTTGGCTGGCACCACCATCAGGCTGTAAGGCCTTTGAACCAGAGCACGGATCAGTGAGGGCCTTGGGAACTTGTGCAGACTCCAGGGAGGGACAAAAGAAGGGCAGAAAGGGGAAACCAGGAGGCAGAAAGGAAGGTGGAAGACAGTGGGAAGAGGGGAAAGAGAGCAGAATTTTCTTCAAGCCAGAAAGATGTGATATTAAGAAGAAAAAGGAAGCCAAAAACAGGTGGGAAGAAAGAAAAAGGCTACTAGCCAGTTCCAAGAAGTTCATATCTCCAGATGCAGAGAACTTACATCCCATGAAATCTAAGATGTTATCAATTGTAAGCTGCAGCATTCTTTTATGAAACGCTAAAAGAAAAAATGCTATCAATATGATATGCCACCAATTTGTAAGGTGCATGACAATTTCAGAAATGTTGAAATGTGAAAAAAATGTACATCTTAGAAATGATAAAATATGTATATCCTACACGCTGAAATAACATGCAGAGATAATCAGGGAAGGCTGTTTGGAGTAACTGAGGACCGGGGGAAAGCAAGGGTAACTAGAACACTAGACACAGGCCAATAAAGAAGAAAACTGCCATCTAGTGAACCAGATAAATTCCTCCAGAGCCATCTTTTAATCCTAGTAAGTTGTCTTATTTCAGGAAAATGCTCCCATATCCCACATTAAATACACTCTATATGTAAGTATATAACATATAAATTATATGCTATATCTAGTTGAAGTAAACTAGTTGCCATAATGCCATGCTTGGGCACATTTAATAAAGCATTTATTAATTTTTATCCTGTGGTTTTCTTTTCATAACTTGGAGTCAGTAATATTTGTAAGCACTAAAAGTATGTTTAGCCTTTTAAAAGCTGTGTGTCCCAGGTCCAATGCCTATAATGCCTAAAAGGTAAAACCGACCTCCTCTCTCTCTCTCTCTCTCTCTCTCTCTCTCTCTCTCTCCCATTACTCCCCCCATATATTATTAAGCAAATGACTCAAGGGCATATATTTGGATATCAGAATAAACTCAGTAAGTCAAACCATATAAAAACTTTATTTCATTTTTGACAAAGTGACTAGATCTTCTCAAGTATACTATTATCCCCAAATTACAGATGAGAAAACTGAACAAAAAGAAGACATAAGTTTGCACAAGGCAGTTAAGGAAAGAATTTTTGTTGTTTAGCTGCTAAGTTATGTCCAACTCTTTTGTGACACCATGAACTCTAGCCCATCAAGCTCCCCTGTCAATGGGATTTCCCAGGCAAGACTACTGGAGTGGTTTGCTATTTCCTTCTCCAGGGTATCTTCCCCACCCAGGGATTGAACCTGCATCTCCTGCATTGGCAGGCAGACTCTTTACCACTGGGCCACCAGGGAAGCCCAGGATTTAAAAACCAAATCTATCTGACTGAAGCCCCCCTCTCCTAACCGCTGGATTACGCAGCATCCCACAGGATAGCTACCTATCCTAACTGAGGCCTGACTTCCCAAAGGGATGCTCCTTCCCCTGTGGCCTTCTTAATGGAAGCTATTCTTCCTGCACAGGGCAGGAGTCAGGGAGAGCTGAGCAAAGACCCTAAGGAAGTGAAGGAATATAGTCTTCCCTAAGTATAAATCAAAATCTAGGACAGGGGGTTCCCTGGTGGCCTAGAGATTAGGATTTCTGGCTTTCACTGCTGTGGCCCAGGTTCAATCCCTGCCTGGGAACTGAGATCCTTGCAAGTGTGGCAATCTAGGACAAATATAAGAAAATTTTGATAATTGCAAACACACTGAAAGAAAACCTCAAAGTGAAACAAAAAATGCCAGGTTTCCACTTTTACTGAAGGTGCACTAGCAATATGGACCAACACTCCCCTTGAGAACAGCTATAAAAACTGGGCAAAGTATCTAGATAAAACGTGAAAATCATTAAGAGAACTCACAAGTTAAATCCCCTGGGCTTCCAGAGGGGACTCTGGTTATAACACAGGTTGAACCAGAAAACACCTCCCTCCTTGGTGTGGGCCCCCAGCTCTTTTGTTTTAAAACCAAATCTGCTTTAAACCCACTTCTGCTCTTTACTATTCTGAGTCTGATGAAAGGTCAGATTTTCTTCTCTATCTTTCCGGAGCATATAGTAAAACTGACACACCATTGCTCTACTGGAATCTCTGTTTGGAGAAAAGCAGCAACAAGTGCAAAACTCACTTCACTGTGTTTGTTTTTGGGCAGATGCGGGCCCTGTAATTATTCACTGCTTTTTTAGTTCTCTTGCTCATGGTTTCTTGTTTCTCTCTGTGCCTAATTATCTTTGAATATGTTGCTTCTCTGATTATGACTGAGCTGATAGTTGAAAGCCCTAAGCTTGTCATTTTCTTTCTATAGGCTCTCCACCATTGTCAACAGGGCTCCCATCCCACATTGCTACCATTACTGTCACTACAGCTGGACAGTTAAGTGTAGCAGCCACTAGGTGTCAGTAGGTAGTTCATCATCTTCAACTACAGCGACAATTCAGTCAGTTGTGATGTCACCACAGGTCATGGATTACTAGCCTGCTATTTCCCATTAGCAAAAAGCCTAGTACTGTCCAAGGCCAAGGACATTACCAAATCAATATCAGAAACCCATATTTGAGGATTGTTTCCGGAGACCACTCATGATGCCAAGTACTATATCAGAGTCCAGTCAGGAAAACAGAAATTGCATTCAGCATTTCAACAAAGTGAGCTCAATAAAGAAACTGTGTTTCAGAAAAGGTGTCAGAGGACACCTGAAAAGCAAAAAGGGAAAACTAAGGTAGAGCAGAGACAATAACTACAGGAAATGGATGCCAGCCCTGAGATTAGAGGAACAAAGGAAAGAGGTTTGGGTTCTCAGAAGCCATGGATTTGGAGGAGGGGCTTGTAGTACAGGGACTTGGATTTCTAAGGAATGCCACCTGGCTGCTACTAGTAAATAAGGAGTTCAGAGGAGGAGTTCGGAGGAGGGGTCTTGGAGAGCTATGATTCGGAACTCTGATGGGAAGGCGCTACCCCTTGGTTTGGCATTGATCCCTCTTGCAGTGCCAGGATCAGGAAGAGGCTGCTTCAGAAAGTGCCTGCTGCTGGCAGAGTGAACGACCATTTCTGGGGCAATGATATGAAGGAAAAGCAGAGGAAGGACAAAGTCCCTTCTCCTTTTATCCTGCTATCCGGTCTCATTCTAGCACCCCCTGTTAATCAAACCTAACAGGAAGCTAGCTGAAAAAAGAGAAATGAAGTTTACAGAGTCCCAGCCCCAGCATTACAAAGCAAAGAGAGAAGAGCAGAACTAGAGTCAAGAGACAATTGCTTAATAACGAGCACAATGCTCTCAGTGAGCTCTTGTTAAATGAATTGATCAGTAAATCAGTGGATGGTACAGATCATTAGTCCCACTGAAGTTCAGGAGAAAGAGGTCAGTGTATGCAGGATATATAGATTCCTGGGAATAGATATCAGATACTGCTCAAGAGTATGGACTTTTGAGTTAAGACAGTGCCAGGTTTCAGTCTTGTTTCTACCACTTACTATGTGGTCTTGGACAAGTCACATAACCTGTCTATGCATCAGTCTACTCATTTCATATATGGAATAATAATGGCACCTAACTGGTAGGTGGGGATTAAATGACACAGGTATTTAAAAAAAAAAAAAAGCTTGATTAATGGTAATTACTACTGATATTTCTGGGAAGAGAAGAGACTTGAATAGGGCTTTTAAAAATACTAAGATTTTGATCTAATGGAAGAAAATGAATGAATGACTCTCGAGTCATACGGAAGAAGACTTGTTTTCATAGCACAGAGATAAAACGAGGACCAAAAGGTAAAAGTTAAAGGAAAGTAGTCTAAGGAAAATGATGCCTTGTAAACACAAAGATTTAAATGAACACCTGATTCTTGCACTGGAGTTAGAAGAATTCACCATCAAATTCCCTTCTGAGGTGATGACCAAATAAAGAAAACAGAGCAAAAAGTAGAAAAGAATGACTAACACGAAAAGCCATGAGAGCAAAGGGGAGCAAGAGGAAGTGAAGAGTGGAGAGAAGGCGGAGAAGGGAAGAAAGAGGGAACCCGGGAGACAGAAGAAATGAGAGGGGAGAGGAAAGACGGGAAAGTAGCAGGTCTGGAGAGGAGGGGAAGATAGTGTAGGGGGAAGTCAGGGAGTGGGAGGAGCAGGTCAGGGCTCTGGGCGTGGGCTCTCACGTAAAGTAACGGCTGGGAGCCACGTTGAGATAAAGGAAGTGGATCTTCTTCAGGTACCTCTCTGTCTTCATAACGGCCATTATCTGGCTACCCGGGAGGGAAATCTGTGGTAAGAAGCCAGTGCTTCTTTTTTGGTGGGTCTTCTCCTCAGGAACTTCCAAGTCCAGCTGAGACCTGTATGATACAAAGTCAGGAGAGAAGAGGCAGAGCAAAGCAGTCAGGTGGCCTCTGTCTGCCAGTGAACAAAGGAGCTAGATTAGGTGCCTGAGAGGGCCTGATGTGGCCTTGTTAGAGCCTGTCAACCATCTATACCCAAAGGTTTACATGCTAAGCAAATACAGCCCAGGCAGCTGCAGTCATTCAGATCTGTGTGTGAAGAACCCTTCCCTTTCTGATAAATGAGTAGTCGTTCTGATTGATTGTGATTACTATGACATCAGTGTTACATAATACTCAGTAAAAGTCATAGGAATACTTTGCTGTCCCAACTCATCACCTTGCAAGCCCACAGTCCTAGATATCTCCTCTCTGGCAACGTTCCTAGCCTTCTAGATCTCTTATCTTTGTCCCCATTATACCTCCTTTCCAACTCTTCATGATCTCCATGCCTGGGGGTTCTTTCTTGCTCTTTCTCCATCATCACCCAAACTCCACCTTCACATCCATCTCTTCCCAGCTGGGATCCAACTATACATCCTTCAGCACCCTTAAGCCTGCACCAATACCATCAGTCTTCCTACCCTTCTACCATTTCAGCTGATAAAATTAAAATTAATTAAAATTAATTAAAATTAAATTAAAATTAATTATTAGAAGCCAAAAGTCAATTACCTGGACTAACAAATTTGGTTAGAGTAAACTCAGAACACAAAAATAAAACAAACCAAAAACCCTCTGAATAATTCAGTTTAGACATAATCAGTCCAAGTATATTCATGCCATTAATTAACCCAAATCTAGATCAACAGAACAAGTTACCCCAGGGCTACAATGCCATCCCTAAAGTCCACATCGGGACTTCCCTGGTGGTCTAGTGCTTGAGAATCCACCTGCCAATGCAGGGGACACGGGTTCAATCCTTGGTCCTGGAAGATTCCACATGCCACAGAGCAGCTGTGCCCTCGCACCACAACTGCTGAGCCTGTGCTCTGCAACAAAAGAAGCCACCGCAACGAGAAGCCCTGGCACTATAACCAGGGAGTGGCCCCAGGTTTCCGCAACTAGAGAAATCCCATTGGCAGCAATGAAGACCCAGAACAGCCAAAAATAAATAAATTAATCAAATTAAGTGAAGTTCACATCAACAACAGGGTTTGTGATTTTGACATTAGATCAGGACATCTTAATGGTGTAACTGCACTAAAGTTTCATTTCCTTGATAATTAAAGCCCTACTTGTACTAAGCAGGTTCAGAAGATCTCAGAACAGAAATATTATCTCCTGTATAGACTCCTGGAGTCCATTCTCATCTGTGGGCTTGCTCTGCTTGATGTCTTAGTACAAGTCCTCAGGCAGCTACCCCTTGCAGTCTCCTTGACTGCTTTTGCAGGCTTCCACCTCCCCACTCCCACGCCCAGCCCCGCTGAGCTCCCAGTCCCCTTCTTTGCCTCTGTCCCTGCCCAGTAAAAACTGAGGCTCCCAGCCATGAAATAACTCCCTCAAGTTCAGTTGCCTTCCCACACGTTTATCTGTACATATTTCCATTCTACTTTTGCCTCCAAATGTGAGTGGGAGGAGTGACCTTCTTCCCTCCAAGACTAATTCCTCCGTTTGTGCTCTGGGTCCCTTCTTCCCTCTTCACGACGTATTTTTAATCTCCTCTTCTTCCGTTGTTAGCCTATGCTTATTCATTCACTCTACAAATATTTATTGAGCACCAGCTTCTCAAAGACTGTCTTGAGGGCTATAAACACCTCTCCATTTGTTGAAAGTCCTACTCAGACACCACTGTTCTTTCAATCTGCTGTCCTAATCACTCTCTTTCAAGCCAAGCTTCATGAAAGAATGAAACATGATTTCCACTTCTTCCCCTTCCATTCACTTCTGAATGCACTACAGTCTGCCTTCCTCATCAAGAAACTACACTGAAACTGCTCTCACCAACCTCTTCCTTGTTGCTAAATCCAGTGAATATTTTTTCAGATTTTTCTTAATTGTCTTGATAGAGTTTAACACTGACTACTCCCTCCTCTTTGAAACTTTCCACTTTATTTCACTTCCTGAGCTTCAAGGTATTTTGTCAACCCAAATTTAAACCCAAACTCCTCTGATGTGCTTTCTCCTAATTCTGATGTGCATGCACACACACAAACACATACCCCTAGAGGAAGAGTCAGGGAAAAGGCAGTGTTCTTTGATTTTGTAGCATTTAACACAAATTGTAATGCTATTTTACTTAAATCAACTAATTTAACATCTATCTCCCTTAACTAAGCTGTAAAACCCCAGGGTGGAGAAGGAAATGGCAACCCACTCCAGTACTCTTGCCTGAAGAATCCCAGGGACAGAGGAACCTGGTGGGCTGCCATCTGTGGGGTCGCACAGAGTCAGACACAACTGAAGCCACTTAGCAGCAGCAGCAGCAGCAGCAAAACCCAAGGGAAGACATTGAATCTCTCTTATCCTCAGCATCTAGCAGTTCCTGATATATATTGTTTATTCAATAATACTTCTTGAACGTATAAATGCCTGGGAGGCCAGTCCTGGGGAATATGGTGAAATTAAGCCATATTAACTAGGCCTCAGAGGTTTACTGCCAGCTCCAAAAAGAGGACCAAGAACTTGACTTCTTGCCAGCATCTCAGCCCATTCTCACTCAATCTAGATTGCTCCCCTAGGAAAGGAGACTTATACTCAGGGCACAGGACAGATCATTGAAAAAAAAGCATCTGGTGGGGCAATTGAAGGCATACACAATGAAAGCACTGGCCACCTTCCATCAGGACTCCAAGAGCCTACCTATCTGCCCACTGTTAAGGCTCTAAGGCTTTAGGAAAAACTTGACCCAGCCATATATAGTGATATAGTGAAATCGCTCAATCGTGTCCAACTCTTTGCGACCCCATGGACTGTAGCCTACCAGGCTCCTCTGTCTATGGGATTTTCCAGGCAATAGTCTTGGAGTATATTGCCGTTTCCTTTTCCAGGGGATCTTCCCAACCCAGGGATTGAACCTGGGTCTCCCTCATTGTAGACAGACGCTTTACCATCTGAGCCACCAGGGAAGTCTGACCCAGCCATAAACAGAGCTAAAATTGAGAACTCCAAGGTTGATTGAAGGTAAAACTAGCCTTCTTCCCAGACAGTGAATGTATGAATGCCTGCAAGCCAGTCCTAGAGAATATGAAACAGAAAACAGCTTGAGTTTCCAGAATGTGTCACAGAGAAGCTGGCCAGGGGACAGGGAGAAATTCCAAGACTAGAGTTAGAGAACTCTGAGAAGAGGGTGTCTCTGTAGGCATTCTGAAATCCTAAGAGAGCAGTTTAAGAGCCACACTGGGGAGAAAATCATCACCCCAAGGGCCAAGAGTCCCTCACTCGTAGGGCAAAAGACTCTGGAAGGATCAGAATGAAAAGTCTTAGCTGGCAGTGCAGCCAACTCTAGTCTGCCTTGGAGCTGGTTTAGCTCCAAGACATGGGAGCTCCAAGACGTGGGAGGGGGCCCCTCCCACATAGACGAATGGGAGGGGCCCCCAGACAGGCACTCACCTAGGAGCATCTGGAGAAAGAGATCCAGATTGAGTATCCTGCAGTAGGTAGGCCTAGGGGCAAGATTCAGGGATTACGGAACAAGTGAGAAAAACAACTAAGCGCTACATGAGAAAGAACTCTAGAAACTCTTGGAAACTCAGGCTGTTTTCTGAAGCTTTGGCTTCCTGAGGTTGCCTTGTGATTTTCATTAATTTCTGCATTTTCCTAAGGGGATTAACAGAGACCACTGGGATTATTAGCAGACAGAAAGGAAGAGGTTTTTTTTCTTTCCTTGGCTCAAAGCCCTGGACTAGGTTCCTCACTTACTTAGTCTCTGTTCTTCCAACAGGCTCCTCCTCTGCGTTGTCAGTGTCCCTGCTTTCATACTGTACTGGGATGTCAGTCGCCAGTGCCAAGGGCAGAAGCCTGAGGCCATCTAGCCACTGGGTCTCTTCCATGGCCACTTCCGCACCGACAATACCCAGGCTGTGCTGTAGCTCGGGCAGGGTCAGTGGTCGCAGCCATGTGGCCAAATCGTCCTCGACTTGCTGCCCTTCCCACTGGGCCTGCACAAAAGGGCATGCTGGGCATGGGGTCCCATGATGGAACCTCTTCTTCTGGGGATAGCAGTCAACATGGGAGGTGCCCTCTAACAACGAGGTATCTCGGGGAAAGGCCTGGTCTATGGCATCCAGCAGATCCAAGTGGAGCTGGGCCTGAACCCAGGGTGCCCAGCGGTATAGCCGCTCTAGGAAAGGCAGCAAGTCAAGGCGGCCGACCAGCAGCGCTCGATATGGGGGCAGCAGACCCAGCACGGCGTGCAGGTAGTTCCACGCCGCAGGGCTGCCATCCTGTAGCACTTTCGAGAACAGGGTTTGGAGCTCAGCTACCAGGAGCTCCAGCACTGTGGGCTGCTCAGACCGAGTCACTGCCTTCAGAGACTGCCTCTTTTTTCTCTGACAGGCTTGGTGCTGCTCTGCTTTGTCCAGGACACCTACGGAGCGTGGAGATTCAAGGGCTTTAGATGATGCCTCTTCATCTGAGACCAAGAGGAGCCAGGCATTCAACTGCCGTCGAACTGCTCCTGCCCATTGCTCAGGATCCAACTGCCAGTTCCAGGCTCCTGGTTGATGGATCTCACCTGCTTGGTGCAGAGCAAGAGAGGCAAGAGAAGGGGGCTTAGGCTCTGGGCAGTGTCAAGGGGACTGGGAGAACGGGGAAGGGAGGGACTTAGGACAGTGAGATGGATAGAGCTGCAGTTTCCTGAGACCCTCAACCAACCCTACAGCTTCCCCTTAAGACCGGTGAAAAGCAGGCCCAGGACGGAGGCAGGCCCGTCCCTGCACAGGAGTCCCTTTCCACTGCCCCGACACCATCCCCTCACCTGGGCTATGGGGCACAGAAGGCAAGGGAAGGGAAGAGAGCGGGATGTGCTGGTGAGGTCTCATGGGGAAGTGCCTGTAGGAGAAATGGATGAACTTAGACTTGGGCTCAGGCTCGCTCTATTCACAGCCACCCCCACACAGAGACTGGCACGCACACGTATGATCACTGTAAGACTTGGATCTCCGGCACAGGCTCGCTCTATTCACAGCCACCCCCAAAACAGAGCCTGACACGCACACGTATGATCACTGGTAGAGGCAAAGTGGCTCACGCACCTAAAAGGGCTCACTCAGAGGACCTCAGAATAGCAGGGAACAGTCACTGGGACTGGAGCCTGGAGATCGCCTGAAGGAGAACAGGTCGTCACGGACAGGCAGCAAAGCCCGGTCCCGTTTGCCCTCCCGTGGACTAAGAGAACGTGTTGAGGATAGAAACCAGAGGAGAGGGCACAAAGGACTACTAAGCGGGATAGAGGCGGGGGCGGGGGAAGAGCGGAGACTGCTGGGCTGGGTGCGGGAGGAAGAGGAGGTGAAAGGGGAGAGGAAGGGAGGGGGTGTGGGAGAACGGGACACTCCGGGCGGGGTGGGGGTCAGTGGTGAGAATGTGTGTGTCTGTGTGTCTGGGAGCAGTGCTGCGAAAGGAAGGGATCCCCAGCAGCGGACTCACCCGCGGCCCCATCCCTCCCAACTGTTAGAACAGTTAGCACGTCGCCTGAGGCCCGAGCCTCCGGTGAGAGCCCATGCGGGGCCAGGAAGGGGCGGGGCCCTGGGGGAGGGGGCGGGCCCAGGCCAAATCTGCCCTCTGCTCGCAGGCCTTGGGAATAGGCAGTCTGGCTGGTTGGGTTTGGAAAAGAACGACTTGTTTGATTTGGGAAAGTAGCAATCCTGCTGGCGTCGCGAGCGGGTGTAGTCCATATTGCCTGTTTATCTATTACTGAGCCTGTAAGTTGCTACGGGCACCCACAACAGGGGTCAATGGGACACCCCAACCCACCCCACCTAGACCACCACACCTAGCAAAAAATCCAAGTAAGACAAACTCCTTGATCACAGGGGAGCTCAAAATCTGGGGGTTTGGGGATAGTGGGAGGGCAGGGGAAAACGCCTGAATGATTAAAATAAATAGAAATTCAGCATGTGACAGAGTCCCAGCTCCACTTTGGATATCTGATAAGAATTCCAAACTTAAAAACTTAAAAGGTCCAAAACCTGAGTCCTAACTGCCTCCTCCCCCAAATAAGCCTGTTTCTTTCGTTTTCTTCCACATCTCAGTAAATAGCAAGTCTGTTTTTCCAGTTGCTTGGGTCAAAGTTTCAGTCAGTTCAGTTGTACAGTTGTGTCTGACTCTTTGCAACCCCATGGACTGCAGCACGCTAGCCCTCCCTGTCCATCACCAACTCCCGGAGCTTGCTCAAACTCAAGTCTATCGAGTTAGTGATGCCATCCAACCATCTCATCCTCTGTCATCCCCTTCTCCTGCCTTCAATCTTTCCCAGCATCAGAGTCTTTTCCAATGAGTCAGTTCTTCACATCAGGTAGCCAAAGTATTGGAGTTTCAGCTTCAGCATCAGTCCTTCCAATGAATATTCAGGGCTGATTTCCCTTAGGATTGACTGGTTTGATCTCCTTGCAGTCCAAGGGACTCTGAAGAGTCCCAACAAATGTGTCTCCAACACATTTCGAAAGCATCAATTCTTCAGCGCTCAGCCTCCTTTATGGTCCAACTCTCACATCCCTTACATGACTACTGGAAAAACCAAAGCTTTGACTAGACAGAACTTTGTCATCAAGGTACTGTCTCTGCTTTTTAATATGCTGCCTAGGTTGGCCATAGCTTTTCTTCCAAGGAGCAAGCATCTTAATTTCTTGGCTGTGGTCACCATCTGCAGTAATTTGGGAGCCCAAGAAAATAAACTCTGTCACTGTTTGCATTGTTTCCCCAACTATTTGCCACGAAGGAATGGGACCAGATATCATGATCTTCGTTTTTTGAACATTGAGTTTTAAGCCAGCTTTTTCATTCTTCTCTTTCACTTTCATCAAGATGCTCTTCACTTCCTTTCATAAGGGTGGTGTCATCTGCATATCTGAGGTTATTGATATTTCTCCTGGCAATCTTGATTCCAGCTAGTGCTTCATCCAGCCTGGCATTTTGCATGATTTTCTCTATGCATAAGTTAAATAAACAGGGTGGCAGTATACAGCCTTGACATACTCCTTTCCCAATTTGGAACCAGTCTGTTGTTCCATGTCCAGTTCTAACTATTGCTACTTGACCTGAATACAGATTTCTCAGGAGGCAAGTAAGGTGGTCTGGTATTCCCATCTCTTGAAGAATTTTCCACAGTTTGTTGTGATCCACTCAGTCAAAGGTTTTGGCACAGTCAATAAAGCAGAATTAGATGTTTTTCTGAAACTCTCTTGCTTTTTCTATGATCCAATAGATGCTGGCAATGTGATCTCTGTTCTTCTGTGTTTTCTAGATCCAGCTTGAACATCTGGAAGTTCTCGGTTCAGGTACTGAACCTGGGAGATTTGGGAAAGTAGCAATCCTGAGGGTATCGTGGGCAGGTGTAGTCCATATGCTTGTTTATCTATTACTGAGCCTGTAAATTGCTATGGGCACTTACAACAGGGGTATTTTGGGACACCCCACCCCACCCAACATGCACTTGCATGTATCCATCTAGACTATCACACCCTTAACAAAAATTCCAAGTAAGACAAACTCCTTGATCCAAGTGAGGCTTAACTTGGAGAATTTTGAGCATTACTTTACTAGCGCGTGAGATGAGTGCAATTGTGCGGTAGAACTTATATGCAGAGTACATCATGAGAAACGCTAGACTGGAAGAAACACAAGCTGGAATCAAGATTGCCAGGAGAAATATCAATAACCTCAGATATGCAGATGACACCACCCTTATGGCAGAAAGTTAAGAGGAACTCAAAAGCCTCTTGATGAAAGTGAAAGAGGAGAGTGAAAAATTTGGCTTAAAGCTCAACATTCAGAAAACGAAGATCATGGCATCTAGTCCCATCACTTCATGGGAAATAGATGGGGAAACAGTGGAAACAGTGTCAGACTTTATGTTTTTGGGCTCCAAAATCACTGCAGATGGTGATTGCAGCCATGAAATTAAAAGACGCTTATTCCTTGGAAGGAAAGTTATGACGAACCTAGTCAGCATATTCAAAAGCAGAGACATTACTTTGCCAACAAAAGTCCGTCTAGTCAAAGCTATGGTTTTTCCAGTGGTCATGTACGGATGTGAAAGTTGGACTGTGAAGAAAACTGAACGCTGAAGAAATGATGCTTTTGAACTGTGGTGTTGGAGAAGACTCTTGAGAGTCCCTTGGACTGCAAGGAGATCCAACCAGTCCATTCTGAAGGAGATCAGCCCTGGGATTTCTTTGGAAGGAATGATGCTAAAGCTGAAACTCCAGTACTTTGGCCACCTGATGCAAAGAGTTGACTCATTGGAAAAGACTGTGATGCTGGGAGGGATTGGAGGCAGGAGGAGAAGGGGACGACAGAGGATGAGATGGCTGGATGGCATCACTGACTCGATGGATGTGAGTCTGAGTGAACTCCGGGAGTTGGTGATGGACAGGGAGGCCTGGCGTGCTGTGATTCATGGGATCGGACATGACTGAGTGACTGAACTGAACTGAACTTGAACATTCTTTGGCATTGCCTTTCTTTGGGATTGGAATGAAAACTGACCTTTTCCAGTCCTGTGGCTACTGCTGAGTTTTCCAAATTTGCTGGCATATTGAGTGCAGCACTTTAACAGCATCATCTTTTAAGACTTGAAATAGCTCAGCTGGATTCCATCACCTCCACTAGCTTTGTTTGTAGTGATGCTTCCTAAGGCTCACTTGACTTTGAATTCCAGGATGTCTGGCTCTAGGTGAGTAATCACACCATTGTGGTTATCTGGGTCATGAAGATCTTTTTTGTATAGTTCTTCTGTGTATTCTTGCCACCTCTTCTTAATATCTTCTGCTTCTGTTAGGTCCATACTATTTCTGCCCTTTATTGTGCCCATCTTTGCATGAAATGTCCCCTTGATAGTTCCCCCCCCGACCCCTGCACACATCCCATGTCTAATCGTTCAGCAAAAATTCTGTGAAACTGTGATTTCAAAATATGTCCAAAATCCAAGTATTTCTCACCACTAAGAGCTAAACCCACTAAGTCACTAAGATGGTGAAGGAAAGGGAAGCCCGGTGTGCTGCAGTCCGTGGAGTCCTAAAGAGTCAGACATGGCTGAGTGACTGAACACCACCAAAGAGCTAAACCTTGGTCTAGGCCACTATCACCTCTCAACTGGATTATTCCATCACCTTCTAACTCATCTCTTGGCTTCCACCCTTGCCCATACAATCTGCTTTTTTTAGACCAGCCTGTGGCCTTTTTCAAATACAGGCAGATCGTATCACTACTCTGCTCAAACTCACTAATGTTGTATCATCTCGTTCCCTCAGGAAGTCCTACAAGGCCTACAAGTTGCTACTGCTCAGCTGACTACTACCTCTGAACTCTGTCCTTCTCTCCCCATTCACAGAATCACACCCAGCATGCTCCCACCCCAGAGCCTTAGTACAGTGCATCTCTGCTACCAATCATTTAAGAGACAGACAAGTTTTCTGTGCTGTATAACCAACTGCCACAAACTAAGCAGCTTGAAAATAACACCCATTTAGTATCTCACAGTTCTGTATGTCAGTGCCCTCATCATGGCTTGACTGGGTTCTCTGCTCAGGATATCATAAGCCTGAAATCTAGCTGTTGGTTGTACTGAGTTCTTGTCTGGAGGCTCTGGGGGAAGATCCTCCTCCAAGCACATTCTGTTTTTTTGTGCATGTGTGTGTGTATGGAAGTGCAGAGTCTTAACCATTGGATGGCCAGGGAAGTCCCCAAGCTCATTCTTGTTGTTGGCATTTTTCAGTTTCTTGTGGTTATGGGATGGGGTCCCTGATTCCTCCTGGGCATCAGGGGCCAGTCTCCGCTCCATCCAAGAGGCATTGGTCTTTCTTGCCATATGGTATCTTCATCTTCAAATCAGGCACAGTGCCTTAAACCCCTCTCATGTTTCAAATCTCTCTGACATTCTCTTCTGCCTGCCTTTTATATATTTATTTGGCTGTGCCAGGTCTTTGTTGTAGCATGTGGGGTCTGGTTCCCTGACCAGGGATCAAACCTGGGCCCCTTGCATTGGGAGCGTGGTCTTAGTCACTGAACCACCAGAGAAGTCCTGAAAACTCCCTGCTTTTAAAATGCAGTTAGGCCTGGCCTATCCATATAATCTCCTTTTCTTACAGTCAAGTATGTCATATAATACAACCTAATCAGAGAAGCAAAACCTGTCATATTCAGTCCTGGGGCTTATACATGGTGTGTACACAGCTGGGTGGGAAATCTTGGGCACCATGTTAACATTCTGTCTACTACATATATGCTGTAATAACAAAAAGACCCTCTAAATACAAGGGCTTAAACAGGATAGAAGTTTATTTTTTCTCTTATAGAACTGTCCAAGTATAAGTACTCCAGGGCTTGAATGGCAGCTTTTGAGTTATTCTGCCTTGTTCAAGGAAGTGTTCCTTGTCTTCAAAGTCCAAGAGAGTTCACCAGCATGTGTGTTGAGCCCCATCCCAAGTAGTGAGATGGGGGAAAGCGCAGAAGGCATGCCCTTACCCTTAAGGGCACAATCTAGCAACGCACACGTCATTCATCACACAGACACACCTAACTGCAAGGAAAGCTACAGAATTTGATATTTATTTTCAGCAACCATCTATCTGGGTTAAAGTCAGGGGTTCAATTAGTAAAGGAAGAAGGGGACAATGGATGCTGGGGACAACTAGAGGCTATAGCACAGTGAACACTCTTCTTCCAGATGTCCCCAAGGCTTGCTCCCTCATTTCGAGTTTTGGCTTCAAGAGACCTCATTAGTGAGTTCTTCTCTGACAACCTAGCATAAAATAGCAACAGTATCCCCATCATCCTTGTCCTTCTTACTCTGCATTAATTTTCTCCATAGCACTTATTACCATCTCATATCAGTACATACTTAATTGCTTATTGTCTGTTTCCCCTGACTAGAAGTCTAAGCTCCATGGTGACAGATTCTGACTGCTCTCTGCTCTCTCTAGTGCTAGGCACCATGAGTAGGTGACCAGAAAATATCTGTGGAACAAATGCATAAATGTACAGCAATCTTCATTAGTGAGAAAGAGGTCAGACTCTGGAAGTCAGACTGGACTGAAAACTTGACTCCAATTATTAGTTGTGAGATATTTTTCTGCAGTTTCATTTTTCTGTGTGTAAAATGAAGTTAATAATAGTACTTACTTTACAGTGTTGTTGTGAGAATTAAATGAGTTGTTATATAAAATGCTTACATTAGAGCCCAGTAGATAATAAGCATGTGATATAACTGATTTGTGCAAACTATGTATTTTTGTTGTTGTTTATGGCACTCTACCAACTGCTGTGGACATAATGGTGAATGAGACATAAAAAGGTTCAGTAAAGGCCATATGAGGAGAGGATGGGTTGCCATTTTAAATAGGGTAATTAGTAAAAGGTGGCATCTAAACAGGAAAGGAAAGGTGGAAAAGAGGGCAGCACTTGCCCCTGTCTATTGCCTGGTTAGTTCTAATTTATCTTTCAAGTCTCAGCTTCAGAATCACTTTCCCAGGGAAGTTCTTCACCCCACACACAGTTAAGTTAGTCCTACTGTCTGTTCTCACTGCAATGCATATTTCTTCTTCGTGACATACATCACAGTTGTGATTACTTGTTCTATATTGACCTTCACCCACATTAAGTTCCAGGAAAACGACTGCATCTTTCTCACTCACCTCTGTATCTTCAGAGCTTAACAATGTTGGTAAAAGCAGTCACTCAAGGATTTGTGAATTATTATAAATATATGGAAGAATGTGGGGCATACCCAGGAAAACAAAGAGTCCAGAGTTAGCAGGATGTGTCTGAACACTACAAGTAAATTGATTCTTTTATAACAAAGGATAAGAGAGTCAAAAGCTGGCTGAAGATGAGGCCAGAGCCCATCAGAGGAAGCTTCAGTTGTGAGGAGGAGTCTGAAGGTCATGGAAGGCTTTAAGTACATGAGTACCATGGTTACATTTCTATTTTACAAGAATCACTCTTGGTTAGTATGGAAAGTGGATTGGCAGTACCTCCCAGTAGCCATTCTTTTCCTTCTTAGTAACAGAACCTCAAAGTTAAAAAAAAAAAAGCTTTATTTATTTATGTATTTTCATGGCTGCACCGGGTCTTTGTAGCTGCACTCAGGTCTTCCCCAGTCGCGGTGAGCCGGAGCTACTCTCTAGTTGCAGTACACAGGCCTCTCGTGGCAGTGAGTTCTCTTGTCGTGGCACATGGGCTCTAGGTGCCCAGGCTTCAGTAGTTGTGGCATGCAGGCTTAGTTGTCCTGTGGCATGTGGTATATTCCCAGACCAGGGGTCAAACTCGTATCCCCTGCATTGGCAGGCAGATTCTTCACCACTGAGCCACCAGGGAAGCCCCAGAACCTCCCACTTTTGACTGGGTAAATGACTAGTAAGATTAAAGATAACATTTCCCAGCCTCCCACATAATATCTGAATAATTTGCTGCAGACAGAGGTTTTTGGGTGTTGACTTATCTTATTAAGGGAGGAAGATACAAAAAGTGAAATTTTGAATGAAAAAAACTTCAAAATCATTGGCAAAATGTCAAATGCAGATTCATTGCTGTTCCTTTTGATTAAAAGCCTTTCTCTTATTATATAAATAGTTGATTGAGCTAGGAAGAGACTGAAAGATACTCATCCAACAAATATTTATCAAGCACTTTTATGTGCCAGGCATGGTGATAAGGATACAATGGTGAGCAATACAGACAAGGACTCTGACCTCATGGGGTTTATAATTACCAAGTGTACAAGCACTACAAGCCGAAGTAGAGCATTTATGGGAGCTGGAGTCTGGGATCAGTTATTTGAGGAAAGTATTTGAACTAAGTACTCAAGAATGAGTAGAAATGAGGTGGGGAAAGGGGGAAAGCACTGCAAGCCAGGAAACAACAGGTACAGAGGAATCAGGTATGACAGGTTAGAGGAACTGAAAGGCCAGAGTGGTTAGAACACACACAGAGTGAGGTGTGTGGTTGATTTCAATTCAATTCAGCAAACAGTATTAACTGCTCAGTGATTGACAGTTACTGACAAGATTAAGCTGATAGGCCGGGGCTGGATCATGCAGGGCCTTTTGAGTCATGTACAGAATGTGTTTTTAGTCTAAAAATAGGGAGCTATTGCAAGGTCTTAAGCATCAGTTTGTGTCTTCTGGCTAATGCATGGAGAATAGATTGGAGGGCTGCAAAAGTGAGTATGGGACACAGGAATTGCAATAATCCTGGTGAGAGATTGTGATGATGAAGAGAAGCAGACAGAATCAAGCGATTTTTAGAAATTTAATTGGACAGGATTTTGGCAGTTGAGTGAAGGGATGAGTGAGGTTTCTAGTTTCTGCAACTGGTTGAGTACTAGGCATAGGAGGAAAAATTTATCAGAAAACATGTTGAATTGGGATGTTTTTGAAACACCTAAGTGGAGACATCAATCAAGTAGCTCAGAGGAGAGATCTGAGTCATCAGTAACTAGGGCTCAGCGTGAGGATGAAACAATCCCAGAAAAATTAGACTGAGAAAGAACAGAACCTAGAGAAACTTTTAGATTTAATGGGTGGAGGCAGGTAATCCTACAAAGGAGGCTAAGAAGCTGTGGCCAGAGGTAGTAGTAAAACCATGAGTGGAATCAGACACCAGTGAGAGTGTCAATGAGGAACTAGTCAATATTGCCAGAGGAACTAGTCAATATTACCAGATGCCACTGAAAAATGAAGTAAGCTGGGGAAATAGCCACTGGATTCAGGGATATGAAGGTCACTTGGTGAGCCAGGGTGAGCTCACAAACTGTTTGAATAAAGGCTGCTGTGCTGTGCTCAGTCGTGTCTGACTCTTTGTAACCCCATGGATTGTAGCCCACCAGGCTCCTCTGTCTATGGGGTTTCCTAGGCAAGAATACTGGAGTGGGTTGCCATTTTCTTCTCCTCAATAAAGGTTACAGAAGTCAAAATAGAGTGGGAGGAGGAGTGGGAATGGAGAGGACCTAAGTATTAATATCCAACTGTTCTGAGAAGTTCAGCTGTAAAGTGGAAAAAAGTACATGGTACCTGGGAGATAGAGGGGTCTGTTTGTTTTAACAGAAGCCTTCCGCATATTTAGATGCTTATGATAAGAATTTAGTAAAGTGGGTGCCGAGATCCAGCCCCGGCTGATCCAGGGAATTCGAAGGGGAGACGGCTTCGGCAAACAGGATACAATAACTTTATTTAAATATTCATTAGAGATATAAAGAGTAATAGAATGAGGATAGCTCAGTAGGAAAATTCCGTGGAGAAAAGAGGCTGAGTAGCTTGGTTTACGCGGAAAATCAATATAACCTGTGACATCAGGTTAGCTCTGACCACGGAGGCCGCAGGTGCCCTCTCAAATAGCAGAAGGTGCCCCACCTTAGGCGCCTTCTCGAGTGGGTCTTAGAAGCCCAGGCAAATAAATGGTCGCAGAGAACCTCCGCGCTCCAGATAGAGACTCAGCCAG
The DNA here is from genome assembly GCF_027580195.1 of Bos mutus. NCBI lineage: Eukaryota > Metazoa > Chordata > Mammalia > Artiodactyla > Bovidae > Bos > Bos mutus. Next base: position 33,453,496 of record NC_091631.1, on the reverse strand, counting down.
AATGTGAAAGAAAGAATGACATGGGGAGACGAAGCTTCGGTGAGCAAGGCCTGTAGCTTTATTTTCAATAGGGGCTTTTATACCGTAAGTTGTACATAGAGGATAATAGGACGTGTGAAATCATGCAAAGTCAGCAGTCTTTGATCCTTATCGAAACCAGGGTTTCTTTCCTGCAAATCTATTGTATACCAATGGTTTAGGTGATTTACATCATTTTCTGGCCAGAAGGCCTATTAACATTTTATGACTCTGACAAAATTTGTCAACTATAAGACTTATTTTCTCTAAGAGTAATTATTTTTTTTACTTTCTGATTTCAATTTTATTTTTAAACTTTACATAATTGTATTAGTTTTGCCAAATATCAAAATGAATCCGCCACAGGTATACATTTGTTCCCCATTCTGAACCCTCCTCCCTTATTTTCTCTAAGAGTAATTATTTTAAAGTTTGACACCATACTCCAAAGGCGTTAGATAAAGTTGCATTCCTATAGGGCAGAGGTGCAGTGGGTTTACAACAAAGGAAAGAATTTATTACCTTAAGGGTCTAAAGTTGCTAACACCAAGGCCACTACTTATTTTTTCTACATACCAAATATATTAATTAATACACATTCAAGGATACAATACAGGGGATGTGGAAACTTGGCAGCAAGCATTGGCTCATCAATGAAATCTTTTACTAGTTTTATTCTGACAGTTTCTAACTCTCTGAGAGGCTCTAAGCTATTTGAATATCTTAAGCTTCCCGTGCCTCTTGCGGCTGGGAGACTGTAAACAATCGTATGCATAGCTGTAGGAGTCCGCGTAAACTTGTCAGGCGAGTTAGAGAGCTATCTGAGGGGTTTGGATTTAAACACTCCTAATGCCCAGGAACTTTATTAACTGGAGCTGTAAGTTAACTCTTTTTAGAGAGAGCAAGATGGTGGTGGGGGACAGCCCCCGCAAAGTCAGAGGTGAGAGCACAAAGCAGTAAAGTAGGCAGACTCTGGTTATGGGGGTAGATGCTCGAGAATTTCCAGGGGGACTCCTGAGGCTCGATCCCGCCTTTGCGTATGCCAAGCCTCCTTCCTCATGACCTTTGCCACGGCGGAGTTCCTCACCCTGGCTCGTGGCAAGTGGGGAAAAGTCAGAGGTCTCCAAAGAAGGAAGGACTAGGATTCAGGGCCCAAGCATTGGCACTGGCCTTGAGAGGGATGCCTGTCCTGTTTAGATGGGAGGGAAAGAAGAGAATGGTGCAGATGGAGATGGGTGACCAAGTTGCGAGATGTTATCAGAGCTCTTAATTGATAGCTTCCATTTTTGCCTGTGAAGTAAATATATAAGGTTACTTACAGAAAGTGAACAGAATGGTGGGGATAAGAGGCTTAAGAATATTGGTTTGAAATAGTCACTGAAGGGAACAGGAGAGATGACTAGAAAAATCTAGTGGGATTACAGGGGCAGAGGCTCCATTTGAAGTTAGCCACGGGCTTCCCTGGTGGCTCAGACAGTAAAGAATCCACCTGCAATGTGGGAGACCTGGGTTCAATCCCTGGGTTGGGAAGATGCCCTGGAGGAGGGCATGGCAACCCACACCAGTATTCTTGCCTGGAGAATCCCCATGAACAGAGGAGTCTGGCAGGCCACCGTCCATGGGGTCACAAAGGGTTGGATGCGACTGAGCGACTAAGTACACACAGCACACATGGATTCAGTGATAAAAATTTGCTCTATAGTGACTTCCTTGGGAAGTTGTTTTTAAGACTCATTCTTTTGACATGAACATTATCTCTGCAGTTTGTCCCCAGTCTCTGTGTCTGCTCTTTAGTATGAAGACAGAATCCCCTATAGGTGGTAGGTAGCACAGCTGGGGTTGGTGTGTATGGGCAGGGGGTGGCTAACCCTAACCCTTCCCATAGCTTTTCATTTGGCTGAGCTGGGTCTCAGTTGCAGCATGCAGAATCTTGGATCTTCACTCTACTATGTGGGATTTTTCAGTTGAGGTATGCGAATTCTCAGTCGTGGCATATGGGATCTAGCTCTCCAACCATGGATTGAACCTGGGCTCCCTGAATCGGGAACATCAAGTCCTAGCCACCAGACCACCAGAGAAGTCCTCCTTGGTCAGTTTTTAGATGTCCAAAGGCAGGCACAAATATTTCATTTTTATCAAAGTCCAACAAAGAGATGAAAGGAAATTCAGCCTATTCCAAAAGAATGACTAGAATGGGGAAAAAAAAATGGTAGAGGAATAGTTCATTAAACAAAGTGGAAGGAATAGTCAGTGAATAAGATGCAATAGTGTTTTGAGATGGAGCAGTTTAGGGTGGTGACAATATAACTAAGGAACTTATAACTAAGGACATATAACTAAGGGTGTTAAGACAGAGCAGAAATCATTGGAGATTGGGCCAAGGAACTAGGAGGCAAAAACACCGAATGGACTGTCTGCGTAACATTTAAAGTATCAAGGGATGGATAGGAAGACAAAGGTCTAACTAGAGGAAAGTAGGAGAGTGGCAGTTATTAAGGATAAGTTCTAATAGAGGGTGGTAGAGTTGAAAAAGCCCAAAGGAATTAGACTTGACAAATGAGCGAGCACTTAAGTTCTAAAGCCACAATGGCAAGAATAACCCTGTCTCAAGTATGTTTGTGAAAAAATGATAAAGCTTTATCAATGTTTATCATTGTGTTGTGCTTGAAATGTCACATTGCTCTCATGCCAATGGCTAACACTTTTTATGCCAAGACCTGAGGGAGACTTCAGTGACAATAGAAGATGGATAGTAGGAATAAGTACTTTTCATAAGTACTGAACATATTTATACACAGAAGAGATTGAAAAGTTACGGAACTAATTGGTGGATCAGATTGAGAAACACTTATTTTTCCATGCCTAGGGAAAGGATGACTGCAGATGAGCAAACAAACTTCGGAAGTTCGAAGAACATAGACTTCATAATTCCTTGGGTCAGGGGTTCACTGCCTGGTTAGGGAACTAAGAACCCAGAGAAGGGCAAAAAAAGAACATAGGCGTTAAGAGTCAGATCTGTGTTGTTAACCCTTCTCCAGCAATTACTCAATTATGTGACATGGGAACACAGATAATTCACATCAGAAGTTTATTGCAAGGATATACATAAATGTTGATGTGGAATAATTTTCAACCATCACCACAGTATTCCCGGTCCCTGTTTCCGTCTTTGGGACTTGGGAAATTCACAAGTGGTTTCATCTGCATTTATACTTTCCAAGAGACTTTATTGGGCAAGCATGAGGCCACTTAATAGGAAAGTTCCTGGTCAACAACTTTTTGTTAAGAAAGGTTCTTAATAAACCTGTACAAGATTTGTTCCGATAAAGAGAGCTACTTTTCTCCACAAGTAACCATGTATAAGGTGGGCTTCTGGTACATACTGAATTCTTGCTTCCTCACCTGTTGAGTGAGGGTAATACCTACATCGGAGAAGGCAATGGCACCCCACTCCAGCACTCTTGCCTGGAAAATCCCATGGACGGAGGAGCCTGGTGGGCTGCAGTCCATGGGGTCACTAGGAGTCAGACACGACTGAGCGACTTCACTTTCACTTTTCACTTTCATGCATTGGAGAAGGAAATGGCAACCCACTCCAGTGTTCTTGCCTGGAGAATCCCAGGGACGGGGGAGCCTGATGGGCTGCCGTCTATGGGGTCGCACAGAGTCCGACACGACTGAAGCAACCTACATCAGAACCTATACAAAATGGGTACTCAAAAGATATTTTGAAAGGCAGCCTGGTGGAGTAAAGAAAACATGGACTTTAAAGTCAGATCTGTATTTTCAACATCCTGATATGAACAGGGGTGAAAATATCTGCTTTGTGGGTGGTTGTACTTAAAAAAAATGGTTACCGTGGGAGCCAGTGTCTAAGAACTACTTCCATTTTAAAAATAAAACATGGTCACTTGATATGGAGGAACAGAAGAAAAGTTAAAACAGCCAGAATGACACAAAAAGGATACAAGAATGGCAAGAAAACTCAGTGATGGAGTGATAGGCCATTCATATTGTTGAATACAGAAGAAAATTCCATGGAGGGCAACAATAAGGAAAGAACAGAGGGGCTGGAATTAGAAATCACAGAACAGGTACAGCGGGAATACGTAGGGGTATAGGAAGAGATGGAGTTAGGAGATTATAGGCAAGAAGTGAGACATAAGGTAACATTCAAGAAGTCCTGAAGATTTGACTTTCTTCCCTTTTCTTTTCATAACCATCACCACCTACTTTTCCCTTAGGTTTTTATCCCTCAAGTCTGAGTGTATTGCAGAATATGGTTCCACGAGTTTTCCCCTTTCTGCCTGCTCCTGAAGACAAGAACACAGATTTTCTTTATTTAAATTTTTAACTGCTCATCCTAAGAAGACAGAAAATATTAAGTGAGTAACATCTTCAAGTGGTTGATGTTCCACTGAATTCTTACAAGGTTTCATCTCTGTCTGACGCTACTGACTTCCCAGGAGGTAATGCCTAAAAGCCCTGTGGATTCTTAATCTGTTTTCCAAGATATCTCCAAGCGAGCCATTCAGTCAGACAGATTTAACGACAGCTAGATAGAGTTCCCATTTTCTTTCATCGGGGCAACCAACTTGTTGCTATTACCAATCTTAAAATTTTACCCTTAGACCTTGCTTTAACCAGATGCCTGGTTATAGGCTTTCCTTCTACATTCAGAAGGCAACTTCTATGCTTCCAGGGCTGAAGCACTAACTGACAGAATAATAAAGATGGTGCCAACAATGTGGGCAAAACTTCCTTGCCCAGAATATAAACCAAACAGAGGAAAAGTGGGTTTATTAGCTCCAGGAAGAGGAGCAACAGTACCCAGCTCTCGGACAACTCCTCACTTGCTATACACAGGCTGCACCCAGCCCTAGGTCCACTGGCTCCTTTAATTTGAGGGTTCATCCAGCGCCTCCTTTCCCGAGGTTTCCGGATGGCGAGCTGCCGGATGGTGAGGTTTCCAGTTGTTCAGCAGTAGCATGTGGCACAGCTGAGGCAGCCTCGTAGTCTGCCATGCGGCGCTGTACCAGGGCAGGCATGAGCTGCACGTAAGCGGCCATGAGGCGGTGATTAGAATGGATCAGCTTCCCGGCACAGCTGTGCAGACATGCCTCCTGGAAGGAAGACAGGATGGAAGCAGAAGTCAAAGGAGTCCTGTCAGGTCCTGCCGCAACTCCAGCCTAGGGGCGAGGGTCATAGAAAGGCCGGGGCCAGAGGTAGGGGAAGTGGCGGAAGAGAGAAGCAGTCTACTGTTAACTCTGAGGATCGAGGGTAATTCCCCTACTCAGTTCCCCACCTAACCTCCTCAGCATCCAGAGCTCGGTGGTGCAGGCTGGGCACGCAGCGCTGGAAGCAGAGTTCCGTCATCCGATTGTAGACCAAAAGGAAGTCCCGCAGCTGAGAGGAAGGGGGACAAGAAACTCAGCGAAGAGGGGCCACATCTTAATTCAAGGCCGCGCCGCCCGAGCTTTCCCAGGACCGCGCCCCACGGCCCGAAGTTCCCAGCCCTCAGATGCTTGGCTATTTGGGGTTCCCGCTATGCAGACAAGGATGCTACTTGAACGCACGGCCCTAAGACGACTTAGCTCCCACTCACGTTTCTCAGTTGCTGCTGCTGCTGCTGCTGCTGCTGCTGCTGCTGCTGCTCCATCACGCCAGCAGCGTGAGCTCTAGGTCATTTCCTTTTCAGGTTCTTGGTAACGCCCCGGAAGTGACATCTCGTAGCTCCCCAGGGACAGAAGGGTGGGCTCCAGGATCGCCCCGCCCCCAGATTTCAACGTCACTTCCGCCCTCATAATCGGCGACGTGGCCGGCTTCTTCTGCCCGGGTGGGGACGTCACTTCCGCCGAATCCCTGACCTGCTGCTAGGATCGCGACGGGAACTGGAGCCGGAGGTCCCCGCGCGGCCCGGGCCTGGCGCCCTGAGGGGAAGAGCGGCCCGGCCCGAGGTGAGAGGGACATGCATGGGCGAGGGGAAGGTGAATGCACGAACCTGACCAGAGGGCAAGATGCCTCTGAGCCCTGGGGACGGATGAGGACACACCTGATGCCCAGGTGTATGGGGGGGAGGGCGGAGACTCACACACCTGGGGAAACTAAAATGACTGTGGAAGGGATCACCTACCCATGTCCTGGGAAAAAAGAGGTTTTTCCCAGAGGTCGAGAACTTAGACCAACTGATTCAACTAAGGCCTTGGGGGGGCAGGGCCCGAGGAAGAGGAGGTGCATGGGATGGAGGAGGGGGAGACCACCTGCAGGAAAGGGGAAGAAACACGAAAGGAGAGCGAACAGCCAAACAGTGGTGAACATACCTGAATGGTAGTAGACACCTGAGCTCCGGGAAGGGGGTTAATCTCCTGATGGGGAGAAACACCTGCATGGGGATGAGCTTCTTGAGAACACAGACTTTCTCTTGTTCGCTGCTGTATCTCCATTGTCTGAGATAGTGTGTGACACATAGTAGGCACTCATTAAATGTCTGTGGAGTGATTGAATGCGTGAATAATCAGTGAAGTTCTGCTAGGGTGAGGGGTTCATGGGGACATGACCTCAGGTCACGCACACCTGAGGCCTGGGTATGTCTTTGTACAAATATGCACCTTGGAGGGGAGAAAGACACAGAGTTCAGAGAAGAGTGGTACCAAACCCCAGAACTCTGAAGCCCTGGGACAACCTCTGAAATGGTAGGGGAGACCTTCCTCTTTGGAGTACTGGCCAGTTTCCAGAGCTGTCTGTGTTGGGCTTTGCAGGGCGCTGGGGTGGAGACCTTGACTCCAGTCCCTTCGCTCGCCATGACGGACGGGATCCTAGGGAAGGCAGCCACAATGGAGATCCCCATCCACGGGAACGGTGAAGCTGGGCAGCTTCCTGAGGATGATGGGCTGGAGCAGGTGCTTCTGTTTGATTCTTCGTATTGTTTCAATTGAGGAATCCCAACTTATAAACCCTGAACTCTCACCTCTGTTCCAGTAGCCTTCCCCTAACTTACCTAACTCCCTTCAATTTTTTTACAAATCTTTGTTCTGATTCTGTGCAGACTTCCCTTGTGTGCTCTCTCTATGATGCTTCAATCCAAGCTTGTTTTCACCCCCAAAATGCTTCAGCTGCCCCTATGTTCCTGAAGCCCCCTCTTCTCTGGCCTATAGGACCTCCAGCAGGTGATGGTGTCAGGACCCAACCTCAATGAAACCAGCATTGTGTCTGGTGGCTATGGGGGCTCTGGTGATGGACTCATCCCCACAGGTATGAATGATCAGAACAGGACAAGCTGCTTGAGTGGAGATGGGGAGAGGGATGGTTCCAGGGAGCATCAAAAGTTCAAAGTGAAGTCGCTCAGTCATGTCCGACTCTTTGAGACCCCATGGATTGTAGCCTGCCAGGCTCCTCTGTCCATGGGATTTTCCAAGCTTGAATACTGGAGTGGGTTGCCATTTCCTTCTCCAGAGGATCTTCTTGACCCAGGGATTGAACCCAGGTCTCCTGCACTGCAGGCAGACTCTTTACCGTCTGAGCCACCAGGGAAGCCCTAGACTATGGAAACATAGACTGTGTCTAAGAAGGCTTGCATTTTGTTTGGAGATCCTTGAACCTTGATCCTTGAACTAGAACCTCTGCTAGTATGAGCCTTATGGAATCTCAGCCCCGAAGCCAGCTCCCAGAATTGTGCTTTTGCTCCCACTTGCAGTTTAGCCCCACTTGTACCTTTCCCTGCTGTCACTACCTAAGACAAGCAAAGAACTCTGTTTCACAGCTCTCCTTCCCCCTAACCTGCTCTAGAGCCTGAATCTGATTAGGAACTTCTCAGAGTTTTAATGTGACTGTTCACGTTTAGAAGAACAAACAGTTGTGAATCTCACACTGGGATTTGGGAATTGTCAACCGGGTGTTCTGTTTGCTGGACTCCCCATCCATGATCAGTCTCCCCATCCATGATCAGTCTCCCCATCCATGATCAGTCTCCCCATACTGGGCCTACTTCCTGCTGTTTCCTCTACCCCTGTACACATGCCACTCCCTCTTCCCCCCTTTTCCAACCCTCACTTTAAGAAGAGGCCAATGTGTATGGGATTTGGGTCTCAGGGCACAATGTATAAGTTTCTCCTAGTGAGTAAGAGAATCTAATTGTCTCTAGCTTCTGCTCTTTCAGGGAAGTCATTTTCATGTGCTGGGAGGGGAGTTGGGGGGGAACCACAGAGGTGTCTGATTGTATCTGAGAGAGACTGGAGTCAGAGAACTTGGTCCTTTAGGGTCTGGCCGCCATCCATCTCACAGTGCTACTCCTGCTGGTCCTGGAGATGAGGTGGCTCGGGGCATCGCTGGAGAGAAGTTCGACATCGTCAAGAAATGGGGCATCAATACATATAAGGTGGGATTCAGTCACCTCTCCCTTCCCCCAAACTGCCCTGGGTACCTTTTCCCCATCTTCCAGATCCTAATATCCCAGCTATGGCTGAGACTCGGAAGCCTGGGGATGCTGGGGTAGGTGCCTTTTGCGGGGACAAGGTACTAGGGTCTCTGACCTGCTCCCCCACTTCTCATTAGTGCACAAAACAGCTGTTATCAGAACGATTTGGCCGAGGCTCCCGGACTGTGGACCTGGAGCTGGAGCTGCAGATTGAGCTGCTGCGTGAGACGAAGCGCAAGTATGAGAGTGTCCTGCAGCTGGGCCGGGCACTGACAGCCCACCTCTACAGCCTGCTGCAGACCCAGCATGCACTGGGGGACGCCTTTGCTGACCTCAGCCAGAAGTCCCCAGAGCTCCAGGTGCCTCGGCCAGGCCAAAGAGGGTGGGGGGACTGGGCCGGGGCCCTCCCAGGCAGTCACCCCTCAGCCTCCCTCCCTCCCTCCCTCCTGCAGCCCAGAGGGAGAACCCCTCCAGGGTGGGCCCAGCCCCGCCCCCAGCAGCACTCACCTGTGGAGGCAGCCTAAGGGTTTGTACAGAGGTCCAGAAGTGGGAGGCGGTGGGGGAGGCGGCACACTAGGTGCCTCACAAGTAACCCTTCTCTGCATTGACGAGAATGCCTTCTGTGCTCAGCCTAATCAGAGCCCCTCCCTTGCCTGCTGCACTAGCTTTCCCTATTCCAGTCCTGTGAACAGACCCCCCACTCCCACAGTCCTGCCCCAGGCAGCCCCAGGGTGGCCCCACTAACTTTCTGGCTAAGAGAGCCTTGCTGGAGGCAGTCCTGACTTGTTCCAGTGTCATTGGCTGTTTCCTCCTGGCAGAGGAGGGGGAGGAAGGGCCCTTTAGCTCCAGTCAGGTGGTGACTGTTACTCAGGCCTGTCCCTTCCTTCTGCCCTCAGGAGGAATTTGGCTACAATGCAGAGACGCAGAAGCTGCTGTGCAAGAACGGAGAGACATTGCTAGGGGCTGTGAACTTCTTTGTCTCTAGCATCAACACATTGGTAACCAAGACCATGGAAGACACTCTCATGACTGTCAAACAGTATGAGGCTGCCAGGTGTGGGCACTGGCAGGGCCTAGGGTTTTGGGAGTTGGCTGGCATGGGTGAAAGTTTGAGCTTTAGGGGCAAAAGAATTGAGAAAAGTAGGAGAGTGTGTGGAGGGCAAAGGGGTGGAGACCAGCCCATATCACCCCCTCCCCAGGCTGGAATATGATGCCTACCGGACAGACTTAGAGGAGCTGAGCCTAGGCCCCCGGGATGCAGGGACGCGTGGTCGACTCGAGAGTGCCCAGGCCACTTTCCAGGCCCATCGGGACAAATATGAGAAGCTGCGGGGAGATGTGGCCATCAAGCTCAAGTTCCTGGAAGAAAACAAGGTGCTAACCCCACCCCTTTGACCCAGCCCACCTTTCCATCTGTACCACCGACCTTCCCCTCAAACTCCCCATCACTGAATGGGGAAATGCATCTTGGCTAAGGAGTAGGAACATTCCCCAGCCCACTCAATCCCTGGACCTTTCCCTATCACCCTCCCTCTGATCCCTGGCGCTTTTCTATTAGAGGATTTGGCTGCTGATCCCAAGAACGCCACTGGGAAAAAACCACCCCTTGAGCTTAGGTGCCAGAACCCCTGGCCCAGCCAGTCAAGTTAGGTTTCTCCTATTACAAGGCTTTTATCCCTTGATTTTCTTGGTGGAGTTCAGCCCCCACTCCAAAAGCACCATCAGAGCAGAGTCCATGTGCCCCTGATTTGGGTTCAGGATCATAGCCCCTCAGAAAGGGTGTCTGAGTCCAGTCTCAGCTGACCCTGCTGGACCCCCAGATCAAGGTGATGCACAAGCAGCTGCTGCTCTTCCACAATGCCGTGTCTGCCTACTTTGCTGGGAACCAGAAACAACTGGAGCAGACCCTGCAGCAGTTCAACATCAAGCTGCGGCCTCCAGGAGCTGAGAAGCCCTCCTGGCTAGAGGAGCAGTGAGCCACTCCAGCCCAACCTGGCTATCAAGAAGGACATCGGGAGGGGTAGTCCCAGGGTGGGGGAGATTTGGACATGGGACATCCCTTGCCACCTGCACTCTGGCTTGGGTTCCCTATCCCTGGCTGGGGCCTGACAGGGGGCCTGCAGGCCCAGCAGCTGCAGCCCTGTCCTTTATCTTCCTGGCCACTGGGCTTCATTCCCAGATCTTTTCCTTTCACTCCACAGCCAAAGGCTATGACAAAACCACTCCCTGGCCAATGGCATCACTCCTCAGGCCTATCCCCAGTTTCTGGGGTGTGCCCCCTGACCAATGGCAGAGCCTCAAAAGGCCCTGTCAGCCAATGGCAGCTCTTCTTGGGCTCCCCTGGGCCAATGATGTTGCCTCCAGTACCCTTTGTCCCTCCTCAATGCGTGCCCATTGCAGAGAAGGGGACTGGGACCAAAAGGGTGGGGATATGGGGAGCCCCATTTTTGGCCGTGCATCTGAATGGGTCTCCCCTCACCTGCCCACCCAGTTTAATTGTGCTTAGAGCCCTGGAAGATTGGGACCTAGCACTAGGAATAAACCTTTCATAAAAGCAGGCCCAGTGAGGTCAATTTGTGGGGGATTCTAGGAGGGTGGTCTGGGTGGAGAAATGCTCAGTTTAATCATACATCAAAATCCTGCCATTTTAGGAGAGCTGGGGCCAGATAGCTGAAGTCACAGGTTTCTTGAGAGCCTAGTCCCCTCCCCCAGCCCCAGTAGGAGCCAAAGCTTTATTTGCCCTTTAGGCTTGTGCCAGGATAGCAACGTATCTTAAAACACAGGGCCCAGAGCGGGTTGGGCCTACCAACCTCCATCATCTGTTCATTCATACAGCAAATATTTACTGTACTGAATGCTTTTATTTGCTGCTGCTAGACCCTGGGGAGACATCAGAGAATAAAACACGGTCCCTGCCCACAGTGCTTACGGCCTAGTGGGGGATAGAGGCAAGTAACTAGGCAACTACAATACAGTGATAAATACTAGGATACAGAAGCACAGAGGATGGATGCTGGATGGAGCCTAGATGGATAGAGGTGGGGATGTCAACTTGAAAGCTGAGAACTGAGGGTAACTAAATGGTGACCAGGTAAAGAGTAAGGGGAAGAGCATCTTAGGCAAAGATGCCAGTGTATGTGAAGGCCCTGAGTAGGAACTGGGAGAAATTAGCTTGGCAGAAATGAAGGGGGAATGGCTAGAGGATGACTACAGAGGCAAGGTAGCAGATCATGCTGAGCGTTTTCAGGCTGCTTAAGGACTTGCCCTTTGTACAGAGAGCTGTTGAAGCCTTAACAGAAATTTGATGGCATGAAGGACATTTAGGGTTGAGGAAAGAAGCCTGTGAGGCTTAAAATAGTGTTCTACAGACCCAAGTCACCTCATATTGGGTAGTCTCCTAGCCCTGGCCCCAAATTACAGAGCAATCATGAACCCTGAGGCTCATTCACAGACACCAGAGCACCTGTGCCAGAACTGAGGCAGGTGAAAGTCAAGGCACTTCCCAGGGTCCCTGCTGCACCCAGATGTTGAGCCCAAACCTGAACCTTGTGTGTTGCAAGAAAGCTCCCTAACAGCATTTTCATTTAGTGAGGGTCCAGGTACCATTGCCCTATATCCCTTAGCCAAGGAATGCTCCAGAATTCAGCATGGTCCTCTACCTCAAAAGCTGCAGTTATCTGACAAATTTGATTATTGAGTGGTGGCCCCCCAGCTTATGGGTCACTGGGATACTTCAACGTGAAACGTTCTGAGGCTCCAAGTGACTGGAGCCAGGACCTACAAGCAGAACTAAAACCCTGTTTCCAGCCCTTTCTACCTGAGTGAACAGGGTTACTGTCTGGGGAGCCGAGGACCCTCCGTTCTTTCCATTGCAAAACACGGCTAATGAAAGAAGCTACCTATTGAGATGATGAGTATTAAAGAAGATCATTTATTTAAGGTGATGCGTTATGTGTCTGGCACATAATAAGCAGTCCCTGCTAACAGTTACACTTTTTATTATTTTCCACTGGGACTGGTTTTCCACAATGTGATGATTCTGAGAATCGCTCTGGTCTTGGATGGTGGAAGGGAGTCGCTAGATGGTCTGAACCATAATTTCCTCGCGAGGGGGCTCCTGAGGGAGAGCCAGGCACTTTGAGCCAAATCAAGCCCCATCTTTCTCGGCCGTCAGCCCCTTCTGCCAGAGCTCTGGGTACTGCCCTTCCACTTTGGGGCTCTTTCGTCGCCGAGAGATCCGCGCCGAGGCACAGGCGATCCCTGTCTCCCCCGCTCAGCAGAGACCACACTAGCATAGTCCGTAGGAGCCCCCCAAGACAGCCTGGAAGGGCACCTCCGGGAGGCAGCCCTTACCCGCTCCCAGAGTCCGAAAACCCTGCTGCCCAGACGCCTTTTCGTAATGAAGCGTCCGCCCAGTCCCTGAGACCGACTAAGCTGCCCTTTCCTGGAACCGTCAGGACTCAGAGGCAGCTGGCGGGGATCGAGGATCCGGGATCCGGGATCTGGCTCAAGGGTTGCCCAGCCCGACCGCAGAGGCACCGCCTGCAGGAGCCTCAGGGGAGTCGGGGGATCTGAGCGGGTGGGGTTGGGGCGGGCGGGGCCTCCGCGGCGGCGGGCGGAGCGTGGGTGGGTCTTCGGTCTCCCAGCCGACCCCTCCTCCGGCTGGTCCGCAGCCCCGCCCCGGCCCCTCCCTCCGGCCTGTGCGGCGGGTCCGGCGGCGGCGCCGGCGCGGGGACAGGCGGAGGCGCGGGACGTGGGGCGGCGCCGCGGGCACGGCCGGGCGGACGGGCGCTGGCAGCAGGGGCAGCGCCGCGGGCCCTCGGAGTGGCCGCAGTCCTGGTCTTGGCCCTCCCATCCTGCCTGGCCGCGGTGAGTGCGACGGGCGGCCCCCAGGGGTGCGTTTGTGTTCCTGTCTGCCCGGGTCCGGGTCTGGGTCGGAGCGGCGATGTGTCTGTCCGAGTGGCTGTGGGTGGGGGCATAGATGCTTTTTAAAAGCTGTGCCTCTCTCTGTCCACGTGAGGCGTGTCCCTGTCCGTGAGAGCCGTAGGGGGATTCTTCGGGCTGTGGCTGCTCACGTGAGGTCCATGTTTGAGGGGGGAGGCGCGGGTGGATGGGTGATGGTTCCTTAGAAGAGCGCAGGGTTTGGGAGCTTGTGTATGTTGGCGGAGGGTGTCGAACAGTGCGGCCGAGGATGATGGGGGGTGGGGGCGCGGGTGGGGTTGCTGAGTGGGACTCTGGAATCTAGTGGCCCAGCTTGTCTGAGGGTTCCTTTCTCCCTGGTGCAGACACTTCCACCCCTTGCTACCCTCTCCGTCCTCAGGCACCTAGAGGCCCATCGGCGGGTATAGAGGACAACCTTTCCTCCTCTAGCCCTGGCCTCAGGACGGGCAGCCTCATCCGGAGGCTGTTTCTTGTTGGAAAGGACTCTTCTGTTTCCCATGCAGCCAGAACCCCGCCTGGAGGACCCCAGGCTCCTCCCTGGTTCTGGCCTCCTCCCTTCTGGACTTGGCTTCAGATCATGGGCTGCAATCCTGCAGGGACAGATGGTTGCAGGTTGGAGGGGCAGGCTGCACCCCAGGGAGGTCAGTCCGCTAAAGGCAGGTCCTGGGCTTGTTCCTGTGCGAGGGTCTCTGATGTGGAAAGCATAAACGAGGACTGGCCCCTGGTGGAAGATGAGATCTGGGAGGTTGGAGCAGGTGCAGAGGTCTTCACAGGTCTCTCCCTGCCTGTCTGTCCAGCTCATCAGTGCCCATTCATTCCCTAAGCAGGGCTGTGATTTGCTGCAGAATTGGAATCAGCTGCAGGCCTGACAGGTGCCCTGCCTCCCTTGGCTTGCATGCCTCCAGTGACAGAGCACTTACTACCTTCTGCTATGGGGAAGCTTCTTTATGTTGAGTGGAGGTCTTTCTCCTTGGAACTTTGTTTCCTTGTCTTGTTATTGCCTTTGATTTTGCCTCTCTGTCTGGTGAGAGGGAACTGCAGTGATTTAAACATGGCTCTTTTGTCACCAACATATACCGAGCACCTCTGTGTGCCAGGTGCTGCCTCAGCCACTCAGGGCACAATGGCATTCTTGCTGAGAGAAGAGCCTGAGCAAAGCCCCATAGTTTGTATAGTATTTGTGTTTAGAAAAACAGAGCAAAATCATTTTGCTAGGCTAGGGTAGAGGGTGTTCAGAAGGAGTGTCATTGGTGCCCTCAACTCAGTAAGAGAGGTAGACAACTACAACCACTATCTAACACACCTAGCCTTGCTGTGAAAACCAGAAATCAAATACTCAAGGTTGTACAAGGTTGAATTTGATCATGGACACATATTACAATCTGTAGAGACCTTTGGCTGGACAGAGAACCTTGGGAATCTCAGATCTGGGGAAGAGAAAGATATGCCACCCACACACACACAATTTGCAAGTAAGGGGATGGAGTAGGAACTTGTCCAGAGTCTTACCTTGCATTAGTGAGGTTAGTTAGAGTCAGGACTAGCCCCTGAATCTCCTGACCTTTAACCAAGACACATTTTAGGAACAGAAGCAAGGATATAGTCATAGCCTATATCTGAAAATTGGACAAGAAGGAATTGAGAAGACTCCCAGGATTCTGGCTGATGGAGCTAGATGGACGGTGGTGGCTTTTATTGAGATGAGAGATGCAGCAAGATGAATAGGTTAGGGGAAAGTGAAGTCAGTTTTAGACTAGTCTCTAGCATCATCCCTGTACAGATGTCCTAGGTACAGCTAGATATATAGGTCTGGGTTCAAGAAAGTTTTCTGCATAGGAGATAAGACTTTGGGAGTCGTTAGCAAGTGGATGGTAACTGAAACCATGGGAGACGGTGAGATCTCCCAGAGTATGAAAGTGAGGGGAGAAAAGGCCCTAGAACAAAGCCCTGAGGAACTAGACAGATAAGGAATGGACAGTGAAGGAGCAGCCAGAGAGGCAAGTAGAGAACTGACATCAAGTGGGTCATGATAACATCAAGTACAGCCACTGTCTTTTTGAATCTTGCTCTCTTGCCCAACTGGTCCATGTTTCTTAATCTTTCATGCTTCTGTTCCTTGACTCACTGTTTTCCCAATGTACTTATCCTATTTGTCCCTCAAGATCCAGTTCATATATCCCTTCTTCCGAAAGTTTTCTTTATTCTCCTCCCCTACCTTCAGAGTTAGATACTTCCTCCTCTTTGCTGCCACTGTAGTTTGAATATGTTAATATCATGACACTTATCACATTGTAGGTTATATATTTACAAGTCTGATTCCCACCCTAGTCTGAGAACTTGTAAAGGACAGGGAGTGTGTCTGTTTCAGCATTGTGTCTCCAGTAACTGTTTTAAGGGCCTTGTCCAGAGTGCCCAGGAAATTTGATTGCTTGATAGGTTGATCAGCTGATTGAATGGTTCATTCACCTACTCAGTCTAGCAGTAGGAGGCAAGGAGAGTGGTACTGCAAATTTCATCACTTTCCTTCCTTGCCAATCTTACTGCAAGGGTTCCTTGGCTTTGAGGACTTTACCTCCTCCAAGGTTTCAACTGTTCCAGGGAAACCCCAGAGATAGTAACCTGCAGCATTTGTCATTTTGCTGAGGCTTCAAATGATCGAGTAGACTTGGAGGCTAGTGAACAGGAGAAAGTCATTTTCAGAAGTGAGTGAACCTAACTGGCCTCTTGCAGCCACTGTTTAACAATGCCTTGGTCACCCACCTTTACTCACAGCTGTATAAGTAATGTTATACTGGGACTCCTGTGAGGTTGTAGGGGGAAGTCCTGGAGGAAATTAGATGCTGCTTGAGAATTTGGAGAAACTGAAAAGCCTTGAAATACATCCTTTGCAGATGTCAGAGATCTAGTGGAATCAGCACTGGCTGTCTTCATTTGCTCACAATCAACTTCCTCTTCAGCCCCCTGGATCTGGCATCCTTTCCTCCAGCCCTTGGAAACCACACTCCCTGGGGTTAATACCAGCTCTTTTAGAGCTTTAGATCATGGGAACTCTTTGCAGCATTTCACAGTGAAGACTGTTCTCTTATCCATGAAGCTGTCTTCTCCCTTTGCTTTCAGGATATCTTTCCTGATTCTCCTGCCTCTTTGGCTACATCTTTTCAGCTTGTTTGCAGGCTTTGCTTCCTTAAATGTTGAAGTTCCTTGGGGCACAGTCACAGGCTTTCCTTTCTCATCTTATACCCTCTCTGGATGATGTCATCCACTTCGATAGCTTCAGGCACCATGTCTACACCAAGGACTCCAAATTCATTATCTCCAGGCCAGACCTCTTTCCTAGGCTCCAGCTTATCTTTCCAATTGCCAGCTGGATCTCTCCACTCGAAAGTCCTGTAGGCACCTCAGATTCCTTTTACTAAACACTGAGCCTGTCACCCTCCCATTCAAACTGCTTGTCTTTCAGAGTTTCCAAGCTAGAAAACTGTGAATCATCTCTAATTCTTTCTTCTCCCTCTGCTCTTCATATCTAATAACTGGTCACCAAGTTCTGGGATTTCTTGCTATGAAATCCACTTCTGTCACCTCCCTTTTGCTACTCCACTAATCAAGGTCACTCTCATCTCTCCTCTAGAATATCATGGCAGTCTCTTAGCTTTCTACTTGTGACACCCTTCATCTTTTTTCCACACTGCAGTCAAAAATTTACTCTCCTCTCTCCCTCACCCTGTACTTAAACTCTCTCCACCTCCCCACCCTGCCCCTAAAAGGTTTCCTTTGCTCTTTGGATAAAGGCTTAACCCCCTACCAGTGTAGAGTCAAGTCTAAATTCCTTAATAAGACCAACAAAACATTGTGATCTAACTGCTGCTTACTCCATCTCATTTCTTAGCCCTCCCCTGTCACAGTGTTTGATTCAGTCTCCTGTTGCAAAAGACATGCTCTGTGTAACTCTTACCCATCCTGGAGCTCTTGAATGGCCTTTTCTTCTGGAGAATTCCCTTGACTTCCAACCTTTAGTACCCTCTTCCCCTGCCCAGGATCTAGGTTAGGTGACTCTTAGCAATCTGTCCTTCCCCATCATAGCCCTCACCATATTGCACTGCAGTAATCTATTTATTGGGTTTCCCTGGAGGTTCAAACGGTAAAGAATCCACCTGCAATGCTGGAGACCTGGGTTTGATCCCTGGGTTAGGAAGATCCCCTGGAGAAAGGAACGGCTACCTACTCTTATTTATTAGATTGTGGAATCCATGAAGGCTAAGCTGTGACTATTTATCTTTGTATCCCCAGACCTAGCAGAGGTGCTGAATGAATGCTGAAAGAGGAAACCTTTAGAACCTCAGTTAAAAGATGGGAAGGATAAGGGATGCAGAGATGGCAGTAGGCAGCCTGAGGAAGCAGGGTGAAATCTCAGCTCTGAGTTCAAGATCTTCCGAATGTCTGCTGTGATAAACAGTTCATTTAAACCATGGCCTATAGGACCTTGGGGGCAATGAGATGGGAGTGGTGGGAGCAGAAGCCCAGGAGACGAAGGGAGCCTAGTGATTTAGGCGAGGGCGGGGGATGAGGGAGTTGGGGAGTGGGTATGACCTAAGCGGCTGTGTGCCCAGCACGTCTGGGTGGGGAACTGAAGCAGGAAGGGGAAGGGAGGGAGGAGCTGTCAGTGCCTGGATGGAGCCCAATCCCCGCCCCTGTGTGACAGGCTGGGAGAGCCCCTTGGGCTTGGAGAGAGGCGGAGCCTGACTTCCAGCTGCCCAAGAAGGGCCGGGTGGACCACTCCTACTCTTCCTCCCAGCCCTGCCCTTTGCCAAACAGAAGCATCAGCTTGGCCCTGGCCTCCTGTTCCTTCCGCCAACCCTCAATCTGTCCTCTTCCTGCTGGGTTGTTGTCTTTGTATTAAATCTCCAGATTCAGAACCCATCATTTCTGGAGAAGGAACCTCAGAATCCCAGTGCCCACATCAGGGAGGATGCTCACAGGGATGCCTTCCACCCTGCCCATGCCCACCCTCACATAAACATGAGACACATGCAGCCGAGCCTCTCTCCTGCCCCTCCACAAACCTGAAGAGGGCTCTGGACTGGCCCCATTGCATTCATTCATTCATCTTTAGAGAGGCCCATGCTACATTGAGCTGGGCACAGAAAGGGATGGCCTTCCCCTCGTCACTGCCTGTTTTGAAGTAGTCTGATTATCTTTCTGCCTCCTTTCATGCCCATGTTTCTCTCTTAAATGGTTTGCATCCACTATGTTAATTTCTTCATCTCCAGTCATCCTTCCATCACTCTGACTTGGCTTCTGCCCTTTCCATTCCACCACATCCAAATCTGTTGGATACCCTCAGTCTTTATCTTCTTTCACTGCTCCTCCTTTCTTGAGTCAATCTCTTTCCTGGATTTCCTTGATCCCATACACTCTTGCAACCCACTCCAGTACTCTTGCCTGGGAAATCCCATGGACAGAGGAGCCTGGTGGGCTGTCGTCTATGGGGTCGCACTGAGTCAGTCATGACTGAAGTGACTTAGTAGCAGCAGCAGCATACACTCTTGGTCTTCCTCCCATCCCTCTGGGTTCTCCTTCACTCTTCACTCTCTGTCTCTAAATGGTCCCATCCATTATCATTGCTGTGCATGCATGCATGCTCAGTCACTTCAGTTGTGTCTGACTCTTTGTGACCCTATGGACTGTAGCCCGCCAGGCTCCTCTCTCCATGGGATTCTCCAGGAAAGAATACTGGAGTGGGTTGCCATGCCCTTCTCCAGGGGATCTTCCCAACCCAGGGATCAAACCTGAGTCTCTGGCATCTCCTGCATTGCAGGCAGATTCTATACCCACTGAGCCACCTAGGAAGCCCCACCATTGCCCTAAGTATCCTTAATATGCCAGTGCTTCCAAGTCCAAAACCAGTCCAGACCTCTCCCTTGAGCTCCTATATTCTATTCCTTACTTGACAACTCTACCTGGGTTATCACTTCTCAGACATAATGTGGCTAAAATAGAACGCCCAAATCAGTTCCTCAGCTTCACTGTCTCTGGGCACAGTCCACCATCTGCTCAGGTGGGAAACCTGTGAGTCCTTATTGCCTTATTCCTTTCCTCTCCACATCTGGTCAATCATGATATCCTTTTGACTCAACCTTATGGTTATTTCTCAGCTCAGTCCACCTTTTTGCTTATAGGCTGGTGGCTCAGATGGTAAAAAGTCTGCCTGCAAACTGGGAGACCTGGGTTCGATCCCTGGGTCAGGAAGATCCCCTAGAGAAGGAAATGGCAACCCACTCCAGTATTCTTGCCTGGAAACTCCTATGAATAGAGGAGCCTGGAGAGCTACAGTTCATGGGGTCACAAAGAGTCAGACACGATTGAGCAACTAACACACTGCTAATACCCAACATCAGCCTACCTAAAGAACTGGGATAGCCTCCCAAGGGGTCTTCCTGCTTCCATCTGGCTCTTCTTCAATCCTCGTGGCCACCAGAATAGCTTTTTAATTAATTAATTTTTTTTTTATAAATTGGATCATTTCCCTCCCAATTTGGGATAAAACCCAGATTCTTAACATCAAGGTCCTTTGTCATCTCATTCCCAGAGTCACCTCCAGTCTTTTATTCCTTTGTTCTAAGCATGTGGTCCTTTCGGGTTCTCAATGACCGATTTGCCTAAGAGCTCTCCTTCATGTTGTTCCTTTAGCCTGGAATAAATTCCCTCCCTCAGTCCCTAATGCCTCTACCCTCATCCCTGCCATTTACCTTCTAGCCCCTCAAAACTCTGCTTAAAAATCACCTGCTTGGAAAGGCCTTCCTCAATCACCCAACTGAAACCTCATAACTTTCTCATAGCACCCTTTCTTCTGTATAGCACTCCCTTCCCCAAATTTGTAATTATATATATATATATTCATTTATTTACTTTTTAAATATCTGTCACCACCTCCCCACCACAAGGACAGTGACCATATCTGTTCTATTTATCACTCTATCCCCTGTGCCTGTACAAAGTAGGCACTTAATAGTTATTGAATTACTGAATTTCTTCAATAAATACAAACCAATCCTTATGTCAGACTCTGTGCTAAGTGCTAGGATTAAAAATGAATAAAATATAATACCTCTCTTCAAGAACTCTGTATAGAGTGGAAGAAACCAAGAAACAACAAGAAAATTACAGTGTAGTGTATAAGGGCCAGGATGGAGGAAATACAGGGTGCAGAATGACACAAAGGTGGAGCACCTCATCCAGACCTCAGGAAATCAGGGAAGGCCTTCTGGAGGAAGTGACATTTACACGCAGACGTGAAAGATAAGCAAGAAATTAGTCAGACGAAGTAGGGGTTAGAAGAGGATCTCAGGCAGAGGGAACAGAATGTGTGACTGCCCAGAAGCAAAAGAGAACAAGGAGTTTTCCAGGAACTGAAAAGAAACCAGTGTGACTGCTCACAGAATCATGAGATGTGAGGTTGTAGAGGGAGGTATGGGCCAGACAAAGCTAAGCCTTGTTGGCCAATTTAAGGAGTTTGGACTTTGTCCTCTGGACAATGGAGAACCATTGAAAGAATTTAAACAGGGAGTTAGTGACTAGATGGAATCCGTGTTTAGAAGCTTCATTCTGGCTGCAAGGGGGATTGGTGACAAGCAGGCAAGGAGACAAGGACACCAGTTAGGTTGTTGCTGTATTGTTGGAGAGAACTGGTGACAGCATGAATTGAGGGTGGTATCTGTGCATTTGGAGTAAAGGGGATAAGATATTGGGGAGGCAGAATCCATGAGACCTGGATACTGATTGGATGCGGAGAAGAATGTGACCCTGGGCAGTTGTGCTGGGAGGTGGATCAGAGCACTGCTAGAGGGGCTGTAGGTGGCCAGAGGAGAGACACTCTATCGGAAAAGCCTCCTGGGGGAGGGTTTAGGGGAGGCAAAGGAGATAAAGGGCGGGTGTGTCAGTGAAAGTGTACATCCCTGTACTGTGCACTTGACTGTACTTGACCGACACAAGTGTGAATCCTCAAAACAACTGTTTCAAGTAGGGATCAGTATTCCCATAACTGCAAATTATGGAAACTGAAGCACAAAGAGGATATATAAATTGTCCAAGGTCACACAGCTGGGAAGAGGCTGAGCTGGGTTTGAAGTCCAGTCTAACCTGATGCCTGTGCTTTTGACCAGAGCAGTAGGCTCAGAGGGTCCCCAGTCCAGCTACTTCACCTTGCCCCATTCCCGGCAGGGAAGAAATGGGGCTAGTGCTTTTCAGGGACTGTGGGTGGTGGGGATCACGCGGAGGAAGGGAGTGCTGGCTTCCCTGGTGCTGACCATCTCTCTGGGTACAGGCTGGTGTGAGTGGCAGGAGCCACCCGTGGGCACCATGGCGAAAAGGGAAGACAGCCCTGGCCCGGAGGTCCAGCCGATGGACAAGCAGTTTCTGGTGTGCAGCATCTGCCTGGATCGGTACCGGTGCCCCAAGGTCCTGCCTTGTCTGCACACCTTCTGTGAAAGGTGAGGGGGTGTGTACTGGGGAGGGATGAGGACCTTGCAGGCCCTCTGGAGAAGGGAGTGGCGTGTGTAAACCTGTAAGAGGTGAGGGAGATATGTGCACACGTGGAGGGGAGCAGATGAACCCTGACCTACAGAAGATGAAGGTTTGGACCTGCGAGAGGACCAGTGCTTTCCTAACACTGGGTGGCGCCTCCTGCCGAGAACAGGGCCTTCTGTGCCCCTGCCCAAACCCTGAGGCAGCCTTCGACATCACCAGAGAAATCAAACAGAACTGAGGCTCTCAACCAGCTCTGGCACCAGAAATTTCTGACCAGTGGGAGGATGTTCAAAGCTAGGTCTATCCTCCCTGCCCATCCTCATTGTCATCCTGAGGTACTGAGTGGAAGGCAACCCCTCCCAGCCTCTGGGCCTCTATCTATTATTCATTCACTCAACAAATATTTATTTATCGAGCAACTACTATGAACCAGACCTGTCCCAGGTGCTGGGCAAGCAGTGATAAGCAAAAACAGATATGATCCTTGCTCTTAAAGGGCTGACAGTATAGTGAAAGAGGAAGATAGTAATCAAATCATCATACAGCCGGACTACTGATAAATGTAATATTGCAGATAAATGTAATATTGATACAGATAAATGTAATATTGCACCCTGAATGAGTGCTGCAAATAAAGTGCTAAGATGGGATCTGTTAGAATTTAGAGAATCAGAGAAGGCTTCCCTAAGGTCTGATCCAGAGGCTGGATGGCAGTTAACTGAGTGAAGGGAGTGGTCAAAGCCTTCCAGGCAGAAGGCAGAACACGGGGAGGCCACGTGGCATGGGTACCTGCATTGGGTGAGAGGCTCTAGAGGAAGCCCGGCAAGGCTGGAGCATAGTGAGTGCAGTTGCGAGTGGCCTGGGACAGAGCTGGAGCTCAGACAGAGAGGGGCTTTGTTGACCACTTGGGAAATTTTGTTCTTAGCCTGAGAGCCACGTGAAGCCTTTGAAGGGTTCCATGCATGATCACATCTGTATTTTGACAGTATTGTCTCTCTCTTATCCCTTATTGTTCTGCGGTGAGTTACCAGATCCCTGGGTCTTGTCACCATTGCCTCCACCCCACCCTCCCAGCCCCTTCACTGAGCCCAGCTCTGCCCCAGGGATGCTCTTCCCTTCCAGCCCTGCTCTTTCAGGTTCCAGCTCTACTGCTGTCTCTCCTCTTCATCAGCTGGAAGCAGTCTCAGCCTTCCTGTCTATTCTTACATCAACCTGGCTGACTTTACTACCTACCTATGCCCCTTAGTTCTTGACTGTTTCTCCAGGGATGCCCTCCATACCACTTCAGTCAGACACCCTCCCAAAGACACCCTGGATCTTGCCATCACCCAAAATAATGCCACTTCTTCTGTGGCCACAAGCTCCAGCATCCCACTCTTGGCTCCCATCACTCCACTTTCAGTACACCAGCTTTGACTGGGGGTAGATATCTAATGCCCTTGACGGCTCCCTCTTCTCCCAATTACCCGCTCCTTCCTGGACTCCCTGTCTTTCCTACCCATTCTGAATCCTATGCAGACCATACACCTTTGTCCTCTTCCAAACCCATGTGGCAGAAGCCCAATCCTGGATCTGAGCTGTAATTAGATGTCTCCACACCTTCTCCTACACCCAGATCACTGAGCACTCCTGGAAAAAAATCAGTGCCTGAGAAATTATAACAATAGCTACCATGTATTGATTGCTCACTATTTGCCAGGGACTGGCTAAGTGATTTACATGTATTGATTTACTTAATCCTTCCAACAGATACTTTATTATCCCCATTTTTAAAGAAGAGGAAACTAGGGTTCAGAGTCATTAAGTAATTAAGAAATATTTCCAAGGCTCTGCAGCAAGTTAAATAGTCAAGGTCTGAATCCAGATTTGACTGCAGAGTCTTCTCTACCAACTACCACTCACTCATTCACTTATCCCTTGGTCCCTGCTCTCAAAGACTTATGCTCTAGTGAGAAGCGATGGACAGTAGGCGAGCAAATAATCAAACAGGAGAGTCACAGTTTGGACTGTTTTCCAGGAAATAAATAGGGAGCAGGTGAGGGTGGTTGGGCCAGGGGCTAGTCTACAGAGAGTCATCAGGGAAGGCTTCTCCAAGGAAGTGAAATTTGATCCAAGACCTGAGGATGAAAAGGAAACAGGCACGTGCAGATTGTTCCAGGCATGGGGATCATCTTTGCACTGTTTCATGCAAAAGCCTTAAGGAAGGAGTAATTGGGGCATGTTCAGAGACTGGAGGAGAAGCCATCGTGCATGAATAAGGAGGAAAGTGGGGTGAAGTGAGGTAGGAAAGAGTCAGAACAGTTCATGGGGGAGCTTGGCAGTTTTAGGAAAGTGTTTGAAGTTTGTTCTAAATGCAATGGGAAACTCTGGAGGATTTTCTTTAGCAGGGAAATAATGTGACATAAATTGGGTTTTTCAAAGCTCATTCTGGCTGCTGTGGAAGAGTGGGTTCTACAGAAGCAAGAGTGGAAACAGGAAACCAGTTAGGAAGCGCTCGTAAGCCAAGCATGAGCAACACAGAGGATGGGGTTCTTGATGAGTTCAAAGGTATTCTGCAGGGTAAACCCCAGATTCAGCAAGCTTGGAAGAGAGCTACAGGGGAAAGTAAACGGAATGGTTGAAATGCAGACTTCAAGTTGATGAGACATAGTGGTGCTGGGAACATGGGAGTAGATGGTTGAGGTTAAGTAGACAAAAAAATCCTGGGGATAAGGGGGTACAGAGGCTTAGGAACTAAGAAATCTTTTTTTTTTTTCCTCACGTCATGCACAAATGTGTGATCTTAGTTCTCTGACCAGGGATTGAACTGATACTCCCTACATTGGGAATGCAAAGTCATAACCGGTGGACCACCAGGGAAGGCCCTGGAACTAAGAAATCTTGATGGTGGGTGGGTTACTCTGTGGATGTCAGAGTCATTGAGAATAAGGGCAGGAGTGTGTGTTAGGGTGGGAGGTGAGTAATAGAAGGAGAGAGTGAGCCAGGAGGAAGACTTATGGGGAAGCAACCATTAAGTCAGCAGAGACAACAGCAAGGTGGGGTGTTGTAGACAGAAGGCCTGAGCTTCCAAGGAGCTGAAGAAGGAGAGTTTAGCAGTGTTCCAGTTGGGGGTGGGGAGGACTCAACCCCACCTTCTGGCCCCGAGGAATGTGGAGTATGAGACCAAAACCACCCGAAGGGGAAACTAGGTCACCGATAAGTTAATATTTGTGAAGCACTTAGAACTGTGCCTGGCACGTGGTGTTTGTTAAATGAATAAGATAATTAATTCAGATCAAGAGGTGTAGACAACATTAAGAGGGGAGATTGAGGATATGGGAAACTTTGCACCAGTCAGATCTTCCCTCCACAAATTGGTGGTCTCCAAACACAGTGGCTCTAGTGGTAAAGAGACCGCCTGCCGATGTAGGAGACTTAAGAGACGCCAATTTAATCCCTGGGTTGGGAAGATGCCCTGGAGGAGGATACTGCAGCTCACTCCAGTATTCTTGCCTGGAGAAGTCTATGGACAGAGGAGCCTGGCAGGCTATGGTCCATAGAGTCTCAAGCAGTCCGTCACGACGGAAGCGACTTAGCACGTGTGCAAACACAGCGCCATCAGTCTGTTTCTAGCAAGACCCCTCTCCTCCTCCCTTCAGTGCTGAATCCTAGCCTCCTTGTCCTCCTGGACCCGCCTTCACCCACTCATTTGCTTTCAGCCGCTAACCTTGCCTGAAGCAAGTTGCTGCTGCTGCTGCTAAGTCGCTTCAGTCGTGTCCGACTCTGTGCGACCCCAGAGACGGCAGCCCACCAGGCTCCCCCGTCCCTGGGATTCTCCAGGCAAGAACACTGGAGTGGGTTGCCATTTCCTTCTCCAATGCATGAAAGTGAAAAGTGAAAGTGAAGTCGCTCAGTCGAGTCCGACTCTCAGGGACCCCATGGACTGTAGCCTACCAGGCTCCTCTGTCCATGGGATTTTCCAGGTGAGAGTACTGGAGTGGGGTGCCATTGCCTTCTCCTTGAAGCAAGTTAGGCATCCTAAATTTGTCCCCTGGTGCTCAAGTACAGCCACCTCCATTCCCCCTCCCTCTATCCATCCGCTCCTCCTCTTCAAGCCAACCTGAGCCACTCTCCCATCCCCAGACCTTGTCCCATGTCTTCTAGTCTCTTGCCTCCCTCCTCTGCTGGCTCGTCAATTTATACATGCTCAAGCCTCCCATTACAGATAAGAACTCTGCTTTGTCCCTCTGTCCTTCCCAGCTGCCATCCAACCCCTCAATCTCCTTTTTACTCAAACTTCCAACCTCCCATTCACTCTTCAGTTGGCAACATTTTCCCATCCTTGCCTTCCCTGACTCAGCTGCTTTTGACATTGATGACTACTCATTCCCTGCTTCTGGAATTGCTCCACTCGGCTACCCTGACACCGTCTCTCCTTCTGTCTCTCTGCCCGTTCCTCTTTGCTCTCCTCATTCAGTATTTGCTGGGTCCTGCTCTTGGCACTGTAATCCCCTTAGCCATCTGAATGTTGGTGGCCTCCCTCCCTCTCTAACCTGCCTTCTCCCCAAGCTGTCTACTGATTCCCTCTGCCTGGATGTCCCAGTGTTACAGTAAACTCAACCAGGCCAAGGCTGAACCTCCCTGTAAACTAGTCCTCTTTCTGTGTTTCTCATCATGGTGAATGGCACCACCATCCACTTAGTCATCTAAGCTAAGATCCTGGGAGTCAACCCAGGCTCATCTTTCACTCCCTGTATCTAATCAGACAACACCTCCCACTGGCTGCACTTCTTAAACACTTGTCAAATTTGTTCCATTTTGGTCTACATTGTTATTGTTCTGTTGCTAGGTCATGTCTGATTCTTTCTGACCCCATGGACTGCAGCATACCAGGCTTTCTGTCCTTTACCATCTCCCGGAGCTTGCTCAAACTCATATCCATTGAGTCAATGATGCCATCCAACCATCTCATCCTTTGTTGTCCTTTGGTCTACATTGCTATGCTAAGTCACTTCAGTTGTGTCCGACTTTGTGCGACCCCATAGATGGCAGCCCACCAGGCTCCCCCGTCCCTGGGATTCTCCAGGCAAGAACACTGGAGTGGGCTGCCATTTCCTTCTCCAATGCACGAAAGTGAAAAGTGAAAGTGAAGTCGCTCAGTCGTGTCCAACTCTTAGCGACCCCATGGATTGCAGCCTAACAGGCTCCTCCGTCCATGGGATTTTCCAAGCAAGAGTACTGGAGTGGGGTGCCATTGCCTTCTCCGTGGTCTACATTGCTAGTGCCTAAATCCAGGTCTTCCTCACCTCTTGTCTAGACTATTACAAGAATATCTTGCATAAGCACATGCATTACCTTGGATCTGCCTCTCGTGTTTCACTAGCTTTGTTATCTTGGAGCACTTAACTTTTCTGAGTCTGTTAACAAGCATCAAATATACAGTGCGTGGCACATTGCACCTAATAAATGGTAGCTGGGTGCTAGGGAGGAAGATGCTACCACCCCTTGGCTGCTGTCTCATCATATTCACAGTTACCTTCCACACAGAGAGAGTGAAGAGGAGCTTGATAAAGTGTAAACCTGGCTCTATCATGCTCCTGCAACGCCCTCCTGCTGTTGGGATAACTTCTAAGCTCCTCGGTGTGGCCCAGGATCCCTCCATGAGCTGGACTCTGCCTCTCTCTCCAGACTTCCCTTACCATTCCTTGCCTTGGAGTCCTCTCTAGCCACCTCGAACTGCTTATAATGTCCTAGTCATACTGTGCTGCTTCTGGTCACCTTCTGTATCTGGACCCCCCTTCCTCCTCTCCCTGCTTTCTCTGGTCAGATAAACAATTATTTGTCCCTGAAGATTTTGCTTAAGTCACCTCCTCTTCTGGCTTCCTGGCTACCCACTCCAGCCACCCTTGGCCAGATGCCCTTTCTGTGAATTTCCTTATTACTACATATTCTGTGTTCCATATATTTATTTGTTTTGACTGTGCTGGGTCTTTGGCACATGGGCTTCTCCACCTGTGGCGTGCAGGCTTTAGAGCATGCAGGCTCAGTAGCTGTAGTGCCCATGGTTAGTTGCAGTATATGGGGTCTTAGTTCCCTTACTAGGGATTGAACCCTGGCTCCCTACAGTGAGGGGCATTAACCACTGGACCACTAGGGATTAACCACTGGACCACCAGGGATGTCCTTGTGTTCCTTATATTAATGATCAGTAATACTAATACCCGTACATGAATTTGAGCAAACTCTGGGAGATAATGGAGGACAGAGAAGCCTGGTGTGGTACAGTCAATGGGGACACAAAGAGTCGGGCACGACTTAGTGACTGAACAAAAACAAATACTAATAGTCTACATTATATAGCACTTTGTGTGAGTCAGGCGTTGTCAGCACTTTACATTTAATCCTTCATACTTTGTGAAGCCTGTACTGTCTCCATCTTACAAAGGAGGGGTCCTTAGTACATAAAAAGTTAAGTAACTTCTCAGGGGTCACATAGCGTAATAGGTGACAGACCTGGGAATTGAACCCAGGCAGCCTAACTTCAGGACTCCTGCTTTTAATCATCACACTGTTTACTTCTACAAACTCTAATTTTGTTACTTTTTTTCCTCTATAAACTGGAAGTATTTTAGAGATAGCACTGTGGTTTATCTTTGTATTCCCAGAGCTTGGCACAAATTTGGCAAGAGTAGGCAGTCAATAAATGTTTAATGAATTAATGGCAGGGGGGTGGGGACAGGCAGTCGCACATTTTCTGTGAGAAGGGTTTGTAAACACCTGTGAAAGGTGAACCTGTGTTTGTGCACACTGTGAGGAATGCCGATACGTCTGCTCTTCTGAGACATCAGGGGTGTGTTCCCACTCAGTTGTGAGAGAGGAGGCCTCTTACCCCTGCTGGCAGGACAGGATGCGTGTGCCAGCCAGAGCGGTTTCCAAATGAATGTAACAGCACACCTGAGAGGAGAGGGACTGGCACCCATAGCGGGTGGGAGGAGGGGTGTGCTGACGCCACCTCACCCCTCCATTCCTCTGACGCCCCCTCCTCCCTGGCCAGATGCCTCCAGAACTACATCCCTGCCCAGAGCTTGACACTGTCCTGTCCGGTGTGCCGGCAGACGTCCATCCTCCCCGAGCAGGGCGTCTCCGCACTGCAGAACAACTTCTTCATCAGCAGCCTCATGGAGGCCATGCAGCAGGCACCTGATGGGGCCCACGACCCCGAGGACCCCCACCCCCTCAGCGCAGTGGCTGGCCGCCCCTCTCCTGCCCCAACCATGAAGGCAAGGTGGGCCCAAGCAGGCCCAGTGAGGCCAGGACTTGGGGTGGAGGGGCAGGAGCGGTCGGGGGAGGGGGCTGAGAGGCTGTGGGTGAGAGGGTATTTCTCTGGGTAAAGTGGTCCAGGTAAGGGGATGCACCTGGTAGGTGAGAGGCAAGGAGGGCAGGTGGGGGAGGGGAGGGGACAAAGAAGTCTGGTGTCTAGTGGATTCCTGACTGGAGTCCTTATGCTGCCAGACGATGGAGTTTTACTGTGAGGCCTGTGAGACGGCCATGTGCGGGGAGTGCCGAGCTGGCGAACACCGGGAGCATGGCACGGTGCTGCTGCGCGACGTGGTGGAGCAGCACAAGGCGGCCCTGCAGCGCCAGCTCGAGGCAGTGCGCGGCCGGTAGGCACCTGGCGGAAGAGGGCTGGTGGGGTGGTGCTTTCACAGAGGCAGAAGAGAGACCCTGGGGAGGGTGGAGATACAGGGAGGTGGCAGGGAGGGGAATTCACCCAGCACAGCGGTAGGGTCCCCAGGGAGAAGGAATGGCTTGGCACGGGCACCCTCAAGCAGCCCCACTGTGAGATGTTTCCCCTCCCCAGACTGCCGCAGCTGTCCGCAGCTATCGCCTTAGTCGGGGGCATCAGCCAGCAGCTGCAGGAGCGCAAGGCAGAGGCCCTGGCCCAGATCAGCTCAGCCTTCGAGGACCTGGAGCAAGCGTTGCAGCAGCGCAAGCAGGCTCTGGTCAGCGACCTGGAGGCCATCTGTGGGGCCAAGCAGAAGGTGCGTCTGCTCACCCTTTCCCACCACTGTCTATCCTGAGACGGCCTGCTGCCTTCCCCGCCTTTCCACACCTGTGCACACCTTCCCCTGGCCTCTGCTTTCCACCTCCTCACGTGGTCAGTAGGTGCTGCGGGCATCTGTGTCCTTTGTCCATACTCACCCTCTTGTATTTCTTTCATGCCATAGTACAAGTTCATCAGGAATCACAAGAAACACCCCCTCCCTAGCCTTACCCCCAGCACATCAGTCTTCTCACCCAGACCTCCCGGAACCCCTCCTCAGGTGTTGCAGACCCAGCTAGACACACTGCGTCAGGGTCAGGAACACATCGGCAGTAGCTGCAGCTTCGCAGAGCAGGCACTGCGCCTGGGCTCGGCCCCGGAGGTGCTGCTGGTGCGCAAGCACATGCGAGAGCGGCTGGCGGCTTTGGCGTCACAGGCCTTTCCGGAGCGGCCCCATGAGAACGCACAGCTGGAACTAGTCCTCGAGGTCGACGGGCTGCGGAGATCGGTGCTCAATCTGGGCGCACTGCTCACTACCAGTGCCACTGCACACGAGACAGTAGCCACGGGCGAGGGCTTGCGCCAGGCGCTGGTGGGCCAGCCCGCCTCGCTCACCGTCACTACCAAAGACAAGGATGGGCGGCTGGTGCGCACAGGCAGCGCTGAGCTGCGTGCGGAGATCACGGGCCCGGATGGCACGCGCCTGCCGGTTCCCGTGGTGGACCACAAGAATGGCACGTACGAGCTGGTGTACACGGCGCGTACGGAAGGCGAGCTGCTCCTCTCGGTGCTGCTCTACGGACAGCCGGTGCGCGGTAGCCCCTTCCGCGTGCGTGCCCTGCGCCCTGGGGACCTGCCACCTTCCCCGGACGACGTCAAGCGCCGCGTCAAGTCTCCTGGCGGCCCGGGTAGCCACGTGCGCCAGAAGGCTGTGCGAAGGCCCAGCTCCATGTACAGCACGGGCGGCAAACGGAAGGACAACCCCATCGAGGATGAGCTAGTCTTCCGAGTTGGTACAGCGGGGCCGAGAGCTGAACCAGAAGGGGCGGGGCGGGGCGGGGCGGGGCGGGATGGCTGGGGCCAGAGGCTCAAAATGACCTCTGTGAATTTTTGTCTGTTTGCGTTCCATCTGTTCTGTTCCCCACAGGGAGTCGTGGAAGGGAGAAGGGTGAATTCACCAATTTACAGGGTGTGTCCGCAGCCAGCAGCGGCCGCATAGTCGTAGCAGACAGCAACAACCAATGTATCCAGGTAAGCTCTCCCCTAACAGCAAATAGAGGTTCTCAGGCTATAGCCTACTCAGAAACAGAGTATCTCTGGAAGGAAAGGTGAAACCCTGCAGAGAGTACCTTTTCTTAAAGAACAATGAATCATGGCACCACCCCTCACCCAGTCACTTGCCACCCCAACCTCACTAGCCACAACAGTAACCAGCAGCTTCACAGTTGGGCACCAGGGTTTACTGAGCTAGCAGCCTCTACCTCCCAGGCTGTGGTCAGGCCCGACCGGCTCCTGGACCCCGAAGATCTGGCTCATTCTTCCTTTCCCTCTGCCTCCACCTGAGGCTCCACTGGCTGGCTTACATCTGCCCTTTTCACCACCGTGTGGTCAGGGTGCAGGCTCCGCCCTCCCCTTCTATCTTCCAACGTGCCTGTGTATCATCTGTGCTAGTCTCTGCAAATGTCCAGTTGACTAGACGGCCAAACAAGGGTAACTTGTGAAAGCGGTGCCTTCCAGTGGCTAGAACGTAATGCATTTCATAGGCGGTCCTGCCCCTGGCCCTCCTAGTGCCTCGTGCACCTGAGTGGAGCATCCACCACTCAAGAGGATGTGGTCTCTGCTGCACTCTGGGCTCCAGAAAGCTAGAAAATGTGGTTTTCTCTCTCTGATCCTTATAGTGAGCCTAGGAGTGGGCAGAGCCTATGACAATCACCAGGGTGCTAGACGCAGCAGTGCAGTTCAAAGCTCAAGGTCTGAAACCAGACACCTGGACTTGAATCCTAGTTCTGCCACTTACTGACAAGTCATGTGACCCCTCTGATCTTTGGTTAACTCATGTGTAAAATTAGGAAAAGAGTACCTCAGAGAGCTGTCTGACATAATGTACTGTGCTTGACACTGAGTGAACCTTCTAACGTTAGCTGTTGTTGACAATATCATTGTCCAGGTGGGGGCTGTAAACAAAAGCCAGGAGGTGGGAAGGTGCTGGAGAGGGCTGTTCAGGGAGCTGGAGAAAGGGGCTGGAGGGAGACTATATTAGGAGTGAAATATCTGAGGTCACGCTGTAAATGGTTTGGGAGCAGAAGCTATGGGATTTTGATTTTGATAACTGCACAGGATTGCTTCTACCTACTATAAACTTTCAGTTCTAGAAAACGTTTTGTCAAACAGCAAAACTTGTCCTTGAGCCTTACTTCACGGTGTACGTTTAAACTTCTTCCCGACCCTCTGCCTGAGTACCCCTGTCACAGATACGGCTCTCGCAAAGGTCTGTTACCTTAGGCTCAGCTCCACCTGGCCCTTGCTTTCCTCCTAGCAGACTGAAGGAGCCGGGGCTCTCGAATGAGTGTATTCCCCAGCTTGTTTAGCCTGCCTTTATTCTCACCCTATTGCTAAGCTCAGAGGAAAGGAGAGGCTCAGGTCAGCACAGGGAGGCATTTGGGTCCATCCTGCATAGCATGGAGTGGAGCAAGGTGGATGGGTAGGGCTGGTGATGAGGCCTGCTGTCGTACCCTTCACCTTCCAACTTGGTTCCTCCTCTGTATGCCAAGGGTGCTTTTTGGCACAAAAGTTGAGGTTGGGGAAACTTCTTCTGGGGTGGACACACATGTCACTTTGTCTCCCCAACAAGGGATTGTGCTTGTCTGTTGTTGCTAGGTGGGAACTTAAGAGGGAGGGCCTAGTGCAGCCCCCTCCTCACTCCAAATACTTCCTTCCCCTGCAGCAATCTTCCTGGCCCCTGCCCCCACCCATACAGACACCTCATAGCTGCTAGGAGCCTGGCTTTGAGTTCTAAAGCTGGGTTTCTGCTGCTTTCACTCTGGGGTCCTCAGGTCTGGTATGGGCCAGGCTTCCAGATGGACTGTGACTCCCTCCTTGGTCCATGAGGATTGGAGTCCTCATGAACTTTTCCTCCTTTGGAGCTGGCTATGGTGACGGCCAAGACAAATCTCCTTATGTTGAATCCGCATCAGCTGACAGGAGAGAAAAAACATTTTGTGATTTTTCGAATGAAGGGTTTGATTTGGCTATATTACATCCTTGTGTAATTAATTGTCTGAGTCCAGAAATTTTATCAGCTCTTTTGTGAGAGCATCCTCATTTCTTTCAGGCAGAATATTAATCACATTGTCCTCTGAGCTCCCTCAGCCTTTGGCCCTGGCCCTTTTCATTCTTTACTAGAATCACTGGTTTGCTTGTTTTATTTTATTTAGCCTCTCGCCCAAGTAGACTCAGGTCCTAAAGTTGCTTACTGTGACTGTGGCATAAGAGAGAGATGTTAAGGGTCAAATTAGGGCACTGGTAGATTCTAGAGATAAGTAATGTGACAGGTTTTGATGAGCCATCAGATATCAAAGGAGAGGGAGGGATCAAGAATTGCAGCGCTTGGTGCTCTGGGTAGGTAGTGTTGCCTTTTAGGAACGGGCCTGGGAATAAGTTGATGAACTCACACGTTCATGTGTGGTGAGTTTGAGATAACTGTGCAGTACCCGAGGAGAGGTGTCCTCCCCGTTCTGGTCTGGGAGTGAGCTGATGGATTCATCTGTTTGTTGAATGTCTGCTGTGCGCCAGTTGCTACACCAGTGCTGCAGTGCAGCAGCACACAAAACAGACACAGTCCGTGCCCCACCTAGGGCTTACATCCTTAGAAGGGAACAAGGCTACTTAGCAGTTATTTAGTTACAGAAGTGACAGTTCTTATAAAAAGAGCTAAAATGTGTATTATGGAGACCTAACTTTATATGTTGATTCAGGTAGTAGAATTGACCATTAAAAGCTTCTCTGCAGAAGTGACCTGGGAATTCTGAGAACTGGAAGATGAATTGGAGTTGGCCAGTTGTAAGGGGTGGGATAGGATAGGATGAGAAGAGTAAGACCCCCGTAAAGCCTCAGTGTTGAGATAGAAACGAAGCTGCTTGGAGTGAAGGACGCAGATGTGTTGCTTCACTGCCGATCTGGTTGCACCTTTTCGTCTCTCTCAGCCCGTACTGCCTATCTTCTTGTGCTGGCAAGTGCTGTCTAAGCACGGGACCAGGGCAGAACCCAGAGGCTGTTCTGGTCAGACAGGGAGGGCATGATGCAAGGTCCATCTCAGGAAGAAGTGATGTCCATAGGTGGGACCAATTCAAGCATCCCAGCAGGCCTGAAAAATGGGGATGTCGCAGGCGTGGGGACCTCAGTCCACTAAAGAGGGAAGAAGTCTGGATCAAGAACAAGACCAAGGTCTATAACTTGAGTTCTGCAAGGCTGCTCTTGGCTTTGATTTACCTTGTGTCCCTAGAGTTATAACAAAGACTTAGGCAGAGAGAGAGATGTTTTGGCTGTGAGGAATAAGCAGGAAGGCTTAGCTATAGAGAAGAAGAGCATTAAAGTAGTGTTTTAAGGATGGGGAGACCTGACCATGTTGCTAAGGTGGGGGAGGTAGAAGCAGGGGTGAGAGGTTGAAAGGTTTATTCTGTCCAGATTACTTTATCAGCCTCATAACCTGGAGGGTCCTTTCCCCTGACCCTCACCTAACCCTTTCTTGTCTGCTACCAAGTCCTGGTGAGTCTTCCTCCTTATGTCTCTTAAGTCCATCTACTTCCCTCCAGCAAGTGCCCTGGTCCAAGCCAGCATTAGTTCTCCCCTGGATCACTGCAGCACCTGACTAGTCAGCAGTTTCCAGTCTTGACTTCTCCCTGCAGCCAGAGTGCTCTTTTTACTCCTTTTCAAAAAAAATTTGGCCATACCATGTGGTGTGCCAGATCTTCGTTCTCCAGTCAGGGATCAAACTCTCACCCGCTGCAGTGGAAGCGCAGCACCTTAACCCTGAGTGTCAGGGAAATCCCTAGTGTGCTCTTTCGTAAAAAGCTCCCGTGGGCTTTTTCCAGCACCACTAAGCAATTCTTCAATTCTCAGTGGACACTGACCAGCGATCCTATGAATTTGCCTCAATTCTGATACTACCTGGAGATGGCATCACACCCACAGGTTAAAGGCTCAGCCCCGTAAGATGGCCCTCTTCAGAGGCTAATCGACAGTTCAGGTTGTCGCCTGTACTCTGACCCACCAGCTGTAAATTGGAAGCTCCTACATCCCACTCCTTGGGTTCAAATAATTAGCTACAGCAGCTCACAGAATTCAGAGAAACATTTAATTATGTTTATCATATCCTTTATTAGTATAAAGGGTATTATAAAAGATACAGGTGAACAGCCAGAAAAGAGGTACATAGGGTGAGGTCTCCTAGTGTAGGAGCTTTGGTCCCTTTGGAACTGGGGAACACACCTTCCTGGCACCAACCCGGAAGCTCATCGAATCTTGTTGTTCAAGAGGATTCATAGAGCTTAATGTGTGCTCCCCACCCCTTCTCCTTCTCGGAGGTTGGTGGGCAGAGCTGAAAGTTCTGACCCTTTAATCAGATGGTCTTTCTGGTGACCAGCCTCATCCTGAAGCTATCCAGGGGTCCCACTCTAAGTCCCTCATTAGCATAAACCCACAAGGGGCTCCTTGTGAATGACAAAAGACACTGCTACTGATTAGGAAATTCTTTCAGGGTTTGAAGAGCTCCGTGCCAGGCACTGGGGACAAAGACCAAATATATTTCATATTATAGCACAGAGTCAGATCTTATCTTGTCATTCTCCTGCCCAGAGCTTTTCAGTGACTCCTCATCGTATCCAGAATAAAGCCTTCTTCTGTTGTTTACGGAAATGCCCATCGCAGTCCAACCGCACTGGACAAGTAGTGCCCATGCTGGGCTCAAGTAGTGTACATATTGGACTCTGTGCCTTTTGCATATTGTTGACTCTTTTAAACACCTTCCTCCTCTCTCTCTACTCGCCAGCTCTGGCTCATCTCTTGGCGTCCTTATGAGGCTAACTCAGACTTCCCCTGCTCTTGGAGCCTTTCCTGACCACCCCTCACCCCTTTCACATCCTCACGATCCCAGCCACGCCTCTGCTGCATGTCCCCTAAGGTCTGCCATGTCTGATTCTGCCCTGTGCCCCAAGCAGGGTGTCAGGAAGTGCTGGTTGAGTGATGAATGAATGGGGCGGGGTCTCCTCCCTCAGGATCCCGCTCCGCTCCCTCTGTGCCCACAGTCTCTCCCCTCCTGCCCTCTCCCTCCCTCGGTCCTCTGCTCCAGGTTTTCTCCAATGAAGGCCAGTTCAAGTTCCGCTTCGGGGTCCGAGGGCGCTCGCCTGGGCAGCTGCAGCGCCCCACGGGTGTGGCCGTGGACACCAATGGAGACATTATCGTGGCAGACTATGACAACCGTTGGGTCAGCATCTTCTCCCCTGAGGGCAAGTTCAAGGTGAGAGGCCTGCTGTCACTCTACCCTGCAGCCTTGGTGGCCAGCCGCGGTGACCGTTCTAGTGCCTCCTGGTGGTCAGGGCCTGGACTGCCCGATCCATCCTCAGCCTAAGGTTCTGTTTTGGCGCCAGGTTGGGACTGCTCACCCCACCAGGCAGCCCCTAACGGGTAACCCCTTCCTGCAGACCAAGATAGGAGCTGGCCGCCTCATGGGCCCCAAGGGAGTGGCTGTAGACCGGAATGGACATATCATTGTGGTTGACAACAAGTCCTGCTGCGTCTTCACCTTCCAGCCCAATGGCAAGCTGGTGGGCCGTTTTGGGGGCCGTGGGGCCACTGACCGCCACTTTGCAGGTATTGGAGGAGGATTTAGAGACCTAGTTCCTGAAACCCCAGCCCCAGAGAACTCCCTTACATGCCCCAGTTCTAAAGACCCCTTCACCTATATTTTGGCCCTAGGGGACCCTGTCCCTACTGTACCCTAGCACCATCATCCCAGAGACCCCACCATCTCCTCACAGCCCAGCTTTGTCATCACAGAGGTTCTTCCCCACTCCGCTCAGTCTCCCGGCTTACTGCCAGAGAGCCCACTTTTTATTTTCAGGGCCCCATTTTGTGGCTGTGAACAACAAGAATGAGATTGTAGTGACGGATTTCCATAACCATTCAGTGAAGGTCAGTGCCCTCCCTCCCTCCATGGCCACTGTCCCAGCATCCTTTCCTCCTCCACAAGACCCCTCTCTCCATCACCTCCCTGCTTTCTCCCCCAAGATCATTCCTTTGCTCAATAAACATTTGTGACGTGGCTGCATTGTCCCAGGAACTGTGCTCAAAGCTGGGAATAATCACTATGTTAAAGCAAATATGTTCCCTGTCTTCTTGATTTTGGTCTAGTGGGGTTGAGAAAAAGGTGCCAGGATATTGTAATATAATGTGGCAGATTCTGTGTTGCAGGAGTGCAGGTAAACTTGTGAGGGTGTAGCAGGAGCCCTTGATTTAGGTGAGACCGAGAATGACCTGAAGCACAACTGGGAATTAACCAGAAGACAGGGGGACAGGAGAAGCCAAGCAGGCAGAAACTCTTCCCGTGTAGTTCAGGTAGTTCAGATGGTTTGAAGAAACAAGGCTTGCTCACTCCCTGAAGGGGCTTGCTCTCTTCCTAAGAGTTATGAGGAGTCACGGAAGGATTGCAGGCAGGAACGTGATGCAGTCTTATGTGTCTTAGAGCGCTCTGGCTGGGGTGAGACTAGAGGCAGAAAGATTAGTCTTCTGCAGTAATCCAGCTGAGCACCATTGCAGTGGCGGTGTATGCACAAGGTACAAATCTGACACAGACTCAGCGGCTTATGGTAGTAACGAGAGGTCAAGCAGAGGAGAAGGTGGGGTTGAGAGTGACTTGTGGCCACCAGGGTGTTGCCAGTCACTGGGAAGTAGAATGAACTGCCTTCCCAGGGAAGATGAGCTGCCCAAGGGACATCAGCAGGGGTGTCCAGTAGGCAGTGGGATGCATGGACGTGAAGCCCAGGGAGAAGAAACTGGTTTACAGCTGCAGATGCAGGGGTCCTCCGCCCTGGGGCTTCACCCCATCCTCCTCCAAGGCCCTGCCTTCTGCCCGAGGCCGGGTCCCCAGCCCCCAGACCTTTTCTCTGCCAGGTGTACAGTGCCGATGGGGAGTTCCTCTTCAAGTTTGGCTCCCATGGCGAGGGCAACGGGCAGTTCAACGCTCCCACGGGGGTAGCCGTGGACTCCAATGGGAATATCATCGTGGCCGACTGGGGCAACAGCCGCATCCAGGTGAGGAAGGCCTAGGGGTGGCATGAGGCTGAGGTTTCCCGCTGGGCCCCCTGCACCCCCCTCCCCAAATGCCGCTCATCTGCCTGATCTCACCTCTCCCTCTCCCTCTGATCTCCACTCCCTCCCCAGGTATTCGACAGCTCTGGCTCCTTCCTGTCCTATATCAACACATCTGCAGAGCCACTCTATGGCCCCCAGGGCCTGGCACTGACCTCGGATGGCCATGTGGTGGTGGCCGACGCCGGCAACCACTGCTTTAAGGCCTATCGCTACCTCCAGTAGCTGCACAGGGGGCCTGCCTGGCTCATGGAGGGACGGACATAGGGGTGATTGGACAAGATGGTCTGGCCGGGAGGTGGGCCAGACCTGGCAGCACTGAATGTGGGCTGCGGGCGTGGGTGTGCCCGATGCCCTCCCTCTCCCCCTTCCCAACCCCCCACGGTTGCACTTTATTTATTCGGTTCTTGCTTTGGTGACTGGGTGGGCCTGGACCATGGTCCCAAGGATGTGTGCAGAGCTTCACCCTCCCCTCCCCACCTTACACACCTCCCCGTCTCCTCAGTCTGCTCCCCACCCCCCAGCCTGGGGCCAGAACAGCCTCTTACTCCAGGGCGAAAGTCCCTCTGGTTGTCTCCCTACCACCCTATACACACTGACAGAGGCAGCAATACCCCACCCCCCATATTAAATAAATGTGTTCACCACCATGGTTTTGTTGCTTTCTTGTGGGATGGGGTTTGGAAGGGGAGATGAGGGTACAACCAGCTCTTGATGAAAAGAGGGGCAAGCAGCTGGGTTAGGGGACCCAGAGTCCAAATGTGCCCTGATGTTTTGAAGCTTCAGGAGAAGAGAGTAGAGCCCCTAGAACTCAGCCACCTCTAAATGCCTGTCCCTAGGCCCACGTCTCCTGCAGAAATAGGAAGGTCTTTGGTTCTCTGCTCTAGGGCTGAGAAAGGACCCTTACCCAAACACAACCAGTAGCTGTGGGGAGAACAGTTGTAAGGATGACAGCAATCCTTGAGGCGCAGGCCTGGGTTAGGGACCTGGGCGAGCCGAGGCTATGGGAAACTCGGGGCATTTGAAAACTCAGTCCCGAAGACTTTGAGCTCTGCTTCATCCTCCTGCTCTTGAGCCAAGACTGCTGCCCTTTCCCTACAGTGAAACAAGGGTCCTGGCACCCCCTCCTGAGCTCTATTTGTCAAGGTTTGGCTGCCAATTCCAACACCAGCAGCCCTCAGTGTTTTGGGAGGTATGGTCTATGATTTCTCCCTCTCTACAAAAGGCTGAAGCTACTTTTTACTGCTAAGTAAGAGCAGAGCCCAGTCCTGAATCTGGAGCTGTCATACCCCTAACTGGTAAGTTGTAGCAGCTCATTCATTCTTCGACCCCTTGCACACAGCATGGTAGCTGGCAGAGAATGCACTCAACAGAATTTGGGGAGTGATGGCTCTGGGAAGGTTGAGTATAAGAGGTCATGGGGAAGCTCAAGACTTTACCCTGGTGGAGCACCACCCTTATGGCAGAAAGCGAAGGAACTAAAGAGCCTCTTGATGAAAGTCAAAGAGGAGAGTGAAAAAGCTGGCTTAAAACTCAACATTCAAAAAACTAAGATCATGGCATCCAGTCCCATCACTTCATGGCAAATAGATGGGGAAACAATGGAAAACAGTGACAGACCATTTTCTTGGGCTCCAAAATCACTGCAGATGGTGACTACTTCAGCCATGAAATTAAAAGATGCTTGCTCCTTGGAAGAAAAGCTATGACAAACCTAGCATATTAAAAAACAGACACATTACTTTGCCAACAAAGGTCCATCTAGTCAAAGCTATGGTTTTTCCAGTAGTCACATATGGATGTGAGAGTTGGACCATAAAGAAAGCTGAGTGCTGAAGAATTGACGCTTTTGAACTGTGGTGTTAGAGAAGACTCTTGAGAGCCCTTTGGACTGAAAGGATATCAAATCAGTCAATCCTAAAGGAAATCAGTACTGAATATTCATTGGAAGGACTGATGATGAAGCTGAAGCTCTAAAACTTTGGCCACCTGATGCGGAGAACTGACTCATTGGAAAAGACCCTAATACAGGGAAAGATTGAGGGCAGGAGGAGAAGGGGATGACAGAGGATGAGATGGTTGGATGACATCATTGACTCAATGGACATGAGTTTGAGCAACCTCCTGGAGCTGGTGATGGACAGGGAAGCCTGACATGCTGCTGTCCATGAGGTTGCAGAGTCAGACATGACTGAGTGACTGAACTGAACTGAAGTGAGCACGATTCCTGGATCTAGGGTGGGAGGGCCTATTCATGGAACTCTGGAAGACAATAGGGGCTTTTCAGAGATCAAAGGGACACCTTGTGGACCATAAGGAAGTCTCAGTTATGTATGATTTGATAAAATAATCACATTACGTGTTTAGCACAATGCCAGGCACATACATATGCCCAATAAATACAAGCAAATTATTATAGTCATTCATAGGGAGGGACCTGAGGTGACTCAGTGGTAAAGAACCTGTCAGCCAATGCAAGAGACTTGGGTTTGATCCCTTGGTGGGAAAGATCCCCTGGAAGAGGAAATGGCAACCCACTCCAGTATACCTGCCTGGGAAATCCCATGGACAGAGGAGCCTGGCGGGCTACAGTCCCTTGTGTTGCAAAAGTTGGATATGACTGAGCACACACACAGACACACATTCAGAGGGGAAGTAAGAATGGACTATGCAGGAAGGCCAGTTATAGACAGGGAAAATCTTGAAGGAGTTGATTGAGAGCAGCGAGCACTTTGGGTACCTGGAGCTGCATCCCAATTCTTCTAAGTCCAGAGAAGAGAGAATCCCATCTCTGCTGCCTGGAGTGCTCAGCACACTCAGCACTCATGGAAGTGAGAAGTAATTGGGATGAGAGAACTCAGTGGCAGATCGGGCTGCACACAGCCAGTCCAAGGGACAGTAGGGCAGTGTCCAGCTTAACTGCAGCCCTTGGAGATGCCAGAGGAAGCTCTGTCCATGAAGATGTTTGCAGGCACATATTCACACTCCCTTAGGGGGAAGTCAGAGAGCTGCTGGTCAGGAGGGTTGGGAAGAAAGACAACGTGGTAAAGGGGATGGTTGGATAATTCCGGGCTTGAAATCCCCAAGAAATCAAGCAAGGGACCAAGGTTCCTACACCTGTTCGGGGCAGCGGAGATTTTCAGAGAGAGGGGACAAGGCACTAAGGCCCCACAGCAAGGCTGAGAAGAGTGAAAGGGAAAAAGTGTGGGGAGCTGGTTTCAGGGACGAAATCACTGGGGCTGTGGCTTCTGGTTGCTGGGTGGGAGTGCACTGATCCCCGAGGCCTCCAGGGGGCGCTCAGGCCCAAGTTTGGACACAGCCCAGGACACAGCCCTGGGAATAACTCAGGACAAGCAGAAATGGCCAACATATCCACACCTGGGTTCTCAAATGGCCTCTCAGCCCCTGCTCAGGAGGTGAACTTTCATGCAAGCTGCCTGCTGTGCAGAAGACTGTTGGCCTAGTCCCTGAGAGGTTGGGGGGGCGGGGGCGCTGAGGCAGTTGGGTCGGGGGTGTACCGGAGGAAGAGGAAGGCTTCCACTAATACCATCTAAAACACCTTAGAGTAGACAAATTAGGAAACAATAGTGGAAAAGTGCCACAGATCAGTCTTCCGTGATAGGTAGATCCAGGGGTGCTGTGATGGGGACCAGAGCTGTGTGGGAAAGAAGAGGCCAAGCTGAGAAACCACCATCCAGTGCATGTGCTGTCTCCCAGCAGAGGGCCCTGCTAGGCCACAGGGGGCTGCTCCTGGACCAGAAGGTCCACGCAGGGCCCTGCCAGTACTACTGAAGACCCTCACAGTGGCTTTTCCGGGGGATGTTCCTGCTCGGTGTGAACACTTCAGTCTCCCCAGGCAGGCTCAGTGAAACCTGTAGGACACGTGGACACAGTTCTGGAGCTAGAGATGGTTGTTGAGGGGTTGGTGACTGGGTGCTCAAGGGGGGCTAATCCCAGGAAGGTTATATAAGACTTTAGAGGCTGAAGACAAGGAGAAGGGGAGTCTGGGAGTAGCAGCCCCCAGTGCCCAGCAGCTGGGAGGAGGGCCCAGTCAGAGATACCCTGCAGTGGGAGAAATGGGTGTCAGGTATCTGCTGAGGGAGTCGAGGTGCTGCCCATGTTGCCAAGGGCCTGAGGAGTCCAGCTTTGTCCACTAACCTTAGGGGAGGAACAATGTTAACATGACATGTTTTCATGGTAAGTCAGGAGAGGACGCTAAACCTGACGGCAGAAGCCTGGTAACATGTTCCAGGGGTCCCAGAAATCTCTGTCTTCCTGTCAGGAGGAACCTTTGCAGAGTAGATAAGGGATCTGAGGCCTTTGCTGAGGTTATTTAAGGGGATGTGGAGGGCATCTGAGAGGGATCAGGGGCCCTTCAGGCTGGATTGGGGAACAGGGATCCTGGAACCTCAGCCTGGCCCAGAACAGACAACTGCTTATAGTTGTCTCCTGCAGCTACGTCTCAGAAACAGGCAGACCCCAGTCAGTGCTGAAGATAGCAGATACTAGAGATGGTGGAGCTGAGAGGAGGAGAGGAATGTAGGGCTGGACACTGGAGAATGAAACAAGACCACAAGATGAAGGTCAGTGCCACAGAGACCTATGACCCCTAGATCAGTGTGTCTCCAAAATAAAACACCCCCAATCCTGATATTCTCCTTACCTGGAAAGGAGAAAAACTGTCAGAAATTTGGCAACATTAGTAACACTATTCAATACTTGAAATTAATGTTTTTCATTCAACAAATATTTATTTAACATCTATTACAGGCGTACCTAGTTTATTGCACTTTGCTTTATTGCACTTCACAGATAGTACTTTTTTTTTTTTTTTTTTTTGTAACAAATTGAAGGTTTGTTGCAACCCTGGGTTGAGCAAGTCTTTTAGCACATTTTTTCCAACAGCATTTGCTCAGTTCATGTTGCTGTGTCACATTTTGGTAATTCTTGAAATATTTCAAACTTTTTCAGTTTTATTATATTTGTTCCAGTAATCTATGATGTTACTATTGCAAAAAGATACAACCCCTGAAGGCTCAGATGATGGTTAACATTTTTAGCAATAAAGTGTTTTTAAATTAAGGTATAGAGGCTTCCCTGGTGGCTCAGTGGTAAAGAATCTGCCTGCCAAGCAGGAGACACCGTTCTGACCCCGGCCTGAGAAAATCCCACATGCTGTGGAGCAACTAAGCCCTTGTACCACAACTATTGAGCCTGTGCTCTGGAGCCCGCAACCCGCAACTGTGGAGCCTGTGGGCTGCAACTGCTGAGGCCCACACGCTCCAGAGCCCATGCGCCACAGCAAGAGAGTAGGTCCTACCCTCTGCAGCTAGAGAAAAACCCACACAGCAACAGAGACCCAGTGCAGCCAAAGATAAACAAATACAATTATTTTTAAAATTAAGATATGTACTTTTTTTTTAATCTAATGCTATTACATACTTAATAGACTACAATATAATGTTGTTATAACTGAAACTCCAATACTTTGGCCACCTGATACGAAATACTGACTCATTGGAAAAGACTCTGATTCTGGGAAAGATTGAAGGCAGGAGGAGAAGGGGACCACAGAGGATGAGATGGTTGCATGGCATCACTGTCTCGATGGACATGAGTTTAAGCAAGCTTCAGGAGCTGGTGATGGACAGGGAAGCCTAGCATGCTGCAGTCCATGGGGTCGCAAAAAGCCGGACACGACTGAACGACTGAACTAAACTGAACTTAAACTAATTTACTTATTTTATTTCTAGTTGCTCTGGGTCTTCACTGCAGCACACTGGCTTTCCTTAGTTGTGGTGAACAGGGGCCACTCTCTAGGGGTGGTGTGCAGGCTTCTCATTGCAGTGACTTCTTTTTTATTTGCACTGAGAAACCAAAAAAATTGTGTTAGTCATTTTATTGCGATATTCACTGTATTGCAAGGGTCTAGAAACAAACTCGAGATATCTTTGAGGTATGCCTGTACATGCCCGGTACTGGTTTAGGTAGAGAAAATGTAATGGTTCAGGGACTTCCCTGGTGGTCCAGTGGTTAAGACTCTACCCTTCCAATGTCGGTCGAGGAACTAAGATCCTACATGGCACAGCCAAAAAACATTTTAAAAATTTTTGAAAAATATATAATGGTACATAAGACAAGCAAATCAAAACTAGCAAAGAAAAAATGCATAAACAAGCAGAAGCAAAAGCATATACAAATAAAATAATTTCAAGTTTTATTAAGTAACATAAAGGAAACCCGCGAGATTCTGAAATAGCTAGATGAGGTGGACAAGAAAGGCTTCATTGAAAAGATAGCATTTAAGCAAGAATCAGCTATA
Source organism: Bos mutus (assembly GCF_027580195.1). Lineage (NCBI taxonomy): Eukaryota > Metazoa > Chordata > Mammalia > Artiodactyla > Bovidae > Bos > Bos mutus. Next base: position 33,408,892 of record NC_091631.1, on the reverse strand, counting down.
AATATTATGAAACCCCAGTACAGTTTTATTTATTCTGTGATAGGTAAACAAAGCACTTTCCCCTTAGGATAGAAACTATGAAGAAAGTCTGATTACTAGTAGGTCTCTCTGAAAGAGACACCTCCTCCAGCCCTTCCATCCCAGGTGATTTTTGCAAAGCCTGTGGGGGTGGGGGCAAGGGCGGAACTTGGACTTTCAGCAATGGTGAAATATTATTGACCTGTCAAGGGCAAAGATAAAGAGACTTGGGAATGCCCCCAACAGGTCCCTGATGGAGCTTGGAAGAAACTTCTCTGAGTAGTTCTAAGTTTGTTTGTATGTGTGTGTGGTTATTAAGTATATGTAAGTGTTAGTGTTTTTAAGAGTCTCAGAGCTGGGCTTGGCACAGTTCACAAAAATGTTACTTTCCTCTTCTCTCCTCCTGCGTTGTTCAGGCAAGTCCAACCACGGTCAGGTGGTCCTCAATCAATCTAACCCCTTCTTACCCTTTATGGGTACCCAGACGCATCAACAAGGTGAAGAGTCATGTTGAACATCAATGGCCTGGGCCAGTCACCGCTCAAAAGTCACCAAAGTGCTTTGCTGTCCACCTGAAACTATCAAACGTTGTTAATTGGCTATACTCCAATATAAAATAAAAAGTTTAAAAAAAAGTCACTGAAGGGGGATGGGGCCTCCTGCCGGGAAGAGTTAGTCTTGGATTCAGATTTCTGTTCAGACCCTGACCTTATTTGCACTGATGTAATCAGCCAATATTGGCATAGTCCTGAGAGATCTTGTTCCCAGCAGGCTTGGAGTGGGGGTAGTGCTGTTGCCTTCTCTATATAGGGGGTTCAGCCAGGTGCCCAGCGCTGTCCTGGGGCCTCTCCAGCTCACCATGGCTCAGGCATTGAGAGCGCCAGTTGCACTGTGGCTGTTGGGCTTGTGCTGGTCTTTGGCTAAAGCCCACCCTCTGTGAGTGAAGTTGAGGCTGGAGAAGGAGGACCGGGGTTGGGATTAGAGTGGGATAGGGCCAGCTTTTAGGTCTGGGGTAAGTCTGGGGTCTTGGGACTTCCCTGATGGCTCAGACAGTAAAGCATCTGCCTAAAATGCAGAAGACCTGGGTTTGATCCCTGGGTTGGAAAGATCCTGTGGAGAAGGAAATGGCAACCCACTCCAGTAGCCTTGCCTGGAAAATCCCATGGACAGAGGAGCCTGGTAGGCTACAGTCCATGGGGTTGCAAAGAGTCAGACGCAACTGAGCGACTTTACTTCACTTCTTCAAGTCTAGGGTCAGGAGCTAAGGGAGAGGGGTTAGCTGCTGTGGAGCCAGACAGCTCTGTGTCTTCTCTCTAGGGCTAGAGCTCCTGAGCTTGGGCACGGAGTTGAAGGTGGGAATGTGGCCAAGCCGGATCCAGACGTGACGGGTGAGGCCCTGACTCTCTGTGTCTGTCTCTCTGCTTCTGCATTGTATCCTCTTACTGATCTTTCACCTGCTGCCTCCCTGCCTCCTCCCCAGAACGCTGCTCAGATGGCTGGGGCTTTGATGCCTCCACCCTGGATGAGCATGGGAACATGCTGTTTTTAAAAGGTAGGAGGGGCTGGGATTGGGGCATTTGGGACCTCAGACTTGGTCGCCTTCACCAGGATGTATCCTGGTGGTCTTAGGAATTATTTAAGAGCATCACCCATGGCTTCTTTGTAACTATCTCAGTAGGCCAAAAGTTTGCTCTGGGTCCTTCAGTGACTGTGTGTTTTGCAGGGGAGTTTGTGTGGAAGGGTCATGCCTGGGCCCGGCAGTTGATCTCAGAGAGGTGGAAGGATGCCCCCAGTCCCGTGGATGCTGCATTCCGCTATGATCATAACAGTGTCCTTCTGATCAAGGTACAACTGGACTCAGGTCAGGGCCAGGCCAGAAATGCTGGAGTCAACATGAGAAACCCTCCCCTAGGTGGCCCTTGCCAACAGGTTCCAGGTTTCCTCCTCCTGGGCCTTCCTTTCCTGAGCAAGGTCAGGCTAGGGGGGTGTGTGTGTGTATGCATGCGGACCTGACAGGCGCCACATCCAGTGGCTCTTCTTCAGTCCTAATCTGCCTCCACACCTCTCTGCTACTCCTCAAGCTGTCGACCATCCTTTCCTTCCTAGAAATTCCTCCTTGGCTTCCATGACCCCGCATCTGGTCTTCTTCCTATGGTTGCCAGGTTGTTCGCCGCACAGCGGTACCTGGCCGAGGGGTGAGTGGAGGATGAAATCCAGCCCACTGTGCTCATCAGGTCCCATGTCCTGGCCCAGCTTGTGTCTGGTCCTTCTGGGCACCTTCTCCTGACTCACACAAAGATGCCGCATGGCTGGGTGGCCCTCACTGCTGGGTTTGTTTTCCCTCCTGCCTTTTTTTCTTGCTCTTCTCAGCTTCTCATCCTGGGCCACTCCCTGAATGTTCCGTGGGGATCCTTCCCAGCCTTTCCATTCACCCTCCCTGGGTGATCTCAACTACTGCCACGGCTCTGAGACTCTCCACGTTGTGGACACCAGATATGGCTCTTTCCCCAGAGCTCCAGACATTTCTTTGCAAGTTCCTGGCTGACATCTTCAATTTAGATGTTCTGTAGACACCTCAAATACAGCACCCCCCAAACGGAACACAGTATCTTCTGTACAAATCCCTCTCCTCCCAAGTCCCCTATTTCAGCAAATGGCACCACCACGTGCTGCACCCTGTAAGCCAGGGGCACACGGGTCATGAGACCTGGCCCTTGCTTATCTTTTCAGGTTGATCTCTTCCCCAGCCACATTCACTGTATGCCAGCCACATGAGTATACGGTGTACATGCTACTCCCTCTGCTAGTAATGCCCTTTCCACACTTGTCTACCTGGAAAATTCCTGCTCAGTTTTGAACACCTGGCCCAAATGTTCCCTCCTCTGTGCAGCCTTCTAGGAATTCTCTAGGTTGACTTAGGCACCTCTCCTTTATTCCCAATGCACTTCACATGCCTCCACCTTGGGGCTCACATGGCTAGGACACACTAGGGGCTCACTTTCTGTTTTTGTACAGGGAAAAAAAAAAAGAAGTCCTTGAAGGCAGAGATAGAGTCTTGTCACCCCTTTATGACCAGTGCTTCTCACAATACCTGGCATATGGTAGTCATTCAGCAACTGTTTCTTGAGTGAATAAATGAACAAATGAATGTTTGAATGGATGGATGATCGCAGGATGACTATGGATGTGCCTGCCAAAACCAATGGTGTTGCAGATAATTGTACCATGGGCGTGCTAGTTGCACATAGTCAGATGTGTGTGTGTAGTAACAGTGATTGGATTTGCACAAATTGAAGGTGTATATTTGTGCAAGGGGTCAGCACATTGTTGTCCACAGATGGATTGAGAGTATGGGGGACTGCAGAAGAATATTATGTTAAGTGTGATAGATCAAAGGTGTTGTGTGAGCAGAATGGCAGTGTCTGGCATGCATATTAAAAATAGCATGCTTTTGTGTGTAGGGGGACAAATTCTGGGTATATCCTCCTGAGAAGGGGGAGGAATATCCAAAGTTGCTCCAAGAGAAGTTTCCTGGAATCCCATTCCCACTGGATGCAGCTGTGGAATGTCACCGCGGAGAATGCTCTCATGAGGGTGTCTTCTTCTTCCAAGGTCAGTGCAGGCTGGAATAAGAGAGCGTGGAGTAGCGGTGGGATGGTGGTGAGGGAGGTAGAGATAGGGAGGGTGGTGCTGGTAGAACCATGATATGGTTTCCCAAGAAAGAGAAATAGAGAAGCTAATTAAGGTCTACATAGTTTAAGTAGGGGAAGTAAGAGGAAGTCATTCTGGGGAAGTTAACTGGATATAATTCTGCTAAAAGCCCTTCGTGTCCTCCATGACCCTTAGGACAAACCTATGTTCTTTAGTCTCACAAAGTTCTTCATGACCTTACAGACAAGGTTCTCCAAGTCCCTCCAGCCTATTGACCCTCCAGTGTTTAATCTCTCAATCCTTCCCTTGAATATGAAGCCCCCCAAACTCTCTGCTATTCCCTAGACACCCAGTTTGCTTCATGCTTCCATCTCCCACTCTTGACTGCTTTGTAACTCCTTCAGTTTTTAGTTTAAGTATCACCTTCTCTGGGAAGTTTCCCCAGACTCTTCCCACTGCCCTTGCTGAACTGATCATGTGTACTTTGCTGCTGAATTTTGTCATATGACTACTTTCCTCAACTGGGAACTTGTGCTGCTGGACTGTGAGCTCCGTGTGATGGGGGCCACATCTGGTCCATCCTGGGGCCCAGTGCAAGCACAAGGGAGGGCACAGTCTGGCCTCACCGAATGCTTGTTGGTTGATTGGACAAAGGCAACCACACGTGGTTCTGGGACTTCTCTACAAAAACCATAAAGAAACGTTCCTGGCCGGCCGTTGGGAACTGCTCCTCGGCCATACGATGGCTCAACCGCTACTACTGCTTCCGGGGTAACAAATTCCTGCGCTTCGACCCCGTCACGGGAGAAGTGAATTCCACTTATCCTCGGGATGTCCGAGATTACTTTATGTCCTGCCCTAACAGAGGTGAGAAAGACCCAGCCCTGGGACCTCTGGAGACATGTCCACCTTTCCTGAGTCTGCAAACGCCATACACCCCAGCTCCTACCCTCACCTATGGAATGATACCTTGGCCCTTGCCCCAGCCCCACTTCCATTCCGGCTCTTCCCAACTGTCTTCATATGGGGAAGACCTGCACCCCCAATACCCCCAGCGGTTTCTTCCACCTCAGACCTCATTCTGACTTCTTGCCTTTGTGTGTTCTCCCTTGCTTATTTCTCCCCCAAGGCCATGCACATAGGAATGCAACCCAGCATATGGATAAGCGCTGTAGCCCACATCTAGTCTTGTCTGCATTGCTTTCTGACAACCATAGTGCCACCTACGCTTTCAGTGGTAAGAGATGCCCTCCAATCCCCCCATCTCTGTCCTCCAATCCCCCTGTCTCTGTCCTCCCTACCTCCCTACTCTTTCCTGTGTGCCTCTCATCTCTGAGATATTTCCTCCATTTTCATCACTGTGCCCCTTATGAAAGGCTCCCATCCTTTCACCCTGGCATGCTCCTTTTCACCTCTCATTTCCTCAGATGCATATCTGAGGAACCTATCTCATTGTCCAGGCCTCTAACTTCTTCCACCTATCTGCCTCTCAGTACTATCCATGCAAGGTTTGTATCTTCTCTGAACCCCCTGAACCTATGACTCCTCATACTCCCTTTGCTCCTGCATGTCTCTGACCCTCTCTACACCGCTCTACCTCAAGCTTATCCCCAGGAGCTCCATCTTTTTCCAGGTGCCTGGTTCCTACGTCCAGCCTCTGGGCCCAGCATTACCTGGAAATAAGATGTTCCCGTTGCTGAGCATCAGCCAAGAAGTGTTCAGTTCCTTAGATCTTTAGGCAATAGCTTCACTAGCCTGATAAGATTTCTCCCCTGAGTGACTAGGGGAGACCCCTCTCCCCAGACCTGTGCCATTAATTAGTAAAAGCCATCTAATAGTACCTAAGGATAAGTCTTGATCCATACTTGAGGACAGCTCTAAGAGAGTGACCTATCCCATATGTCTTACACTCAACCTAAGACATATGTATGACAGGATACAAGTGTGAAACAGTGGTTTAGAATACAGCAGAGTGAAAAATCCTTCCTTACTCCTAACCCCTGAACAAATCCGATCAGATGTGACTAGCAAGCTATAATGAAAAATACACAGCCACAAGCAGAGCATATCCCCATATCAAGGGGGATATAGAACATAGCAGCATATCCCCATCTGTAATGAGAACATACATCCGTGATGAAACACACACCTATAGTGAACAAGTAGACCTGTACTGAGAATACAGCCAGAGTAAGAACACATACGTCTCAGGAGAATATGCAGCTATGGTGAGAGCAAGGCACCACTGGGAGAGCACACACACAAAGTGAGATAGCTATGGAAATAGAGATAGAGATCGATAGAAAGACATGGAGATAGAAACACTAAGAAACTAGGGCTACAGGGACCACACAGAGACAGAGAACACTCACCCATGGCGAGATCGTGGAATCTCAAGGCCATGTGCGCATAAACAGAATGCAGCTGAAATCCTAAGTCAAGAGTATTAGAGATGTTCCACAGCTGTTGAGAGAACACCATTATGTTAAAAATACCCAGCCAAGGTGGGAACTCACTATGTTGGCAAAAACACCAGTATGACCCAGCTGTTCAGCAAAGGGCCAATTCTCCCCTCTCCTTTATTGATAAACCTCTTGTCTCTAGCTCACGGTTTCTAATCTATTCTTTCTGCTTTCCCAACTTTGGCTCACACATGGACCATTATGTCCTCTCGATTTTCTCTCTAGTTATGATCTTTTAGCCTCAGATACAACCGATAACTGCCTCGGTTGCTCTTTTCCCTATTGGCTTTCCAGAGAGAGAATGGGACTGGCCCAGCCCCATAGTTTTATTCCAGACCACGTTAAAGTGGCTGCTGGTTGGTCTCTGCATTGGCTATTGATGGACTGGGGGCTCAGCACTTATTTCCTCTGCCCAAAGAGCAGCATAGCTCTGATTCTCAAAATAGGAGCCATGATTAGGGTAGTTTCATCACGAGAGAAAGGTGGACATGTGGTCACTGAGTCTTGCCTGGTTAATACACATAAAGAGAGCTTGTGGCTGCATGGGGAACACCGACTATTTATCAAGCACCTGATAGGCACTGGGCATTGTTCTAGGCACTGGGATACAGTGATCAACATGGCAGGCAAGACAATTACCCTCACAGAACCTGCTGGAGAGAGAGATGATAAAGAGAAAATAAAAGAGAATACTTTCAGGCAGTGTTAATAGCTGTGAAATGTCCTGGGAACATTAGAATATTTCTTATTCCCAAATACCATTTGAAGCTAGTATAAATGGATTTGTGAGTTGTTGATATTTTAAAATATAAAATAAAAAATGTTAAGTGTCAAAAAGCTGTGAAGGAAATAGGACAGAATAATTGGATAGAAGTGAAGAGAATGATGGGCCCCTTCTCTGGGAGATGATTTTTAAAAAATATTTATTCTATTTATTATTTATTTGTCTCAGAGAAGGCAATGGCACCCCACCCCAGTACTCTTGCCTGGAAAATCCCATGGACAGAGGAGCATGGTAGGCTGCAGTCCTTGGTGTCGCTAAGAGTCGGGGACGACTGAGAGATTTCATTTTCACTTTTCACTTTCATGCATTGGAGAAGGAAATGGCAACCCACTCCAGTATTCTTGCCTGGAGAATCCCAGGGACAGAGGAGCCTAGTGGGCTGCCGTCTATGGGATTGCACAGAGTCGGACACGACTGAAGTGACTTAGCAGCATTTATTTGTCTGTGCCAACCTTAGTTGCGGCATGTAAGATCTTGTTCCCTGACCAGGGGTCGATTAAACCCAGGTTCCTGCATAGGAAGCATGGAGTCTTAGCCACCAGACCACCAGAGAAATCCTGAAGAGATGACTTTTGAGCTGAGATTTCAGTGATAAAGAGAAATTAGCCCCATAAGGCAATGGAGGAGAAGCATTTTAGGGAAGGTGAACAGCAAATACTTTGAAGAGTCAAGAAAGGAGGCCAGTATGACTCGAGTGTTGGGAAAGAGCAGATGAGTGGCTTGAAAAGAGGGAGAAAGGAGCCAGATCACATGGGTCTGGGAATTCCCTGGTGGTCCAGTGGTTAGGACTCTTATGTGTTCACTGCTGAGGGCCCAGGGTTCTGTCCTTGGTCGGAGAACTAAGATCCTGCAAGCCGTGCATGGACCAACCAAAAAAGAAAAAAGATTATATCATGGGCCTGGTAAGGATTTTCAACTGTAAAAGGAAGCCAGGAGGGGATCTTGAGTTGGGCCATGATCTGTTCTGACTTAATTTTTTAAAAGATCATCCTTATTTCTTATGGAATGTAAGTCACAGAGCTATAATTGTATAAGCAGGGAATCAGGCGAAGAGTTCTTGCAGCTGTCTGGATTAGAGGTGATGACAACTTGGATTGGGATAACAGCACAGAGGTGGTGAGCAATCATCATGATGTATTCTGGAAGTCGAGTCCATAGCATTAACCAATGCCTTGGATATTGGTCAGAGTCGGGAAGGGAAAAGAGTGGTTTCAAGAATGACTTAGCTTTGGGGAACTGGACAACTAGGTGACAAATGGTTCCTTTTATTAAGATTGGAAAAGACTAGGGTAGAAGGTGTGTGTGTTTGCTGGGAGCAGAAATGAGTTTGGACACATTAGAGTATTGGTATCTAGTAGCCCCAAATGGACACGTCAGGTAGGCAGCTGAGTTTGAGCCTGACACTCAAAGAAAAGGTCCATCAGAAGTGAAAAGAACAGATCAAAAGTCTTCAGTATGCAGATGGGGTTTAAAACCCTGGACTAGGTAAAATCACTAGAGAATGAGGGCAGATAGAGTGGAGGCCCAAACCGGGGGATTCTAATGTGGGATACCAGGCTGAAGAGACATCAAAAAGGTAAGAACGCTGGAAGAGTCTGGAATCACAGGAGCCAAAATTAAAAAAAAAAAATTTAAAGAAGGGAGCTGTGAGCAGTCAAATGCTGCTAAGAGGTAGAGTAAGAAGAAGACATTAGATTTGGCAAGCTAGAGGATACTTAACCCTGAAGAGAGAAATTTCAATGGCAGAGGGAAACAGGAACATAAGTGAAGTGGATTGAGGAAGGAAAGGTAAATAAAAGTTTAGACAATTTTTTTAGGAAGTTGTTATGAAAAGGGGAGAGGAAAATAAGGGCGCTGGTCTGGCTACTTCCTCTGTCTCTGGCCATCTCATGAGATTAGAGAACACCCAGTGGGAGCTTGCTGTGGTCTTCCCTTTTCTTTTTTTTGAACTTTTAATTTTGTATTGGGGTTTGATTAACAATGTTGTGATAGATTCAGGTGAACAGCGAAGGGACTCAGCCATACATATACATGTATCCATCTCCCCCAAACCTCCCCTCCCATCCAGGCTGCCACACAACATTAAGCAGAGTTCCATGTGCTATACAATAGGCCCTTGTTGGTTATCTACTTTAAATATAGCAATGTTTTAGGTTGTAGGTCCTTGTTGGTTATCCATTTTAAATATAGCATTTCTAAAGAGAAATGACGCAAATGAACTTATTTACAAAACAGAAAGAGACTCACAGACATAAAAAATGGACTTATGGTTGCCAGGGGGAAGGGACAGTTAGTGAGTGTGGGATGGTCACACACGCTGCTTCCCTTTTAACTTCTGGCCACCATCTCATTGTAGCACCTCCTCACACGGACATCTGAGATGCATAAGGAGCCCACACCAAACCTCATTACGTTGGCCTGAGCTAGCAACCCGGCCACTCTTCCCCAAGCTTGCCCTTCCATCAGGCCCCTACTGCCTCCAGTTCCAATCAGGTCACCATGCCTAACTTTTCCAACCACACGCTTGCTCTACTTTCTCACCTAGCCTCTTCCCTCTTGGCTTCTGGATGCACTCTCTCCCCCTTCTCGGGACTCACCCCTGCATCTGTCACTTGCCTCTTCACGGCCTGGCCTTTTACCACCAGCACTAGAGCTACCTCTGCTACCCCACAGAGAACCACTACTGGCGTCTGGACAGCAGCCGGGACGGGTGGCACAGCTGGCTCATTGAGCATCTGTGGCCCCAAGGTCCCTCAACAGTGGATGCTGCCTTTCTCTGGGATAAAAAGCTCTACCTCATCCAGGTGTGTGATGGGAGAGAGGCCTGAGGTGGAGACTGGGGAGAATACCCTGCTCGTGCTGATGAATGTCCTTTGTCCTCCAGGGTACCCAGGTATATATCTTCCTGACAAGGGCAGGCTACACTCTCGTAAAAGATTATCCAAAGCAGCTGGAGAAGGAATTTGGGAGCCCTGATGGGGTCTGCCTTCATTCTGTGGATGCAGCCTTTACCTGTCCTGGATCTTCTCAGCTCTACATCATGGCAGGTGAGGGGTGTCGGGTGCTGAGGGGTGGTTGGTTCTGTGTTTCTCCATCAGGGTGTGAGAAAGGCCAGGTGCAGATCCCCGTGACGTGGAAGCCATGTTACATCCGGTGTCTCTTCCCAGGCCAGAAGCTGTGGTGGCTGGACCTGAACTTAGGAGCTCAAGCCAAGTGGACAGAGCTTCCTTGGCCCCATACGAAAGTCGATGGGGCCCTGTGTACAGAGAAGTCTCTGGGCCCCCACTCGTGTTCTGCCAATGGTCTGGGCTTGTACCTCGTCCAAGGCCCCAATCTGTACTGCTACAAAGATGTGGAGGAATTGAGCAAGACCAAGGACCTTCCCCAGGCCCAGAGGATGAACAGCCTCCTGGGCTGCGCTCCCCACCAGCACTCCTGATGCGAGTTTGGCTCAGCTCCTCCTCCCAGTTTCCTCACAATAAAGCCAGAGTGCTTCTTCACCTGAATCAAAGGGCCCTGGTTGTGGAACAATCTCACTTCTTTGAGTTGAGAAGCTTGTAACCTCTCTTTTTGAGGCTCTTAAAGCTACAGGAGATAAGGGAGGGGAGGGCTGAAGGACAAACCTCATTTCTTCATAGGTGATTCCTGAATCCCAGTCATAAACTGGCTTCTTCCAGACTATCATCCCAGACAGGGAAACAGAGGGGAGGGAGATTCCAGAGGGAGGGGATATATATACATATATATCTCATTATGACTGATTTATATTGCTGTATGGTAGAAATCAACACAACATTGTAAAGCAATTATCCTCCAATTGAAAAACAATATTATAAAAAAGAGGGGAACAGAGAAAAATGTACAGAAAGGAACCCCTGTGTTGGCACAGCAAGTAAGAAGCAGAGCAGGGACTCTGCCCTGCTAATAACTGACCACACCTTGGCCCCAGGACATAGAGAAATAGGGCTAGAAGTGGCTACGCATGCACCAAGTGTACTGGCCCAGGGCTGCCATGAAGAGCTGTTCAGTTCAGTTCAGTTCAGTCGCTCAGTCGTGTCTGACTTTTTGAGACTCTATGAATCGCAGCATGCCAGGCCTCCCTGTCCATCACCATCTCCCAGAGTTCACTCAAACTCACGTCCATCGAGTCGGTGATGCCATCCAGCCATCTCATCCTCTGTCGTCCCCTTTTCCTCCAGCCCCCAATCCCTCCCAGCATCGGAGTCTTTTCCAATGAGTCAACTCTTTTCATGAGGTGGCCAAAGTACTGGAGTTTCAGCTTTAGCATCATTCCTTCCAAAGAACACCCAGGGCTGATCTCCTTTAGAATGGACTGGTTGGATCTCCTTGCAGTCCAAGGGACTCTCAAGAGTCTTCTCCAACACCACAGTTCAAAAGCATCAATTCTTTGGCGCTCAGCTTTCTTGTGGCAGTCCTCAAATTGTAGGTCCACGGGGTTCAGGCAGCATCACAGCAGATGAGGCTTGGTTGCTATGAGTTAGGCACAACAAGCGGAATGAAAAATGAGTGTTTCACCTGCCTGAAGCAAGCTGGGAAAATGGAAGAAGGACTGACTCTGGGGCCTGGCACTATGAAACACATTTGCAGAATGTCACACAGCCTCATGGGTGTCCTGTTGGCTACCCATCAGTCCCCTGCATATTTGCACCATCTAGGCCAGCAGTGTCATCTGGGTGGAGGTTACGGTGGTTTGTTCTTTTCTGGTCATAAGCTGACCAAGACTTTAAGGTCCAAACTTACTGACAACCATTTGATTGGGGATTGGCCTGGACTATAGGCAACTGGGTCTTGAGGTGAGACCTTTTTCTTCCTCTACCTTTCCAAGTCACTTGAGGTTGAAAACTTGTTTTAGGCTCAAAAAAAAAAAAAAAAAAAAAAAAAAAAGCCTCAGACTCTAGCAAGGAGCCCTCACTCTGAGCTTCTATATGCTAGCCTCAGTGACCTCTTCCCTTAAATGGGAGCAATACTAGACACTTTCCTATGACGTTGAGTATGGACTCAAACCCACCTCTTGGACTCACTCCAGAGGATCCTTGGAAGGACAACCACACTCTGGTCCATGGTCCCTTCTGACCTGGTGGCCCCATCCTCTGGGGGGCTTTGGAGTCTAAGTAGAAGAGAAGACAGACAAACCTGGCACTGGGGGGCCAGGCCATAGCATGGTTCCCAACAGGCACCAGGCCCTTGTTGATCAGGAGAACTGCCCCAGGTTCCCTTCCCAGGCTCAATATGCTGGGAAGAGGAGCAGGTGATGAACCCCAGCCCCTTAGATCATGGTCCATCCAGGACTGGAGTTTGGCTGGGACTCGAAACAGAGGTAGGGGCCAGGCACCAGGGCTGCGGGATCCACTTCCAAGAAGTGTCTTGAGTTTTCCCTTCCATCCTTGAAGATGTCTGGATGGTTCTCCTCATGGGGTTGGCTTCTTCTCCTTCAGCCTGAGGGGTGAAGACAAGGCCAGAGTCTTAGTTCTGGGTTTCATCCAGTCCATGTGCCACATCTGGAGCCAACATTGCATCATGTCAGGATGCCTAGAGGTGTTTTAAACAGTTATCCAACAACTGTGGTATTGGAGGCTAACTTCCTCCTCTCTACTGAGAAAGGAGGACTAAGTCTCCTCTTCTCTTCTCCCATCTGCTCTGTTGAAGGGAAGCCTCTAAGCTTGTGTCCAAGGAACTTTCAGAAAAGGTCAACTCATGATTCTTCGATCCACCCTCTTAGCACCTCCTATGCTCAGGGTAGTGTGTCAGGCAGTAGAAAAAAAGATGGGTTGGACAGTTTCTGCCCCAAGGTCTGCCACTCTATACAGTTGGGGTGGGGGGAGGTTGGAGGGGAATGCAGACAAGGCATCAGATAAATGCAATAGAGTGAGACAGACATTAAGATGGAAGACTATATATGAAAATGAAATCAGAACCAGCAATACCTGTATGGGGAACAAGTTAGGAAAGCCTTTATAGCTGAATTTTAAAACATGAGTAGAACATATGCAGTGCTTTACCATGCCTGGTGCATAACAGGCAGAAGAGGCAACACAAGCAAAGAAGAGCCAGGAGTGGGAACCACAACTACTCAGCAGGGCTGAGTACAGGGGATGAGTGAGAGGCTGGTTGGAGGTGAGGCTGGAGAAGGAGCCAGGGGCTTCTCAGCTCATGGGGGGCTTGCCCGTCAGGCTAGGAAGCTTGGATTTTGTCTATCTTTGGGGCAATGGAGACCTACTAAGGGATTTTAGACCAAGGAGTCCTCACATTTAATGAGATTTACATTTTAGAAAGATGACTCTGTTGCAGAGTGGATTCTGAGTGAAAGGAGATCACTGTGGATGTGAGAAGGGCACTGAGGAGGTCAGTGCTGTGATCCAGGTATAAATCATGGAGGCCCAGACACTGGTGCAATGGAGATGAAGAGAAGCAGGCAGATTAAAAATCATTTAGGGGATTTCCCTGATGGTCCACTGGCTGAGACTCCACACTCCCAATGCAGGGGGGCTGAGTTCGATCCCTGGTCAGGGAGGTAGAGCCCACATGCTGCAACTAAGAGTTAGCATGCAACTAAGTCCAACGAACACCTGGTGCAGCCAAATAAGTTACTTAATTAAAAAGAAGACATTCTGATAAGAGGGTGACAGAGTGAGAATTTCACCGCCGAACGACTCCATGGACCCTTTTCCTGCTCATCATTGTGCCACTTCTTCCCCAACTTCCCATGGTGCCCTCTCAAATGCACACTCCGTGGTCAATAAGCTTCTGTGTATTCTTTATACACTCCGTGGTTAATATGCTTCTCTCTTTCTCTCCATTGAAGAGATTGGGCTCTGCCCCAGGGACTTCTTCCTACCCCTGGAGCTGTCCCAGTGGAAGGGAAGCAGCTTACCATTGGCAAGACTCCCATACACGCCTATGCTATTTTCTTCCTCTTTCTATGCAGGTTAAATTCTTTTCTTTGGCATCAAGCAAATGAGCCACAGTATCCTTATGGCTCCCATCTGTTAGTAGATGGGAGCAATACCTGTGTCCTCACTTGCTGAAGACCCTACTTCAGTCACCCAAACCAGACCCTAGTCCTCATTCACAACTGCTCCACCTGTGAAGCAATTCCTTAAATTCCAACACCCTCGTGACCACAACCTCCTACCTTTATCCTTCTTCCTTTTCTCTCTCACTGCTCTCTGACTTTTTTCCCATCCAAACTGAACATCAAGGTTGATCAACTGAACAATTTTCTTAACAATGGCTTTATTTCTCTGTTCCTTTTAACTTCTATTTAATCTAACCATGGAAAAGAAAAAAACAACAACAAAACCAAAAGCCAACTTTAGGGCAGAGAAAGAGTGTGAGCTTGAGTCAGACATGTTTGAACTCCAGTCCCAGTTGGCCCACTTACTAACTCTGTAGATTTGAGAAACTCAGCCTTTCTGAGCCGTGTGTGTGGTGTATATGCGTATGCAAAATAGGAAAATATGTATCAACCACTGTTCCATAAGGATAGAGAGAGCACTCTAGATATTCCAAGTAGAGGAGGATTTTTTTTTTTTTGCATTTAAAAAAATTACTTATTTTTAAATTTTAAATTGGAGGATAATTGTTTTACAAGGTTGTGCTGGTTTCTGCCATACATCAACCTTAGAGGAGGATTTGACAGCAAGGAATTTGTTACAAAATTTTGGGGGAGGTCTGAAGAAGCATAAGAAGGAAAACAGAGTTACCCAGAGACCAGGAAACTACCACTAGTCTTGACTTAAAGGAGCAAAAGGCAGAAAAGGTATTGCCCAAAGAACAACAAGGAGGTGGAGCCCACAAATCTGCACTGGGTGCTAAGGCAGCTAGCGTTTGTATTTATGATGCTACTGTAACAGCCTCCATGTTTGCTAGGGTGGAGCCACTGCTCCTGAATTCGCCAGAGGCCCTGCCAAAAACAGAGTGACTCTTTCCTTCCTCCCACCTTCCTCAAGCGAGGGTTCCCATTGGCACAATCCAACTGGAACGAACCGACAAAGGAACCTGAGATATGTGATTTTCAGATCTCCAGCCTTGTTGGTACAAGGGAGATTAAGAACAATGGATGTAGGCTGAGTACCAACAGGCAATATTGACCTAATATATGTGTCATAACTCTTGGTTGCAAGCTATAAAACCTGGCTCAAAGTGGTGTAAACAAAAAATATTGATCAACTTATGTGACTTCAGGAAAAGGCAAACAAAGGTGTTAAATGGATGTTATCAAGCATCTGTCTCTCTCCATCCTTTAGCTCTGCTTTTTTTACATTGGCTTCATTTTCAGGCAGGCTTATCCCTTCTTGTGGCAAGATGAGGATCAGGCTTATATTCTACCAGCACCACTAGCCCAAAAGTGGAAGGAAAATTCCTGGAACTGAGTTTAACTGGCTCAGAATAGTCATGTGCCTATCTCTGAACTGACCATTTTGACTTGATCCTGGAAAAGAGCCCAGCACTGAAATGGGCTGTAGAGTTAGAATGATTCCCATCTGAACCCCACAGATTAAGAGTGGGGAGGAGATGGGTCTTCAAAGAAAACTGATGTGCTGTTACCAATCAGAGGAGGAAAAGATGCTGCACTGGTTACAACAAAGGCAATAACAACTTGTTGATGACAGGATAATATTTATAAGGTTTTCCATATTCTCCATCCAATCCTCCTTCCCTTCCTCAGCTAGAGACTTCAGAAATACTGATATCACTAGGCGTGAAATACCTTAATCTCTTGCCTGGCTCCCACCTTATTAATTATCCTATCTACCCTCTATCCTCACCCCAACCCTTCAGCCTATAAAGCTCAGGTGTCCAATTCTATCTAAGCCCTTGATCCCACCTCCTCTCATCACCTCCAGGATCTCAATCTATCTTTTTTATTTCTTTCCTTTCAAATCTATCTTCTCTATTTCTCTATCTTTCTGTAGTTTATACCCAGGTGGTGCTAGTGGTAAAGAACGCTGCCAATGTAGGAAATGTAAGAGATACAGGCTTGATCCCTGGGTCGGGAAGATCCTCTAGAAAAGGGCATGGTAACGAATTCCAGCATTCTTGCCTGGAGAATCCCATGGACAGAGGAGCCTGGCAGGCTACAGTCCATGGGGTCACAAAGAGTTAAACACAACTGAAGCGACTTAGTATGTATGTAGGCACACAGACCATATTCAAGTCTCTGTCATCTTTAAGGGGGAAAAAAAAAGATAAAACCAGAATCTTCAACTTTGTACCACATTTCAGCTGTCTATTCTTTCTTCCAACTTTCTTAAAGAGGGATCTGCACTTACTTATCCTACTTCCTGATTTTCATTTGCTTAAGTACTATTGCATTGTGGCTTCTGCCTCTATTTTCTGCTAGTATAGATCATAGGGGGATCCATGACCTCCATATTGCCAAATTCAAAGGATACATTTTTTGACCTTGACCTGTTGGAAATCTTTGCTGCATTTGATGCTGTTGATCACATCTTCCTCCTTGAAAATCTTTCCTCCCTTGGATTTCATCCATGACATTAGCTCTCTCCTGCTTCTGCTGCTGCTGCTGCAAGTCGATTTAGTCATGTCCGACTCTGTGCAACCCCATAGATGGCAGCCCATCAGGCTCCCCCGTCTCTGGGATTCTCCAGGCAAGAACACTGGAGTGGGTTGCCATTTCTTTCTCCAATGCATGAAAGTGAAAAGTGAAAGTGAAGTCACTCAGTCGTGTCTGACTCTTAGCGACCCCATGGACTGCAGCCCACCAGGCTCCTCCATCCATGGGATTTTCCAGGCAAGAGTACTGGAGTGGGGTGCCATCTTCTCTTATTCTCTGTTTCTTCTCCGCTTTCCTCTGGGCCTTCTTTTCCTCTGCTGGCTCACCAAATGCTAGCATTCCCAGAGTTCAGTCCTATGTCCTTTTCTCATTCTCTACTTGGTCTTCCTAGGAATGCACTAGAATAGTCCTGTTGAAGAATGGTGTTGAGCAAGTCCTTGCTAGACCTAGCAATTGACTTTTGAGATCCAGTGCATATAATATGGGAGAAGGCAATGGCACCCCACTCCAGTGTTCTTGCCTGGAGAATCCCAGGGACGGGGGAGCCTGGTGGGCTGAGGTCTATGTGGTCGCAGAGTCGGACATGACTAAAGTGACTTAGCAGCAGCAGCAGCATATAATATGTAGGAAGATTTTACTCATGGATTTTCCAAATGATAACAACCAATCTGAAGAAAGAGGGTTTATTGTATCAACTACAAGAAAAATTACAATATCAAAGCAATATTTACATATAGTAGTAGAAAAGGTCATCTTTGCTCCAAAAGTGTCTTTGCTGCTAATAAGGTTGCAAGCTCTATTCTTCCCTATAGGTGACTTGGTTAGGTGATACAGATGTTCACCAGGCTGATCTATTAAACCAAACAGCATAAAGTCAGTACTCCTGGTAAATGACTCTGGATGGATTTGCTTCTAATCAGTTTTTCCTGGTAAGTCCAAGGTAGTAATTTGAAAAATGTGCTGCCTCAGAGGGACCCACATTGGTCAAAACCACACAGAGTATCTGAAATGGCTCATAAGCTACTGGTTGTTCTGGAAACCATCAGAAGGTGGATGAGATACAACATAGAGAGGATAGATGAAGGGTACAGGTTAACACCCCACCAATCAGGAGGCTTTGCAGAACTAGGAGAGCAGGGATTCAGGAAAAGTGTGTGTGGAGCAAACTGCACTGTATGTACATCTTTTTTTTTTTTTTTTTTACAGCTTGGTTACAGCTCATAGTTTTATTCAGTAAACAAAGGATAGTACACCCCCCAGGCGTGAGGGTGGAGATCCCAAAGGAGAGGCCTGTATGTACATCTTAACTACACTTAACTGTATGTTTGCATCTTAACTAATTAGATGCCTTTCCCCATCTTCACCATCTACCTGTGATTATCATCTCTGATTACCTGAAGAGACATCCCTGGATATTACAGCCATCCTGCTTAATGGGATTGGCAAGACAAGTATTCTGGTGGGCTGTCTGTAAATGGGTGCTATTCCTGGATTCTTTTTTCATTTGCTCAAGCAGAAATCTGGAAGTCATCCTTTCCTTCATTTTACCTTAGCCAATCAATTAATCACTAATTGTTGAGTTCTTTCTCCTGAATATTTATTAAAGCTATGCAATCTTCTCCATCCCTAATCCCACCACTATAGTCATCTCCTAGAACTGCTTTCTAACTGGTCCTCATTGTCCAATTTTGCTCTCTTCCTATCTATTCTCTACTTAGCAGCCACAAGTGATCTTCCAAAATGCAAGGGTGGGACTTCCCTAGCAGTTCAGTGGTTACATCTTTGCTTTCCAACGCAGGGGGTGCAGGTTTGATCCCTGGTTGGGGAGCTAAGATCCCACATGCCTCGCAGCTTATATATATATATATATATATATACACACACACACATAAAACAGAAGCACTATTGTAACAAATTTAATAAAGACTTTAAAAATGGTCCACATCAAAGAAAATCTTTTAAAAAATTTACCTCTTAAAAAAAGAGGATTGATACTGAAGCTGAAGCTCCAATACTTTTGCCACCTGATGAGAAGAGCTGACTCATTGGAAAAGACCCTGAAGCTGGGAAAGATTGAAGGCAAAAGGAGAAGCAGGCAGCAAATGGATGAGATGGTTAGACAGCATCACCGACTCAATGGACATGAATCTGAGCAAACTCCAGGAGATGATGAAGGACAGGGAAGCCTGGTGTGCTGCAGTCCACCGGGTTGCAGAAAATTGGACACAACTGAGTGACTGAACAATGACAAAGATGTAAAAAAGAAAAAAAGCAAAGGTGAATGAACTTGTCCCTCCCGTGCCCCAAACCTTTTGATGATTTCCCATTGTCTTTAAATTAAAGTCCAAAATCCTAAGCCTAACAACATGGTTCTCCTTGATTTGGTACCTGTCTACCTTTCCAGCTCACCTTATGCCATTCTTCTACATTATCACACCCATCCTGGCCTTCTTGTACTTCTCCTTTGACTTGGGATCATTTTCTCTTCTCCTGGATGACCTCTTTCTTTCTCACCCTTTCCCCTCACCTAAGTGCCACTTCCTTGTGAAAGTCTTTCCAAATGTCCCCAGGTAAAATTTAGTTCACTCACGTAGTATTCTATAGGTTTCCTTAGAAACACTCATCACAATTCTAATTATATATTTAGTATCACTTTCCTTTGTTATTCAAGCTTCATGAGGGCAGGGACTGAATCTTGTCTCTTGACAAGTTCCTAGCACCAAGGACAGTGCCTCCCACACTATAATTATTTGTTGAGAGAGAATTATCAAATAAATGAGGACATCTTTCTTCTTCTGAGTAACTCTTACTCATCTTTCAAAGACAAAAGTCATATGTTATACCCTCCAAGTTGGGTGACAGTCAAATCTGATTCATCTTTGGGACCCTAGGACCTAGCCTGAGGCTTGGTACATGGTATATAATAGAAGTTTGTCAAATCATAATAAACTCTTGGTTAGGAGTTGATAATTTCTGAAGTCGAATGATGGGTATATGAGAGTTCATTATACTATTCTGTTATCTTTCTGTGTATATATTTGAAAATCTCCATAACAAAACGTTAAAACATATATTCACCTCAAGTCAAGTGAAAGTGTAGTCAAATATGATCTTGAGACTTCCGGCTTAGGCAAGCAGTAGATGGTGATGCCACTCACTGGGATGGATGAAGTGGGGCTGCATTCAGTCATGTGTGTTTGTGTGTTCTCAGATACATGTACTGGAGAGAATTCTTTTTCACCCCAGTGAAACTTCTTAAAAGGCAAAAAAAAAAAAAAGGTGAGACAATGAGTTTAGATTTAAACATTTTTAGTTTTAGGCACCCCAAAGGGGTGCTCGATCTTTAGTCAAGTTGCTCAATAGTTTGCAGGTACAATAAATTAAACCTCTGCCTTGGAGGAATGAGTCAGGGGAGGGTTTCTGGATGGTGACACTCCCTTTCACTGGCTTTGATGGCCTCTGGGCCACTGACCTGACCAGTGGGGACTACCCCACTATCCAGGGAGTCTGCAGTGTTGAGCTCCACCATTCCTTCCTTCACACTTTTCACCTGCATTCTCCCCTTCTTCTTGCCCTCCTGTGAATTTCTGCCAGGGAGCTATTCGTTCCTCATGTCTGCAAGGCCTTGGTGTCACAGTCTCATGTCCAGCCGCAGGGGTAGGGTGTGAAGAAACATCTGGGTTCCAGTTTGTTTCCCCCACTTACCTATGAGCGCCCACAAGTCGCTTTACCTTTCTGAACCTCAGCATCTTGTCTGCAAACTGAGGATAATCAGAGCAGCGACTTCACAGGGCTGGTGTGAGCACGAATGCGTACAAAGGGTTTAACACACAGCCTGGCACCGTGAAAGCGGTCAATAAATACGAGCTATTATTATCACCAACGTTGTGTCCTCATCGCTTACCACCAGGACGTCAGGGAGTGTTGCCGCAAGAGCCGGGCAGGCGGCCTCCTCCAGCCCCTCCCCACTCGGCCGCGGCCCGGGCACCGCCACCGCGGCTCCCGCTCCAACCTCGGCTGAGCGTCGCCCCGCGGCGGTGCGGGGCCAGGGCCCTGCGGGGCGCGCAGGGTGAGTCCGGGGTCCCCTGGTGGAGGGCGGTGCCGGGCTGGGCGGGGGTCGGCGGATGCAGGGGCAGCCCTCTGGGACCTGGGGACCCACCCGGGCGCAGGGATGGCGGCCGGCGAGGGGGTTGGGGGCGCCGGGCTCCTAGAGGCCGCAGGCTGCCGTAGGGAGGGGCCCTCCGCTCGGCCGCCAGGGGCCCAAGATGGCGCCCCTCCCCCACCCCTGCCCCGCGCGCGCCTCCGCCGCTCCGGGCGCGGCCCCGCGGCCCGCGCGCTCCTGGGCGGGGGATGTTGTGATGGAGAAGCTGCCGCCGAGCCCGAGCCCCGCAGCCTGAGCCACCTCCACCACCTGGGCCTGGGGCCTCCCCGCGCAGGTAGGAGCTCTCCCTGATGGGGCCCAACCTGGGCTGTCGGATCCCTGCCCCCTGCGGCCCGCGGATCCTGCAGCCCGAACCCCAGGGCGGCCCGCGTCCCCCAGCCAGGCCCCATCCCTGCGGGCGGCCCTCCCACCGCGTATTCCGACCGCCCTCCTGTCCCCTCCTTCCAACGTCCTACTCTGCTAAGGTCCTCACGCTGTTGCCTCCCCGACCTTTACCTGCCCCCCCCACCCCGGAATGAATAGGGAGCGAGAATAAGGAACGGGGAGCTGGGGGCGGTGGGGGATGGGGGAGGGAAATAAGAGGATGGGGGAGGGGTGGTCAAGGACTGGGAAGGGGACCTGGGGTGAGGTGGGCCGACAGGCCGCATGGATTCCTGCAGGGACCCAGGCCTGAAATCTGTCAAGCCGCATTCTGTTGCCCTCGGCGACCGAGGGGTGTGCCTTGGGGCCGGCTGGCCCCAGCTCAGCCTGGAGGCCTAGCGCTGGCTGGAGCACTCATTAGGAGCAGTTTTCCCATTGTCGATTCAGAGGATATTTCGAATCTATTTTGAACCTGCCTGTATGTTTCTCGCTTTCCTAGCCCCTCGGAGCCCCAGCTGGCTACACGCCTTAAAGCCAGAACCTCCTCCACAGTTTGGTATCTTTATTTCCTCGCTTTCCATTCATTCTTAAAACCACTTCACTCCATCTTCTGTGTCTGGCACCTATGGAAATTGCTCAAGCCAAGGTCACTGGAGACTTCCATGTGGCCAAACCTAATGGACGCTTTTCCTGTATCTCCTTGCCGTTTCTTAGTGTTAGTGGTGTGTGTCGACTCTCCCTGAAACATTTTCCAGGTTTCTCTCCTTCAGCCTTGTCTGCTCCTTCTCAGTCTCATTTGCTGCCTCCTTCCCCTTTCTTTAGTTGCTGATGAGGCTCTTGGTTCTTTCCTAGACTGTCTTCTCTCATTCTGCACTTTCTTCTCATATTTTATTCACTCTCAAGTCTCCAAATTTCAACTCTTAGAAATGGATACTTTCCAGTCAGCTACCCAAGCTGGAATCCTGGGCAACATTCTAGATTAATCTCTGTCTCTCACCCTATATCTTATGTCAGCAAGTTCTGCCACATCCACTACCTATTTTTCAAATTCATTCACTTCACTCCATCTCACCCACTGCTGCCAAACTTAATCTAGGCCACACACACCCTTTTTTCCTTGATTGCTTTGATAACATACCCTCTTGCTTACTTCCCGTTACTACTCTAACATAATTTTTCTTTACTAAAAAAAAAAAAAAAATCTATCCAATCATTTATTTATTCAACAAGTGTGCTTTGAACACCTAGTATATACCAGGTACTATTAGGCACTGAAGATTAATGATGAGCAAGATACACTATGCCCTTGTTGCCATGGTGCTGACAGTCTAAGGGGAATGTCAGATAAGAATAAAATTACAGATATAATAATTACCACAAAGGGAAAGGTGAATGGTGTCTTGAGAACACACAGGAGCACAAGCTAAACTGTACTGGAGGGTACGGAGAGAGGACTGAGGAAGGCTGAGAACATGACATTTGAACTAAGCAGTAAAGGATAAGTAGGACTTAAGCTGGGAGGGTAGGGAAAGGGAGTTCTGGGCAGAAGGGGAATCGTGTGTAAATACCTTATGGAAGGAGAGAGCATGATGTCCTCAAGGAATCAAAAGAAGATCAGTGATGGTGGACAGCAAAGTGCCAAATGTGGAAGGAAGGTAGAGGCCAGGCTGAGCTGGACAATTTAGACCATGTTAAGAATTTTGATCATAAAGCCTTTGTCCTTGGTGTGGACTTTTGATAGTAGTAGATGTAGAACATCAAGCAAATTCAGAAATTTTTCTTGGATAAAAGATCGTCAGTTTTGGGGGATAGATTTAATATGGGGAGAGACGGGAAAGGTGGTGTCAAGGACAGAATTCCTACTTCTGGTTTATAGAACAGGTTGGATGGTCATGTTATTCCATGAGCCAGGATCCTGAAAGAGGACCAGTTAGGGTGTGGGAGAGAAACATGAGTGAGTATGTTGGTTTGAGAGGCCCTTCAGACATCCAGCTAGAGATATTGAGTAGAAAGTTGAATGTATCTCTCTAGAGCTCAGATGAAGGTTCTGAAATGGAGGTATACTTTTGGAAATCATCTGTTTGTAGGGAGCAACTGAAGTTATGAGCATGAATAAATACTTGTATTGAATATTGGGTGAGAATGAGAAAACAGCATGAGAATAAGCCATGAGAAACTCTAGCAGAGGAAGATGAGCCAGCAAAGGAGTGTAAGAAACCATCAGACAGTATCGAGAGTGTAGGAAGAAAATCAGGAGATTCAGTGCGTGAAAGCCATGGCTGAAAGCTGGGTGAGAGGCCATGGTGTCAGATGCTGCCGAAAGTACAACCAGGATGAGGACTCCCAAGCATCTGTTGCAGTAAATGACACTGGGGTCATGTTGACCTTGGAAGGAGCTGTTACTGAGGTGTGTTAGGAGTGAAAGCAGGACTGGAAAGAGTTGAAGCGTGAGATCCAGGTGAGGAAATGGCAACTGTGAGTAAAGACAGCTCTTTCAAGAAGTTCATGGTGTCAGGTCGGGAAAGATTCTGTGCTTAAGTTGGGAGATAGTGGATCTCATTGAGGAGCCATTGACTACATGGAAGAAAAAATGGATCAACAGTGGTTAAAAAAAATTCCTAGAAAGGCATGAAAGGAAGAATTTAAATGACAGGTGAAGCAATTGGTTTTGGAGAAAAGGAGAGAAATGAATAGATGCTGAGTCAGTAAGTTTTTGGGCCTGAGGCTGTTCTCTGGCTGATGGCTCCCATTTCCTCAATGAATTAGGAGTGGGGGAGGGTGGCGTTATCCTCTGAGAGAGATGGGTGATGAAGGGGTTGGTCCAAGGAGAGCTATGTTCTTGTCTCAGGCAGGTCTTCGCTGATGTATTGGCTAAAGTAAACTTTGGGATCCTCTCAGACATGACTGAAGTGATTTAGCATGCATACATGCGTTGGAGAAGGAAATGGCAACCCACTCCAGTATTCTTGCCTGGAGAATCTCAGGGACAGAGGAGCCTGGTGGGCTGCCGTGTATGGGGTCACACAGAGTCGGACATGACTGAAGCAACTTAGCGGCAGCAGCAGCAGCAGTGCCCTGTTCTTTTCCCATCGTAATACTCAATCATTTATTCAACAAATACAGAGTGCTTAGAGGGTTAGATACTGCCATCATGATGCAGTGTAATGAGCTCTTCAACAACTGTTTCTTGATAGACCTTGAAGTCCATCAAGGAAGAGCCATTTCTTTATTATTCATCTCTGTCTCCCCCATGCCTAACACAGTGCCTGGCATACAGTAAGCAGTCAGGCTAAAAAACCATTGACCTTGAGCAGGATTCATCCCCTACCCCTGTGGTCTCCTGTCAGCCCCTTCAGGCTTAGTGGCCACTCTTAGTTTCTCCCCTGAGGAGCCTGCCTGCTCCCTGCTTTGAGCCAGAATCCAAGTGGCTCCTTCCATCCTTGGAGAGGTCCCAGGTGTGAGTAGTACCAGTAGGAGGGGAGAAGTTGGGTTTTGCCCCCTCTTGAAGATACTGAGCAACGGGTCATTCTTTGACCTTAAGAAATGGAATGAAGGTGACTGCACTTTCTTGGGACAGGCACTCAGCTTCGGCACTCACAGCAGAACACCCGCTTCCCTCCTCCAGTGCTTTCTGCCCCTGTGAGCAGATGGGCAGGGGTGTCCTGAAGTCACCCTGACTCCTCAGTGTTACAGCCTCACAGGGCATGTGCCCTTCTCAGACCACACCTCTAGATGCCAAGGAGATTGGTCCCGAATACTGAGAAACCTGGCTCCACACACTCCTGTTTTAGAGAAGGGCCCGTCATCCCTGTAATGCTCTGAGCGTGGCACAGTCATGGGGTCTTTCATCTCCTGAAACTCAGAGGAACAGCCTTTGAGCAAGGATGTCAGTTTAAGCCAGCCGTCCCCCTTTTTTCCTAGATCTCAGGCCTTGCTTGCCTGGGACCCCATACTACTTCCTTCTCAGGGACCCTTCAGCATTCTCCACCACCCTCCCTGATTCTCCTTCCCTGGCCCACGGGACCACACAAGCCTGTCTCAGTGTGTATTCCCAATTAGTTCTGAGCTACCTAGTTCTTAGTTCCTCTTACCCCTCCATCCTAACCAGGGGCCCCCTCTGCAGACGCACAGCACACTCTCTTTGGTCATGGAGTGTGGAGTAAGACACAGTCTTAGATGTTCCATTGGAATGCGGTGGTGCTGGGCATGGTGAGACGCAGAGGAGGGAATGGGCACGTGAAGAGGGGAGAGGGGACCAAACAGGAAAGACTTACTGCTTAGGAGCTGCAATGGCTAAGCCAGGTTTTGAAACACGATCAGAGGTCCTTACAAAGGGAGACAGGATTCCAAGCCGAGAGATCAGTGTAAACAAAGAGCCAGGGCTAGGTGGGTGTGACATGTTCTTGTGGCTGGGGCATAAGCTGAGGAGGCAGGATGGGGAGAGGGTCTGAGGGGTCACAGGGATTGGCTCAAGGAGGCTCTTGGTGATCTGCTAACAAGCGCAGACTTTATCCTAAAGCCAGCAGTGAGCCATCTAATTTTTTGAGCTGGAGAGTGACACAATCTGGTTTCCATTTTTGGAAGATTACTGTGGTTCTGGGTAGAGGCAGAGCCGTTTATTTTTCTTGTTGGTGCCAGTGGCCACGAGATTTCTCATTGCCCAGGGGAAGCCATACTGAGCAGACCAGCAGTCAGTTACATGGGAGGCAGACACGTGGACAGGAACCGTTTTTCATTTCTTTCACAGATGCGTGCATGGCATCGTGCTAGGGTCTGAGGAGCTAGAAATGACGGAGAGGTGAGCTATGGCACCCGCCTCGCAAGTGGGGCAGTGCACCTGGGAGATGGCCAAGCCTTGCCCGGCAGCCTAAACACCTCCCTGCAGCCAGTGCTCAGGGTTGAGAGCTCTGCCAAGGAGGCAGAAAGAACTGAGGCCGTGGGTTCGGGGAGACAAAGAGCTCAGGGTGAACAGGGAGCTAGAGAGCGCTCAGGTGAGAAATTGAGGAGAAAGAACTGTGCAGTGAGAATCAGAGAGGAAGGTGTGTGTTGGGGTCCAACAGTGGGGTCAGTTGCCTGTTGGGGGAGGTCAGGTAGGAAGAGAGAACTGAGTCAGGCTGTCAGGGAGGGGAGGAGAGTGTGGTAGGGGCTGTCTAAGGATGCGAGAAAATTGAGTAGTTGGTGAGGGAGAACAAACTGAGGGGGACATCCAGGGAGTGAGCATAGAAGGGGGTCATAGAAGGGGAGAAGCTTCCAGTGGAAGGTCAGGGAGATGGGGAGGGTGGAATGGGGTTCTGAGGGTGGGATCCATCATTAGGGTGATGGGCTGGGAAGCCTGAGAAGGTGATCTACAAAGGGCTTCTGAGGATGCAGGAGGTGGTTCAGGGGGCCAGGAGGGGTGGACTGTCACTGAGGAACAGGTGAGCCCCTCACCAGAAGAGCAAGTGGAGTTTGCTTGGGGCACCGTGAGCAGTGGCTGACACACAGTACGTGACCACTGTGTGTTCTCTGAAACTGGCAGAGGGGATGCTCAGTGGGGCCAGGGGAGATGGGAGGGCAGACCATACATTGATTCAACTAGTATTTATTGAGTTCTTGCTTTGTGTCAGCACTGAGCTAAGCTGTAGGCATACTGCATTGAATAAAAAAAAGGCAAAATCCTCACCACCATGGAACTCAAATTATAGTCACGAGAAGGCAGTCATTAAACCAAGTAAATAATAAATTAGCTTGTTAGATGGTACTGGTGCTGGGGAGAGTTTGGGAACGGCTGGGAGGGGGCATGGGGGCCTACAGTCTTAGGGTATTCAGGGAAGGCCTCCCTGAAAAGGTGACATTTAGGCAAAGACCTGAGGGGCTGGGGGTCCGGATCAAAGACTCCTGCGGTGACCCAGAAGCACTATAGGTGCTGGCAGAGGAAGTGGTACCCGAGGTGAGATACTTGATAGAAACAGTCATCAAAATGCAGCTTCAACTGGTCAAAGGAGCCATGAATTGGAGCTCAAGACCCTTGTTCTGTGACCTGAGGGCTCAGGACCTTGCCCTTGGGGGCTTGGTCTGCAGTTCATTCTCTCGTCTTCCCGGTCACTCCTACAGGGTGGACTTGGGGGCCAGTTGAGCCCAGTGATTTATGATGAGAGCACCAGAGCCCAGAGAGCTCACAGTGTTGGGGCTATGGGTAGTGGTGTGGCAGGAGGCAGGGAGCAGGCAGTGTCCAGTGTCTAGAACACAGGAGCTAGCTCCTCACCAGCCGCACTCCTGGTACAGTAAGCCCCAGTTGGATGACTTGGGGGTGGGGATGCACAGAGAGCCATTGTTATGGAGTCTCTGCCATTGGGAGCGAGGGCAAATCAGGGGCTGGCTGTGCTATCCCTGGCAGCTCGGGGCTGGGGGTTGGGGATGGGGTGGACCTGGCCTGGGCCTGGCCACTGCAGGTGGTTGTTGAGTGGGTGTGGTGGTGATGGTGGACAGAGCGGAGCCCAGTTACTCTCCTGGGACAACAGCTCACAGGACACAGTGGTATGTGCTGGCCTACTGAGTGCAGGGAGGTGAGGAGGTGCAGGGCACAGGCCTGGGGCTGAAGCAGGGGTGTTGCTATGCTGACCTGGAGGCTCAGCATGGTCTCCTCTCCCCGCTTGCAGGATTTGCTGAGGCCATGTCTGTTCCATCATCCCTGAGCCAGTCGGCCATTAATGCCAACAGCCACGGAGGCCCCGCATTGAGCCTGCCCCTGCCCCTGCACGCTGCCCACAACCAGCTGCTCAACGCCAAGCTGCAGGCCACGGCCGTGGGACCCAAGGATCTGCGCAGCGCCATGGGGGAGGGTGGTGGGCCCGAGCCAGGCCCTGCCAACGCCAAATGGCTAAAGGAGGGCCAGAACCAACTCCGGCGGGCCGCCACAGCCCACCGCGACCAGAACCGCAATGTGACCTTGACCCTGGCTGAGGAGGCCAGCCAGGAACCCGAGATGGCACCCCTGGGCCCCAAAGGCCTGATGCACCTGTACTCTGAGCTGGAGCTCTCCGCCCACAATGCGGCCAACAGAGGGCCGCGAGGACCTGGCCTGATCATCAGCACCCAAGAGCAGGGCCCGGATGAGGGAGAGGAGAAGGCGGCGGGGGAGGCCGAGGAGGATGATGAGGAAGAGGAGGAGGAAGAGGAGGAGGACTTATCTTCTCCCCCAGGGCTGCCGGAGCCCCTGGAGAGCACGGAGGTGCCCCCTGGGCCCCAGGCCCTGGCAGACGGCCCCCGAGAGCACAGCAAGAGCGCCAGCCTCCTGTTTGGCATGCGGAACAGCGCAGCCAGCGACGAGGACTCGAGCTGGGCCACCTTATCCCAGGGCAGCCCCTCTTATGGCTCCCCGGAGGACACAGGTACCTTGTGAAGCTTGATGTGGGGAACGTGGGAGGGAGAGAGGGCAGAAGGTGGGTCCCTCCGTACAGAGGCCGGTGTCCGCCTGGGCGGGGGTCACCAAGCCCATGTCCTCAGTCCTCAGCAGGCCATGCCCTGTTTTTCTAGAAAGAAATGTCCCTACATACTGAGAGTGCTTGAACAAGTGGATAGACCTTTCCATCACACACCCCTGATGGATGATGGACTGGTCTGTTTATGAGGCACTTACCAAGTACTGGCTTTCTGCTCAGTATTATGGTATTAAATCTGCACACCAATGGGAGGTAGACATCATTAGTATGCCCATAGTACAGGGGACAAAAAATGGGCCTGGAGAGATTTAGTCCTCTCCGAAGGTCACCCATGGGCTTCCCTGGTGGTTCAGACGGTAAAGAATCCTCCTGCAAAGCGGGAGACCTGGGTTCCATCCCTGGGTTGGGAAGATTCCCTGGAGAAGGGAATGGCTACCCACTCCAGTATTCTGGCCTGGAGAATTCCATAGACAGAGGAGCCTGGCAGGCTACAGTCCATGAGTCGCAAAGCGACGGACACGACTGAGCGACTTCCACTTTCAAGGTCACCCACAGTCTGAGATCACAGTAGAACTGGGATCGAAACCAGGTCCAAGTGCAAACCCGAGCTCTGGGCCCTTACACTGTCACTGATGCATATGGCCGGACAAACCCAGGTGCCCTCTAGGCAGTTTTGAACAGGCAGCAGCTCCTCACAGAGGTCCATTGGGAAGGATTGGAGTGTTATGTACAGAGCACCACGCTGGATGTTGCAAAAGTAATGTTTTGTTAGGAAGAGGATATTGACTAAAAGGAAACAAAGGAAGAATAAGAGACTGCTTTGTTGGGATGAGGGGATAGATATTAGGACTCCAAGGATTGATCCTTCAATGGGTCCCATTTAAAGAAGTTGAGTCTCTGCATTTGCTAGTGTCACATGGAGATGCAGATAGAGCTGAGGAGCAAACGGCAGAGATAATGGGCTGCAGCCGCAAGCCTGTGCTGGATGGTAGTGTGAGCAAAGACTCTTCCCACTCTAGGCAGCAGGCACCTTACCCAGAACCAGCCTGGGGAACCTTGGCAGAGAACAGGCAGTTCAGATGAGTGAAGGGCAGCATGCCATCTCCTTTCAAAAAACTTACTATGGACATTTTCAGACATATACGAAAATAACAGAATAATGAACCTGACTTACCCATGACCCAGTTTCAACAATTATCAACACACGGCTAACCTTGTTGCATCCATACCCCCACCTACTACTCCTGGGCCCCAGCCTAGGCTATTTTGAAGCAAATACATCTGTAAATGTTCACTCATGCATTTCTTTTTTTTTTTTTTAATCTTGATTGATTGATTTTTGGCTGCGCTTGGTCTTAGCTGTTGCGGTGAGCTTTCTCTAGTTGAGACAAGTGGGGGCTACTCTCTTGTTATGGTGCTCCATCTTTTCATTGCTGTGGCTCTTTTGTTATGGAGCACGGGCTGTAGAATGCTCAGGCTTTAGTAGTTGTGGCACATGGGCCTCGTTGCCCTGTGGTATGTGGAATCTTCTCAGACCAGGGATAGAATCCGTGTCCCCTGCATTGGCTGGTGGATTCCTAACCACTGGACCACTAAAGAAGTCTCCCAACTCGTGCATGTCTAAAATATAAAACACTTTTTAAAAGTCCAGGGACTTCTCTGGTGGTGCAGTGGTTAAGACTCTGTGTTTCCATTGCAGGGGGCACAGTTTCCATCCCTAGTTGGGAACTAAGATCCTACATGCATGCTCCTGCCTGCCCCCCACCCCCACCAAAAAAAATCCGAACTACTAAAATCATGTCCACAGAAATTTAACAGTACTTCCTCAATATCACTGAATATCTAGTCAGTGTTGACATTTCCCAGTTGTCTAATGAATGTGCTCCCTGCCCTTCTAAAATTTGATTCATCTCATCAGTATCCAAATAGGAACTGACCTTTTGATGGTTGGTATGTCTCAAGGGTTCTTTTGATCTGTACCTTATCCCTCCATCTCTATTTTGCTCAAAATTTTGTTGTTGTTTTAATTGAAGCCACTGTGTTGTCTGCCCTGGGTTTTCCATGTTCTGGATTTGAATAAGTTCTACTTCCCCCGAATTTCCCGTAAATTGGCAGTGAGTTCTAGAGCCTTCATCAAATTCAGAGTTTTTGTTTCTGTTCGCATTTTGTTTAAAAGGAGACTTCACAGGTGGTATTGAGTACTTCTACCAAAGACAAAATCTAATTGCCTGTCTTTAGAGGGATGTTAGCAACCGTCAGTGATCACTGCCCAGATCCCCTTTATAGGGAACTGCTGCTACTCCACTCCAGCTGGTTACTCATAGGGTTAGGTGTGGGGAAATGTCTTAGTGGAGTCAGTTCTTCAAGGGAAACTAAAACTAGATGTCGACGTGAAACATCCCAATTTCTAAATGTTAGCAACCAAGTCTGCTTTTTAAAAAAGTACCACACAGGCCAAACAAAATCTATCTGAGGCTTACACCGGTCTGCAGGCGGCTTATTTGCACCCTCTGCCTCAGGGGGTGTCAATCAGGGGCCAAACAATGGAGAGCCTGGATGCTCTGGGGTCCCTGGATGGTCACTATGGTGGTCACTCCTATGAGCCTTCTGAGAGTGGGAGGACGGAACTGCTCAAGAGCTGGGAAGAGTGTGCCGGTTGCGGACAGTGACCTCAGCAAGGGAGCTGGTGTGGTGAGAGGATGGGCAAGGATCAAGGTCTGCTGGAGGCAGTGGAAATCGAGAATCTCAGAATAGGCTGCATCACTGCCTACTCTCTTATGACTATTGCTATGACCAGGAAGACCACAGAGGAGGTCTGGTCTCCTGTAGGAACGTGGTAGAATTGAGCAAACATTATTTTCTCCTTCCCACCCTAGGATCTCCACAAGGTTGTTAATTGAATGTGGAAGTATATGAGTGAATGAATGGATGGATGGATGAATGATGAGCGAATGATAAATGAATGAACTTTCCTACCTGTGTTGGGTTCATACTCAGTGCCAGGTCCTGTCCTAAATGCTGAGAATACATACTACAAGTGACAGATATTCCTGCCCTTATAGCACTCAGTCTAGTATTTTGACAGAAGCAAACAGGTAGTTTGAGCCCTGGGGTTGGGGAGGTGCAGGAAGAGCATGGTAATAGAACCAGGGGTGGGTCAGTTTTGAGAAGGGACCTTTACACTGATGTCCAGTAGGTGGTGCCAGGTGATGTTTGAGGGAATGGAGGCTGGGATCAGAGAGGATATGGGGCATGTCCCAGGCAGGGAGAGAGACCAGGGGTGAGGGGAGTGGTCAGAGGTAAGGCTGAGAGGCAGGTGAGTAGGGGCTCCTAAGGTCCTACAAACCCGGTGGAGGTATTGGGTTCTGTCCTGGGGGCAAAGATAAAACAATTAGAGTATGCAACTGGAGAGAAGGTTGTTAGCATTTTGGAACAGTCATTTGGGCTGTAGCATGCAGCTCAGATTAGAAAGGGCTAAATAGGAAGAGGGAGACCAACTTGGGAGGCTGTTGCAGTGACCTAGCTGGACTTGGGGAGTGAGTAGGGCTGGGGAAAGAGAGAGAGCAGGTGACTACATCCGGCTTAGCCAAGGAGGCCTGTGTGGATGAGTGAATGATACATGAACCTTTGAGTGCGTGGGGGGAGCGCCTGAATGAATTGGCGCAGGAGTGAAAGTGTGCATTTCTAAATAAATGTATGCTTGTGGAAGCAAGGGCCGGGGTGGGGCTGTGCTCGGAGGAGATGTGCCAAGCTCCAGAAGGGCCTCCCAGATGGTCCGGGGGGAGAGCGGCCCCTCCAGGACAGATCGGAAGGATGAAGCTCTTTGAGGCAGGAAGGTGCCGACTGACAGGGATAGCAGATGGATTGGTGTGTGTGACTCAGTCAGGAGAGGTGACCTGGTCCTCAGATTCAGGGGCATATGACCCTTCAGGAAGAAGGGTGTGGCTCTGGGGGACACAGCTGTCCTAGGTGCGGTGTTCCTGGAAGGTTTGGCGGGAAAGCCCTGAAGACGGTGGACGGTTCCCAGGGAAACACGGGCATTCTAATTCCCTGGGGCCTGAGGGGAGAGGAGGCTGGGGGGAGGGAGGCAGTAATGGGTACCTGGAGGCTGGATGGGCAAGAAGAGCCCCTCCTCTCTGAGGCCACTTCATTGGAAGCCGAGGGTGGTGAGGCACCTTGCCAAAGTGACTCTCGCATCAGGCACACAGTCACCTTGGTGTAGCCACGCCCACTTCCAGCCCTCCTCGCCTGGTTGCCCAGCAGCCTGGGTCTGGGGACTGACTGCCTGTCCGTCAGTGCTGCCTCTTGGACCAGTCAGGATTCCTGGTTTCCCTGGTAACGGGAAGCACGTCAGCAGTCTGGGCGCTCCCAGCCGGTCCTGGTGCTGCGGTTGCCGAGGAGACGCTGCAGCCTAGCTGGGCCCTGGCAGGTGAGGGGGTTTGGTGCTGGGAAGCCCCAAGCCCAGCCTCAAGCTTGCTGGGGCCCAGCCCCTGAAGCCCACTCTTCGCTTGAACTGCTTGGCAGATTCTGGGCAGGGGCGGGATCCCTGGGAGCCTGGAAGCCACACCCTGTTTGCAGGGAGAGCTCTAGGCTTTGCAGGGCCCCAGGTGGCTGGGGTGTTCCCACGAGGCTGAGCCTCCTGTCGTCCCTAAGGCTGGGCTTGACTGTGGCACTGAGGTGATCGCTGCGGGTGGTGGGATGGAGATTCAGGATTGGGGGAGGGGATCTAGGATCAGAAAGAAGAGATGTGAACAGGGAAGGCTGGGGTCTCACGAGCTGCACCCTCCATCCCCACTCCAAGGGGGTTCCCTTCCCTTGTGGTCCCGGCCCCTCCCTGGTGAGCCCCAGGTGGGGGAGGATCCTGCCTGGCAGGCGCTCTGCCCTGGTGATAAGTGGGCGGGATGAGCTTCTCTCTGCAGCCCAGCACCAGGCTGTGAGCCCAGCTGGCCGGGCTGGAGGGGCTGTGAGGAGGCAGGGTGGAGCAGGAGGGGCTGGGAAGGAGCGCCATGTTCTCCCAGGACTTTTTCCTGGCCATCCTCCTGCAGGATAGTAGCCCAGGTGAGGGGCGGCATGCGCCTGGGCACCATGTGGGGTGGGGTGGCAGGGAGCATGGGCGTGGTGGAGGTGTGAGCTGGGCTGCGGGGCTGGAATGGTGTGGCTCTGCTCAGAGAGGGGAGGGTATGTCACAGGTGTGTGGTGTGCGCGTGTGCATGAAATGTCTGCACGTGTGTGTGGTAAGGGTCAAGGTGTGTCTGTGGTATTTGCACACATGTGGCAGAGGTTGACATATGTTGCGTGTCTGTGCATTCACTGTGGGTGTGGTACCCACACATGTGTTGGGGGGCATTATGGATGTAGTCTGCACATGTGTGTGGCAGGGGCTACAATATACATCTGTGTGTGCACACACCTTTGTGGATGGTGGCTGCATTAGTGAATGGGTGGAGTTGGTGTGCGTGTGTTTGTCCCTGCACATGTGTGTGCACCTGAATGCAATACCTGCCATCTGTGTAGGTGTCTCCTGTGTGTGCACACCCTTGTGTTTGTGGGGGCTACACAGGTGTGTAGTAGGACTTGTATATGTTGTGTGTCTGTGTGCATGTGTGTGTACAGGGTAAGTGTGTCCACTGGAGATACGGATATGTATGACAGGTCATTTGGGGTCACTCAACCTCCTTGCCTTCTCTCTGCCTCCCTCCTTCCCTCTGTGTGGCCACATTAGCCAGGATCAGGGCCCAGGAGGAGACCTGAGTCACGTTCCCTGCTGGTGACTCCCATGCTGTGACTCCAGACTTCAGGCTCTAGGCGGAAGCAGGAATCTTAAGTTGGAGCCCTTCCCCCACCCCTTCTCCACCACTGGGTCTCAGGAGGGGACTGGGCATAGCACCCACGATTCTCTTGTTAGGTAGGCAGACCCTTACCAAGACCACCCCCCCCAACCCGGCAGATTCCTTTTGGAACCCCAACGCCTTCGAGACGGATTCCGACCTGCCGGCTGGATGGATGAGGGTCCAGGACACCTCAGGGACCTACTACTGGCACATCCCCACGGGGACCACTCAGTGGGAGCCCCCGGGCCGGGCCTCACCATCACAGGGGAGCAGCCCCCGAGAGGAGTCCCAGGTGAAGCTCACAGGCCTGAGAGTTCTGACCTGGGGTGGAGGGGGATGCTGCTGGAGCAAGATAAGCCAGCCACTCCTTGCTCCCATTCATGCTTCTAGCTCACCTGGACCGGCTTCACTCACGGAGAACGCTTTGAGGATGGAGAATTTTGGAAGGTGAGTGAGGGGACCTCCTTCACTATGGGGGAGCTGGAGACGGGGCATCATTTGGGTCCTGATTTCTCTCTCCCCTTGCTCAGGACGAGCCCAGTGAGGAGGCCCCAATGGATTTGGGGCTGAAGGACCCCGAGGAGGGGATGTTGCCTTTCCCAGCTCAGAGCCTCAGGTGAGTGGGCTGGCAGTAGGATGGGTCTGTCTGGAAGGGGCCTTGGGACAGCTCCCTCTTCGGGGGCCTGTACCAAGTGTTACATCTGCCTCCAGCCCGGAGCCATTGCCCCAAGAGGAGGAGAAGCTGCCCCCACGGAATGCCAACCCAGGGATCAAGGTGTGTTCAAGGCAATGCCTGTGCCCAAGTTGGGCCCCCGTGAACAGGCGCACCCTCGGGTCAGGTTCTGGGGTCTCTCTGGTCTCAGTACAGCTCCGCAGGTCCTCAGCTCTTGCACTCTCAGCACAGACCCTTGTGTCTGAGCGGGAGGCACTTCAGTTTATAACTCAGGCAGCCCTGTGTCTTGGCAGGGGGTCCTTCCTGGCTGGGCTCAGGTGCTTCCTGCCCAGGGGTCTCCTCTGAGACCATCAGCCCTCCTGCAACTCTGTCCTGTTTGTGGAGCCTCTTATGTCCTCCCACCCGCCGTGCTCTGAGTCGGGAACTCCTCTGGTCTCAGCAGAGTGCCCTGTGTCCTGGCTGGGGGCTCTTCTGGGTTTAGACCAGACCCTCTATCTCCTACCCCCTCTTTTGTGTCTGGCAGTGTTTCGCCGTTCGCTCCCTAGGCTGGGTGGAGATGACCGAGGAGGAGCTGGCCCCTGGCCGCAGCAGCGTGGCAGTCAACAATTGCATCCGTCAGCTCTCCTACCACAAAAACAATCTGCACGACCCCATGTCTGGGGGCTGGGGCGAGGTGAGCTGGCAGGGTGGCAGGGTGGCGGTGAAGTGCAGAAACTGGGAGAGCTGGGAGAACCAAGCTGCCCCTCTGCCAGGGCTGGGGAGGCGGGTGCAGACCCACCAGGCAAGTCTGCGAGATGAAAGTGTGACTCCTGATCAGGAGATGGTTGCCTAACAGCGATGGGGTTGATAAAAGGAGTCACGTCAGAGATGAAAGGTGTGAGCTTTGTTAGAGTTGAAGCCTGCAGGGTGGCTGGTCCCACACCAAAGAAAGGGCCCTAGAGGAGTGGCTCACCTCCCTCGAGCTGGAAGTGGCAAAGATCAGCCACCTTCCCGGCTGGGGCACCGCTGAGCATCTGCTTCCTGGGCCTGCAGGGAAAGGACCTGCTGCTGCAGCTGGAGGATGAGACGCTGAAGCTGGTGGAGCCACACAGTCAGGCCCTGCTGCACACCCAGCCCATCGTCAGCATCCGCGTGTGGGGCGTCGGGCGGGACAGCGGAAGGTGGGAGCAAGGCCGGGGCTCCGGGGTGGGGGCTCAGCCAGCAGTCAGAGCGAGGCCCTCCTCCCTAACTCTGTTGTTTGCCTCTCTTGTGCTGCCGGACCCAGAGAGAGGTACTATGCCTAATTTACCCTGACCATTCCTCTCCCCACCCCTGGACCAGATGCAGCAAAGTGCCCAAGTCCTCTATTCTGCCCCGCCCCTCCCTGCGCGCTGTGCTCGCCCATCCTCCCAGACCTCGGCATGCTTGCCTGTCTACCCTCTGGCCAGAAGGCAGTGCCCACAGGACAGCGACCCGAGGGCAGACGGATGGGGAGGGCGTGGGTGGGCGGGAGTGAGGGTCCGCACTGGAAGGCACTGGGAGACACTGAGGCGCCCCTCCCCCAACAGGGACTTTGCCTACGTAGCTCGCGATAAGCTGACCCAGATGCTCAAGTGCCACGTGTTTCGCTGTGAGGCACCCGCCAAGAACATCGCCACCAGCCTGCATGAGATCTGCTCTAAGGCACGGCCCCCTTCGCACCCTGGAGTAGCTGCCACCTTTGCTCTACAAGGACGTGGGTGGGGTCTTTGAGTGGGGGGCGCTCCAGGGCGATGAAGCCCTGACGGACTCGCCCTGCCTCTTCCTTCTTCCCCTCCTTTCTCAGATCATGGCCGAAAGGCGCAATGCCCGCTGCTTGGTAAACGGACTCTCTCTGGACCACTCTAAACTTGTGGACGTCCCTTTCCAAGGTCAGTGTCACAACCCTGCCAGGTCTGTCTGTTTTGTTGGCAAAGTTGGGGGGACCCAAGAAGAGGCACGAGTTCCTAGGCAGAGTGATAGTAAAATGGAGACTCAGCACTTAACCTGGTAGTCCAGTGGTTAAGACTTCATACTTCTAATGAGGGGGGGGGGGTGTGAGTTAGATCCCTGGTCAGGGAACTAAGATTCTGCAAGCCATGCGGAGTGGCCAAAAAAAATAAAAATGGAGATTCAATTCCTGGGGTCAAATTAGTGGAGGGACTTTGGTTAAGGAGAGGCAGGGGAGGGGTGGAGGTAGGGCCTTGGCTGAGTCAGTGTTCAGCTTATGCCCTGGTGGTGGGGACTGGGAGAAGCAAGATCTGTCCCTGTGATTGATCCTTTTCTTTCCTCCTGCAGTGGAATTCCCAGCACCTAAGAATGAATTGGTGCAAAAGTTCCAAGTCTATTACCTGGGGAATGTGCCTGTTGCTAAACCTGTTGGTATGTGTGTCCTTTTCCACCCAGGCACCACCACCTTGATCTCAAAGCCCTTCCCCCACCCTCTACCTCCCAGTACCTCTTTTACCAGACCTTCCTCTTGGTTGATGTCACCCTGCTCTTCAGAGTGCATCCCACCTTCTGTACCTCTGTCCCAGCTTCACTCTGGGTCCTAGCTTCCCTGAGTGTGAACCAGGCATATAGGGAGACCCATTCTTGAAAAGCTTTGGTTAGGTTGGGAGGTAGGTCTTTGATGACTAAAACGCTGGAGCAGCCAGGAGCTGTGTTTGGTATTACAGCACCAACTATGGACTGTGATCATCTAGAAAGGAAGCAGTGAGCATATTTGTCAACATGCTTTGTGTTGGTAAAGTACTTCCTTACATGTCATTTAATTCTTGAGGATCCTGTGAATTTTGGATTATGATGATACCCATTTTATAGTTAAGGAAACTGAGAGTAGAGACTATTAGGTTCCCTCTGATATTTCTGATACTTTCACAGTACCTGTTATTGTTCATTCACTTAGCAAATAACTATGAGGCCTACCATGTACCAGGTCCTGAGAGAACAATGGCCACAGCCCTGCTTTCATGGAGGTTATAGGAAATTACGGTAGAAAAAAAGAGGATTAAATCAAACAATCACACAAATAAATGTGCAATTACAATTTGAGTCATTTTACTGAAAGAAAGTAGCAAGATACATGGAACTATGTAACAGAGGAGCTTCATTTAGTCTAGGAAGTCAGAAAAGATTTGAGAAAGTGACATTTGAATTGAGATCAAAAAATAAATAGGATCTAATGTGCCCAAATGGGATGGAGACAGGAATAAAGTGGGGAAAGATCACTCCAGGCAGAGTGAAGATTGGGTGTGAGGACCTATCATGAAAGACACTTTAGTATTTCAAAGGGATTGAGAAAAGCAGTGCCAGGTGAGGCTAGGAGCTCGGCAGTGGTCATAACCTGCGGAACCTCATAGGCCATGTTTATGATTTGTTCTTCATCCTAAAGTGTTAAGAAGCTATCAGAGAGTTTTCTGGAGCACACTTGTCATAATCATTTTAATTTTGTGAGGACTTCCCTGGTAGCTCAGCTGGTAAAGAACTCTCCAGCCAAGGTGGGAGATGCAAGAGATGTGGGTTTGATCCCTGGGTCGGGAAGATCCCCTGGAGAAGGAAATGGCAACCCACTCCGGTATTCTTGCCTGGAAAATTCCATGGATTGAGGAGCCTGGTGGCTAAAGTCCTTGGGGTCACAGAGTTGGATACGACTAAGCACACATGCACGCACCTTGGCGATACCATGGAGAAGGGTGTTCAGCAGGTGGAGGTGGCCGTGGAGACCTCCGGAGGACCTTGCAGTAGCTGTGGTTGGTAATAAGAGTATCTTGCACTGTACTGGGGCTGAAGAGGAGTGTGTGGATTCAAGAGGTTATTGGATGATTAAAGTCAACATGCCTTGGTGGGATGTGGGGTGAGGGACAGAGGCCTTAAGGTTGACCCCTGGCTTCCTGGCTTTTGGCACTAACTGGATAGTGGTGCCATTCTCTAAAGGTACTGGAAGAGGCCAGTTTTGGTTTGGAGATTTGAGTTCAATTTTAGGCATGCTCAGTTTGGTGTGTCTTTGGGAAGGTGAGTAGCAAACTCAAATTGGCAGCTGGATTCACAGAGGAGAGGACTGGGCTAGAGATACAAATGTGGGCATCGTTGGGTTAGAGAGGTAATCAAAGCCATGAGTCTGAAGAAGATTGACCCTGGAACGTGGGTAGCCACTGTGAGAAGGGATATCAGGCTAGGCCTGGCTGTGAGCCCCTCCAACATTTAATGGACAGTGGAGGAGCAGGTGTGAAGTCAGAGGAGAAGAGACTTCAAGAAATGGTCAGGTGTCACACCAAAAGACACCTGGGAAGAACTCAACAGTATTTGGGAATGGGTAAACAAATACACAAACGAAAGAACGCTCGGGTGAGAGCCCAAGAGATGGTGGACTGAGGGCTCTAACCCTGGTCATCTTCAGTTCTCTGTTCTTCCCCTTATACCGTGCTGACTAATGATCAGCACCATTACATTCAGTGAGGGAACCCTTCTTAGGGTGGGGATTGAGCTGGGGTTGAAGGAAGGCCTGGATTTGCAGAGAGTAGACTTAATTCAGAGGCACTGCCACAGCTGTGGAGCTGGAGGTGAGAAGATCCTTGTGGGAGAGCAGGAAGAACTCATGACTCCACCCTCCCCTTTGTGCTGTTTCCTCCTCCCTTTCACCCTCAAGTTCATGACTCTTCCAGTTATTTCATCACTCCCCTATCTACCTGCCATTCACTTAGCTTCTCAGTACAATAAAGGAACTATCTACAGCCCTTGATGGATCCTCTGCGGTCCATCAGCTTAGAAGGTCTGCTCTGTTGAAGCCAAGAGTTTCACACGGTAGTCCCTAAACTCACTTTATCATGTTTTATTTATGCTCCGTTTTTAACCTGCTCAAGTTTAACATTGGCCCCTCCTGAAGCTGCAATATTCACTCATTAATCATCTATCGATCAACAAATGACTACCCAGTGCCTGATTTGTGCCAGGCACTGGTCTAGGTTCTTGGTATATGTTAATGAACACAGCTGCCTTTAAACCAAGATTCCTGCCTTTAAGTAGCTGACATTTTATTCAGAATAGACAGGCAATAAGTAAATTATATAGTATGTTGGAAGGCTACAGTTGAGACCTGAAGCGATGAGCCTACTCATTAGAAAAGACCCTGATGCTGGGAAAGATTGAGGGCAGCAGGAGAAGGAGGCAACAGAGGATGAGATGGTTGGATGGCATCACCAACTCAGCGGACATCAGTTTGAGCAAACTCCGGGAGATTGTGAGGGACTTAGTGACTGAACGAGGCTAAGGGGGGTTGGGAGTTTGGGGCTGGCATCAGGGTGTAGGTTTCAGTCCTGAGCTGTTACCAAATATGACAGACTCTTTCCAGGTCACCTAGTTCCACTGTTGTCCCCGCCTCCATGCTGATCCTCCCCACTCTGGAGCCAGGTGCCACCCCCACAGCTCCATCTGCTTATTAGGCAGTCTGATGTCTGGTCTCCACATGACTGGCATCAGTGTCATTTCACATCTGAGCCCTCTGCGGGCTGCCCTCACCCACCCACTCCTTTCTGTGTCATCACCCTTCTGTAGCTTCCGGGTTGGTGGGTTATTATACCAGTTTGGGTACATTTGCCCATTTGCCTTTCTCAGACATCTGGAATTCCTTCAGTCAGTAGCCCTGTGCTAGGACTGGGCACACAGACAGTGAAACTTGATTTCTGTCCTTGAGATGGCCATAGCCTAGTGTGAAGAAGTTCCTAGCAGTTACAAGATGTGCCGAGAGTTGTCTCAGCAGCACCCTGTCTGCCTGTGGCAGGAAAGGCTTCCCAGACAGGAGGGCCTAGGTGAACGCTGATGCCTGAGAACTGGGAGTTTCGCAGACAGTCAAGAGAGGAGGAGCCCTCTGGAGGGAGGCTTTCCCTCAGTTACAGTCTGCCCCTGGAGGGCATCCTCTTCTTTTACTTTGTATTTCCCATCTGCCTAGCTGGGCATTTGCCAAGATTAGATGTTGATAATGCTACATAAATCATTTGAAGTTCAGGGAGCAGTAAAATATGGAGCTTGACAGGTCAGATGAGGCCAGTTTTTGGAGGACTTCATGCTTAGGAGAGAAGTTTGGCTTTGATCCAGTCAGAGGTATGATGAGCAAGGCCAAGGTGAGGGAGGACTTTGGGGGAAGACGTGTTCTCTGCCCTCAGAGGGCCCACGTGTTCGGTTCCCAGTGGGAGCCCAGAGGCACTGACAGGGGCAAGCGGGCCTGGGGGCGGACCAGTGTGTGCTTTTCATGGACATCGGTCACTCTAATGTCTCCACTACAACCACACACAGATGACACAGCCAGCTCATGAGGAGTGCAGGGAGCAGAACCTATGCCCCATGCCCTGTGCTGCTGCCCTGGTTCTCTGCTGAGTACCAGTGGCAGTGGGATGCATGGATGCATGGGTGGAAATATTATGGGTGAAAGTGTTTAAGGGCAGTTAACATTAGGAGCTAATGGAAACATTGTTACAAGGGCAAGTTGATCCATCTAAAAGCCAGGAACCTTGGATTCCCTGGCTTTTGCATAAATCATAGAAATTACTGAGTGCAGTAAGATTTTGACAACCCCTCTGGTTCTGAGACTAGGACTATAGACAAGGGGCAGGGGAAAGGCCTGGCTAAGAACCCAGGCTCTGGAATCAGACTGCCTGTCTTCAGATCCTCATTTCTCAGTTGTGACCTAAGGTCAATTACCTGATTTCTCAATATAAGCTTCAGTTTCCTTACCTGTAAAATGGTGATAAAGGGATCTATTGTGAGATTGTGTATGACAGTGCACTATAATGT
Source organism: Bos mutus (assembly GCF_027580195.1). Classification (NCBI taxonomy): domain Eukaryota; kingdom Metazoa; phylum Chordata; class Mammalia; order Artiodactyla; family Bovidae; genus Bos; species Bos mutus. The sequence goes on along the minus strand of NC_091631.1, from coordinate 33,367,206 downwards.
CATAACATGGTGTGACACATGAGACAACATTGCTCAAATGCAAATCTTAAAAAAAAAAAAAAGCCAAAAGCAAAGCTTGCATCTTGGGGTCTTAAGGACTGGCGAGAACTGGCCTATAAGGGCTGATTTAGGAGTTGTATGAAGCACTGCAGTGTGTGAATGTGGAGAGCAAGGTATGAGGAGGATAGAGCTTTGGGGGTCAGTCTGCTCAGAAGACTGGAGGAAGACACATAGTCAGTGAAGCAAAGCAAGCTTAGGATTCAAGATGGAAGAGACTAGAAAAGTGCCAGGTCATTGAAACCAAGGAGGAGTGCACCAAAGAAGGGTATCTATGCTAGTCCAGGGCTGTGGGCAGGTGAAGTAGGGATGGGACAGAGACCCCAGCTTGACTGGGCAGAGCCGGACAGTCTAGTGTAGAGCTGGGGTGTCCTCTGCCCACCGCCAGCACTGCCACGTTCATGTCCTTATCTTTCAGGGGTAGACGTGATAAATGGGGCCCTGGAATCCGTCCTGTCCTCCAGTAGCCGTGAGCAGTGGACCCCAAGTCACGTCAGTGTGGCCCCTGCCACTCTCACCATCTTGCACCAGCAGGTAAAGGCCTGGGTGGAGAAGGTATGGCAGGGCCCTGCCATGGAGGGGAAGATTGGGAATGAGGGGAAGGGCCTCCAGGAAGAGGGACTGGCCATCCCTTTCCAACTGGTGCCCCTCCCCGCAGACAGAGGCAGTGCTGGGGGAGTGCCGGGTGCGCTTCCTGTCCTTCCTGGCCGTGGGCAGAGATGTCCACACGTTTGCATTCATCATGGCTGCCGGCCCAGCCTCCTTCTGCTGCCACATGTTCTGGTGCGAGCCCAATGCTGCCAGCCTCTCGGAGGCCGTGCAGGCGGCGTGCATGGTAAGTGGGGAGGGTGGTGGAGCGGTGGCACCCGCCCACTTGGGGCAGGCTGCGGCGTGACTGTGCCTCCTGCCTCTGCAGCTCCGCTACCAGAAGTGTCTGGATGCCCGCTCCCAGGCCTCCACCTCCTGCCTCCCGGCGCCCCCAGCCGAGTCTGTTGCCCGGCGTGTGGGGTGGACCGTCCGCCGGGGCGTTCAGTCGCTGTGGGGCTCCCTCAAGCCTAAACGGCTGGGGTCCCACACCCCCTGAAGCCGTCCATGCTCCCTCCACCTGCTTGCGTTGGGCCCCAGGGAACTCAAGGGTGCGGGGTGGGGAGGGGTCCTGCAGGCTATTATTAGACTTCAGGTCCACCCCCTCCCCCAGAGTTGCCCTCCCCAGTAGCTGGGGTTCCTCACCTGGGGGCTGGGAAGGGAGATCTAATTCTGCAAGTGACAATATTGGATTGAGAGAAGAGGAGCAGAAAGAGGAAGCAAGGCCAGCCCCAGCTCTCCATCCCCACGTTTCAGGTGGAGCAGGAGGAACTGGTCGAGGCCAGGCCCCATCTTCATAGGATCCTGCTGGGGCAGAAGGGGGCGGGGACTGGTCCAGGCATGGGTCCTCTCCCCTCTGCTCTGTGGGTACCTCTGCTGTACTGATATCACTAATAAAGTCTGCCCTGCTGAGCTATGTGCTTTCCTGTGCCTGCAACACACCATCACTCCAAGAACCCTCCTCCTTCCGTTAGGATCTTGTTCCTGGGGCCCCCTTGCCCTCCCTGCCTCAAAAAAGCAAATTGGGACAGTCGCAGCAGGGTCTTGAGTCCAAGTCCCTTGTATTTATTTGAACAGCCTGGTAACCAGGCAGCAGCAGCAGCACAGGGTTCCTGGCTGACCAGTACAGGCCTGGGGCGACAACTTCTGTCTGGTCTGCCCAAGTCAGTGCCAACTTAGACCTCTGCTCCATGGCCACAAAAGCACAGCAGCCTCAGAGCAGCCAACCCCCCTCCCATATTTTGCTAAACCAGCTCCAAGAAAGGAGGTCTTGTTTTCGAGGTGTGCATGGGCCCAGAGATGGGCCCTTCCACCAGACATTCTTCTCCTCACAGTGGCCCTCTGGGGTTTTCACTCCTTTCCTACAACAAGCGCTTTCCCACTTCTGGGCCCCAGGGGTGTTAGCACAACAGTGGCATTGACCACAGGCTCTGGACATCAGGGAGGCTTGCATCCGGCACCAGGTGGCGACACAGAGCAGGGCTGTCTGAGCGGGCGGAGAGCTGGGCACACAGGGTAGCGAGGCGGCAGGGTGTGCCGCAGGGCTCCGAGGGCGGGTGGCCCTTATGGTAGAGAAACCAGAAGGTCTGGAAAAGCTGTGTGTCCTTCCGCATGCGGTACACCAGGTCGTGCCAGGCAGTGGGCAGCGCGTTGGGCAGCCCATAGGTTTCCCGAGCCCTATAGAGGAGGTACCAGTGCGGCGTGGCTCCGGGCTCGTTCGCCTCCGTCAGATTCATGATGTAGGTCTCATGGTCCAGGACCACGTGAGAGCTCCCAGAGTAGTTACCGTCTATTTGGTAGACACGGTACCCTGCAAGGAGGGAGGACTGACTGGACACGGAGAGGGCAAGGCCACTCCAGCAAGGAGGCACAGCTTATCCCCTGGGTGGCCCTGGTTCCAGCTCGCCTTCCTCTCTCTCAACCACCTCCTTCATCCCAAAAACTTGGCTTCCGCCTCACTCACCAGGATTAAGGCCGATGTAGGTGGTGGCACTGGGCGCCAGGAAGGCTACAGACAGTGGCCGGCTGAGGGTCTCTTCGTCATAGAAGACCTCAAACTCATCCACGTGGGTGTGACCAAAGAACTGACCAGCCAAGGTGTTCTCATACCTGGCCAGAAGACACAAATCACATTCAGAAGATTCTAGTGAGGGGGAGAAGAAGATCTGACGAGGAGAGGGTGCTTTCTTTGTCCGTCCAGTTCAAGGACGTAGCCTCCCAACCCCATGGGGCAGTGGGGGATAGTGAGATGCCTGAGGGAATTTCTGACCTTTAGACTCTTGAAAACCACTCCTGCCTATAACACATCTTCCTCCTACCTTTCCACAATTCTGTAATAATTCCAGCTCCAGCTCTTCAGGCAGTGCCCTGGGGGAATGTGGCCAATTATGTGCACCTGTGGGGAGGGTTAAGGAAGGTTTTCAGGAGAAGAGGGGTCCAGGCAGCACTAGCTAGGATGGCAAGTGTTCATGTCTCCAACAAGGGTTGGCATTCATGGCCAGAGATGGGGAGCAAGTGAAAGGACTTTCTAAGAGTGACAGTTGAGCTGAATCCCCAGGGAACACTTGTGAGTGCCAGAAAAATAGAGCTGCTCTGCCTACAGTGCTCCAGCACCAGACAGGAGTCTGCTGGGGAAGGGCCTGCTCTCCCCCCAACCCCTGGCCCCTGCCCACCGGCTGGGCTCCCACCACCCTCTCACTTTGTCTCCCCGGTCCTCAGCGGCCTGAAGCTCCCCCACCAGCCACTGGAGCTGTCCAGCAGGATCTGTGGAGTTGATCAAAAGCCAGAAGTTCTCACGGGAACAGAAATTCATGTTGAGAGAGATGAGGCGGAGGCCAGGGCGTGGGGAAAGGGCATAGAACCCCCCAATTCTGAAACAAAGTGAACACGGGTCAGCACGCATTCAGAGTCTTGGCCCTCTGTGCCTAGTCCTGTGCAAGGAACCTGTGTGAAGGAAAGATGCACCCAGGATGATCCCTACCCTCATGCTCACATTCTGGCTGAAGGTCAGACAGCACTGACTAGAGGGCCCATGGGACTGGAGAGTGGCTCAGAGGACTGGAGGCTGTAGAAGCTCAGAGGAGAGAGAAAGTGGGCTAGAACAGGAAGCAAAGGTCGTCCAGAGAGAAGAGGGCCCAGGCCTACATAGGTGAGCTGGAAAAATTGGGATGTTACAGGGGGAAGGCATCTTAGAGAGGGCCAACATGAGCAAACAGTGCCGCTAGCCCTGTGAAGGAGGGTGCCTGGAGATAAGGGTGGAAATGGAAAGTGGGGTCAGACTGGGAGGGGAGTGAAGCGAGCTGAGGGCTCAGGCAGAGCACTCACGCGTAATGCCGGTTCCCCACTCCCTTCACTTTCATCCACCTTTCTCCTCCCTCCCTGGGTTTCCGTGGGTCTCAAATACCTGAGGGTGCGAAGGGCTTCAGCCGGCAGCCAGGGCTCCCACGCCTCGGCCATCGCCTCATAGAGCCAGTGGGAAGACTGGTTGCCCTTTATGAAGGGGAGGGAAGCCGTTGACGGGTGTGCTCTCGTGGTTGCCCACGGCAGGGTACACCGGCACGGGCCCCAAGAACTTCTTCACAAGGGCTGTGATGGTGGTCAGCGCCCGCAGCTGGTCCTGACGAGACTGCTGCCAGATGTTGTGAGCAGGGATGTCTCCTGTCCAGTACACCATATCAAAAGGGCCGGCAGGGCCCAGCCCACTCAACAGGCTCTCCAGGGTTCGCAGGGGCAGGTCACACTTGCTATACTCGCCCCAGTACCCAGCACCGGGCTGGGAGGCAGGCGGTGGGCCAGAATCCCGGCGGCAACACAGTGGGTTCTCACAGTTGGGGTCTGTGCCTTCCAGGTAGTCGTGATCCCAGTGCAGATCAGTGAGAAAGAGGACGCGGCTGACAGGGGAGCCTGGGGCTGGGGGCTTGGGCGGCTGGGGGGGCGGCTTTGGCACGGCTGGCAGAGAGATGTTCCAAGAGGAGAAGATGTCCCAGTGCCCACAGGAAGAGCCCAGCAGCAGACCACAGGCCTCCGACGGGCTCAGCACTGAGCGTGTCCACACCTCCACCATGTCGTCCTCGAAGAGCTGGACAGCTGACTGGCACACGGCAGGCGGCGCGATCTTCAGCAGCACGCACAGCTTGATGGCCACGGAGCCCACCCAGGCCACACTGGCCTGATTCTGCCATAGGAAAACCAGCGGTGAGGGATCAGAGACAGAGCTCAGGGGCCAGGCCGTCCTGGATATGAAAGACCCTTTGGGCTTCCATACCCACAGTGGGGCTGGAATAGACTCCACCACGGCGAAGAGATATCAGTTCACACCTGTCTCCCACAGACATTGCCCTGTGACTCAAACAGCACCAGGCCAGTACTTCCTTTTAAGCTCAGTGGCAGTTCAGGCCTTTGCTGGCCCGGCTGACTTTCTCAGACATTGTCTGCTGAGTGGCCTGAAATTTGGACTGGGCAGAATGACAGACTGACCAGCATTTGGGGACACACGTGAGGATAGGACCTTGATTCCCTGAGGAAACCTTCTGCCCCCGCCCCCACCCCCCCCCCCCACCCCCAACCAACCAGCACTCATCATAACCCCATGAAGGACAGTCAAGGCAGCCCAGACCGAACTAGTCCCACATCTCTGGATATTCTTTAATTCAGCTTCCCTTTTGGGTAGTAGCTAGCTCTAGGCATAGTGGTGCTAGGTGTAAGGTGGAGGGGATTCAGTCAGGCACACCAAGCTGGGAGTCCCGCCCACACCAGCTGCTGGCTGTCTAACAAGTGACTTCAGCTCCGGGGCCTCTATTCATTTGTAAAGCAGAGATAACAGTAATGAAACCACCTAGCAGGCTACATTTAACCTGTATAAAAACGCTAGCACAGTGCCCAGCATTAAACTTGCACTGTTTCCTTACTTCACAAGGTCACAGTGGAGGTGGTGGTGGTGGTGTGCAGCCAAAGAACGGCAAATTCAGCAAAGTCTTGTGGAAGACAGCCTCTCCATCAGGGATGCTCTTGGAAACCCGGGAGCACCGGCCTTAGCCCCAGCCCCTACCCCCAGCTGCACCTTTCTGGCCTGTCTCCCAGCAGCCCCTGTAGCGCTCACCCTCAGCCCGAAGTCGATGGCGGTGAACAGTCCTTTGCAGGTTGGGCAGGTGAGGTTCCACCAGCCAAAGGCCTCCTGGAGCTGGGGCGCTATGCGAATGAACTTGGCGGGATGGCCTTGGGTAGGAAGAGGGTGGGCCTCCGCAGGGGACCAGAGGACCGGGGAGTTGGGCAGTGCCAGCGCCAGCGCCAAGCCCAACCACAGGAGCCTCAGACAGGGGGCCCCTAAGGACCTGTCCGATGCCTGCTCCCGGCCCGACCTGGGGCGGCCCTGGCCGGGAGAAACTCCATGGCGGGGCATCGCCCAGCTTCCTAGACCAGGCTGGTTCGCCTGCCCGGACCCGGCTGGTGTAGGCCCCAGTAGGCTCTCGGGATCCCAGGCGGTGCCAGGGACACCGATTACCCCCCGCGCAGTCGGCTGATTGCTCTGAGAAAAGCCACAAAGCAGCTCCGCCCCTTCCTCCTTCTGGGTTCCGCAGCAGCTGATCGCGGTGGCTGGAAGCCAGCGCGCAGCTAGGGAGGCGGAGTGGACGCGGAGTGGGCGGGGCGCGCCTGGGACCTGCCCAGGTTCCCGCCCGCTATCCCACCCCGGCCTGGACTGCGGCGGGAGGCTGCTGTCGCCGCCCAGCCCTTGCTGGAGCCTATCTAGTGTGGCTGGTGAGAGGCTCCTCCGAGGCCCCTTAGGCAACTCCTCTCACTCAAATTCCTGGAATAGCTAACTGCCAGGCCCACCGGGCTTTAAACTCGAAGCGGAGTGGGCAAGAGCTGGTGGTGGTGGCGGGGAGCACAACGAGGCAGGGATGCTTACACTGGGTCTGTTACTCTCCGCCCAGAAGGTGCCAGTCCTCAATTTCCTATGTTCTGCCACTGGTCCCTGCACCCGTGAGTCGTCGCCCTGCCTTTAGTCGCCGTACTCAGACTTCTCCAAGTGGAAGGGACCCTAGGCTTACCCATGCCTTCATCATATGTTTGAGGAAACGGAGGCTCAGATGGTAAAGTGGCTAGTTGAGTTGAGTTCAGTCGCTCAGTTGTGTCGGACTCATTTTCAGTAACATGGATGCATCTAGAGATTATTATACTAAATGAAGTAGCTCAGAAAGACACGACAACCTGTGGCTAAGAACAGATTAAAGACCATACAGCCAGGAACATGAATTAGAACTTGGGTCTTCCACCTTCTTGAATCCTTGACGGTGAAAGCTATCATTTGCCGAGTGCTGTAGGATGTCCCAGGCACTGAAACAGGCATTTTATAATGACTAATCCTCAGTTCTAACAACAACTCTAAAAAGTTAGTATAATACTGTTATTTTCTCCGTTTTACAGATGGGTAAACTGAGGCACGGGACAGTTAAGTGACAGAATAGTGATTAAAACTGAACTGTATCTCAGTGCTTCTCCAGATCCACAGAACTATCAAGTTCCTGTCAGTTCTTTCCTTTGAGAAATTTTTCTTTAAAAAACAAAAAAATTCATTTATTTTTATTTTCGGTTGTGCTGGGCTTCTTTAGTTGTGGCGAGTTGGGGCTGCTCTTTGACGTGGTGCTCAGGCTCTAGGCCCGCCGGCTTCCGTAGTTGCAGCACAGATTCAGTAGGGACTCTAGAGAGTAGGCTCGGTAATTGTGGCACTCCAGCCCAGTTGCTCTGCTGCATATGGAATCCTTCTGGACCAGGGATTGAACACGTGTCCCATGCATTAGCAGGTGGATTCCGATACCGTACCACCCCTGAAGTCTTGAGAATTTTTTTCCAAGTGACCCTTGCCCCAATTTCTATGAGCATCATATCAGATAGATTAATTATAGTATAATAGGAAATATATTTGGTTTTGTCTCCAGTTTCTGGCACAGAGCTCCTGAAATCTTGAATTTTCTGATAGGAACATCTTTTGTTATTTTTACAAGCCCCTTTCAATCACACCCAAATTTATGTTAATAGGTGAATTAGGGTGGGGCACCTAAATAGCCTCAGGATGGGGCTGGTCTCTGGGAAGATCTAGTGATCAGAGTGAGATGTTTTGGTCTCACAGTCTCCAGGTTGGGGAAGAGGGCTGGGGATTGAGCTGTATAAAAACTCTCAGAGCGCTTCTGGGTTGGTGAACAGTTGAGGTGTTGAGAAGGTGGTATGCCTGCAGAGGGCATCGAAGTTATGTGGCAGTCCCCCTCACATGCTTTGCCCTATGCGTCTCTTTCATTTGGCCATTCCTCAATTTTACCCTCAGTATTAATCAGAACACGTAAGAAGGTGTTTTCCTGAGTCCTGGAAACTGTTCTAGCAAATTATCAAACCTGAGTAGAGGGTCATAGAACCCTAGAATTCACAGCTGGTTGGTCATAAGTATAAGTGGCAATCTGAGACATTTTGTAAGCAGGTAGGGAAGGGGGTCCCCAGAAGGAAAGAATCAAATACAGCTTTCAGACACAAGAGAAGCCATTTTCGGCCTAAGCCATTCTGTGCTCTAGTCTGACACAGCGTCTGCCCTTGAACAGGTCTTGTGCTGTGCGCTCAGTTGTGTCCGGCTGTTTGTGACCCCATGGACTGCAGCCCACCAGGCTCCTCTGTCCATGGGGATTCTCCAGGCAAGAATACGGGAGTGGATTGCCATTTCCTTCTCCAGGGGATCTTCTTGACCCAGGGATTGACTGCACACGTCCTGCATTGACAGGCAGATTCTTTACCTGCTGAGCCACCTAGGAAACCTCCAATAAAGATCTTAAGAGAAAAAAAAAAAGAACAAGACTTTTCAAGCAAGAGAAGTAACCAAAGTAAGGGTAATAAATCAGTTGTAAAGACTCCCAGTTCTGTTTCAATGGTAAATGTTAGCCTGAAGCACTTTCTTGAGCTGTTTTTCAGAATTTAAACCCTTTCTGAGTAAGTACCCAATTCCTAGATCAACTGGAACCTAAAGGATGCTGCTGCTGACTTTTTCTGACCCTTGGGACTTCAGTCAACTAAAGTTGGAGCTCTGTCAAGTTCTGCTTCTATTCTCTGCAGAATTCTCCTGCTCAAGCCCCTTCTTGTATATGCATGCATCCTTAGCTTAAAACCTCCCCAATTTTGCTGTTTAGGGAGATACTACTTTGGGAATGATTCCTGATGTTCATCTTACTTGTTACAAGTAATAATTTTTTTTATTTCTCCTAATCTCTGTCTCCTTTGCATCTTTTGGCTTGACACCCACAAAAAGCTGAACTGAGTTTTCTGGTAACATTGTGACTGGCTATGTTGCAGGAAGGGAAACTTCTTACAGGGCCTGAGAGTGGGCTCTTGTCTAACATTCTGAAAAGAATCGTTGGAGGAAACACATGAACTGACAAAGCAAGAAGGGCTGGGAAGGGGTGCCTACATGGAGAGCAGCAGGATAAGGGAACCCAGGAGAACCGCTCTGCCACGTGGCCCGCCATCTCATTTTATGGTAATTGGGTTACTTTCCAGGTTGTCTCTGGCCAATCATTCTCACTCAGGGTCTTTCCTGGTGGCATGCGCATCCCTCAGCCAAGATGGGTTCCATTGAGAAGAATTCTGGGAAATTGGTAGGACATTTGGACTGGAGTCTCTTTTCTGCCTTTGACCTTTCTTGAATTCTTCTAATTGGTGATAGCTTGTTAGTTCTGCGCTCCTTACCAGGACCTCCTGTTAAGATAACTCATGCAAGAGGGTACTACCTTGCCTAGCCAGGGCAGGTGTTTTCAGTCAGCGTTCCCCTAACATCTGGAGTGGGGACAATCTTGTGGGACTGACCCGTTTAATTTGTTGGATCCGATCCTAACTCCAGGTAGATAGTATAATTTAGTCAAATTGTTGTAAAATTAGCTGGTGTTGGAGAATTGGTTCATGTCAGAGAAAACTCTTTCAGAATTGGTGTCAGAAATACAATTTGCTAGCTTGGCCCTAGCTCATGGAATCTTGTGATCCAGGAAGAGATGGAATGGAAGAGCAGGGGACGAGGAACCTTAGATTTCTGGGTGGCCACATAGTCACCCATGCTATGAGACAGCAGCTGTGCTGTAATCAATTACCAAAGGTAAATTTTACCAATGGAATTTAGCTATAGATCCAACTCCTGGGGCATTGTTCACTAGAATCTCGAGGAAATGGAAACTAGTAAGAAAAAAGCAAACTACGCAATCTTTTGGTTATTGATATCTGTAGTAGCTAAAATGAAATAAGAAAGAGTGCTGGATTGGACCTTGATTGGCTTGAGCTTCGGCTACTAGCCCCAAAGCCACCAACAAAGGGAAAATATTATGTGGGGACAACAGAAAGTAAGACTCTGGTCACCAAGAAGATAGTCTGTGTTGGGAGAAGACAAAACCAAGAAACTACTAAAACCAGGGGATATAATGTGAAGGAATTGTTTTACTTTATAGATTAGTATCATCAACTTCTTAAACAGCCTTCACTGAAATGCATTGTGAGAATGACTAATTTGGGGATAGTAGTTTTTTTAAATGCTACAGAATGGAAGAGCATGTTTAGGTTGATACAGGGCCTATAGCTTACTGTGCAACAATCACCAGTGGTTATACATGATCCAGACACACAGTAAGTTTTTCCTGAGGAAATGGCCAGCCTGCTGGATTGGATAAAAGCCACTGTAAGGTCTGTTTACCCTGGTAAGGTTAACTATTCATCTGCTGCTGCTGCTGCTAAGTCGCTTCAGTCATGCCCGACTCTGTGCGACCCCACAGACGGCAGCCCACCAGGCTCCCCCGTCCCTGGGATTCTCCAGGCAAGAACACTGGAGTGGGCTGCCATTTCCTTCTCCAATGCATGAAAGTGAAAAGTGAAAGTGAAGTCGCTCAGTTGTGTCCGACTCTTAGTGACCCCACGGACTGCAGCCCACCAGGCTCCTCCATCCCTGGGATTTTCTAGGCAAGAGTACTGGAGTAGGGTGCCATTGCCTTCATCAACCCCCATTAAATGGCAAATGGAACACTTCAGATAAAGAAGCTGATCTGCTTCATGTGCAGGCCATGTGGAATGGATTTTATGATGAGGATATTCACTCCCTTGATCTTGAGTGACCTCGGCCTGCAGCAGCTTAAAGTGGAGCTTTGGTACCCAGCCAGAGACTGAGGTCGGGTCGCAGTGGTAAGAGCACTGAATCCTAACCACTAGACCAGTGATCAGTGACAAGGCCCTGGCTCTTCAGCTTTGCAGAAAAGAATTCCCACAAAAAATGGAAAGTAGTGAAACCAGTAAAGTATTTATTAGGGGGGAAAAGTACAGTACATGAGGACTCGGAGAGACTCGGAGAGAAAGAGAGGGTCTCTGAGTTGCAGCCTCGTGGCAGTTTGAATTACTTTTATGGGGCATTTCTTCTGGGTTTCCTTTGACCAATCATTTTGATTTGACTGGTTCTGAGCCGTATTTGGTTTACCTCAGGAGTCTCCCATATGTGCATGTTCATCTCTTAGCCAGGATGGATTCTAGTAAAGAGACTTATGGGTAATTGACTTTACTTACTATGAAGTGATGTCCCCTCCCTTTTTGACCTCCAAGGAGTCTTTCTGTGCATATGTAGTCCGGGAGGTCTCCTTGACTTCGGGAATGAGGAATATGTGGTCTCTTATCTCTTACCTGGGCCCAGACGCCTCCATCGTCTTGTTTTCATGGAGTTTCTGTCCACAGAAGATAAGTTATTCAGCCAGCAGCCCATCCATGTCCTGCCTCACCCTGACTATGCCCAGTACCCAGGACACAGTAAATGCTATGGTTAAGTAGGCTCCTTTTGCATGGACACCACTGTTGCATCGATGCCCCATGTAACTTTACTGCTACGTATTCAATCACCAGTCCAAGAAATCTTATTTGATCTGTTGTCTTCCCTTCTCATCCATCTTACAGATGCTAATAAAAACATTATATTAATTAACAAGAGAATGGGGAGATGTGGATGGGAGAATCAAGGGACTCATCCCAACAGGGTGGATATCTTTAGATGGTTATCAAGAAAGGGAGTTCAAGTAGCCCCATTTGTCCTTAACTGTTTCTGCTCTGAGACTCTGTCCTTACTTACAGAGGACACTGATGACCCCTAGGGCCCACATTCTATCTGTTCTCCAAGACCTTATTTTCTAAGGTCTTGTAAGCAAAAAATGTAAGGTTGATGTACCGCAGTTGCCTACATAGTTAAGATGCATATCTAAAGAATAATTTCAGTGAGTCCAGATTCTTGCATCTTCCCATACATGGAAAAGAACTAAAATAACTTGAAATACCTATTCTTTGTGATTAGCAGCAACTTTTTGATGTTCAACCAAATGTTTGTTTCCCAGCAAAAACCTCATATATATTCTTGTTCCTCCCTAACCGCTTTGGAGCAGTTCCTCAGAACTACTTGAGACACTGACTCCTGGGCTATAGCTCTCAGTTTAGTCAGTTCAGTCACTCAGTTGTGTCTGACTCTTTGCGACCCCATGGACTGCAGCACACCAGGCTTCCCTGTCCATCACCAACTCCCGGAGCTTACTCAAACTCATGTCCATCGAATCAGTGATGCCATCCAACCATCTCATCCTCTGTCTCCCCTGTCTCCTCCTGCCTTCAATCTTTCCCAGCATCAGGGTCTTTTTCTGTGAGTCAGTTCTTCGCATCAGAAGGCCAAAGTATTGGAGTTTCGGCTTCAGCATCAGTCCTTCCAGTGAATATGCAGTGATTTCCTTTAGGATAGACTGGTTGGATCTCCTTGCAGTCCAAGGGACTCTCAAGAGTCTTCTCCCATACCACAGTTCAAAACCATCAATTCTTCGGTGCTTAGTTCTCTTTATAGTCCAACTCTCACATCCCTTACATGACTACTGGAAAAACTATAGCTTTGACTAGATGGACCTTTGTTGGCAAAGTAATGTCTCCGCTTTTTAATACGCCGTCCAGGCTGGTCATAGCCTTTCTTCCAAGGAGCAAGTGTCTTTTAATTTCATGGCTGCAGTCACCATCTGCAGTGATTTTGGAGCTCAAAAAAACAAAGTCTCCCTGTTTCCATTGTTTCCCCATCTATTTGCCATGAAGTAATTGGACCAGATGCCATGATCTTAGTTTTCTGAATGTTGAGTTTTAAGCCAACTTTTTCACTCTTTCACTTTCATCAAGAAGCTCTTTAGTCCTCAGAAAGATCCCCAATTAAACTTAACTCACAAATTTACATTGTGTGTTTTTCTTTCAGTTGACAATCTTATCTTTCACTTGTGTCTCATCTCCTTAATAACATCATTTTTGATCACTCCCTCCTTTTTCATTTGCCTAATCCCCCTTTTCACAGTGATTTCACATATATTGTTGCTTTTGATAGAACCAGCACTTGCTACATATTTATCGTCCTTATTCTTATGGATAGGTGGTCAAAAACCTCTCTTCCCCTGATATGGATGACATTGTTCTCCAGAAATCAAATTCAGAGAAAGAGATTAACATGCAAGAGATTTGGGGATTCCCTGGTCATCCAGGGGTTAAGACTCTGCCCTTTCACTGTTGTGGGCCTGGGTTGAGTCCCCGGTGGGGGAAAGAAGATCCCACTGCAAAAACAAAAACAAAAATGAAACAAACAAACAAAAATAATGCAAGAGGCTTATTAGGAGATGCTCTGTGGAAAGAAAGGGAAGGTAGCAGCATAGAGCGGAGGGACAAGTTGAACTGTGATGCTATCTCCATAGAGGCTTCAGTGGATTTTATGGGAGTTTTGAAGCTGAGATGACCCTTCAGAGTTGTTCTGAAATAGGGTGAGGGGCTTGCTTCATTTGGGAAAATCCCAGAAGCTGATCCCAGAACAGCAACTGTTACCCATCATTTTCCTCTTCTATATTTTCTCGATTTCCTTCACGCCTAGCTAGCACCTCTGTTGATTTCAGTGGCTTACCTGATGGTGTGACCCAGACTTTTCCCTTCAGGAATCTGAGCCTCAGTATCCATGCTCTCCTAAGTCAGAGCTGCTGCACTTGTCATGACCATCAAAATAGAGCAGAGCAAGGCAGTATCAAGAGGTTCCCAAATGAAACAGTGCCAAACACATCCCCCTATGTCTCCTTTGGTAACAGCTATCCTATCTCCCTTTATTTATTTATGATCACGCTGCATAGCTTATAGGATCTTAGCTCCCCAACCAGGGATTTAATCTGTACTCTCTGCAATGAAAGCACAGAGCCCTAACCACTGGACAGTCAGGAAATGGCCCCTTCCATCCTGCCTCCCCTTGTTCCTGTGATCAGGATTTGAGTTGAGAATTTTAAGTTGTTTTTTAAAAAATGCTATTTATTTATTCATTTTTGGCAGTGTTGTGCCTTTGTTGCTGCGTGCAAGCTTCCTCTAGTTGCAATGGGCAGGGTCTACTCTCTAGAGGAGGTGCACGGGCTTTTCACTGTGGAGCACGGCTCTGGGGCACCTGCTCAGTAGTTATGGTGCACAGGCCTAGTCTGTGCCGCCCCCAACCCCCCCCCCCCCCCGCCCACCGGCCCCTGGCATGTGAGATCTTCCCTGACCAGGGATCAAACCCATGTCCCCTGCCTTGACGGGTAGATTTACTGGACCACTAGGGTGGTTGGGGTTCCAGTTTTGAACAGTGATGGGCAGAGGGATGGGACTGTGAACTTCCTAGTTAATTTGGGAAGTCTGATTCCATTTGGGGTACCTATGTGTCATTGTGTTAGGAAATCTATTCAAATTCTGTACAGATAACTAGTCAACTCTTGGGCTAACTGTGAAACTGGAAATTAAATCTGTTACTTGTCAGCAACCAAGAATTGATGGGGAAAGGTCTCCCTCTTGTGGAATTTGTAGAAAGTACACGATATCCTGAACAAATGGCATCTTCTGACAGGCAGTTCCAACCAGGTGTGCACAGACCCCTGCAGGGCAGAGCAGTGGCTAAGGGATGGGTTTTAGAATCAGTTTCCTGTGTTAGAATCCTGGCTCTGCCACTCGCTAACTGTGTGACCCTGCAACGCATGTCACCTTCTAAACTTCCATTTCTTCCTTCCTGTGCAACATGGAAATAATAGTACAGAATTTTGGTAAAGATCCAGTGAGATAAAGCATTGTTGTTCAGTTGCTCAGTCATGTCTGACTTTTTGCGACCCCATGGACTGCAGCACACCAGGCTTCCCTGTCCATCACCAACTCCTGGAGCTTGCTCAAACTCATGTCCATCGAGTCAGTGATGCCATCCAACTATCTCATCGGCTGTCGTCCCCTTCTTCTCCTGCCTTCGATTCTTCCCAGCATCAAGGTCTTTTCTAATGAGTCAGCTCTTCGCATCAGGTGGCCAAAGTATTGGAGTTTCAGCTTCAGCATCTGTCCTTCCAATGAATATTCAGGACTGATTTCCTTCAGGATTGACTGGTTTGATCTCCTAGCAGTCCAAGGGACTCTCGAGAGTCTTCTCCAACACCACAGTTTGAAAGCATCAATTCTTAGGCGCTCAGCCTTCTTTATGGTCCGACTCTCACATCCATACATGACCACTGGAAAAACCATAGCTTTGACTAGATGGACCTTTGTTGGCAAAGTGATGTCTCTGCTTTTTAATATGTTGTCTAGGTTTGTCAGTACTAAACCAACTAGAGATAAAGAGTAGTTAGAATAATATGTAATGTCTGCATCTGCCATTTATACTGGCGATCCTTGATGTAATTTAATGAGGTCTGACTCCTGTCCTCCCTGGCTTCCCACACCCCATTCACTGTGTCCACAGTCAGGGGAAAGGAACTCTGGTTGCAGTGAGGTAAAGAAAGAATGTGGGAAACAAATGCCCGCCCCCACTGAGATATAGGTAGCATTTATTTAACAGACAGTAACAGCTCCTTTTATTGTCAGGCAGTCATACATTCATTCACTCGAAAACACACACACACACACACACACACACACTGATTTGTCAAAACAAAACCCTCATTGAATTCAGCCTCCCTAGAAAAGCCTTACTGTATAGTCATCTATTGTTATTCATGCAGCTTCCTGGGGCTTCAATCTCCCACCCATGAACTTCTCATCAAAGGATTCATTCAATACAAACAATTCTCTTCTGAAAGGAGAGGGATAAATTCTGCATCTAAGAAAAATATAATTAGAAAATGTTATATATTGTTATACTATCGTCCGTTGGTATCCGTGGGGGATTGGTTCGGTAGAAACAAAAATCCACAGATGCTTAAAATCCCTATTTAAAATGGCATCCCACAAAGAGTACAGTTGGCCCTTCTCTCCTCGGATTTGTCATCTGTGGATTCAACCAACCTCTCAGTTGACTGAATCCATGAATGTCCAACTTGCAGATAGGGAGGGCCGACTGTGTTAGTAGTGTTAGTAACTGAGCAATTGTAATCAATCACAGGAGCACTTCAGCTGCTGAGAGGAGTCGTGGGAGCATAGAGAAGAGCGACCTGCAATTGAGGGCTCTCATGGAGGAAGAGATTTGTTTGCCTAGATGTAGGAGGGCCGATGCCCCCATACAGGGAATCTCTTGCATAGCCCTCTGGCGGGAGAGGGCTGGGCAACTTTGGAAACTGAGAGAGGTGCTGGGAGCCCTGAGAGCGAGGTGGAGTTGGAGAGTGCCAATAGCTGAGGATGGCTGGCACCAGCGGGACTAGGAGGATCACGTTAGAGAGTTTAGTGCTAATCCTCAAAGGAACGGGTGTATTTACTATTAATTCTGTTCCTTCATTCACCCAGCCAGCCAGTCATTAAGGTAATAAATACTGCCAGGAACCATGAAACACAGAGATGACTAGAACATCAGCATCTCCCTCAGACAGCTCATGGGTCTGTGGGAAGAAACAGACACGAAAGCACCAGCCTTACAAGGAAAATATTTCAATGAAACGTCATGGTCCAGTAGAGGTCAAAGGAAGAAGTGGTGGATTCCTGTTGACTAGATAGTAAGGGTTGGTGGGGATGAGAACTGTTTTTTTCCAGAAGAGGTCAGTCTTGAAATAAGAGTATTTGCTTGGAGGACACGATTGGCAAGTGGTTTCCCCTTTCTTCTCAGTTCTTGAGATGCACTAACCTTTCAGAGCTTACACAACATGCTCTCAGCTTTCTCAGTTGAGCTGAGAACAGCTGTGCTGTTCTTTCTGCCTAAAAGGATCTTCTCTCTCCTTTCACTTAATTAACTTCAACTCATTCTTTAGCTGAATTGTGATTTCCTTGCAGACATTTTTCCTAGTCTATTTTTTCTCTTTTCCTTCTTTTTCCTTCTCTTTCCTCTCCTTTCTCTCCTTCTTTTCTTTTTCCTCTACCATAGGTCCCATTACAGCTAAAAATTTGTTTATTTATGTGCTTTTTTGATTCATGTCTGTCTTCTCCTGTAGACTGTAAACTTCATGAAGGCGGGGACTGTGTCTGATTTTGTGGGCTTCCCTGGTGTCTCAGATGGTTAAAAATCTGTCTGCAATGTGGGAGACCTGGGTTTGACCCCTGGGTCAGGAAGATCCCCTGGAGAAGGGAATGGCAACCCACTCCAGTATTCTTGCCTGGAGAATTCCATGGGCAAAGGAGCCTGGCAGGCTATACAGGCTATGGGGTCATAAAGATCTGGACATGACTGAGCCACTAAAACTAATACATATCCCCAGTACTCACCACGGTTGCTTAAATAAATTAGAAGTGAGAGTATAACAAAATGACCAAAGATATGAAATATTATATAACAAGGAGAAATTTTTCAAAAGTTTAGATGAAGAGTAAATAAAGTTTGAGAAGAGATGGGTGGGCAGGGAGGAGATCTTGAAGAATTTAGTTACCATCTAAACAACTGAGTCATTAAAGGATATTTTAATGGGAGTATGGAGATGCAATGAGGTAGGGCCAGGGAAATCAGCTGGTAAAGAATGGTGATAGGAGGACTTCTGTGGTGGTCCAGTGGTTGAGAGTCTGCCTGCCAATGCAGAAGACATGGTTGTGACCCCTGGTCCGGGACGATCCCACATGCCCGTGGACAATCCCGTATGCCTCGGAGAATCTAAGCCCAAGTGGGCCGCAACTACTGAGCCCACGGGCCACAACAGTAGAAGCTCTCAGCTTGCTTTGTGAGAAAGTCCGCACCCAGAATACTATGTAAATAAATAAATAATTGAAAAGTAAATAATGGTGATGGATCAAGTTAGAGGAGATGGATTTTGAAAAGTGGGACTGAAGCGGAGTGTTCCTCAGAGCGTATAGAGAGAAGAGATATTTGGAAAGTGGCCTCAAAAGAAATAACTGCAGGCTGTGGGAAGAGGACTCTTGACACCGTCCAAGTAGCCACCTCAGAGTCACAAGAAAACAAGGAAAGACAGTGAATAGTCGAAGACACCAGGGTTTCTGGCTTGGGAGACAGGCAGATGGAGCACACGTCAAAGTGTCAGGCTGGGACAAGAAAAGAGATAGAGCTTTCTCTGAGGCTGAAGGTGGTGTACTTCAAACTCATGTAGGGGGAGGAGGAGGAGACAAAGGGAAGGGACTTCAAAGTCCCTGTGATCTCTGTCAGCTAGGAACTGAGGTCCACCGGTCTCGGTCTGTATCGCCTCCTTCCTCATCTGTCTAACAGCTGTTCTTCAAGTTTCGGCTCAGCCACTCCAGCACTCACTGGGCACCCCTCCCCACGCTCCTCCCATAACACACCCATCAGACACCCAACCTGAGACAATTACCGGATGTTTGCCCACTAGAGCAAAGTGTGGTTGTCAGGGGAGCTTCAGTTTCACCACTTTGTCCCCACTTCCTGGAATGGCACTCACTGTTCATTTGTTTCCCGGAAAGGAAGGGGACTGGGACTTGGGTGTGGAGGAGAATGTTGACAGTGGAGAGATGAGCAGAATGACAAAAAATTTAAGGAGAAACAACCAACCTTCTTGATAAGCAGGACTGGAAATTCAGGTCAAAAGGTACAAACTTCCAATCATAAGATAAAGCACTGAGATAATAAAGATAATGTAAAGTAAAGATAACGTACAGCACGATGAGTAGCTAACACTGCTGTCTGGGATATTTGGAAGTTGTTAAGAGAGTAGATCCTAAGAGTTCTCACTGCAAGGGGAAAAAACAATGTTTTTTTTTAATTTCTCTTTTTTGGTATCTATAAGATGGTGGATGTGAAATAAACTTATTTTGGTAATCATTTCACAGTATATGTAAGTCAAGTCATTATGCTGTACATCTTAAACTTACACAGAGCTATATTTCAATTATATCTCAATAAAGCTGAAAAAAAAGACAAATGATCTAAAACCTGAGAAAATATGACATCTTATACTACTGCACAGATAGATAACCAAGTCAAACCACCTGGATACACTAAATGGGAATGAACTTTGTTGTTTGCTCAGATTGATCTGATTGACAGTCCGTTTTAGAAAGGTAGAATTTAACCATTTCAGTTGCCCATTAGTCTTGTGATAAGCCAAATGATTTTTAATCAAACATATTTTTTCTTGCAGCTTATCTAATAATTTTATCAATATTCTTCTTTTTGCTCCAAAAAAAATTTTTTTTTCAACCTGGTTTCTTGGAAGCCTGCTGCTGCTGCTGCTAAGTCACTTCAGTCGTGTCTGACTCTGGCAAGAATACTGGAGTGGGTTGCCATTTCCTTCTCAATGCATGAAAGTGAAAGGTGAAAGTGAAGTCCTCAGTCGTGTCCGACTCTTAGCGACCCCATGGACTGCAGCCTACCACGCTCCTCTGTCCATGGGACTTTCCAGGCAAGAGTACTGTAGCCATGAAATTAAAAGATGCTTGCTCCTTGGAAGAAAAGCTATGACCAACCTAGACAGCATATTAAAAAGCAGAGACATTACTTTGCCAACAAAGGTCCGTCTAGTCAAGGCTATGGTTTTTCCAGTGGTCATGTATGGATGTGAGAGCTGGACTATAAAGAAAGCTGAGCATCAAAGAATTGATGCTTTTGAACTGTGGTGTTGGAGAAGACTCTTGAGAGTCCCTTGGACTGCAAGGAGATCCAACCAGTCAACCCTAAAGGAAATCAACCCTGAATATGATGAAGCTGTAACTCTGATACTTTGGCCACCTGATGTAAAGAACAAACTCACTGTTCTTCACAGAGAGACCCTGATGCTGGGAAAGATTTAAAGTAGGAGAAGAAGGGGATGATGGAGGATGAGATGGTTGGATGGCATCACTGACTTGATGAACATGAGTTTGAGCAAGCTCTGGGAGTTGGTGATGGAAAAGGAAGCCTGGTGTGCTACAGTCCATGGGGTTGCAAAGAGTTGGACACGACTGAGTGACTGAACTGAACTGAAATCTCATCCTATCTATAGATTTAACCGCCACAGACTATGGGAGAGTGGTTCAGAGGACAATAACAGTTTCAGCCACACTCTCATGCTCTTCCTGTTTTTGAACCCAGGTTTATGTTCCAGACAAACAGTGAGGCAAAACAAATCGAAATGTTGGATTTTAGAGCATAAAAAGGTTTATTGTAAGGGCTAAGCAAGGAGAACCGTGGTTCATGTTCAAAAAGCCTGAACTCCTCATGGGTGTCAGGGAAGAAGTTTTATTTACTTATTTCTTTATCTATTTATTTAGATCTTTAGTTGTGGCATATGGGATCTATTCCTCTGACCAGGGATTGAACCTGGGCCCCCCGTATTAAAAGCGTGGTGTCTTAGCCACTGGACCACAGGGAAGTCCCAGGAGGAAGTTATTATAGGCAAAATTTGGGGGAAGAGCTGCAGGGTGTGTAATCCTCCCCTGGTTGAGTGGTGTGAAGTAACTGGGTGGTGTTCCAGGAATCTCAGTCATCAGCCTTCTGGTTCCAACCATCTGGAGTCCATAAGCTTGAGCGCAACCTGAAGTTACCATCCTCCCTTGGGTGCAGGGGCGCTTATTCCTCCAGATGAACTCACAGATGTGCACCAGGTTGCTATGCACACCCTCTGAAGAGCAGCCAGGACCAGACCCCAATGCACTGCTGCTTTTTTTTTTTTTTATTTCTGCATTCCCTCACTCTCCTAACTGCTTGAATCTCTCCTTTGGAAGGTCTAGGAGGCTAAAGTCTGCTTTCTACAAATAAGAAACGGGGAACACAGAAAGGCTTTTATGCCTGGGAGGTCCCCACAGTTTCTAGCTCACTGTCAATCCTCCTTTTTCTTTGATTCTCCTCAATCTCGCAGAAACAGGTGTTGGACAAGAAAGGGAATAACGTTTTGGATAGAGAGGTTAATCATAAACTCGGCAGAGAAACTAGGTTTTAGGAGGACTCTGTTTCATTCCCTCTCTGACATCTTCAACTTCTTTTACTCAACCTGAAAGCCCAACTGACACTCCCATCTTTAAAAATTAAAATGATGCAAACCAAGACAAAACAAACACAGTCCCTCTCTGGACCTAACCTGTTCTTCGGCCATCCTCATTCTGATTTCTTAAACAGGGAGCATCACAAGAGACCTCACCATGCATGCTGTCTCCACGTTCTCACTTATTTGTCTTTCAAGACACTCCAATCTCATTTTGACCCCACCAGTCTACCAAAACAGTTAAGGTACATATGACCTCCACATTAACAGATCCAATGGATACTTTTCAGTCCTTCTTTTCTGGATCTGCCAGCAGAATTGGACACTTTTTTTTTTTTTTTTTTTTTTTTGCTGCATGATGTGTGGGATCTTAGTCCCTTGACCAGGGATTGAACCCATGCCCCTTGCATTGGGAACAGGGAGTCTTAACCACTGAACTGCCAAGGAAGTCCCATAATTGGTCACATTTGAGCCCTCTGTCTTCAAGGACTATCTTCTCTCTGTTTCTCTGTCATCTCAGTTTTCACTTTCCTCCTTTTTCCCCTCCTTGTCTGATCCATCTCAGCCCTTTGCTGTCGCTTCTCCTCTCACTCCTTCCCAAGCCCTCACGACTTTGACTTCTTTTTCTTGCAGGCTGAAGAAGCAGGCTGAACAGAAAGATCTACAAACACAAGGGGTCATGTGCTCCTCACCCATATTCTGATTTTACCTGAGGGCTCAAAGGACCTTGGTTTTACAAGCTACTTGCTAATCCAGCCTAGCATCAGTGGAGGCTTAAAGATGCTAGAGAAGTAACCTGGGCTGATATAAAAATCATGGTTCTGCTCCCAGCTTCAAATAGAACTAAAAACTTTAGATCTTATTTTGACACTTGGTCCCCTGTCTTACCCTCCTCTAGGATCATCTTGTTGGCTTTATGGGGGGTTCCTTGGTGGCTCAGACAGTAAAGAATCTGCCTGCAATCAGGAGACCTGGGTTCGATCCCTGGGTTGGAAAGACTCCCTGGAGAGGGGAATGGCTACCGACTCCAGTATTCTTGCCTGGAGAATCCCTTGGACAGAGAAGCCTGGTGAATGACAGTCAATGGGACCGCAATGAGTTGGACACTTTCACTTTCACACTTCCTGGCTTTATACTATTTCTCCTTAGACCACCAAATTCTGACAAAACCAACCTTCAATACAGTTGCTTTTTGCCTTGAGGGGTGGCAGGGGACACTTTCTCTTGAGCAAGGCAGTTAATTTCAGCCTCTGTCACCTAGAAATGTAAGGAAGTCCACTATCTAACGTAAGGACACATCCCATAACAGGGTATTTTGCCTGCCTGCCTCAGAACTTTACCTCTTGATATTTACCTTATCTTTCTTATCTTTCTTGATTCCAAGTCAAGAAGGTAGTAAACTATTTCCTGTTTTCTGCCTTATCAGTTCTTTCTTTAAAAAAATATCTTTTATCTATTCCTCCTTGTGACACAGAGGTTCCCAGTAGCCAATAATTGACTGACTTTTGCTTTTTACCTGTTGCAGAACTCCAGCTAAAAGCAGGCTTCCTGCTTTAACTTTCCTGTGTTAAAGTAGACACCTTAACATTTGATTCACACAAAGATACTTGGGAGTCATTGTGCCAAAAACCTGTGGGCCCCACTTCAGTACAGAGCTGGCTGCTTGCCCAGACCTGGGCAGCTGTGCAGTGTGGATAGCTCAGGTGACCTTCTAGAACTTGTCAGGCCTGTGACGTTCTTTCTGTTGAAATCCAGTTTATCCCTCTCACTACTTCTTTGGATGCAAAATGGTGGAGTTCTAATTTTTGTTTGCTTCATTCAGAAATTTAATATACAAAACCTGGAGGGGATTGCAAAATCACATTCTAGAGCTGGGCTCTACAATCTTTAAAAAAAAATTGTTTTTTTATTAAAGTATAGTTGCTTTGGGCTTCTCAGGTGGCACTAGTAAAGAGCCTGCCTGCCAATGCAGGAGACTGAAGAGAGAGATGCAGATTCCATCCCTGGATCTGGAAAACTCCCTGGAGGAGGGCACAGCAACCACTCCAGTATTCTTACCAGGAGAATCCTATGGACAGAGGAGCCTGGTGGGCTATGGTCCATAAGGTGGCAAAGAGTCAGACACGGCTGAAGCTGCTTAGGACACACACACACAGAGTTGCTTTACAATGTTGCGTTAGTTTCTGCTAACACAGTGAACAGCAAAGTGAATCAGCTATATGTATACATATATCCCCTCTTCTTTGGATTGCCTTCCCATTTAGGTCACCACAGAATGCTGAATAAAGTTCCCTGTGCTACAGAGCAGGTTCTCATCAGTTATCTATTTCATGCATAGTATTGTATATATGGAGGACGCAGTGGGTACTCTGGTACTCTTGCCTGGAAAATCCCATGGACAGAGGAGCCTGGTAGGCTGCAGTCCATAGGGTCGCTAAGAGTCAGACATGACTGAGCGACTTCACTTTCACTTTTCACTTTCATGCATTGGAGAAGGAAATGGCAACCCACTCCAGTGTTCTTGCCTGGAGAATCCCAGGGACAGGGGAGCCTGGTGGACTGCCGTCTATGGGGTCGCACAGAGTCGGACACGACTGAAGCGACTTAGCAGCAGCAGCAGCAGTGTATATATGTCAATCCCAGTCTCCCAATTCATCCCATCCCCTCTTTTCCCCCTGGGTTGTTGTTTAGTTACTCAGTCATGTCCGACTCTTTTGTGACCCCATGAACTGTATAGCCCATCAGGTTTCTCTGTCCATGGGATTCTCCAGGCAAGAATACTGGAGTGAGTTGCCATTTTCTTCCGCAGGGGATGTTCCTGACTCAGAGACTGAACCTGTGTCTCCTGCATTGGCAGGTGGATTCTTTAGCACTGAGCTACCAGGGAAGCCCTTCCCCCTTGGTATCCATACATTTCTTCTCAATGTCTGTCTGATTCCTTAGCTTAAGAATGGGGCTTTCGTTCTCTCTCCTTGGCCAGGCAGATTTCTATCACTGTAGTATGAAGGCATAAATAAAGAGCATGTGGATGGGAAGTCAATTATTTGAGGAAAGTTAAAAAAATAGTGCTGTGGAACGGCACAGAAGCTTTTGATTCAGGAAGCACAGTGATGTTGCAGGACAATTGGGGGTTTATAGGACTAACATCGCTCTATTTCCATCCTTGTATATTAGTCAGGATAAGTAACATTATGTGCTTTAAGAAACAATCCTAAAATATCAGTGACTTAAGGCAGGTTGTCATTGTCCGGTGTGGGTCTGTGATAAAAGAGAAGTGAGGTGGACCCAGTTAGACAGAGGTTCAATCATATTCAACCCATGACTCCTGAAGTTGCTGTAGATGCTGAAATCCAGACGTCAGATGGGATGGGGAGGGGTGGAAGGGTAGGGGTGGGGGCAGCGGAGAGCATCACGCAGAGGATCCAGGCTTGGAAGTGGTTTTCATGCACCAAGTCTGGAAATAGTACCCACCTTTACTGCCCAGATTCCCTTGGCAGTAAGAGGGACAAGGAGGCTGGGGGAATCTAGCTTGGCGGCAGGCCAAGGAAGGCGAGAACAGGGCTCTTGGAGCGCTTCCGTGCCAGGTCTGATTAAACTTATCTGGATATTCCCTCTGCACTCACCCACCTGCACAGTGTCTGGCCCACATAACCTCAGAGAATGGTCTGAATTTTTGAATTTGAGAGCTTGAGCTTAGGTAAGAATTCAAGCTTTCTGTGTTTACTTTAACTACTTGTACTTACCTGATCCAGACTGTAAAATAAGGTCACTGTGTGCAGGGGAGGGGGAGGTCAATGTGGGCTAAGTGATCAAGAAAGGCTTCGGGGGAAACTTCCCTGGTACTGCAGTGGTTAAGACTGCCTGCTTCCAGTGCAGGGGACGAGGGTTTGATCTCTGATGGAGAACTAAGATCCCACTCGCCACTTGGAGTGGTTTAAAAAAAAAGACTTCAGAGGAAAGCAGTACCTGAACTGGGTCTTACGGGATTTGGATAGACCAAGCAGAGGGGCCACAACGTTTGCTTCCCTGGTTGCTCAGAGGGTAAAGAATCTGCCCGCAATGTGGGAGACCTGGGTTTGATCCCTGGTTTGGGAAGTTCCCCTGGAGAAGGAAATGGCAACCCACTCCAGTATTCTTGCTTTGAGAATCCCATGGATAGAGGAGCCTGGTGGGCTACAGTCCATGGGGTTGCAAAGAGTTGGACACAACTGAGTGATCAACATACATAAGCAGAGGGGCAGCACGCTCCAAGCAAGTTTGCAAACCTAGATTTGGACTCAGTGACTGTATTTATTTACTCCAATTTATACTTTTAAAGATATTCACTTATCTATCTATGTGACTGTGCTGGATCTTAGCTGTGGCATGCAGGATCTTTGATCTTCATCATGGCATGAGGGATCTTCAGTGGCGACATGTGGGATATATTTCCCTGACCAGGAATTGAACCTGGGCCCCCTGTATTGGGAGCACTGAACCACCAGGTAAGTCCCTGTATTTTTATTAATTAAATATAATTTTTATTAATTTTTTAAAGGTAACACATTCACACAGTTAAAAATTCAAAAGGGACAAAAGGATACAGAATTTTAAAAAAATAAATCTTCCCTCTATTCTGTTCTCTTTCCCAGAGGCAAACATTATTACCAATTTCTTTGTTATCTTTCCAAAGATCATCTTCAAATATAAAAACAAATATCTGGGACTGTCCATCTTTTAACAATTTCACCATAACAAAGCCTTACTTTTGCTAATCTGATTGAATAAAAAATATTTCAGAGTTGTTTTAATTTGTACTTTGTATTTTTATGAGTAAAATTGAGCATCCTTTTGTATTTAGGGCCAGGTATATATTCTTTTATCTGAACACTTTCCGTTGCCCATTTTCCTGTTGGATTGATTGTTACTACTATTCTGTTAGTATTACTATTATTAATTTCTCAGAACTTCTTCTATATTGGAGAAATAAAGCCTTTGTCAACAATAAGAGTTTCAGTTTTTTTCCAGTTTGATTTTTTTGTCTTTTTTCTTTTGCTTACAGTGGTTTTTTGCAATACAGAGTTTCTGTTTTACATTGTGAAAACTTTAATCTTTTCTTTGATGGTATGATTTTTGTGACTTACCTAGAAAGATCTTTCATACCCCAGGATTCATTTTAGAAAAATCCTGTGCTTTCTTCTGAAGGGAGAAAATAGGGATTGTAGCACACACAGATCCTGATACAGGTTTGGGGTGACCCAAAGAGGCAGTGCTGCTGGCTGCAGCCAGCCTCAGGCACCAGCTGCTGCTGCTGCTGCTAAGTCGCTTCAGTCGTGTCCAACTCTGTGTGACCCCATAGACGGCAGCCCATCAGGCTCCGCCGTCCCTGGGATTCTCCAGGCAAGAACACTGGAGTGGGTTGCCATTTCCTTCTCCAAGAGGACAGGGCAAACTTTGGGCAAGGCCCTCCAAAGCAGGGATCCCCTGAGTCGTGGGGTTGGGGCAGGGACCTTGTTTGTAGAAATCTAAAGGTCATTGTCTAAGACCCTGATGCTAGGAAAGATTGAGGGCAAAAGGAGTAGGGGGCGGCAGAGGATGAGATGGTTGGATGGCAACATCGACTCAATTGACATGAGTCTGAGCAAGCTCAAAGATAGTGAAGGACAGAGGAGCCTGGTGTGCTGCAGTCCACGGGGTCACAAAGAGTCGGAAACCACTTAGCTACTGAACAACAGTAACTACAACCAAGGCCAAATTAGAAAGCAGAGATTCACTTCTGATCAAGAAAACAATGAAGATACGGGGAATCGAGCTGTCTACAAAGTGATGAGGAAGATCTGCTGCCTATTTGGGGTTCTTCTTTTGGTCAACCTGACCCGGTGTAAGATAGTCCAGCATCCCCTGAGGGCCAGGTGATCTCTGCCACATCTTTGGCCTCACACAGGTTGTCTCTGTTGATGATTCCAGATTTACATATCCAGTTTCTACTGCTGAGCTCAGACGTCTCTAACTTAACTATGTCTAAGATGGAACTTCTGATCTCATTTCCTGTATTTGGCTGTGCTCCAGTCTTCATTATTTATAATGAAGAAGAAACTTGAGTCATCTTTGGCTTATCTCCCTTTATCTCTAACTTTTATTCATCGCCAAGTCGTGTCTATTTCTCCTCCAAAGTCTGTCCTAAAACCTGCTGCAGCTAAGTACCTCTGCAGCTCCTCTGTCAGCCAAAGCCACTACCGTCTCTTGATCAGATTTCTTCAAGCTATCCTAACAAGTGGCCCCACTTCCACCTCTGCCCCCAACCCCTGGTTTCCCACAGGCTGTTCTCTCCCAGTCTTTCTACTCCCTTCTGCCTGTTTTCACTTTGTGCTCAGCTACAGGGCTGTGGAGAACTCACAACACCCCCGGCCCTTTCTATGCATTTGTACCTGCAGCTCCTTCCTCAAATACCTTCATGTTCTTGGACCTTTAGGCAAACCCCTATGTGTGCTTCAGATCTCAGCCCGAATGCCTCTTCTGTGCTGCGGTCCACTGCACACCAGCTCCCTAACCCCTCCTCATGTGATCCCATGTAGAAGCGCCTTTAATGTTTGTTTGAATAAATATATGGACTTGAGTAGTATGAGGACTGAGGAGAGGAGGGCCTGCATTGTGCTGGGGTCTGAAAAGGAGATGGGGAGAGACAGAAAGACAGGGGTACAGCCATTTCAAGAAAGAACTGGGAAACAACTTTGGGCAAAACAGGCCTGATGAGCTAAAGAACAAAGGCCCTGGGGGCTGGAGCCCCAGAGACAAAAGCCAGGCTTGCAGGAGTAAAAGATTAACTTTATCTCTGTTACACTAGTATACCTTGTTGCCACAAGACAAGAAGCTCAACTATAAATTTTAACCTTATCTTTCCTGTGCTCTTTGCAGAAAATGCTCATACAATTCTTTCCCCTCACAAAAGCACTCCTTATTTCCCAAAGCCACCATTGAGTCCCCTGCTGCTGATTTTAAAAAATTGACAATTTCTGGAATTATCGGTGATCACAAGACAAATCTTCCCTTTTTTGGAAAAAAATTAAAAAAATTTTTTTAAGTTTTTTTTAATGTGGACCTTTTTTTAAGTCTTTATTGAATTTGTTACAATATTGCTTCTGTTTTATGTTTTGAGTTTTTGGCCTTGAGACATGTGGAATCTTAGCTCCCTGACCAGGGATTGAACCCACATTCCCTGCACTGAAAGGTAATATCTTAACCATTGTACCACCAGAGAAGTCCCCAAACCTTCTCTTTCATTGTAAAGGCAACTTGCCCCTTCAACTTGGGGAGCTGGCATATTTTTTCCCCCACCATGTTTTTCTGGTGCACAGTGATCTAGTTTAGTAAAAAAACTTTGCTTGCTAAGAATCTTGTGGAAGCACTACTCATTTCTACGGTATTTCTGTCCAGGAGTCTGGGAGGGCCCAGCGACACCAGGGCCTGGGGTGGGTGTCAGGCCTGGTGGGAGGCTGGGTCTGAGGAGTGTTCAGCCCTGTGTGACAGGACTGTGGTGGGACAGAGGCCCTGTTTGTGAGAGAGATGGGGTGAGCGAACACAGAGAGTGACCTAGTGTTGGAGGGCGAGCAGCTCTGAGCCCCTGGTGGGGGAAAGTGGGCTGCCCTGCTGTAGACAGAATCAGGTCTTCTCAGGTCAGGGTTTCTGGCATGAGATCAAATGCCTCAGCAAAGCTTACTGTCTTCGTGAGACCCGGACACGGCCGTGGCCATGTCTGAAGCAGGGACCAGGAGCGCAGGCAGAACAAGATGGAAAGCCCTGGTGACCAGAGGCCTCTGTCTCAGCCTCTCTGGAGACTAGTGGGAGGGGGAAGGTAGATGAGGGAACTGGATGGGACAGGCTCGCCACTTGGGGGGCCAAGAGCCCCCCAGTACCACTCTATATCGCCACCGGAAGATTCCCCTGGAGGAGGGCATGGCAACCCACTCCAGTATTCTTGTCTGGAGAATCCCATGGACAGAGGAGCCTGGTGGGCTACAGTCCATAGGGTCACTCAGAGTCAGACTTGACTGAAGCGTAGTAATAGTAGTATATGCCCACTGGGCTCTGAGTAAGGGTCTCTAGTTACTGAGGGGCAGAGAGCCCTGAATGAGTGGACTCAAGGTCACTGAGATGCCCTGGTCACTGGGGCTTGATTGAGGGTCCCTGGTCTCTGGGAGTCATAAGCTGTAGGTCCTGGTCATTAAGTGGACTGAGAGGGAGGCTCTAGTAACTATGGGGCTTGAGTGAAGGGTTCTGACCATTGAGGCCCAAGTGAAGGTTTCTGGTCATTATGGGGCCTGAGAAGGAGGCCCTGGTCACTGTGGGGGGGCAGGATTGGGGGCTGAGTGAGGGGCCTGATCCCTGAGGATTTGTACTGGTGTTATGGCCACTAAAGGACCTGGCGGGAAGCCTCTGATGACTAAAGTCTGAGTGAGGGGTCCTGGTCACTGGGGCTTAAGGGGGAGGCCCCTCTATTAATCCTGAACTGAGGTTATGGGGGAGGCTTCCAGATGCCCCTAATCTGTCCAGCATGTTCCTGGCCTGTCCAGCATGGCTCACAACAGCCAGCAGATGGCACTGTGGCCTCACGTGTGGCCTGAATTCAGCCTTGTCGGGGACTGGTGCAGGCATTCCTTGCGGGGGGGGGGGATTGCGGGGTGGGGGCCGAGGGGGGCGGCGGGGGGAGAAGCTCAGGGGAGAGGGGCTCAGGTGCAGCCTCCTCCACCAGCCAGCTTGAGGAGCTGCGGGGGGTGAGCGGAGGAGGCGGGGAGTCAGGTGAACTCTGGCTAGCCTCCCTGGGGTGATGGCCCAAGGCATATTCCCTGGAAGCCAAGATTCTGTGCTGTGAGTTAGGAGTTCTGTGTCTGTTTCATACAGGAGCAAGGACAGGCTTGACCAACAGCTCTGGAGCTCAGAGCAAACTCTACTCCAAATCTGGCTGCACACGTTTCCCCTCTAGATTGGTTCAGCCGTCCTGTCCACAGATCCAAGACACACTAAGATCCAACCTGAACACTAGAGAGGTTTTTCCTAGGGCATTTGGTGTCCTGTGAAACCCAGACAGAAATAGAGTCTGCACCTTGTCATGGTCAGAACTTGTGAGAGCCCAGAACTCATTGATACCATACCTCACAGGGCCTGGACACCTTCCAGAACCGTGTCACACTCCAGGGTCTTGTCATACCCCAGATACAGTCATAGAGCAGGGCTCTGCCATCTCACAGATAAAGGCATATCCCAGGGCCCTGCCACCCTTCAGGCATAGAACAACCTGGGGCCTGAGCCATCCGTCTTTATACACTGGCACTTCCCAAGGTCCTATCACAGCCTGTGCTTGGCCCTGAGGTGTGGCAGTATCTGCAATGTGACAGCTGAGCTGTGACATATGGGGTACATGACCAAACTCTGAAATGCGCCTGGATTTGAGTGATGACAGGGCCCTGGGCTGTGACTTTACTCAGAGAGTGCAGAAACTGGTTTCAAAACCTGCACCTGTGAGTCTGGCTGTCATCACCAAGAATTCATGATTAGCATCTGTAACTATCATGGTGACAAGTGCTGAGGAGGATACAGAACGTCTGAAGCAGTGCTTCACCAGCTCTCTATGGTAGAGGACCACTTTCATTTTTCAAATTTCCCTTTTGAATCCACAGCAAACTGACACTTTTGTAAAGTACAGATATATGGCTAGAAAAGTGAAATTGAAGAAAGCCATGCAAAATGAGTTACATTATGCCTTCCCACTGTATCTCTGACATAATGCCTGTGGGATATTGGAATCCGTACTCATATGTCATGTAAATAATGTGAAACTGTATATTTTTCAAAGCTTTATTTTAACTTTGGGGAATCTTTTGTTAATGTGTTAAAGGAATAAAAGAGCTGGAAAAGAAAAAAAAACATAAGCCCATATTAAAATAAAGACATTTTATTTTGGAATAATTGTAGATCTACAGAAAAGTTGCAAAGAGAATAGAGCAACTTGCTGTATCCTCACTCAGATTCCCCAGTGCTAACATCTTAGATAACTGAAGCATATTTGTAAAAACTAACAAATTCGCATTGCACCGTGACTAAACTATGGACTCTCTTTGGAGTTCAGCAGTTTTCTGGCTAATGTACTCTTTCTGTTTCAGGATCCAATCCAGGATATCACAGTGCATTTAGTAGACTTTTTATGATTAGGTTCAAATAACCTATAATTATTCTGTCAAATTGCTATGTTTCTAAGCACTTGCTCTTCTCTCTCTCTCTCTCTGTCTTTTAACTTTCTCTTTTATATTGGAACATAGCTAATTAACAATGTGATGGTTTCAGGTGCAGCAGAGTGGCTCAGGCATACGTATACATGTATCCATTCTTCTCCAAATTCCTCTCCCAACCAGGCTGCCACATAACATTGAGCAGAGTTCCCTGTCTAAGCCTTTACTCTGAATCTCATCATGGACTGGTAACAATCTGTGGCCTGGCACTGGGGTGTTGACCTCTCCTCAGGTAGCACTGAAATAAGGAATGTGTGTGCATTCGTGCTGAGTCACTTCCGTAGTGTCTATTTGCGACCCTATGGACCATAGCCCACCAGGCTCCCCTGTCCATGGGATTACCCAGGCAGGAACACTGGAGTGGGTTGCCATGCTGTCCTCCAGGAGACCTTCCTGACCCAAGGATTGAGCCTACATCTCTTGTATCTCCTGTATTGCCAGATGGTTCTTTACCACTAGCACCACCTGGGAAGCCCCGGGTATAAAGAATAGTTGCCATCTTTATTGTGATGCATCAGGGGAGTGACAGGGTGGAGGCAACTGACATGAACAACTAGAGCACAGGGTACAGAGGAAGGAAAGATGGCAGCCAGATGGGTGGGCATGGGCATGACTTGTGTGGAACAAATAGGAATGGGAAACTTTGGGAAAGAAGTCTGAAAAGATACCCAGGAAGGCTGTGAGCCTGCATTTACGTTCACTGTTTTGAACTTCGGAGTGAATATTGGCAACAACCCTTTGGTTCTGATGAGTATTTTAGCTTGTTGAGCTCTACCAGATCTGGGCAGTGAACTTAGGACTTGAAAAGACAACGTTGTGTATGGGTTCAAAGATTCCAAGGGCTAACCTAGGCCCCTGCCAGCCTGAGGACCCAGCATAGTTTGAGGACAACTTAGATCTAGGATTGCATGACAGGACTCCAAGACACACAAAGGGGCAGGGATGACAAGGTTTCCTCAGCCAAGGAGAAGGAAACCCAGAGAAGGATATTCATGTTCCAAGGCCTCCCTTCATCTTGACCTTGTTGTGATCCAGGCTGTTAGCAAGTGAGTAATGTAAACACTCCAGGCCTTAGTCTTCCATGTATGTAGTGGGATAAATAACATATCAGCTCAAGGAGGAGTCTGAGGATGAAAGAAGAATCGTATGGAAGTATTGTCATGATACCTGGCATGGAACAGGAGCTCCCCTCTCCTTCTCATGACAGCCCAGCTAGAATCTTTGGTTTCCCTATCTTCACCTGTTTCTTTTCCTCTAGGAAGCTGGAATCAAGGTTCTAGGAGGGGTTACCTGGCCTAGGTCCCATTTCATTGCAGATTCTCCAGCCTCCTCCTCTTCGTATTAGTGCCCGCTTATCCCTCAGGTCTCAAAGGAAGCCTCCAGGGCCCTTCCCTTCATCACCCTGAGAAGCACAGCTTGCCACTCAACACTTTCTTCTCTTGATCATCAATGATCAATCAATCACAAGTAAATAAAGGCAGAAACTTGATCCTACCTTATTCTCTGCTCTATTTCTAGCACCAAAAAGTGCCTGGGCCGTATTTGACATTTTATAAATATTTGTTGAATGAATAATTTGGGAGGAAAATATGTGATTTCTTCCTTTAAACAACTTTGAGCATAGTTAACAGAATGTACAGAATGTACCATCAAGTGACAAAAATATCATTATTTGGAACTGAATAGGTTGCTGGAAAAAAAGATGGCCCTGGTAGAAATGAATTCAATATACCATAAAGTTGGAATCAAAAATTATTGGTAAAGGAAGAAATTTATTTTGTACATGGTCTGGAAAAAAATGGCTAGCATCAAAGAAAAATAATCTATATCTTTTCCTCACGTTGTACACCCAGAACTTCCCAGATGGACTAAAGAGCTTTAAAAACTTTGGAAACACCAACCTATTTATCAAATCTCTGGAAAGAATGAATTTTCCATCTTAGAAGCAATAGAAGCAGTCATAAAGGGAAAGGTTAACTGATGATTATCGAAGCATTTTAAACTTTTACAAGTTAAAAAAATAAAAGGTAACCCAAGTTAAAAGGCAAACACACTAGGGAAATATTTGCAGCCAGCTGCAGCAAGAACTTTCATAAATTGATTTTTAAAGTATACACAGAGGCCCCAGTGAATAAACAGAGTATGTGACCAGATGTTTTTCCAGAAAGGAAAGACATGCAATGATGCTCAATCTTAATAGAGAAAGATAACTCCAGGAGGCAGAGGTCCGTGGTGGCCTAAAGAGCCGGGGAGATTTCGCTGGTGAGGTGGAGTGTGAGCTTGTTTGAGGATGTGGACTTTACAGAGATGGAGAGGAGATGGCGACTCTTGGCAGGCATCTCCTGCTCACTAGGCTCTCCTGGCTCCCCTCTGACTTCACAGGGTTTTTGAGGCTGAGAACTGGACAGTCTCCTTAGTGTCGGTCTGACCACTGTTATCCATCAGTAACGGAAAGGACTTTACTCACAAAAACAAACCACCACGGAAACTCAGGCAGGCCTAGCAGAGGGATGTTCTCAAGGGAGAATTCTGTGGTTGTGGGCGTAGGGAGATGGCCAAGGACCCCAACTTTCCCCATCTCATCTACCGCAGCAACCTTGGAGTTTTCTGACTTAAAAATCAGCTGCCTGGGACTTCCCTGGTGGCTCAGTGGCTAAGACTGTGCTCCCAATGCAAGGGGTCCAGATTTGATCCCTGGTGAGGGAATGTCTGATCAGGGGATGCCTGGCCATGCCAAATGAATGAATGAATGAATAAATAGATATTTAAGAAAAACAGCTGCCTGTCTACCCCTGCCCCTAACACCCAACCTGGGTTAAACTGTTCATTTTTCACAACTCTCCTGGGAATGTGAACAAAGTTGTCATTCACTGCTCTGAAACACACCTCAAACTAGCATTTTCACTTTAAAGTTTTTTCTTTCTATGACTTTTAATAAATATCTTTAAAAAATTAAGCAAGCAATACATATTCATTGGAGGAAGCACACATATAGCTGGCATTTCTGAAAGGTTTTATGAAGAACTGAGAGAAAGAGAAAAAATTGAACATATGAATAGTTCACCAATAGTTATATTTCTAAGCAGAGCAAGCAGTTCCCACAGTAAGGAGACCCTCCCCTCCAGCTAGACTTTCTGAGCCTGTGGGCTGGCTTCCTCTCCAAGTTCCAGACTTGATTAGATCTGAGAACCTTGATTCCTTCCCCACTGGAGAGGTCTCCTGACAGCTTTGCTGCCTCCAGGCTAAAAAACCCAGATTCATACTTGCAGCTCCCTTCCGCTCGGCCTCCCACTCAGCTCCCTTTCTGGTCTAAGAACGTGATTCATCCTCAGTTGCATGCAACAGCCATTCTCAATCATTTCTCCGCCCACCACAAGAGATGGATGTCATCCATATTCACACACGCTCTCAAAGGTCGAACCCAGTTTTATCTAAACCTGGGAAGATTTTTGCAGGAAATGAAAGCCAATGGTAAAAATAACCATTACATCTCCATGCAATATGATGATTTGAAATTGGCACGACTGTTGGTGCGTTAGTGATTGCCCACTGCTGTCTGCTGCGCACGTAGCTCAGGCTTTGGAGAAGCCATTCCTGAGTGCTGGCTGTGATGCTGCCTCTTTCTCTCCCAAATTAGTGGGGGTGACATTATTATTATACGGATAACCTTAGTAGTGGTCACCACTAAGTCTCCTGCACATATTTTGAGAGCAATTATTGTGTTTAGTTGTATGTCTGTTTTCCCAACTAAACTTATGTGCTAGTAGCTGTATCCTTAGTGCCCAGCACAGGGCCCGACATTGATCAGTGGACAGAAATTGCATGTATGAGTGAAATCAGCCCCTTTTGCTTTAAAGTCTGTCTGTATCTTGCTCTGATTCTAAAAAACCCACCCTCCTTCAACTCCTGTCTCTTAGGTTTTTGCTTTGCTGCTACATTTCCTAAACTGAGTTTGCTTTCCTGATGACCTGTTTGTGCTCATCTAGCCTGC
This sequence comes from Bos mutus, assembly GCF_027580195.1. NCBI lineage: Eukaryota > Metazoa > Chordata > Mammalia > Artiodactyla > Bovidae > Bos > Bos mutus. Next base: position 33,331,987 of record NC_091631.1, on the reverse strand, counting down.
CAGGCCTGACATCTTGGTCCTGCTTCTTAGGCTCCTTTATCTGAAGACAAATGAGGAAAAAAAACTCTCAATTTTTTCCAGTCATCAGGAGTCTTTGAGATATTCTTGAGAGCTTTATTTAGGGTGAGAGATTTGTCTAACTTTCTCCTCTCCTCAACAGGAGTTCTAAGTTGGCTCTGCACCTAGATTTTGACTCTTTGACAGTAATTTATGTCTTATCCACTTTTATGTCACCCAGAGACTGTAGTACAGGTCTGGGTCAGATTAGGCCTATCTCCTTCGCAGCATGGAAGTGATTTTTAAGTAACTAACCATGTAGTTTGTCTAACATCTGTTATCTCCCATTTGGAGGTAAATTCCACAAGGTCAGGGGCTCTATTTAATTCACTGCTCAATCCCCAGCATCTATCACAGAACTCAATACACAGCATATCTTAATAAAGATGTGTGGTAAGAATAAATGAATTAATGAGTGAATACAGGAATTAGTAGACTGAATGAATGACCAGTTATGACTTTGATAAGCAGGGGATGATTTTGTTTGTATGAAAGTAAGCCTTAGATGCTGAAGTCTCTGTTTGTGAAAGGGAAAAGCAGGCCTTGGGGCAGCTGGAGACCAAAGCATTGGTTAATGCTTAAAGGAATCCCATGGGTATCCTGGCTAAGGGCAGGGGAGCCCAGCTTGGGTCAAAATAGAGGGGATAAATGGCTCTGGGAGGGCTGAGAATGAGAGTGGGAATTTGAGACACAATTTCCTATCCACCAGTTTCTCCCATAATTGTATTTACTTTGGACCCTAAGCTATGTTCTCTGAGGATTTGGAGTCAAAGTGGAAGTTGGTTTGTTTGTTACATGGTTCATGTGGATTAGTGTGTGGCAGCATTTCAAAGAGGATTATTGCTAATCACTCCTGATACAGGTGGGCTGGGGTGAGGGTGGACAAAGTTGGCCTTTTGGGGGACAGTCCTTGGGACTGCACCAATTAGCCCAGCAAACCCACACCTTCTCCTGAGACTTGGGCTCAGCTGTGGCCCTTGTCTGAACAAGGGGCCCAGGGAATGCAGGAGGCAGAAGTCCTGGAGACAAGAGGCTTTGGCAGATTCCCCAGGGACCAGAGGGAAGCAGAAGATGGACGAGTGACCTTAAGGGACCCACTGAGCTCTCGTTATGTCACCAGACCTTAATTAAGCCCCTTCAACCACAAAGGCCTGAGAGTGGGCACTGGGCACCTAAGGGCGTGGGGCTGAGTCAAGAAAGTTAAAGGTCTAAACATCTTAAAAATTATGATTGGTCTTCATATGTCATTCACTGTAAAAACAGTTAAACCACAAAATAAGTGCAAAGGTCACTACAGTTGAGTTTTTTTATCCCACGATGGTCCCACTGATGCTTTTCTGCAAATGTTGAATTTTTTAAAATAAAGTTTTTGTTTTGTTTTTGCTTTAGTAATGCCATAAGGTCTTTCTTGTGGGTCTGTTGAGGAATCCAAGGGAGGGGCCCAGCCACTGAGATCTGAGTGAAAACTGGAGAGATCTGAATGAGGGGCCTTGGCTCACTGAGGGGCTGAGAGAGGGGTCTGGCTGCTAAGGAAACAGAGACAAGAGCTCTGATAACTGAGGGATCTCAGTGAGGGTCCTGGTCACTGACAGTGCTGAGTCTGGGCTCTGCTCACTGAGGACCTGAAGAAAGGTCCTCATCTCTGAGACATCTGAGTCAGTGGCCCTGTTTACTGAGGGGCTTGGCAGAGACATCTGGTCATTAACACCTAAAGAAGAGGCTCTGGTCACAAATTCTTGAGTGTTGTCAGTGGGTCCAAGTGACAGGTTCTACTCCTTGAGAGGACCAGGGAGGGATTTTGTGTTCCGGAGTTAGGGCTACTAGCTTCTGGGAGCACTGAGTGTGGGGGTACCAGTTTCAAGGTTTGAAGAAAGGGCTCTGACCACCGAGACATGCCTGAGAGTTTTTGGTCAATGAGAAATATAAATAAGAGGCTACCTCCATCAAGTCTGGGCTCACATAGGTGGACAAACCTCCCAGTGTGGGGTTCAATAGCTGAGATTCCATATCCAGATTAAACCGTAGGGGCCCTTAATGCCTTCTTTCCTTCTTCAGCCTGACCTGCAGGTCTTCCAGTCACCAGTAGATGGCACTGCAGCTTCACATGAAGAGGGGGCTGCAGGCATGGGTCCCAAGGTGGGGTCCAGGTGCAAGCGGGTGACACATGGGAGAGAGAAGAGATTAGTTGCCTCTCTCCTCCCTAGACTCCCTGGAGGCAGGGAGGAACCAAAAAGGGAACCATCCCTTTTTGATGGCCAAGGGAGACCCCCAAAACACAGGCCACCTAGAGGCTGAGTCCTGTAAGCCCCAAACCAAGTAGTTTCAAACATAGAATGACTTTTATGTTTGATTCATTCCTGCATTCACTTGCTCAGTGAGTGTAGCCCAATAATACATAAAGAATGTATGCTAGGCACTGAGGGTACGAGGGTGATTAAAAAAGGCCACTGTTGTTGAGAAATCCATAGCCTTGGAGGTGAAAAGTTAATATAAACATATTAAATTAATATAAATGTGTGTGCATGTGTGCTTAGCTGCTCAGTCGTGTCCAACTCTTTGCGACTCCATGGACTGTAGCCCGCCAGCCTCTTCTGTCCATGGGATTTTCCAGGCAAGAAGACTGGAGTGGGTTGACATTTCCTCCTCCAGGGGATCTTCCTGACCCAGGGATTGAACCCATGTCTTCTGAATTTGCAGATGTATTCTTTATCACAGAACCACCTGGGAAGCCCTAATATAAATGTGATAAGGACTGTAACACACGGATGTAGACAGTAAAATGGGAGTTCAGGGAAGGAATGGATATAGAATTTGGGGAGGTTGTGAATATGAGAGAAGAAAGAGGTGACATTGAAATAGAGTCTCAGAATAGGGGCTGGGATTTGTGGCAATAAGGGATGGTGTGTTGGGACAGGAGCAAAAGTGTGAGTAAAGATGTGGGGTGACGGAAATTTCCTGGTGGTTCAGTGGTTAGCCCTTCCACTGCAGGGGTATGGGGTGGATGCCTGGTCTGGGAATGAAAATCCTGCATGTTGTGTGGCATGAAACTGCCTACTCCCCAAAAAGAGAGATGTGAGGTGAATGACACAGGTTGGGTGTTGAGGGATCATGCAGCCCAAATGTCTAGGGTTTAGGGAGTAGGGTGGGGTGGGCTGGCAGGATGGTAAGCAGGAATGACAGGTACATATGAGGAAGATCACTAGGAACTTTGTAATCCATATTTAGGGATTCGTTCATGATCCTTTAATGCATGAAGAATCAAGAGGGTTTTCAAGCAGGCAGGTGATGCATTCAGGTTTCTGTTTAATTACTCTGGTAGCCAAGGTGTGGCAGGAGGGGTTAGAGGAGGCACAGATTGAACTCAGGAACCCATTTTGGTAGCCAAATTAGAATTTATGAGAGTTATGTAGGGAGATAGGGAGAAAAACATAGATTTGAGGGGGTATTTAAGAGGGAAGATGAATAGGATTTTGGGCCAAAGTAGATATGAAAGATAAGGAGAATAAAGAATTTTGGAAAACAATAAATGCTGGCCTTTACTAAGCATTTAACATTTATGGTAGTGTATATCACTAATCATAATAGAATTCTATATGGTAGAAATTATTACCCCCATTTTCAGCTGAAGAAACTAGAGCTCAGAGACGCTATGTGACCTGCCAAAGGTCACACAGGTAGTTCTGTTTCCTACCTGGTTTTCCTATCTTCAGCTTTATCCCTCCCAGACCACGCTCCACCAGACTGAGCTTTAGAAAATCCTTCAACATCTTTAAATGGCTCTCTAATGTGTATAGGATAAAACAAAGCCCAAGCATTTCACCAGATCAAACCAGTCAATCCTGAAGGAAATCAACCCTGAATACTCAACGGAGGACTGATGCTGAAGCTCCAATACTGAGGCCACCTGATGAGAAGAGCCTACTCATTGGAAAAGACCCTGATGCTGGGAAAGATTAAGGGCAGGAGAAGGGGCAACAGAGGTTGAGATGGTTAGATGGCATCATCAACACATCAAACATAAGTTTGAGCAAACTCCGGGAGATAGTGAAGGACAGGGAAGCCTCACATTTTGCAATTTATGTGGTCGCAAAGAGTTAGACATGACTTGGCAACTGAAAAACAACAACAAAGCATTTCACAGCTGTGCCCAAAGTTCCTGGCCATCCAATCCCTGATGCCCTCAGCCCTTCCCTACCCCATTCTAAAGATCTGGGAGACAGGGCTGCTGGCAGCTTGCTTTCTTGCTGGCCACCCTTTCTTTTTTAAAGGGCATCTCTTTCTGGCCTGTATCCACTTGTATACGTGGTGCCCTGGTGCTGTATACCCCACCCAGAGACCTCAAACACACATTGCACTCATCACATGTACCTATCTCCAGCCCCGCTGCGTGACCAACTCCTACTCATTCTTCAAGTGTCAGCTTGAAATGTCACTTCCTTAGGGCAGCACTTTGTGACTAACCCTCAATGCCAGGAGGTTAGGTCTTCCTATAATATATTGTCACTACATCTAGTACTTTTGTTTCATAGCATTTATCACAGTTGTAATTAATTATTTTCATAATTAGTGACTACTTATTATTACAGTCCAGTCTTTTCCACTGGACTACAAGCTCCTTGGGATCAGGGCCCTACCTAAGGATATTCATTGCAGCTATTTTGTAACAACAGAAATACCAGGAATGGAGAATTGGTTCATGACAATGTGATAGAATACTATGTAGTCATTAAAATGAATGAAGCTCCTGCCACCCTCCTTCAAGTCCCACCCAGGACCAGTTGACAGAGGATGAGAAGGCTCAAGGTTGATTTGCAGAAGGCTCTGTGCAGAATGCAGCCGTGAGGCAGAAATGGGCAGGAGGAAACCCATCCTTCCCACTGCCTGGTGATGGGAATGTCGTTACTCATCATTATACTTTAATAATCATTCTCCAAATGTTGGCTTCCTGACACTAGGACTCTTTTACTACCCAAATCAAGACCATTTCCATTAGCGGATTGTAATGGTTGCACTAGATTGGAAACTGGTCATTCACATTTCTCATAACACACAGCAGAAAGCAGACAAAAAGGTATCCTGGTGTCATTTAAGATGATTAATCATGACTCTTATTGGAGAAAAGTGCTTTCCCCCACTCTTGATGGTTTATTTTATATGGTGGGAGATTCTCCAGAGTAATACTCTTGGCCTCTCTCCCCAGAAGAGAAGTTAATAACTTAGTCGACTGACAAATTTGACAAGAACAAACTGAACATTAGTTCAGCATCTCCATTTCTCCTTTTGGGAGTTAGATCACCCACAGAAGCATGCATTCTGTAGGATGTTTTAAAGGGACTTGTCCCAGTGGGGAGACTTAAGTTTTCTAGCATGATCTATAACGGGGGAAGCCTCTAAGTCTGGGGTTCACTATTGGAAAGTTCATTTATCCAATAATGTGAGTCCCCTTCTTCAATTTTAACTTTATCAAAGTAATAAAAAGTAATATTGACTTCTACTTTTTAATTGGCCTTGAACTCAGGGCAAGGAAAGAGGGGGCTATTTATTGAGGATCCACAGAACTTCAACATCTGATTCACTGAACCAGGAGCCTTAAGAAATAAACAGGGAGTAGAATTTGGGGACCCAACTAACATGTGAAGAGGCTTTGGTGAGGCCAGGGTCTGTAGCTTAGGTCTGGACTTTAGTAAACCTGTGTTTATGGCTGCCATGGTTTGTGGACCCTCATACTGAGCCATGTGGCTGGCTTTTTTTCTGATGGAGTTGTTTTTGTCCTTTGTAACTGGGCAGGAAACTTCAGGTTTTAAGTGTCAGATATGTGGGATTTTCTCCTTGGTGGGTCATCACAAGTCTCTGAGTTTGATCCACAGTTGAGGATCTGTTTTTATAGAGACAGGGCTATGGGTTAGCTGTAAGGGTACGGAGGATGGGTCTTTCCTGCCTTCAGCCAAAAAGCTTCTGTCAAAGGTCATGTAGGTGACCTTAACATTCACAACGACAGGGCTTAGCCAGACATGACCCTGGGAGATGTCGGGGAGGGGTACTTAGCAGGGAGTGGCTCAGTTGACACCGGTCTTGGCAGGTGTCTGCTACACAGGATCTGACAAGCACAGGTTGGTCACACTGCTCTTAGGAGAGACACAGCCACAGCAAAAGTGAGAGTTTTGGGTGTAGTGTGTTACAGTTCATCCTTGAACTACTCAGGTATTAAGCTAAGCATATGTGCATGGGCCACGTGAGGGCCACAGAGATGCTGATGGGCTGCAGTGACTTAACAAACCAGAGGAACTGCACAAGCCTTCAGTCACGGAGAAAAGAGAGTCCTTGTGTATGTGAGCCTTTTAGATGGGAAAAGGGTGCAAAACAATTAGTTATTAGCTGTATCATTCATCAGTACAGACAGTCTGCTTCAAATATGATTCAGAAGAGTGTTATTTTGAAATGACTTCATCCAAGAAAGGGAGTTATGGAGGGACTAATACGACTGAAATGGATGAATAAAAAAGGGAAAAGGAGAAGCATCTAGATCGATGTGCTCTTAGAGAGGATACCAGAACACAGTGAGGTGTCTGTTATTAGCTCAGAAACAGTGACTATGTCCTAGATAATTTTAGCAAGGTTAAAAAAATTCTAGATTTCAGAGATGACTGGAATGACTCCTTTTAAAAGGGTCCAAACTTAGGAAACTATTAAGAGGTAATTTCTCTTCTCAAAATGAGAAAGAGAGAGAAAGAGAGATATCACAGAATGAACAAATTAGAGATAAAATTATAACTTACTTTTTTTGTATGCCAGAACTATTTTATTGACGTTATCAGTTTATCTGCTGAGTTTGGTGCAGGAACATTCTGATTCACCTCTATCATGTTTTGACAGTACCTTCAACTATATGGGAATTAAAGACACTTGAAAAAAAAAACCACAATACCATTATGATGCTCAAAACTTATTTCATTAATGTTATTGAATATTCAATTAACATTCAAATTTTCCAAGTTATCACATAATTTCTTTCAACTTGTTTTTGGAATCAGAACCCAAATAAAACCCAATCATTAATATTAGTTTATAGGTTTCTTCAGTTCAGTTCAGTTCAGTCACTCAGTCGTGTCCGACCCTTTGCGACCCCATGAATCGCAGCACGCCAGGCCTCCTTGTCCATCACCAGCTCCCGGAGTTCACTCAGACTCACATCCATCGAGTCAGTGATGCCATCCAGCCATCTCATCCTCTGTCGTCCCCTTCTCCTCCTGCCCCCAATCCCTCCCAGCATCAGAATCTTTTCCAATGAGTTAACTCTTCGCATGAGGTGGCCAAAGTACTGGAGTTTCAGCTTTAGCATCATTCCTTCCAAAGAAATCCCAGGGCTGATCTCCTTCAGAATGGACTGGTTGGATCTCCTTGCAGTCCAAGGGACTCTCAAGAGTCTTTTCCAACACCACAGTTCAAAAGTAGCAATTCTTCGGTGCTCAGCCTTCACAGTCCAACTCTCACATTCATACATGACCACAGGAAAAACCATAGCCGTGACTAGACGGACCTTTGTGGCAAAATAATGTCTCTGCTTTTGAATATGCTATCTAGGTTGGTCATAACTTTCCTTCCAAGGAGTAAGCGTCTTTTAATTTCATGGCTGCAGTCACCATCTGCAGTGATTTTGGAGCCCAGAAAAATAAAGTCTGACACTGTTTCCACTGTTTCCCTATCTATTTCCCATGAAGTGATGGGACCGGATGCCATGATCTTCATTTTCTGAATGTTGAGCTTTAAGCCAACTTTTCCACTCTCCACTTTCACTTTCATCAAGAGGCTTTTTAGTTCTTCACTTTCTGCCATAAGGGTGGTGTCATCTGCATATCTGAGGTTCTTGATATTTCTCCCGGCAATCTTGATTCCAGCTTGTGCTTCTTCCAGTCCAGCGTTTCTCATGATGTACTCTGCATATAAGTTAAATAAACAGGGTGACAATATACAGCCTTGACGTACTCCTTTTCCTATTTGGAACCAGTCTGTTGTTCCATATCCAGTTCTAACTGTTGCTTCTTGACCTGCATACAGATTTCTCAAGAGGCAGGTCAGGTGGTCTGGTATTCCCATCTCTTTCAGAATTTTCCACAGTTTATTGTGATCCACACAGTCAAAGGCTTTGGCATAGACAATAAAGCAGAAATAGATGTTTTTTTCTCTTGCTTTTTGGCATAGTCAATAAAGCAGAAATAGATGTTTTTTCTCTTGCCTTTTCCATGATCCAGCAGATGTTGGCAATTTGATCTCTGGTTCCTTTGCCTTTTCTAAAACCAGCTTGAACATCAGGAAGCTCACGGTTCACATATTGCTGAAGCCTGGCTTGGAGAATTTTGAGCATTACTTTACTAGCATGTGAGATGAGTGCAATTGTGCAGTAGTTTGAACATTCTTTGGCATTGCCTTTCTTTGGGATTGGAATGAAAACTGACCTTTTCCAGTCCTGTGGCCACTGCTGAGTTTTCCAAATTTGCTGGCATATTGAATGCAGCACTTTTTTTTTTTTAGGCAAATATTATATTTATTAACTATGATTGGAAGATACATTCTTGATTTATTATCTCCATATTCAAAAATAATTTCAAAGTAACAAAATAATTTTGTCCACCATAGAATCCAGAATAGGGTTGGGCTCTGGGGACCAAGTTCATTGTTCACAGGGTGGGCAGAAGGCTCTGCCTCTAAACAATTTTTTGAGCTAGTTTAACTTTCAGCTCTGAGTCCTGGTCACAGTCTTGAAATCACAGAAGGTTAGAGACTGGAATTAGCCAGAGGGATGAGTTTCTGGTTCAGACACGAGGAGAGGGTTTCTTGGAAGTGATCAATGAAGCCTCTGCAGCAGAAACAGAAGACAAGGGCAGAGGGCATGGGGGCCGAACCAGAGGGGCCTGGCACTGGGGGGGGGCGGGTGAGGAGCCCTCTCACCACTTCCTTGTTTTCACCTGTGTGTCTCCACTCCGTAGAACAGGGGCTGCGTTCAGTCAGTAACCTTGATGTAAGAATGTTCTTCTCGTAGTTTCTCATAGAATTTAAAGACAGGGCCCAGTAGGACCCTTGATTGAACCCAGGAGAGATCCCAGGATGCCAGGAGCTACAAGCTTTTGATTACTGAGGTGGTCTGGCCAATGGTCCCAGCTCCTGGAAGGCACGGTCAGGTTGTCTTACAGGGACAGCCTAGGGACAGATCCGTACGATGACACTGGATTGGGGCCTGCAGACTCCACACTGCTCAGGCCACGAATCATAGCCCTCGGCACTGTGGTCAAACAACACAAAGCGGACGCCCTTCTTGATGTTGGTGAAGGCATGCATGATCCGAAAGGAGAAACTGCCTGTCCGCGGCCGGACGGGAAAACGTTTATGGAAGAAATAATGCAAGATGGCATAGTTGGCATCTAGAAGCTTGACGACTAGCTGATACATCCGGTCACTGCCTTGTTGTTCTGTCCAGCGGCGACAGACAGAAATCCAAATCTTTCCACTATCCAGGAGTTCCTGCCACAGACCCTCCTCCTCCAGGTCCAAAATTTCTCCTTTGTACCAACACCTGTAGACAGGACTGTAGCTCGTCTCCCCAGAAGTCTTCAGCCTGGCCCCCAAGTCTTCCTCTTCCTCTGAGCTATCGCTACCACTCAGCACCATACAGTTCCAGAGGTCTTTGCCCGCGGGGTTCGCGGTGAGCTTGCGTCCTATGGGTCTGCGCTCGCAGAAGCGGCCCAGGATGCAGGGCCCAGGATGCAGGTCGTCAGCAGGGGGCAGGCAGGTGCTGATGACGGGCCACAGGTCGGGGTGTTTCCGAGGCAGGATGCTCCGCCACAGGTCCCAGCCGTCCACCACGTCTCGCCAGTGCCGGCACACCGGGCGGCAGTGCCGGAGCAGCGTGCTTGGGGGCAGGTAGCTCAGCACCTTCCGGAGCATCTCGATGGGCAGTTGGTTCGGGCCTGGAGCCTCCTGTGGCTCGCGGTGCGGATCTGGGACGCGGGCGGGCAGGCCCCAGGAGGTTGAGGCGCCCATGGTCTCCTCGTCAGGCCCCGCGGCTGCTGCTGCAGCAGACCACCGCAGCCGCTCTCCGCCCCCCGCATCCCAGCGCCCGCAGCCAAACCCCCTCTGAATGCAGCACTTTCACAGCATCATCTTTCAGGTTTTGAAATAGCTCAACTGGAATTCCATTCCTCCACTAGCTTTGTTCGTAATGACGCTTTCTAAGGCCCACTTGACTTCACATTCCAGGATGTCTGGCTGTAGGTCAGTGATCACATCATCGTGATTATCTGGGTCATGAAGATCTTCTTGTACAGTTCTTCTGTGTATTCTTGCCATCTCTTCTTAATATCTTCTGCTTCTGTTAGGTCCATACCATTTCTGTCCTTTATCGAGCCCATCTTTGCATGAAATCTTCCCCTGATTTTCTTGAAGAGATCTCTAGTCTTTCCCATTCTGTTGTTTTCCTCTATTTCTTTGCATTGATCACTGAAGAAGGCTTTCTTATCTCTTCTTGCTATTCTTTGGAACTCTGCATTCAGATGTTTATATCTTTCCTTTTCTCCTTTGCTTTTCGCATCTCTTCTTTTCACAGCTATTTGTAAGGCCTCCCCAGACAGCCATTTTGCTTTTTTGCATTTCTTTTCCATGGGGATGGTCTTGATCCCTGTCTCCTGTACAATGTCACGAACCTCATTCCATAGTTCATCAGGCACTCTATCTATCAGATCTAGGCCCTTAAATCTATTTCTCACTTCCACTGTATAATCATAAGGGATTTGATTTAGGCCATACCTGAATGGTCTAGTGGTTTTCCCTACTTTCTTCAATTTAAGTCTGAATTTGGCAATAAGGAGTTCATGATCTGAGCCACAGTCAGCTCCCGGTCTTGTTTTTGTTGATTGAATAGAGCTTCTCCATCTTTGGCTGCAAAGAACATAATCAATCTGATTTCGGTGTTGACCATCTGGTGATGTCCATGTGTAGAGTCTTCACTTGTGTTGTTGGAAGAGGGTGTTTGCTATGACCAGTGCATTTTCTTGGCAAAACTCTATTTTGCCCTGCTTCATTCCATATTTCAAGGTCAAATTTGCCTGTTACTTCAGGTGTTTCTTGACTTCCTACTTTTGCATTTCAGTCCCCTATAATGAAAAAGCTTCTTAGATGTCTTTTAATCTATATTATTTTCCTTCCATCACTTTTTTTTTTCTTTGAAATTTATTGGCTGTGGAACTTGGGTCATTTATCTTATAGAACATCCCACAGTATGCATGAGTTGCTCTGTTATCTTTAGAGATGTTTCCCTGCCCCAGGTATTGCTGGCGAATTGGTAATTAGACCTGGAGATTTGATCAGATTCAGATTTGACTTTTGACTTGATCCTTCTGTGGTAGAGGGGTCACTTCTCTGGCAAATTTGGGATGAATGAGTCGGGCATGCTCCACACAACACCTCGCTCTTTAGCCAGGCTCCCCAGGGGACATACACTATGCTTTCCTCCTCCTATGAAGTAAAATTAGAAGGGATCATCCCTGGATAGGGGTGGGAGACCAGGTTGGGGAGAGGGAGAGCTATCATTTTCTTGCCTAAAGCGGGTAGGTTAGTTTTCCTAATCCTGGAGTTCAGGATCAAGAAGCCGATTGCTACTAAATGATACAGCCACATTTGCCAATATCAACTTCCTCAGTAGTACTATTGTTATCTTGATCTCTCATTAGCCTTGTTCTTTTGCATCGTTTCTCAATTAATTCAGAACTTTGGCAGAGAATGGAGGGTTATTATTTATCAGTGCCCCTAAACTCTACAACAACCATCAAGGATACACAGACTTGCTACTTCTATCAGACAAGCTGCTGTGCCTGCCCGGCCCACAGATCCTGTGGCCTTGTTTACCACATTCATCTCATTCCTGCACTGCTGGGCAGCAGCTTATTGGGCCTGACCTAAGGCTACTGGTTAAATGCTCATTCCCTTAACTCTCAGGAAATTCAACTAAGACGCAATGACTGTAATATTTCACAGAAGGCACTTGAGCTGGGTTGAGATGGCCTTTTTCTCACCCTGTGCATCGCTGACATGAAGGCAGAGAGCCAGCATCCAGGGAAGCAGCATGGCGCAGGCACATGGACAGGGGTGGAGCCGAGCGGTCAGGAAGCTTTTGAGAATTAGAGGGTGAAACCTGGCTCTCTGACCTCCTTGTTCCAGCCCCTCAGGTTTTTCTTGTCCTTAGATGCTGGGAGATGGTCACTTGACCCTATGTTTGTGAGATGGAGGGAATTATGTTCACTGGACTTGCTGAAGAAAACACTAATATTTTGGAAGAGCTTTCATAACAAGCTCATTGGAAGTAGAAGCTGAGAAGCCAAGGGGTCTGAGTATGGGCAACACCTCTGCAGGGGACAGGGACAGCCTTTGCTGGTCACTGTGGAGAGAAAGGGGAGGAAGAGTGTGGGAGGAAGAGTCAGTGACACTGATGTGACACTCTCCAGGACCAACTCTCCAAAGTACTTTTCAGAGTACATATCTCTTGAAATGAGAAATTTTCAGTTTTCTTAGTGAAAATTGATGAAAGGGCTGTGCTTGACATCCAGATTTATGTGAAAGAATCGAGACAGCAAGAAGGAACGTGGGCCCCTGAGTGATCGAGTGTGGTAACAGTGTATCAGAGCCTGTAGAACTTTGGACTTGAATGGGTTCAGAACTAATTCTTGCTGTTTAGTCATTAAGTCCTGTTTGACTCTTTGTGACCCCATGGACTATAGCCCACCAACTCCTCTGTCCATGGAATTTTCCTGACGAGAATACTGGAGTGGGCTGCCATTTCCTTCTCCAGGGGATCTTCCTGACCCAGAGACTGAACCTGAGTCTCCTGCATTGGCAGGCAGGTTCTTTACCACTGAGCTACCAGGGAACCCCAGCTTAGACCTGATTGTAACCAGATGAAGCCTAGTCACTTTTGATGCCTCAATTTACTTCCTCTTCTATAGGGCAGCATCTTCTAACCTATATGAAGACCCCACAGCGTCAGTCTTATGGCCTCTGGAGTTTGTTACCTCTGCAGTGCTATCTTGTCAATAAGGGTATTTTTTCACTGCCAAGAGCTCCACATTGTACCCCATTCAGTGTTTCCTTCCATTAGTCAAAGGTTGGGCAGATCTTTCTTTCCCTTACTATTCTCTCTCTCATCTCTCCAAAGTTCCCAACAGCCTGAGTGTATATGCAGGTTCTTCACTGAAGAGATAAAACAATTTCAGAAGGAAGTTCAAAGTCAAAGAGAGCAGGCTACAACTCTCCTAAGGTAGACCTTTATTCTCAGAGGGAGGGATGATCCCTACAGATATGAGTCCTTCACAAGCTCCCTGGCTTTTAGACGTAAACCTCCCCTTCTCCATGCGCCTCCTTTGAAAATTAGTTTTATTCAAAACCACCAACTTCCCATCACAGGAAGGGATCTCACTTCTTGGGTTACCCACTTAGATCCTTGGATTCTTTAATCGATAGAAATTGATAAGGGGCCAGATGAGGAATTCAAGCAAGGTTTTATTGGGACTTGTGGTGCAGCAAGAGTAAAAGCAAGTAACAGTTTCCCTTGCTTGCTCCCTGAGGGGGGCTGGTTCCTTACATGGGGTGAGGGTAGGGGCAGATTGATGAGTTGGGACTGAGAGGTGGCTTGGAGGGTACCCCCCAACCCTGGTGATGCTGTGTGTATGGATTGTGGGCAGTACCCTGCTTCTGCTCTGGCACCTCAGAAGTGGCGGGTTTTGGTCTTTTTATACCTTATTGTTCATAATTTGCCCCAGCTGCACATAGATGCAGTTAGTTTTAGTCCCTTATCATTTCTTTGTATTGTGTTGCTCCAGAGGATGTTTGTCCAGGTGCAAGCACTGCAGCAAAGGGTCTCAGGTCCTAGGTCCCAGGCTGTCTCTCTTGGATCTCTTTCTCTCTCTCTGAATTCACTACTCGTATCCTACCCCGAAGTCCCAAATCTGAGTATGCCAATTGGAGGCAGGTCCTCGGAACTTTAGCCAGAAGGGCACCTATTGTCACTCAAGTCTTTCAGAATTGTGTGCACAAGAGTGGAGATGGGAGTTGGGGAAGAAGGTGAAGAGCCTCCAAGTATGTGGTAGTCGTGGATTTAGCTCTTCCTGGCTGGATTTCCTTTTCAATATTCTTACACATGTGAGTGGAAATCATGTCAGTTCACTTGATTAATAGAATTGTTATACAAGCTCATCCACCGCTCCCAGGAACAGACATCAATTTTTAGAGAGTACAATCTAAACCCATATTAAAAAAGGATATATTTCCTCAATTAGAAGGGCGTCTCGCCTTTTCCCGAGCTAGTAGGCCCCATTATTGTGCATAAAAGAGGTCTGGTTTCTTTCCTGCTCCTCCTGAGAAACTATTGAAATAATAAATAAACCGTATTATCCTTTAATGGCTCCTCCCTTTTGTTAATTCAGGAAGAGCTCCAGACTCGATAAATTGTTTCAACAGTCTACTTTGGAGGCTGGGGTAGCTGCCAGTTCTTTCATAATAAAGCCACCTTCACTTAAGTTAACCGAGGTAGTTTTTGTTCCTTGTAACCAACCGGTACTTGTCTAGAAGAGAAATGGATGCTGGCAGGTAGGTTTGCAAGCAATAGACCTCAGTGGAATGTGGATGTTGTTCCCAGTATCGCTGCATGATGCCGAATGGTGAAGATTTGCTTATCCTGGGAAGATCAGTTTGGTGAGGCCTAAACAGCTTGAGGGGGCTTCCCAGGTGGCTCAGTGGTAAAGAATCTGCCTGCCAATGCAGGAGATGTGGGTTTGATCTCTGAGTTGGGAAGATCCCCTGGAAAAGGAAATGGCAACTTACTCCAGTATTCTTGCCTGGAAAATTCCAAGGACAGAGGAGCCTAGTGGGCAAAAGAATCAGTCACGATTTAGCGACTAAACAACAACAATAAGCCAGCTTGAGTGAGTTTTTGTTTGTTTCAAAAAAGTGATGCCTGAGTAGGAGCCACTATAATAGAGGCCTGGAGAAATATGGAGAGAATGTGAGGGACCTCTAACATGATGCTGCATTCTGCCATGTTTTGTGGTAAAGATTAATGAAAGTGAAAAGTAAAAGTGTTAGTAGCTCAGTCATGTCTGGCTCTTTGCAAACTCATGGACTGCAGCCTGCTAGGCTTCTCTGCCCATGAAATTCCCCAGGCAAGAATATTGGAGTGGGCAGCCATTCCCTTCTCCAGGGGATCTTCCAGACCCAAGGATGGAACCCAGGTCTCCTGCATTGCAGGCAGATTCTTTACCATTTGAGCCAAACATTGGCACAATTCAAAGCTAGTTCACCAAAGGTTCAGACTTTTCTGTTATGAGAATTTTGGGTCAGAAACCCTGGTAAATCCTGACCTGTATAGGTATTGGTTAAAAGCATGGTCAACATGACATGAGTTATAGAGGAGAGACAAAATAAAGACCGGCTTTACTTCTTAAACTCAGCTGTCAATGTCCTATCCAATTTGCATTGTATCTTTTTTTGAATTTAAATTTAGCTTAATTTTATATTATTTTGTATATGTTTAACCCAATCTATTTTCTGAGATTTTGCCTCTAGTCTTAACCTACTCCCCCTTCTCTCTTTCTTATAATATTAATATTTGGCATTTAAAATCTTCTCTGTTTTTTTTTTCCCTTCTCGTTCTAATAGTCCCAGATTGACACAAAGTTTGAGAGAGGGAGTCCCTGATTTGGAGAATGTAAGCTTCAGTCAGGTACTAAGTAGTAGGAGCTCCTTTCTGAGAGACAGCCCGTGTGAGATAGTTGAGAGGTCTTTCTGCACTGCATCTTCCCCAAGATTCAGGTCTCACAGCTTTGTGCACTATGTCAGTAAGCTGTAGGCTTTCCCTGTCATAGTTGCTTTCGGTTTCAACCAAAACACTATGGCTTCAGCCTCTTGGGACATATTATAGAGGCTGAAGTCTTAAATCTAGCCTCAGATCACAGGCAAGCCTAAATAGTTCAGCCACAGAAAAAACTAATTTTTGCTCCCTTATCTCCCATCCACTCACTTGTATAGATAAAACATATCAAGGCCTGTGCTATGCTATGCTATGCTAAGTCACTTGAGTCGTGTCCGGCTCTGTGCAACCCCATAGACGGCAGCCCACCAGGCTGCCCCGTCCCTGGGATTCTCCAGGCAAGAACACTGGAGTGGGTTGCCGTTTCCTTCTCCAATGCATGAGAGTGAAAAGTGAAAGTGAAGTCGCTCAGTCGTGTCCGACTCTTAGCGATCCCATGGACTGCAGCCCACCTGGCTCCTCCATCCATGGGATTTTCCAGGCAAGAGTACTGGAGTGGGGTGCCATTGCCTTCTCCTTCAAAGCCTGTGGAGATCCTAAACAGAGGGTTATTTATAGATGAATTAGACACAAGGCATAGTAGTGCACTCATTCCTGTCTTTTCTCAACCTTTGTTGCCAGAATATCCTCACGGTCTGAAGACTCTTTAAGAGTGGGCACACCTGGAAATGAATGTGATGGTGACTTCTCTTGGACCCACTGTGTTGGCTTCAGGGAAAGCCAAGGAGCATCCATTAAACGAGCCAGCAGGGTTCAGCCCTCCAAGCACTGTAGCCCTGCCTGTGACCAGGCCCTGTACACTTGTCGTGTTTCCCCTACTCCTACCCTTGATTCTCTCCTGAGGTTGGTATATCAGAAGCAGAGGCTTAACTCTTATTAAACATGTTTACTCCTAAGGTTCTCATTGCAAATGTGATCCACTTATTATTGGTGGTTTACCTTGCTCAGCAAAACAAACAATTTTTTTTTCAATCAACACATTTGTATTGGGCCCTTTTGTGTTTTCAAGGCTCTTCTGTTATTGGATTCTTGTCATCAAAACTAAGAACTAAAATATCTGTTGAAAGTAAGTGCAGGGTATGTTTGTTTTTTTTATTCAAAATCACATGCTACACAGTAAGCCGCACCATCTTTCTCACCACCCTTACCTCCCTTGCCGGGGCGAGGCAGGCTTACAGTGAACATCCTAATTGGTTTCACCACACAGACAGAAGGCAATCTTGTTACTTTGGCAGACATGATTTTTGTAATACTTCCCCTCGAAGGGTAAAATCAATAACCGTAATTCCCATAATCAAGGTAAACCATGTTGGAAGGTATATATCTTTGAGACTGCTGGTCCAGGTCTTGTAGCATGGGCCCATTTCAGAAACCACTCTCCTGTATCCTTATCTACCAATTTTAAATGGCCCCAGAGCTGACACTTCTCCAAGAATTGCTCTGTAAGTAAGTTCATTCATACCGATCATTTCTTGTTCAAGATGTGCCTTTCAGATGATGTGCCTTTCTTTGTCTCACCTTTCAGAGAAACCCATGGGGTTGTCATTAGTAACATTTGGGACCCCACACTCACCCCATGCCCTAGTATTAACTTAGAGGCATGGGGTCCAATGTGGTAACCACTTGCCAATAGTGACTGTCAAGCTCTTGAAAGACTTGTTGAAGACTCTTGAGAGTCCCTTGGACTGCAAGGAGATCAAAGCAGTCACCCTTAAAGGAAATCAGTCCTGAATATTCATTGGAAGGTCTGATGCTGAAGCTGAAACTCCAATACTTTGGCCACTTGATGGGAAGAACTGACTCATTGGAAAAGATCCTGATGCTGGGAAAGATTGAAGGCAGGAGGAGAAGGGGATGACAGAGGATGAGATGGTTGGATGGCATCACCAACTCAATGAACATAAGTTTGAGCAAGCTCCAGGGGTTGGTGATGGACAGGGAAGCCTGGCATGCTGCAGTCAATGGGGTCACAAAGAGTCAGACACAACTGAGTGACTGAACTGAACTGAAGCTCTTGAAATGTGAGCTGTGTGATTGAGGACTAAATTTTAAATTTTATTTAATTTTAATTAAAACTTTAAATATCTATATGTGGCTGGTGGCTATCATATTATACAGTGTAGAGCTAAAGATGTCCTTAGACAAATTTAGGCAATTGGGTTTTGGGTCACACCGCTTGTAGCAGGCTTTCCCAGGTGGTGCTCAAATCTGATTTCCTGAGGATGCTTCAATTCCTAACTGAAGTGCAAAGAGCAGTTTCCATTCTTTTTTTGAAGATTCACACTGTAATTGTACAACCTTCATAAGTATAGCAGGGATCCACACATTACATTATCTGTTCTCATAAATTTTCCCATTCTAGTTGAAACCATGTAATATATGGTTTCCTTGATATCTTGTACACATTTTCCAACTGTGGAAGTATATATATGTAAATATTTATCTTTATACTCTTTCCTTTTTTACTTATTCTTGCTTTCTTCTTTTTTGACATAAATCTTTAGCCCACATCAATAGGATGGCTCTGGCTCCCTCCTATATCCCCCTCTCCTACATTAGCTTCCTAAGCAAACTGACTTTGACTGAAGCTACTTTGCAGGGAACATAATTCCAAGATCAACTCCTCTCCCAGCTCCTTGTTCTCTTTCCCCTGGTGCAGGCCCTGAAGCAGTCCTCTGTCTCGTGGGGCAGGAGTGCCTTGCTCATTGCTCTCTGGCCCATTCACTGTATGGCTTAGATGCAACTTGGTGATAGAAAAAAAATTCTGAACCATATGCTCTGCTTATGTCAGTTAATACCTCTTCCATCCAGTTCCCAAGAAGAAGAAGGACTTGTGGTTAAGCTGCAGCTCTGTCAAAGCAGCAAGTTGAAAAGCTGGTAGTAGATTGATTCTGCAACATTAATTATACCCAGGGGACTCCGTGGGGGTACTGTGATACCATCTTACTTAACTGAATGGGGTTTGATCCCCAAAAGCTAGGGTATCAGTCTCAAGGACCATTCTGCCAGTCTCAAGGGTCATTCTTGTCCTTGGATTAAATGGGTAAACTTGCAGACCTATAAGACATCTTTTTTTCAAAGCCTCTCGATTGTCATACCAGACTGGTTTAGTGAATGGATTATTAGACATATGTTCTGGTTCTGTTTTTTTTTTTTTTTTTTTCTGACTGCACTGTGCAGCATGTGAGCTCTTAGTTCTCTAACCAGAAAGTGCTGAGTCCAAACCACTGGACCGCCAGGGAATTCCCTATGGTCTGTTTCTGAGAGCTTTCTCTTCCAGTTCTAAGATCCACTGAATCCAAATAGGATAAAAACTAGTCAATAGGTTGCTTTCTGTTGTGCAACATTGCTCAACCATGCCATTTGCCTTAAAGTGGGACGAGACAGATGAGCCAGTGCTATTCTTTGCCCAGTGTAGGCTGGCTTCTTCTATTCACCTAATTAAACTGATTATCAACTGTCTCTCTCCCTCCCTATTTTTTGGGCAGGGGGAGGCTTGCAAGATCTTAGCTCCCTGACCAGTGACCGAACCTGGGTCCCTGGCAGTAAGAGGACCAAGTCCTAACCACTAGACCACTAGGGAATTCCCAACTATTTCTTCTTTTGATACCATACTTGGGATAGTGAAGTTGGGATAGTGATATCTTCACTTGGGATAGTGAAGCTGCTCAGTCGTGTCCGAACCTTTGCAACCCCATGAACTGTAGCCTGCCAGGCTCCTCCATTCATGGGATTTTCCAGGCAAGAATTATGGAATGGGTTACCATTTCCTTTTCCAGGGGATCTTCCTGACTCAGGGATCAAACCCAGGTCTCCCGCATTGCAGGCCGACTTTTTACTGTCTGAGCCACCAGGGAAGCCCACACAAATGATGCAAATGATAGTTATTCTTTAAAGAAAATCTTATAAGTAAACATCATCCACCTAACACAGTGCTAAATTTTATGAGTCAATATTTCCTGGTTATGGCAGATACTGGATGGCTTGTAATGATTTCTCCTTCCTTGGACGCAGCCCCAGAGACACAGAGGAATGCTTGTACTAAGATGAAAATAGCTGCAGGACTCCAGCCATATACGATTTCCTGTAAGTCACCACCAGGCTGGAATTGCTGCCCATGGCATCTTGGCTGAGCCCATCTCCAATGCCCCATTCTACCTCTCAGTCCATGGGACTGCCTCTGAGATGGAGGGCATGCCAGTCCCTAGTCATCTGCCCCATCCTTTATCATGTGGATGGTAAAATAGGCTCCTAGATCAGGGGATCGCCATATTAGCTCAAAATAGAGGCCCGCAGGGGTTTCTGAGTGATTTGCTAAGGAATGCAAGCTCAAATCCAGGCAAGGCTTCCCCCTGTGGGACTCCACTGAATTCCTCGGATTACAGAAAGAGGTTCAATAGAGTCTATTCAGTCACTTCCAGGCTTTTTGCCTTTTGAGTGTCCCAGGACGTTTTTGCAGGAGATCAACTCCTACGCCCTGACAACAATTACACATTCCAAAGTTCTGGGCTCCTTGGCCTCGTCTCAGATGCAGGAGTCTCTGATGTCCCCTGTGGCATATTGATTGATTTACTTGGTTGTTAAAACTTTTTTTTTTAGGAGGAAGTGAGCTGAATTTTTTAGTTAATCAATTAATTAATATTGGCTGTGCTGGGTCTTCGTTGTGACTTGGGCTTAAGTTGCCCCAGAGCATGTGGGATCTTTACCCTCAACCAAGGATCAAACCTGGGCCATCTGCACTGGAGGCACAGAATTAGCCAATCACCAGGGAAGTCTCAAAACTGCTTTTGTGTGTGTGTGTGTGTGTGTGTTTCTAATTCTTCTGATAGGTGTTTATATTGTAATAATTCCCTAGGGCTGCCATATCAAATTACTATACAATTAGTGGCTTAAAACAACGGAAATGTATTTCCTCACAGTTCTAGAGGGTAGAAATACAAAATCAGTGTTGGCTAGGACCACACACCCTTGGAAGGCCCTGAGGGAGAAGCCATTTCATACCCCTCTCCTACCTTTTGGTGGCTGCTGGCAACCTTTGGTGTTCCTGGGTTTGGGGCTGCCCTCCAATCTCTGTCTCAGTCTTCATGTGGCCTTCTTTTCTGTATCTCTGTGTTTTCTCCTGTTCTTGTAAAGGCACTAGTCACTGGGTTTAGGGCTCACCCTGACTTCCCTGGTGGCTCAGACAGTAAAGCGTCTGTCTACAATGTGGGAGACCCGGGTTGGATCCCTGGGTCAGGAAGATCCCCTGGAGAAGGAAATGGCAACCCACTCTAGTACTCTTGCCTGGAAAATCCCATGGATGGAGGAGCCTGGTAGGCTGTAATCCATGGGGTCACTACGAGTCGGACTCAACTGAGCGACTTCATTATCCTTAATTACATCTGCCCTATTTCCAAATAAGGCCACATTCACAGGTACTGGGGTTAGGACTTGGATGTATCTTTTTTGGGAAGCTATTCAACCTTCTAAAATATGAGATATGAAAAATAGTGGTTTGACGTATTCAAACCACTTGATTCTTGTCATGAAAGCTATCCCCAAACCTCTTGGCCATAACGCATCATTCCAGGATCTCCCACCCATTTGGTTATTTTGATTTCTGGTTATTTTGATTACTGGTTCTCATTTCCTGTTTCTCCAAACTTATAGCTCTTTTCATTGCCAGCGGCACAGAGCTCCCTCATTGTGTGCAATGGCCTTACCCTTCCGTAGACAGGATGTCTGTGACAAAGGGTGGAAGGTAGTGCCTGTCCACTGAGGCTCATTCCCTGTTGAGTGGGTGGTTCTGCTCCTGCTGCATGTCATTACTTTACTTTTGTATTGAAGTACAATTGATTTACAACATTATGTTAGTTTTAGGTGTACAGCAAAGTGATTCAGTTTTATGTGTGTGTGTGTGTGTGTGCGTGTGCTGTGCTGTGCTCAGTTACTCAGTCATATCAGACTCTTTGTGACCTCAAGGACTGCAGCCTGCCAGGCTCCTCTGTCCATGGAATTTTCCAGGCAAGAATACTGGATTGGGTTGCTATTTCCTACTCCAGGAATATCTTCCCAACCTAGGGATTGAACCCATGTCTCCTGTATTGGCAGGCAGATTCTTTACCCCTGCATCAACTGGGAAGTCTCTCTCTCTCTCTCTCTCTCTCTATGTGTATATATATATATTTGGATTATTTCCCATTATAGATTATTATAAGACACTGAATATATTTACCTTCCTGTGCTATATAGTAATTCTTTATTGCTTATCAGATACAAACTACTATGCATGTTGTTACTTTTGATTCAAAGGTTAAGTTCCTGGAAGATGTCCCTGTTTAGCAGCTGAAATTGAGGCTCAGGGTCAAGGGTATTCCTTGTACAATAAACTCACACAACCATTTCTCATCCTTTTCCAGATTTTTTTTTTGCATCACATAATCAAAAACTGTTAGGCTGTATTGCTACATGAGACAATGAACAAAATAATCTAGCAGCCTCTGGTGAATCTCTCTACTCACATCTACTAGTAAGGCAGCAATTATCTTTCAGATCAGTTCAGTTCAGTCCCTCAGTTGTGTCCGACTCTTTGTGATCCCATGAGTCTCAGCATGCCAGGCCTCCCTGTCCATCACCAACTCCCGGAGTTCACCCAGACTCACGTCCATCGAGTCAGTGATGCCATCCAGCCATCTCATCCTCTGTCGTCCCCTTCTCCTCCTGCCCCCAATCCCTCCCAGCATCACAGTCTTTTCCAATGAGTCAACTCTTCACATGAGGTGGCCAAAGTACTGGAGTTTCAGCTTTAGCATCATTCCTTCCAAAGAAATCCCAGGGCTGATCTCCTTCAGAATGGACTGGTTGGATCTCCTTGCAGTCCAAGGGACTCTCAAGAGTCTTTTCCAACACCATAGTTCAAAAGCATCAATTCTTCGGCACTCAGCCTTCTTCACAGTCCAACTCTCACATCCATACATGACCACAGGAAAAACCATAGCCTTGACTAGATGGACCTTTGTTGGCAAAGTAATGTCTCTGCTTTTGAATATGCTATCTAGGTTGGTCATAACTTTTCTTCCAAGGAGTAAGCGTCTTTTAATTTCATGGCTGCAATCACCATCTGCAGTGATTTTGGAGCCCAAAAAAATAAAGTCTGACACTGTTTCCACTGTTTCCCCATCTATTTCCCATGAAGTGATGGGACCAGATGCCATGATCTTCATTTTCTGAATGTTGAGCTTTAAGCCAACTTTTTCACTCTCCACTTTCACTTTCATCAAGAGGCTTTTTATTCCTCTTCACTTCTGCCAACGGTGGTGTCATCTGCATATCTGAAGTTATTGATATTTCTCCTGGCAATCTTGATTCCAGCTTGTGCTTCTTCCAGCCCAGCATTTCTCATGATGTACTCTGCATGTAAGTTAAATAAGCAGGGTGACAATATACAGCCTTGATGTACTCCTTTTCCTATTTGGAACCAGTTTCTTGTTTCATGTCCAGTTCTAACTGTTGCTTCCTGACCTGCATATAGGTTTCTCAAGAGGCAGATCAGGTGGTCTGGTATTCCCATCTCTTTCAGAATTTTCCACAGTTTATTGTGATCCACACAGTCAAAGGCTTTGGCATAGTCAATAAAGCAGAAATTTCTCCCCAAATCATCTTGATGGGAGAGGCAGAAATCACAGAGACCTCAAGTCTCCTCTTTCCAAGGGACAGAGCTGACCCAACTTGCCCAGGGTCAGTCATTGAGTCTCCTCTGCACCTGATTCAAAGTATGTGGCCTTTTGGACAACCCAAGATATGGAGTATATAAGAATCCCTGGGTGGCCCAAACTCAGACTCTAAAGCTCAAACGCTCCCATTAGTTGCTGTTCTTTGCTGTGATTGGGAGGTATCACACACATTTCACTGCCTGTCATGGACTTAAGTACCACTGTTCCAGGAAGCCCCCATCCATCAGCTGGATGCCCTGTGGCTGGTTGGTCCCCGGACCTGCTCGCACATCCCCAACTCCTCAAGTACGATGTTAAGAACTGTAGTGTTCCTGCCACTTTTGTTTCAGGGCATCTCTGCAGCATCATATAGTGGAGCATCTGGCCACTAAGAGAAGAAAGAAAACAAGGCTGCAGAATGATACCATCTAAGGCACTGTAACCTGATCTTTCAGAGGTTTTCTTGGGCTTCCTCTCAAGGAAAAAGTAATCACAGCAGATACAGGCAGGGGTTGGGGGCACCCTTGAGTCAATCTGCACTAGGCAGATATATTCCAGGCAGATCCAGCCCTCATGAAGCTAGAGTGATTTTTTTTTTTTCTTACATTAAGCCAACCCTTCTTCAGAGTATTCAGTAATGTATGTTAATGTATGTTCTGGGAAAGGGACAGGCTAATGGATAAAAGGAACCCTTGAGAAGCAGGGCTGGCAATACTTTGTTTTAATTTTTTAAAGCATTTCTTTACTCAAGCACCAGAGCATTCCACTAATATTTGTAAGACTCGTTATATCTGAGCAAATGTTAATTTGATTGTCTACATTCTACAAGGAGTCCTCAGTTTCTCTTAACTCTTCCTACAGAGAACTTCATACTCGGAGAGAATTAACCAGGGTGGAGGGTAGGGGCGCATCCTGGGTAAGAGGTTACTGTGATATTGATGGTGATCATGTAATGTGTATGTTTCCCAGGGTTAGCAAAACAAATTACCATTTGCAATGGTAATATTTTCCATTGCTTAAAACAATGGAAAAAGAGGCTAGAAGTCTGAAATCAAGGTGTTGGCAGGGCCATGCTTCCTCCAAAGCTTTAGGGGAGTATCCTTTCTCACCTCTTTCAGCTCCTGGACACTTCAGGCATTCCTGGGCTTGTGGCAGCGTGACTCCACTCCCTGCCTCCCTTGTCATATGGTGTTTTCCATGTCTGACCTTTTCCTTCTTGTAACGACACCAGTCATGTTGGACTAAGGGTCCACCCTGCTGCTGCTGCTGCTGCTGCTAAGTCGTGTCTGACTCTGTGCGACCCCGTACACAGCAGCCAACCAGGCTCCCCCGTCCCTGGGATTCTCCAGGCAAGAACACTGGAGTGGGTTGTCAGTTCTTCTCCGATGCATGAAAGTGAAAGTGAAGTCACTCAGTTGTGTCCGACTCTTCGCGACCCCATGGACTGCAGCCCACCAGGCTCCTCTGTCCATGGGATTTTCCAGGCAAGAGTCCTGGAGTGGGGTGCCAATGCCTTCTCCGAAGGGTCCACCCTACTTTAGTATAATATGATCTTATTACATCTGCAAAGATCTTATTTCCAAATAAGAACATATTCACAGGTATCAAAGGTTAGGGCTTGAACTTACAGTGTTGGGGGACATGACAAACCTGCACCAATTGGTTTCTATTTTTCACACCCAGATCAAGGAGTTGGAGGGAGCGGGTCCCAGTCACATCCCTGACTTAAGAGAATAGAAATCTTTAACTAAGATCAGGTTGCACTGCCTTAGAGGGCATCATTCTGTAGCTTTTATCATTATGATTTATCATTCTGCTCTCTTTCCTTCTTTCTATCTTTCTTGGAAACTGCAATATGGCCTTTTCTTGGATACTGTATGATCAAGGCCATGTCATTATAATTTCTATCAATCTGGACTTTGTTGACTCCGGCATTCTTCTGGGTTGCCCCCAAGTTATTTTTATGCACCTCATGGGCTTCTATTTCCCTAAATCCACTAGTTTCTACTAGTTTATATGGCTATTATACTTGAAGTTTTGGAAACACCAGCAAAATCATCGATGGCTTTATTGCTCAGTTTTAAGGTTCTCTTTGTTCTACATACCCAAAGGGGAATTCAGCAGGCCTTTCCAAAATATCTATCCACATAGTTCTTGTTTCCAAATGCACTGGACTTCTTTAGTACCATTCCTTGAGGATGGTGATTCTTTCATAGGCTTCCCATAGCAGACATTTTTGATTGACTATCCTCAGCAATACTCAGATTTTTTACATAGATAACCACTTTTCTGCCCACACCACCCATATGCTCCTAGGGAAACTGACCCTACCCTGCTCTAGAAGTGGGCCTAAATTGTCAAAAGGTAATTATCAGCTCTCTTGCCAATGATGGGTTAAGGAACTCAGGTTTAAGCCCACCAAGATATAGCCATACACTTTGGTTCTGGAATGGCCATTTAACTCAGTGGAAAGGAAGTGGAAAAATTCTGAGGGGCTCTGGGAAATAAATGTCCTACATTTTAAGACAGTTTCCTCTTTTCTCTTAATTTTGTGCAGAGATGTGAGGCCTGGAACTGCTGTAACCACCCTGCTCCCAGCCTGGAATGCAGCTGACACCTGGAGGCCATAGTTGAGAGAGAGCTGTGACTGACCCACACTTAATCATCACTCTATCTACCATGGTCTTTTTCAATTATGTTTGGGTTGGATTTCCCAAGTTTAAGAACTGTTTAAATTGGGTTCTCTGTTCCCTTAATTTGAAAGTATTCTTAACTGGCACATCCTGATGGGTCTCTCTGAACAAATATAAATCCACTGAAGGAGATGGTGATTCCCTCAGGTTCCCAAGGAGCAGAAGGGTCAGGCTCCATGGAGAATCTGTAGAATTTGGTCTCCAACTTAGCATCACTGGATTTCTGGAAATAATAATTTCACTCATCTGCTGTCCTTCTGTGTAAACCAGACCTCAGGTCCTTGCAGGCTCATGTAACTATCCCACGAGTGACAGTTTCTGCCATAGTCATCAAGTGACTCTCACAGACCGGGTGAGGAGAGGAAGGACAGGGATTATAGGATCAGTGAACTGCCTGGATTTCTGCGCCTACTGTCAGCTTACCGGGTGTCACTAGAGAGAAGGCATGGGGTTTTCCACAGAGGTGAGGTACGTCAAGGCTGTATACCGTCACCCTGCTTATTTAACTTCTATGCAGAGTACATCATGAGAAACACTGGACTGGAAGAAGCACAAGCTGGAATCAAGATTGCCGGGAGAAATATCAAGAACCTCAGATATGCAGATGACACCACCCTTATGGCAGAAAGTGAAGAGGAACTCAAAAGCCTCTTGAAAGTGAAAGTGGAGAGTGAAAAAGTTGGCTTAAAGCTCAACATTCAGAAAACGAAGATCATGGCATCCGGTCCCATCACTTCATGGGAAATAGGGAAATAGTGGAAACAGTGTCAGACTTTTTTTGGGGGGGCTCCAAAATCACTGCAGATGGTGATTGCAGCCATGAAATTAAAAGACGCTTACTCCTTGGAAGGAAAGTTATGACCAACCTAGATAGCATATTCAAAAGCAGAGACATTACTTTGCCAACAAAGGTCCATCTAGTCAAGGCTAAACCATAGCCTGTGGTCATGTATGGATGTGAGAGTTGGACTGTGAAGAAGGCTGAGCGCCGAAGAATTGATGTTTTTGAACTGTGGTGTTGGAGAAGACTCTTGAGAGTCCTTGGACTGCAAGGAGATCCAACCAGTCCATTCTGAAGGAGATCAGCCCTGGGATTTCTTTGGAAGGAATGATGCTAAAGCTGAAACTCCAGTACTTTGGCCACCTCATGTGAAGAGTTGACTCATTGGAAAAGACTGTGATGCTGGGAGGGATTGGGGGCAGGAGGAGAAGGGGACGACAGAGGATGAGATGGCTGGATGGCAGCACTGACTCGATGGATGTGAGTCTGAGTGAACTCCGGGAGTTGGTGATGGACAGGGAGGCCTGGCGTGCTGCGATTCTGCGATTCATGGGGTCACAAAGGGTCGGACACGGCTGAGCAACTGAACTGAACTGAGGTAACAAATTCACCACCAGCATCATTAACTGGATCCTCTATGCTCACTCTCTCCCACCTCCAGGCAGCAATTTAAAATCTTCACTCTCAACAGACATTCTCACCTATTTCCAGAGAAAATTAAAAAAACATCAGGTGGGAGCCGACAACCAACCTCTAGGAGAAGAAAAGCATAAATACCAGAAACTACTCTAATCCTTTGAAAGGTTTCACAGGAAGAGGTGTCCTGCCTGCCCTCCAAGTTTGGGGTGCAGGATCTAGGCCCTCATGGGCTCAAAGAAAGCGAGGGAGGAGACCTAGAAGAAAGAAAATAGGGTAATGCTACCCATCGAACTAGAGAAGCAGGAAATGAGGCCTGTGGCCAAACCCTGGTGATGACTACTAGGAAAATACCAGAGGATGCCTCCCCACCCGCTCCGCCTCTCCTCTGTCTACGTGGCCTGCTGGGTCCCAAAGTGAGGCCTCGGGCCCAGTCTTCGTTCTGTATCAAAACAGCCAAGAGCCTAGGGGTTTAAACACAGCCCTCTGAGGCACGGGAGGCCTAGGGCAGGGGGCTGCGGAGGCCCTTTGGTTACACATTTGCCCTTCTGATATAGTTTCTTTGCCCACTCCATGCATACAACAACATTTTCCAAGGCTTGCCCTTTGCACTGGGGAGAGAGTACTTTCCAGAAAGAGGCACACCAGGGAACTGGAGTGGAGGAAGGGAACTCAAACTCCTGATGAGAGAGTCAGTCGGGCGGGGTGGGGCGGATTCCAGGCCACCCTGCTTCCTCGCGGGGCCCCGGGCAGGGCGGCAGAGACGGGGCGCGCTTCCGAAGGACCCCACCGCCAACATCCCGCCCTCTGCCCTCCCCCCCCGCGCCGCCGCCGCCGGGGAAGGCCAACTCCGCCTGCCTGAGTCACGGCTGAAGTTGGGGAGGAGCCGGGGAAGGCTGCCCCAGCGCAGAACGCGGCCGGCGGCTTCAGCGGGAGCCAGGCAAGGGGGTCAGGGATCATGGGGGAGAGCGCTCTGGAGTCGGGGCCTGTGCCCGGAGCGCCGGCACGGGGTCCGGTGCACGCCGTCACGGTGGTCACCCTGCTGGAGAAGCTGGCCACCATGCTGGAGACGCTGCGCGAGCGGCAGGGGGGCCTGGCTCAGAGGCAGGGCGGCCTGGCGGGCTCCGTGCGCCGCATCCAGAGCAACCTGGGCGCGCTGAGTCGCAGCCACGATACCACGAGCAACACGCTGGCGCAGCTGCTGGCCAAGGCGGAGCGCGTGGGCTCGCACGCGGATGCCGCCCAGGAGCGCGCCGTGCGCCGCGCCGCCCAGGTGCAGCGGCTGGAGGCCAACCACGGGCTGCTGGTGGCGCGCGGGAAGCTCCACGTTCTGCTCTTCAAGGTTAGTGACCTCAGGCGTCCCCGGATCCGGGGCCTTTTCCCGCCTGCGGGGCACCATCTGGGGCTCCCCCTCCCATCTGCCTGCCGCACCCACATTCCTGACCCCACCCTCTTCCCTTCTCGGGGAACCCACTTCCAGGGCCGCACCCACTCGCCACTGCCCAGGCCCAGCCTTCCCTCACGCCCCTGAAAGCAGCCTGGCCAATGAACGGCTGCCCAGCTCTCGCTCAGGCCACGTCCACAGAAGCTCCTCCAAGTACCAGCCCATCCCCGAACGAAAGTAACGGTGATGGAAGTGCATCTTGAGACAGTTCGCCGCCTCCTGCTGTTCTTGCCCCTGAGGCCACCACCATCCTGTCTCACGCCTCTAAAGGGGTCCCGCAGACTTCTGCACAGTTCGCCTGTCCTAGTTGACGCCACCTCCCTCCAACCGGCTCCCTACTTTCCCACGCCTGCCTAGCCTTTCCCCTCTGGGCTGCGGAGGCTGAGGGTGGCGCGGGTCTCCCTGATGTAACTGAGATGGGGGGCTCAGGCTCCCGAGAGAGGGCTGCCAGGGCCAGTTCTGTGTCCTTCACTTGCAGGAGGAAGCTGAAATCCCAGCCAAGGCCTTCCAGAAAGCGCCGGAGCCCTTAGGCCCGGTGGAACTTGGCCCACAGCTGCCCGAAGCCGAAGCTGAAGAGAGCTCAGACGAGGAGGAGCCCGTGGAGTCCAGGGCACGGAGGCTGAGGCGTACCGGGTTGGAGAAGGTACAGAGCCTGCGAAGGGCCCTTTCAGGCCGCAAAGGCCATGCCGCGCCAACACCCACGCCTGTTAAGCCACCTCGCCTTGGGCCGGGCCGGAGTGCTGAGGGCCAGCGGGAAGCCCAGCCTGCTCTGGAGTCCAAGCTGGAGCCAGAACCTCCGCAAGACACCGAGGAGGATCCCGGGAGACCTGGGGCTGCCGAAGCGGCGGCTGTGCTCCAAGTAGAGAGTGCGGCCTGATGGCCCGTGCTGCCTGCCTCCCCTGTGCCTAATGCTAGTCCCCAAATAAATCTTTCTCTCAGAATGCAGCATTCCCGCCCAAATAAGGAGTGAATCCTGCATCCACAGCCCAGCGTTGGCCCTCCCTTCCCGGCTTCTCTAGCCCAGCACCCTGTGTCCTCTATAAGAGCAGCCACTCACACCTGTTTACACTCACCATCAATAAAAGTCATGTCACCTAATCCGGACTCCATGTGAAGGGGTGGGGGAAAGGTGGTGCAAGAAATAAGACAGACGTTGGAACCTGGAATGTGACTTCAGTTTCAAACAGATCATTTTGTGGTTTCTCATTTCCACTGAATCCTGGGCTGTACCCCAGTGGCACATAGAAGCGTCCTTCTGGCCACTTGCTCCTTCAGCGCTTTCCTTGTGGGGACATACAAGTGTGATTTTTTTCCCCCAGCATCTAGTACAGTCCCTTGCTTTTAGGCGCTCAGCAAATGCCAACTTGTGGTTTTCCTCTTAGTCGCTTCTTCCTCTACCACCTCTTAAAAGTTGGGTCTTCCAGGACTCTGTTTTTAGCCCTCTTCTCAATCTGGGTATTCTTCCGTTAATACTCACCCCTGGGACTTCCTGCTGGTCCAGTGGTTGAGGCTCTGTGTTCCCAATGCAGGGCACCACGGTTGGATCCCTAATCAGGGAACTAAGATCTCACATGGAAAATACAAAACCAGAAACCACTCACTCACTGGCAGGCCTCTCCTATCAGCCACATACACCCCAGACCACTGTCTTGAGATGCATTGGAAAAAGAATCCAAACTTCAGATGTGTCCAAAAGAAGCAGTCTGTCTTCTACCTTTTAATTAAGTTCAATTTCACAGCTATTTATTGAGCACTTACTATGTATCATTCAAAACCGCTCCTCTTCCTGTGTTTTCTTTACCAGTGAATGGCATTATCATCCACACAGAAACCTGGGAGCCTTCATTGGCTCCTCCTCTCTTTCCTTCCCCTACCACACAGAAAGAGTTATCCTATTGATAACTCTGACCTGTTCTTTCTTAATACCCATTGTTGCTGCTCTATGTCAGGCTTTGTCTTTCATCTGACCGTTACATGAACTGCTAATCTGATCATATCATCCTCCTGCTTCAGACCCTTCAGTGATTCTCCATCAGCTTCAGAATAAAATCCAAGTTCTTGAATGTTACCTTCAAGCCCCTTCATGAGCTGGCACCTGCTCATTTTTGTAGCCTCACCTCCTGCTACTTCCCTTCATTGTTGAATCACGATGAGCTGTGTGTTCTCACTCTCATCTCTACTGTCCTACAAAAGTCATCTAGGGACCCTGTTTTAGGGCCAGATGCTTCTCTTCCTTGCTCCCAAACACCACTTGCACACTTCAGTACTAACTGCACTAATTGTGCTTGCCATTACTACTCCCCGGCCCCCCACCAAATCCACTAGACTGTGGCTCCTTTGCAGTAGAGACTGTTCTATTCATTTCAGTATTTTCCATACCTAATGCTATGGTTGGGGCACAATAGGCCCTCATGAGCATCACAGAGGATGGAAGAAGTGGGAAAGTGTGGGCTTGGGATGGGAGCATGGTCATCCACCCATTCATTCAGTCATTGCTGTATAAAAATATTTTGAGTTCCTATTATGTTCCAGACCCTATAGTACCTCTTGTGAACGCCGAGATGACAATCTCTTCTGAGGCCTTCAAGGATCTCAGAGTTTAAGGAGATGGAAACATATAGTGACTGATGTAAGTGCAGTGATAGTTATACATAGGTTATTTTGAGAGGAAAGAGGGAAGGGGCACATCCTTACCTGAGGGAGGAAAAGTAGAGGATGTTCTTGGAAAAGGTAAATAGAGGGATGGGAAACAGGAATGGTGAGGGGCGTAGAGCTCAGTGGTTAATGGTTTGGGTTCTTAGTTCCCTCAGCTATGAAAAGGGAAAAGGGATAAGGATAGCTCCTGTAAGGCTGATGTGAGGGTTAAATGATGTAAATGCCTAGCATAGTGCCTGGAACACAGTTTGTCTCACGTATATAATTTATTTGTCCATACATTTGACAAATATTGACTGAACTCTGAGTGTCTGCCAGGCACTATTTCAAGAGCTGGTGATACAGTGGCACGCTAGAAAAACAAGATCTCTGCTTTCTTGGAGTTAAATTCTAGTAGGAGGAAGTAGACAAAAAAACAAACTTACAAGTCAGATAAAAACAAGTAAACATATGAACTATAAGGGCCTCCTGATTATGGGAGCTGAAGAAAACAGTAAGGATACAGATGATTGCGGAGGATGTGTACTTTAAATGACAATGTTGGGGACTTAAAGTAGGACCAGAGTTCAACAGTGATGTTTTAAATGAAGTTTTAAATGAATTTCTGTGGATTCAGTTAGAGAAGTCCAAGTCCCTACCTGCTACAATTGGTGGGAAGTTGTTTTCAGTCGCTTTAGGGCTCCTCCCCTTCCTGCCTGGAGAATCCCAGGGACGGGGGAGCCTGGTGGGCTGCCATCTATGGGGTCTCAGAGAGTTGGACACGACTGAAGCGACTTAGCAGCAGCAGCAGCCCCTTCCTTAGGTCCGCAATTATTCCAGAGGGTTCACACCGTCTCAGGGTTTCTGATTGTATATCTCTGTTGCTATTGCTCCTTGTGACCACACGATGCCGCTGTTGGGGTACCAGTGCCTCACCCTACAACCCAGAGGTCTGCCTATTCAACTCTGTGCTCTAAACTATCCTTCAATGGAGGGTGACTCTGCAGTAGCTCCATTTTCTCTGGAAAAATTCAGGGCTCCTCTTGCAGGCTTCCAGGAAAGCCTTAGTGACCAGATTATGTTAGCTTCTCGGCTGCCACTCCTTTCAATGTTCTGCTGTTACTGAGGGGCTGGTCTGAACAGGCTCAGTTCTCTCTCCCCAAAGAAAAATAAATTCTTGTTCCATTTCCAAATCCTTGGAAATCCAATTTCCCCCTCTTTCAACTCACACACAAAATTAAGAGCACAAATGCACATTTCTCACACAAAATATCTCAATAGCTTATCAGAGGCACGTAAAGTCTCGGAGATTCTGGACACTGATCCCTAGGAACCCAAAGACTTGGCTAACTTTGGTGGGAGGGATGTTACTTTTTGTTCTTTCTTGGTGCTTCTACCACAGAAAATAATAAAAATCAATTTAAAAGTTCTCAATAGTTTTCCTTGTGACTTTGCATTTTCCATTGTTACTGCTATCGTTATTATTAGTAATACTGGAATACCAGACTATCTGACCTGCCTCTTGAGAAATCTGTATGCAGGTCAGGATGCAACAGTTAGAACTGGACATGGAACAAGAAACTGGTTCCAAATAGGAAAAAGAGTACATCAAGGCTGTATATTGTCACCCTGCTTATTTAGTTTATATGCAGAGCACATCATGAGAAACGCTGGGCTGGATAAAGCACAAGCTGGAATCAAGATTGCCGGGAGAAATATCAATAACCTCAGATATGCAGATGATACCACCCTTATGGCAGAAAATGAAGAAGAACTAAAGAGCCTCTTGATGAAAGTGAAAGAGGAGAGTGGAAAAGTTTGGCTTAAAGCTCAACATTCAGAAAACTAAGATCATGGCATCCAGTCCCATCACGTCATGGCAAATAGATGGGCAAATAGTGGAAACAGTGGCAGACTTTATTTTTGGGGGGCTCCAAAATCACTGCAGATGGTGATTGCAGCCATGAAATGAAAAGACGCTTTCTCCTTGGAAGGAAAGTTATGACCAACCTAGACAGCATATTAAAAAGCAGAGACATTACTTTGCCAACAAAGGTCCATCTAGTCAAGGCTATGGTTTTTCCAGTAGTCATGTATGAATGTGAGAGTTGGACTGTGAAGAAGGCTGAGTGCCGAAGAATTAATGCTTTTGAACTGTGGTGTTGGAGAAGACTCTTGAGAGTGCCTTGAACTGCAAGGAGATCCAACCAGTCCATCCTAAAGGAGATCAATTCTGACTGTTCACTGGAAGGACTGATGCTGAAGCTGAAACTCCAATACTTCGCCATCTCATGCGAAGAGCTGACTCATTTGAAAAGACCCTGATGCTGGGAAAGATTGAAGGCAGGAGGAGAAGGGGACGAGAGAGGATGAGATGGTTAGATGGCATCACTGACTCAATGGACATGAGTTTGGGTAAACTTTGGGAGTTGGTGATGGACAGGGAGGCCTGGCATGCTGCAGTCCATGGGGTCACAAAGAGTTGGGCATGACTGAGTGACTGAACTGAACTGAGCTGAAGCTAAAGTTAATGGAGACACTGACACAGAACCAACTTGTCATCCAGTATATGTGGCTTTTAGGTGGCTGCTTTATCCAGGAGAGAGGCACACTAGTGGATTACCAAAATTCAGAGGCTGGTTCTTGATTTTTAAGATCAGAAGTAGAAATCTATTATGCGTTCCAGCATGGTTAGGCTGAGAAGGATTTGTCCGCAATTACCAAACTCAGAAAACAGTGATTAAATTGAGGGCTGGATTCATTTCTCTGAGAAGTCTAACTGGTAAGTGAACTACAATAATATAGCTACCTAGTCAGAGTATTTTCCATCCTGTAAGAAGGTCTACATGGGAAACTGAAGTAAGATCTTAAAGTAAGGAAATAGAATAGTGAAAACAGGGTGACGATAACGAGCGGGATTATCCAACCTGCATGCTTGTTTTTTTGCTGTGATATTCCTCTTACATGGGAAAGACTGTCTACATTTCTGGTAGGAAGTGTTTTCCTTGTTAAGCACTGGAGATCCTTTTGGCTTCTCTTCATTGAGAGTTGAATCATATATTAACTTCAGCATTGAAGGGAACTCAAAACCCATTGAATCTACCTGCATTTCCAACGCTCAAACATCTTTTACCATCTTGCAACTTGTCCTTAGCTAGCTAAACTGAGCTAGCTAGCTAAAAAGTCCAGTGACAAGGAACTCACTGCCTCTTAGGCAACTCTAATTTCGGAAAATTTTAACTGACAGGAAAATTTACACTAAGATCACAATATGTCTTTATGGTTTCCCATATGTGGCAGTTGCCCTCACTTCTGCAACATTTGTACATTAGAATTCCTTTATTTCTGTGATGTGCGTGTCCTGGGAGTCAAACTCCAGCAGGGCACACAGGACTGACTTACCTAGGGTTTCTCCCACCATCCTTTCCTCAGAACAAATGTTGCTATTTTATTTAGTCATTTCTTGTCATACATTCCTTGGAATCTTGGCCATTCTTTTGGAAATTGTTTTAGTTCATTCATATCCATTTTAAATAGAGAGGTGGCAAGGTACATCGAAAAAGTATGGTTTTCATAGTCAGACTGTCGAACTTAATTGCTGGTGAAGGGCAATTCTCTTTTCTAGGTCTGTTACGAGTACTAGATAAACTTTTCCACATACTTATTTACTCATTTCATATTGTGCCAGACGATGGGGATGGATGGTGTGTTACACAGAAATGGATGCTGCCCTCGTAGAACTTACACTAAACTGGAAATTTTAATAAAGTTTTCAATAAATGCTATGATAGGAGCAATATAAGGTGCTATCGGATCATGGAAATAGGGCGTCTAATCCAGTAGGGTGGCAGTAATTACAGTGGAGGCGTATCAGGGAGAAATCATCTTTATTTCAACCTGATTTCCTCTTTTATTTTTTCCATCCTGTTGTATTACATTTCTTATTATGTAATTTTTGCAAGTGACTTGTTTTTTTTTTTTTGGTTGCACCACTGGCATGTGGGATCTTAGTTTCCTGACCAGGGCTTGAACCCAGTACCCCTGCAGTGGAGGCGAGGAGTCAACCCCTGGATCACCAGAGAAGTCCCTCAAGTGACTTTTTAGAATGACCTGATCCATCCTAACCCACTCTAGTACTCTTGCCTGGAAAATCCCATGGATGGAGGAGCCTGGTAGGCTGCAGTCTATGGGGTCACTAAGAGTCGGACACAACTAAGCGACTTCATTTTCACTTTTCACTTTTATGCATTGGAGAAGGAAATGGCAACCCACTGCAGTGTTCTTGCCTGGAGAATCCCAGGGATGGGGGAGCCTGGTGGGTTGCCGTCTATG
Organism: Bos mutus; assembly: GCF_027580195.1. NCBI lineage: Eukaryota > Metazoa > Chordata > Mammalia > Artiodactyla > Bovidae > Bos > Bos mutus. Next base: position 33,295,872 of record NC_091631.1, on the reverse strand, counting down.
GGGTCGCACAGAGTAGGACATGACTGAAGCGACTTAGCAGCAGCAGACCCATCCTAAAGGAGATCAGTCCTGGGTGTTCATTGGAAGGACTCATGTTGAAGCTGAAACTCTAATACTTTGGCCACCTGATGGGAAAAGCTGACTCATTTGAAAAGACCCTGATGCTGGGAAAGATTCAGGAGGAGAAGGGGACGAGAGAGGATAAGATGGTTAGATGACATCACCGACTTGATGGACATGGGTTTGGGTAAACACTGGGAGCTGGTGATGGACAGGGAGGCCTGGTGTGCTGCAGTTCATGGGGTCACAAAGAATTGGACACAACTGAGTGACTGAACTGAACTGAACTGATATATAATTTTACAAAATCGTTTTGAGTATTTGATTGACATAACCAGATTGAACACATCCAAAACTGTGCTCTTTTCTCATAAGTCATGATTCTCCTCTCACACCTTAGAAAGTGTCACAACCAAAGACCTGATCTTGTCCCCCAAATCCCCATCTTTATTACAATTTTCAGTTTAATATAAGTTCCATGAGGGCAGCATTTTCTGTCTGTGTAACACACCCTCCATCCCCATCACCTAGCACAATATCAAATGAATGAATGAGTATGTGGAAAACGAATGAGTCACCAAGTTCAGTAGATTATTAATAACCTGAGAATTTTTCTTTCATAAATAACTAATCAATTTGGGGCCACTAGAACAATTTGAGAAGATAAAACAAAGAACCAGAGAGAAGTTGAATGTTGCACTTTCCTCTTGAGATTTCTTGTGAGTTAAATGGGTAGATACATGTAAAAGGCTCAGAATTGTGCCAGACATATGAGAGCTTAACTTTCATTGTAGTCTGGTTATGGTCACTTGATCCCTAAATTCAGTCAATGCTGAAACCAGCTTTTACCGTTGACATTTTCATTTCTGTGAACTAATAAATATGCTTTTTGCTTAACCCCAGTTTTAGTTTTTTCAGTATATTTGATTCTTCCCTGCAGCTGAAGGATTCCTAATAGATACAAACTCATTGGCTCTGGAACCAACATGGAGGGCAAGGGCGGCGTCTTGTCCTTGAAGCCTCAGCACTTGGTGCAGGACCTGTCATAGAGCAGGTACTGAATATTTGGGGAATAAGCAAATTTATTCCAATGAGGTGTTGGGGACACAAGAATAATAAGAACCTGCCTGCAAGGAGCTGGCTCACAGCTGTGCCTCGTTTGCTGTCTTTCCGTGGAGCTCTGTTGCGTCCTCCCAGGCCGACTTAAGGCTTGGGAGAGACAGTGCCTGGGGCCCACAGTCCTTTCCGGGCGCATAACAAAGCTTTGCTTTTTTAAAATCAGAAAGGGAAAAAAAAGAAATTTTAGGTAAAAGAAACTTTTTTAAACTATTTATTTTATATTGTAGTACAGTTGATTACCAATGCTGTGATAGTTTCAGGTGTACAGCAAAATGATTCAGTTTTATATATATATACATGTATCTATTCTTTTTCAAACTCTTTTCCCTTTTAGATTGTTAGATAAAACTGAGCAGAGTTCCCTGTGCTATACAATCGGTCCTTGATATAAGCGTTTTAATATATAATATTAATATATTAATTATATAATGTAATTGTAAAATATAATTAAAAACTGGTTATCAGATGCAGGAGGGTGGGGGCAGGGGGACTGGATGAAGGCGGTCAAAAGGTACCAACTTGTAGTTACAAGTTAATAAGTACTAGGGATGTAATGTACAAAATGATCAATATAATTAATACTGCTGTTTCACAGATCAAAGTTGTTAAGAGAGTAAATCCTGTAAGTTCTCATCACAAAGGAAATTTTTTTTTTTCTGTTTCTTTAACGTATCTATATGAGATGATGGACTTTTACTAAATTTATTGTGATAATTGTTTCATGATGTATGCATGCCGAATTATTATGCTGCACACATTAAACATACACAGTGCTGTATGTTAACTACATCTCAATAAAACGGGAGGGAAAAAATTATTTTTAATGGAGGAAGGAGCCCCTGTCATTGGCTACTTAATTTTCTAGTTTCTTTTCTCCTGTTTTCTTTTTTTTTTTAATTTATTTATTTACTTTAATTGGAGGCTAATTGCTTTACAATATTGTAGTGGTTTTTGCCATACATTGACATGAATCAGCCATGGTTGTACATGTGTCTCCTGTTTTCTCAGAGCAACTTTATTGAAGTTCTGTAGAATTTTTTAAACTATTGTTTATCCTTGAAAGAGGTGATTTCTTCTGGACTACAGTTGGAGGAGTTCTCTACTTGGTGAGTGAGTCAGGGCAATGATCCAGACTAGCAGGATTTCAGCTTATGACACAGAGTTTTCAGTGCAATGTTCTCTCTCTTTTTTAGGAATTAACAATGCAGAGGTTTCTTTCTGCTTCCTGAAATTACTTGCTGCAGGGTGGTGGTCTGATTTCTTGGTCAACTTTGCAACTTCCACTGCATAAACATCAAACTTGTTTCAAGGAAACTCAGGTCTGTAGCCCATAGACTGTTCTCATTGCTACAAACTAAATTACGTTTCTTCTGAACTTTCAGGTGTGCCCATTCACCGTGTGTTCTGCCAGCTCTGTGCCTGTGTGTCTCTGTGATTTGCAGTTGTGATCATCCTTCCTTTGATCCTCGCTGTTATTGGTGGCACTTCCTATTTGTGGTTTGGACTTTCAGATGTTTCCTAGTTTCATCAAAGATGGACAGAGTCTGCATTTATGTTTCTCTTTCCTACTTTAGGACTTTTTCCAAGATGATGAGAAAAAAATATAGAGACAGCACAAATGTGGGGCATCATGTAACAGACATCATTTCCCTTCTTCCATGACAGTTTAAGAAGCCTGAAATTGATTCTATAAAATATAGTTATAAACAGGGTGTTTGAATCATCCGAATGTAACATGAATATCTCTGAAAATTAAAGAAAAGATATAACTTCATCCAAGGAAACACTGAGGATCATGAAGCAGAATATCTAGTTTCTTATACAGCATTCTCATCCAACTAATACAAAATAGTAACTCATGGATAAAATAAACTCTTAAAAGAGTTTTATTTAAAATTGTCTAGCTTTTACAATATTGGGGGATTAAAAAGTATAGACTTAAATTTCTCGTAGAGTCACAACTTTTTTCACACACACACAGAAATTTTCAAATATTTAAATATTTACCTTAGTTGAATTCCAGTTTCTAGGCAGACCTTTGGAGACTTCTCTGTCGATGTCTTTGTTGTTGTTGCTTAGTTGCTGAGTTGTGTACGACCAAGTTGTGACCCCTAGACTGTAGCCTGCCAGGCTCCTCTGTTTATGGGATTTCCCAGGCAAGAATACTGGAGTGGGTTGCCATTTCCTTCTCCAGGGGCTCTTCCCCACCCAGGGATCGAACACTTATCTCCTGAGTCTCCTGCATTGCAGGTGGATTCTTTACAGCTGAGCCATCAGGGAAGCTCATTGATATCTATACTCACATACTTGTGAACACACACGCACACACACTTGCATATTACATATATATACACAAATACATATGCAAACGTACACATATATTTCTACTTCAGTGTTACATTTTGTAAGTTTCCAAAAACCAGTTAGTAATGTCAAGTTAGAACTAAATTAATTTAACATTAAATCACAATCAAATCATACTAAAAATAAAATTACATTTCTGGAAGCATAAATGAGAAAGTTTGTATAGAATAATATCTGGATTTCCAGCTAATTTTCACAAAATCAGTTTACAAAGATATTAATATTTCTGCTTTTATCCAATATTATCATTTATATTTAGTTCTCCAAATATCAGGGCATGAGACATTATGACTTTTTTATTTAAAAGCAAATAGAGAACATTTAGAAAACTTTTGTCATTAGCAACTTCAGTCATTTCAGCTTTAGTGAAATAACCGACTCTTTGCATAGATTAAAATATACCATTTCCACATCCCTCAAATACATTTAACTATAGTAATTTTCTTGATTTTGACAGAGGTAAAACATATGATCATCTTTAAGATGATTTGTGTGCATGCTCAGTCATGTCCAACTCTGCGAACCCAAGGACTGTAGCCAGCCAGGCTCTTCTGTTCATAGAATTCATAAATGACTTATTCCTATTTTAATTAACAACATCAAATAAGGAAACGCCCAAATCAAGAGGTAATACATCTTACAGTTCTATTATTAATATACTATATACTTTTACTACTATATTTTTAGATTTAAAACAAATCACTGAGAATACTGAAAACTTAGAAATCATACAAATTAATTCAAGAAAACTCATATCGGAATTTTACTGAAATAGGAGTTGCAATAGATTCCCTCTCATTCCTGATTCTGAAGCAGCAGTTTCTAGGTAGAATTTTTGTTTGTTTTTTATTTATGGCTGTATGCCTCAAATGGGATATGAGTCCCGTAACCAGGGGTCAAATCCGTGTCCCCTGCAATGGAAGTGCAAAGAAGTTTTAACTAGCTGAAAAGACCTCATTCATCCTTGTCTCTCTCTGTGGAATTTATGTGTGGGAGAAACTTCTCAATAATTATTTGGGTATATGTTTTAAGTATCTTTATTTTTCTCCCTGATTTGTTGCTTGTTTCAGTCTATCAATATCATACTTATCCTGAAAGAGAAAATTCATGAAGAAACTATTCTGGACAAAAAAGTCATGGTTTTAGACATGATTTAACTGCTGATGGCATTTTTACTTTCCCTGAATAGAGTCCATCTTACTTCAGTATACTTGAGAACCATGGAATCATTTTGGAATCCACAAAGCTTATAGTATAAAAATGTTTCACAGGCAAATCACACATTTAAGAAGGACTGATAAAATTTACAATTTCTCAACTTCTCATACATATAACTCACACATTCATTCTGGTCAAAATATACTCTTCAAGAAATGTTTCAAAAAGGAGTTTCTCCTATTTATGAATGGAAATTTCATGTTCCCAATTAACTATTTCAAACATTTAGAGCAAACACATTTTGGAAATGTTCTCTCACAATTTCAAGGTCAGAATACCCTCTCCTGCCCCCAACTCCTGGATGACATTCCTTTCCTCAGACTCAACAGAGGTCACAGTGAAAACTGTGGCAGGCACAAAATACATTTGTGAAGAGTGAAAAATTGTTCTCTACAACCAAAGCATCCTCGTTTCTGCCCAGTAAACAGGTGATACATACTGAGCATATTAATGTAAAGGGCCTTTCATGTGTCTAGACAATGAAGTCCAGTATGATTGTTATTATTCAGTATTATTCTGAGAGTTCTACTTAATGTAATAAAAGAAGAAAAAATATCTAAATATGGAATATGCAACTATGTGGAAAGGTGTCATTAATGTTAAGTTGTAGAGCAAATGTAGAATAATACAAATTGTGTAATTCCATTAAAAAATTTAAGTACATAAAATGTATAACATATATGCAATAGAAAACTATTTTACTTTTTGATAGTGGAATGGAAAAACATAAACTTATATTTTTATATTCTATACTTTTCCAACTATTTGGATTTATAAATATGTATTAATTTTGTTGATAAGAAAGGAAAACTCTACCAAACTCAGAAGCCCTTAGCCTATAAATATAATAGCTTTCTTTTCTTTTAAACATATACATTAATACTTTTATACATATATACTTTTATATTTATATAAATGTCAAAATAACATTTTGTATTTCTTAATCAAACTGTATATATATATTTCACAGCAGAAGTATAAGCAAAAATCTTGAATTCAGAATCATGTAATTTTTTAGAAAATCCTAAAGATGCAATGGCACCCCACTCCAGTACTCTTGCCTGGCAAATCCCATGGATGGAGGAGCCTGGTGGGCTGCAGTTCACGGGGTCACTAACAGTAGGACACTACTGAGCGACTTCACTTTCACTTTTCACTTTCATGCATTGGAGAAGGAAATGGCAACCCACTCCAGTGTTCTTGCCTGGAGAATCCCAGGGACAGGGGAGCCTGGTGGGCTGCTGTCTATGGGGTCGCACAGAGTTGGATACAACTGAAGCGACTTAGCAGCAGCAAAGATGCCATCAGAAGACTGCTAGAGATAATCAATGTATTTGGTAAACTTGCAGATAAAAAATTAATCACAGAAATCACTTTCATTTCTATACAGTAATAACAACTGATCAGAAAGAGAATTTAAGGTAACAGTCCCATTTACCATTGCAACAAAAAGTATAAAATACATTGACTTTTGAACATTGAAAAATGAACAAAAAATTGGCGTTTTTTCTTGTGACTATAGGCATATATATAGCCCAGGAAATTTTTGTTATAAGGAGTTAAGCTCTCAGCATAGGAGATTTATACAAAGAAAAATATAACATCTACAATTATGAAAATTCAAGCAGGTATCAAAAATGATAAGATAATTTTAATTACGTAAGAAAATTCTCAAATTATAATAGTTAAAATATCAGAAAATGATACTATTTTAGCACAGTAGGATTCCAGCTATGTTTTATTTTTTAAATTTATTTTAAAAATATTTATTTATTTGGCTGCATCTTATCTTAGTTGCACCACCCAGTTATGTTTTAAAATTAAAATATGCATAAGAAGAAAAAGCCTAGGCTAAAATGTTAATAGTGATTGAGAGGATAGTTCCATATTTTCTTCTTTAACCTTTTTTCTTAGTTACCTAATCAAGTAATTTTTGCAATAAGCACATATTACTTCAGCAAATAGAAAAAAGTAAAAATTTAAAATGTTAAACAACAGTACAATGAAGTTGCAAGTAAATAAAACCTGTCAGAAATGAGAAAGAAATTTATGAGTGTAGAGTTGAGGTAGGAAGACTGAAACAGTTCCATGCTGACATGTGGAGAATTCAGAGAAGAGTTAAAGAGACTCAGTTAAGTGAGTGCCTCATTTGATTTATAGGGAATGGTGTCTTGAGACTGTAAACTTATTTTTCCAGCATCCAAATAAGGTATTTTCAGATTGTGCTGAGAAGCCAAGGGGAAAAAAATAAGATAGACAATCTCTGGTTAGAGCTCAAGTGTCTGCAGGCAGTCCTTGCTCCCTTGACAGAGCTTTAATAATGGAGCACTCCTACATTCCAGCTGGGCAGGCTCCTCTCCATCTCATCAGCACAGAGAGGAGAATTAAACTGCAAGCGTCGAATTACTCATAGGGAGCTAAAGCTAAATAAAGAGGTGACATTGGGGAGGTGGGTGGCGATGGCATGGATCCTAAGAACTGGCTTTCAAGGCATAAATACTTATGTTGCACAGAGTATCTACAAACCAAGGATATGGCTGAACAGACAGAATGAAAAGACAGAAGTCTCCTCTGGGGAAAAATCAGACAAGATGGCCACACTGTATATAATCACTAACCTTTGTATATGGTGTTTAAACAGCATCTCAGAAAGTACGCTTGCCATCTTCCACCTCATTTCCTTTGCCCCCCCTTACTTCTGTCAACTGTATTTCCATTCCCAATTCCCAATGCTCAGTTTGTCTCCTCCCTTTCAATAATCTCCCATATGTATATTAGTTAAATCTTGAAGAAGCTAGTTATGCAACATTTCATAATTCTAGTCCCTCATTTCCGTTTCATTGCTATTATCCTCATTTATAGTCCCATTGCCTCTGATTTGAGCCCCTGAAATCATCTCTTAAATGTTCCTACTTCAATCTATTTGATATACTTGGTAGGTCAAAACACTATCTTGATTTTCCCCAAAACTCATGACCTCCTCTTCCTCTTAGCCAAGGTAGCATTCTTGTATATTTGCTATCGTCTATTTGTGTAATTATTCCCTTCCCCACTGCACTGTAAGTTCCTTGAGGGCAGGGGTGTACTGAATTTATCTTTTGGTCCTTCACAATACTACTCGTCCACTTAGAAGTCATAAAAACACTTGCTATGTACTTAGTTGCTTAGTCATTTCTGACTCTGCGAACCCATGAACTGTAGCCTGCTAGTCTCTGTCCATGGGGATTCTCCAGGCAAGAATACTGGAGTGGGTTGCCATGCCCTCATCCAGGGATAAATGCTTGGGGCCTTGGTATATAATTATTTGCTTAGTTTCCCTCTCTTCTTACCCTGTGCCAAGAAACTTCCCAAGAGCATGCTTTAGGTCAGAGAAATGAGACTGATGCTTCCTTGCTGAACCATAAAGACTTATTTCCTGAGCACTTGCTTCCTCCTATATCACCAATCAGTGATGGAAATAGATTACCACAAGCCCATTCAAAACAGACAGGGGTTGTCATCCCCTTTTCATAACTGCCTGTTTGTTGGTAGATATCTATGCTTCCATCTTAGTTGGAGTCTGATTCCTATGATGTATTTGTTACTAAGCACCAGTAGATATAGCTTTTGCACTTTGACAGACACAAGTTCTTTTTATTTTTTTAAATAGCAATTTCCTTTCCCTTTTAGGTTATTTTAAAAGATATTTGTTTATTTGGCTGCACCAGGTCATATGGGATCTAGTCCCCTGACTAGGGATCGAATTCAGGTTCCCCTGCATTGGGAGCACAGAGTCCTGCCATCAGACCACCAGGGAAGTCCCCCAACACAAGTTCTTAATTGCACACAACTCTGGGATGACTGCTGTTATACTGTTACTACCATATAGCTTCATCGGCTTACTTTCCTGGAACCTCTGCTCCTCAAGCCCTCTCCTATCCTGCCATCCATTGCCAATGCTCCATTATAAAGTTAAACCTTCTTGCTCTTGCTCCAACCAAGGTAAGGTTTCCTAAGAGTGAATCTTACTGCTCTCACATACCCATGGAAGCTCAGATCTTTCAACTATTCTTGTTTAGGAAGAAAGGTACTGTGTTACAGTGTTTCTCTTTGGTCCCACCAATAGTAAGTACAACTTTTCTCTCAAGGGAAGGAATGGGATCTTGATCTCCTCTCCAGGTCAGTGGTTTGGGGGACTTAACAGAATGTTTAAAATAGACACATGGTTGGTGATTTTTGACAAACTGTTAAATACACTAAACCTAGTGATGAGGGAGGGGGTTGCTCCTCTAAATCTGTGCTATTTAGCCACATATGTGGCCCTAGACTTCCAGGATATATAAGCAAGTAAGCTGAGGGTATTTGGTAATGATCATTGTGTCTCACTCTCTTTTTTTCCCCCAAGAGGACAGACACATTAAGACCCATGTGTTTGCCTGGAAGTTGACAGGTTGTACTAATAAGAGGAAATTGAATAGAAAAAATGGAATTCTGATCTAGATTAAAAAGCAGAGACATTACTTTGCCAACAAAGGTCCGTCTAGTCAAAGCTATGGTTTTTCCAGTAGTCATGTATGGATGTGAGAGTTGGACTCTAAAGAAAGCTGAGCGTGGAAGAATTGATGCTTTTGAACTGTGGTGTTGGAGAAGATTCTTGAGAGTGCCTTGGACTGCAAGGAGATCCAACCAGTCCATCCTAAAGGAGATCAGTCCTGAATATTCATTGGAAGGACTGATGGTGAAACTGAAACTCCAATACTTCAGCTACCTGATGCGAAGAGCTGACTCATTTGAAAAGACCCTGATGCTGGGAAAGATTAAAGGTGGAAGGAGAAGGGTATGACAGAGGGTGAGATGCTTGGATGGCATCACTGACCCAATGGACATGAGTTTGAGTAAACTCCGGGAGTTGGTGGTGCACAGGGAGGCCTGGTGTCCATGGGGTAGTGAAGAGTTGGACATGACTGAGCAACTGAACTGAACTGAATTGATCTAGATTAAACAAAAAGCAACTTAAGGCTTATTGAAAGATGGCAGAATACTAAAACTGCAAGGCTAACAGAAACACCTGAAAACAGAAGAATGCTTCCAAAACAAGAAATCTCATACCAACAGACAAAAGTGAAAAAAAAAAAGTTTAACTTCGTCAACAAAAAGCAAAGCCACAGAAGCCAAACTCTAGATGGAATCTCTGCAATGTGTTGGATGCTTAGTGGATGGATTTCCCAGCACCCCTTAAAGGAGCAGCCATAGAGATCCAGCTAGTTATGTGCTAATTTCCTGATCCCTGGCCCCTGGCCTCGGGCCAAAGCATTCTATCCAAATTAGGTAAATCACAGTCTTTTCTCTAGACCAGTGGTTCTCAACTGGAGGTGATTTTGCCCCCAGGGGACATTTGGCAATGGCTGGAAACATCTTTAAGTATCGCGACTGGCATCTAGTACACAGAGCTCAGTGATGCTGCCAAACATCTAACAAAGCACAGGACAGCTTCCCCAACCAAAGAATTATTAATAACTTGTTCAAAATATCAGTAGTGCTGAGGTTGCTAAACCTCACAGTTGATTGATCCCTACTGTTAATCTTACGTAGGCTGTTCTTTACTCAGTTAGCTACAATGAAGAAGTGGATGAAAAATATTCTCCTGGAACATGATGAAGTACGTAGAGGTGGACTTTAAGTTTATTACTGACTCCGAGAGAAGGCATTGCCTAGAATTCATAAAAACACTATAATGAGATAAATTTTAATTCAGATAAATTGTTTGGTAGAGGAAGACTTTTTTCCTTAGCTAGTAATTAACTTGCCTTATGGCCCTTTCTCCATAGCACTCAATATGAGACTGTGTTGAAGCATTAATTGAACAGTTTTTACTATCAGGTCAAAATGAACCTGTTACTCAACCTGACATCCAGTAATACAGAACCACCTCTGGCAGCAATGAAGACTCTATAATCTATATGTCTATGCCTATGGTGCATGATGGAAAAAGTTGCAAAGTAAATTTAGGGTAACCCCTTTTCCCCACCAAAGACATTACATTAAAAAAAAAAACAACAAAGGAACAACACAGGTGTGTGTGGAAGCATTTTCATAGGGACTTGGGGGAAATTTTGTTCTTTTACAGAAATACTAGCACCCATTATCAGGACATCTAGTTGTGCCTTTGTTACAATGTGACAGTCTTCTTGGATGTGTTAACATAAAGGCACCAAGATCAAACAGTATCAGAGCCACCAGCAGAGTGAAAGAAAAGTGAGCAAAACTATTTAAGATTTGTCAGATGTGATATTTAGTTCAAGAAAGAAAAGGACAAGAGTATGTTTATGTATGAGTATTTTTCATAGGCATTTAACAATTATTTTTAGATACTATTTTCTGATTGTGCTTTAGGTGTGTTGATACAGAAAGTGGAAAGAGAATCTGTGACTCTAGTGAAGCTACATGTCATCATCACAGCAGGAAGCTAAAACGGGACTTAATGATGTAGAAAAGGGTATTCAGGTCAATGGATGCTGACCAGGCTTGTCAGCAGTTTGCCTTAAAATAACAAGCAGAATTTTAAGACAGAGCTGCATTCCCACTTGAGAGTTATGCTTCCCACAACCATAGTCACTGTATCAAGGCTTCCTGCACAGCCTGTCAAGGCAGCCAAGTCACTGTCCATTGTGCTGGATTGTCCAGCTCAGTCAGGACCCAGTGGAGGGAACACAGAGAGCTTCTGAGAAAGGAAAATAGGGAAATGCATCTGGGACCCCAATGAAGGTTGTCTGGAGGCAGATCAATTTCTGGAAAGCAATATGTGCTGGAAAAATCTTATGGATCATATTGGGGCTACTGAATATTTCCTTGAATTTTGTTTTTAACATTCCCCAAAATGATCAGAAGGGTACCCAGAAACTCTAAAATAAAATTTGAAGTACATTTGGCTCTGGTGGGTTGGAGAGGGGTCAAACAAATAATTGTTCTCATGGTGGGGAGATGGCACCTGAACTTACCCAGCACATCAAGATATGAAAGTCAGTCAAAGCTTGTTGCAGATGTGTTGTCAACGTTATAGGGTCTGTTAGAAAGAATGGTGGTGAATGGAGGATAAATAAAATGTTTTTCCGGTCAGGTAACGAACCCAAACATATCCTGTGGACTTCAGTTGTCCAGGGCAGGGGTTGGGGGATGGCTAACATATGACCTAGCGTGGGAAGTTGTTAAGCATATAGGGCAAAACCTTAATCAGCCACTTTCTGGATTCTTTAACCTTCTTCGAAGCTGCCAGAAGCCAATGCCTTTCTAGTGAATAATGGGATACTGCTCATATTTTTTAACGTGGCTCTGAGTCAGCATATGTGGGTCCTTGGCCAGCTCTCCAGACAGACCTGAGCAGATGAGGAGAATAAAATAAGACACTCCTTTCAGTGGTTTTTCTGCTGTCCATCCTTATGGCTCTGTATAAGCTTTACTTCTCACCAGAAAAAGAGCTGCTTCTACCACCCGCTTCATTGCTGCTGCTCTTTATACAAAGATTGTGCTATTTAGCTCACAATTGAGGGGTTATCTAACAAGCCATGCCTGCCTGGAGGGCAAGGGTCTTGTCAGGCACTTCCTGGATGGTTTTGCCATGATCCAAAAAACTAGAGTGGTCTCTGAGTTCAGTGGTTGTTCTTTCCCACCCTGCTATGGCTGTACGAGGCCGCAACCCTGTGAAATGTCACCCTTGCGAAACATCACAGTGGAGCTTCGGTCAGATCTCACCATGTGGACAGCCTCTGATTTCCTGTATGTGGCTCATTTGGGTAGCCCAGTTACGAAAAAGAAGAACAAAAATTGCCAAGAAGGAATATCTCCTGCTTTGGGTATTTTTTGGGTACATCATTTATCCATTGCCTCTGGAGGCTTGGGTTGCTATTATGTTGGAGGGTAGTTATAAATATGCAGCTAACCCACACTTAATTTCATGGTCTGGGGAGAGGGTACGTTACCATCACGTCTTCACAAGTCAGTATCCTTTTGTGAGGGCTTCCCCTGTGGCTCAGCTGGTAAAGAATCTGCCTGCAATGCTGGAGACCTGGGTTTGATCCCTGGATTGGGAAGACCCCCTGGAGAAGGGAAAGGCTACCCTACCCATTTCCAGTATCCTGGCCTGGAGAATTCCATGGACTGTATAGTCCATGGGGTCGCAAAGAGTCGGACACGACTTTTTCAAGTGATTGACTTTCACTTCACATCCTCTTGTGAACAAGACCAAGCACTACTGTGTAGAGTACTGAAAATTGATCAACAAATCTATTTTCTAGAATCCATAGAAAGCTGATGTTCATGTGCTACTGCTCACTTATAGCTTATTGTAGAGAAAAAGTAACAGTCTTTAGCAGGTACCCACTGGAACTAGGGTGACCAACCTATCCTTATCTGCTCAGGACTGTCTCTGTTTTAATACCCAGTCTCCCATCTCAGGAAACCCTTCAGTTTCAGGTAATTTGGGACAGTTGGTCACCCTAAGGAGAACTGAAATTGGCTCTGATCAAAGGGTATGGGACTGATGAGATTTATGAGGTCCCGTGTTTTAAGGAAAGTTCCATACAGCTCTTAAGTGAATATGTTCATCTACATCGGTGTTATAAGGTTTCCAATATCTAAGCCAGAAAGGCCAATACAGAGGAGGAATGATTGTTAAACATAGGATATTGAATTAAACCACTGTAAAATTCATTAAATATTTAGTGTTTACTATGTTCCAAGCACATTTCTAGGTATCAGAAATTGAGAATTGAGCAAAATAAAGGCCTTAATTTCAGAGGACAAATTCTCAGGAATATAATCAGGAAAGTTGGCATGCTTCTTCTGGATGAACTGTGGGATAAAGGAGCACAATGGTCAAACCTTCCCAAAACCAAATTGGTGAGGACACGATGTAGCAAGATGTTTTCATGATGTATCCTACTATTTTCTAATCTTGATTGCACATCCTGGGAGGAAAAAGTTGGACATACAACCTCAGTATGTATTTGCAAATTATATGCATGTACTTCCCCGGTGGTGCTAGTGGTAAAGAACCCGCCTGCCAGTGTAGGAGATGTAAGAGATGTGGACTTGATCCCTGAGTTGGGAAGATCCCCTGGAGGAGGGGCATGACAGCCCACTCCAGTATTTTTGCCTGAAGAATTCAATGGACAGCGGAGGCTGGTGGGCTACAGTCCACGGGATCACAAAAAGTCGGACATGCCTGAAATGACTGAGCATGCGTGCACTTCTACTATGTGAAACACATACACAAAAATGGAAATTCAGAAAAGTTGCTCTCTAAGGCCCTCTGGGGCCGAAGCAAAAGCTCAGGGCACACATGGTCAACCATTGAAGGGTGGTTTAATTCCAAGTAGGCATTAAAGGATCATTTTTAAATGCAGGTAAAATCATGGCTCTCATACAGATATAAGAATAAAAATGAGTTTAAGATTTTATTTAACTAATTCATAAGAAAATAAAAGTGATACAATCAGGTCAAAGGAGATTACCAAGAACAGACACAGTTAAAAGTCAGGAATATGGAAATGTACAAATAGAGCAAAAACTGATTTTTTGACTGTTTCTCTCTAGAAACAGAATTTGTTTGCATGTCAATAGACAAAAATTATCTGGCATTGCTATCAGTTATCTACAGTTTACAGAATCAGAATCAGACAACTCAGGTGTGCTTTAGAATAAAAACTTATTTTTCCATTTATGTATATTTTTTCCTTACAGTCTCCCCACTTTTGATCAAAAAGAATCTCAAAGAATCCTGATCACAAAATGAATGTGGCCTTATTAGATATGGCCTGATTATCTACATAGGTACAGCAAGAATGTTACCACAGAGGTTAAGTTTACTCTGCTGGAGGTTTCTATAAGGAATCTCAGGTTGGAATTCTAAAAGCCTCTATTACTCGCTGTCCTGAGGCTAGGAAGCCATGCCCAAGAAACTATCCACCAAGTTTCATCTGCAGGACTTATGATACATTGTGGTGACTTCTCTCAAAGTCTTCAAAACATCTCTAGGCTCCTGTCATGGAAGTGACCTTCCTTACCAGCCAGACCCTGTAAGTGAGGTACCAGGAAAGCATTGTTGGCAATAAAGTCACCCATGAAGTCAACCTTAGTTCCCTGAGATCTTCTTCCTTTGTCCCTGGGGTTGTGCCCACTTGGAGTGGCCTGGTGACAAGGTCACTGCTAGCATGAGCAGCTAGTCTTCTGCAAAGGAGCTGCTTGGTGGCTGCAGACATCAAAAACCAAGGACCTGAAGCAGCTGGGAGTTAGAAGGTGTGATTCTCTTACTCTTCTTCCAAACAGTCCCTCTATCTGCCCCTGATTCTCTGAAACCTTTTCCAAATAGGATTAACAGGCGCTCAGATCAGCTGTCCACGATGCTCCTGGTTGGAAATTATTCGATAAAGTCCCTCCCAGAGAGACTCTTCAGAAAATCCAAAAGCCCTTCAGCAGGGACAAAGCACGAATGAACAGGGAGGACCTGTAAATCACTGGTTCAGTTTTTAAGACTAAGAAACCTGAATTCGAGTCACCTCCTACCTCCATCCTGATTCTCGAGTATGGGCCATCATATGACTGATACTGCTTTTGTGTCCCATTGAAATCTTTGGCTACTACAAGAAAATCTTCTTGCTAAATCTGTGGAAGAAACTTTAACCTCAGTGAAAAGAACATGGGACCTCTGAGCTGAGCCTTAAATTGAGAAAGTAAAGCAGCATGTTAAGAAAAAAGATTTAAGAAAAAGTATTTCAAATGCAATGGTAATTTGGACCAGTGAAATACTGCCAGGCTGGGAAGTAATTCATAGTTAAGAGAAAGGTTGGAGAATTAAGGTGCAGGGATTGCCCCCTAGTGTTCATGGTAAAGCTTGGAGTCTCCTTGTATTAAGTGAACTGAATATCACTCCTGAATTTATGCAATATTCCTCCCTAGAGGAAAGAGATGGTGGGAAAGCTTCAATGAAACAAGTTCTATCTAAATATATACTTTTCTAGGATAGAGAATGTATCTGTTGATGGTCCAGTTGCTGGTCTGGAATTAAGCTCAATTATTGTATGACTTCTCCAGTGTTCTTGCCTGGAGAATCCCAGGGACGGAGAGCCTGGTGGGCTGCCGTCTATGGGGTCGCACAGAGTCGGACACGACTGAAGCGACTTAGCGGCAGCATTGTATGCCTTTCCATCTTTCTACATCTTTCAGGTGGATGGTCCATATCACGATGTTTTATATAGTATCTTAGGAGGATATTCATACTGCAGACCTGATGTTGGTTATGTCCACGGGATGTCCTTCATGTTGGTAGTGTTCATTCTCAGTTTGGAAGCAGTAGATGCTTTCATTGGAAATCTCATGCATAAGTCATTCCAGTTGGCCTTTTTCTGTGTGGATTGCAGCCAGATGTTGATATATTTTGGAACATTTGAAGTATTCTTTGAGGGCAGTCTCTTTACTCTTTTTCTTCATATTAAGTAGTCTTATGGTCTCACTCTAGACATATACTTGACAGATTAGATCTTCACACAGTATCACAAATAACTGTTCTGCTTGATCTGGCCAGTCCAGTCCAGGATGTATTTTGCAGAGATGGGGAGGAATATTTATTTAGAAGTGGGATAAGAATCCTCCAGTAATATGAAGACATTTTCCTTCAGATAGACTTTATTCACATAACACAGTTTCTAAATAAACTGGCAGAGAATCTCACACTGGAAATCTCACACAGTGGCTGCTATATTGCAGCCACTCAGATGTAGAAAAGCATCAACTAATGGACTTAGGTTTTTGGGTCAGTGATAAAGGATATTGAAGAAGGAGACAAAATAACAGTACTGCTTTGAACAGCTAATCTTCACAATTAACAGACCAACTGAAACAAAAAGAAGCATTTTTTTATAACAGTATTTTGTTTCCCAAGTAAGCAGCATGGAGAAAGTTGGAGCAGTTCAAAAGAAGCGAGAGATGGAAAACTGCTGATTTTGAATTTTGTGTCTGAAGCAACAGAAGCTTGGGGCTAGTGCACTGGGACGACCCAGAGGGATGGTATGGGGAGGGAGGAGGGAGGAGGGTTCAGGATGGGGAACACATGTATACCTGTGGCGGATTCATTTTGATATTTGGCAAAACTAATACAATTATGTAAAGTTTAAAAATAAAATAAAATTAGAAAAAAATAAAAACAAAAAAAAAAAAGAAAACCTATTGACAATATTATTTTAAAAAGTTATTTTGTAGGGAGAGCCATTTTACAAAAGAGAAAGTGTAAATGGTTAGTTCATATTCCATAATTTGGGGTAACATTTGAATGCAATAATATTTTAAAATAGTTTTGGGGAAAAAAGACAATGGCTTGTCATACCCAACTAAATAAGCATCATTTTCAAATAGAACATTCCAGACAAAGCTTCTGTTATATAACCATTTTTCCAATTATATTTAGTAAAAAGGAGGGTAGATTCTTACTGAACCTTTGCAAATAACTATGTTATCATTTAAAAGTAAGAATATTTAATAAAAGTTTCTGAATTTGGAAGGGGAGTCAAGTAGGGAGAATAAAACATCATCTAAAGATGTTTCATTCAGTTTACAAAATCAAATTTTACTAAATTGTTATGGATTATAAATAAGTTAATAAGAAATGTATCTTATGTATTCAGAAAATTAGAACATTAAAACAATATCAACAATATTCCAAACAAATAGCTACAATCATCTCTCATTAGTTCATCCATTCTATGTAATCATTTCTTGTCCTGCTGGGTCTTGGGTTAGCAGTATCATGAACCCATCTACTTCTTACTAAAAAGAGTTCTGTAGATCCTAATTTAGACCATTAGCATGGTCTTTCCTCTTCAGGACAGTCTTAAAGTTGTTTAAATGATGACATCAGAAGCCTGTACCCAAGATCTATTATTCATTGAAGTGTCAGTAGTTTGAAGTAACTGGCACAGTCCTTTTCCTTGGACTCTGGGGACCATGCATCTTTGTCAAAGATGTGATCTGGCCCCTGCAGCTGATTGCAGAGCCTTCAGGGGAGCTTACAAGTAATACAAAAACTATCTGTAGATGTCAGACTTAAAATGACTGTGGTAATTGATGGAGAGAGTTCATATCAAGCAAGATGTAACTGACAAGGAAATTTGGTTGTTTCTGTGTCATGCAAAACAATGCTAATCCAAATAAACAAACATATAAAGCTATGACAAAATGTCTATGTACATAATGATTAAGGCTATTTTCAAAGAAGATATTGAACTTTACAACCAATTTATAAAAATGAATGAACATACTTGTTACAGAGGAAAAATTCTTGAGATATGCAAAATTCCCTACTCATTATATACATAATGCACTAAAATATACCAATAATATATCAAGAATATCGAGTTAAGAGATTCAGAGTAGGTTCTAAACATTTATATGTTAAAAAAACTCTACAGATAAGTCTCCATTGCCTGGAGAAGGAAATGGAAATCCACTCCAGTATTCTTGCCTGGGAAATTCCATGGACAGAAGAACATGGCGGGCTACAATCCACAGGGTCACAAAGAGTCAGACACAACTTAGCGACTAAACAAACAGCAACATAGATAAGTCTGATATTTATCCCCAAATGAAAACCACTGGCTTAGAAGACTCAGGTTTTGCATTAAAGGAGAAAGACTTAAACCAAGTAAACATTTTAAATAAGTAAAATTATTATTAGTAACACTATTTTGCTGTTGCCTAACATCAAGCAAAGCATCCTTGGGATGAAGATAAACAAACATCAACAAGTCTCAACATCATTCAAGTCCCAAGATAGTTACAGCAATAAAATTTTACTTATACAAATTTAACCTGGGGAAGGCTAAGCATTTTTTCTGATTTGACAAATCTTTCCATGAAACTCATAAATAGCAACATAAATAAAACCTAATTATTTAGAAACAACATCCCTCTTTCATAAGTTAAGGAAAAAATCTTTTGGAGTTCGAGAGGCCCACTTAGAAATATCAAAGATAGGTTTAGGGAGGCAAAAATCAAAAGTTGTCAGGAGATTTAAACTCTTAAGATAGGATTATGGGTGCCTCAGAAATTACTGTTGTTTTTCTTCAAATATTATGATTTGAAGGTGACAATAAAACATCTAAAGATAAGCACAAATGTAACACAATTGTAAAGAATCTTAGTTTTTTTCTAAGTAAGGAAATTTTGCTTTTTAAAAATAATCAAGAACATAATACAATTAATGTATTGTAAGACAGAATCTTTTGCTATCTAGGCAAAGTATATAGATAAAAAGAACTTTCCATATTGGAGGTGAAGGCAATGAGAAGTAACATGGAAACAAGACCATTAAAAATGAGCAAACTTTGGTGACATTTTAACACATTTCGTAACTTTTCAGACTCAGGTATTATAAACCAAGGCAAATAAAATTTAGTGATTGCCAAGGGTTGGGAGACGGTGAGGATGGGAAGTTAATTATTTAACAGGTATGAAGTTTCAGCTTGGGAATTTGAAAAATTTCTGGAGATGGATGGTGGTGACAGTTGCATGACAGTGTGAATATACCTTAATGTACACTTAAAACCGGTTAAAATGGTAGATTATTTACAAGCTTTGCCTTTTATTGTGTTCTTTTATATTTTGGAACAAACTGACACTTTACATTAGGACCCATATCTCAGGGCATCTATAATGTGAGAATGAATTTGAAATATGAAGATGTTATTAATATGTAAACAAGTCATTGCTGCTATTTTCAAATGACTCAATAAATAATAATTATAAACATTTCTAGTTCAGTTTCCAATATAGTAAACAATTACACAACCCCTAACCACCACCCCCACCGCCCCCAAACATCCTCAGTATGTTTCAACAGTGCCAAGGGGTTTTGGAGACAAAACAAATCATACATATAAACCCTTAAGACCCATTGTTTTAGGGTCTTTTTTTTTTTTTTCTTGATAAACAGGAGCACATACACAGTTGTATTTCTATTACTTCTCAATATAGTATCAACCACTAACATAAATTTTAAGTTTTAATCAAAGTAAACTTCCATTTCAAAGAAAACTGAGGTTGAGGGGGAGGGATGAGGTGGATAATTGGGAACTATGTCAAATACCAGCTTTTTATTTTATTTTTTGACTATATCACATGTGATATCTTAGGTCTTCAACCAGGAATTGAACCTGTGCCCCCTCCAGTGTAAGCATGGAGTCTTAACCACTGGACCACCAGGAAAGTCCCACCTACCAACATTTTGCCTTTAAATAGAGCAGCAGGGTTCATGGATACACATAATACAACTTTCCATAGCCACATATATCCCTTACAGTACAACTTATCCAAGTGGCAAAAATGAATATATTAATTTACAGTGGTCCTCAACCTTCTTGGCACCAGGGACCAGTTTCACAGAAGACAAATGTTTCCACGGCTGGGGGGTGGGGGATGGCTTTGGAATGATTCAAGCGCATTACACTGATTGTGCACTTTATTTCTATTATTATTATATCAGGTCCACCTCAGATAATCAGGCATTAGATCCCAGAGGCTGCATTAACAGACTCAAAGATACAGCCTGTTTACAGCATATAAATATAAGACACAAAAGTATTTAAACTTAAAATTATGCTTAGTAATCAATGTCCAGTATTCTATCTTACTTAAGAATGACCTTGGTATGCAGTAACTACCCATTACTTAACTTAATTTTAGTATCAGTCCAAGGTTTTAAGCTACCTAAAACTCTTGGAAATTATCTTCAAGCTGACATACCGCAAAACAGAATTACTGTTGAAATAAAAGTTATTTTCAGAATAATTACTGTGAAATAAAAGATTTTCAGAATAATGATTTGATTAGTGAAATACAACTTTTCATTTTTCATAATCTTAAACATTATGAGTTATGCTAACTAATCTGACTTAATAAACTTGTATAAGTTTAGAAAAAACATATCCAAGTAGAATACTGTTAGGAATTATACTTAACATTAATGAATTAGAGAAAATATAGCTGTTTTTCTTAAACCCCAAATGCTAAACTATGGATTTTCCAAAGATTTCCTTATATTCATAAACTGGAATTTTAAAGATATTATTGAGTGGGTTTTGTTAGTGCAACACATTTAAATATTTAGAAGTTCATTTTCACCACTTTCTGAAAATTAAAGGAATATTTGCCTAATTTAAGGTCTTATTTATCTCTATCCGTCTTCCCTGGTGGCTCATCTGGTAAAGAATCTGCCTGCAATGTGGGAGACCTGGGTTCAATCCCTGGGTTGGGAAGATCCCCTGGAGAAGGGAAAGGCAACCCACTTCAGTATTCTGGCCTGGAGAATTCTTGGACCGTATCGTCCATGGGGTCTCAAAGAGGTTGGACACGATTGAGTGACTTTTACTTTCACTTATCTCTATCAGCCAATCTGAAAAGAACTCAATTAACATGAGACTTTATAATCAAATTTATTAATACCCTCAGCAAGTGTGAAAATATTACACTTTCAGAATGAGGGATAAAGGTTTTTCTAAAAACTACAGACACACAGATAAAGAAGGCTTATAGCTTGCTTTCTAAAATTTCTGTCACAGGTCATGAGTAAAATCTCACCAAGCCTGGTATGAAGGAGTCGTTCTCCTTCTCAAAGGGCAAAGGGCTCAATAGAGTTGGGCTCAAAATAGGCAAACAAAAATGACTAGCAGTCCAAATTCTCTATCATCTTTCACCCAGCAGAGCATGGATCTCTATAACTCATTAGTCCATTTACAGAGATCACCAAATGGTCAAAGACCAAATTTTCAGTCACCGCTGCCACTAATGAGTATTGGCTATAAATGAACCAAAACCAAAACACAAAATTTGTAGAAAGGAAAATTAAATCAGAAAAATAGCAAAGATGCCTTGTCACTTTGGATTCCCCTCTGAGAGTCAAGGAGAGATGTGCCTGAGCATAACCACATCTTTGGTGATGAGGTTTACCTGACTCTGTCAGATGAATGCATTATGCATTTTAAAGGAGGACCCCCAAAACTGTTAAAAGGCCATTTCCAAAGTTGAAAAAGTATGATTCTAATACACACATAAATATGTATTAACAGGAGTTTTTTTAGCTTATTAATGAGAACCCAAAGAACAGGCAGCTTCATGGATTAGGAACATTAAAATGCATGTGCATATGGAACCCAAGCTGAGTTTTTTGTGGGCTGGGGTTTGGGGTAAGGGAGGTGTTTTGCATTGCTATTGTCTACAACTTCAAGGAGCAAGACAGCTTCAAGAGTGTCAGAATCAGATAATGGGAAGAGTGGACATAGACAATACATAGGTCTACTGAAGTTCATTTTTTTCCCTACATAAGGTTATCATTAAGGTTGAGATGCAGATGCCACTCCTTACAAAGCTATGAAGATATGGTCCTACTGGACTTGTCTGTAATCCAGTTACTCCCAAGGTTCCATCTTATTGCTCTGAGATTATGTTTACAACCCTTCTCCAAACCCAAATATCCCACAGCATTCAATCAGTTGAGACACTCCATATACCACTTGCAATATCACCACCCAGGCCACATACAGTGGAAAAAAAAAAAAATCAACCTTCTTTTCATGTTTCTAAAACCCTGATGTGAAAAACTAAAGGTTAAAATTGTTTTAAAAAAACCACACTTTAACTTGTTTAAAACTTCCCTAACTTCAGTTTCCAATATAAAAAGAAAACATCCAGAAATCTAAAAGCAGTTGCCTTAAACTGCTTTCAACAAGAAAAAAACAGCAGGCCTCCCCTCTGTAAAAATTCTTTTTGACTCAGTCATGGTGAATCACTTAATCTCATTTCTAAATTGTTAAAAAAAAAAGAGAGAAAAAAGAGAGAGAGAGTGAAAAAAGTACACTCCAAAAATATACTGTAAAAAACTGAAAAAAAAAACACCCCAAAAGAAAGAAGGGGGTAGTCTGTCACTCATACATCTAAAATAGTGCTCAAAAAAATGGTAGGAGATGCTTTCTCCTCTGAGGGCTCTAAAATGCAACTTCCCTGGGTGTAGTGGAGTTGGAAAACAGGACATCATGCTAAAATGGGTTCTCCTCTGCTCTGATGCAGCTGAGGCCCAAAAGCGAAAAAAAAAAAGGAGTAGGTGGCAAGTCCCCTTACTTCAAAGTGGGTTTTGAGATCACCTTCATGGACAGGCAAAGGAGGAGGTAGTTGGAGAGGACGGAGGATGCGATGGTTGGATGGCATCACTGACACAATGGACATGGGGTTGAGCAAGTTCCAGAAGATGGTGAATGACAGGGAAGTCTGGCATGCTGCAGTCCATCGGGTTGCAAAGAGTCAGATGTAACTGAAGCGACTGAACAATAGCTTTCAGTTTTGTGACCTTTAGAGAAACACTCACCCCTCAAGTCCTCAAGATTTGAGGTCAAAGAAAAGACATTTTGGAAAAAACAGTTGATGCCCTGTAGCATTCTCCCTCTTACCTCCTTCACTTATCCAAGGCTGTACACCTTTTTGTCTCAAATCTCGTGAGAAAGGGCTTTGAAAAATCAGTTCCCTTAAAACTGAGTGGACCGAAACAATTGGTGTCTGACCCATACCCGGGAGGACTAAAGGTGGATGGCTGTGGCTGGAGTCAGGTGCTAGGATGAGGAGGAGTGCATAAACCATTAAACTCAGAGCAGAAGTGCCTGCTTCGAGTGGACCAAATGAGGGAAGGGAGAGAATGAGCCTGAGGGTTGTTTCCAAGGAGACCCCACCTAAGTGGGCTTGCTACTAGGCAACAGAGATTTCAAATCAGATGCACAAGTCAGTGGAACAGGTGGCCAGCACACGAGGTCCAGTGTTTCAGCAGACCCATTTCCAAGGGCCGCATGAAACTGCCTAGTAAGAGGAGTCCATAGTGAATATCCATCAAAATCCTGGGCCGGCACCAGCACCACCAAGTGTTACAGTTTCCCTAAAGTAACGCCTTTCCTCCTTTCACTCCTCCCGCCTCCATCCCCAAGCCCTGTTGGACCCTAGTCCTAGAGGGAGTGGGTTTGGAGGAGCAGAAGCCTTAGGTGGGAAAACAAAGAAGACAGTTGTGCCTCCCCTGCCCCCATGGGCCCCTACCTCCCTCTCCTCACTTCATGCTTCCAGCCTGAATAAGCCTGGGCCGGGGAAGCAGAGAAATGGGAAATATTTGTCTTAAATCAAGTTCAGAGTTATATGGAACTGGACATTTCAATGACTGAAATGAAGCTATTTTATGTCTAAAATTGACTGGAGGGACTTAAATATTTTTCTATGAGTGTCTGGAAGAGCTACAGGGACCCACTTAAGATTTCATCCACAGACAAGGAAGAAATTAGCCAATGAGCAGAGGGGGCAGGAAAAAAATTAAAGTTGCTTTCAGAGCACATCCTATCAGATGCTACCCTTTCCACATAATGGTTGTACAAGTTTGCTCCAAAGAAGACAGCTTCTAATAAGCTGTCTTCTATAAGCTGTCTTCTGCGCTTTTTCCCAGCTTCTAATAAGCCAGCCACTATCCCCCTAAATTGCACTCATCTCACACGCTAGTAAAGTAATGCTCAAAATTCTCCAAGCCAGGCTTCAGCAATATGTGAACCATGAACTTCCTGATGTTCAAGCTGGTTTTAGAAAAGGCAGAGGAACCAGAGATCAAATTGCCAACATCCGCTGGATCATAGAAAAAGCAAGAGAGTTCCAGAAAAACATCTATTTCTGCTTGATTGACTATGCCAAAGCCTTTGACTGTGTGGATCACAATAAACTGTGGAAAATTCTGAAAGAGATGGAAATACCAGACTACCTGATCTGCCTCTTGAGAAATTTGTATGCAGGTCAGGAAGCAACAGTTAGAACTGGACATGGAACAACAGACTGGTTCCGAATAGGAAAAGGAGTTCGTCAAGGCTATATATTGTCACCCTGCTTATTTAACTTCTATGCAGAGTACATCATGAGAAACGCTGGACTGGAAAAAACACAAACTGGAATCACGATTGCCAGGAGAAATATCAATAACCTCAGATATGCAGATGACACCACCCTTATGGCAGAAAGTGAAGAGGAACTCAAAAGCCTCTTGATGAAAGTGAAAGTGGAGAGTGAAAAAGTTGGCTTAAAGTTCAACATTCAGAAAACGAAGGTCATGGCATCCGGTCCCATCACTTCATGGGAAAAAGATGGGGAAACAGTGGAAACAGTGTCAGACTTTTATTTTTCTGGGCTCCAAAATCACTACAGATGGTGACTGCAGCCATGAAATTAAAAGACGCTTACTCCTTGGAAGGAAAGTTATGACCAACTTAGATAGCATATTCAAAAGCAGAGACATTACTTTTCCAACAAAGGTTCGTCTAGTCAAGGCTATGGTTTTTCCTGTGGTCATGTATGGATGTGAGAGTTGGACTGTGAAGAAGGCTGAGCGCCAAAGAATTGATGCTTTTGAACCGTGGTGTTGGAGAAGACTCTTGAGAGTCCCTTGGACTGCAAGGAGATCCAACCAGTCCATTCTGAAGGAGATCAGCCCTGGGATTTCTTTGGAAGGAATGATGCTAAAGCTGAAACACCAGTACTTTGGCCACCTCATGCGAAGAGCTGACTCATTGGAAAAGACTCTGATGCTGGGAGGGATTGGGGGCAGGAGGAGAAGGGGACGACAGAGGATGAGATGGCTGGATGGCATCACTGACTCGATGGACGTGAGTCTCAGTGAACTCCAGGAGTTGGTGATGGACAGGGAGGCCTGGTGTGCTGCGATTCATGGGGTCGCAAAGAGTCAGACACGACTGAGTGACTGATCTGATCTGATCTGATCCCCCTAAAATGGTTCTACAGGACTTTCCCCTGTAGAACCATCCCCAGGATAAAAGACCTTGCAGACTCTGAGAAACCTGTCAACCACAAAGAATACAGCAGCTAAGCAGGAAAATAATAACAGGATAGGATGATTTTTTTAAGGGTCTTCCAGCATTGGCTTCTTACATTGAATATTCCATGGGATTCATCAAACAGAAAGTTCTAGAGCTAAAGGCTGTTTAAAGAAAAATCAGAGCAGGAAAAAAGAATCAGTGGAAAAAAGCATCAAAACCACAGAGAAATCAAACCACGAGGAAGTCGCAATGAATTCTAAAATCTCACTCACAAGGCA
The DNA here is from genome assembly GCF_027580195.1 of Bos mutus. Taxonomy (NCBI): domain Eukaryota; kingdom Metazoa; phylum Chordata; class Mammalia; order Artiodactyla; family Bovidae; genus Bos; species Bos mutus. The sequence goes on along the minus strand of NC_091631.1, from coordinate 33,269,969 downwards.
GTTCTTTGTATTTCGTGTGACTTCCGTCTGAAGGAGTGTGCCAAAGAAACTTTGGGTGAATTTTAGAGACCTTCCACCTTGGCGTGGCAGGTAGACACCAGCTAGGGCCATTTTCAACCTCTGCTGAGAGCAATAATGTCCTCAAACTGATCTTCAATACAAACCATGGGATGAGGAAAGAATTACCTTCAAGGATCATCTATATGCTAATAAAGTTAGTGGAGGTGATGAAATTCCAGCAGAGCTATTTAAAAATCCTAAAAGATGATGCTATTAAAGTGCTGCACTCAATGTCAGCAAATTTGGAAAACCCACCCATGGCCACAGGACTGGAAAAGATCACTCTTCATCCCAATTCCCAAGAAGGGCAATACTAAAGAATGTTCAGACTACTAGACAATTGCACTCATCTCCCATGCTAGAATGGTTATGCTCAAAATCCTTCAAGCTAGGCTTCAGCATTATGGGAACCAAGAAATTCCAGATGTTCAAGCTGGGTTTAGAAAAGGCAGAGGAACCAGAGTTGCCAACATTCACTGGATCATAGGGAAAACAAGGGAATTCCAGAAAAACATCTACCTCTGTTTCATTGACTACACTAAAGCCTTTGACTGTGTGGATCATAACAAACTATAGAAAACTCTTAAAGAGATGGGGATACCAGACCATTTTACCTTTTGCCTGAGAAACCTGTACGTGGGTCAAGAAGCAACAGTTAGAAACTTGTATGAAACAACTGACTGGTTCCAGTTTGAGAAAAGAGTGCGACAAGGCAGTTTATTGTCACCTTGTTTAACCCAGAGCATATCATGTGAAATGCCAGGCTAGATGAGTTACAAGCTGGAATCAAGGCTGCCAGAAGAAATATCAGCAACCTCAGATATGTGAATGATACCACTTTAATGGCAGAAACTGAAGAGGAACTAAAGAGCCTCTTGTTGAGGGTGAAGAGAATGAAAAAGTGGGCTTAAAGCTCAATATTAAAAAAAAACTAAGATCATGACATCTGGTCCTATCACTTCATAGCAAATAGAAGGGGAAAAGGGAGCAGTGACAGATTTCTTTTTCTTGGGCTCTAAAATCACTGTGGATGGTGACTGCAGCCATGAAATTAGATGGTGATTGCTTCTTGGCAGGAAAGTCATGACAAAACTAGACAGTGTGTTAAAAAGCAAAGACATCACTTTGCCAACAAAGGTCTGTATAGTCAATGCTACAGTCTTTCCAGTAGTCACGTATGGATGTGAGAGCTGGACCAGAAAGAGGGCAGAGGGCCAAAGAACTGATGCTCTCGAACTGTGGTGCTGGAGAAGAATCTTGAGAGTCCCTTGGACAGCAAGGAGATAAAACCAGTCACTCTTAGAGGAAATCAACCCTGAATACTCATTTCAAGTGATGATGCTGAAGTTCCAATACTTTGGCCACCTGATGCGAAGAGCTGACTCATTGGAAAAGACCCTGATGCTGGGAAAGATTGAGGGCAGGAGGAGAAGAGGTTGACAGAGCATGAGACAGTTGTATGGCATCACCAAATCAAGGGATAAGAACCTGGGCAAACCCTGGGAGATGGTGAGGGACAGGGAAACCTGGCATGCTGCAGTTCATTGGGTTGCAAAGAGTCAGACACCACTTGGTGACTGAACAACAACATTAGCATCTACATGTACAATTTCAATATAATCTTTGCTGTTTATTTCTACATAGTGAATGTGTACATTTGCTAACAAAGCTGGTCCATCATAATCATTCCCCTGCCTCAGTAATGTATTGAGATATCTTTTAAAACAGAAGGTATTACAGAGTTATAGGGGCAGATGACTTCAATATTCCTTCAAAATCTACCCTTTATCTCTCTGTGATAGATAACCTATCATACTGGGTTGGGTTATTTTTCTTTAATTATTCGGGTGTCTACAATGAACGGATGTGAGTCTGCTTTCATGGAATCCCTACAGAACTACTTGGTAGACACCACATGCTGACTACCTAAACACCTCTAGCTAGTAACAGGGCACGTAAAAAGGAAGAGACAGACCTATGGGGGCTAAAAATGAACTTGGATCTAAGTAAGTGGAGTGAGAGAATTCAAAAGTTCTGTCCCATTCATCAGAATTTCCTAAACTTTCATGTGTATAGTCATTACCTGGGAGTCTTGCTATAAAATGCAGGATCTGATTCAGAAGGGCCTGAGATTCTTCGTTTCTAACAACCTCCTGGGGGATGTTCACCTTGCTGAATCATACCTTAAGAAGGGAATAAATTGAAGAACAGTAAAGAGGATATCATGGAATGAAGGTAGAATGGAGGATTAAGTCCAATAATGTCCCCAGGTCATGCTCTGGCACCACTTCCAGGGGAGGCCTTTTAGATTCTTTAGCAACTGAACATCTTCAGAGGAGTCCACTGCAGAATCCCCTTATGAGAATGGTATCATCCTACTCATCTTAACTGTGTGACAGAGTCGGGAGTTGGGCATCCTCCTCACAGTTCGAGGAAAACATCACGTGTCCTGGGAAGTGAAACCCTGGCAGCAGCTGACAGCAGGCTGCTTGGACAGTGGGAATGCTCTGGGGTGGGGGGGGACGATGATGGCAGGAGCCACTTGGGGGAGTTCACGGGGGCAATGCATGAGTTGTCCCTGGCAATCCCCAGAGATACATTTCTGGTGAGGGAGTTTTTAAGGGGAATGCCAAGAGGCAGAGAACGAGGCACCCTGTAAAGAACCAGAGGTGTGGCCAGTGCTCACGGGGGCATCATGCCAGGCTGTGTTAACCGGAGAAGCAGAAGGTGACATGGCGTCACCACCCCTTCAAGGGAGGAGACACTTGCTTTTCCTTCTTTCCCAACGCTAGGGGGAAAAACTGTAAGAGGGGAGGTGTGAGCGGTATCTGCGAGCCAGACTATGTCCCTTTCTCTGCTTCTGTCTCTACTGTGATAACATATATTAAAGTTTTTGGAATTTTTTGTGAATTTGCACGTTTATAACCTTCATCCATTTTTGTTTTCTTGTTAATTTATAAGATCTTATATATATATAATTTTATTTATAAGATCTCTTTATAGATATTAATAAAAGGAGAACTTTCTTATGGGAAAAACCCCATGGTTTGAATCTTGGAGGTGATTAGCTGTTAGCAGCAACAATAATGGCAGCTGCTGCTGCTGCTACTGCTAAGTCGCTTCAGTCGTGTCCGACTCTGTGCGACCCCATAGACGGCAGCCCACTAGGCTCCTCTGTCCCTGGGATTCTCCAGGCAAGAACACTGGAATGGGTTGCCATTTCCTTCTCCAAGCATGAAAGTGAAAAGTGAAAGTGAAGTCGCTTAGCCGTGTCCGACTCTTCGAGACCCCATGGAGTGCAGCCTACCAGGCTCCTCTGCCCATGGGATTTTCCAGGCAAGAGTACTAAAGTGGGTTGCCATTGCCTTCTCCAAATAATGGCAGCTAACCATTATCAATCACTATTTTTCAGGTACATTTGTTAGATGTTTTACACGGATTCTTCCATAATCCTCCTTGTGACTCTACATAGTAGGAATTATCTCAGTTTTATAGGAAAAGGAAACTGAGATTTAAACAGCATAGACAATGTAAACAGTGGACCACAACTAGTGAATATTGACATCAGAGTATGAATCCAGGCACAAGCTCTGGAGGAAGAGACAGGAAAGGCATTAGGATCTTGAGAATGCATAGGATCTTATAGTAGGGGACGTGCCAAGGCCTCAGGCTAATAGTTATTAAGGTCACAACCCCCTCTTTTGTAAACAAATATTAATGGTGAAAGATTGCCCTGAGTTAGGTACCAAGTCAAGAGTGGTGAGGGAAACAGACGGGGTTCATGGACTTTATTGGGTGAAGGGAGAGAGTCACAAACACAAATAAGTATGTAATCTGAAATACTGACAAGTGCTATGAAAAAAAATTCTAAGCATGTGTTAGAGATAAAGGGTGGAGGATAATTTAGGCTAAGTAGGAAAAGGCTTGTCTGAATGAGAACTATATAAACAGAGATCTGACAAATAAAATAAGTGAAGAGGAGGAGAAAAATATTCTGGGGCAGAGGAAATTGCTGATGAAAAAAAGAAAATGGTCCTGATGCAAGAACAAGCAGAACTTTTGAACAAATGATGCTAGATATGCAGGCAGGGTTCAGGGCAAGCAGGGAAGAATCTGAAGTCTCAGGAGGGAATCTCAAGATCTCGACACATTATTGGGGTAGATTAGTGGGAGTTCCGGCATTTGGGGACCAAAGTTTCCAGATCTTCCAGTCAGTTATGGAATCAGAAACTGACCCCTGAAGGTGTGGGGAATAGGGGTCCTGAGGCAGGAAATGAACTTGGACTTTCTCTGTCTCAGGGGCTCCTAACCTCTTCTCACCCAGTCTGTTTCCTAATCCATCCTGCTTTTTTGCTTCTTTAAACTGTCTACTCAGTTCCACCTAGTCCTTTATACCTTCGACCCTTTGAGCACAGGCATTCCCTTGAAGATATGGAAGGAATAGCTCAGTTTTCTTGCTCTTTCTAGAACCAATTTTGCTTAAAACTGTTTCTCTTCCCCGGAATTCCTTTTTATAGTCATTTGGAAAAACTCTAGAGAGTAGTCTAACTCAGATTGCACTTCCTTCACAAAGCTTTCCTAGGTCCCCACAATCAAAGGCCCTACTTTGCCCATTCAACTGGAGTAGGGTCTGTCTGCCATAAGATATTTCATGTACCCTATGTCTTCTGGAAAATTGGTGAACCTGTCCAGACACAGGCCCTGTTGCATCCACCTTCATAGAGCCAGCCTCCTGTTTGTAGTTTCTTCTCTCTCTCCTATAGCAGGAAGTATTTGTTCACTCATGTTAATCAGTGGCTTGGTCAATATTGTAATCTTCACTCCCTAGGCATTATTCCCACTGTTTTATGAAGGTGAGAGTCACTTGGGTGCTTGTTAAAAAGTCAAATTCTGCGGTTTTACCTTTAGACCTAAAAAAATCGTATTGTCCAGGCAAAGAGAACCAAAAATTATATTACTAAAAACTGCCCCCAGGTAATCATTATCATGACAGAAATTCAGAAAATACCACAGAGTATAATTTAGGTCAGAGAATTAGCAGGTGCACCCTAAGTTAGATGTTTGCTCATTTACCTTTTTTTATCCTGTGGCCAAACAGGTGTTACTGCAATAGGACTTGTTTTTCTCCAGCCCTTTAAAAGGGAAGGAAGGAAATATGTTTTAGATATAGAAGTATTTCGAGATGGGTATTTGGAACTGAAGAAAGCCTGAACTGGAGATCTGAATTAGTAAATTTGCATAGAACAAACCCCAAACTCAAATTTGGGAGAAAATCAGTCCAGAACAGGAACATCTAATATATACTACGGATTATTAGGTGTTCTACGTATAATGAATTATTAAGTTAATCCTGATGATTTCCCCTATAAAGTAGGTTTTATTATCTACATTTTGCAGGTGAGGAGACTGAGTTTCAAAGAGATCAAGTGACACAGGTCGTCGAGCTAATACGCAGAAAATCTCCCCAATAGATTGTTTATTCATTTAGCAAATATTTATTGTCTCCCATGTACCATGTACCTTTCTTAAACATAATTTACTCTTTTCTCGAACCAGTTTTAAGCTTTGGCCCTTTTCTTTGGTTTTTAAATAATTTCACTATGACGACTTTAGGTGTTGGTTCTTTTTTATTGCAATTCATAGGATTTCTTAAATCTGTGGCTTTAATTTCTTGCTCAAAGCTGCCCTAAGCTCCTTGCCATTTGTCTACTCATGAGACAGACTTTTATAACATAAGTACCATGAGAGTGACATTCTCTCACTTTGCCATATGCTCTTGGTTAAAGTCAGATAGGTCCCCTCTCCTACACTTAGGGAGATCCCTTAGAACCTGTTTACCTGAGTCTCCATTAGACTCCCCACTTTGCCAGCCCCTGGCTTTGATTTCTGTATACTGGGACCCATGACACTAACACACTAATTTGGCGGAATATGCATAGCTTCAGGGTGAAAGAAGCTCCCATACCTTCTTACCCCTCTTAAATCTTCACATTTTAGCTTGATTCTTACTGTTTTATCATCTCTTCATTGATCTTAAGAAAATGTTTCTTATATTTTGTTCAGTTTTCCTCTTTCAAGTTATTTTCAGCCAGAGGGTTGATCCAAATAACCTAGCCTGCCATTACTAGGAAGAAGAAGTCCTAGTTTAGTGTGCAGGAGATTCACTCAGATTACTGTTTGAGAGGCAGCCTGCAAGGATTCAAACATGGAAGTGAAAAAGACAAATTAGTCTGATATTACAACTATCCAGGTGAGAGACAATAGTGGCTTGGTGAAAGGTGGCAACACGCAGAAACTCAATAATTGGATAACTCCAAAGTAACTCCAGATATCTAAATAATTGAAAAATAAGCCCTTTAAAAATAATCATTTAAAAGTTTTATATTCTCATTTTCTCCCAAGTAAAGTAGGGTTGAATAGAAGCTCATTAAGACTTCGTGGTGGTGTTACACTGCAGTGTTTTTTACACTTTAGTGGAATCTTAAGGTTCCATTACCACCCTACCCACCATCAGATAATCAGTTAAAACCCTATATATAGAGAGAGGGTTTGACAAGCCCTGAACTAGTAAGAAATAAACTTCTATGTACTACCAGTGACAATTTAAAAGATATCCATTTTTCTGCAGAGAGGACAATGGGAAGCTGTATCCCCATCCTTAGTGGTGGATGCCCCACAGAGTCCTCAGATGGAAGTCACTTAAGAGACTTTGCAGTTTTGAATTGGGTTTGTGGTCTTAATATCCTCTCAAATACGTATTTTCTGGGTTGGGAGGTTGGTGTGGCTCTTATGGAGGGTCCTTAGGTCACTGGTGTTCTGTGTTACATTCTGTTGGTCTGTGTTTCCTCTCGTTCATCCTATGTCATCTTCATGTAGGAAGCTCAGTCAGGCTGGACTACATTGCCTTGTTTTAACTCCTCTGCTATTCTGTAGGAGTAAACTGAGGTCTCTAAGGAAACATTTCTATCTCTTCGGATAGCCCAGCCCTGCTAGATTTTTATTCCCAACCTTCAAGTCCTGCCAACCACCCCTGCAATTGTGGTTGGACCTCTGCCTTTTCACTCTAACTTCATTTCATGCCACTTTCCTCAGCCTTGTGGGACCTCTATTTCCTGAACTCATTAAGGTCATTACTTTCCTGGAGTCTGTCCCTCCTGTATGCCTGGAAAGTTCTTCCTCTAGACCTTCTGGTAGCTGGCTCCTACTCACCATTCCAAAGTCTGTGAGTCTTCCCTTGCGTTCAGCATCAATAGATTAGATGAACACCTAAGTTATATGGATCCTGCACACCAATAAGAAGAAAATGTAAACATCTTCTGAAACAATAAGGGAGGGCAGGTAAGCCAGTCTACAAGACCAGAGAGTAGGCTGTAGCACTGCCCCGCTCCTGAAGAACAAAGGAGCAATAGTTTCACCTGAGCATATCCAACACCTCCTAACCATGGAATCCTTTTTGGCTCTGCTGTGGTCTACATGTATTACCCCAAAATTCATATGCTGAAACCCAACCCCCGAGGTGACGACATTACATATTGAGGACTTTTGGGGTGATTATATCATCTGAGCAGAACCCTCATAAATGGGATTAGTGCCCCTATAAAAGAAGCCCAAGGAAGCGCCACTGCTCCTTCCACCTTGTGAAGTTACAGCATAAAGATGGACATCTAGGAGTCAGGTTCTCACCAGATGCCAAACCTGATAGCACCTTGGTCTTAGACTTCTCAGCCTCCAGAACTGTAAAAAATAAATTTCTGTTGTGTATGGGCCACCCAGTTTTTGACATTCTGTGACAGCAGCCTAAAAAGACTGAGACAGGCCCCTAGATGCTGCAGAGGAACCAGGAGGCTTGAGGCCCAGGATGCGGAGCATTGGTCTTTCTGGAGAAGATGGGTTTTGAATCTGGAGACATCTTTTTGTGGCTTCAGATCACTAGTTCTGTGTTACTTCTTATTACTAAGTCACATCCTACTCTAGTTATTTTATTCCACACTGGCAGATATTGGCTTCAATAATATCACAACTAATCTCTTTCTACTTAATAATTAAGCTGATTTGTGATTTTGAGCAAGTCATTTCTGTTTTAACATCTTTGCCTGTAAAATGGGGATAATGCAGCCATCTCAAGATATTACCATATTAGAACAAGAGAAAGTACTCTGAAAGGGTTAATTAAACATTATGTGACTATGAAGCAGGATTATTAAATACTTGCATTTTGTCAGATCACAACAGTTAAAACCCAGCCCAACAGTTACAGCAGTGTCTTCCAAGTTCTGCTGGGTGGGAGGCCAGCCAGTCATCAAAACATGTTAGAATTAAGGTTTACCCAGGCAGCTACTTCTGGGCTTCGCAGCAGCAGGCGTTCCTCCTGTCCGTGGTGAGGGTCCCCTCTTGCTGGACTAAGTGAGCACACTGGCTCTCCTCTTAAGTCCCTCCTGTCCCCAAGGTAAGTTCCTACCATCTATTTCCCTTTCTTCTTCTTGCCCATCTATTTCCCCTCCCCACTGATCACTCTCTCAAGCAGCCCCTCCCTCTCATCCTAGCCCCTTCCTTTCATTACCTCCTCCTCTCATTAGTCTCACCAGCCGCTCCCCCTCCTTCTGACCAAGCCAGTTTTCTTTGTAGATCTTTTCTGTGGCCTCCCTGTTCCGAAAGCCCATTGCAGCCAGCGGCACCTCTGCGCACCAGCCTCTCTCCCTCCTCTCATCCCAGCCGTTCCTGGCCTTAGCCGTTTCCTGTGCGTGGTTCAGGTTGCAAGTTAAAAACGTGTAGCTCACCGGCTCCACGTGCGCCGGCGGGAAGGGGGCCTAAGGGGCGGGGCTGAGGGAGGACGGTGCCTCTGCCCCTAAGAAGCAAGCAGATCCGATTTTCCCTGGGGCTCACCGTAGCGAGGTGACTTACAGGTTGGTATCAACCCGAACCTCAAGTTTTGCATGTCGTGTGTAGCAGGGCCTGGCGCATGAACCACCCCTCCCTTGGGCACTCCTCACGTGTCTGCATCTCCTCCAGAACTAGCTTGGTCTCTCCTTCAGAACCTGCCCTTGAGAGGACTTGCCGGGAGGCAACAAGACCTGGCAAAGACCACACAAGCCCAACCTAATACCCATTTATGGGAAGGAGTGTCCTTCTTGTTTGTGCACTCTCTATAAAATAACTTATTTTATAATAATTGTTTTTGTAATTGTTAAATTATAACTGCTGTAATTAAAATGATTATTCAAGGAATTCACTGAATTGAAATTGTATTTCTACAAGCACTAGCAGTATTTGTCCTTTAAAGGCTGAAATTGACCTCCTAAAGCAGCCCACAGGACTGGATAACTCAATGGAAAACTCAGCAGAGGTCTAGGCTACTACCTGGGCTTCCTACGTGGCTCAGTGGTAAATGCAGGAGGAGCAGGAGACTCAGGTTCGATCCCTGGGTTTTGAACATCTCCTGGAGGAGGAAGTGGCAGCCCACTGCAGTATTCTTGCCTGGAGAATCTCATGGACCGAGAAGCCTGGTGGGCTATAGTCCATGGGGTTGCAAAGAGTTGGACAGGACTGAACGGCTGAGCATGCAGGCATGCAGGGCACTTTCGAGGAAAGATTATATTTTGAACAAAGGCATAAAAGGTTGCTCTCTTTGCAAACCCCTCTAAAAGAAGGGATTTCCTGAAAGTGAGATAAAGTTAGGGAATTGGATTTCTTCATCTATGTATAATGTGTCCCCATCTCCTATGCTCTGTTCCTCCTCTGACAGCATACTGAGGTTTGTCTGATCCCTTAACTGGGTTTAAAGGGATTTTTGTGTGTGTGTGTGAGGTATAAATCTTCAGAAAAGGTGAGAAAAAAGAGATTATGAGAAAATTTTGGAAACTGAAAAATAGATAGATAGGTGTCTAATGACTTAGTTGGCCTAAGTAAGCAGATATAACAGGGGAAACCAAAGAACTGCCACACCTAAATGGCAGAACCCTCCAAAGGCCTAGGAATTGGTGGTTCAAGATATTTCTGGAAGTTTAGGGGGTGGGGAATAAAAGAAGATTGGTTGAAAGCTGTTGAAAAAAAAAAAGATTTCTAGATCCCTTAGCTAACTCTCTGTTGTTCTTCTCTTTGGCAGAAGACAGGAGATCTGTCTGGAGAAGATAAAATTGAAGGTCCTTCAGGCACATTTGAAGACAGGGATACCATAAAACAATCTTAAGTATCCATATGCACAGTAAATGCCCCATCAAGCCTACCCCCATGCCAAAGTCTTTTCCCACTGGCTCTCCAAATGCTGGAAACCAGGTCTTTATTCTCTCCAGGAAATTGGAGAAGTTCTCTAGGACATCTCACCAGCCAATGAAGAAAGAACTGAAGGTCTTAACATCTGGAGATTCCAACAAATAGCTTAACTATATCACCCTATAAAGAAGCCCCCAGAAGACAAGCTCCATCCACTGCTCAGACTTCCAATCAGCTATCAGTCCTCCACTGTTAAACTAAGTCCTGCCCTACTGTGAGCAGGATGGACCTGTACAATTCCAAATTCCAAAATTAATAGCCACTATTGTAGAGCAAAGGATCAGAAGTCAAATGACTTTGGTCTTCAAAGGCATATCTTCAAAATACAGGTTAAAAAATTCCCAACCTGGAATTCTATATCTGGCCAAACTAGGAATCCAGTGTGAGGGTGAATTACATATATAGATATAAAGACTTCCCTGGTGGCTCAGATGGTAAAGAATCTGCCTGCAATGCAAGAGACCAGGTTTCAATTGCTGGGCCAGGAAGATCCCCTGGAGAAGGCAATGGTTACCCACTCCAGATTCTTGCCTGAAGAATTCCACACACAGAAGAGCCTGGTAGGCTACAGTCCATGGGGGTCGCAAAGAGTTGAACATGACTGAGCAACTAACACTTTCAGACATAAAGATTACTTTCCTAAAGTTTACTTTCCATGAATTCTTTCTCAAGAAGCTATTAGGATATGTAAGGGCCAAGACTAAGAAGCTTTCTTGTTTTGGGTGAAAGACTTAAAAGAGCATCAAAAAATTTAATGATCAACATTAAAAATACTTTGTGCAATATTAAAAATGTTAAAATTTATGCAAAAAAATCCACGATGAACAAAAACATCAAAATGTTAAAGACAAAATCCAACAGGGTTGGATTAAGGTAAAGTGAGTTAGGCCAAGTTGTACAAGTGCAGAGTGGGATCCCATTTTTATTAAACACTCTGATATTTTGTTGGTTACGTACACAGCCTTGTGAAGTGAAACAGGACGACAAAGGGCTGGAATACAGGGAGGTGAATATCACTGAGGATCATCTTTGTGCCTGGATGTCACAATAACAAAAATTATGCTATTATTTTGGAGAAAGAAATGGCAACCCACTCCAGTGTTCTTGCCTGGAAAATTGCAGAGGAGCCTGGTAGGCTATAGTCCTTAGGCTCACACAGAGGTGGACACAACTTAGTGACTAAACAACAGCAGTGATATCTTATTATTTTATTGGGTGAGAAGGTGATAGAGGAGTGTGTGCGTCTGGTTGGTGGAAATGAGAGTTAAACCCTCATCTTCCTTGGAGAGTGGCCAATAGATAATACTGCCAAACAGAAGAACCAGAAGTAATATTAGCATGTTATTAAAAGACATGGTAATAAATACTAGGAAAAAATGGATAAGAGATTTGAAAGTAATTCCCTCTGTAGGAGGGGAAACGAGCAGGTTAGAGGTCTGGGGACTGCTGTTTGTGTTGATATCGTAGAATACATGATTCTTTAAACTGTATGTGTGCTCAGTCGTGTCTGACTCTTTGTGACACCATAGACTAAGGTCCACCAGGCTCCTCTGTCCATGGGGTTTTTCTGGCAAGAATACTGGACTGGGTTGCCATTTCCTTCTCCAGGGGCTCTTCTTGACCCAGGGATCGACGCCACATCTCCTGAATCTCCTGCATTGGCAGGTGGGTTCTTTACCACTGACCAACCTAGGAATTTCCTTTAAACTATGTGTATATATGACTAATAAAAATATTAAATAAGTAAATCAGTGTTTGAGATTTAAAAAAAAAACTCTAAAGTACTCCTCATGGGAAAGGCAGAAGTTTACTGGACTTTATTACATGATGTTATTATTCAGTATTATTTTAAATTTGGATTACTTATGGCAGTGGCTGCCAGCATGATCTCAATGCTAGGGTGTCTAATAATCTTCCTGAGCTTGTGCATTTCCTTGGGAGACAGCTGCTCCAGCTCACGTAGCCTTCACAACTATATAGCAAGTCATGAAATATCTCCAAGTGAGGGATACCAACAGATGAGGGAAAGTGAGGCTCAGAAATACAAAGTAACCAGTCAGAGCTAGTCACTCCATAGTTAATGGCATTGGGGCGTACTGGGTACCAGATCCTTCCAGTGAGATCGGTTTTCAGACCAAGTAACTGTTGTTAGCTCTTTACCCTGGAGCTGCGTATTGGTCTCCTTTGGCCAGATCCCCACTTTTTCTGCTAATTCTGGTTTGACCTGCATCACCTTTCAAGTTGGTGGGTGCAGCTGTTCCCTGACAATGTGAGGGCCCTCTACCTCTCTGGGTGCACTTATAGCCAGGCTTCCTACCTCAGCCACCCTATACGCTTCTCTTTTCTGGGATGAACTACAGATCCCCACATATAGGCAGCCCAGGGGCTGGCCTTTAAATTTCCTGAATTGCTGCTTGTTACTTCCTGGAGGGTTGTACGTGTGTGCTTGAGCTCAGTCACTCAGTCATGTCTGACTCTTTGTGACTCCATGGACTGTAGCCCGCCAGGCTCCTCTGTCCATGGGATTTCCCAGTCAAGAATATTGGAGTGGTTTGACATTTCTTATTCCAGGGGATCTTCTTGACCCAGGGATCAAACCCACGTTTCCAGCATTGGCAGGTGGATTCTTTATCACGGAGCCATCTGGGAAATCCATATGCCTAAATTTAGAAGGATCAAGGGATTATCTCTGGTTTAAGGCAAAAAAATAGATCCCTCCGCACTCCCCCGCCTCCGGGGATCCCCCCCTCCTACAGATTGAGTCCCACCTGGAACGCTCTGTCCCTGTCCAGGTGGAATCTTTGCACCTGCCTTTCCTTGCCCACGTGCAGTGTTAGCCCTGTTCCCTGACACTTAGATGGAATCTTGTATCCTGTCAGGTAATGTCTTGTGTTCTGCCTTTCCCTCATTACTTGAAGCCCATTTGTTTCACCCTGAGAAATTTACTCAAACCAGCCTTACCATTTAAATAAATGTAACTTCCTCAAGAGCCCTTTCATGTCTTATCTCTTACTACTGACCCGTCAGGTGAGTATTCTGGAGCCCCAAACTGTTTTACTAAGACAAAGCGCCTAATTTGATTAAGACAATGTGCCTGTTTGGTTAAGACAAAGTACCTAAGACAAAGGGCCTATTTGGTTAACTATTTCCTTTCTCAAGATGTGGATACACGGCTGGGCTAGAATTGTTTCCAAAAGACTGAGCCCTACCTAAAGGGAGGTGTTAATCTTCATGACTGGTGCTAGCAACAGACCAAGCATCTGACTGAACAAGTGCCCCATAAGGTTGGGGGACAGTGAATGAGATTCAGAGAACAGGAAGCAGACAGAGAACCACGGTTAGAATCTGCAATAGGGACTGCCGCTTCCAGCATGGCCCCACTTATAGGCATTACATCCCAGCCCAAAGCTTTGACCTCAGATGGGGCCTGCTTGCTTCTCCACCCTTTCCATTTTCTTTTCTTCCTTCCCACCTCTCCTCTCACAGAGATAACTTGAAGGAACAGTCTTTCCTTAAAGAATCCCTTGCTTTCCACTAATCAGACCTGAGTAACCAGATTGTATGGTTGTCCAAGGCTCTGGCTTGAGTTGTCTGTGAGAGTTGTCTGGCACAAGACCCCCTGTGCCTGTTCACTGTGAGACTGTCTCTTTTCTGGTTTGTCTCCATATCTGAGACTTAGCTGGAAACCTGCCTTCTTGGAAGGTTTGAGGGGGATGAGATTTCCAGCACAACCGCCATCCTCAAGTTTTGTGGAACTGGCCTCCCTTTGGTGGCTTCCTTCCAGGCATGGAGATGCTAGAACTGGGGCTTCTGAAGGATCAAAAAAATTAAAAAAAAAGCCTCTTGATGAAAGTGAAAGAGGAGAGTGAAAAAGTTGGCTTAAAGCTCAACATTCAGAAAATGAAGATCTTGGCATCCGGTCCCATCACTTCATGGGAAATAGATGGTGAAACAGTGGAAACAGTGTCAGACTTTATTTTTTTGGGCTCCAAAATCACTGCAGATGGTGATTGCAGCCATGAAATTAAAAGACACTTACTCCTTGGAAGGAAAGTTATGACCAACCTAAACAGCATATTCAAAAGCAGAGACGTTACTTTGCCAACAAAGGTCTGTCTAGTCAAGGCTATGGTTTTTCTAGCGGTCATGTATGTATGTTAGAGTTGGACTGTGAAGAAAGCTAACCGCTGAAGAATTGATGCTTTTGAACTGTGGTGTTGGAGAAGACTCTTGAGAGTCCCTTGGACTGCAACGAGATCCAACCAGTCCATCCTAAAGGAGATCAGTCCTGGGAGTTCATTGGAAGGAATGATGCTGAGGATGAAACTCCAATACTTTGGCCACCTCATGCAAAGAGTTGACTCATTGGAAAAGACCCTGATGCTGGGAGGGATTGGGTGCAGGAGGAGAAGGGGACCACAGAGGATGAGATGGCTGGATGGCATCACCGACTCGATGGACATGAGTTTGGGTGAACTCTGGGAGTTGGTGATGGACAGGGAGGCCTGGCATGCAGCAATTCATGGGGTCACAAAGAGTCAGACACGACTGAGCGACTGAACTGAACTGAACTGAATACATTAATATATATTTCTTATAAATCACAATATTGCAGAAGACAATGTAATTCTTCCTATTTTACAGATGAGACTGAGACTCATTGAGATAAGTTGCACAAAATCACACAACTTTTAAAAGGCAGGACCACTGGTACCCAGATCTTCAAGGTTTGAAGGAAGGCAAAACAGCTTAATGGAAGGAAACAAAGCTTTAGAGGCAGAAACCTGAGCTCAGTTCCTGTCTCCCTTCTAGCTGCAGGGCCTCACGCAACTCCCTTAAGCTTTCTCAGCTTCACTTTCCTCTTCTGTCAAATGAAGAGAAATGTTCTGGAGAAGAGTTTTGAGAATGAGATGAATTAGTATATATAAACTCCTGTCACACAGAATCAAGAAGCATTGGATTTCACCCCTACCCACTCCATCACTCCACCTTCTAGGCCCAGGCTCAGTCATCTTCCCATGACATCATGCTGTTCCCTGCCCAGGATGGGAAATCAGGCAGGAACATAAATAACTATGCTAGAAGAGAGAAAGCAGTAAGTACTCTATGAGCAGACAAGCTTTGTGAGGATGACCAAGCAGGACTTCACGGAGACAGTGATATTAAAATCTAGACCTGAAATGTTCTGTCAGATCTCCAGAGATGGAAAATAGATGGAAGGACCCCAAATTCCACATCAGGTAACTAGATCGGGCACAGGGTGACGGATGTGTTAAGTATTCTGTAGAAGAAAAGACTGTGCAGTGTGGGAAATGGCATTATTCAGGCTGTGCCTATGTGCTAGGTTCTAGGGTAGCCCTGGACCACCATACTTGAGCTCATATTCCAGGCTGAGAGGCTTGGAGTATGAGCTCTCCGTGACCTCATGAGCTATGAGTACCAGCCCTCCCTTGCTGAGCTCCCCACCACCATCTGACGGACATTAGGAACCCGGGCCCAAGCCGGAAGGACTGACAGTGGGGGAGCCTCTTCAAGGCTGTATCTCCTTCAGAAAGGATGGTGGGAATGAAGATCAGAGAGTGCCGTGAAGGCTGTGGGCAAACCTACTCCCACCCCCTGGAAAAGCTGGCATGAGTGAGCAAAGCTCAATATCTTGCTTTCCACAACTCCGACCAGCTGGGATTCTATTTTTAACCAGTACTGTCTTAGTTGACAGCTTGGAACGCCTTCTCCCTCCTTTTCTTCCTTCCTCCTGCCTCTTGCAGCCGAGAGCCCTGCAGAAAGGATGGATAGGAGCAGCTCAGAACTGGTAAACAGACCACTCTCCTTTCTCACTGCCCTTTACTCCATCCAGTGTTTGTTCAATGTTGTTAGTGGGTGGATTTTAGAGGCATTATTGGCTGTGAAGCTAATGGAGCTTACATCTCAGGGATCCTCACTTGCAGGGATCTCTTCCAAGGCCCTGGACAGTGTCCTAGCAATTTTGTAGCTGTAATTTTGCATTTTTTTTCTTAAAAAAGGGACGCCCAATTTTATAAGCTCAAGGCCCACAAAGTTTGGGTCTGACACCAGAGGGTATGGCTTCTCTTCCACCTCCAGCTCAGTGTCTACTTCAATAAGATTATTCCTGTCTTGCTTTAATTTCTTGTATGACCTTGAGCTGCTTTCTTTCTTGTACTGGGCCTCAGTTTCTCCACCTGTTACAAGATGAAGTGTCAAGGAGCCCTCTCCTAGCATACCACACCTCTGTCTATTTCTGTGCGTTCCCTCGGTGAGATCATCTGTTCTTCCTGGTTTGTCACTGTATGTGTGCAGGGGTGATTTGCTATCTCTGCCTCTCTCTGGGGCTGGATCAGTCTTATGGTCAACAGGGAGACTGATTTCCAGGACTTTCATTTAGGTTCAGCACCCCCCTACCTCCTTTCCCACTGCACCTCTCCTTGTTGCTGGCCAGTAAAAGGTGCTTCCACAGGTAACAGTGCATTAAAAGGCCCGACTCTAATTCTGTATATCTGTTATGTTCTGGCCCCATATTATTACAAATACACAGTGAATAAACTGAGTCTTAACATACAGTGCTTCCTTTTTTCATTAAAATTTTAATAAGCATCTATTAATATAGTACCCTAACAAGGGGACCACTTTAGGACAGTGTGCTTAGGAATGATGATGTGCCATGCGTATTCCACCCCTAACCTTATTCTCAGCTTTGTGACTCTGGTGTGAGGTGGGTCCAGGTTGACCACTCAGAGAGAATTCACACAGCCTCATCTAGACTCAGACCATGGGGTTTTTGGCAGGTGGTCATGCACAGGAGTGAGCAGCAGGGGGAGGGACCTGACAGAGAGGACTCCCAAATCCCATGCCCCCTCACATGCCCCAGAAAAGTCCAAAAAGGAAATTGAGGGGGAAACCAAGTCATTTATCATTTCTTGAAAAAGTCCGGTGAAGGGATTATTTAACTGGAAAGGAATGAAGGGACTTCTTAGTGCAAAACAGCTCGTTGGTCCGGGGAGTGTGAGATTAGGCAGGTTGGTGTTTGCAGCACTGATGGGGAAGGGCACTGTGAGGTCAAACTATGGGCACAGCGGAGCATCTCAGGAGTCATTCCTGTGCCAGGCTCCAGAGCCCTGAAAGATTCAATGCCCCTGCTATACGTGTGAGAGGCAGGTCAGCCCCTGTCGGTTTCCACAGTGTGGAGACAGTCCACGGCTAGGGACGCTGGGTCTGTCCAAGGTCAGTGCCATGGCTCTGTGTGCCAGGCTCAGTCCCTCATTGAGTGCCTCCTTTTCTGTGTGAGGGTCTGGTTTGTTTCCTTAGTGTCAGGTAAGCCACCCTTTCCTGGCCATTGGGGTTAGTCAGTCTCTCGTGTCAGCTGGTCTGCGTCTCTTGTGTGTTTGGACGGGGCTGAGCTGGTAGGAATCCGTCTGTCCTGCCTCAGCCCCGCTCCCGCTCCACCCCTCAGCCAGGCCCCAGCGTGCTGATGGTGGTATAGCTCAGCCTGGACAGTGAGGCGATGGAGGGGGTGGGAGGGTCCTCGTCCGGCAGAGGTCTGGGGCGAGCCCTTGGAGGCCGAGGACAGCAGCGGGTGCAGGTGTCAAGGCAGGCCTGGCGAAAGCGACGGTGCATGAAGCAGTAGACCAGGGGGTTGACACAGGCAGAGGCGTAGCTTAGCAAGTGGATGAAGGAGATGGGCGCACCCGAAAGTGCACGATGTGCGCCTGGGCCGTCGAAGGCGCGCCACGTGTTGGCGCTATACACCGGCAACCAACACAGGAAAAAAAGCACAACGATCACCAGTAACATCCGCACCACGCGCTTCTTAGCCAGCAGCTTGGCCTGGGCAGGCCGGGTGCCGGATCCTGGGCCAGGCGTGGGCGCGGTCAGCGCAGACATCTCCAATGCAGGCCGGGAGCGCGGAAGCTGTACATAACAGCCGTCGCCGTCCTCACCCGCCAGCCGGGTCTCAGACCGGCAACGTCCGTTCGCCTGGGCAGGACCTGAGCACAGACAGTGGGCGGTCAGATTTGGAGGCTGAATCCTTCAAAGCCCGCACATTTCCGCCCCACCCACTTTATGTCCCGCCCCTTCCCAAAGTCCCGCCCTCTCCTGGATTTCACACACCTTGTCCTGTGCCACCGGGCAGCCCTCCCTGACTTCCGACCCGGCTCTGGCTCTCGCTGTCACTGTCACCGTCAAAGCGAAGCCCTAAGTAGAGCTCACGGGAGATAAGCCCGTAGGCCACCGCCATAACCACCCCAGGCACGAAAAACAAGAGCAGGAGCAGCAGTACCGACCTGGAGACAGAGCGCAGACCAGTCAGTGCGGATCCCTGTCCAGCTATAATCACTGATGGAGGAAGACTGAACTGGTGTATCTAGGGCTGGTGACCACGTCCTAGAGGTAGAGGTAGGATTCGGGGTACAGCTGGTAAGGGCTAGAGAACTGGGGAGGAGCCCCGAATGGGGATCCCAGGGTGGTGGGTCGTGATAATTGTTGGAGCAAGATTCTGGGTAATGCTTCTGACTGATGGAAATAAGAGAAGGGAATTCTCAGGAATGGGTAATAGGCACCCTCACCAGGTTTGGCGAACCCGCGCACTGGGCCACCGGTGCATGCATTGCAAGACACGAGGCCCCGCTGGCTGCACGGCAGTGTACACTGGGTAGGGCACCATGAGCAGTCCCGACAGCATCCACGTGGCTACGATCACACGAGCCGCGTGGGAGCGCGTCTGCCACACGCGTGCCTGCAGTGGTCGGCAGATGGCGCTGTACCGCTCGAGGGCGATGGCCACGAGGCTTAGCGTGGACACGCTCACAGACACCCCTAGGAAGGAAGAGGAAAGGGTTACCTAGGAAACTTGCGCTACACATTCCCCAGTGTGACTTCCACACTCCAGACGAAGACAAACCCCTACATTCGGCAAGGACTTTAGGGGAGGAGAGGGCTAAGGGAGGCAGGGCGATTGTTCACCTACCCATGAAGTAGGAAACCGCCTTGCAGACGACTGTGCCGAAGATAAACGTGCCCATGAGATTGGGTAGGAGGGTGAAGGGCATGCAAGCCACAGCCAGCAGAAGGTCGCTGACTGCCAGTGAGAGCAGGAAGGCATTGGTGACAGTCCTCAGACGGCGGCTCAGCCCCAGGACCACGATGATGAGCACGTTTCCTCCAACACTCATCAGAAAGATCACAGCATACAGGGTGACCCTAATGGCCAGCTCCAATTCTGGGTAGGAAAGAGGTGAGGTGGCAGCAGGGGGTCTGGCCCCCACTCAGCTGGGCTGTCCAGTCTCACTTATTCCCAACTCTTCAAGCCCTACTACCCAGCCAGATCCCCTGATTCCCAAATCCTCCCCCTTCCCCACTGGCCCAGGACCCACTCAGTAAATGGTGAACTTGAATTTGTTACCCTTTTAACCTCTAGAAGCCTAGTTGAAGTGGCCTAACTCTACCCTTCCTTAAGAAACCCTATCTGTTCTCAAGCTTTGCTCCAAATCCTTCTTTCTCTTTGCAGCCAAACTTCTTGAAGAGATTATTTGCATCTTTTCATCCACTCCTCAATCTATTACAGTCCAGTGACCTCTTCCCCATTACTGTTCATAAGTGTTCATTACACTTCTTTTCATGGTTACTAAGCTTTAACTACCAAATCCAAAGGTCCCTTCTCAGCCTATTCTACTTAATGACCTCCTGGTATCATTCAACCCTGCTGACTGCTATCTTTTGAGACACAGGTCTGATCGTGTCTTTAATGTCTTAAAAAACAACAATAATCACTAAACAGACAAGCCAAAAGACCCTTTACCTACTCTCAACTGTCTTCAGCTTGTCATCAAGATTCTCCCAGAACTGGCCTTTTCTTCCTCTCACCTCATTCCTGCAATGCACTCATTTAAGCCACCAGATGACTCAGTTTCTGGGAGGCATCAGGTGCACTCATGACTCTCCTTTGCTCACGTTGGTTTCTCAGCCTAAACTGCTCTTTCACTGCTCCCCCACCACTGTTCATACCCTCCTCCCCCCATTGAAAGTGAAAGTGAAGTAGCTCAGTCGTGTCTGACTCTTTAGGACCCCACAGACTGTAGCCTACCAGGCTCCTCCGTCCATGGGATTTTCCAGGCAAGAATACTGGAGTGGGTTGCCATTTTCCTTCTCCAGGGGATCTTCCCCACCCAGGGATTGAAACCAGGTCTCCCGCATTGTAGGCAGATGCTTTACTGTCTGAGCCACCAGGGAAGGACTCTCAATATTAAATTTGTTTTCTGTTATCTGGTGAACTACTTAACCATTGTCATTCAAGACTAGGACTGACTGCTCCCTCCTCTATAAGGCCTCTCTGGAAACCTTATTTGGAGCTAATCTCCCCTTCCTCTGACCCATGCATGTTCCCTACACACCTGTTAGAACGGCCTTTACTTTCTGCCTTGTATTTTAATTATCTAGAAACATTCTCTCTCACTCCACAAGCATTTGCAGAGGATTATCTTTATACTAGGCACTGGGGACAAAGATGAACATGACAAATGCCCCGAGAGCTGTCATCTGAGAGCTCACATTCTAGAAGTCTAGAGGGAAACTCAGACATATAAATAGATATCTGTCACACAGTGTGGTAAGAAGTGAGGTTGAAGAATAACAGAATGCTCTGGGAGCTCACAGGAAGGACACGTAGCACTGCTGGGCTAGACAAAGGGCTGACCCCGTTCACTTGTGTCATTGCCTGTTGGGGGGAAGGATTCATCACTGGGCTGCCATATCACAACCAAGACAAAACTGATTTGAATTAAACTGGACCCAGTCACCCCTGCCCATGGCCTCAGTGTGAGGGAAACTGGAGGTTGGAAGGAAAGAGGGCAGGGACAGAGCCTACCAGGTTGGGGAGATGGAAGGGCCCAGAGCTGCATCATTCTCCATAGCCCCATACATTGGCTGACTTTTGCCTTAACTCCCAAATTAAACTGTTTTTCCCCCCATATCAATAGTTACATACTTACCCAGAAGTTGTTGTAGACTTCAAGGAAGTACTATTTACAAGAAATCTCCTAACTGAAATGCCTGCAATGCAGGAGACACAGGAGATGTGGGTTCGATTCCTGGGTTGGGAAGATCCCCTGGAGAAGGAAATGGCAACCCACTCCAGTATTCCTGACAGAAAAATCCCATTGTCAGAGGAACCTGGCAGGCTACAGTCCATTGGGGTCGCAAAAAGTCAGACATGACTGAGCAACTAAGCAGTACAGTACCCTCCTGAATCCGGGAATGACATTACTTTCTCAGAGCACACAGCAAGTGAGGAGCCGAATCAGAACAGAATCTTGTCTCTACATTTCCAAAATGCTTTGTCTCCTGCTGCTCCCTCACTTCTCTGTCATTCATCACGCTGCCACTACCAGACTCTACCCTGGCATTTCTTACCGTATTATGATGTTCATGTTCTGTCTCTGCCACTAGACTATGAGCTCTTGAGGGCAGGGGCAATGCCCACCTTGTTCTTCAGCATGTCCCTAGCATTTGGCATAATGCTTCCTGCACAGGAGGTGTTAACACCTGCTTGCTAATGAATCTTAACTGGATCTCTGTCACTGTCCACATACACGCATCTGCTCTGCTTCTCCTCATCCCTCCTTCATCTCTGTGCTTCTAAAGCTCCAGCATGCACTCTCCTTGCTGCCTCACTGCCTCTGTTTCTTTGGAGACCCATGTTGGAGAATCTTTTGGGTGGTACAGGGGAAGGGGTCAATAACAGGCTGTGATTTGGGATGTGTTACTTTTACTATTATACACAAACTATCTATGTCTCATTTAGAAGCTGGGATCCCTCTCTGCAGGGGAGGCTTATGGAAGGTGTGCGTGTGTATGTGTGTGTATAGGGGGAAATAAAGAACATTTGGGAGGGGGGATCTCTGTCAGAGAGGTCCTTGGACCCAAGAAAATAGAACAGGTGGTCTATCTTGCATTTTTGTGTGTGTCTCCTTTCAGTTCACTGCCCCTCTATGCCCTTCTCCTCTCCTCCCATCCCTTATCTCTCTAGTTCTGTCATCTCTCTCACATCCTCCTCTGTTCTCTGGATGTTTCTCTTCAACTAGATTTTTCTTTTTTTTGGCTGCACTATGGCGCCCTGGCAGTGACAGCACTGAGTCCTAACCATTGGACCACCAGGAGTTCCCTTTCTACTAGTTCTTGATTCAGTAACCACACCTAAAGTTTGGATGACACTATAAATTGTGAAAAGCTCATTTCTCATTCATTCATCTGGGGTACAGCCATCAGTGCCTTGACAGTCTACCTGTGGGTGTCATTCTGCTGGGGATGAGTATGTGCTAAATCACTCAGTCATGTCGGACTCTTTGTGACCCTATGGACTGTAGCCTGCCAGGCTCCTCTGTCCATGGGATTCTCCAGGCAAGAATACTGGAGTGGGCTGCCACACCCTCATCCAGAGGATCTTCCTGACCCAGGGATTGAACCTGTCTCCTACGTCTTCTACATTGGCAGGTGGGTTCTTTACCACTGTGCCACGCCAGCAGATCAGAAATCAGACCAGGGGACTCAGAAGACTGAAACAGTTCAGTTCTGCTTCTGGTGTCTAGAGCATCTGCATTTGTTCTGTCCAGATGAGGGCATACAAGTGTGGGTACAAAAATCCAGATGAGTCACATAAAACAAGAACAGGCTTTTCTAAGAAATGATTCCACAGAACAGTGAAGCTGCTGATGCCTCAGATCCTGCCGTTCACTGGTGTCTTGGATTTGGTTACCCATCACACAGACATCAAAGTAGTACCCATGCTTCTGTGGTGAGCATGGGTATTATCCAGCTGATTGTGAATGAGAGCAGAGTAAGCCTTGGGAATACTTGAGTATTAGAGATGATATCTGGGTGGGTGAGATTGACACATATTTCTGTGGGCAATATCTGGAGAAGGGTAACAGCTATGTGTCTATAGGTAATATCTGATTGAGTGTGGGTTACCTTTAAGTTTAGATAATATCTAAATAAGTGTTGTAACATTTGAATGAGCCAGGGTCTACAGATAACATCTCATTTTGTAGGTAACATCTACAGGAAGCATGGGTTACATTCAGAGGTCTGTATGTGAATGAGGGAAATATCCAGCTGATGGTGGTCCTAGATGACTGAGCAGAAGTAATATGAAATTGTATGTGGGCAATATTTAAGTGAGTGTAAATATGAGATGTTAACAGATTAGGATGTTAACCTGATTGAGTAAAATAACAGCGTCTGAGTGACCACAGGTAGTATTTGAGTCTTTGCAGGTATTATCTGAATATGTAAGAGTTATATCTATGACTTTATAGGTAATACCTGGAGATGGGTTCCTTAAGTAAGCATGAGTAATATTTGATTATATGTGGATAATAAAAAGTGAAAGCGTGTGTGTTTGATGGATGAGTAACATCGAAATGACAGTGGGTAATATTAAAGTAAGTGTGGGTGGCGTCTGTTTTTCTGTGGGTAGCTTCTTTTTTTCCCCATTTTATTTATTTTGTAAATTGCAGTATAATTGCTTTACAATGTTGTGTTAGTTTCTGCTGTACAACAACATGAATTAGCTGTGTGTATATGCACGTCCTCTCCCCCTGGAGCCTCCCTCCCACCCTCCTCCTTCCACCTCTCTAGGTCATCACAGAGCTGAACTCCCCATGCTATACCGTAGCTTCCCACTAGCTATCTGTTTTACAAGTGGTAATGCATATCTATCAATGCTATTCTCGCAATTTGTCCCACCCTCTCCCTCACGTTCTGTGTCCACAAGTCCTTTCTGTGTGTAGTTTCTGAGTGAACATCGGAAACATTTAAGTGTATGTGGATTATATCAGAATAATGTGGGTAACAGCCACGTTTCTACTGGTAGCACTGGGTGAGCCTGGGTGAGATGTGTCTGTAGGGGTTATAGCTGAGTGAGTGTGGCTGACAGTCTCTGCCGGGTGTGTGTAGGCAGCAGCATCTAGATGACTTGGGCTCTGAATCACTGCACATTCTGCTTGCTCAAGGTCCCTTACTCTATCAACTAGCCCCTCTTCTGCACTTCAACCTTCCTCTCTCTTGGCCCATTCCCCATCAACATTTAAAAAATGGTTTTTTCTCTGCAATACATACACATTCAAAAGACAAACTATATGTGCAGGTGCATGTACACACACACACACACTTCCCCAACCTCATGTTATTTCTAGAACTATCCTGTTTTTTCTTTGTCTCTCTATCTTCAAAACATATGGAAGTTTTTATCTGCGTGCCTTGGTTCACTTCTCATAACCCCTTCTCCATGGCCCAAACTTCAACTGACCGTAGTCAGTAATAATACCCTAACCCTAACCCCACAGCTCCTCCTAGGATGTCCTTTCCATTGAATCCGAAGGATGTTATTCTGACCTTATCTGACTTATACTGGCAGCATGTGATACCTTGTTTGAAATTTTCCTTTTTTTTTTTTTCTTCCTTGCCTTCTTGTCTCTCTAATGGTTTCATCTAGATCTCCTTCATGGACTCCTCTTCTTCTGCTTGGCTTTTAAAAATTGGTCTTCCTCAAGGTCCTATCCCAGGACCTCTTTTTTTTTTTTTAATCTGACACAATCTTTGTATGATTTAATCTAGTTTCATGGCTTTCATTACCTCCTCTAGACAAACAAAAACCTTTCAAGTCTGCATTTCCAGCTTGTATCTCCCAGATCCTTGGATTTAATAGCTTACTGGGCAACTCCACCTGGATATTTCACTGGCATTTAAACTCAGTGGGTTCCAAATTGAATGGATAATGTCCTCCTTCAAATCTATTTCTGCTTCCTTATTATCCTCCATATACAGCACAACAACCATCTAGTTGTCTAAGTCAGAAACCTAGATGTCATCCCTTGACCTCTTCTTCCCTCTCCATTTCTAATAAATCATCAAGTTCTGTGGATTACACTTCCTGAAGTGTTTCTCCAATCCATCCAGTTCTCTCCATCTCCACTGCCAGTAGCTTAGCCTAAGCCAGTACCATCTTTCACCAGGGCCAATGTAACATAATAGCCTTCAAAGGGATGCCCCTCTGCCCATCTCTTGTCCTCCAATCCACCCTCTTTACTACAGAACTAATCCTGGCAGCACTACTTCACCTTTCAGCAGTTTCCATTGACCTCGGGATAAAATCTATACTCCTTAGACAGTTCCATACATTTTTCTGGAATCTCTCTAGGCTGGTCTTCATCCTGAGTGTTCATCATTCCTCTCTTATGGTACAAGTTCCAGGCGCTCAGAAACTGTGATACACTGAACGAAAGTGCCATGGATTTAAACTCCGGGCTGTTTATACATACTGTTCCTCTGCTTAAGATGCTTTTTGCCTTTTCTGCCCCTTCATTTGGCTGACTTTCCCTCAGCTTTTTTCTTTTTAAAATTTTCATTGGAGGATAATTGCTTCACAGTATTGTGCTGTTTTCTGCTATACATCACCACAAATCAGCCACATGTATACAATATGTCCCCTCCTTCTTGAACTTCCCTCCCATCTCCCACTGCCTCCCACTCTAGGTTGTCACAGAGTACTTCTCTCAGCATTTTAACTTTTATTTCAGTTTACCCTTTACCTCCTCAGCAGGCCAAATTTGATTCCCAAGGCTAAGCTAGGCTAGAGGTGCTCCTCTTCTGAGTTCCCACATCCCTCTCAAGTCACGGCCCTCTTTGTCTGGCAATTCCCTGCTTACTTGTCTGTCTCTGCGGCTGAACTGTGGGCTCCTTGAAATAAGAACGGTGTCAGTTTTGTTTTACTCCTGTCCCTAGTGCCTAGCACAATCTCTGATTCAATAAGTATTTGTTGAGTGAAAGTATCCAAGTGCAAGAATGAGAGAGTATATAACAATGAGCTGAGAAAGTATTTGATATTTTATGGAGGTAAATAAATCCTTCAATTACAATTTATTCCCACTTTCCCTTCTAGAGCATGGAATAATTTCCTTCTGTTTAATGCTGTTCCCTCTCCTGGAATCCCACTTATTACTTTTCTGCCTCCTGAACTCCAACTTCAAGATTCCCTCTGTGAAGTTTTCAGATCCCATCTCCTTTGGGTGCCCACAATTTTGTCCCTCTTATGGGAATTCTAAATGCTGACTGTGGTTTCTCAAATTGGTTTTTGTCTCTTTCCTGCATTGAAGATGAGAGTCCAGACTGGCTCTAGTTTAGTCCTGTGTGCCTGGCACCTAGCCTAGGGACTATAGTAGCAGCTGTCTAGTAACCACTTAAGGAAAGAAAAGGTATGGGAAGGGGAAAATATGACTGGAGGTGGGTCATCAAGAAAATGTAGATGTTGAGTGACGGGAGGAGTGAAAGTCATTTCCAGGACTGGGTGAGTGAGAGCGGCCTGAGGATGGGAGGGAAAGGTGGCACAAGGGGATGGGATGATGAATGGGGCAGCCAGGCTCTAGAAGGGTGAAACCTAAGGAAAGGCAGGTTGGAGAGGGGGCTTGGAAGGGACCTAGAGACATTACTTGGAGACACCAAAAGAGAGAGGGTATAGAGCCTTGAGAAGAACTCCAGCTTGGGAGGCAAGGAGATTTGAGGAAGAGGGCAATGGAGAGCAGATCCCAATCCAATGTCCAGCCTAATTCAGGTTAGGAGATCTCTTGGGGAAGGCAAAGGGTTGGGGTGGGCAACACAGGAGACTGTAATTGTTTGTAATTGACTGTAACTTCCCATTCCCATTGTAACTGCCTCTGCCCGCAGCCAGTCCCCTTCATCCCCCCAATCTTGCCTTTCTTCCTTCCTTTCCTTTCCCAGTGAGGCTCCCTGAACTGACTGCAAAAGGAAAGGAGAGACTTGGAAGGGATTGGCCAGAGGAGGTCCTTGCTTTCCCACTGTCTCTGTCTAGCAGTGGGCTGTGTCTTGGTGAAGGTGATGCGTTTTGGGGGTGACCAAGAGCTCTGGGGGTGGCGAGGGGGCTAGGGTGTGAAGGGACTCTGACCAGGTAGTGTGAAGCTGGGATGGAGTTTTATGAGCTGTGGAGGACAGATGTGTCAGGGGAGCTGTCTGGGGACGGAGGGAGTACTATGAAGGGATAGTGCGGGCTATCCCTTTGAGGAGGCTATGGGGGCCTCTGTGAGTGTTGTGGGGTGCAGTGAGAAGGAGCTCGCGGAGGGGGCTTAGGGAGGCACCCACCTCGTGTCCCGGCTCCGCGGATGCGTGGGGGCTCACAGCTGAGGTTGCCGGTGCCGCTGCCGTTGAGGAGGGGGCCCCCCGAGCGGCACAGGGAAGCCCCCGGCCCGGGTCCGGATCCCAGCACGCTCCGGTTTGGCTTTAGCAGCTCCATTGCCACGGCTCAGCCGCCGCCTCCCAGTGCTCGCCCGGGCGAGCTCCCGCTGCGGCTCCACCTGCTCCCGCCGCGATTCCGGCTGAGGCTCGCGCCCCGCCTGGTTCCCGCCCCCAGCCTTGGCCCCTGTCCCTCCGCTCCTCCTCTGCGCGCCCCGCCTCTGCTCGCCTCCCTCCCAAGCTCGGGACCGCCTCTGTCCAGCCAGGTGACTCTCCGCCCCCCTCTCCAGCTCCTGACTTACCCGCGCCCCTCCGCCCCTCGCCCGGGGGCTGTCTTGCTTCCCGCCCGGGGGGCTGTCCGCACTCCACCCCCTAGATTTCTCCCTTCTTCTCTTAGAGATTTCCTTCCCGTCCACTCCCCTTCACCAGCGTCCCGGTTCCGGGGAATTCTCGGGAGCGTGTGTATCTGTGTGTGTTGGCGAGGTTTGGGGAGAGGTTAGTAGTGGATGGAGAGGTAGCGGGGAGAAGGGAGGCTGGGTAAGAAGGCAGCGTTAAGAGGGACAGGGTAAGGCGCGGCTGCCGCAGGGTTTAGCATCTTTTCCTGGTGGGTCGGGGAACCAGGAGGTGGCCACCGAGACGCTGGGATCACCGGCTGCAGCGCAGACACCTTAGCCGGCGGGAAGCGCCACGGTACCCAACTATGCCGCAGTGGCCGCAGTGACCGTGACACCATCGCTGGTGGTTCCCTGCAGCTCTTTGCCTCGGGGCAGGGGTAGCCCCTGCATCTGTTCCCCGCACCCTCACCTCCTACATCAGGCCCAACACCCAGGCTTCCACGCAAAGCGCCCAAGGAACCCTCCCCAGCGGGCAAAGATGTGGAATGGGGCAGCATTCCCGCCCCGCTGGGGAAAAGGGCTGCCTGGAGGAAGAATGATTTGGGGATCGAGGGGCGGCCGGGGTAGCGGCGAGAACTCCCCGGGATAAACAGGAGTGAGGTGGGGTGAAGGTGGGGTATGGTTCGCCTCCCAGCCCAGCGCAGGCTTAACCCGGGAGGAGGCGGCTGACTTTCTCTGTGGTCTCCAGGCAGCGCCCACCCTCACCCGACGCACTGAAGCTCCCTGTTTGTTCTCAGCGCAGGTGTAGCAGCCGGTGTAGGGAGTCAGGTTCCCACGGTGGGGCGGGGGGTTGAGGGGGTTGGGGACTGGAAGGGGAGCACTGGGGTGCACCAGGAACACAGCTGAATGGGGCATGCGCAGGACTGCGGTCGGTTCAGCTACTTGGGTAGGACTTGCCTCCACTAATGTTTTCCCCCTGCTCGATGTCATTCTTCTTCATTCCAAAGAAACTTCAACTAACGGGGAATTTCATTCTCTGGCCTGACAGCAGTAGCTGTCAGAGGTGGGAGTTATCAAAGAGAACATTAGACTGGGGCGAGGTCTGAGTTTATGGGGAATTCAGAGACTTATCCAGTCAGTCTTTGGAAGAGGACCTGATCCAGCTAGTACTGAGTTTATAGAGGCTAAAGATATTGAAAGAGGATTTAAGCCTGAGGTCAGTGGGAATGTCGTCAACCCAACCCCCCTTCTCCTGGCACTGCCTGCCTTCCCCACCATAGCAGCCCGATTTGCTGTTTGTTCAGCTCCAGCACAGGTGAGGGCTCAGATAACCTGCTGAACTTTTCCCATATTGGATGAAGGTAGGGTGTGGGGGCAGGGAAGCAAAGGTAATGTAGGTGGGAGGGGAGTGGAAATAGAAATAGACTGGCATTCACTTACTCAGCAATGTGCCAGGTATAGGGCTGTACACTAGCTGTCCAATACAGTCTGTGCCAATTTCCCAAGCTAGTAGGGGAAAATGATAGGTAAACCTATGATGACAACATATGGTCATAAGTGCACCCATCAAGATGCACAGATCAGAAATTTACAGATCATCTTGAATGCCGTACTCCCTTATGCTCCTGCACCCCTATGGTGAAGGTTGTGATGAAAAAAAAAAGAAGGATTTAGTCTCCTTTTTCACTGGAAGATAACCCTCAACTGTCAGTCCCTTCAAGAGTTGCCTGAGCTGAAGAAAGCTAGCTCATTCAAGATCAGGTTCCCTTTCTGAGGCATCCTACAGTCAATGACTGATCAGCAGAAAGATATAAAGATTCACTTCCCTTACTCTGACAGAGGACAACTTTGAAAGATGTTCCCAGCTCCTCTCTGGGGTTGACTGAGGTCTTTGTTGGGCTGCTCAGCTTCTCCCTTTCCCCGATCCCACGTTCATCCTCTTTCTTACACAGGTGTTGACTCCGAGAGCCCTCCTTAGTAAACATCCTCCACAGTAATCTCTGTCTTAGAGCCTGCTTCCTGGGGAACATAATAGCTTCTCTCCCATGTTCAATCAATCACGAAGTGCTGTTGATTTTAGCTACTGAGTGTTCCTTGAACCATTATGCTTGTATCTCTACTGACATTGCCCATTATTTCTTGTACTACTCTCCCAGCTTCCTAAGTTGTCCACATTTTAATGGATGCCTCTTTATATCCACCCTCCACCTTGTAACCAGAGTGCTATGTTTGGAATACAAATCTGATTATGCCATTCTTTGGACTTCTGCTGTGGGAATAAACCAAGAATTTTAATAGAGTCTATGAAGTCTTGGACTGCAAGGAGATCCAACCAGCCAGTTCTAAAGGAAATCAATCCTCAATATTCATTGGAATGTCTGATGCTGAAGCTGAAACTCCAATACTTTGGCCACCTGATGAGAAAAACACCTTGATGCTGGGAAAGATTGAAGGCGGGAGGAAAAGGGGATGATAGAGGATGAGATGGTTGGATGGCATCACCGACTCGATGGACATGAGATTGAGTAAATTCCCTTACATGAGACTGAGTAAGGGAGTTGGCGATGGACAGGGAAGCCTGGCGTGCTGCAGTCCATGGGATCGAAAAGAACTGGACACTACTGAGTGTCTGAACTGAACTGAACTGATGAAGTCTGCATGGCCTGACTACTACTGACCTCTCTAACTACCTTGTTTCAAATCACTATGGTTCTTGTTCTCTCCACTGAAGACACCGGCCTTCTTTTTGTTTAGTTTTCAGATATATGTCTTTTAGTTACATGTCCTCTGCATGTTCCCTCTGGAAGATTTCCTTCCTTACCCAATTAACTTCTACTCATCCTTCTGATCTCAGCTCAAGATCTCAGTATTTCTCAGGGGTGTTTCTCCCTGCTTTCCCTCTTGGGTGGGCAGAATTGCAAGATGATTCCTAATGACTGTCACTCTTGTATGATCTCCTTCCCTTGGGTGTGGGTGGAACTTGTGAATGTGATAAGACATTACTCCTAAGATTATGGTACGTGGGCAAAAGGGATTTTTGTGAATATAATTAACAATGCTAATTAGTTGACCTTATGATAGATTATCCAGTTTGTCCTTATCATATGAATCCCTTCAAAAGACACAAGTTTTCTCTGGTTGGCAGCAGAAGAGGAAGTCAAAGAGATGTGAAGAACAAGATTTGATAGAGGGTAGCTGGCTTGAAAATGGAGGGGGCAATGAGGCAACAAATAGGGGTGGCTGTAGTTAGCTTGAGGATGGAGGAGGGCATACAACAGTGCCTGAGAATGGCCTCTAGTTGAGAGCCATCTCTGGCTGACAGCCAGCAAGAAAATAGGGGCCACAGTCCTACAACCACAGAAATTGGATCCTGCTAATGACAAGAATGAACCTGAAAGCAGATTTCCCCCGAGAGCCTCCAGAAGAGAATTGAGTCTGACTGACACTCTGAGTTCTGCCTGGTGATAACCACTCTGAGCAAAGAACCCAGCTTTACTGTCTGTGAGCTAATAAATGGATGTTTTTAAGCTACCAATTTCATGATAATTTGTTACTGTAGCCCTAGAAAATAACACACCTCTCATCTCAGGAGATAGCAAATGCAGACTCTTGCAAGCCATGCAAGGAAGAAGTGAGGGCACTGGAAATTTGTTAAGATTTAGAAAACCTTGGAAAGATTGCAGTAGCAACTGGTGTGGAGAGCAACTTTAGGAGTGGGATCAATTGGGAATCCATGACAGTAATTCAGGGAAGAATTGACAGTGGTTTGAACTAAAGTCATGGAAGTAGTGGAGAAGATGGCTCTAAGAGATACTTAGAAGGAAGAGGGACAGAATTTATTTATTTATTAAATGTTTATTTATTTATTTGGCTGCATCCTTGCGTCTTTGTGGCATCAGGCGGGATCTTTTGCTGTGGCACGGGGCTCTCCAGCAGTGGCGCGCAGGCTCAGTGCAGCTGTGGCGCGTAGGCTCAGTGGTCGCTGTGTGCCTGCTTAGTGGTCTCTGGGCATGTAGAATTTCAGTTCCCTGATCAGGGATCGAACCCGTGTCTCCTGCCTTGCAAGGCTGATTGAGAGACAATTTAGAGGCCATTTGTTTGTGGAAAGTGACAGAGAACAATGAAATTTAAAATGAATAATAGTTCTGGTGAAAGTTTGATAATCACCTACTGTTCCAAGCATATTGTCTTTAATCCTCACAAAAAAACTACAAATTTGAGCACAATATTATCGATTATCATTTTAAATGAAAAAACTGGCTGTGAAAGAGTTTTAGTAACTTATCCAAAGCCACAAAGCTTTGGATATAAAGGTATAAAAAAGCCACAATTCAAAGCCAGGGAGTTGGGAAATCAGAATTCAGGTGGTCCTAGTATGCTGCTTCCCAGAACGAGTAGAATTTTTATTGTTTCTCTGGTCACCGTCTTCTCATTTTGCAAATTTTTTTTCAAATTTTCTTGATTCATAAATTCTCTTACTGCATCTCTAACTCTGGTGAGTGCCTGTACACACACACACTCACACACACACACACCAACTTTTACCCACAACAAATAACACAGCCCCTGACTTCATAGAGAAAGTAATAGCTATCAGACAGAAGTTCCCACCAGAGAATCTGGTCCACTTTGGACAAGTATAGTTTCAGATGCCTGTTAGACACATAGGTAGTAATTCCAGTAGAAAGCTGAATACATAGATCGTAGGAATTAATGCAAACCATAGAATTAACAAGAGTATGTTGAATAAAGAGAAATGAGGACCAGATGAGAAGTCTGGGAAAGACCATTGTTTGAAGGCTGGATAGAGAAAGATCAACCTGCAAAAGAGCCCAAGAAAGAGCATTTAGAGGGGTGAGGGGAGAACAAGGGGAGAAAGGCATCATAAAAGCAAAAAGAGACATGCTGAATATATTCAAATGCTGCTTCTGGACCAAGATAATGAGGATGAGAAATGTACTCAGAATTCAGGGACCTAGAGAGCCTTGGCCACAGAAAGAGCCATTTTGGTGAGGTCCTAGAGCTTCCCTGATAGCTCAGTTTGTATAGAATCTGCCTGCACAGCAGGAGACCCCAGTTCGATTCCTGGGCTTGGAAGATCCCCTGGAGAAGGGATAGGCTAACCACTCCAATGTTCCTGGGCTTCCCTTGAGGCTCAGTTGGTAAAGAATCTGCCTGCAATGTGGGAGACCTGGGTTTGATCCCTGGGTTGGGAAGGTCCCCTGGAAAAGGGAAAGGCTATCCTCTCCAGTATTCTGGCCATGCGGTCACAAAGAGTTGGACATGACTGAATGATTTTCACTTTTCACTAGAGACAAAAGATGGATCCGATGTACTGAACACTGAATGTGATGGGAGAAAGTACAGCAGGTGACTTTAGACAAGTCTTCTTGAATAGTAGTTATTAAGCAAAAGAAAAAGGGTAGTAACTGGAGGGGGATGTGGAATTAAAGATTTTAAAGATGGAAGAACTAGAACTTTTTTAGTGGCAGATCAAAATACTGCAATGTGTAGAAAAGACTGAAGGAGAGAGAAAGACAGAGACAGAAACTGAGAGGCAGAGAGAAATAGAGACACTAATGCAAGTTTCTTGAGAAAAGGCAGCGAAGTATGGAACCCAGTGTACATGTGGAGGGTTCTACTTTTTGATGTAAGTAGAGACTCAATTCAGAGAAGGCAATGGCACCCCACTCCAGTACTCTTGCCTGGAAAACCCCATGGACGGAGGAGCCTGGAAAGCAGCGGTCCATGGGGTTGCTGAGGGTTGGACACAACTGAGCGACTTCACTTTCACTTTTCACTTTCATGCATTGGAGAAGGAAATGGCAACCCACTCCAGTGTTCTTGCCTGGAGAATCCCAGGGATGGGGGAGCCTGGTGGGCTGCCATCTATGGGGTCGCACAGAGTCGGACACGACTGAAGTGACTTAGCAGTAGCAGCAGAGACTCAATTGTAAAAAGCTAGTAGAAAAGAATAATTTTAGAAGAAAATGTCATGGCAACCAGATTACAAGTATATAGATGAAAATGTCATGGCAACCACATTACGAGTATGTTTCCTAGATTTTTGTGGTTAAGTGTGGCTTTATGACTACATTCTGGACAGAGGTTGTGGATGGAAGCCTTAAGTACAGCTTCCAGATTAAGTTCTTAAAGGAAAGGAGTGGATTCTCTCTTCTTTGTTGCCCTTTCTTGCAGGTGACTGTGGGTGTGGATAAGCCACCTTCAGTCATGCAGTGACTAGCTTTATTTAACAGGGCAATTGAGAGAGTGTTCAAAGAAATTGAGGATATGAGAGTTTGCTAATCTTGGAAAAGGAGTTACGGAAGCTGAAACTCCTCTGAGAAGCTTTCCTTAACCCCACACATCTGGATTAGGTGCCTCTTAACCCATAGACTTCTGTAACACCTGTATCTCTCATTCATTATGGTAATTCTCACAATTACATGTCTTTAAAAAATTTATTTATTTTATTTTTGGTTGTTTTCCGTCTTTGTTGCTGCACGCAGGCTTACTCTAGTTGGGGTAAATGGGGTCTACTCTCTATGGCTTCTCTTGTGGCAGAGTACAGGTTCTAGGGCGAGTGGGCTTCAGTAGTTGGGGCACATAGGCTCCAGAGCGCCACCTCAGTAGTCCTGGCACATGGGCTTAATTGCCCCGCTGCATGTGGGAATCTTAGTTCTTGGACCAGGGATCCAACTCGTGTCCCCTGCATTGGCAGGCGGGTTCTTAACCACTGGACCACCATGGTAGTCCCACAATTAACATGTCTTGTAATCACCCCTTTGCTTGTCTATATTCCAAGTGTCTAGCATCTATCCTTTTCTCCAACAGTTTCTCAAACCACTCCCCACACTACTCTCATTTCTATTTTTTTATGCTTAAGGAACCTTGAGTTGCTTATAATTTTGTGGTGCCTTCCATATTGTTCATCACCTATGTACCTTGCTCAATTTCTCCCCTCTAACCAAGTGCAGATGGGTAATGGGAGGTGAAGATCAGGAGTTTGTGGGTGTAAATTGTTTCAAGAAGATGGTTTGTAAAGAGGAAAAAGTCATAGATACTAGTGGGGTTATCTGGTGGTTCAGTGGTAAAGAATCTGCCTGCATTGCAGGAGACTTGGGTTCGGTCCCTGGGTTGGAAAGATACTCTGGAGAAGGAAATGGTTACCCACTCCAATATTTTTGCCTGGAGAATTTCATGTGGGCTACAGTCTATGGGGTCTCAAAGAGTTGGACATGACTGAGTGACTGATGCTTTCACTTTTTTTCACGGGGGAGGAGGGACATACCATGAGAGGAGGAAGAAGGAAGAGAGATTAAAATGCAACACGAAGGGGAGTCAAACCTCATTGCTCAAAATCAGGAGATTCCATCTGTGCCAGGGATTAAGCCAGCATTTGGAGAGAATGTGAGATTGCTGAGGGCCAGGAAACAGGGGAACGTTAGATGACAGCAGAAGGAGAACTTCAAAGTCAATATGAGTAGACAGAGGACAGAGACCTGGACCCTTATTTCAGAACAAGTCAGAAAGCTAGATCAAGGAGGCAAGTGCAGGAGGCCCTTAAATAGGGCCAGGTTCAGTCCTCAGGGAAGCTGCCTTTCTGACTCAGGCCTTGTCCTGTCAAGGTTGTCAGTTTTCTGTTTTTTGGTGCCTGCCTGCCTGTGTGTGTGTGTGTGTGTGTATGTGTGCGCGCGCGCGTGCATGCATGCATGCATGCACATGTGTGTCTTGCAGGGGGTGCTGGTCCACCTTGCTTGACTCTTGTGGCTTAGAACAATCTACCTTTGCCTTGGAGAAGTTTGAGCCACCCATGCTACTGCTCAAGGTGGGCACATGATCCTTCTTTCAATATTCTATATCACAGTTGAGATAAGAGGGGAATGTTTAAATAAACAATACATCAGTAAATATGCAAGGGAGAGAATGCAAGAGAAAAGCACATAGTGTCGAATGCACAGCCAAATAACCTGCTTGATAAGGTAGGGCTTATTCCAGGTAGCCTGAAGGTCCACAAAACATCAACACTTTCCCTGGGGAGGCCAGTGTTCATGCACGTGGTCAGGAACACACTCTGCCTCCACAGCCCTGACCCTGACACACATGCAGCTGGGATCGAGAGCTAGGAGGGAAACCAGTCATTTACTCCTTGGGGAGCCTGCTGGCCCAGTGGCTTAATCTCTCCCCTGTGACTGTGTGGGTTGCCTCCTCCCCTCACCTTTCAAGGCCTTCTTTTCTCTGCATTTCTGTGATGTGCAGATATGCCTCTCTGCTGAGCTCCTGCCCACACACTCCCTGCCCACATCGAAAGTCCTTCCCTTGGCATGATTAAACAAAGAGGCAATGAGCTGAGAAGACAGACAGGCAAGAACCAGAGCATGTAGGGATGTTGGGCAGAGGAAAGAAACCAAGGGAAGGACCAGCCTTCCAGAGCCTGGGGCTTATGCTGTGGGGAGCAGAGCGTACACTGGGGACTGGCTCCCACTGGAAGGTTACATGTGGCTTCAGATGTGGGCTTTCACAGGTAGGCTACAGGGTCCTGGAGACCCCAGGTCAGGGCCTTACTTGAGGGCTAAAAGGGCCATAGGAAGGCTCACCCGGGAGGTTAAACAGAGAAGGCGTCTAGGAATACATTCGTGCCTCTGGGGCCCTGTGAGACCTGCTGGTGGAGGGCACGGCTGAGGACAACAAGCCAAGGTACTGAAAATGGAAAAGCAGTGGCAGACACAGAGAGGGTCCATGCATCCTGGGTGAAAAGCACAAGAGTTTTCAAACTGGGAGACGGCAGTTCTGAATGATCCCAGCCATTCCATGTGTTGCCCTCAACAGGTATTCATACCTTGGGCTCTGATTTAGCATAACTTCCTCAGTAATGTCTTTCAGCCGCACCACTGCTGTCTTCGCTAGAAAATTTGAATAAGGTTTTTCTTAAATCAGTCAAGACTCGGATTTTAAGATTCCATTTCTCCCTGGGTAATTCTCCCAGCTGTGCAAGGAAAGCACTCCTGAGGCCTGGGAGGGAGCTGGGAGGAGAGAGAAAGAAAGCGCTTCGCCCTCTGCTGGCCAGATTTAGCATTGCCAGCACAGCCCCTAGGCCCAAGGCCAAGGAGGGCTGCGAGGACCCTCAAAGGCATATTCTTACCTGCTGCGGCGGCTGCTGCTGCTAAATCGCTTCAGTCGTGGCCCACTCTGTGCGACCCCATAGATGGCAGCCCACCAGACTCCCCCGACCCTGGGATTCTCCAGGCAAGAACATTGGAGTGGATTGCCATTTCCTTCTCCAATGCATCAAAGTGAAAAGTCAAAGTGAAGTCGCTCAGTCGCGTCTGACTCTTTGCGACCCCATGGACTGCAGCCAGTATACTAGGCTCCTCCGTCCATGGGATTTTCCAGGCAAGAGTACTGGAGTGGGTTGCCATTGCCTGCTCCCATTCTTACCTGCTAGAGCGGTAAGAATAATGGTCTTAACTATTATTCATTGTTAAGCAGTTGCTTTCTGTCAGGCACTGATAGACAGTTTACATTCATAATCTCATTTACATTTTAATTCTCCAAGCATTTCTTTCAATTTTCTTTCAATTTTGTAGGAGGCTGAATCCCCCAGCTACTAAGTGATGTTTCAGAACTACCATCTGACTCTGATTGACTATCAGCACATTTTGGCCCCAAACTCTTATTTTTTGTGCTTTTAGGCCAGGCTAATACCTGCACTGACTTGGGCTATGCCCTGACCCAAGTTTCAACCCAGCTTGATCATCTACCTCTGATCCAAGCCTCAAGCCAAACCCTAGCTTCACCTGCAAGCTGGGATCCACCCACCTGTCCTCCTGCTCCTGGCTCCTAGTAAAAGAAAATTCAGATCTTCCCTGGATTGGATGGCCAGACTCCCTGTGAATCTGATTTCCTCCCAAGCTGGCTACTTTATTTCCATCTGTCTTTGCCATTAGCAGTCAAACCCTCAGTAAGAAAAAGGTGAAGCAGGGTGGGCTGAAGAAACTCCTGTGGGGAAATGGCTAATTGGGAACACTGAGGAGGAATGTACATCCCAAATCTTAGCCAGGCCAAGGTGTTCTGAGGTTAGTGACCCAGCAAGGGAAATGGGTCCTACAGAGGTGGGGATGGAGGTGGGGTGGGAAGAGCTAAGCCAGAAGCAGCTGAGCTATCAGCAGAAGGGCCCAGTTTTGAAACCCCTTAAGGAATCTGGTCGTGACTCCGGAACTCCTCCCACAGCTGCATGCATGAGGGCAGACAGCTGGAACTAACAGCTCTTCTCCAGAACAGTGGGTGGTCCCTTGTCTAGGTATGTAGCCTTGAGATCACACTTCAGCACACTGGCTTGCTGGTGATTCACAGGCGCCGCTCTGCACCATGACTAGCTCCCTCTCCCCTGGTTACTACCTGGTTACCACCGTTATAGCCTGCAACAGTCATTCTCAAGAAAAGGAGGAGCTTGCCTGGCCTTGGCCTCAAGCTGAGGCAGTTCCATTTCTTAACTCCCTAGAAGAAACAGACAAACCTAGGTTTCATTCCATGTGATTTAGGAGCCCTGTGTTACTGGACAAATTACCTAATCTCCCAGAGCCTTTGTTTCCTCATTTCAAAATGGGGAAATAATACCATGTTTCTCATAGTTATAAAGATTAGCTGAGACAATGCACTTAGCCCAGGACCTGGCATAAACAGCTTTACAATTTTGTTGCTGTTGCTTAGTCACTAAGTTGTGTCTGACTTTTTGTGACCCATGGACTGTAGCCTGCCATGCTCCTCCATCCATAGGATTTCCCAGGCAAGAATACTAGAGTGGGTTGCCATTTCCTTCTCTAGGGAATCTTCTTGATCCCGGGATTGAACTTGATCCCAGGAATCTTCTTGATCCCGGGAATCTCCTGCAATTCTCCTGCATTACAGGCAGATTCTTTACTGCTGAGTCACTGGGTAAGTCCAACTTTACAAAATCCTATGTAATTTTTTTAGCTGCTCTGTGGGCTTCAGTTTCCTATTTAGAAAAATTAACATAAAGCAATGTAAGTTTCCTAATATTGCTATAAGAACCAAATGAGATAATTTACATATAGCAGTTAAAAATGACTGCATTTGTGCTCAGGCAGTCATGTTTGACTCTTTATGACCCTATGGACTGTAACCTGCCAGGCTCCTCTGTCCATGAGATTCTTCTGGCAAGAATACTGGAGTGCATTGCCATTTCCTCCTCCAAGGGATCTTCCCCACCCAGGGATCAAACTCGTGTCTCCCAAGTCTCCTGCATTGGCAGTCGATTCTTTACCACTAGTGTCATAACTGTGTGTAAAAAATTGGATTTTTCCTTAATTCTCTAAATTAGACAATTGTCATCTAAACATTTAACCACCTATCTTACTGAAAGATTTAATCTCCCTGTGTTTTGTGACTTTCTTTCCATTCTCTCGTCCTCCAAATTTAGGGTCTTATAAAAATATCTGTGGATTTTATGTTGGACAGAGTATCTGGAGACCAGGAGGCTCTGTGGCAGTCGGACCATGTTGGTAATGCAGGTCTGCACCTCATTCACTCAAGCCTGAGCTCCCTCTAGTGGATGCTGCTTTGAGACTCCAGTATGCCCTGGGGCAAAGTGATCTTCCTGCAGTTTCCAAAGATTTGATCCTTAGAGTTCCTTCTAAGCCTGGGCTGAAAGTGTGGTCCAGGCTGCTTTCCTTCCCAGTAGCCCTGTGATAGGTAGAATTTTGGCTCCCATTATCTTTGCCCTCTGGTGTTATTTCTGTGATTATGGCGAAAAGGGACTTTACAGATATAATTAAGGTTAATAACCTGCTGACCTTAATTAAAATATTGAGATTATTTTGGATTATCTGGGTGAGCCTAATCTAATCATATGAACCTAAAAAGCAGAGGTCTCTCTCAGTCTTAGAAGCAGGAGTAAGAGATTTGGAGAATGAGAAAGACTTAACATGCCTTTAGTGGCCTGAAGATAAAGGGGCCATGTGTCAAGGAAATAAAGATCTCAGTTCCACGAACAAAAGACACTGAATTCTTCGAATAACCTGAATGATCTTGGAAGCAGACTCTTCCCAGAGACTTCAGATAACAGCCCAGCCCAACTGACACCTTGATTTTGGTTTTGGGAGGCCCAGTTGAGCCAGAGGACCCAGTTAAGCCACACTATGCTCAGATTTCTGACTCAGAATTGTGAGATAATTAATGACTACTGTTTTAAGCTATTTGTGGCAATATGTTACTTCAATAAAAGAAAACTAATATAATGTTCAAGAATCCCATTTCTTTCCTTAGTCTTAGAGAATCTCCTTCCTCAGAAGTACAGACACTTCTGCTTTTTCAACTCTAAGCCATCACAGACAGCTGGGCACAATTCACCCTTAGGTGAATTTTTTGTGAAAACCTTGGAGCCTTGTTTTTTTTCTTTTTTTATTATAGAATATTGTTATAATTGTTCTGTTGTGTTATTTTTAAATTTATTTTTTTTAATTGAAGAATGATTGCTTTACAGAATTTTGTTGGTTTCTGCCAAACATCAACATGAATCAGTCATAAGTATACATATGTCTCCTCCCTCCTGGGAGCCCTGTTTTTATAAACAAAAGCTAGGGCAGAGAGTTTCTGAACATTTCTGTTTTGACACTGCAATTTGAAAAGCTTTAAGTCTAGGGGATACAAAACTTTAGGTACTTTTTTACGATGAGAGGAGGGATAAAATGAACAAAACCCAAATGAATACCTCTGTGAAGTTTCCTGCCACATATATAAATGCTTAGCCTAGCAATTGACATACAGTAAATTACACTCTTTGGACTAAAAGATTGTTTTTGTTGATGTTTTGTTGTTGTGATTCCAGGAACTTAAAATTGTGTTCCCTGCTGCCCATCCTGGCTCAATTCTATCCAACTTGTTCCCTAATTGTCAAAATGCTGTTTCCCACACAGGAGGGGTGTCAGTCTGCAACTAGAGGGCCTCAACAAGGGCCTATTCAAGATGTCTTGTGGTATAGTTGCTCCACCATCTTCCCATCCTGGAAAAGCGGAGACACCAAAATGCACAGCTGACTCCAGAATTTTGCTCCTGCTTCTAGGATAGGCAAGATGGCCAGTTATCACCCTCCTTGTGCTCAGAATTCTGCCAGGTGGCAGAAGCCACCTGTTCTAGGAGAGCCTTCTCTTGGGACAAGTATGTACATTATAAATGAAAAGCTTATTTTTAGCACCCTGAATCCATCAGAGACCACCAAAGTGGCCTTCATTACCCATTCTAGCTCAGCATGACTGGAGGGCAGAGATGGTAGGAAAACCTCTTGAGAAACTGACACATCTTCCTCCAAAATTGGATCTTTGCCTGCTTCAACTCTCATCTCTGTTTGCCAAATAAATATTTAGGTACCTAAAACCTGGCAGAGTTTTAGCTCTGAGGACCCAGCAATAATCAAGAGACCCCATGCCAGCCCTATGGTTCTCATAATCGGTGAGGAGGATATCACAAAATAACCACAGATTTTGAAATGATCGAAAGTGCAGTGACCCTCATAATCTCTCCTGACACCTCGGCTCCAGCCTCAGTCTCAGTTTCTGTGCCCATTTGAAGAAGTTTTGTTTCAAGTCCTTCGTGTCTGAGTCCCTCTGTGTCACCTGTATCGTGACCAAAAAGTTGGTCGACGTAGAGGACACCAACACCTCTGGGACTGTCTCCATGACAACACATCAGCATATCCTGCCCTCAGAGCCCTGGAGACCCTACCCTACGTTCGTGTACCACTTATAATAATCATTCTTGATATTCTGTAACTGATTATTCAGCATCTTGAAATCATGAGAAAATTAAAGACCAATGTTGTTTACATTTCCCCTGTGGTCTGACTTTTGTGGGTGCTTAAAAGTCATATTATGAACCTTTCAACCACAAAACCTAAAATCGGGTTTTGCTTCCCACCTAATAGGAGACGTTCTCACCTAAAAACTTGCTACCACTATGAAATAAAAACTTTGTACCCATATTTTCTTCTTGCTCCTTTCTGCCTCCTGAGCAACCCTGGTGCTTCCCCATGTGCTCCTGTATGGCACAGTGTGCTCACTTCCTGTTGGGG
This sequence comes from Bos mutus, assembly GCF_027580195.1. Lineage (NCBI taxonomy): Eukaryota > Metazoa > Chordata > Mammalia > Artiodactyla > Bovidae > Bos > Bos mutus. The sequence goes on along the minus strand of NC_091631.1, from coordinate 33,227,966 downwards.
ACTGTAAGTAATAAATCTTCTTTCAGTGGCATTGATCTCTGAGTATGTCATCACTCAGTCAATGTAATATAAATTTATCAGTTTAATGTTGGTAAATTAAATTCCAAGCACATTTTAAAATACTGCCTGGCACAGCTCACACCCAAAGACTGGCCAGGCCCTGGAGGAGCTAAAATTATGGCAAGGGTGAATATGATTCAGAGATGACATTTGACTCTGCTCCACAGACCCCATAACACCTCTTCTGCCCCAAACCTGCAGACCTTCTTCTAAGTATGTCACAGTTTCTCCAGAACTCCCCAAACACTCATCTCCAGTTGTCCCCAATCATGATACTTTGCTCCACTGAGCCTCCATTCTCCATCCTATGTCTTGGAATGCTGTACAGAGAAGGAGGACTGGATTTCTGCCAGGACCAAGGCCAGCTCTGAGAACCATCATGGTAGGATAGGGCCAGGTTTACAGTCCTGGAAACTATTCTTCCCTTGGAAGAGATCAGTTCTGGGGGTCAGTTCTGAGGGTAAGGTATACCTGGTCCTAGGTTCCAGGGCTGAACTGAAGGAAGGAAAAGGGAGCAGGTATTTACTCTGGCTTACTAAGTAAGATTGAACCCCTCAGAGCTCATGAGGTTGAGGATACAAAACCTGCTGTGAGATGCAATGGTCAGGGTGTATATGTGAATGTGTCTATGAAAACATGTGCATACTTACAGCAGTAAGATACATAAGCTTGCTATACTGTGGCACAATGATTCTTCATTCATCAGTCCTCTCATCTCTTTGAAGCCAGCTACTACACAGCCTGTGCCCCTTGCCCCTGTAACCCAGAATTCAGACAGAATTTATCCTGGCTGGCTCACATTGGCTTTGGTTTTTTTCATCAACCCCATAAATGCTTAGTGAGGAAGCAACACTTTATTGAAGTGCTGTTTGCAGGGTACACTTGTGAACCCCCCATGTGGAGGAGCATTTAAAAGATACCTTGGAACAAGAGGGCTATAGATATGCTTTTGTGTGTTCACAAGTGTGTGCAGATCCATGGACGACATCTGTGTGTATTGATGTGTGACTCTCAGTATACGTGTGTTTATGAGGTGTGTGACTGAATGTACTTATATGGTGTTGGTATAAGACTTATGTAGGTGAGAAAGATGTGTGCTCTGAGAAGGGGAACTCCAGAGCATTTAATATGGATTTCACAGTCTCCTGGTCAGTGTGCATATGTGCAAATAGGTATGTGTGCATGTGTGCTTGTGTGCATGCATGTGTGTGTGTATAGTTCTGGTGAGCAGAGGTTGAATGTATGCTACACTCCTGCATCTCTAGGTGGTACATCTACAGACCCAGTTCACGCCCATCTCTGTAACCCAGCAGACAGGATGGCAGAGTTTCTGCAGGCAGATTTCCCTACAAGTCTGGATTCACTTGGTGGTGGGAGTCCTGGGGATAGACATGGGGTCACTCTAGGCCTGGAGGTCCCTCCTGGCCAGCTCTGCCCTCTCCATCTTTGGACGTTCCCTCCCCAGGTTCGCCCTCGTCATCAGCCTCCATGAGTTCCTCAGGCATTGGCCACTCCCGGGTCTGCCACTCCAGCCGCTCGATGCGATAGGCAATCTTGAGTGCACCGGACTCCAGCTCAGCCAGGAGTCGAGCGAACTTGGTTTGCAGATCATCGAGTTGCTGGTCTAGGCCTCGCAGCCGGGCCTCCGTGGCCTCCTGTAGGGCGATCTCGGCTGCCTCCGCGTTTACATCCAACTTGTTCATTTTGAGCAGGATCTCACGGCCCTTTTCCTCCATAACAGCCTGGGCCTGCGGGTACTCGCTCAGCACTTCCCGCAGGTCCTCCTTGCTCAGGCAGAACAGGTCCGAATAACCTAGACTCTTGATGTTGGCTGTGCGGCGATTCCCAGACATGTTCCCTGTGGCCGAGGAGCAGACAGGTGGGAGGACAGTTAGTCAGGGTGGGTGTGAGGGGGTATTTTCCGTCTGAACCCGGACCCCCACCTCCACATTTGTGCTTCTGAGCCTCTCTTTCTGTCTCATTAATTCTTTCATTCTGTAATGTACTGGGTGGGGACTAGGCTGTGTGCTGAGTGGGTATCAGTGACTTGCCTCCAAGAGTTCAGTCTAGAGGAGATAGACATTTGATGGAATAGTTACCTAACAGCACAGTCAATGCAGTGTAGATGAGCATCTGGTACTGTGGGAAGACAGGCAAAGAGCCCCAGACAAGCTTTAAGGCAGAGAATTCAGGGAAGCCTGGAGGAACTGATGCCTAGACTGAGTGGGAGGTAACCAGGGGAGGCGGGGAGGGCAACTAGGCAGAGGGAGGAGCATGAGCAGAGGGAAGGAGGTAGGAAAGAGTTGGGTGGTTACAGAGTACAGCAGGCATGGCAGAGAGGCCAGAGTGCAGCGTGTGAGGAGCTGGGGAGAGATGGAGAGAGCCAGGTCAAGGCCCACAGCCCTGGCAAGGAGTCTAGACCTTAGCTAAAGGACAGAAACTACTGAACTATTTTTAGCAGGGGAACTGTATGGTATCATTTGCATTTTAGAAAGCTAATGGTGGGTGGCTGGTGGGAAGATAGGTTCTGAATGCTGCGGAGTCTCAAAGCTAGAAGGACCTTAGAAAGGGCAAGGGAGCCACCATTTGTTGAACTCTTGCCACGTGCCAGGCCCCGCACTGGGAGCCTCACCCATACAGCTCATTTAATTCTTACAAATAACTCTATGGGTTTTGAATATCACCCCTCTTGGGTAGGTGAGGAAACTGAGGCCTAAAAGAGGTAAGTGATTTGTCCAAAGTCAGGTAGATAGGCCAACTGCATACCAGATACAGGGCTTGAGGGGGTCCTTGGCTGACAAGTGTGAGACCTTTAAGACAACTAGAGAGTGGGATCCCCAGGCTGAGAGCACATTCTAGTCTTCGTCAGTGACAGCGTGCTTACCCCTTTTAAGTTTTTCCCATCTCCTGTGGCCTTGGTGTCTTTACCTGTGCTGTCCTCCTTCACAGGCTGATAAGAAGAATAAATGAGCCGGTGTACAGTACCTAGCCTGGACTGGAGTTGATGGAGTAAACCGAAGTTTATTCCTTCTACCTCTCTTTCCATTTGGCTATGAGAAAGCTCTTTCTCATATTGACTTCAAGTGTGTATACTTATCACCCATGTCAGCTTGGACAAGTTCCCCAAATTCTCTGTGCTCCAATTTCCTTGCCTTTAAACTGTGAATAATAGTACCTACTTTATAGAACTGCTGTGAGAATTAAATGAATTGGTACACATGAAGAACTTTGAACAGGGCATGTAGTAAGCATGTAGAGACTATTAGCCATTATTATTACTAATTGCTATTATCTTGGCACTTTTCACTGATCTGTTGGTGCTTTGGGTGAATACTCACAGAGCAAGTCTGCTCTCTCTTCCAAGGACCCAACCTTCTCATGGACGTTGACTCAGCCTCTTCTCAGGGAAGAGACCCTCTGTGTCCTGCCTCTCTCTTGAGCCCTCTAGTGACTCAGGCAAGGGCCAGCTGTCCTTAATCTGTGGGCCCTGAAGTGCCATCTGGTCTCAGCACAGGGTTCTGCTGTCCCCCTTCCCCTCCTGTAGTCCAGTCTCCAGAACAAATGCTGAGGTGCCCACCTTTGATGTTGATGATGCTGATCTCCCCAAAGTAGAGCCCTGCACCAAGCACAGCATACTGGGTGACACCATCGTCCGCCACCACGGCCAGCTGACCCTCTCGGATGATGTACATCTCTCGGCCAATGTCCCCTTTGCGGCAGACATATTCACCCGGCGAGTAGGTCTGGGGCTGCAGCTTCAGCACCAGCTCCTCCAGCAGGCTGGCCTCACAGTTTTGGAAGATCTGTACCCGGCTCAGGGTAGGCAGGTGCACAGACACGGCCACTTCTGCCCGCAACCGCTCGGGCAAGTGCTGTAAGATGGCTACCTCATTGGTCATCTTCTTGTTGATCTGCAGGTGCTGGTACCTGGGGGGAATGGTAGTAGCAGTCCTCACCAGCCCCTTACGTGCCTCCCTCTCCATTTTCCATCAGGGTTCTCGGCTCAGCTTCAGCCAAGAACCCAACCACACTGAGCTCTCACAAGGGTCATACGAATACTTGACAGTTGGTTGATAAATATCTTAGTCCACTATCTCCTAGTCACAGACATATTTTGACCTCTTCTCTCCCATCCAGGGCCTGGAAGCCTTTACACAGTGGACAGAGCCTTAATTCCCGTCAGGCTTTACCCACCCACCATTCCATGATGTCTTGTACCGTTCCACTAAAAATATCTACTTCAGTCACCAAGCCCCATCTTCTTTAGAGGTCTTCTGTTCTATGTCCCTAACTTGGTGACACTTCCCCTTGTTCACCCTACAGTATGGACTCCATGACAGAGTCAACCATCTTGTTGTTGGTCATCCTCTGAGGAGTATTGCTCTTACCTCTTACACCTTCCAGGACCTTCTGAGTTCTACCAGGTGGTGGCAGTTCCCATTCCCTGGGTTCTGTGTTAGCTTTCCTTGTGTATGATTTCATCTCCCTGTCAATCTCTTACCCAACCCCTTTCCTTAAGTCCATACCCAGTTAATGGAGGACATCCTTTTCCAAGTTCCACCCAGTGAACCCCCCAATGAATACCACATCCTAAGTGCCCTGCCTGACCCACCAGGCAGTAAGAACCCAGCTACCTTCCTCAGAGTCTATCCTACACACCTCTTCCTGTCCTGGTCTGGAACCCCAGTATCCTCACCAGTCAATGACTCTCCGCTCCAGCCGGTGGTTGACATGATGCAGCTTCATGTACTTCTTCACCAGCGCGTGGTCTGGGTAGAAGGCTGCATCTGCTGTGTTCATGTTGTAGATGACAGAGCTCATGCTACCCATGATGGTGGCGAAACCCATGACTGCCAGCAGGAAGTCACCCACCATGAAGAGGTACTCCTCCTCCTGGGCTGGCAGCGGTGTGTCGCCCACAGTGGTCAGGATTAGCGTGGAGAAGTAAAAGCTGTAGAGGTACTGGCGCCGCAGCCGCTCAAAGCCCGGCTGTGCAGGGTCGGGGTACACCCAGACGTCACGCCCGAAGCCCAGGTACCGGGACAGGGCAAAGTAGAGGCAGCTGTTCCAATGGATCACCACAAAAATGTAAAGCATCAGCTTGGCGATGCGGAAGGCGTTCGGGTAAGCTGTGCGGGTCTCCATGCGGTCAAAGGCCTCAAAGAGGCGGGGCACTCGCAGAAAGCGGTTTAGCCTCAGCGTGGGTGTGTGTGGACCCAGACTCACGTAGGCAACATCCGTGGGCAACAGGGAAACCAGGTCCAAGAAGAAGCTCCAGGTGCGAACGTAGCGACTCGAGATCCTACCTTTGTCCACCACCAGGATGCCCTGTTCCAAGAATCCTGGTGGGGAAGGGGGCTCAGTCGTGGGTGGGGTCAGGTATGGGGCGGAGTCGGGGCACCTTCCTGCTTCCGGGTACAGTAATGAGGTTGAGGGTGGGTAGGCCAGGGCAGCACAGGGAGACAGTTACAGGGACAGGATGGGTTGGGCCTAACACTGCTCCAGGGTTTCTGGGGTGAGCACTGGGGTATTGTAAACACAGACATGTGACAGTGCTATGAGGGAGGGGGTCACTTTCTTGTTACTAAGAGGCTCTCCTTAGGAAGGGAACATGGAAGGAAGGTCAGTCCTGAGACTCACTGACCAGTGTGGAAGCGCACCACGATGTCCAGGAGGTAGAACAGGTCACTCGTGTAGTCCAGCACTAACCAGGCCACCAGATAACCATGCTGCAAGTCGGGGAAGCAGGCTCTGCGTGGTAGGGACAGAAGGGATTGGCTTAAGGGATCCTTCTGTGTGTGAGGTATTGTCCCCAAGCCGCTGAGCACTAAACCTGGGCCCTTGCATTGGCGCCGCCCTCACACACACCAGCCCCGAGCAAGGGCCCGCCCTCTTCCTGGGCCTCATTCTTTATCCCTGGTCTCTGCTTAGGGCCCTTCCCATAGCGGCAAACCTGCACACCACGATGATGAGGTTATACATTACTGGGAAGACCATTGTGTTCAGCCACCAGTAGTAGTAATCTCCAGATGGGTCCAGGACTGGCAGAGACTTCCTGTGGGCAAAAGAAGTCGGGTTTCAATTATCCATGGTTCGCTGTTGCCCTTGCCACCTGGTGCAGCAAGGAGGGATCAGGCTCCATCTGGTGAGGCAGACAGATAGACAGAGGGGACCAGGATTTCTCACCTGGCTTTGGTCAGGACAGAAGGGCTGGACTCTGTCGTCTTCACTTTGCTGTCCTGGCTCATGGTTCTGTGGCCTGCTGCCTGGGGATGAGATATCCAGGGCCTCTGCCTGCAGGTGGTTTCAGGAAGTGGGGGCTAGAGCCTGCCTTTCCAGAAGAAGCTGCCCTTGGTCTCCAGCTGCAATTCCTCCCTCTTTGGCTGCTGAAGCTCTTAGCAACGCCACCAGAGCCAGCCGCTACCAAAGTGGTGGAACCTGTGTGGCTCCAGCACTCCACCCTGTCTCCTAGGGCTCGGGTTTACACCTATCCAACTAAACATCTCTAATGAGGTCCTTGGAGACGGTGGGGGTGTATGCCTCAGAGGTAAGGCTAAACCTTGTCTCCCTCCACCTTCCTCAAAGCTGAACTACATAAGGGCTTTCTAGTGGGGAGACTTGGTTGCCTGTGTAGGTTTAGGAATTCATTGTTTTACCTTGTGCAAATTCCCAGCTTGAACCTCATTTTTTATTCTTTTAACATCTATGTACTGTCAGATATGTCAGGTATCAGGTGCTGAACTAGTCTCCAGGGACAGAGAATGCCTTTCATATCAATGTGAGCTCTCGTTCCATTACTTGCACCCTTGTCTACGTCCTTCCTGCTGCATGAGTGTGATGGGGGCCATCCTGTGGCATTTTGGTCCTCATCCCCCTCCTGTTACCTCTTGTGCCTGATCTCACCAGTTATTTCCTGTGTTTTCTAAATCCTTAACCTCTTCCAGTTTTCCCTTTCTATGAGCAGGCTTAAACTTCCCATACCAGAAAATAATTTTAAAAAATCCTAAAAATTCTCCCTCAACTTGATGTCCCTTTCACTAATATCATCTTTCTCAAAAAGTCATAATCAAAACACCTGCTATGTGCCACGTCAAAATTATGCAAAGTATTGGGGATGAAAGATGAATGAAACACATTCCTTGTCCTCCATAAACTCGAAGTCTAGTGGGGGAAGCGGCAGGTAGATAGGCAATTATATATTAGTCTGATGAGTACTCAATTAGGTGGGTACACAGAGAGTTATTATAGTGCATAGGAAAGGTCCCAATTGAGACTGGGTTCTGTAGGATGAATAGGAGTTAGTTAAGTGTAGAGATGGAAGAGTGAAGAGCGCTACAGGAAAGGCACAGAGATTTCAAAAAGCATAGGTGACTAGGGGAACGTCAATTGGTTTCTGTAGCGAATCTGAGAGCCTAGTGGTGAAAGATGAGGCTGAATGGTTGACAGAAGACAGCTCAGGGAGAGCTTTGTCAGCCATGTTATAAAACTAATAGCTTATCTAAAGCAATGGAGAATTCATGAAATGTTTTGCACAGTTAAGTGATATGGCTAGATTTGTGTTTTCAGATAGTGTCTTGGAAGAAACATCTACGGTCTACAACAGTATATTTTATTTTCTTGAAAACTGCTTTTCCCATGACTTGTATTGATACCATAATTTCTTGGTTTTCTGTTTGTTTCTTCTTAGTCTCTTTCATAAGCCCCTCTGCCTATCCCTCCTGTTTTGGTGAGGTTTTCCTGGACTCTGATGGACTCTCTTTCTATCCTCCCAACTCTCTGTGGTCAGTCTGGGTCACCCACAGGATCTCCTTTCCCATTTAATGACTCCCAATAACTCTCTTTGAGCTACAGACCTATCTATACCACTAAGTGTTCACAGGATGTCCCCACTCAGATACTGCACAGTCACCTGTAGCCCATTTGGTCTTTTAACTGAGCTCATTATCTTTCCTATCTGCTCTTTCTCTTATGATCCCTATCACTGGCCTTTCAGCCAAAATACTTAGCACCAGTATTGTTACTATTACAATTGTATAATATTGTATAATATTCTGATACTCCTTCCTTGTGACTGTTTCAGTCAATAGAGTAAAGCAGGAGTGATGTTGTGTGGCTTCTGAGACTAGATCATAAAAGGCCAAGCAGCTTCCTTCTGCTTTTCTTAGAACACTCACTGTCCAGAAGCTGTCTCAGGATGCTGCCTCTTACAACCTGGCTGCCATGTTGTGAGAAGCTCAAGCCACAGGAATAGTCATGTGCCTGTACTTTGACAGTTCCAGCTGAGCTCAGCCTTCAAGTTATCCCAGTTGTCTCAGGCATCAGACATGTGAGTGAAGAAGCCTCCAGATGATTTTAGTCACCAGCCTCAAGTCACCCCCAGGTGTTTGAATTTTCCAGATGAGGTCCCAGACATCAGGGAACAGAGATAAGCCATTCTTGCCCTGTCTTATTCAAATTCCCAGAATCTGTGAGCATAATAAAATGACCAGTGTTTTACCCTACTAAGTTTGAGATGATTTGTTATATAGCATAGTAACCAGAGGACTTTCCTGGTGGCTCAGTGTCAAAGAATCCACCTGCAGTGCAGGAGTCCCAGGAGACGAGGGTTTGATCCCTGGGTCAGGAAGATCCCCTGGAGGAGGGCATGGCAACCCACTCCAGTGTTCTTGCCTGTAGAATCCCATGGACAGAGGAGCCTGGCAAGCTACAGTCTATAGTGTTGCAAAGAGTCAGACATGACTGAAGTGACTTATCATGCACTCAGTGCATAGTAACTAGACCATACATATAGAAAAGTACATATTTCCTAAGTACACAGCTTGATGAATTCCACAGAGTGAACACAGTCATGTAACAGGCACTCACATCAAGAGCCCCACTCTGCCCTCTTCTAGGCAGCGCTTCTCCAAGGGTGATCACTAACCTGACTCTTAATCCTATCATTTAGTTTTTCCTGTGCTTGTATTTGGAGAAGGCAATGGCACTCCACTCCAGTACTCTTGCCTGGAAAATCCCATGGACGGAGGAGCCTAGTGGGCTGCAGTCCATGGGGTTGCTGAGAGTCGGACACGGCTGAGCGATTTCACTTTCACTTTTCACTTTCATGCATTGCAGAAGGAAATGGCAACCCACTCCAGTGTTCTTGCCTGGAGAATCCCAGGGACGGGGGAGCCTGGTGGGCTGCCGTTTATGGGGTCACACAGAGTCGGACACGACTGAAGTGACTTAGCAGTGCTTGTATTTGCTTCCCAGGTGGCTCAGTGGTAAGGAATCTGCCTGCCAATGCAGGAGACATGGATTGGATCCATGGGTTGGGAAGATCCCCTGGAGAAGGAAATGGCAAACCACTTCAGTTTTTAATCTTTCCTCTTACTTTTTCTCATATTCATCCAGTCATCAAGCCCTGGTGACCTAATAACCACGTATCCATTTTTTCTACATCCTTACTATTCCAATTTGGATCTTATCAATCTGATCATAACATTTTTTATGGTTCTCTATTACCCCAAGGATGAAAATCTAAACTCCTTAAGATGGTCTACAAAGCTTGGTCCATGTCTTCGACCTCATCTCACAGTGTTTCCTCTGCATGTTCCCTAGGCTCCAGACAAGCTGTACTAATGATAGTTTTCAGAGTACCTCCCACATTTTGTCCATTCTTTCTTGCCTTGTTATGTGCTGATCCTTTCCGCTGAAACTTCCATTACTTTTTCTTTTTAAATACTTTTTCTTTTGAACTAATTTTAGGCTTACAAAAAAGTTGCAAAAATAGGACAGAAAGTCCTTGTAAACTCCTTACTCGTGTTCCCCTGTTATCATCTTAACTAGAGCACAGTGATCAAATCCAGGGAATTAACATCGATGTAATACTTGCAACTAAACTGCAGACCTTATCTGAAACTTTCATTTCTCAGTCTTACTCTTGCTTGTTTCTAAAGACTGCTCAGACATCATCTTCTCCTAGACGGCTTTCCTAGGCCCCTTTGCTCTTCTTTCCCCTCATTCTCTAAACACTCATAGGACTTGTGTGTGAGGAGTGCTACTCCTCGATGTGTGTTGTTGTGTGATGAGTACTGCTCCTTGATGGCAATTACACTACGTTGCAATTGTCTATAAAGGCTGAGATCCTGAAGGGAAGAGACTGGTTATAATTGACCTGGAATTCTGCCTGACAAGGAGGATCTTACTCCATGTTCCTTGAGAGACTGAAAACGATAGTGCTCAAGGTATCAAAAGGCAGCAGGTGTTGGCGAGCCAACGCAGGGCAGTCATCGCCTGGGTCCTATCCAAGCCCGCAGGTGGTGCAAGAAATGAGCTAGACCACTCGCTGTCTGCCTTCTCTAAGGCTCTGCTTTTCCGCAGGTCTGGCTCACCTGCTAACTCCTCCCCTTAGACCTACCCCCCAGTGTTAGCTCCACCCCCTCCACGCCTCCTCTTCCTCTGTAAGCTCCTTTAGGACCTGTGACCCCGCCCCTACCACGTTTGTCACTCTTTCATCCGGATCTCTGTCCTAAGCCCCGCCCTCCGGCCTTTCCCTGCCTCTTTTAGTCACGTCGCTCTTTAGGTCCCGCCTTCTGCCCTCTGGTTTGACCTTTCCTCCTCAGGCTCCGCCTCCACCCCGCGGGCCTCCTCCTCCCCAGAGGTCTTCCCCTGTGACAAGCGGGAGTCCTTCAGAAAGGCGGGGTTTGCAAGTGCGAGGGGGCGGAACCTGGGGGGAAGAGGCGGTATTCCTTGCTCGGAATGCCGTCGGCGACCCCGCCCCTGCGCTCGGCCGTTGCCAGGAAACAAGCATCGACGCTCTGGCTTTGGCCCTGTCCAGCCAATGAGCTGGCACGCCGCTGCCCAGCGGTGCGTCGCTGGGCGGTTACGTGTGGTGCGCGGGGGCGCGAGTTGCGTGTGGCGCGGGGCGGGGCGCGGCTGGTGCGCCTGAGGAGCGATGGCGGCCTGAACTCACCTAGCACCGCGGTGGCGACCGGGCCTGGTCAGGGTCGGGGTTCTGTGAGTGAACACTAAGTAAGGGCCAGAGGGCCCGGAGAGGCGCGAGAGGGGATGAGGGACTGGGGAATGACGGCACCGGGTTTGGTGACTGCCCTCCTTGTGAGGGGACAGGGTGAGGGGCTGGAATGTGGTGAGGGGCCGGGTGTGAGTGTCTAAGGTTGGGGAGCAAGATTAGAGCCTCGGGTGAGTGGGCAAGTAAGGAGCTGGGTTGTATGAAGGGCCGGGATGCTTTCTGAGGGGCCAAGTGAAAGGGACTTGTGAACACGGTTTAGTGAGGAGCTGGGGCTCCTGTGGGCAGGAGTGAGGGACAGCCCTGGCTAGACCAGAGTGAGGAGGGGTTGAGGCCTGTGCTGGGAGGGAGAATAGAGAGGGCTGAGGCGGGAACATGCTGATAGCTGGTGAATCAGGAGGGAGCTGAGGGCAGGGCATGGAGGGAGGAACGAGGATTGTGAGACCTAGATAAAGATGAGAGGTCGGTTCTGAATGGAGTGTCCTGCCCAGTGAGAGCAGTAGTTTTAGGTTGAGTTAGGATAGCTTGGGTGGAAATGTGCACTTCGCTCTTCTGCTTCATAGGCTCTACATATTCTGGAGGATCGAAACATGAAGATGTCATGGACAATAGTAACAATGATAATGAAAATAATTTTTGAGACTTACTCTTTAACAGAGTCATCGTTGGAATTCCTCATTTCCTCAAGTTATTTCTTGGGACTGAAGACTTGGCGATGTTCCCTCTCATAGAGATTTTTTTTGGCTATGACTGCCTGTGTTTGTTTCCTCTTCACCTGATTCTGGGCAACCTTACTCCACTGCTGCTCCTTATCTGTGCTGAGCTGTGGGGCTTTGACGGTTGCCTTCTATATTGGACTAGCTGCTTAAAGTTGCTAATTCTACTTTCATGAAAATAATATGGCTTGTTACATACAACGCTGTATTTAGACTTCCAAACAGGATGACTTACAGTTAAATTAAAACTAATTTATGTACAGTAAAGTACTCATATTTAAAATGTACATGTTTGATGAGTTCTGACATATGTTTACATCTGTGAAACCATCACCATTTTCAAGATACTGAACATTTCTACCACCCTCAAAAGTTTTTCTCTTATCCCTTTGAAATCATTCCTCCCTTCACGACATGTTAATTGGTTCAGTTTATTAGCGTTTTACAGGTCCCATGTTCCCTGCCAACCCACATGCACATAAAAATTTTGAATGTTGTAGAAAGCTGGGTTGGCAGTCAGATAATTGCCACTTCCATACTATTAAAATTCCCTCTCTACTGACAGTCTGCCACAGAGCAGATACCTTCCCAACCTCAGGAAGAGGTTCATCTTCCCAAAACAGACCATTCTCTGAGAATTAGGAGCAGCCCAAGTCCCCATTCCATTCAAGAATCTGAGCCTCAGAAACAACCGTCCTGTGGTGTTTTCATTGCTTCTCTCTGAAGACCTAGCAGATTTTCATGGTAGTGGAACCCTTGGCAATCTTACCTAGACAGAACCCTTAAAACTTACATGTATAATGAAAGAGTTTTAGGGCAGTGATTCCTAAACGTTGGGTTAAAAACAGTGCCAGTCCATGGTTAAGTTTTTATCTATTCAAGGTGGAAGGAGAGAAATAAAAACATATGGAACATGAGTTTTCCATAAAGATAAATTTATTCTTAGATTATCATTCCTATTCTTCTAGTGTTTAAGTGCTCTCTCACTGATGAAGTAGTGGTGACAGTAATTGATGGGTTTTAAAAAACTGATCTATTTGTCAAAATAAAAAGTAATGATCCTATTTTAAAAACTTTAAAATCTATGTCCACTGGATCATGAAATTCAGAAATTTAGAGGGATGGTGTGGCTGCTGTATTATGTTGAGGAAGCATGCTGCACATGCTTCCTCAGAATTACTGTTTGATATGGATTGCATAGTGATCTCAGGTTTTGCTGGAATTATATAGTTACCCTGTGAAGTATGTAAGGGCAGGAATTCTTATTTTATAGATGGAGAATCAAACTGGGGAGCCAGAGATCACAGTGATAAAGTGGCAAAGTCTGGACTCCAGATTTGGTCTCATGAGGGTGACTTGGGGTGGAAAATAGTTTGTAACATAGAGTGAAGGTGATGTGGCATAAAAAGCATGTGATTTATAAGAAGAGTTGTGATGACATGGAGGACATTATACTGGCAAAATAAATTTTTAAAAGATTTGTAGTTGTTCTGTTTCCAAAAGAGGTTAAAGAGACTTTGTGGGTGACATAGGTTTGAAGGTTTTGTTTAATAATGTGGCAAAAACAGGAACAGTTGTCCATAATACCTGGGTCACATTGCGATAATGGTAGGTCAATCAAGTTGTATGTCAGAGGGTTCTTAGGGACTGTGCATTCTTGATCGTCTGGAGAAAGCACTAGGTTGGTAAGCTTACTGTTTGCTATACTGAATCTCTGTTGAATTGTAGTGCTTTAAGTGTAATGGATTTTGCTTTATGATATATAGCTGAATGATAGATCTGAGAAAATGAAACATAGATGAGGATGATGATGTAGTGCTGGGGTCCAGCCCCGTCTGATCCAGGGTATTCGAAGGAGAGACGGCATCGGCGATCATCAGGAAACAATAGATCAATTAAGCGTTAATTAAAGATATAAAGAGTGGTTAAATAAGGATAGCTCAGTGAGGAAATTCAGTGGAGAAAAGCGGCTGAAATAAGGATAGCTCAGTGAGGAAATTCAGTGGAGAAAAGAGGCTGAAATAATTCAGCCACAAGGTGAGAGAAAGAACGACATGGGGAGACCAAGTTTCAGTGAACAAGGCCTGCACTTTATTTTCCGAAGTAGTTTTTATACCTTAAGTTATGCATAGAGGATAATGGGGGAAGGGGTAGAGTCATGCAGTAAGCCAGGCTTTCTTCCTGCAAACTTATCATATGCAAAAGTTTAGGTGATTTGCATCATCTTCTGGCCTGGAGGCCTGTTAACATTTTAAGACCCTTTCTTCAGAAAACTTATTTTTCTCTAAAGGTGATTAGGCAGGCGCCACCCTCCAAAAGCATTAAAGTTGCATTCCTATAGGGCAAAGGTGTGGTGGGCTACAACAAAAAAGAATTAACTCAAGGGTCCAAGGTTACAAACATTAAAGCTACTATTTACACCAGTTATATTAATCAATACACTGCCATGGACACAGCAGGTAAGGGATATGGAGACTTAGCAGCAAACATTGGCCCAACAAGTGAAAAACCCTTCACCAATAAAATTTCTAATCAATCTTTTAACTGCTCAAAGGACTCTGTATTTAGACAGTTTAGAACATCTCATGCCTCTCACAGTTGGGAGGCTCTGAGCAGTCACATGTGGCCGGAAAAACCTATTCAGGCAGGCTAGAGGATTTCCAAAGGAGTTTGTAGGTTGAAACACTGTCACACCCAGGAACTTTATTAACTGGAGCTGTAAGTTAACTCTTTTTTTCAGAGAGAGGTAGTGGGGGACAGCCCCCCGTAAAGTCAGAGGTGTGTGAGAGCACAAAGCAGAAAGTAGGCAGACTCTGGTTTGGGGGATAGATGCTCGAGAATTTCCAGGGGTACTCCTGAGGCTCGATCCCACCTTTGCGTATGCCAAGCCTCCTTCCTCCTGACCTTTGCCACGGGCGGAGTTCCTCACACTGGCTCCTGGCGGTGATAGACTTCCAGTTGAGCTATTCCAGATCCTGAAAGATTATGCTGTGAAAGTGCTGCACTCAATATGCAATATGCAATATGCACTCAATATGCAATATGCCGGCTCCCGCCAATGTAGAGATAGAAACATGTTTGGAGTGCTGTGTGTAACCATTTATTCCACCTCTGCTGTGTGCCAGCACTCTGCTAAGTGCTGGGAGGACAAATTCATTCATTTATGAATTCATTTATTCATTCAGCAGATACTTCAGCATATAGTCTGCCCTTACGATGCTCACATTTTATGAGATAACAAGATGTCAATAAATAAGACCTGGTCCTCTGTATCCTCAGGGAATTTGCAATCTGATTGGGAGAGGTGGACACATGAAAAGATAATTTCAATTTAGAGAGAGAATGTGAAATGTAAAAGTATATCATAATTAGATGATTACTTCTCTGTATCTAGTCTTAGTTTCTCTCTATGTTCCGGTCATTTTACTCAGTGATCTCCTGTATATGTTCACAGGTATCATAGTTAACATGTTCAAAACAGGACTCATTGTCTTTGCTTTGAATGTCTTCTTTTCTACCATATGGTATATAGCAGTCCAGGCAAGGACTTCAGTGTCATCTTCCATCTTTCTGCTCCTTTACCCCCTGTATGTAGTCAATCACTAAAATCTTAATACATTTCCTTTTATAGTCTCTCTGTTTGCTTCATCTTTTCTGTTATAGCTTCACAATTAAGGCTTTAGTTTACTTCCTTCTTGTCTCTTATCTGGACTTTTTCCCCCTGATAGTCTCCTGCCTTCGTATTTTTTTTTTTTTTTTTGTCATTTAATTTTTATTTGTTTTTTTTACTGGAGTATACTTGCTTTACACTGCTGTGTCAGTTTCTCCTATACAGCAAAATGAATCAGCCATACATATATCCCATCTTTTTTGAATTTCCTTTCCATTTAGGTCACCATAGAGCAGTAAGGAGAGTTCCCTGTGCCATAGAGTAGATTCTCATTAGTTATCTATCTTATACATAGTAGTATATATATCAGACTTTCTTTTTCTAATCCGTCCCTGGAATGATCTTTCTAAAAATACAAATTTAATGGAGCTCTTTATGCTTAAAATTTTTGGCTGTTTGTCTTCTGTAGGATGACATCCAAATTCCTTAATATGGCATCATTTGGCCTCGACTCATGACTAGCCTCATCTCCTACCACTCTCCACTCTGTGTTCTAGCTTGAATAAATTGTTCACAGCTCCCTAGCAAACATGTTACTTTTTTAAGCCTTGAAATCTTTGTAATTTCTCCTTTCTCTTCTAGGAATGCCTTTTCTTCTCTGCCCAGTGAACTTTCCTCATCCATTAGGATCTGGTTCAGTTGTACCTCCTCTTTGACTTCTTTGTCACCCTCTCCCACAAAGAGGGTGGAGAAAGCCATGTGCAACATGGGATTTACTTTGGTAAGGGGAGTCAACATGTGATAGAGTTCACGTTGTGAGTTATGAGGGCTCTGCTAGAGTCAGGTGGGGAGATGCCTGCAAGAAGCAGAGGTGGTACTGGGGAGAGGAGGAGTGAGTTGGGACCATACACTGATATCCCATTTGTTTTATAGGTATAGGCTGAGCGATAGACAAGCAGAGAGGATATGTGTAATCTCAGTTCTAGATTGTAGGCTCTTATGAGGTGGGGTTTGTTTGTTTTTTCCTTTTGTATTCCTATGAGGTTTTAATCAGATCTTCCCACTTAAGCATCTAGGGTAACAGCACATTGCTGCCTCTTAGGTCAGTAAGAGGCAGAGCCTAGGAAGAACATTTGTAAGGGGATGAGAAGCCTTAACTTCACTGACCTGTTCTTAGAAGGTTGTTTGGTCTCTCTCTGTCAGCTGTAGGTGTTACAGGTGTATCCCTGCCCCCAGCTCTCTCCCTCTCTTTGCCTCACCCAGGGCAAAGGTTCATAAGTGGGGCTGAGCCACTTCCTGCCTTGTTCCTGCTGTTGGTGGACACTCTTGCTGAGTGTGCCTGTATGTCTGAATTGGGGGCCCTATGGTGAGTACTTGGCTCTGGCCATTTGGGAGGTCTGAAAGATCAGCTCCTTTTTTCCCTGTGACTGAGCTTGTAGGTGAATTTGGGAAGAGAGGTCTCCTTTTCTGTAGACTTTGCTATGGGAGGAACAGGCACAGTCATAGGGTGGTGATTCCATTCTCTTCTTTGTCTTGTTCTGAACTTTTCAGGGTTAACAGGGAGTGAGGGAGTCTTATATAGGTGACAGGAACACTGAAC
Organism: Bos mutus; assembly: GCF_027580195.1. Taxonomy (NCBI): domain Eukaryota; kingdom Metazoa; phylum Chordata; class Mammalia; order Artiodactyla; family Bovidae; genus Bos; species Bos mutus. Next base: position 33,210,972 of record NC_091631.1, on the reverse strand, counting down.
TTGGCTTTCTTTTAGGCTTTTGAAGTAGGTGAAGAGGGTCCAGGTTAAGTGTTAGCTTTTGAGTTCTGAGACACTGATTTAAGTGTGGTTCTTCTCTTTGAGGTCTTTGAAAATAAATGGGGGTGGGGTAGGGAGGGAAAGTCCTGGAGACCAGTTCCCCTTGGGTCTGTGATTAGTGCCTTATGTTAGTCAAGCAGTGGAGCAGAAGTGGTTCCCCAGGTACATCACAAGGTAGAAGCTGTTTGTTAGTCTATGGAATTAGGTTCTGGAAGCTGGAGGCAGTTTAGTTTTGGACACATTAAAACCTTACTTTGCTGAGACTGGTTGCTTGGCCCTTCTTCAGCTCCCCTGGGGATTCAGTTTGAGGTGGTGAGGATGGAAGTGTCAGAGTAGGTTAGATCTCTCCTTTCTGTCAGAGATGAGGATCTCTGAGAGACGGAAGACGAAAGTGGGAAGGAAAATGTCATTTATAGAGCACCTAGACTTCTACATAGATTATCTTATTTAAATCTTAAAACAGTAACAATATATATTTCATCAGGAATTTGTGGATGAGGAAACAGGCTCTGATGTGTGATTTAAGGTCATGCAGTGGGAAAATGGTTGAGATTCAAACCTTTGTTTGAGGGACTCCAGAGTTCATGCTTTATTTACTACTATGGGTTATTCTTGCTGGACCTTAAGGACCTCTATTCGTTTTCAGTCCTCAGATGAGGTATGTCTGAGGAAACATTCTGTAACCAGTAATGCTGTTGTATCAGTGAGGGTCCTTGAAGGTAGCAGATGGCACAAATTAGGTTTGGAAAGAATTCAATGATAAATGGGCTGTCATCTCTTACAGAAAGGAGAGATCTAACCTACTCTGACACTTCCATCCTCACCACCTCACAGTGAATCCCCAGGGGAGCTGAAGAAGGGCCAAGCAACCATTCTCAGCAAAATAAGGTTTTAACGTGTCCAAAACTAAACCGCCTCCAGCTTCCAGAACCTAATTCCAAAGACTAACAAACAACTTGTAAATATATACAAAGGCATGGGCAGAGTTTAAGGAAACTGACAAAGGATGATGCAGTATCCCGGGGCTAAGAATGTGACAAATGACAGGTCTAGGAACAGGGGAGATTTCTTCCCAGTAAGTGCGATTCCCAGTATCGCACTTGCTGGCTTTGCCTTCTCCAGCCCATGACTACTTGGGATCTTAAATACTAGGACAGACGCATAAGTACTTTTTCTAGTGCATCCGTGCTGGTGATCCAAATCAGTGTGGTTGTGTTTGATGGTTTATAGGAAACCATGTGGGGTTATACACAGACTGAGTATCCATTCTGTGGCACTTCCATTTTCTCCCCTCTGCTCTCTCCCTCACCCCGACTCTCTTGGGTGAGTGAGGGAGGGAAGAGTAGTTGGGTAGGGGGTAGTATTAGATATTAGCTTTCCTCTTTTTGTTTTCAGATTTACTGGAAGTGGCACTCATCCTTTATATTTTACTGTTTTCTTCCTTTCTCAGAGAAAGTGGTGTACTTCTTTTTCTCAGACTAGTACTATACTTGTTTTTTTTTTTTTGGTCAGGTATCCCCTTCTGATTTATCCACAACCTGTTACTTTGTTCAGACTTCTTTTCCTCACTTGACAACTGCCCTTGAGGCTCCCCATCTGACCGGCTAAAATCAACTGACTATTTTTAGTTTTCATTATTTTATCTCTCTGTAGACTGTGCACTATGGACAACCTCCAGTTTCCTGAAACTTCCTTTCCTTGATTTCTTGATTATGGTTATTTCTTGGATTTCTCCTTCCATTTCTGGCTACCTTCACTAGTCTTTTTTAAAGACTCCTCCTTTGCTTTTTTAAATCCTGGTTTTCCCCAAGATGTCACCTTTGGCTCCTTTTGTGATTACTGATCTCTTCGGATGATTCCATCCCCTTACTTAGCTTCATCTACTACATATAAGCTGGTGACTCCTGGATTTATAGCTCTAGTCGTGATTTTACTCTTGAGCTTGAGTATAATTTCTACTTGCTTTCTGGACATCGTGGATATCTTATCGGTGTCTAAAAACTTAACATGTCCAAAACTAGTGTTCCTAGTGTTAGTGTTCCTAGTCTGTTAGTGGAATTACCTTTTATTGAGACTCTTATACTTCATATTAGGGTCTTCTGTCATCCTCCATTCATTTGGTAGATCTTATTCTACTTCATGGTTAAGTTAAATCTGGAGGCTGATTATCTGCATTTGCATCTCATTCTTGCCACTTACCAACTGGGTACCTTTGGCTATTTAACCTTTCTAGGCTTTGATTTCCTTGTGTGTGAAATGGAGATAATAATACATCTATGGTTTTTATTAGGCTTAAATGAGCAATAACATGCAGTGCTTAGAATGGAGACTGGCACATATAAGTGCTCAATATGTGCTAGCTATTATAATTTTTAAATTCAGCATCTTGTTCCACAAATGTTTTTGAATGGCAGTTACTATGTTGGCATTGGAATTTCAAAGAAGAATGAATGATATGGTCTCTTTTGTCAAGGAGCTTGCTATTAGTGACAGATATTATAGGTGTAAACACTTTCATTATCACAGGGGACATGCTGTGGGACATAGAGGTGAATCTCAGATTTACCTTTTCTAATTCTGCTCTTACGACTTTAGTTCATACATTCCTTTTTTAAAATGGACTATTGAAACAGATTCTTATAAATTGTCTACTGCCATTAGTCTCTCTCTACCTTGTACTGCTAGCTGACATATTTTTAAAGGCAAATTTGATCTTACCATTTTCTTGTTTAAAAAGCTCCTTTATTCCAGGGTGTTCATAAATAAAACTCCTCAGCATGATATTCAGTGATATTTATAACCTTCACCCATGTTTACCTTTTAACTTAACATTGTCCTCTCTTCTCTAAATGGTCTGTGTTTAAGCCACACCAAACTTGCAACTGTTCTTTAAATTTACTATGTTCTTTCACAGTGCTGTATTTTTGTATATAATGTTTTTAATATGAAGAAGACTTTTTGCTCTGCTCTCCTTGTGACCAGTATCTCATTGTTAACGTTTTACATCAGGTATCACCTCTTTTCTGGAATCCTCTTACAGTTTCCAGGCAGATTTAGTTTCTTTCCTTAGTGCACTCATGACATTTTTGTAAATACCTCTTTATAATATTTATTGAAGTTTTTGTTTATGCTCCCCCAACTGTTTTTATCCATCTTTGTATTTCCAGTGCTTCCTTAGCACAGTGCCCCAGTACTGGTATGATGTACACTGAATTAATCAATGAGTGGGCCCTGCCTGCTCTTTAGGACTGGCTCTTCCCATTATGTCTTTTTGGGGAAAAAAAAAAAAAAAAAGACTTATCTTTTGTTCTCAAGAAAGTTTCCTTAAGCAAGCAGAGTTACTGCCTTTTAGTTGTGAGCAGATAGTGGTGAGAGACTGTGTATCTGGGTAGAAGGAGGTGGTGGTTAATGTAACTGGAGGGCAAAGTGTGGGTCTGTTGGCAGGTCTCTGGGTTCCTTTAGGCCTTGTTGAGTATAAAAAGGAAGGATGATTGAACCATGCCTTTCCTCTGAAGTTGTTGTTTTTTTGCCTCTGAAGTTTTTATACTCAGGAGGTATTGTTGAGAGCCATTACTGCTGAGAGGGTGGTAGATGTGATGAAGAAGGAACTGTGAGCCATGGCTGAGGCCAACAGATGTTTACCATGATGGTATGGTCACTCACCTAGAGCCAGACATCCTGGAGTGTGAAGTCAAGTAGACCTTAGGAAGCATTACTGCAAATAAAGCTAGTGGAAGTGATGGAATTCCAGCTGAGCTATTTAAAATCCTAAAAGATGATGCTGTTAAAGTGTTGCAGTCAGTATGCCAGCAGATTTGAAAAACTTGGCAGTGGCCACAGGACTGGAAAAGGTCAGTTTTCATTCCAATCCCAAAGAGAGGCAATGTCAAATTCAAACTACCATATACTGTACACATTTCACATGCTAGCAAAGTAATGCTCAAAATCCTTCAAGCTAGACTTCAACAGTACATGAACTGCAAATTTCAGATGTTTAAGCTGGATTTAGATAAGGCAGAGAAACCAAAGATCAAATTGTGAACATCCGTTGGATCTTAGAAAAAGCAAGGGAATTCCAGAAAAATGTCTACTTCTGCTTCATTGACTATGCTGAAGCCTTTTACAGTATGGATCACAACAAACTGAAAAATTCTTCAAGAGATGAGAATACCAGACCACCTTACCTGCCTCCCGAGACACTTGTATGCAGGTCAAGAGGCAACAGTTAGAACCGGACATGGAACAATGGCCTTGTTCAAAAATGGGAAAGGAGTCTGTCAAGACTGTATATTGTTACCCTGCTTATTTAACTTATATATGCAGAGTATATCATACAAAATGCTGGGCTGGATGAATCACAAGCTGGAATCAAGACTGCTGGGAGGAATATCAACAACCTTAGATATGCAGATGATTCTACTCTAATGGCAGAAAGTGAGGAGGAACTAAAGAGCTTTTTGATAAGGGTGAAAGAGGAGAGTGAAAAAGCTGGCTTAAAACTCAACATTGAAGAAACTAAGATTAAGGCATCCAGTCCCATCACTTCATGGCAAAATAGATGGTGAGAAAGTGGAGGCAGTAGCAGATTTTATATTCTTGGACTCCAAAATCACTGCAGACAGTGACTGCAGTCATAAAATTAAAAGATGCTTGCTCCTTGGAAGAAAAACTGTGACCAACCTAGACAGCATATTAAGAAACAGAGACATTACTTTGCCAACAAAGGTCTTTCTTGTCAAAGCTATGGTTTTTCCAGTAGTCTTGTATGGATGTGGTGGCAGAGGATGAGATAGTTGGATGGCGTCACCAACTCAGTGGACTTGAGTTTGAGTAAACTTTGGGAAATAGTGAAAAACAGGGAAGCGTGGCATGCTGCAGTCCATGGGGTCACAAAAAATCAGACACGACTTAGTGACTGAACAACAGCTCTTTCTCTAATGTGGGTGTTCTGTCACGTCCGCAGGAGTGAATGTTGAATGCATCTGACAGGAGTGGGTATATGTGTATTTATGGGAGTGTATCCTTGTATTTTTTTCTAGAATTAAAATTCTTTTGCTTTTTTGATTGGTTCTGAATTTTTACCTCTTAAGATTATTCAGCAAGTTAAAGATCTGTTTGTGTATTTCCTGTTGGGTGGGCTTCTAGGGAGGGACCTGTAATAGAAAAAGGTTTCTTCCTCAGAAGTCCCAGAGGACTAGAGTCAGATCTAGACTGGATTTCCTGATAGTTCATTGTTTGTTCATTCATTCATTCATTCATTCACTTGAGCATCTATACATTCAGCAGATAATTTATTGATCTCTAGGTACTGGTGATGCAACAGAGAAACCTTGTCCTCAGTGAGCTTACATTGTAGTAGGGAAGATAGATAAATGAATAGACAAATATTTTCAGAAAATAAAAAAGTGTGCAGAAGAAAGGATTAGAAAGCTAGAGAGTGAAGGTGGGAAAATGCAGTTTCGATAGAATTGTTAAGTAGAGGAAATGGCATTCAGAAAGAGTGATGTGAACAATGTGAAGATCAGGAAAAGTGCATTCCAGACAGAGGAAAGAGCTAGTGTTCAAGAAAGGCTCCTATGAGTGAAGTATGAGTGAAAAGGGGCATGTAGGAAGTTATACAGATTAGATTAAATAGTGCCCTAGAGGCCAAGGTAAAGGACTTGGATTATTACCAGTGTGATAGGGAATCATTGGAGGGTTTTCAGCAGAGGAGAGATGTAGTATAATTTATGTTTTAAAACTCTAGTTGCTGTGTGGGGAATAGATTCTCAGAGGGCTAAGACTGGAGGCATGAAGACCAGATTGGAAGCTATTGCAATAGTGAGGCATGTTTGGAGGGTATAGATTATAGGCTGATGGACTGGATATTGGAGGTAATAACAAGAAGAAAGAAGGATGATGCCCAGGTATTTGACCTGATCAAGTAGGTGAATATTGCTATCATTTATTAAGGTGGAGAAGGCTGGGGAAGTAACACAGGTTTGGTGTTGGAATGAGTTCTGTTGTACACGTGTTGACTTTAAAGTGCTGATTGTGTGTGTCGTTTTCAGTGGAGTGGTGGTTCTGAGTTCTTCCTGTTGGGTGGTAGAAAGAAGCAAACTTCTGTTAACCTCTCTATTCTTTCTCTTTGAATTAGATTTGTAGGCCTGGATTGGGCAGTGACCTCTGGGCTCACTGTTCCAGCCTGGTGTATCTTCTGGCTCCATGGACAGTTGTTGGCTCCTACAGACCGGATGAAGCAGACTAGAGACACAGGTGGAGAAAACCTCCAGCTGGCAAGTTCTCAGAGTGTGACTCTCTGGCCGCTGGCCGTGCCCAGCCTGCCTTATGGAGAGGATGAACTGGCTGAGCAGACTGGCCTCCCGGGGCCCTGGGCACCGTGTACCACAAGGGGCCAGTCTGCAGACCCCTGTCATGGCTGACCCTGAGACTTGCCTCATGGTTTTCAAGAATCACTGGTCCCAGGTAGGAGACTGTATACCAAAGGGCCCAGTCTACTACCTGCCTGAGTCCCTCTAAATTTCTGTGTTCTCTCACCTTATCATCTAGTCACCTTATTTTAGATTCCTTCTCTTATCTGTCCTGATTCCCCAGGTGGTGCGAATCCTGGAACGGCAAGGGCCTCGGGCAGCTCCTGGGGGTGCTGATGATCTCAGTGCCGTGCGCAACCACACTTACCAGATGCTGACACTCCTGGCAGAGGATCGCGCAGTGCCCTTGGTCCCCACAGCTCCTGGGCCCCTGCTTGAGTTTGCTCTGCGTGAGGATCTGCTAACCCGTGTGTTGACATGGCAGCTTCAATGGGATGAGCTTGGGGATGGGGTTGAGGAACGGCGGGCTGAGCAACTGAAACTCTTTGAGATGCTAGTGAGCGAAGCTCGCCAGCCCCTGTTGCGGCATGGTCCAGTTCGTGAGGCTCTACTGATCTTGCTGGATGCCTGTGGCCGCCCTGTGCCCAGTAGCCCAGCACTGGATGAAGGCCTGGTGCTACTTCTCAGCCAGCTGTGCGTGTGTCTGGCCCGGGAGCCTTCATTGCTCGAGTTCTTCCTGCAGCCACCTCCTGAACCTGGAGCTGCTCCCCGTCTTCTCCTCTTTTCTCGCCTTGTCCCTTTTGTCCATCGAGAGGGCACCCTGGGCCAGCAGGCCCGCGACGCCCTACTCCTGCTCATGGCTCTATCAGCTGGAAGTCCCACTGTGGGCCGCTACATCGCAGATCACTCTTACTTCTGCCCGGTCAGCACCTCCTGGGATGGGTGTAGGGTATGGTGTAGGCACCTTCCTATTTAGGAGGTGTGGAGGGGCTATGCACCGGGGCCCTCTCCTTTAGCAAGTAGCCCCCTGGGTTTGAATGTAACACCTGGAATTGGGGTGGGGATGAAACTTGGGCTTATGTGGATAAGGCAGGTATGAAGGCTTTTCATGGGCCAGTGTTCCCAGGTGATGTCTTGGCACCTTGGGTAACTAAATATCTGCTCTGGTAATAGCTTTTATCCCTGTTCCATAAAACTCTGGGTTAATAGTTCCCTGTTTTCATTTTTTATATTGTCTGTGCCTTTGGTAACCTGTCCTTGGGGATGGCCCCCAGGTGCTGGCCACAGGGCTGAGTGCCCTGTACTCGTCACTGCCCCGAAAGATTGAAGTTCCAGGGGATGATTGGCACTGCCTGCGACGGGAAGATTGGCTTGGAGTGCCAGCCCTTGCGCTTTTCATGAGTTCTCTAGAGTTCTGCAATGCAGTCATTCAGGTGGGACTGGGGTTCCCAGGAGCTCTGGCCCTTGCTCATCTGGGGAAATGGGGTGGGAGAAGGTGCAATCTCTGGAGTTCTGATTTTCTTTCAGCTTGAGGGGAGGGTGCATATATATATATATTCTAACATTTTGCTCCCTTTCTGACAGTAGCACCCTTCAAAATTCTCCATCCTCTTTTTTGTACCCATACAGGTGGCTCATCCTCTGGTGCAAAAGCAGCTGGTTGATTATATCCATAATGGGTTCCTGGTGCCAGTCATGGGCCCTGCCCTGCACAAGGTGAGAGTCATGGTGGCAAGGCAGATTAGGGGATTAGGCTGAGGAGTGGTTACCTCAGTGCCAGGACCAGTGTGGGTGGCAGTGGGCAGGGTACTCCTCCCTTTTTCCCTGTCTGTTCCTGGTACCTCCTTAGAACTTAAGGAAAATGGCTTTGTGTATATGTGGGGAAGCCCTAAATTTCCGAACTTTACCTTCCCTTCGTTCAGACCTCTGTGGAGGAGATGATCGCCAGTACCGCCTATCTGGAACTTTTCCTACGGAGTATTTCAGAGCCCGCCTTGCTCCGTACCTTCCTGAGATTCCTGCTGTTACACCGGCATGACACCCACACCATCCTTGACACCCTTGTTGCCCGTATTGGCAGCAACTCCCGGGTATGGCCCCTACCTCTGTCCTGGCTTACCTGGGTGAGCCATCTCCTCTCTCCAGCCTTTGTTCTGGGAGGGTGTTTCTGCCCTTCTTTGGCCTTTGTCTCCAGTAATCACTTCAAAGTTAGGTGGCATTTTCTTTCTAGTATTAAACTTTTAACTATTTTGGGAACATTTTCAATGTGCTTCCCTGCTTTTGTAATATCTGGATATACACAGGACAGTTATATTTTATGAATGACTTTGGCCACTCATGGCTATAGGTTTTGCCATTGTGCAGCACTTGTAATATGGCATTGACCTGAGAGTCTCTTCAGCTGTGTAGTGCTCTGTGGTTTGTTGTGGGTGACTCGAGATCACCTCTTCAGGCTCTGAGCCTGCTTTATAACTAGTGTGTTTACCTGTACTTCCTTTTGAATTTTCTGTATTTGAACTGCTGTAACTTGGGGCACCCATCTGCCTACCTACCTAGTAACATTCCTTCCTCCTGAAGGTTTTGATCGAATGTTCAGTGTGTTCACTATATTGGTCTCTGGTACTGAGGATATAATGGTAAGCAGTTTTTGCTGACTTCATGGAGCTTCCTTCACAGAGTAGGTAGAGAAGCAAACACATAACTGAAATAATTGAAAGTTGAGGTCATTTTTATAAAAAACAGGCTGCTTAGAAAACAGAGAGTGAAAGTGGTAGTCATTCAGTTGTATCCAAGTCTTTGTGACCTCATGGACTGTAGCCTGCCAGGCCCTCTCTCCCTGGAATTCTCTAGGCAAGAATACTGGAGTGAGTTGCCATTCCCTTTTCCAGGGGATCTTCCTGACCCAGGGATCCAACCCAGGATTAAAATTTGAAAATGTGTTGGCAGGTGGATTCTTTACCATCTAAGCCAGTAGGGTAATCAAAAAACCTCTCAGAGGAGATGACATTGAACTGAGACCTAAAGGTCATGAGGGAGCTAGCCTACTAAAGAGCAAGCAGAAGAACAGTCTAGGCAGAGGGAGCAGTGCTTGCAAAGGACACAGTTGGGGAGAGGAAATGAAATGTATTTGAGAAGATAAAAGACCAGTGTGATTGGAGGTGTAGTGAGCATGGGGAAGAAAGGAGGGAGAGGTGGGTAAGATTCAGATCATGCATGGCTTTGTAGACCATGGTAAGAAGGTTAGATTTTAACCAATAGAAATATATATAAAATAGGAGTAAGTTGTCTAAGTAATAAAGACCTACTGTCCTTCTGGGGGAAATAAAGCATTTGTTTAGCCATGCACTTTATGGCATTTATTTTGGCTCTATCACCACTTTTATTTCCTTCTTTTATTACAAATAATTGAAGTTCTCTGGGTCTTTGTGTTTGAAGTAGAAGTTCTTGGATCACTAAGGGTTCTGAAAAGTTGTTCCAGTTACCTGAGATACCTGGTAGCAGGGTTTGAGGTAGGTAGGATTTCTGGATAGCTATGTTTTGTATACTTGACATTCTCCTGAATAGCTAAGTTTAAGGTATGTGTGAGATTTTTAGACTGACTCTGATTTGACCAGAGTTTCTGAACCAAGTGTACACCCTAAAATTGGAAAATGACAATAACTACAACAACAGATTCTAAGCTCTGCCTTAGGTCTCTTGAGTTATATTCTTTGGAAGTAGGCCCAAGGCATGTGAACTTTTATAATACCCCAAAATGTAAGTATGATACATGCCTTAGCTTAAGAATTATTGGTATAAACCAATAGGAAATAGTTGACAAAGCTTTAATTTTACAAAGATATTGAAAAAGTTTTATTTCTAATTATGCTGAAGTTCGACCATTGTCTTAAATCTGTTTGGCTTCATAGAATGTCCTGTTCATGTTTTGAGAATGTTGATTTCCTTCCTAGGGTTGATTTTTTTTTTTTTTCCCCCTGTGCTGGGCTCTGTCCATCTTGTTTTTGTCTTAATCTTACCCTAATTTCTTTGATTCTCCCTCAGTGTCTTTAGTCTTTAGCACATATTTCTGTTAGTATTGCATTTGGTCCTCTGGTTTCAGGAGCCTTTCGTGGTCTTTGGGTATTTATTCTTGGCTCTCTGTTCTTGGAGGAACCAAATCTGTTCTGATTTCAGGATTCCCATGTTAAACATGCAGGTGCTTTCCCTTTCCTGTGTTTGGCCCTTTTAAGCTTGATTCCTATTGGCCTGATTTTGTAACCACTATAGCCTGACTTTCATGGCTTAAGGTGAATAATGCTGCTAGCTAGTCTGAGGACCTGAGTATCTGTATTAGTTTCCTATTGCTATCATAACAAATTATCACAAACATAGTGGCTTAAAACAACACAAATTTATTACCTTACCATTCTGTAGGTCATGTATCTGATACTGACCTTACCCTACTAAAATCAAAATGTCAACTGGGCAGTGTCTTTTCTGGAGGCCCCAGGAGAAAATCCATTTCCTTGATCATTTTAGTCCTTGGTCATATTTACTTAATTGTAGTTAAAGGACTGAGATTACTATTTTCTTGCTGGCTGTCAGCTGGGAACCATTCCCAGCTTCTAGAGACCAGCTAAATCCTTGACTTATGACTCCTTCCACCCTCAAAACCATCAGTGGTGGATGGAGTCCCTCTCACGGTTCAAATCTCTTCCTTTTTGACCCAACTAGAAAATATTCTTTGCTTTTAAAGACTCATGTGATTTAATTGGGCCCCTCTGGATAATCCAGGCTACTCTCCTCAACTTAAATTCCTTAATAACCTTAATCATGCCTGCAAAGTCCCTTCTGACATGTAAGGTAAAAAGGTACAAGATCTGGAGATTAGGATCTGTACATCTTTGAGGGCCGTTTTTCTACCTACCATACAATCTTTAATGAGTCTGAGTGTTTTCATTAAAACTCATGTTTTAATGAGACTGAGTGCTAGTTAAAATGGTCATTTAGGGTAAATATCCATGCTGACTAAAATGTGAATTGCTATCTTATCTCTTTCCCACCATGACTGGCTTTTAACTTCCCCTCAGTCATTTGGTAAATGATGAACACCTAGACTGTGGAGGTAGTGCCCTAGACTAAGACCCAGTGTTTGTCTTCGAGGAGCTCAAGTATACTTGTCATAAGGGAAGTACGGAGACAGCACTTGGGGATTCAGCGGAGGAAGGGAGAACTTACATGTGTCTGCTGTCTTTGCCTGGCTGGAGGTGAACCACCCTTATTGCTTTCCTAAAACAAAAGATTTCCCTTGTTCTGGACCCACCTATTTTTTCCTTTTCCTGTCAGCTGCCCTTGAACTTTTCTTTATTCTACCTTCTCCGAGAGACACTGGTGTTGGAGAGGTGACTCACACTCCATGTTCACAGCCCCCACCCACTTCCCAGTTGGGATTCTTCCAGGTTCCCTCTGGTTTCTTGCTGGTAGGCATTCAGTTACTATGCTGCTATAGTCTGCTGACTGGCATTCACTTAGTTATCATGTTGTGTTGTCTCCTGTTAGACATTCACTCAGTTCCAGTATTTCCTGGGGTCTCTTCATGGGTATTCCTTCCATTTAAGTGTTGCTAGAATCTCTATTGCCAGGTATATATAGCCAGAGTTTGATGACAAGTATGTGGTCTATAGAAATGCATTAAATCTGGCACACAGTTGTTCCTATCTGTAAATAATGATGTCTTGACCACAAAGATAGTGTAATTATTTGTTTAATATTTGAATGATTGTTACATGCCAAGCCCTGTGCCATTGTTGTTTTAGGAGTGGTTGCTCGGGCCTCAGGTTGTGGGGGGCGGTTCCCATTTGTTAAATATCCTGAAGGGCTGAGAGCTCTTACAGTGACTCATCTCCGCCCCATCCCCCCCCACCCCCCCAGCTCTGCATGGTGTCTTTGAGTCTCTTCAGGACCCTTCTGAACCTCAGCTGTGAGGATGTCCTGCTGCAGCTGGTTCTCAGGTAGCTGTTGGGGCAGGGCTGAGGGATGGCTGATCCTGAACCTTCAGGGCTGTCGGTGCCTTGTGCACTGCTGGGGTGATGGGTTGCATGGGGTTGCTTGTGCATGTCCTCTTGAAACCTGGCTTAGCCATGTAGTTCCACTGATATTCTCCCAAACCCTGTCCTTCCTTCCTGATCTATCCTTTCTTTTGTGCTCTCTTTCCCAGGTATCTTGTCCCGTGTAACCATGTGATGCTGAGCCAGAAGCCGGCTGTGCGTGACGTGGACCTGTATGGACGAGCTGCAGACAAGTTTCTCTCCCTAATCCCACGCTGTTGTCGGCACCATGCCTCCAGCCCACCTCGTCCAGAGCATGCCTCGTGGGCACGAGGTGGGCCTAGCAGAGAGGCAGGGAGAAGGGAGGACACAACGGGTATGGCCTGGGTCCTGGGTAGCCTAGCAAGAAGGCGGGGCCAGGGTGGAAGGAGGGAGGTGGCCGTGAGTGGCATTCCATCTTTAGGGAAGTTGGTGAGAGGTGTTGGAGGGTGGATCATTAACTCTACCAGAGAAATTTAGCTTCTGAGCAGAGCCGTTCCTTTTCTTCACTCTGGTCATGCTCTTCTGTTTCTGTTGTTTTCATGGTGATGGTGGTGAGGGTGGTGTTGAATGAGGAAAAGCTTAATTTGAGTGGTGGAGAGTCAGCTGTCCGAATCAGTCACATTTCTGCTGCTCTGTTGGCTTCTCTTGTAGTTACCCATGTTGTGTCATCCCTCCTCCTGCACCTCTGTCTCTTTGATCCCTCTTATGTTTTTTCCCCTTGGCAGGCCCTGGAAGCCCAAGTGTTGACTCCTCTTCTGTGGTGACTGTACACCGGCCCTCCACACCATCTCGTCTAGCCCTCTTCCTGCGACAGCAGAGCCTGGGTGGCTCCGAGTCCCCAGCCCCAGCCCCTCGCTCACCAGGGCTTGCTACGTCCCCAGCCTCCAGCCCTGGCCGCCGGCCCAGCCCTGTGGAGGAGCCTGGTGAGCTGGAAGACAATTACCTGGAGTATCTGCGTGAGGCGCGCCGTGGTGTGGACCGCTGTGTCCAAGCCTGCCGTACCTGGTCTGCCCCCTATGATGGCGAGCGGCCCCCTCCTGAGCCTAGTCCAGTTGGCTCCCGGACTAAGAAACGCAGCCTACTGCCTGAGGAGGGCAGGGACAATGCGGGGGGAGGGGAGGAGGACGAGCTGGGGAGTGGGGGGCTGGCTGGGGGTGCACGGGAAAGCCTTGGCCACCTGCCCCCTCCCCAGCTCAATGGGCTGCCAGGACCATGGCCTGAGGGGGCCAAGAAGGTTCGTCGGGTGCCAAAGGAGGGAGCTGGGGAACCACTAGAGGACACTTCTGAGGGCATGGCAGGACTAGAGGGCTTTGGGCAGGAGCTTCGGGAGCTGGAGGTGGCATTGAGCAATGGGGGTGCTGGCTCTGAGCCCCCTCTAGAGCCTTCACTACCTCTTGAGGAGGAGGAGGCCTACGAGAGCTTCACCTGTTCCCCTGAGCCCCCTGGCCCCTTCCTCAGCAGCCCTTTGCGGACTCTCAACCAGCTGCCAAGCCAGCCCTTCACTGGTAAGCTACTTAGCCTAGGTCTTCTCCTTTGTGTACTCTTTGCATGTTCTCGACCTGTTTGTGCTAGTTTCTGAGACTTCTTGGCCATGTCATTCCTGTGTACTTGCCTAGCTCCTCATCCATTTTGCTTGGGTCCCCTCCAGATACATATCATGTCATACTGTGTCTCTGTGTCTGTCTGTACGTCTTCCATGCTTGTGCTGGTTTGAGTATTGACTTTTGTCTGAGCCTTATATGTCTGTCCTATGTGCATGTTCCAACTCTTCCTCAGTCTGGCCGTTTCCTGGAATGCGTGATCAGGATATTTTGTGTTTGGTGTTTCCTGGTAAATCACAGTAATACATCTGAACCATGTGGAAGACATGGCCTGTCCTGTTTGTGAGGCACCTGTAAATCATGCCATTCCATGCTGTTCCCACCAGTGTATCTGTCTGGGTGTTGGGTCTCCTGTCAGCTCTTCTGTGGCCCACAGTCAGCTCTCTGATGTAGTTTCCTTCTTCAGCCCTGGCCTCCTTTCTCCCAGCCTCTTTAGAGAAGGGCTCAGTTTCAAGTTTCTCCTGTTTCCTATCCTTGTACCTTGCCTTGACTGCTCGGTAAGCCTTTCTAAGGGTTTATGGGTAGTGGTAAGAATTGCAGCAGATAGAGTGAAATACCTCTGGGTAAATTAGATCAGTGACATACCACAATCAGGGAAAATGACAGCGCTGGCCTTGACTCCTCCAGTTAAGTTCTTTTGGTTTCTTCCAAAGACCTTGGGGTTAGACCTGGCCTGAGTGGCTGGGCTAACTGCATTTTGTTTTTGTTTGACCCTGCTTTACCCAGCCCAGCTCGCACCTGGCTCTTGTCCCTCCTCTACATACCATCCTGGGGGTTGTTGGGGAGACACTTCTGGGAAGCTGTGTAGTGATTTGGACTAGACATTCCTTGAGTTAGTGTCCCATCTATGTCTTTGTTGCATGTAAATCACTTACTGTGATGCTGGTATATTGTGAGAACTCAGCATGTGGTAGTTCAGGATTATTATCTTGGGCGGATGGCAGATAGTAGTTGACCAAGGCGCCACATGTCTTCCTCACATGTTTGTAGTGAGGTTATTATGCATTGATCAGTACAATCAGTACACGTTCTAACTGGGCCTGGGATATACTGCCACACTGCTTGCACATCATCAGGGCTTTTGCTCTGGAGTAATAACAACTCTTGCAGACTATAGAGAATAGGTGTATTCATTTACTTAGCCTCTGCTTTGCTCTTTCCTTTTCTATGCCACTAGAAGGTGGTGTGCAGGTTTTACCACTTTATTGAAGTGTTAACTGAAGCTCTCTGTCTTTTTTCTTCTTCATAAACTCATCTGAGCTTTTTGTCTTGCAAAAAAGTCCCCTGGAGATGATAAGGGATATCTTAGGACCTTGCTAAACCAAGAGTTGATTTAGAGCTAAGGCTAGTCATGTGTGTGTGGAGTGAAGACTGTTCTATGATCTTTTTCAGGATTCAGTGTCTCTTGCCCTTCATTGTTCTCCTGGCTTAATTCCTAGGGCAGTTCATAGGCACAGTCCCTTTCTCCCACAAATCCCTGACCAGATAGACTGTGATGGTTCTACTGTACTAGTGTTGGTGACCTGGCTCAGTTGAGGCCAATTCTTCTAGAAGGTCATTCTAATCCCTTCTGCTAGTCTCTTTTCCACCAAAGAGTCTGTCCTGGATCAGTTTTCTCTGGCCCTGAACTAAGCTCTTTTTTTCCCTACAGATTCTGTCTTACCATTTTCGTTCCCAGTTCTTGAACAGACCTGATTATTCCTTTGGTTCTCCAAAGATTTCTCCCCTTTTAAGTTGATCAATATAGTCACCTTCTTTGCCTTCATTTTGCTTTCTTGTGGCTTTATTTTTGACTCAGGTCTAGTGTTATTCTCTGTCTTGTGTGTGACTTTGTTTCTTCTTTTGGTTCTAATCACTTAGTCACTTGTTCTTTCTTCAGTTGTTCTCTTGGGTTAAGCTTTTTAAAAAATTGAGAAATATCATATAGCTTATAGTTATTATTGAATACTTAAAATTTGCTAGATTTTGACCTAAATGCTGTGTATCAGTCTCTCTTTGATCCTCTTAATAACCTTGTGATGTGGGTGTTTTTCTTATTTTAACAAGTAGGAAACTGTGCTTGGAGAGTTTTGATTCATCTAGTAATTTTACTAGTAAATGGTAGAGCTCAAATTTAATCAAGTCTGTCTAATTCCAGAGCCTGTGGTCTGGCTCTTCATCTAGAATGTGTATAAAGCTGGCATCTGGCCTTCTTGTGGGTCCATGTGGTGTCTGCCATTTTATCTTGTCCAGAATAGGTGTTCACAGGATATTTAAACATTCCCAGAGACTGAAATACAAATAATTTTCACCTAGTGGGGGATCTCGTTTTGGGGAGGAATGTGTGTGACGTGCACTGTGTTCAGGCCTTGTATCCTTGTGCCCACCTCCCCAGGCCCCTTCATGGCTGTGCTCTTTGCCAAACTCGAGAATATGCTGCAGAACTCCGTCTATGTCAACTTCCTGCTGACGGGGCTGGTGGCCCAGCTGGCCTGTCACCCCAGCCCCTGCTCCGCTCTTTCCTGCTCAACACCAACATGGTCTTCCAGCCCAGTGTCAAGTCCCTGCTGCAGGTGTGCGATGCATGCGTGCATGGGTGCGTCCAGGCTCCACAGTGGGCCAGGCCCACAGCTGGAGTAGCCCTGGGGGTGCTGGGAACAGGCCTGGTGGGGCTAGAAAGCACTGTGTCAGTCTGAAGCCACCCAGAAATGTCATGAAGTTGTGCTTCATAGGTGCTGGGCTCTGTGAAGAATAAGATTGAGAGCTTTGCAGCCTCCCAGGAGGACTTCCCAGCACTGCTATCCAAAGCCAAGAAGTACCTCATTGCCCGTGGCAAGTTGGACTGGACCGAGGGCCCTGCAGCAGGACCTGCCCCCCGCCGATCTGATTCCCTAGGTGAGGTCTACCCTGCCACCGCCTCCCCATCTTCCCTAGGCAACTAACTAGCTCAGGTTAATTGAATTCTTATTAAGGTTGAAGCCTTGTGGTGAGAACTGGAGAGTTGCAGAGAGTGGACTCTTGATTTTATCTTCAAGTTTCTGGTCAGAGGAAAAATAGTTGTGTCCACTGAGAGCCAAATCAACAGTACCAGCAAAAACTACTCTAGAAGCTGGGGACAGGCAAGGGGACAGAATAGTTTCTAGATTGAGATTTTTTTTTTTTTAGGTTGCAATATTGTTAAAGTTTGGTAAAGGATATGACATTTGACATGGGTCTTGAGAGATGGGTAGGACTTGGGTGGCAAAGGAATGGGATGACTATTATTTGTTCAGGAGATAGCATGAACTGTTTAGCTGGAGCAGGGAATTTGGAAGGTGGTGGAACAGTTGGTAGTAAGGCTGGGAAGATATCATCACAGCAGAAGGTTCTCAGAGTAGAAGTTGGGATGGGTGGAAGTTGTAAACTTTTAGGCAGTGAGATACCAATTGGAGGTCCTATATGTGGGAGTGGAGAGATAAGTATGTAAGTTCATGTGTTAGGTGCATTGGAGTTAGGAGAAGATGGAGTCAGAAGAGCAATCAGGAAGCGTCTGCCATAATGCAGATGTGACGTGTGAGGCTTGAATTAGAACAGTAGAAATAGGAAGAATTTGATAAGGTGGAAGTGGGAAAGAAGTATTGGCAGAGTTTGGCGAGTAGTTGTGAGATATGAGGAAGAAGGAAGAGTTATATATGAAGAGTTATATATGATTTTAAATTTAGATCTTTTATCAGCAAGTATCTGAGTGCTTGAGCTTCCCAGGTGGTGCTAGTAGTAAAGAACCTGCCTGCCAATGCATTGGGCATAAGACATGCGAGTTTGATCCGTGGGTCGGGAAGATCCCCTGAAGGAGGTATGGCAATCTACTCCAGTATTCCTGCCTGGAGAATCCCTTGGACAGAGGAGCCTGGTGGGCTACAGTCCATAGAGTTGCAAAGAGTTGGACATGATTGAAGTGATTTAGCACACAGTGCATCTGCGTGCTTGCCATGTGGTGTTGTCTTTGGTACAGGAGACTCATGGAAGTGCAAGATGAGATCTTTACTTTCAAAAAGCTGATAATCTAGATGGGGACTAGAGGATTGTCATAACTGAGGGAGCAAGGTCCCAAAGGTGGTGGAAGTAAGTAGGATCCAGAGCACCAGGGAAATTTTTTCCCCCTTTGAGGCAATTGAGAAATCAAGGAGGACATTATATCTACCAGTGGAGTTTTGAGATGTAGAGGAAATTTTAGGGAATTGAAGTCATCCTTTGTTTGCTAATCAAAGTAGGAGGCAGAATAATACACTGAGCAAGAAAGCAGAGGTGAGATGAGGGCTTTCGGAGGAAAGTGTGTAGGTTGGGAAGAGTACCAGGAGGGTTATTATATAGCTGTGAAGGCCCAATTGAAGTTTCTTAGCATGATTTCCTCATGGTCTAGTGCCAGGAAGTAATCTTGCTTCCATAGTCCTGGTACTATGTTCACTGGGATATAGAGGTAAATAAGACAGAGTGTAAGCCCTTAAACTCACAGATTAATGTTTGAGGAGAAGACATGAGAACAAGTTATTGAAATGCAATGTGATAGGGCAGTAAAATGGGAAGTTGGTGGAGGCCAAATTAGAGGAGAGTTGGGGTTAGGGGGATTAGGCCAGGGATGAAAACATCAAGGAGAACAAAATTAAGGCAGAAGGGGCTACAGAAGCATGAGAAGAGCCTGGAGGGTTCCAGGGGGAGCAGATAGATGTGGATGCCAAAGCCAGGGGCTCTGTAGAGTCTCAAGAAGAGGTGGGAGGAAGTGTGTGAACCTGGTTATAATGGGCTCTAAAAGCCACATTTAATGTATCTGTTTAGTGTATATCTGTCACCAGTATTAGAGGGAGAGAATGGGAATGATATCATGATCTGGAGACTAAATCCCCAGAGTCTAGGCCCTAGGTCTTGGACAGGGACAAGAATACATCCAGGGCCAGCAGTGTCGGCAGGAAATTAGAGGAGAAAAGGCAGTATTTTCAGTGGTTCATTTGAACTGACATGTAGAGTTGTCTGGCCACAACCAGTGGGAGGGTAGCTTTGGTGGTTATAGGAAAGGAATTGGTGGAAGGCCAACTGGTAGCACAGGAGAGTAGATCTTGGAGGGATAGCAGTGTGTGACAGATCTGATAAAGTCACTGAACTCTGATTGCATATATAGCCCCTGTGGGTATTGAAGGAGCAGAGGATGTGGCTGAGGCGTCATAGATGGGCAGGGGGAAAGGGGAAGTGTTTGACTCCAGTACAGGAGCGTGCTGGGCAGCAGGAAGTAAGGGCATGTTACAGATGGGGGAGAAAGAGCTTAGTGATCTAGAATAGTGATTGGAAAGGGAGGAGCAGTAAGAGAATCCCTTAAGGTAAAGGGACCTGGAGAAGGGAGTGGTCCTGTCTGAAGTGTCTG
Organism: Bos mutus; assembly: GCF_027580195.1. Lineage (NCBI taxonomy): Eukaryota > Metazoa > Chordata > Mammalia > Artiodactyla > Bovidae > Bos > Bos mutus. The sequence goes on along the minus strand of NC_091631.1, from coordinate 33,191,564 downwards.
AAGGGTTGTGAAGTGTCTGAAGGGTTGACTGAGCCTGATGGTTGACTGGTGGGATGGCTGGATAGAGGGAAGGAGGCTGAGCAGGCAGCACTTAAGTGTTAAGAGTCCTAGTTGAAAAGTTCATGAACCTGGGAGGTGGGGGTAGGGTGAGGTGGGGAACTCTCCTCTCCCAGGCCAAGGGATTCTGCCTGACCTCAGCACCTTCCCGACACTTCTGTTTGTTCCCAGTGAAGAGCCGGAGGCCGTCCTTGGGGGAGCTACTCCTGCGGCATGCACACAGTCCAACCAGGGCTCGGCAGGCGGCACAGATGGTTCTCCAGCCTGGGAGAGATGGTGGCGCAGGACTTGGCCTAGGTGGGGGCTCCCCTGGGGCTTCGACGCCGGTCCTACCCGCCCGGGGTGGGGCCCCTGAGCGCCAAGGTGAGGCTCTGCGAGTCAAGAATGCTGTCTACTGTGCAGTCATTTTCCCTGAGTTTCTCAAGGAGTTGGCTGCCATCTCCCAGGCACACGCTGTCACCTCGCCTTTCTTGTTGGATACTTCCGAGGAGGGGTCTGGCTCTCCTGTCTCAGGCTTCGGGCCCCTCAACCCTTAACTTTCTTCCATGGACAATCAGGGCCTTGAGTGGCCTGGGCTGGGGCCAGGGTGTAGGCTCCTTTTTATGTTTGGAGGCAGTGGCAAGAGGACTTTTTAATTTATTTCTGATGAATGTTTTCTGGAGAACTTGTTGCAATATGTATAAAAGGGAAATCTCTATTCTGTGCTCATTTTTCTTTCCCACCCTTTATCTGTGGGGCTGGGGCCCCAAGAAAGTTGTAAATAGATGGGGAAGTGGTCAGGGTGTGTTCTCTCTGGTGAGGACATGATGCCAAGGTTTCAAGGTACTTCTTATACCTTTAGAGGGTGAGGGGACAGGAAGCCTAGGGAAAAAAGCTGGGGCTTTCCTCCAGACCCCCACAGGAAGAAGCAGCATGGGCCCAGGATGTTTGGGGGAGCAGCAGTTGATGTTTATTGGGGACCAGTACCCCTATGTCAGATCTTGGGGGCCTCGCCCCCTGCATCTTTCGCCTCAGCTTCATTCGTCGCTGTCGAACTCCGAGGATAGACCCTGCAGCAGGGGCAGGGACATGGAGTGCCGGTCGGGGTCCCCGGGGCCCCCACCCTGGGCTCCTGGTGGGGGGTTGCGGGGGCTGAAGAGCCAGTTCTCTGCCAGGGTTGGGGATAGTCACAGCTTGACTCATGCCCTGGTCTTTCTGCCTCCCTGATCCCTCCCTCTGGTCTTCTGTGCTGTACCCACCCCCTCACCAGGACCATGCTTCCGTCTCACCCTCCCCTGGCTCCCTTACTCCATCCCCTTGACCAGGGTCCAGTGTGGAGTTATGTGTGGCCCACACATTCCTGGGCTATACTCCCCATGCACTTTCCCTCCACCGTATCCCAGCCCTCTCATCTTCATTTCCTCTATCAGTACCTGACAGCATCTGAGGCCCCCTTCGGAAGGGGTTTCGGCCCTTGTAGGAGAATCTGGTTGGTCTGCACTCTGGCCCTTCTTGGGGAGGTGGTGTAGGTGGGGCTGGGACAGGTTGGGGCACATCAGCAGCTTCGGGGATATCATCAGAGGCTGATGTAGGGGCCGGAGGTGGCATGATGCTGAGGTTGGGTCTGGCCCAGCTGGCCCCTTGGGGCAGTGGGTCTTTGATCAGGGGCTTCTGTGGTCCCAGCACTCCCTTGGGTTGCAATGAAAACTTGAGGCAGGAGAAGGCAATAGGCAGTGACCGTTGTAACCGGAGCAGTTGGGGCTCATGGGCTGTCGGCAGCAGCCCCAGCTGTAGCCAGGAACAGGAGAAGACCTGGTAGATGATGTAGATGCTGTGGGTGCTTCGGAGCCAGGGAAGAGACGGCTGTAAGCTCACCTGCCCTGGTGGCAGCAGCAGGAAGGCCATCTTCTTGCGTAGACCCCCCATGTGTAAGTGGATCCGGCAGGGCTGCCCATCCAGCAGTCGCATTTCTTCATAGGTTATCTCTGCTCGGCTGTTTGGTGAGTATTCTCGAGTGCAGTGTGCGAAGGCACCCTCAGAGCCTGCCTGTTCCAGGAGGTTTGGTAGCAGCCCCACTGGTTGTAGTGCCCGCCGGCCCTGCCGACCTGGCAGAGCCAGGCGACTGTGGGCTGGGCGGGACTGTTTCACTAAAACACCCAGAAGGTCATAGCACGCTGCATCAGACAGAAAAGGTACTGCCACTACATTGGGCCCAAAGCGCTCCTCGATAACCTGCGGGCAGTCAGTATATAGGTCAGAGACTGAGTTAGGGGCCAGGTTAGAGTTAGTTAATCTGGTAGCCTGCTCTAGATGGACCCTCCCTCTGCCAGTGTTCTTTACACTCCACAACATGCTCAAAGTGTGGTGCTTCTTGTTTGTCTCCCAGTTCTTCCCTATAGCAAAACCTGAATGTCTGCTGTGTGCCAGACTCTGCTAGATGCAAGAGACTTTGTCCTTGTCCTAAAACAGCTCAGAGAGCAAACTGCAGAGCAGATGATTTAACAGCCTTTGTCTTTGATTGAAGAGGACCAAAGATAGTTTCTAGGTGATAATACTTTAGCTTTGAGGGAATTAGTAAGCTAACAGAATGGTCAGTCCACGCAGAGGGAACGGCCAGTGAAAAAACTTGAACTTACAAACTAAGAGGGGCATAATCAGGAACATATAATTTCATATTAAGTGTATGGAGAGGGACAAGGATACAGGAGCTTAATTATTCAAGGCCTTATGTGCTAACTGATGGGAATTTTATCCGGAGGACAGTGGGAAGCCACTTGAAGGGCTCTGGTTAGGAGGGGCACGATTCAAGTAGGCATTTTAGAAAGTTAATTTTGTCTAAGAAGGCTTAAAATAGAGAAAAGTCAGTTAAGAGCATTGTAAAATTCCAGGCAAGACATGGTAAGGCCCTGAAGTAAAACCCTGGGGGAAGATACTTAGGTTATAGAATTAGTAGGACTTGGTCACTTAAGGGGTGAGGGAAAGGCATCTTCAACGGTTATTCTTAGGTGATTGGTTAAATGTGTGCTGTTATTAACCAAGAGTGGATACACAAATAGGTTTGGAAGTCCATGCTTATACTATGTCTATAATCCCTTAGTATACACCTTCTGCCTGAGCTGAAGGATAGTTCTTGTGTGGATTTGAGGCCTCATGTTGGTAATACTAGTTCCTGTAGGCTTTTATGGATCACAGTTCCTCTTGGTTTGGTCCTTCTTGTCTTGGCCTTTTTGTGCTTGGTTTTTGCCATGAAAATTTATTAGGCCCTTATTCTTACCCTGAGGGCCCCAGTGTTATCCTAAAGTGCTCAGCTCTGTGCTAGGGTGAGTGTGTTCTTGGCAGAGTCATCATTTGAGACCACTGCCTGCTTCCACTGCACTTCTGGGTGGAAGTTCTGAGGACTTAGAGGCCTGCAAAGTTAGCCTCTCCAGGGGCAGCCCATGAAAGTGATGGTGGAAGATTATCTTCCTGGAGGTACCTTGGTGGTTTGAGTTCTGAATAGGGAGCCCTTGAGCCACATCCTGTTTAGTGAGATGTCCTATGAGTGCCCACTAACTCAGCAGTTCTGGAGAGGAGACCAGGTCACTCAAATGTGTCCTACTCCTTGAACTTGTCACATATCACCAGTGATTTATCCTGTATGTCTCTACCCTGACTTTCCTGACAATTTTCCATTTAAATAGGACAGGGAGTTTTTCTGATTTTCAGAGGAGGTGTAGCTTTCTGATAGTTAAAGAGCTCATTTACTTCACCCCAATTGATCAGGACCATCCTTTCCCATTGCTGAGACTAGTTGCTCTCATTCTTGGGAGGACCTTGGCTCTTCTCTTTCTGCCTGGGAAGCTGACCTCTGTGGTGAGCAAGTACTCCATTTCAAATGGGAGTTACGTGCCATTAAGGCTGCTTTGAGTTTACTGGACACTTCAAGATGATTGTTTTAAACTTGGTGAGTTGCCTTCTGCAAATGCTTCAAATTCACTTTAATTCAGATAACATGACCAGAATTGATCCCTAAACTCTCTAATCTCAGAAATTAGTGGCCATCTAAATTTGGTGTGGTTTTTTGGACACCGACAACTCAGATAGAGCTGAAATCTGCCTGCTCCTGAAAATCTGTATTTTTTGGTTCAAAACCCAAGTTTATCATTCTGTGGAAGTTAAACTGGAGGGAATATCTGTGAAGAGGTCGAAGGTAAAGTTCAGGTTCTTTAGAAAATGTAAAAGGCCTTTCACCATTAGCCCCTGTACCTCTTCTTCCTCATTTTCATCACTACTTCTTTGAACTCTATTCCAGAGGACTATTTGCAGTTCACTAATACACATTTTTATTTTCCCTTTCTTGGCTTTTGCACATAGTCTACCTTTAGTTAGTACACTGTTCACTCACTCCTGCCCCCTTCCCCTCCATTTAGGTGTTTCTTACTCACTCTTGGAGAAGGCAGTGGCACTCCACTCCAGTACTCTTGCCTGGAAAATCCCATGGACGGAGGAGCCTGGTAGGCTACAGTCCATGGGGTCGCTAAGAGTTGGACACGACTGAGCGACTTCACTTTCACTTTTCACTTTCATGCATTGGAGAAGGAAATGGCAACCCACTCCAGTGTTCTTGCCTGGAGAATCCCAGGGACGGGGGAACCTGGTAGGCTACCGTCTATGGGGTCACACAGAGTCGGACACGACTGAAGTGACTTAGCGTAGTGTAGCGTACTCACTCTTTATGTGCCAGGTATTCCTCTTCCCTCCATGTGAATAACTACTTGTAGAGCTAGAATGTTACTCACTCCAGGAAGCCTTCCTGACCTTCTAAGTCTATCCCCAACATAGCACTTCCTACTCTCATAGCTCTCCATCCATTGTCTTTCAAGGAAGCTTTTGTACCTATATTTGCAATTGTAATCAAATTGGACACTTAGTGCACTTAGTTCAGCGCCTCTCACAGGAGACAGCACTGAGTAAATATTAGTTATTATTGTCTTCACCCTTCCAACCTCTTCTTACTTACAAGCTGCTGAGACCTATGTAGGTTACACTGTGTTATTTCCTCTTTTGCCCTCTTTTCCTACCTTATCTTTGATGAGAGTCCAGGTGGCATCAGCTTCATCCAGTGTCAGCAGGTGGGGGGTACCAACCAACATGATGGGGTGTGGGAGGGGTTAGGCTGGGCAGTGGCTGCTGCAGGAACCCCAAGCTGCCCAGGGAGGTGAGGCCCCAGGTGCCAGACTCTGACCTACTGCAGCATGAGGTCATAGAGGTCCTGCTGGGTGTTGGGGCCTTGGGTGGGGAGAGGGCAATCACTTTCATAACCCCACTGTACCCACAGCCTGAGTGCATACTTTTTAGTCAACCCGTTCATTCTCCTGCTTTAGTGGGGGAGGAAGATTCAGGTATCCATTAGGATGTGTTTATATGTGTGTGTAGTTCTTGGTCTGAATTCTTTAAGGAAACAGGATCAAGCCTTTCCTCCGTGAAGCAATTTGCAATGCTCTGTTGTCAGTTGCAAGTGACTTCTTTGTGAGGTTGGATTGGGGTCTTGAAAGACATGGGAGAAGCACAGATCAGGACTTAAACTGAGAACAAAGCAGTGGCTCTGAACCTTGGCTGTACTTTGGAACTAACTGAAAGCTTTAAAAATTATTAGTACCTGGATCCTATGCCCAAGGATTTTGACTTAATTGGTCAGGAATATGCCTGGGCATCAGGAATTCTTAAAGCTCTCAGGCAATTCTAATGTGCAGCCTAGGTTGAAACCCTTTATTAATGAGTGGGTTACAATTGCAATAAAAACCAGATGTGTGTAGGAGGGTGCCAAGCTGAGCAGTGACAGTGTGGAGGATAAGAATTGAATTAGGATAGTGTTGCCTTAGTAACTGAAGAGAATTTTCAGGAAGCCAGAATTTCCCAGGTGAATTTAAGAAGAATTTTCTTCATCCTCTGTTCCCTTTCCTAGGCTGCTTTGTATCTGGTGGATGCTCTTTATGGCCCTAATCTTTGGTTTTCACTTGTGTCTCTGCCACAAAATCTCAACCTGTTGTTTTGCTGAAGAAGAGTGGTTTTTTCCCTGGAGAAGAACCACTCTAGAGAGTCTTTCTAGTAGCTACTTTCCCACTCCACTCCTGTGTGCCTGCGGAGACCCCTGGCATGTGGGGTGCATCCTCCCCTGTCCTTCCCCAGCATGTAGGGTTACCCCATGAAGTTGGCCATTGTCTGAGCTGGCTGAGGTGATATAAGTATGAAGCACTAGGAAGGGTCCTACCATGGTGGGAGTGTTGCCAGGAAAAGTTTCCTAGAGGAGCAGTGACTGGCCACAGGAGAGGGTCGGTCTAGCTTCCTAGACAGAGCTAGGATATCAGGTCTTTGAGCAAAGGTTTGACTGAGCATGCGCCATGGTCCAGGAGAAGAATTAATAGTCAAATATTTGTTAAAATTGTGTTAGAGACTATTCCAAACACTTCAAATGAATTATCTTAGTGAATCCTTTTAGTAATCCTTGAAGTAGATAGTGTCATTTCCATTTTATGGGTGAATTAACAGGCTCAGAGAGGTTAAATAAATTTAGTGCAAGGCATACAGTGAGTTATTGGAGGATCTGAGATTCAAATTCATGCCTGCCTGACTCCAGCTTTAACCATTAACCAGTAGTTCTTTTTTGGTGAAGGGAGAGATCAACATATTCCTTCTGCTCACCTGAGTGTGTTGGGAGAGCTTTGTGCAGGTGGAAGTACAGTGTGGTGTAGAGAAAAGGAAATGGGTAGGATGAGAGAAGAGGTGCAGTAGACCAAACCAGAAATCCCAAGGTTCTTGTTATGAGAAACCAAGTCTCTTCCTTCTGATGCCCCTCTGGCACATTTTTAATTATGGTTGATGAGGAGAGGTCACCTCATAAAGTATAGTTGGCACCTGTTTTCTCTTAGAAAGGAATTCTGAGTGAGGAGGACAGAGGTAGAGAGCAGACAAGGACAAGATGCTTGGGGGAAGGCTGGCCATAAGTGCAAGGAGACAGAGGCAGAGGGACAGAGACAGTGAGAGCTGCTGGGAGACAGGGGCAGGGAGTAATACACATCTGTCTCCTGAGGGGTGATCCAGATTGAGAAGCAGGTGGATGAAGCAGGTGCAGGGATGATGTACTGTTGGTGAAATCAGATGAGGCTCTCTTTTCAGATTTTTGTTCATAGCAGGGGCTCAGAGGTGAAATTGGGTACAGTTCAACTCCTTGGCCAGAATCCTACGCCTCTGTCTTCTCTCTCTTGCTGTCTTATTACCATGATTCTCCAGACTCCCTAATCCCTTATTGCCCTACCCTAAGTAAATCTGTCTTTCCTTTTGGCACATAGAATCTGAGACTGAAAATTGTTGAAGGAAAAGAGATGACAGCTGAGTTCTGGGTGGAGTTGATGAGCCCAAGGACTGGGCTGTTTGGGCCATATCCTGTTCATGGGTTTTGCCACCACTATAGAACCTTCTGTGGTCTCCCTTGCGAAAGGGGCACAGCTCGTCAGCGTATTTAAGGAGTGACCAGAGTGGAGAGCATGAGGGGAACAAACAGGTGGGGGCTGTTATCCAGAGAACAGTGCTGCTTTCTGCAAGAACTTCTAGGGTAGTATAGAATGGTGTTGGGAGCAAAGACTTTAGAGTGACAAAGAGTCCTAACAGGTCTCTTCACTTCTCTTGGGCTACAGGGATAATCCTACAGGTCCCTAATCCCTTATTTGAAATCTTTTGGGATGGGTGTGTTTTGGGATTCAGGATGATTCAGATTTTAGAAAGGGAATATAGTGCCTTTATGATACATAAAGTAATACCCCAGTGAGATTCAGGGCAGTGCCCTACTGTATTCAAATCTATCAATGTTTCTGTAGCTAAATATATGAATATTCACACTAAGTGAGATAAATAGATATTATAAATAGGATCGTGACGGGTCAGGTCAGATTTTGGGTCAAAGTTATGAACAAACTATTGTTTCTTCAGAGATTTTTTTATTTTGGAATTATAGATAAGGGATTATGGGCTTATAATTGTTCTCAGGTTGTTGTGGAGGAGTAAGTGTGCCAGAAAAGCCTTCTAAACACACCACATGGTAGGTATGTATGCAATCTCAATCCAAAACAAAATACAAATGTCCAAGGGGGTGGACTTTTTGACTTACAGTGGACAATGTACGGCTTTGGACTCAGCTGCCTTGGGAGTTGTGCACAACCACAGAGTGAAGGTGCCTTAGAAGAGAGGCTTCCTGTGGTGGGTGGGGAACAGGATTCATTGCTTTTGAACATTGGCTGCATATGATTTCCCTTTTCATGTACCAGAGGGGGAAGGTGTGTGTGTGCGCGTGCGTGTGTGTGTGTGTGTGTGTGAGTGACACAGGACTGTCACACATATCTTTATATTTCTTTATAATAATGTTGTAATAAATATCTTACTGCATACATGTTTGTTCACATCTCTAATTATTTTGTCAATATAGATTTTTTGAGGAGGTTTCACTAAGAGAAAGATGTAAAAGACTGATGACCCATTATTAGGGTTAGAATTTTATCAAAGTTATCTGCAAAATCACTGCCTGGATGGTTCTTTACCTCAGAACTTCATGAAAAAGTTTAGCCTTGGGAAAGACTGAGTCCACACTTGGGCTGAGAAAAACTGGATTTGCTCCTTGTCCACTTGGCTTCAGTGTGACAGCACTCTGAAAATCACACAGCTTCTGGGCTGTCTCTGTAGTTATTTGTTGATGAGGACCTGGAGATGGCATCACTTGCTTTTCTTCAGATCCGCAGCCTCCCGTGTGGCATCCCATGGTGCTCGGTCCAGCTGCCTGTGCCGAGTGGTCTGACTGCTCCCAGTTCAGGTCTTTGTGATTAACTCCAGTACCCACTGTTATGATCATTTTCCCGGAGAGCTTAGGTCTGGCTGTGCAGCCTGCAGCTTTCTCTGACTGCGTGACAGTGTCTCCCTACCTTTTATGTGAGAATATACTCATTCTAGACTTAACGCCAGGCTTCCCTGGTGGCTCAGCAGTAAAGAATCCTCCTGCAGTGCAGGAGATGGGTAGGGAAGATCCCCTGGAGGAGGAAATGGTAACCCACTCCAGTATTCTTGCCTGGGAAAGCCCATGGACAGAAGAGCCTGATGGACTAGAGTTTCTGGGGTCGCAGAGTTGGACATGATTGAACACATGACTGACCACGCACCCAGACTTAATGCCAGCTTGAAAGATCTTTCTTTCTGTGTAAGGTCCTTGCAGTTGGGAGTTTTTTTTAACAGAAAGTGAATCCCATGTTAGGCAACACCACGACACTTCCTATTTAATATCTCTGTTCTCTGGCAGCCACAGCAGTGTGAAATATTCCTATTTCATCATATTGCACCAACATCGTGTGCTTCCCATGATGCTGGCCAGGACAAATGGAGGTGCTGATGAGAATTTTATTTGAGAATTCTATATTCTTGTTTGAGGATGCACAAAAGGGCATGTTGGTAAGAGAAGATAATGATCTCTGGCAAACAGGTGAAGTGGTTACAATGATTTTCTGGGCTATCAAAGTTTCTTTCAGTTGAACCCCTGACCCCTGAAGCTATAGGCCCAGGGACAGAAGTTCTAGTCATCAATATCTGAGACTTTGGCAGAGCAGTGAGGGTAGGGAGAATAATGGTTTACATATAGAGACCCAGAAGGTTCTCTGAACTGAGAATGTCTTCAGGATCAGGGTCTTGGAAAAATTTGGGAATCCAGGGCACCTTATCCCAATTATTAGAAAGTGGGGAATAAGCCTGCTTAACTCCTTCCCGAAGGATAGGCTGAAAACAGAATCAGGCTCCAGGCATAGAGGGAAGGCTATAATCCCAGATAGGTGCCCAAGGACTTCCAGAGGCCGTGTCCCTCTTTCCAGACCCCTGGGTCCAGGATCTGTAGAGAAGCTTTGGTGTAGGAACGTGGGCAGACTTAGGTTAAAATGATGGAGCAGAGTTGGGGGAGAAGGAGGAGGGTGGTTTTAAGTTAAATCGTGTATTGTGATCCCAGGATTATTCCCTGGCACCTTTTCTTATCTCCTCTGCATGGCAACATGGTTGCCCATCTCCTGTCTCCTCCCAAGCAGGATGCATGGCTAGACCAGTCTACAGATGCCACTGGTACACCGAGACTTCACAGCAAATATCTGTTGAGTGGTTGTCACAGTCATACACAGATCATGGGACAAAGATGACACCACACCTCCAGACCACAGACTCCTCTGAATGTCCCCCCTCTCCCACCCTCAGGCTCCCTTGTTTTCGTTGTTCATTAGAACTGGCTTTTCTTGAATGTGAAGATTTCTAGGAGCCGGTCCCTAATCTGCTTCGTGTGGGCCCCATAGATGAGAGGGTTAAGGGCAGGTGGCAGCAGCAAGTAGATGTTAGAGAGAAGGATGTGCACAGGCTTGGGGACGGTGTGACGACCAAAGCGGTGTGTGAGGTAGGAGAAGAGACCAGGCACATAGAAGGCTAGAATGACACAGATGTGGGAACTACATGTACCAAAGGCCTTGGCACGGGCTTCCCGGGTAGGCAGCTGCAGCACAGCGTGGGCGATGAGCCCATAGGAGCCTGTGATGCCTAGAATATCTATACCTGACACAGCCAACGAAAGCACCAGCCCATACAAATTGTTGGCTTGTGTGTTACCCACCACCAGCTCCACCACTGCCATGTGTGCACAGTAGGCATGGTCTATGGTCTGGGCTTGGAAGTGCTCAAATCGTGCAACCAGCAGAGGGAAAGGCACAACAATAGCCACAGCTTTTAGTGCCAGTGCCAGGGCTGCATACCCCACACGGGCTTTGGTGACTAGGATGGGGTAGTGCAATGGACGCCCTACTGCCACAGCACGGTCACAGGCCATGGCCAACAGTACACCGGATTCCACAGCCGTCAGTGCGTGAACAAAGAACATCTGGACCAGGCAGGCAGCGTATGGCACAGGCCGAGGCCCGAGCCACAGCACAGCCAGCAGCCCTGGAGCTATAGATGTGGCTAAGCTCAGATCTGTGGCTGCCAGGGTGGCCAGGAGCAGAAACATGGGCTGATGCAGTGTGGAGTCTGTCTGCACCACTGCCAGCAGTGCTCCATTGCCCAGCAGGGAAAGCAGATACATGGGCCCAAAGACCAGTGTCAGCCAGGCCTGCACACCCCCTAGCCCTGGGATGCCAGTCAGTATGAAGAAGGTTGGGCATGAGAAAGTAGAGTTGGGCTGTGGAGCTTCTGTCATTCTGTGGGGTCAGAGCTTTTGGGCTCATGGAAGCATGACTCATGATGGGTGAAGGACAAAGGGAGAGATTTTGGGGGTGTCAGTGTGGCACAGATCCATCCATATGTGTAGGAGTCATGCAGGGCTGGGAGGCAGTGGTATAACCTTTGATTGGGGTTATATAGATATAACCTTGGATAATCAGGGTCACAACCCTAGCTAGGGTGAAATCCTTTTGCCTGAAAGTCCATGAGTGTTGGGGGAGCAAAGGGGGACAGTGGAAATGAAGTGGGGGTGTCACTGCTGCAGTGCTAGAATAGCTGGAGCCTTCCAGTTGGGGCTCATCAGCTGAGATGACTTTTTCTTCCTCAGAGTCCAAGTAGAGTCAGTCTCAGTCTCTGTAGATGGAGAGAAAGCCAGTGCTGGGTGGCGATCAGGCCTCAGGCTGGTCCTGTTCCTGACTATCTTAGGCAGAACTCCTGGGCCCAGCTTCCTCAGCTCTACAGCAGGGGTAGGCACAATGATCTTATGTGTTGCCCAGCTTTAACATTCTGGGCACCAGCCCTCTAAGAAGAAAGGAAAAGAGAGAGAAAGGGAGAAACAGGAGGAGGAGGCAGAAGGGGCTTGGAGCAAAGTAGGGAGGCTGATACGATGGGAGAAAACCTGGTGGGCTTTTGGGGTTTGGGGTTCTTCTGTTATTCTTCACTCCATGCTGAAGTAATGAACTTGAACACGGGCTGGAGAATTGACGCTGCGCAAGCAACGGAGGTTTGACGTGGGAAGCAACAGAGAGATGGCAGTAAAGAAAGAACTTCTCTGTCTCCTTTCCTTCTTCACATTCCAGAAGGGGGGTCACATTCCAGAATTGAGTCTCATTCCTGGGGTGCCAAGGGCAGAGCAGTTGACAGAGGGGCAGGAAATGGCACTCAACACAGACTAGCAGCCAGAGGAGGAAGAAATATCTCTGGTGTTGGAGGAGGCAGGGTGAGTAGAACCAGTTTCTCCCAGAACCTAGCCCACAGCAGAAACTTAGTGAAGGTTGGATGGATAAATGAAGGAGGAAAAAAGCCCCAGAAGACTTGACTGAGGAAAGCTCCTAAGCACCATGGGTTTGCAGCTTCTCTTCACCTTGACTGCTGCCTGTGGGGCCCTTTATGTGGCTGTTCTACCTGCTTCCCTCAGGGCCCTTACCCCTCCCACCTGGGCCATATTAACTCTTCCTTGTACTGCGTCTGGTAGCCTGGGTAACTCAGGAAGTAGTGTAAAGAGGCAGAGATGGGGACAATGATCAAAGAGACTGACTTTTGGCATTGAAAGATCTGGGTTAGAGGAAACTTTCTCTGGGAGGTCTTTGCTGACTCATTGATGTCTGGAGAGAAAAGACCTTGCTTTCTTTCTTCTTTAATAGCATCAGTTCCCCTCTATTGTAATTGTCTCTCTTTCCTCCACTAGACTGAAAGAGTTACAGGCAGTGTTTCTTATTAGCCTCAATATAACCAGCACTTATCATAATATCTGGTAGTTAATTGTCAATAAATAAATGTTTATTGCTCTTAATTGTGGGACAAAACTGCTGGCCCAAACGGCCACCCAGACAGCATTTGCTGACTAACAGTGGTGCCTACAGTTTCAGAAGCCTCCAGTATCCATGGAAATGAAAAAGACTCACCATTTACCACAAGTCCACCGAGTAAAATTCTTTCTGCTATGATGACACATATTCTAAAAATCACCACAGTATGTAAGATAAAATAACAAAATCACAGGGACTATGGAAAAAATAGGAGTAGGGACATAACATTAAAATGTTCATCAGTGAAACATTTGAGAAAGAATGTGAACCTAGTACAAGTGGTAGTGCTGTTTTACACATGTTAAACCGTTAGGATGTAACAGAACTTGTGGGATGAGCCAAAGCAGTTCTAAGGGGGAATGTCAGCAATAAATGCCTGCATTAAAAAGCAAGAGAGATTCCATTTAAACAACCTCACTCTCCCCCTGCAGGAACTGGAAAAAGAACAAACTGAGCCCAAAGTTACCAGAAGAAGGAAAAGATTAGAACAGAAAGACATGAACAGGAAAATAGAAAATATTAACCAAAGTTAGTTCTTTGAAAAGATAAATTAATAAATCCTTAGCTAGACTCACCAAGGGAAACAAAAAAGAGATCAAATCAATAAAAGTATAAATAAAAAGGAGACATTAGAATGGATACCACAGAAATTCTAAGAATTATGAGAGGCTACTGTGAATGAACTATACCAACAAACTGTACAACCTAGAAGAAATGGAAAAATTCTTAGAAGCATAACCTATAATTCAAGACTGGATCAGGAAAAAATAGAAAATCTGAATAGATCAATTACTAGTAAGGAGATTGAATCAGTAATCAAAATTCTACCAATGAAGAAAAGTCCAGGACCGGATGGTTTCACTAGTAAATTTTTGCCAAATATTTTAAATAAGAATTAACCCAGGCCTTCTTAAACTCTTTCAAAAAAGTTGAAGAGGAGGGACAACTCCCAAACTCATTTCATAAGACCAGCATTCTGATAACAAAATCAGAAAAGGACACTACTAGAAAAGAAAATTATAGGCCAGTATCCCTGATAAATATGAATGCAAAGATTCTCAATAAAGTACAGCAAATCAAACTATTCCAAAATCTTGCAGGACAAGGAAGACAAAGATATCATATGCACAAAAAAGAGAATTACAGGTCAGTTGAACATAAATGCAAAAATCCTCAATAAAATATTAGCAACAAATTCAACAATACATTAAAAGGATCATAAACCAGGATCAAGTATAGGGTTTTTCCTGGGATTCAAGGGTGATTCAGCATAAACACAAATGAAGCAATGTGATACATCATGTTAATAAAATGAAAAACGAATCACATGATCATCTAAATAGATGCAGAAAAAACATGACAAAATTCAGCATCCTCATGATAAAAACTCTTAACAAATTAGGCATAGAAGGAATATATCATAAAAAGGCAATATATGACAAGCTCATATCAACTTTTCACTGTACTCAATGGTGAAAGGTTGAAAACTTGTATTCTAAAATCAAAACAAGACAGTTTCACCACTGTCAGCCACTCTCACCACTGTCAGCCACTCTCAGCACCCATTTTCAACATAGCGCTAGAAGTCCTGGCTAGAACAAGAAGGCAAGAAAAAGAAATAAAAGGTATCTGAAGTGAAAAGGAAGAAGCAAAATGGTCTCTAGTTTTAGATGACATGATTTTTACATATAGAAAATCCTGAAAACAATCAAAAAGCTGTTAAAACTGATCAATGAATTCAATACACTTGTAGGATACAAAATTAACTTCCAAAAATCAATAGCATTTTATATACTAATGACAAATTTAATGAAAAAGAAATAAAAGAAATTGATCTCATTTACAATAGCATCAAAAACAATAAAATAGGGAAAAAATTTGACTAAGAAGATGAAAAGAGAAATAGAATATTCTAAAAGCTATTGATATAAGATATTGATGAAAGAAATTGAACAAGACAGATAAATGGGAAATGTGTTCATGGATTGGAAGAATTAATTTTATTAAAATGTCATTACTACCAAAAGTCATCTATAGATTCAATGCAATCTCTATAAAGATTCCTATAGCATTTTTTTTACAGTAGTAGAAAAAATCTCTTAAAATTTATAAGGAACCACAAAGACCTTGAATAACCAAAGACATCCCAAGAAAGAAGATCATAAAGCTATACTCTATAGTTATCAAAACAGTGGACACACTGGGGAAAGAGAGGGTGGGAAGAATTGAGAGAGTAGTATAGACATATATACACTACCATGTGTAAAAAAGCTAGGTAGTGGGAAGCTATCTTTTCTCCACTGAGTATTCTTAGCTTCCTTGTCAAATATTAGTTGACTGTATATACTTGGGTTTATTCCTAGGCTCTCAATTCTGTTTCATTGATCTATTTGTCTACTTTTCTGCCACTATCATACTGTTATTTTTTTTCATTAAAATTTTTATTTTATTTTTAAATATAAATTTATTTAATTTGGAGGCTAATTACTTTATAATATTGTATTGGTTTGGCCATACATTGACATTTTCTTTATTTTTTTAATTGTAGTATAATTTGTTTACAATGTTGTGTTAGTTTTTTGCTGTCCAACAATGTGAATCAGCTGTATATATACATACATACATACAGGTATGACCTAAATCATATCCCTCATGATATACAGTGGAAGTGACAAATAGATTCAAGGGATTAGATCTGATAGACAGAGTGCCTGAAGAACTATGGATGGAGATTCAGGACATTGTACAGGAGGCCATCCCCAAGAAAAAGAAATGAAAAAAGGCAAAGTGGTTGTCTGAGGAGGCCTTACAAATAGCTGAGAAAAGAAGAGAAGCTAAAGGCAAAGGAGAAAAGAAAAGATAGACCCATTTGAATGCAGAGTTCCAAAGAATAGCAAGGAGAGATAAGAAAGCCTTCCTTGGTTATCAGTGCAAAGAAATAGAGGAAAACAGTAAAATGGGAAAGACTAGAAATCTCTTCAAGAAAATTAGAGATACCAAGGGAAACATTTCATGCAAAGATGGACACAATAAAAGACAGAAATGGCATGGACCTAACAAGCAGAAGATAAGAAGAAAAGGTGGCGAGAATATACAGAAAAGATCTTCATGACCCAGGTAATCACAATGGTGTGATCACTCACCTAGAGCCAGACATCCTAGAATGAGAAGTCAAGTGTGCCTTAGGAAGCATCACTATGAACAAAGCTAGTGGAGGTGATGGAATTCCAGCTGAGCTATTTCAAATCCTAAAAGATGATGCTGTGAAAATGCTTTATTCAATATGCCAGCAAATTTGGAATACTCAGCAGTGGCCACAGGACTGGAAAAGATCAGTTTTCATTCCAGTCACAAAGGCAATGCCAAAGAATATTCAAACTACCACACAACTGCACTCATCTCAAAAGTTAGCAAAGTAATGTTCAAAATTCTCCAAGCTAGGCTTCAGCAGTATGTAAACTGTGAACTTCTAGATGTTCAAGCTGGATTTAGAAAAGGCAGAGGCACCAGAGATCAAATTGCCAACATCTGTTGGTGTTGAGGTCCTTTAATGGACGGAACTTGGTGGTCTGGTGTCGATGATAAGAAAGTAAAGGAGAGAAAGAGGCTGATATTCCTTGGTTTACACAGAAAGCCAATAAAGCCCCTGATACGGGACTTGTTCTGTTCACGGAGGCCTCAGGCGCCCTCTTGATGGGGTGAAGGCACGGAGCACCTTCTTGAGAGGGTCTTAGAAGCCCGAGCAGGAAAGTGAACTCAGAGGGCCTCTGCGCTCCAGGGGATCAGCCTGAGAGAGAGAGAGAGAGAGAGAGAGAGAGAGAGAGGGAAAGAGAAAGAAAGACATGGGGACCAGAGCTCTGATGGAGCAAGTGTGTTTTAATCAACATGGTGTGGGCATATATACCGTCTTACAAAGTAGTTATTCTCAGCAAAGATAAAGATTAAAATTCCAGACTTACAAAACATAGGCAATCCATATTAGAGAGATTTGTAAACAATCACTTTTACCGTATGGTTCACAAGAAGGAAGAGGGTACTTATCACCATATAGAAGCACTAATGAAGGAAATGCCTAGATTCCTCAGCCCCCGGGAGAGGCTTGCCTCTCCTCTTAATTCCAAGGAATAGAGAATTCCTGACAGATCCAAAGCAGCACACAGGAAGCCTCCTGTTAAATGCTTCCTGACAATTCCCCCTATTTTATTATGTTTGTAAAAAAGGTCTTGACCAATGAGTTTGGTTAGTATTAACCAACATTGTAGAAAGGTGACTGTAAACAGTAAATATAATTATCAAGATAATCACCAAAGTTACAGTTCCAGACCTGATACTGTGGGTAATGCTTTGAAACCATCCTTGTGGGTCTAGCCCGGATAATTTGTTCAGCTAAAGTTTCCAAATTAGGGGAAGAGGGCAGATTTTTAGAAAAAGTTTTAAAGATTGTCTTTTGCAGTAATTGTACATTCAGAGAGGCATTATCATGTAAATTTTGTAAATGAAATTTGACTTGTTCCCAGTTGTAGGCACTATGGTTGAATTGAACAGGAGTAACACAAAATTGTGTAGCTTAAAAAAATAGAGTTAAGACAAGTATATAGTTTGCAATTAATACAAGTTACAGAATGTAAAAGTCTTATTAAATTGTAAATTTTCTATGGCTATAACAAAAGGAAGTGGGACATAGGCCTGTATAAAATATGACTGATTACAGTGAAAGAAATAGTTACTATGACCACGACTGATCCCTATGAAATGACCAGTCCAAGTCCCAAGTTCTTCCGCACTTGGTGCTTGCAGCAAGTTTCCAAATATCCCATTGTTCAGGCCCACTCTGTTTATCAAGGACGATCCTAGGACGAGGTGGGGCTAATCCACCGTCAGGCCACTCAAGAAGTCCTTTGTCATAGTAATGTTCCATCATAGTGTCAGTGACCTTCCATATCACACACAGTGTTGTTAATATCCTCTAAACAGTCAGATAACCACATGCCATGGGGTCCCCAATCAACAATTGTATGATTAGCCACAAACATTGATTTTCTTGATTTGGTTTGACATTTGTCCCAACGAACAGGAGTATAAGTAAAGTTTTTATAAGTAAACCCTTTGTTTAATGTTCTTTGTTCTTTCCCTAACTCTTTCCTTAAAGTCTCAGTAGTATAAACATGGTTTACAGACATAGAAAGGGCAGTAAATAATCCAAGCAATGTCTGAAAGTCTTTTGGAGGCAGGACGAAAGCCCAAGTTTGTCGGCTGACGTTTGTGCACAATTCTGCTGCGCCCATGCACAAGGGAAGGACTTCATAGCCTAAAGAAATGTTAATTAGTTTTCTTTCCTGCCCAGGGTGTGAGGGCCCTTTCATGTACTAGGGAGAAGGCATATGTATAGAGTCATTAGTTGAAACAATTGGTCCTCTCTTTGTCCATTCGACCACCTGTAATAGAGGGGGGTTGGGTATTAGTCCAAGCTTGAGCAGGGGGAGGTACAGGCCAAAAGACTAAGCATTGCCAGAAGAGTGTATTCAGGACTTGGAGGCAATCCCTGTTGAGAGACCAAATTTTCAGCTTGATTAGTAGGGGTTTTTATTTGTCCCCAAGTGGGGAGATCATCGGGGTGATGGCCCCAAGGGCAGTGCTTTCTGGAGATCCTTAGCGCAGACATAGCCCGTATTGGAATTTCTTCTTCCTGGGGTTCTTGTTTCATCTCCATTTTGAATGCTGGGGGCCCCCTTGGGTCGAATCTTAAGAAGAGGTTAAAAAATTGAAAACAAATAAAGCTGTATTAACAATAGTTATAGGTTTAGAAAATATGTTGGAATCTAGTAAAGTCTGCTTTAGATAAGGAAGACAGTAGTGTACCTGTGTATTCCCCCTTTTTACATTTTTTTAGTGTGTGATGTGTTTGTTTGACTATGTCTTGTGTCTGAATTATAAGGAATACCTGTAATATGTATAATAGAAAAAGATTGTAAAAACTGTTTAAAGTGTCTAGAAATATAGGCAGGGTATAACATGTTGTGTAGCTTTACCACGAAGAGGTGTGGCCCAGATAAAAGAGGAATTTTTGTCTATACAAATGTGTAGGAAAGAAAATGGAGAAAGTTCAGGGCAATGAGTTATATCCATTTGTCATAGTTCATTAGGTTGTAAACCATGAGGATTGATACCTTGTGTGATGGATCGAAGATGTAGGCAAATAACTTAAATAAGAGCATATAATTTATTTTGTTGAGCAGAATGAAATTTAGTATAAAAGACTTTATATTCTTTAAGAGGCCAGAATGAAGCTTTGGCATTTTTAGTCCCATCTATATAAAAAATCTTGGCCTGTGGTATAGGCTGTGAGCTGATAATGTGAGAAATAATAAATTCAGTATTTTTGAAGAAATTCCACAGCTCACCAGAAGGATAATGAAATGAAATTTCTCCAAAATATTCCAGAAAAGCTATTTGGAAATCGGTAGAAGTTTGTAAAGCGTTCTCAAGTTGAGATTTATTGATAGGTATTACAATTTTATGAGGATTGGAGCCAATTAGAGTTTTAGTCCTATTTTTTCCATTGATAATGATTACAGCAATTAAATCAAGGTAGGGTGTAAGTGACTTTATTCCCCTAAAACGGGTATAGATCCATTCTACTGGGTGTTCTTATTGGGCAAGAAGTCCTGTGGGAGAATGAGGAGAGGGGAGTATAAACAATTCTAGAGGTAAATCTATTTTGATGTGAATAAGAAATTGTTTTTGTAATTTATTTTGCATCAGAGTTCCTCTCGTGCCTCTTGAGAAAGTGAATGAGGGCTATTTAAGTCAGAATCTCATTTTAAAGTATTAAATAGGTTATTCAGTTGATAATTAGCAATGCCTAAAGAAGGTCTAATCCAATTAATATCACCTAAGAATCAAGATTGCCGGGAGAAATATCAATAACCTCAGATATGCAGATGACACCACCCTTATGGCAGAAAGTGAAGAGGAACTAAAAAGCCTCTTGATGAAAGTGAAAGTGGAGAGTGAAAAAGTTGGCTTAAAGCTCAACATTCAGAAAACGAAGATCATGGCATCCAGTCCCATCACTTCATGGGAAATAGATGGGGAAACAGTGGAAACAGTGTCAGACTTTATTTTTGGGGGCTCCAAAATCACTGCAGATGGTGACTGCGGCCATGAAATTAAAAGATGCTTACTCCTTGGAAGGAAAGTTATGATCAACCTAGATAGCATATTCAAAAGCAGAGACATTATTTTGCCAACAAAGGTCCATCTAGTCAAGGCTATGGTTTTTCCTGTGGTCATGTATGGATGTGAGAGTTGGACTGTGAAGAAGGCTGAGCACTGAAGAATTGATGCTTTTGAACTGTGGTGTTGGAGAAGACTCTTGAGAGTCCCTTGGACTGCAAGAAGATCCAACCAGTCCATTCTGAAGGAGATCAGCCCTGGGATTTCTTTGGAAGGAATGATGCTAAAGCTGAAACTCCAGTACTTTGGCCACCTCATGTGAAGAGCTGACTCATTGGAAAAGAGTCTGATGCTGGGAGGGATTGAGGGGAGGAGGAGAAGGGGACGACAGAGGATGAGATGGCTGGATGGCATCACTGACTCAATGGACATGAGTCTGTGTGAACTCTGGGAGTTGGTGATGGACAGGGAGGCCTAGCGTGCTGCAATTCATGGGGTCGCAAAGAGTCGGACACGACTGAGCGACTGAACTGAACTGTGGTAGTACAGTCCATTGGTACTGTTTATGAGGTCCAGTATGATTAGGATAAGGGAGAAAGAAAGCGAATCTCTCTAGGTTTAAAGGGTGTAAAGGTATATTAAAAAAGCAATCTTGTAAATCAATAATAATAATATGCCAATTTTGAGGAATAGTGGTAGGTGATTGGATTCCTGGTTGTAATGCATCCATAGGTTTCATAGATGTATTAACTTTTCTAAGGTCTGTTAGGAGATGCCATTTGTTAGATTTCTTTTTTGTGACAAAAATAGGAGCGTTCCAAGGAGAACAAGATTACTCAATATGCTTTAATTCTAGTTGTGTATCTATAAGTTCTTTAGCTGCCTGTAATTTCTCTTTCGTGAGGGGCCACTGCTCTGTCCAAATAGGCTTGTCATATTTCCAGGTTATTTTAATAATTGTATTGTTTGTTAAATGAGCAGTGGCCCCCAGGAAAAATGTGGAATGTATATCTGAGTTTGTCATATCTTATATCTTTTTATTAAAAGCATATATCTTACTTTTCCTTAGCAACTATGAAGTGTCTTGTATATTAGCATTTTATAGATTGGTGAATATATTTATTATATCACATTATAATGTATATTATATATAAATATACATTTATATTTATATATCAATATATTATACATTATATAATGTATTTATTAATAGTTTAAAATCTCTTTAGTTTTTCTATAAGAAAAACTTTTTGTAAGAAGGAAGTTAATGTTTAGTAATTAATGGTTTAAAATCTTATTTTATTTGGAAATGACCTAGCTATTTAATAAACTTTTGTTATTTAGTTTAGTACAACTCTAGAAATTTAAGTTATCCTAATCTTAAGAGATTATTTTAGATTATAATAACAGATTATAATAATAGATTTTTCTATTAAAAATATAATTATTTTTAATAGAGTTTATCTAAAAGTTTTTATCTCATATATATATATATATATATAAAAGAGTTAACTTTTTGTTGACAAATTTAGTTTACCTTAAACCTAGGCATAATAAAAGTATTATATAATGTTGATGACTTAAGACATGTCTTAATTAGATTAGCAAACTATTATATTTAAATTATATTTATATTTAAATAAACATTATATATATTTAATATTTTTCAGTTCATGTGAATTTGAATTTAAATAGAGCTCATTCTAAAAACAAAGCTGGTATATCGATGGCAGCACTGCCAGATGTTGAGGTTTCAGGTAAAAGATGGAATTTGCCCCAGGTTTTTTTGTTGAAGGGGACCTGGGAGTCCCTGCTTGGAGTTTTCGGAATAGGTTTTCTTTCAATGTCAGATTTAGACTTACAATCTTTGGCCCAATACATTCCTCTACGGTAGAGAGGGCAGATTTTTTTTTTAATATATTTTTTCTTTTTTTTTTTTAAGCTTTCTTAGGGCCGTCCCTTTTTAAATGGTTATGTAAAGCATCCTCTATTTCCCTTTCTTAAGGCAGCAGCTATTGTTTCAGTTACCATTTGCATCTTTTGAGTTTCTAATCCTAGATTGCAACGAGCCTTCAAATAATCAATAATAGTCCCTGTCTCACGAATTGGAGCTATAGCTTTTTGACATTCCTGATTTGCATTTTCATAAGCAAGTAATTTCTCTGGTTGCCTTTTGGCTTCTTCTCCCATTACAGTAGGGGAAATAGCAGTTTCTAATCTAGCTAAAAAATCAGCATACGTTTCATTAGATCCCTGAACTTTAAATAAGTGATGAAGTAAAGTAGAAAAGTGATGGGGCTTTCCAGCTGTATTACCCATGTCTCAGTACTTACTGGCCTCAATAGGCCCTGGGGTCACTCCGTCCAAGAATCTGCCTATGTGTACCACGTTCCTGTTCTGGGTGCCACTTGTTGAGGTCCTTCAGTGGACTGGAACTTGGTGGTCCAGAGTCAACGATAAGAAAGTAAAGGAGAGAAAGAGGCTGATATTCCTTGGTTTACACAGAAAGCCAATAAAGCCCCTGATACGGGACTTGCTCTGTTCACGGAGGCCTCAGGCGCCCTCTTGATGGGGTGAAGGCGTGGAGCACCTTCTTGAGAGGGTCTTAGAAGCCCGAGCAGGAAAGTGAACTCAGAGGGCCTCTGTGCTCCAGGGGATCAGCCTGAAAGAGAGAGAGAGAGAGAGAGAGAGAGAAAGAAAGAAAGACACGGGGACCAGAGCTCTGATGGAGCAAAGGTGTTTTAATCAACATGGTGTGGGCATATATACTGTCTTACAAAGTAGTTATTCTCAGCAAAGATAAAGATTAAAATTCCAGACTTACAAAACATAGGCAATCCATATTAAAGAGAGAGATTTGTAAACAATCACTTTTACCGTATGGTTCACAAGAAGGAAGAGGGTACTTATCACCATATAGAAGCACTAATGAAGGAAATGCCTAGATTCCTCAGCCCCCGGGAGAGGCTTGCCTCTCCTCTTAATTCCAAGGAATAGAGAATTCCTGACAGATCCAAAGGAGCACACAGGAAGCCTCCTGTTAAATGCTTCCTGACATGTTGGATGATTGAAAAAGCAAGAAACTTCCAGAAAAAGATCTACTTCTGCTTTATTGAATACACCAAAGCTTTTGACTGTGTGGATCACAACAAACTGTGGAAAATTCTTCAAGAGATGGGCATACCAGACCACCTTACCTGCCTCCTGAGAAATCTGTATGCAGGTCAAGAAGCAACAGTTAGAACTGGACATGGAACAACAGACTGGTGTGTGTGTATATATATATATATATACCCCCATGTTCACTGCAGCATTATTTACAATAGTCAACACAAGGAAATAACTTAAGTGCATGTTGATGAATGAATGGATGAAGTTGTAAGATACACACTGGAATATTATTCAGCCATAAAAATGAGGAAATCCTACCATTTGTGGTAACATGGATGGCTTTGAAGGGATTACACTAAGTGAAATAACTCAGAGAAAGACAAAGACTATATGATCTCACTTATATGTGGAATCTAAAGAAAAAATAGCAACCAAAAGGAGAAAGAAAATATCCCCCAAACTCATGGGAAAAGAGATCAGAGTTTTGGTTACCTGAGGTGGAGGGTGGGGGAGGAGAAATTGGAGGAAGGTGGTCAAAAGTTACAAATTTTTAGGTATAAGTTAGTCCTGGGGATGAAATGTAAAACATGATGACCACAGCTAATACAACTGTGTGATATGTAGGAAAGTTGAGAGTAAATTCTATGAGTTCTAATCACAAGGAGAAATTTTTTCCCTTTTTTTTTCTTTTTATTGTATCTGTACGAGAAGATGTATGTTACTCAAACCTATTTGATAATCATTTCACAATGTATGTAAATCAAATCATCAGGCTGTTTGCCTTATACAGTGTGCTTTAGTGTTGCGTACGTCGATTATTTCTCCATAAAACTGGAAAAATTTCCTAAGTTTTGTTTTATGGTTCATAATAATGGCTATCTTGGTAATTTTTCATGGATACTTGATTAAAAAAAAGTTTGATCTCTTGCTGGGTGGTCTTCTACATATGTCAGTCAGATCTTATTTGATTGTGTTGGTCAGTTCTCCTACATCCTTGTTCATAATCTGTCTAGTAGTTTTATCAGTTGTAGAGATAGAAGAACTTCAATACTGAGGGGGCTGTTAGAGTCCTAAACTATAATTGTGATTTGTCCATTTTCCTTTCCATTTCTCAGTTTATGCTTAATGTGTTTTGAGGCTCTGTTGTTTGGTGTGTACATACTTAGGATCATTATATTTTCCTGGCTAATTGATACTTTTATTGTTATGTAATATGTCACTTATCCAACCAGTCCATTCTGAAGGAGATCAGCCCTGGGATTTCTTTGGAAGGAATGATGCTAAAGCTGAAACTCCAGTACTTTGGCCACCTCATGTGAAGAGCTGACTCATTGGAAAAGACTCTGATGCTGGGAAGGATTGGGGGCAGGAGGAGAAGGGGACGACAGAGGATGAGATGGCTGGATGGCATCACTGACTCGATGGACGTGAGTCTGAGTGAACTCTGGGAGTTGATGATGGACAGGGAGGCCTGGTGTGCTGCGATTCATGGGGTCACAAAAGGTTGGACACGACTGAGTGACTAAACTGAACTGAGTATGTCATTTTGTCACTAGAAATATTTTTGCTTTGTGCATGCATGTGTGCTCAATTGCTCAGTTGCATCTGACTCTTTGCAACCCCTTGGACTCCAGCCTGCCAGGCTCCTCTGTCCATGGAATTTTCCAGGCGACAATATTGGAGTGTGTTGCTATTTCCTGCTCCAGGGTATATTCCTGACCTAGGGATTGAACCGTCGTCTCCTGCATCTCCTGTAATGGCAGGCATAGTTTTTACCACTGAGCCACCTGGGAAACTCATTGTAGTGTACTTTATCTGTTATTAATATAAGCCACTCCTGCTTTTTTTTAAAATGAATGTTTGCATAATATATATATATATATATATTTTCCTTTTATTTTCAACCAACTATGTCACTGAATATGAAGTGAATTTCTTGTAAACAGAATAGAATTCATTTTTTTTTGGTTAGTCCACTTTGCCAATCTCTGTTTTTTAGCTTGTGTGTTTAGACCATTTACAGTTCAGGTAGTTATTAATGAGTTGGGACTTAAGTCTGATATTTTATTATTTGTTTTCTGTTTGTTTCTCTGTCTCAGCCCTCTGTTTCTGTTTTCTTGCCTTTCTGTGGATTGCTTGAACATTTTTAGGATTTTTTTCATGATTTGCTTTTTGAGTATATGGCTTTGTATAGTTTTCTTTGTGGTTGCTCTATTAAAAATTATTGTGGACAATTATTCATAGTCCACTGGCAACAACATTTTGGCACTTTTAGTGGTGAAACCTTCATTCCATTTAGGTCCCTTTACTCTTCCTATTTTAAAATATTATTGTCTTGAGTGTCAGATGGTGTAATCACTTTTGTTTTAATCATTGCATATGATATAAAAAACTCATGGGAAGAAGCATTTGCACACATTCTTGTTTTTTCATTATTCTTTATTCCTTCCTGATGCTCCAAAAAAATCTTTATTCTGACATATGTAGACACCCATGTAACCCACACTTCCCTCAATATATAGAATGTTTTTACCAGAGGAAGTGCCTTCTGCTTCCTCCTACCCTAGAGGCAATCGTTATTCTGATTTTTATCACCATGGGCTGGTTTTTGTCTATGTGGAACCTCATGAAAATGGAATCATGCAATACATAGCCCTTTGTATCTGGTCTCTTCTATGCAACATAATGACCCTGAGTTTAACCTGTGTTGTATGTTTTAGCAGTTTTCAAAAAAAATTTACATTGGAACATAGTCGATTAACAAGTTTGTGCTGGTTTCAGGTGCACGGCAAGTGATTCAGTTATACCAATATGTGTATGTGTTCTTTTTCAAAATCTTTTCTCATTTAGGTTATTCCTGAATATTGGGCAGTGTTTCCTGTGCTAAACAGTAGGTCCTGGTTGGTTATCTGTTTTAAATATAGTAGTGTGTACATGTCAATTCCAAACTCCCAATCCCTCCCCTGATTCTTCCCCATGGTAACCATAAATTTGTTCTCTAAGTCTGTGAGTCTGTTTCTGTGTTTTAAATAAGTTCATTTGTGTCATTTTTAGATTCCAAATATAAATGATATCAAACAACATTTGTCTTTCTCTGTCTGACTTACTTCACTTAATATGACTCTCTCCAGTTCCATCCATGTTGCTGCAAATAGCATTATTTCATTCTTCTTAATGGCTGAGTCATCTACTGTGGGCTCCCCTGGTGGCTCAATGGTAAAGAATCTACCTGCCAATGAAGGAAATTCAGGTTCGATCACTGGGTCAGGAAGATTCCCTGGAGAAGTTTTGAAATGGGAACCCACTCCAGTATTCTTGCCTGGGAAATCCCATGGACAGAGGAGCCCAGTGGGCTATAGTCCTTGGGGTTGCAAAAGAGTCAGACATAACTTAGCAACTAAACAACAATAACAACATTCTATTGTATATGTGTACCACATCTTCTTTATCCATTCATCTGTGAGTGGATATTTAAATTCCATATCTTGGAATTGATATCTTGGAAAAGATATCTTCCATATCTCGGCTATTTTAAATAGTGCTGCAATGAGCACTGGGGTGCATGTATCCTTTCAAACCGAGTTTTTCTCTGGATATATGCCCAGGATTGAGATTGCTGGATCGTATGGTAGCTCTGGGCTTCCCAGGTGGCACTAGTGGTAAAGAGCCTCCCTGTTAATGCAGGAGACATAAGGATGAGAGTTTGACCCCTTGGTCGGGAAGATCCCCTGGAGGAGGGCCTGGCAACCCACTTCAGTATTCTTGCCTAGAGAATCCCATGGACAGAGGAGCCTGGTGGGCTATGGCCCATAGGGTCATACAGAGTTGGACACGACTGAAATGACTTAGCACACACACATCATAGCTCTATATTTAGTTACTAAAGGAATACTCATGCTGCTGCTACTGCTGCTAAATTGCTTCAGTCGTGTCCGACTCTGTGTGACCCCATAGACGGCAGCCCACCAGGCTCCCCCGTCCCTGGGATTCTCCAGGCAAGAACACTGAGTGGGTTGCCATTTCCTTTTCCAATGC
Source organism: Bos mutus (assembly GCF_027580195.1). Lineage (NCBI taxonomy): Eukaryota > Metazoa > Chordata > Mammalia > Artiodactyla > Bovidae > Bos > Bos mutus. The sequence continues at coordinate 33,164,418 of NC_091631.1, read as the reverse complement.
ATGAAAGTGAAAAGTGAAAGTGAAGTTGCTCAGTCGTGGCCAACTCTTAGCGACCCCATGGACTGCAGCCTACCGGCTCCTCCATCCATGGGATTTTCCAGGCAAGAGTACTGGAGTGGGTTGCCATTGCATTCTCTGAAAAGGAGTACTCATACTGTTCTCCATAAAGGCTGTACCAATTTACATTCCCACCAACAGTGTAGAAGGGTTTCCTTTTCTTCACACCCTCTCTAGCGTTTACTGTTTGGAGATCTAAGAGGAAATGCTTTCAGCTTTTTATCATTGAATATGATGTTGACTGCTGCTTTGTCACATATGGCCTTTATTATGTTGAGGTACATTCCCTCTATGCCCATTTTCTAGAAAGTTTTTTTTTAATCATAAATGGGTGTTGAATTTTGTCAAAAGTTTTTCTGCATCTGTTGAGATGATCACATGGTTTTTATTGTTCAATTTGTTGATGTGGTATATCACACTGACTGATTTGTGGATATTGAAAAATTCTTGCATCTCTGGGTTAGATTCCACTTGATAATGGCATATGATCCTTTTAATTTTGTTGGATTTGGATTGCTACTATTTTGTTGAGGATTTTTGTATCTATGTTTATCAGTGATAAACGTTTCTATCACAAAAAAACACGTTTTTTGGTGATATCTTCGTCTGATTTTGATATCAGAGTGATGGTGACCTCATAGAAAGAGTTTGGGAGTATTCATTTCTGTGCAGTTTTGGGGGATAGTTTTAGAAGAATAGGTATTAACTCTTCTCTAAACATTTGAGAGAATTTGCCTGTGAAGCCATCTGGTCCTGGACTTTTATTTGTTGGGAGTTTTTAAATCACAGTTTTGATTTCAGTACTTGTGATTAGTCTGCTCATGTTTTCTATTTTTTCTGGGTTCAGTCTTGCAAGAGTGTGTCTTTCTAAGAATTTATCCATTTCTTCCAGGTTGTCCATTTTATTGGCATATATTTGCATATATGGGAAGGCGTTCATGCTTAGTTTCTCAGTCGTGTCTGACTCTTTGCAACCCCATGGACTGTAGCCCTCTAGGCTCCTCTGTCCATGGAATTTTACAGGCAAGATTACTGGAGTGGGTTGCCATTTCCTACTCCAAGGGATCTTTCTGATGCAAATATTGAACTCGCATCTCTTGCAGCTCCTGCACTGTCAGGCGGATTCTGTACCACTGTGCTGCCTGGGAAGCCCATCGTTGCTTGTAATAGTCTCCTATGATTCTTAGTATTTCTGTGGTGTCCATTGCAACTTCTCCTTTTTCATTTCTAACCATATTGATTTGAGCCCTCCCCCACCCCCACATTTTTTTTCTTGATGACTCTGGCTAATGTTTTATTAATTTTGTTTATCTTTTCAAAGAACCAGTTTTTAGTTGCGTTGATCTTTTCTATTGTTTTATTTATTTCTATTTCATTTATTTCTGCTCTGGTATTTATGATTTCTTTCCTTCTACTAACTTTGGGCTTTGTTTGTTCTTTTTCTAGCTGCCTTAGGTGTAAGCTTAGGTATAAGCTTAGGGTGTTTATTTGTGATTTCTCTTACTTCCTGCAGTAAGATTGTATTGGTATAAACTTCCCTCTTAAAATTGCTTTTGCCACATCCCATAGGTTTTGGATTGTTGTGCTTTCATTATTATTTGTCTCTATGAAGAAAATGTTAGAGTTAGGGTGCTTCTAACAGCTGCCTCCAGAAGAAGGAAGCACGTGGTGTCTCCAGTATCTAAATATAAACACCCTGTTCAGAGCAGGACTAGTAACACCTCCTCATGCCAACATGGTCAAGCTCCAGCTTTCTCTTTTCTTCACATTCCTCTTCTCTCAGAAGGGATATTTTTCAATTTCCCATGTGATTTCTTCAATGATCCATTGGTGTTAGGTAGCATATTGTTTAATCTCTACATGTCTGCATTTTTTAGTTTTTTTTTTTTTTTCTTGTCAGATCAGATCAGATCAGTCTTTCAGTCGTGTCCGACTCTTTGCGACCCCATGAATCGCAGCACGCCAGGCCTCCCTGTCCATCACCAGCTCCCGGAGTTCACTCAGACTCACGTCCATCAAGTCAGTGATGCCATCCAGCCATCTCATCCTCTGTCGTCCCCTTCTCCTCCTGCCCCCAATCCCTCCCAGCATCAGAGTCTTTTCCAATGAGTCAACTCTTCACGTGAGGTGGCCAAAGTACTGGAGTTTCAGCTTTAGCATCATTCCTTCAATAGAACACCCAGGGCTGATCTCCTTCAGAATGGACTGGTTGGATCTCCTTGCAGTCCAAGGGACTCTCAAGAGTCTTCTCCAACACCACAGTTCAAAAGCATCAATTCTTCGGTGCTCAGCCTTCTTCACAGTCCAACTCTCACATCCATACATGACCACTGGAAAAACCATAGCCTTGACTAGACGAACCTTTGTTGGCAAAGTAATGTCTCTGCTTTTGAATATGCTATCTAGGTTGGTCATAACTTTCCTTCCAAGGAGTAAGCGTCTTTTAATGTCATGGCTGCAGTCACCATCTGCAGTGATTTTGGAGCCCAGAAAAATAAAGTCTGACAATGTTTCCAGTGTTTCCCCATCTATTTCCCATGAAGTGATGGGACCGGATGCCATGATCTTCGTTTTCTGAATGTTGAGCTTTAAGCCAACTTTTTGACTCTCCACTTTCACTTTCATCAAGAGGCTTTTGAGTTCCTCTTCACTTTCTGCCATAAGGGTGGTGTCATCTGCATATCTGAGGTTATTGATATTTCTCCCGGCAATCTTGATTCCAGCTTGTGCTTCTTCCAGTGCAGCGTTTCTCATGATGTACTCTGCATCTAAGTTAAATAAGCAGGGTGACAATATACAGCCTTGACGTACTCCTTTTCCTATTTGGAACCAGTCTGTTGTTCCATGTCCAGTTCTAGCTGTTGCATCCTGGCCTGCATACAAATTTCTCAAGAGGCAGATCAGGTGGTCTGGTATTCCCATCTCTTTCAGAATTTTCCACAGTTTATTGTGATCCACACAGTCAAAGGCTTTGGCATAGTCCATAAGGCAGAAATAGATGTTTTTCTGGAACTCTCTTGCTTTTTCAATGATCCAGTGGATGTTGGCAATTTGGTCTCTGGTTCCTCTGCCTTTTCTAAAACTAGCTTGAACATCAGGAAGTTCACGGTTCACATATTGCTGAAGCCTGGCTTGGAGAATTTTGAGCATTTCTAATCTCATGGTGTTGTGGTCAGAAAAGATGTTTGATATGGTTTCAATTTTCTTAAGTTTACCGAGACTTGCTTTGTGATTCAGCATGTGATCAATCCTGGAGAATATTGCAGGTGCACTTGAGAAGAATGTGTATTCTGCTGCTTTTGGATGGAGTCCTGTACAAATATCAGTTAAGTATATCTGGTCTAATGTGCCATTGAAGACCTATGTTTCCTTATTGATCTTTTGTCTGGATGATCTGTCCATTGCTGAAAGTGGGGTGTTAAAGTCTCCCACTATTATTGTATTTCTGTCAATTTCTCCTTTTATGGCTGTTAGAATTTGCCTTATATATTAAGGTGCTCCTATGTTGGATGCATATATAATTGTTATATCTTCTTGAAATGAACACTTTTTCATTATGTAGTGTCCTTCTTTGTCTCTTGTAACAGTCTTTATTTTAAAGTCTATTTTGTCTGATATAAGTATAGCTACTCCAGTTTTCTTCTGATTTTCATTTGCTTGGAATATCTTTTTCCATCTGTTTTAGTGTTTTTTTCATTTCAATTGCTGAATTGTGTGCCATTATATGAATATATCACAATTTGCTTATCCAGTCTTCTTTTGATAAACATCTGGATTGTTTCCAGTTTTTGGTTACTATGAGTAAAGCTCCTATGAACATAGCTTTTTTGTATGAGGCTTTGTGAATTTATGTTTTTATTTCACTTGGATAAAAACCTAAAGCACGGGTTTGTGGTTGTTTTTTTTTTTTTTTTCCTTATAGAGTTCCTAGCAACATATTTGCTCCAAAACTTACAAGATAGCTGGAAAGAATTACTCTCCTCCCAACAGTGTTAGAGTACTTTAGTTAAGTGCTCACACAAAGTGAAATTTGTCTCTCCAAGCCTCTGTTTTCTCATCTACCAAGTGGATATAAGAATCATGCTTTATCTCAGTGGGTTGTTCTGAGAATTAAATGCAGTAATATTTATATTAAACTCTAACACCATATTTGGCAGCGATTTAGTAAGGGCTCAACAGTCATTAGCTGTTATTTTTATTGCTGGGATTTCTGTCACTGCTCTTATGCTGTGTCTTCAAATACTTTGTGTATATTTTGGAGCTAATAATTATCTCTAGAATTATTGCTCCCTCTTGGCATGAGGGGAAGGGTTTTCATTTCTCCTTTGCTTCATTGATTGAAGGAGAACTGATCCCAGGGGTGACTCTAACACCTGCCTCCAGAAGAAAGAAGCATGTGGTGTTTCCAGTCTCTAAATATAGGCACCCTGTACAGAGCAGGACTAGTGACACCCCTCATGTTAACATGGTCAAGCTCCAACTTTCTCTTTTCATCTCATTCCTCTTCTCTCAGAGCAAACAAGGTTTTCAGTTGTTCTCTGCTACTTTCTCAGTTCTTCACCAGATACTGTGATATTGTAGGTGAGTTTCATTGAGAGTGGTAGGGGGAGGGATTTTCAGGAGAGTATGTTTATGTGCCTATTTAGGAGTATCAGTAAAGGACGCAAATGAATTGGGAGAGAGGAGATGGGTGTGTAGGAGAAAAGAGGTCAGTGAGATAAAGGATGAGAGAGAGACTGCAGCATGACAGAGCTCAGGGTAGGGAGTGCTGGGGGAGATGTCAGTGGGACAAGGAGGTGACACTGGTTAGGAATGTGAATGCAGAAAGTGGCCAGGAAAAGCACCAGAAGAATATGGGAGAAGAGAGACTTGAAAGTTTTGAAGGCAGTTCATAGAGCAGTCAGAATCAGACTATACTAGGACAGAGGATATAAGTGGGGCTGTTCATGAAAATGGCTCAGATTTTGAGCACCACCTTGGAAAAACAACCAAAGTTACTGGTGAAAGGTTAACTGACTAATTCCATGGTCCATTTGTTCAAATGTTTTCTAAGTTCCACTAAACCAGATGCTGTGCTTAGTACTATGAACTCCCAAATCCCAAAGTAAGGAGGACTCTTAAGGAAAGGTTATCGGGTAATCTGTGTGTCAGGTGTGTATAAAACAGAAAAATTCTCATTCATTCTGCCATCCTACATTATGCAGAATGGATACAGAAATTGGGAGAAGAGCTTGTGTCTTGGAACTGGGGTCTTCCTTGTTTTTGCCATCACATCATAAGACTATTGCGATATTTACACATGATACACCACTATATGATTATTTAAATGTTGACAAAATCCTCAAAATGCTTATGAGGAGTGAAACAAATGGGATAGTGGGACATTTTTCTTGAGATGTTTATTTACTAAAAAAACATGAGTCTCTATTAAAGATATGTTAGTGAATTAAGGGCGTATCAGTGCCTCTGCAACATAAATAACACTGGCTTTAGATTATGAAGCATTTTACATGCCAGCTTTCAGTGCACATGAGCAAGAGTGAGGCTATTAGAGGTGTAAATCTGAATTTGCTCCAATTTATTAAAAGGGCAAGCCATTTATAAATGTTGGCACTTTATGTATTATTAGGAACAAACTTCTTATGACACATCCCCCAACTATGCTTCCATATACTGTGCTGCACACAGAGGCCAGCCTTATAATCTAGAGTAGAAGGGAGAAGGCTATTCTATCTGTTAGATATATGGCTTCAGTGTTTAGACCCTGTGCACTGTAAAGAACCTGAGAGTGGTGGAAAGCACGTGAGATCTGAAACACATGCCCCAGAAAAATGGCAAAATAAAATTAATACTTGTTTAAGTAAATGTCTAGATAATACAACTAGGCAAAAAGTATTTGACTCAACTCCTATACATTTATCTAACAATTATATCTGATGTGGTTTGTGGGTGCATTTTAGTATGTTGTTATGAGAGTTAGAAGAATCTTCCAAAATAAAGATGCATAAAGGCATGAAAGGTTTTTATATAGCCCCTTAGAGAGAGAGTTCAGTTCAGTTCAGTTCAGTCCAGTCACTCAGTCGTGTCCAACTCTTTGCGACCCCATGAAGTGCAGCAAGCCAGGCCTCCCTGTCCATCACCAACTCCCAGAGTTCACCCAAACTCATGTCCATCAAGTCAGTGATGCCATCCAGCCATCTCATCCTCTGTCATCCCCTTCTCCTCCTGCCCCCAATCCCTCCCAGCATCAGAGTCTTTTCCAACGAGTCAACTCTTTGCATGAGGTGGCCAAAGTACTGGAGTTTCAGCTTTAGCATCATTCCTTCCAAAGAAATTCCAGGACTAATCTCCTTCAGAATGGACTGGTTGGATCTCCTTGCAGTCCAAGGGACTCTTCTCCAACACCACAGCTCAATAGCATCAATTCTTCGATGCTCAGCTTTCTTCACAGTCCAACTCTCACATCCATACATGACCACTGGAAAAACTATAGCCTTGACTAGCCGGACCTTTGTTGGCAAAGTAATGTCTCTGCTTTTTAATATGCTATCTATGTTGGTCATAACTTTCCTTCCAAGGAGTGTCTTTTAATTTCATGGCTGCAATCACCATCTGTGGTGATTTTGGAGCCCCCCAAAATAAAGTCTGACATTGTTTCCACTGTTTCCCCATCTATTAGAGAGATAGTAGGCATAACCAAAAAAATAGAGTTGGGTGGGACTCATTGGAAGAAAAGAAGACACTAGGGAGAGAGAGCAGAGTCTGGTCAGGGGCTGCAGGGAAGAAGTGGCTTAACTTCTCCTGCCTGTACTGAATCTTCCCTATAATTCCCACTCCTAGTTCTACTCGGTCCTGGAGCTGAAGCTCTGATGCCCATCATTCTGCCGTATCCCTGGGGATTCTGTAAATAATGGAGATAATCTCTGTTTCTGCTTTGAAAGATACATGTTTTTCAAAGCACTTGAGGGAAGCCTAGCAGGCAGTTCTGACCCAACTAAGTCCATCAATGTGGACTTTCCTGGTGTACCACCCCAGCCCTCAGATCTTATTTTTTTTTTTTTTTTTGCTGAACTGAGTGGCATGTGGAACTTCACTGACTAGAGATTGAACCCTCATCCCCTGCAGCAGAAGTGTGGAGTCTTGACCACTGGACTGCCAGGGAAGTCCCCCAGGTCTTGGTTCTGAGATACTATCTGAGAGATATATTTTCTTTTTTCTCTCCTTGGGCACTTCTCTCATCCCTTTCCCTCTTATTTACCCCTAGAAAGGAAACCCTTCCTTTGGTTAGGGTTAGATGATTTAATATTGCTGAATATTCATTAATGTGTTTTGCTTAATGAAAATAATACAATAGGATGATGGCCAAACAGGTTTATAAATAATAATGATCTACTATTCTGAGCCCTTTATATGAATTAACTCATTTAATCCTCTTAATTACCTCATAAAGGCTTCCCTGGTGGCTCAGATGGTAAAGAATTGGCCTGCAATGCAGGAGACTCAATTTTGATCCCTGGGTGAGCAAGATCCCCTGGAGAAGGAAACGGCTACCCAGTCCAGTACTCTTGCCTGGAGAATTCCATGGACAGAAGAGGCTGGAAGGCTACAGTCCATAGGATTGCAAAGTGTTGGATACGACTGAGTGACTAAAGCTTTCACTTTTCACCTCATCAAGTTCATTGTTATCCACATCTTACAAAGGAGAAAATGGAAACGTGCAGAAGTAAAGTGGCTTGCCTAAGATCCTCAAGTTAGTTAGGGAAGAACTGGGAAATTAACACAGAAGTTGTCTCCAGAAGTCAGGGTCCTCAAGTATAGTACCATATTCTCTCCCACTCACTGTGGCTCCTTGCCTCATCTCTGCTGTTCTTCTTTCTTGCTCATCTGCATCTGGATACTCTGAGGGCTTGAGCAGGTTCTCACTGTGAGACTTTGATGTGTGCCTTGTGCCTGTGATCTCTGACTCTTTCTTAAATGAGTCTAAACCTCTCCTGCTTAGAACCCTCAGCAGAGATGAGACAGAGCCCTGGGAAGGCACTGAATGAAATGAAAGTCCTTCTTCACAAAGGCAGACACCTTTTCCAGAGCCTCATAAACAGCCAACCAGGCCTCACAGTCCCTCTTTCAGTCTTGAATTTGGTGTCTCACTACTGACGTCATAAGACATTATTAGAATTATAGGCAGAGAGCCTGGTTGTTATGAGGTCATATATCAGGTATCGTTTATTGAAAAGGTGTATGTTAACAACTAGTAGGGTCAGGAGAAATGGTGAGAAAAATTTTTCAGTAAATTTCCTTCTAAGGAAAATGAATTTGTTTTCTAGTGGGGCTCTTTTACTTTTATTTTTTTTTTTAATTGAAGGATAATTGCTTTACAATGTTGTGTTAATTTCTGCTGTACGACAACATGAAAAAGTATATATATATATATATATATAAAATATATATATTCCCTCCCTCTTGAGCCTTTCTGATGGGTCTTTTGTTTATATAAATTTGGGGCTGATGCTTCAGAATAGAGGCAGAGCAATGCTACCAGTGGCCCTTCATCTCTGTGCTTATCCCGGGAAAGCTCAGCCTCTCCTCTGAATAGAGGTAAAACGAGTATCTAAAATATACGGGGCTGGAAGGATTTCAAATTATTAACTCCTCTGAGGCCCTTACTTGTTTGAATCTGGCCCTGGTCCCTTCCCTATGCCCAACTGGAGTCCCATTGCATCCTCTCCACAGCCCATTATGCTCTGAGCAAGTGCATCTGCATAGAGGCAGGGGGATGGACTCATAAACTGGGGCTTTCATTCCTTCAGATGCCCTCCTCGCTGGGACCATCTGAATGCCATTATCAGTAGGTCCATCTATTAATAGTATACCATACCCCAAATTCTTCCCTTATTCTCTCTATGGTCTCTTTCCTCCATATTCTCTTCCAGATTTTAAATCACTCATTCCTTCCCTAATCCTAAGAGCTGACAGTCCACAGCTTCAGAAGGAAATAAATCTTACCTGAGTGGTGGGAGGAGTGAAGGCAAAGAAAGCCCTTTGCCTAAATTTTCTTAGCCAAAGGGAAATCTGAATTTTTTGAGAGTGAAGGAACAAGTGGGATGAAAAGGAGGGCTATATTAGCAGAGCCAGAGAGGTGTGTATTCATTTCCTGTACTCAGGATACTTTTCCTTGGGTGCTCTTAAGGATAAGGAGATTTAAATACAACTTTTATGGAATCATTTTGGGGAAGAGCAAGCAATGAATATGAACCCCTCTCAATTTCACCAACTGCTCCACTCCTCACAGCCTTTAGGGAAAGTTTTAATTTGGGTCAGAATGAAGGAATATATTTTTCAGACTCCTTCTGGATTGCCATTTGCTGCTCCATTTCCATGAGTGTCAGGATATTAGGCAAATTTCATGTGAAATGTTCAAAGTAATAGCCAGATAAGTTTAATGTGATTAAATATAATCAAGTTAAATATAGTTTAGCTAATAGGTGTTCAGGAAGGAAATGTATTGTTATGAACACGGGCCATTACAAAGTGATATGTTTTAAGAAAATATTTTAAGGTTAAAATTTGAGTAAGCAGAGAGGAAAGGGAAGGGAAATTCAGGTTAACACAGAAGGGAAAAAACCTTGTGGGAATAAAAAAGTACAACACAGGTAAGAGGGCAAATGCTGGTTAGGTGGAAATGGTAGAATGAGGTCAGAAAGGTAGGATGGGACCAAAGTTTGGAAGCAGAGTGGCTGGATGCAGGGTGAAGCCTCTATTGATTCTTGAAGAGTGATCACCACAGAAGCTCTCCCTGCAGAAGTCATTTCTACACCCAACTGAGCATTGTCTAGGAGAACATTCCCCTGCAGAGTCCCATGGTTCAGAAACCAATGCTATCTTTTGTGATCTCTGATGTACTCAGAGGTGCTTTCTGTTCCTATGTCTTTCAGCAGACTCATTCGCTTCTGTCATTATAGAGGTGATCCTAAAGTACATCATGACTCACACCAACTTCACCATCTTCCACCCTTCAGTTTTTGTCCTACTGGGCATCCCTGGGTTGGAGGCTTATCATGTTTGGCTGTCAATACCCTTCTGCCTCATGTATATCACTGCAGTTCTGGGCAACAGTATCCTGATAGCAGTCATCATCACTGAGCGTAACCTTCATGAGCCCATGTACTTCTTCCTCTCCATGCTGGCCATCACGGACATCCTGCTGTCCACCACTACTGTCCCCAAGGCCCTAGCCATCTTTTGGCTCCATGCTCATGACATTGCCTTTGATGCCTGTGTCACCCAAGTTTTCTTTGTCCACATGATGTTTGTGGGGGAGTCAGCCATCCTATTAGCCATGGCCTTTGACCGGTTTGTGGCCATCTGTATCCCCCTGCATTACAAAACAATGCTAACATGGCCTGTGGTGGGAAGGGTTGCTGTGGCCATTGTCACCCGAAGTTTCTGTATCATCTTCCCGGTGATCTTCTTGCTGAATCGACTGCCTTTTTGCTGGACCAATGTCATCCCGCACTCCTACTGTGAGCATATTGGAGTGGCCCGCTTGGCCTGTGCTGACATCACCATTAACATCTGGTACGGCTTCTCAGTGCCCATTGTCATGGTCATCTTGGACGTGATCCTCATCGCGGTGTCATACTCACTGATCCTCCGAGCGGTGTTTCGTTTGCCCTCCCAGGATGCTCGGCACAAGGCCCTCAGCACCTGTGGTTCCCACCTCTGTGTCATCCTCATGTTTTATGTCCCCTCCTTCTTTACATTATTGACCCATCGCTTTGGACATAACATACCTCGACATGTCCATATCCTGTTAGCCAATCTTTATGTGGTGGTGCCACCGATGCTCAACCCCATTGTCTATGGTGTAAAGACTAAGCAGATCCAGGACGGGGTAGTCCACCGGTTCTTTGGTATTATGGCTTGGTGCTCTGCTTCCTCTCTGGGCTAATGGCTTCCTTTGACTCCTCACTCCCAGCTTTACCAAGGAAACTAGGTGTGAAGCACAAGATTTCCTGGACTGAGAGAGCTTTTCCTTCCCTTCCTCTCTCTCTTCCTTTTTCTTCATCTTCCTCCTGGGTTTTTCAGACACTCCAAGCCTCCTATCTCTGTACATCTATTGAATCTTGTGCAGATCTCAAAATGTATGTACTGAGTTATTATGGGTTTTTATTTGTACTCCTAATTGACTGTAAACTCTTTGAAATCAGAAGAGTGTGTGTCACTCGTATTTGTATGCTCAGTACTTCACAAAATGCCTGGAACATAATAGATGTTTGAAAAATGAATGACAGCACATTTACCTCCTCAAAATTAGAAAGTGCATCTCTATTATGCACTGAATGATCAGCTAAATTAGTCCACAAACCCAGTGACTAGTAAACCATCTCCTTACAAAGGTAATTTGGCATCTTAGAGATAAATAAGCTGCTGACACAGCACAGTTCTTATTTCTCACACCTTTGCCATATCTCAGAGACCAGGGAATAACAAGGGTGGAGGAAACAGGGTAGTCTTGATATTCTCTTATACATGGCTTCTGGCTAACCTCAATATTAGGAATTATAGAGCATTGTTCCTGGCCAGGTTGGCAAAATTGGAGTAGTTTCTTGAAGTTACCGATCTTGACTCTAATTCTTTCATGCTTTTTCAGAAAAGGCCATATATACTCATTTCCTCAACCACAAACTGTGCTAATGGGTCCCCCATCTCTCTCTCCTTCCTAGAATTCTCGTTTGAGTTTCAGATACATAAAAATCCGCCTATCAACTGGGTCTCTATCCTGGATATAGACCCAGACTGGATCTATATCCTATCATCTCCAGGATATAGAACTACCATTCTTGGTAGCTTTTCTTATTGTTCCTTTTCTTAGAAACCAGATTATGATAATTGTATCAACTTCATTGAGCTGGAAACCCTGGGGTGTTACTCAACTTCTTCCTCTCTAGCCTGCTCCCCAAGAATTGTTGTTACTGATATTGATTCTACTACTAAATAGATATCTGGGTAGTTTTTGGAGCTGTATCAGGATTCCAGTCCTGTCCCCATCATTTTCCAGCTGTGTGAACTTGTGAAATTTATTCAATGTTTTTAGTCCTCAATTTTTAAGTCTGTAAAATGAGAGTAGAAAGAGAAACTTGTGGGGTTGTTGAGAAGATTAAATGAAATAAACCATATATACAGCACTTATTTTTAGCTCATAGTAATAAGTATCTGAGAAATAGTTCACTAAGGCTACCAATATTATTAGGTTTCTTTTTAACACTGTTTTTACCCGTTACTTATATCCCCTATCATCTTTCACATCAGATATTACATTAGTTTTTAAATCGATTTCAATGTTTTTAATCTTTTACATTGTAACCTAAACTATAAATTGACCCAAAGTTAAGCATTCTAAAAGGCATGGCCAATCATACTACTTTATGTCAAATAGTTTCAGTCAGTCTTCATTACTTACAGAAGTGTTTTCCACAGAATATTCTGTAGAAATAATAGGTATCATAATGGATGTTTTACAGAAAAGTTCCATAATCAAATAAGCATGAAAAATGCTGACACTGTGAGTCATGTACATGGCTATGCAAAAGAGGGCTAGAGTTTTCAGCCTTTCTCACACATTTGTGACCATAGATATTTGTATCCATGTTTATATAACTTCTTGATAGCACATCAATTTACACTGGTAAAGTAATCTAGTGTTCGATCAGCCACAATTTGGAAGTCATAGGACCATAGAGTAATATCTAGACTAGTTCAGTTCAGTTCATTCGCTCAGTTGTATCCGACTCTTCGTGACCCCATGAATTGCAGCATGCCAGGCCTCCCTGTCCATCACCAACTCCTTGAGTTCACTCAGACTCACGTCCATCGAGTCAGTGATGCCATCCAGCCATCTCATCCTCTGTCGTCCCCTTCTCCTCCTGCCCCCAATCCCTCCCAGCATCAGAGTCTTTTCCAGTGAGTCAACTCTTCACATGAGGTGGCCAAAGTACTGGAGTTTCAGCTTCAGCATCATTCCCTCCAAAGAAATCCCAGGGCTGATCTCCTTCAGAATGGACTGGTTGGATCTCCTTGCAGTCCAAGGGACTCTCAAGAGTCTTCTCCAACACCACAGTTCAAAAGCATCAATTCTTCGGCGCTCAGCCTTCTTCACAGTCCAACTCTCACATCCATACATGACCACTGGAAAAACCATAGCCTTGACTAGACGAACCTTTGTTGGCAAAGTAATGTCTCTGCTTTTGAATATGCTATCTAGGTTGGTCCTAACTTTTCTTCCAAGGAGTAAGCGTCTTTTAATGTCATGGCTGCAGTCACCATCTGCAGTGATTTTGGAGCCCAAAAAAATAAAGTCTGACAATGTTTCCACTGTTTCCCCATCTATTTCCCATGAAGTGATGGGACCGGATGCCATGATCTTCGTTTTCTGAATGTTGAGCTTTAAGCCAACTTTTTGACTCTCCACTTTCACTTTCATCAAGAGGCTTTTGAGTTCCTCTTCACTTTCTGCCATAAGGGTGGTGTCATCTGCATATCTGAGGTTATTGATATTTCTCCTGGCAATCTTGATTCCAGTTTGTGTTTCTTCCAGTCCGGCGTTTCTCATGATGTACTCTGCATCTAAGTTAAATAAGCAGGGTGACAATATACAGCCTTGACGTACTCCTTTTCCTATTTGGAACCAGTCTGTTGTTCCATGTCCAGTTCTAACTGTTGCTTCCTGACCTGCATACAGATTTCTGAAGAGGCAGGTCAGGTGGTCTGGTATTCCCATCTCTTTCAGAATTTCCCACAGTTTATTGTGATCCACACAGTCAAAGACTTTGGAATAGTCAATAAAGCAGAAATAAATGTTTTTCTGGAACTCTCTTGCTTTTTCCATGATCCAGCAGATGTTGGCAATTTGATTTCTGAAATATCTAGACTAAGCATTAATTTAATAATCTAGCCCTGATTTACTTTTCTATCATTACCTCAAAACACATCACCATGTAGTAGTACATTAATACATAATATTAATGATAATAATAATTATAACAAAAGCTAATGTTTAGTAGGAGATCACTGTATGCTAGGAACCATGTTAAGTGCTCTGCTGCATTAACTCATTTAATCCTCATACAACCTCATGAGATAGTACTGTTGCTACCTCTGTTTTATACATGGGGCACCAAAAGCTCAGCTAGGATAAATAATCAAGACCACACAGCTGGCAAATTATAGGGCCCTAATGTCAACTCCTCTTTGAAGTCTTTGCCAATCTCCCCCAACTCAGAGGTGATCATCTTGTTTTCTGGGTCTCACAGCAATTTTATTTATGATTTCAGCTCATTATTAATCACTCTATGAAACCACAAGAACTTGAGTTCTGTGAGGACAGAGAATTTGTCTCATTCATTATTATGGTTCTCGAATCTGGCATAGAAGTCAATGTGTATATTAATGGATTGATTAATTTAAAATATTGGTGAGGTCGTTGACCTTTGGACCTTTCATTATTAAGTAGTATCTAATTTTATGACTGAGAATCATTTGGACATACACACACACTTCTTAGCTCCTCCTGACCTACTATTTCTTCTATATCCCCACAGGTTTCTATGTTCATTGAGGTCCAGTAATATAGGCAGGGCTTTAACATTTTGTGTACTGACTAGCAGCAGTTATATCCATTAGTCCACTCTGTGTCTGGATGTTAGCCAGAGAAATGGAATTGTTAGCAGGTGGAGTTTGGACAGACTGCTGTAGCTAGGAATAGATTACCCACCCTCTCTGGTCAGTGACCTCTGGAGACTAGTCCTAAGGGGATCTGCTTTGTCCAATTAAATGAGGTGCTCCCTAAAGACTTAGTAGGGTAGAAACTCTTTCCTTGTCTAAGAGATTCCTGCAGCTGCGGTATAAATACTGTCCTATTTCACTCCACAGTCTGCATCTGGCATCTCCTTTCATGTGTTGGGGAAGCATGCATGAAACTAGGGTAAGTTTCTGGGAAGGGAATAAATATTTGTCTCATAGGATTTTTAGGTTTTCCTGGAATAAAATCCAATAAACTGTTGATCCAGACACTGTCTTCTCAGGCGCTCTGTATAAAGTAGTATAAATATACACTATTCAGAAGTGTGTATATTTTGACATATTGAACTGCTGAAAACATTTTTGGTACATGGTGCTGGGACTACAGCTAAATTCCCCGCCCCCCACCCCAGAATATTACAGTAGTATAAAAAATAGTGGAACATTGAAAAGTAGGTATAGTAAAACTCACAACTTAGTGTAAGTTGAAATATTTATATGAAAACTAGAATGTATTACAATTTTACTGGTTTTAACTGTAGCCTACCAGACTCCACTCTCCCTGGAGTTCTCCAGACAAGAATACTGGAGTGGGTATCCATTCCCTTCTCCAGGGGATCATCCCAACTCAGGGACTGAACCTGGGTCTCCTGCATTGCAGACAGATTCTTTACCATCTGAGCCACCAGGGAAGCCCAGAATAGAAGAAACTCAAATAATATTTTTCAAAATAAAATTATGGAAACATTTAACCATTAAAACCACGGAAAACATGTACAGGTGGCCCTGAAAAGCACAGGTTTGAACTGCACAGGTCCACTCATATGCAGATTTTTTTTCAATAGTAAATACTACAATACAAAACCATCCATGGTTGGTTGACTCCATGGATGTTGTTTAGTCACTAAGTTGTGTCTGACTCTTTTGCCAGCCCATGGACTATAGCCCCTCAAGTTCCTCTGCCCATGGGATTCTCCAGGAAAGAATACTGGAGTGGGTTGCCATTTCCTTCTCCAATAGGGAGGGTCCACTGTAAAGTTACATACAGATTTTCTACTATTTGGTAGGTTGATGCACATAATGCTTGCATTGTTCAAAGGTCAGCTCTATGTAGGGACTCCCATTTTTCCTTTTGTCTTGGGTTCCAATGTGGTTGAGTACAGCATTATCAGTCCAATCTTTATTTAAAATTCTGATGTTTTATTCATTGTGATAGTTCATATAATTTTTATTAAAAAAATTAAAACCATGGGTTCTGAAAAGGCTCAATTACAGAAAAGTCCTGAGATTCTGAATCAAAGTGCGTACCTTTAATCAACACCTGCAAACTTCGTGCTGTGCTGGCTGAGGCCAAAGGTCAATGTTTCTACACAATTATTGGAGGGAGGAGCACACTACCCAATCCATCCTGGTGTTGTAAGAAGCCCCTCTCAGGGTAAAGTTCTTAGATGCACAAAGACAGGCGTTGGTACTAAAACTGAAGACCTCATGTGCTTGAGAATCTTCACAGCTTCTGTTGGACATAGTTCCTTTTTAGGAATGAAAAAAAATTCTCCCATTTTTGAGCCATTCTTTTATGCCATTCTACGAAATTTCATGTAACTTGAGGGCTTCCCAGGGCTTCTCTGGAAGCTCAGGCAGTAAAGAATCTGCCTGCAATGAGGGAGACCTGGGTTTAATCCCTGGGTCAGAAAAACCCACTCCAGTATTCTTGCCTGGAGAATCCCAGGGATGGGGGAGTCTGGTGGGCTGCCGTTTATGGGGTCGCACAGAGTTGGACACGACTGAAGTGACTTAGCAGCAGCAGGGCTTCTCTGGAAGCTCAGACAGTAAAGAATCTGCCTGCAATGAGGGAGACCTGGGTTTAATCCCTGGGTCAGAAAGACCCACTCCAGTATTCTTGCCTGGGGAATTCCATTGACAGAGGAGCCTGGCAGGCTGCAGTCTATGGGGTCACAGAAGAGTCATATACTAATGAGCGACTTTCACTTTTCACTTTATGTCAATTCTACGAAATTGCATGTAACTTTATAAATATTTTTAATGATATGGTTTTCTAAATATTTAATGTTCTGCTAATTTGATTTTGAATTGTAAGTGTCAAGTATTCTCTTTTGGGTATTTTTATGTTTTATTAGACGTGGTTATAAAGGAAAAATTGTATGTTTTTAGAATGTTTTTATGAGTAAATTTAATGTACTGAAAATAAAAATTAAAAAAGATTGTATTAAAGTATTTATCTAGCTTACTGATTTTTGGATACCCTAGTACATTTTGCAAATTTTTGGATACCCTAGTAAAATTACCCTCCACTTACCATGGGTTGCCATTTCCTTCTCCAATAGGTAGGGTCCACTGTAAAGTTACATACAGATTTTCTACTATTTGGTAGGTTGGTGCACCTAATGCCTGAGTTGTTCAAAGGTCAGCTCTACATAGGGGCTCCCATTTTTCCTTTTGTCTTGGGTTCCAATGTGGTTCAGTGCACCTTTCCTGTACTGAACCTCACCTTAATCCTGGCCTTAGGAGAGTCAACATCTGGAGGGCAGAGCAGAGAGTTATAAAGAAATGGAACCCTGGTTGATATCTTGAATCTTTACATAAATCTGATACTAGAAACATACTTTTCAATTTCAGGAACAGACATTTCCCTTTGTGCTTGCTCAAGCCAAATCGGGGTTGGATTTTCTCTTAATTATAACATAAAGTGTCTTATTAATAAACAGTAAAAAAATCTTATGCATTTTAATCTTCAATTTGCTTTTTCACTTAACTATATGCATGGTTAATTTGACTCTTTGTGATCCCATGGACTGCAGCATGCCAGGCTTCCTTGTCCTTCACTATCTTCTGAAGTTCGTGCAAACTCATGTCCATTGAGTCTGTGATGCTATCTAAATATCTCATCCTCTGTCACCCCTTTCTCTTCCTACCCTCTATCTTTTTCAGCATCAGGGTTTTTTTTTTTTTTTTTTTGAGTCAGCTCTTTGCATCAGGTTGTCAAAGTACTGGACCTTCAGCTTCAGCATCAGTCCTTCCAATGAATATTCAGGATTTATTTTGTTTAGGATTGACTGGTTTGCTCTCCTTGCAGTCCAAGGGATTCTCGAGTCTTCTTCAGCACCACAGTTTGAAAGCATCAATTCTACTCCTTTTCAAAAAATGGAAACAAGACATTTCACTGTAATAAGTGTACCGTTATTCATTTATTGTCCTATTGATGAACATGGAAGTTGTAAAAAATTTTTTTACTATTGCCATGGTGTAGCAGTGAATATTCTTATAGATATATCTATATGTTTTCATGTGGAACCACCAGCTCTGGGGGCTGATCATTTATTTTTATGTTTTCCAATCAATACAAAACTACTATATTTTAATATGATACTGATTTTCATTTTTTACCTTTGAACATTTGTTCATATATATATTGGCCATTTGTTTTTCTTCTAGTCTGAATTGCCTATTTTGATTCTTTGCACATTTCCTATTTTTTCTTATTCATTTATGCCGACGTTTAGTATTCACGGGCTTCCCTTGTGGCTCAGATGATAAAGAATCTGCCTCCAATATAGGAGACTTGGGTTTGATTCCTGGGTCAGGAAGATCTCCTGGAAAAGGAAATGGCAACCCACTCCAGCATTCATGCCTGGGAAATCCCGTGGACAGAGGAGCCTGGCAGACTACAGTTCATGGGGTCGCAAAGAGTTGGACACAACTGAACGACTAACACTTTGGTATTTAAGCATGTTAACTTTTAGTGTATTACATGCTTTGTAACTTTTTTCCCTAGGACTTTTATTTATGTTTGACTACATTTTTGCATAATTAAATCGTTCAATTGTTACTGCTTATGAAATATGGTTTTATTATCTCGGGAAGAGCTTTCCAACTTCCCAGACATTTTCTTTTAATTTTTTTCTTAAAGTCTTAATTTTAATTCTTAACATTTTTGTAGTTTTTAAAACAAGTACATCTTTAATTTATTTGGAATTTCTGTTTTTTACTGAGATGGGAACTGATTTTATTTCCTTAACAGCAATAACGTAGTCCAACAGCCCAATACCATTAATTGAATAGGTCTTCCTTTCTTCACTAAGTTAAAATGCTACTTTGTCATAGTCCCTCCACTCCCTTTGGTTTCTCCTGTGTGCAGGATCTTGGTTCCCTGACCAGGGATAGAACACATTCCCCCTGAAGTGGAGGGGTGGAGTCTTAACCATTTGACCGCCAGGAAGTCCCAACTTTATCACATTTGAAATTCCAAATATAGGCATTTCTAGTCTCTTTATTAAGCAGTACTCATTCGCTTAATAACAGTAACTAGTGTTTAGTTTTTCTATGCCAGGCAGTTTACAGAAAGTATTTAATTTAATCCTTGCAAAATAAGAATGAATAGTTCATTTCACAAATATGGATACATTTTTGAGATGTGAAAAACCTGTTCTTTGTTAATAATCAGAAAGTTGGAAAAAAAATCAGAATTTGAACCTGAGGAAGGTTTCCCAGATGATAAATATTTAAACTTTGCTTGAGAAAAGCTATGAAGATTGGAAAATTCAGATTTTGTGTGGAGAATAGATTATGGTCTAATTCAGCTGTGCTAGAGTGCATAAAGGGGACTGAAGCTAGAGAAGAGAGTAACAGCAGGATTGTGGAAGGCTTTGCATGCTAATCATTATATAGCTTTTTACAAAGATGGAGTCAAAGGTGAAGAAGGAAGCCTCTGCCTCTTCCAAAACTGAAGCCAAAGCAAAGGCGTTGAAGGCTAAGAAAGCAGGGCTGAAAGAAGTCCACAGCCACACACACACACACACACACACAAGATCCAGACATCACCCATTTCCTGATGACCCAAAACACTGAGTCTCTGGAGGCAGCCTCAGGAGAACACCTGTAAGGGGAAGCAAGCTTTATCACTATGCCATCATCAAGTTCTCTCTCACTACTGAGTCAGTCATGAAGAATATAGAAGAACATAACACACTTGTGTTCATTGTGAATATCAAGGCCAACACATGCCAGGTCAGACAGGCTGTGAAGAAGCTCTATGACACCGAAGTGGCCAAAGTGAATACCCTGATCTGGCTTGATGGAGAGAAGGCATATGTTCTACTGACTCCTGACTATGGTGCGTTGGATGTTGCCAATAAAATTGGGATCATCTAAACCTAGTCCAGCTAGCTAATTCCAAACATATATATTTAAACATTATATTTAGATTATCTATCTATTTAAATCTATATATCTACGTATATTGTTGTTGTTCAGTCGCTGAATTGTGTCTGACTCTGTGACCCTATGGACTGCAGCATGCCAGACTCCCTTCTTTTACTCTCTCCTGGAGTTTGCTCAAATCCATGTCCTTCGAGTCAATGATGTTATCGAACCATCTCGTCCTCTGCTGCCCGCTCCTCCCTTTGCCTTCAGTATTTCCTAGCTTCAAGGTCTTTTCCAGTGAGTCAGATCTTCACATCATGTGCCCAAAGTATTGGAGCTTCAGCATCAGTCCTTCCAATGAATAGTCAGGGTTGATTTCCTTTAAGATTGACTGGTTTGATCTTGCAGTCCAAGGGACTCTCAAGAGTCTTCTCTAGCCCCATAATTCAAATGCATCAGTTCTTTAGCACTCAGTCTTGTTTACGGTCCAGCTCTCACATCTGTACATGACTACTGGTAAAACTATAGCTTTGGCTCTTTGGGTGGACCTTTATTGGCAAGGAGATGTACTGCTTTTTAATATGCTGTTTAGGTTTGCCAAAGCTTTCCTTCCAGAGAGTAAGCATCTTTTAATTTCATGGCTGCAGTCACCATCTGCAGTGATTTTGGAGCCCAAGAAAAGAAACTTTATTACTGCTTCTACTTTTCCCCCTTCTTTTTGCCTTGAAGTGATGAGACTAGATGCCATGCTTCATTTTTTTGAATGTTGAGTTTTAAGCCAGCTTTTTCACTTTCCTCTTTCACCCTCATCAAGAGGCTCTTTAGTTCCTCTTCACTTTCTGCTGTTAGAGTGGTATCATCTGCATATCTGAGGTTGTTGATATTTTTCCTCACAATCTTGATTCCAGCTTGTGATTCATCCAGTCTGGCATTTTGCATGATGTTCTCTGCATGTAAGTTAAATAAGCAGGGTGACAATATACTGATGTTGGCAATTTGATCTCTGATTCCTCTGCCTTTTCTAAATCCGCCCTGTACATCTGGAAGTTCTTAGTTTGCATACTGTTGAAGCCTAGCTTGAAGTATTTTGAGCATCATTTACTAGCATGTGAAATGAGAGCAATCCCTTTCATTGAGATTGGAATGAAAAACTGACCCTTTTGAGTCCTGTGGCCATTGCTGAGTTTTCCAAATTTGCTGGCATATTGAGTGCAGCATTTCAACACCATCATCTTTTAGGGTTTTAAATAGTTCAGCTGGAATTTCCTCACCTCCACTAGCTCTGTTTGTACTAATGCTTCCTAAGGCCCACTTGACTTCACACTCTAGGATGTCTGGTTCTAGGTGAGTGACTACACCATCATAGTTATTCAGATCACTAAGACTTTTTTTGTATAGTTCTGTGTATTCTTGCCTCCTTTTCTTAATCTCCTCTGTTAGATCCTTATTGTTTCTGTCCTTTATCATGCCCATCCTTGCATGAAATGTTCGCTTGATATCTATAATTTTCTTTAAGAGAAAAAAAAATGTGTGTGTGTATATATATATACAGGGAAAGTATATATATGTATAATATGGTGGCTCAGCTGCTAAAGAATCCACCTGCAATGGGGAGACCTGAGTTTGACCCCTGCATTGGGAAGATCCCCTGGACAAGGTAATGGCTACCCAGTCTAGTATTCTGGCCTGGAGAATTCCATGGACTGTATAGTTCATGGGGTTGCAAGGAGTCATACACAACTAAGTGACTTTCACTTTGATATATATATATATATATATATATATATATATATATAAAATATAATTATGTAAGGGTTGTAAGAGGAAACATAGAAATATTTTTTTTGTTTGTTTTCTTTTGAGCATACCACCCAGGCTGCAGTACAGCTGATGGCTGTGGAGAGGTTGAGGTTGGGAAGCTAGGGGAAGAAGAGACTAGATTAGTTATGAAGCTATTGCAACAGAATGGGTGAAGGATGGCCAAAGCCTGAGTAGAAGCATGTAAGTGAGAATGGTAAGTTATGTCTGTATTCTAGACATTGCTGAGTTGTGATCAGGAACCTATGTCTATATTTATGTTTGCAGTGCTAGGCTAGGAAGTGAAAGCCTAACATTATATATGCTAAGTCAAGGCATTAGTGATTGATTTCATTATCTAATGTTTAACTTTAGTGAAACTTATGGCTGATTCTACTCAATGACTCCAAATTTCTGTGGTCTTCATAGACAGACTCCAAAAGCAGGCATGTTTGGTGCTAACCTCACCACCTTCCACCTCATTGTGTTTGTTCTACTTGGCATACCAGGACTGGAGAACTACCACACCTGGCTCTCCATCCTCTTCTGCCTGATGTACATCACTGCGGTCTTGGGAAATGGAGCCCTTATCTTTGTTGTCCTCAATGAATGCACTCTCCATGATCCCTACATATGTCTTCCTATCCATGCTGCCTGGAACTGACATTCTGCTGTCCACCACCACTGTGCCCAAGGCTCTTGCTATCTTCTGGTTCCATGCTGGGGAGATTGCCTTTGATGCCTGCATCACTCAGATGTTTTTCATCCACATTGCCTTTGTAACTGAGTCAGGAATCCTTCTGGCCATGGCATTTGACTGCTACATGGCCATTTGTACTCCTTTGAGGTACACAGCCATCTTAACCCCTCAGTTCAGTTCACTTGCTCAGTCGTGTCTGACTCTTTGTGACCCCATGGACTGCAGTGCATCAGGCCTCCCTGTCCATCACCAACTCCCAGAGCTTGCTCAAACTCATGTCTATCGAGTCAGTGATGCCATTCAACCATCTCATCTTAACTCTTACTGCAATCATAAAAATGAACCTGGAAATCTGGGGATGGAACCCTGGGGCCATTTTCCCTATCATATTCTTGCTGAAGAGGCTGCCACATTGTTGAACCAATGTCATCGCCCACTCATACTGTGAACTCATTGGGGTAGCCAAACTGGCCTGTGGCTGGCATCACCGTCAATATCCAGTATGGCTTCTCAGTGCCAGTGGCATCAGTTTTGGCAGATGTTACACTCATTGGTGTTTCCTACACTTTGATCCTCCAAACTGTGTTTAGACTTCCTTCCCAGGAAGCCTGACACAAGGCTGTCAATACTTGTGGTTCCCATATTGGATTCATTCTCCTTTTTTTCATCCCATCCTTTTTCATTTTCCTTACTTATTGCTTTGGCAAGAACATTCCCCACCATATCCACATCCTTCTGGTAAATCTCTATGTGTTAATTCCCCGCATGCTTAATCCCATCATCTGTGGAAGAAAGACCAAGGAAATCAGGGACAGTGTGGCTCACATGCCATCTGTTGTGGGGAAGTCTTGAGAAAGCTCATGGCTCCTTTGCAGTTTTCAAAGCAACAGGAAAAAAGAGAACTTACCAAGTTCTCAAATTTAGATGCTGTAGTGTGTTGCAGAAGAATGCACATGGGCTTTGAAATAAAATGCATCTGGATTTAAATCCTGGCTTCCTTACTTTCTGGTTTTTGACGATGGGTAGATTCCCACTTTTTGGCAATTTAGTCCTAACCTATAAAATGAAACATTGTACCTAGGCTCTAAGGCTTAAATTAAATATGTAAACAACATGATACATTGCTTAGCATTTAGTGGACTCTCAGTGTTAGCTATAATTCTAACTTGAAGTTTGTTGGCTGAGGAAGATTTTTTAGATTTCATGTATATGAGATTTCCAGTGTTTCCAGAGGCTCCTCTACCTCCTGCTTACCTTCCAAGAACATTATCACCTCCAACACCACTGCCATCATAACCACAAGTGTATTTTACAAATCAAATTATATAATGAATATAAAAGAGTGTTTTAAAAATTATACTGTTGGGTTATGCAGGTTCCTTTAAAAACTAAGAATACAGCTACCATACAACCCTGCAATCCGACTCCTAGGCATATATCTACAGAAAAACATGATTTGAAAGGATACATGCAGCCTCATGTTCATTGCAGCAATGCTTACCATAGCCAAGGCGTGGGAACAACCTAAATGTCCATTGACAGCAGAATGAATATGAAGAAATATGAAATATGAAGCATTAGCATGAAAGAAGTCAGACACAAAGACACGTACTATAAAGCTTACGTGTGGAATCTAGAAAAACCACACTAACAGAAACAATGGAATTGTGATTACCAGTGTCTGGGAAGTGGGAGAAATGAAAAAATGTTGGTTGAAGTGTACAAACTTCCAGTCTTAAGACAATTAAGTTCTGGGGATCTAATGTACAATATGATAATTATAGCTAATAATGCTGTATAATACACTTGAGAATTGCTTAGAGAGTAGATCTTAAATATTCTCATCACACAAAAAATGATAATCATATGATGGGGTAGAGGTGTTAGTGGTACTATGGTGGTGATCATTTTGAAATATATGAGAGTATCAAGTCAGTATATTGTACATCTTAAACTTACACATGTTACATGTCACTTATATCTCAATAAGCCTGGGAAAAAACACTTGGAGGAGAGCTATCAGTAGTCATTCAACTGACAATATTATCATTTTTTCCTTTTCTGTGTGAATGGCAAGTCATTGATGTTTTATTGTGTCAAATAACTAGAAATTTGAAGTTATGCTTACTAATACAGTCACTGATTTTCATAATTTTTGAATAATGAAAAGCATATTTAACTAATAGGATTTAATGGAGACTAAATGAGATTGTGTTTGGGGCAATTCTTAAGCTGCCAAGTACTCTATATAGAGTATTACAATTATTCTTATGCCCCCTCCAGATGGATACATGAAAGCAATTGGGTTAATCTGGAAGACTTGTCAGTGATTACTTCTCTTCTCCTCCTACACTTTGGAGTCTGAAATTGCTGATCATTGGTGGAAGAGTCATCATGACTTGTTGGAAAAGAATGCAACTTCTCTACACAACTATCTTTAAACACAGCTCTCAAGTCCACCCATCTTGAGGTTTTCTGCTTTCATGTCCTGCTCTGCATTAAACTACATATTCTGAGTGGTCACCTAATGGTTCCTACCACTGCTCCACAGCAGTGGAAAATCTGTCTTCCAAGGAACTGATGATACCCATGTGTGAATTCATCCACAAGCCTCATGAAGTCTGTCCTCAGTACATAGTCTGGAATATATATATATATATATATATATATATATATATGTAGAGAGAGAGAGAGAGAGAGAGAGAAAGACACTAAATCTATTGTCCTATGAGTCATTCATATAGAATTTGTTAGGCAGTGTTGGGGTTCAGAGTCCTGTGCTAGACACACTGACTTTTACACAGTTTTGCTGGAGAGAGAACAATGCTAAAAATTCATTTAGATCCCCCCACCAAAGGCACTTGGAATTATTTGTCCAAGCTTTGAAAATTATTGCAAAAATTTAAAAATTACTCCTTTATGGACTGTATGTGCTTCCCTGGTAGCTCAGTTGGTAAAGAATCTGCCTATAATTCAGGAGACCCAGGTTCGATCCCTAGGTGGGGAAGATCCCCTGGAGAAGGAATGGCTACCCACTCCAGTATTCTTGCATGGAAAACCTCATGGACAGAGAAGCCTGGAAGGATGCACATTCAATGTACATTTTCTTCTATTCTCTTTCAATTTCATCAACATCTTAGTTACATATGGTTATAGGGCTGTTCCCAGTGTACAAACAAGAGAAAAAAGAGGGAGGTTAGATAAATTGCAAAGACACTGTTCTGTGTTTTGCATTGCAGTTAACCAAAATAGAACACAGGTTGTAAGTAAAATTGGAGCTTACTATCTTACCAGATTGAAGAAAGACTAAGAAACTAAGAAGCGTAAGGATATGAAGTCTAGTCAAGGCTATGGTTTTTCCAGCGGTCATGGATGGATGTGACTATAAAGAAAGCTGAGTGCAGAAGAATTGATGCTTTTGAACTGTGGTGTTGGAGAAGACTCTTGAGAGTCCCTTGGGCTGCAAGGAGATCCAACCAGTCCATCCTAAAGGAAATCAGTCCTGGGTGTTCATTGGAAGGACTGATGTTGAAGCTGAAACTCCAATACTTTGGCCACCTGATGTGAAGAGCTGACTCATTTGAAAAGACCCTGATACTGGGAAAGATTGAAGGCAGGAGGAGAAGGGGACGACAGAGGATGAGATGGTTGGATGGCATCACCGACTCAATGGACATGCGTTTGGATAAACTCCAGGAGTTGGTGATAGACAGGGAGGCCTGGCTGCGGTTCATGGGGTCACAAAGTCGGGTACAACTGAGTGACGAACTGAACTGAACTGAAGGATATGAAACCATGGGAAGTATGGGAACTAGCCCCCTGCATTTGTCATCTGTTTTTTATCTGTGTGGCAAAACACTTGAAACAGATATTGTAAATCAACTATACTTCAATTAAAAAAAATTCATGACAGAAAGGTGTAGATAGGTCTAGACTCTGTTGAGATCATCTTCATCCACTCATCAGGGAAGGTAATATTATATTAAACTAAAAAATGAAGAGATTTTGGGGCAGGTGGTCTCACTCATTACCTTTCTTGCAGAAAGCTTTGTGTTTTCAATACAAATTGGCTCCATATACGGTGAGAGAGGTGAGCCTTTGTCAAGCCACAGAAGAATTTGTTAAATTCTTGCCATACACAATTGTTTTTTTACTACGCTGAATGAAAATCTGCTGCTTTTACTGTTAGACAAGAATTTGGCAACATTTAAAAAAACAGTTGCTTAATTCACGTGCTATAAATTTACCCTTTAAAGCATACAGTTCAATAGTTTTTAGTATATTCACAGTTGTGCAACTATCACCCAGTATCTAATTCCAGAAGACTTTTATCTTCACAAAAAGGAATCTGTTACCCATTAGCAATTATCATCATTCCCTCAGCGTCCCAGCCACCGACAGACACTAGTCTACTTTCCGTCTCTATGGCTTTGTCTATTATGCACATTTCATGTATACGGAATTATACAATATATGGTTTTTTATGTCTGACTCTTTTAATTAAGATAGTGTTTTTAAGGTTCATAAGTGTTTTATCATGTAATATAGTGTCAGTACTTCATTCTTTTTTGTTGTTGAATAATATTTCAATATATGGATATACCTTGTTTTGTTTATCCATTCATCAACTGATGGGCATTTCAGTTATATTCCATATGTGCAACTTTTAAATATAAATTCTTCTCATTGAAAACAATATGTATAGTTCTACTTATGTAGGAACTACCTCTTGTATTTATTTTCATTTATATTATTTAAAAAAACATTTATTTATTTGGCTGCATCAGGTCTTAGGATTTTTCATTGTGCACAGGCTCTCTAGTTGTGCCTGACCCTGTGATAGCTGAGAAGTTTTTCGTTGCATAGCCCTCTGGCTGGATCACCTCACCATTTTCAACAGGGACTGTTAGAGCTCGGCCTCATCTCCATGGCTTTGTTCCAGATACAGCTATTAACCCTTGCACAAGTGAAGAGACTAATGAAAGATAAAGACAGGCAAGTTGAGAAATCCAAGGATAGTGAGCCAGAGTATAGTCCAGGACAGAATCCTAGCGGGGTGGGCTGCCTCCCTGATTCCCCTCCCAGTGTCTTGGTATTGGCTGGTTTCCTTACTACTGCAGAGGGCACCATGAGGCGCCGTGAAGCTGTCATCAGGTTGGTGTGTCCTTCAGGGCTGCTTCCCTGCCCATGGCTGCCGTTGCCTCTGCTTAGGTGTTTGTGGCTCAGCGCAAATCTATCCCCATCCCTACTACTCCTGGGGTTTGGGGTCTGCATCATAGCTGTGAAATGACCTGATCTTGCACCGACCCTCCTTGGCTCCCTGCTTAAGTCAGGTTATTGTCTTACTCCAGCAGGAGGGACGCTTGGTGACTTTGGGGATTTATCTTGGTCATCTGTGAACCATCCCTTTCAAACCTAATCTTGGGAGGCAGTACCACCAGATGAACAGTTCTGCCAGGTTGAATTGTAGGTATAAGCTGTGTTCTCAGGAATTTCCTGGCTGTCCAGAAATTAGGGCTCTGAGCTTCCACTTCAAGGGGCACAGGTTTGATCCTAAGGTCCTGCATGGCTGGAAAAAAAAAAAAAAAAAAAGATGTGTTCTCCCTTCTATCCACAGTTGGGTTTCTCCCCAATTATTCTAGCAAGTAAAGTCAGTTTTGTTATAATGTGACATGTTACATTATAAAATCTTAAAAATCACCATGCTATGTAAATACCACATGAAATCCATAGGATTTATGGAAGAATGGAGTTAGGAGCACAGTATGCAAAAACTTTGTCAACAGCATGTTAAAAAAAGAGAGAAAAAAAATATAAACAGTACCAGAGTTTTACACATGTTAAATGATTAAGAACAATACAAATACTACAAAGAATACAATATTTTGAAAAAGACATGAAGTTTGTGGAAGTAGGTAAATAGATTGCAGCTTATGAGTTATTTTGAAGTGGTAGAAATAACTTTATCTGAAATAAAATGGAAAGTTGTGAAGTGAATGGAGGTAGCTGGTAGATATTTGGAGCGTGTGCTGAGTGTGTGTGTTTTGTGTACTTCTAACGTAGTTTGTTTTCAGCCTGATGCAGCTTTCTCCATTCAACCCGTGTTCGGTTCATTTGCTCAGTCGTGTCTGACTCTTTGCGACCCCATGAACTGCAGCACGCTAGGCCTCCCTGTCCATCACCAACTCCTGGAGTTCACTCAGACTCACGTCCATCGAGTCAGTGATGCCATCCTCTGTCGTCCCCTTCTCCTCCTGCCCCCAATCCCTCCCAGCATCAGAGTCTTTCCCAATGAGTCAACTCTTCACATGAGGTGGCCAAAGTACTGGAGTTTCAGCTTCAGCATCATTCCTTCCAAAGAAATCCCAGGGCTGATCTCCTTCAGAATGGACTGGTTGGATCTCCTTGCAGTCCAAGAGACTCTCAAGAGTCTTTTCCAACACCACAGTTCAAAAGCATCAATTCTTCGGCGCTCAGCCTTCTTCACAGTCCAACTCTCACATCCATCCATGACCACAGGAAAAACCATAGCCTTGACTAGCCGGACCTTTGTTGGCAAAGTAATGTCTCTGCTTTTGAATATGCTATCTAGGTTGGCTGTAACTTTTCTTCCAAGGAGTAAGCGTCTTTTAATTTCATGGCCGCAGTCACCATCTGCAGTGGTTTTGGAGCCCCTAAAAAATAAAGTCTGACACTGTTTCCACTGTTTCCCCATCTATTTCCCATGAAGTGATGGGACCGGATGCCATGATCTTCTTTTTCTGAATGTTGAGCTTTAAGCCAACTTTTTGACTCTCCACTTTCACTTTCATCAAGAGGCTTTTGAGTTCCTCTTCACTTTCTGCCATAAGGGTGGTGTCATCTGCATATCTGAGGTTATTGATATTTCTCCTGGCAATCTTGATTCCAGCTTGTGTTTCTTCCAGTCCAGCGTTTCTCATGATGTACTCTGCATCTAAGTTAAATAAGCAGGGTGACAATATACAGCCTTGACGTACTCCTTTTCCTATTTGGAACCAGTCTGTTCCATGTCCAGTTCTAACTGTTGCTTCCTGACCTGCATACAGATTTCTCAAGAGGCCGGTCAGGTGGTCTGGTATTCCCATCTCTTTCAGAATTTTCCACAGTTTATTGTGATCCATACAGTCAAAGGCTTTGGCATAGTCAATAAAGCAGAAATAGATGTTTTTCTGGAACTCTCTTGCTTTTTTGATGATCCAGCAGATGTTGGCAATTTGATCTCTGGTTCCTCTGCCTTTTCTAAAACCAGCTTGAACATCAGGAAGTTCATGGTTCACGTATTGCTGAAGCCTGGCTTGGAGAATTTTGAACATTACTTTACTAGCATTTGAGATGAGTGCAATTGTGCGGGAGTTTGAGCATTCTTTGGCATTGCCTTTCTTTGGGATTGGAATGAAAATTGACCTTTTCCAGTCCTGTGGCCACTGCTGAGTGTGTTACTAGTGTACAAAATTGCCCAAGGGCAAATGTGAAATTCAGTTATGCTCAAATTGTTTCAAAACATATCATTGGTTTTGGGACATATTTGTATGTTCAAACTAAGTGACACAGCAGAACTGAGTGTATGTAATCACTTTCTCCTCTGTCAACAGACTTCCTCTCTCCCATATCATGCACCTCAGTAAATGACTGTCGGCTTAAAAAAACTCTGTTCCACGTATTTATCCCTAGGTCTTTCCCTGGTACTTTCCAGTCTCACTCCTCTATCCTCAGGATCTGCCTATTATCTTCTAAGCTGCAGTGAACATGGGGCTACAGGTGTCTTTTCAAATCAGTATTTTTATTTTTCTTTGGATAAATACTAAGAGTGGACTTGTTGGGTGATACATTTGTTCTATTTTTAATTTTTTGAGGAAACCTATACTGTTTTCCATAATGGCTGCACAAATTTTCATTTCTGCCAACAGTATACAAGTATCCCCTTTTCTCCACATTCTTGACAAAACTTTACTATTTCTCAAATTACTTACAATTGAAAGTGAAAGTTACTCAGTCATGTCTGACTCTTTGAGACCCCATGGACTATATAGTCCATGGAATTCTCCAGTCCTGGATACTGGCGTGGGTAGACTTTCCCTTCTCCAGAGGATCTTCCCAATGCAGGAATTGATCCCAGGTCTCCCACGTTGCAGGCAGATTCTTTACCAGCTGAGCCACAGGGAAGCCCAAGAATACTGGTAACCTACCCCTTCTGCAGTGGATTTTCCTGATCCAGGAATCTAACCAGGGTCTCCTACATCACAGGTACATTCTTTACTAACTGAACTATCAGGGAGGCTCAAAAATTTTGTACTGTTTCTCAAATTGCTTACAAAGGGACTATTTATAAGGATGTGGTCAGTACAAGATCCTAAGTGATCCTAAATGCAGTTATCTAGGGCTCATAAGTAACAACACATGTCACCACCTCTAGCTGTGAAGGGTTGAGTGACTGGATTCCTGAAGTAAAGAGCTGGCATAGAGAAGGTTACCTCTAGAGGAGTTTCTTTTTTGGGTTGATGTTGTTGAATTTATTCTATCTTTTCCAGTGTGAGTTATGTTTGTAAACATTTATGTTACTCTTTCATGTTGATTTTCCTCAAAAATTTTGTATTTGGTAGTAAAGAAAAATTGCACTAAACAGGATGAACAAAAGGAAGTTGAGTTTATTTGATACTATTGCCAGCAGTGGGAGAGACAACACAGACCAGGTCTAGAAACTCAGTTCTACTAAAACAAAAGGTGGAGTTGGGCTGGGGTAAGTGTCAGGAGAAATGGGTTTCAGCTCTGGGCTGCGCTAGTGGAAAAATAGTGGAGGACTTTAGGGAGAGGTTGATCAGTAGGGTTTGTCAAGCATATGGAGTTATTCCTGAGATTGCAAAGGCTTTTGTCTGTGATTAGGCCATCTGTCGGAGAGGGCGATGGCAACCAACTCCAGTACTCTTGCCTGGAAAATCCCATGGATGGAGGAGCCTGGTAGGCTGCAGTCCATGGGTTTGCTAGGAGTCGGACAAGACTGAGAGACTTCACTTTCACTTTTCACTTTCATGCATTGGAGAAGGAAATGGCAATCCACTCCAGTGTTCTTGCTTGGAGAATCCCAGGGATGGCAGAGCCTGGTGGGCTGCCGTCTATGTGGTTGCACAGAGTCGGACACGAATGAAGTGACTTAGCAGCAGCAGCAGCAGGCCATCTGTGCTTGCTAATTGCTGCTCTTAGAAGTTAGTCTCCATAGAGGATGAGAGATAGGGTGCTATCTCCTTTGATGTTTATATTTTAGGAGAAAGTTCCCAGGTCTTGAGAAAGACATTTATTTCTAGGTTGTAAAACTGAGAGAAGATTGAGAGAAGGTTTATTTATATGGCAAAAAGTTAGAGAAAGAATTTACAAGTTTTCTCAAGCAAATGTCCTAAGAATGGGGAGGCTAGATGCTAACAGGGAAAAAATCTGTCTAAAGTTTAGACCAAGTCATCTTGGTTATTGGCTAATTGTTTTTCTTTCTAGTTGGCAATCTCAGAATGCTGCTGTATTTGTTTGATGCAACCTGTTGTCGGGGAGGTATGGGGTGTGCCAGGGGTAGATTTACGGTTAAGCTTTTTTTCCATGTCTCATGGGGCATGAATATTTGCATCCATTTGGGTCACTGTCCTGTTTTCTGACCCAGTCACCACTATTCTGGAACACTTAGCCCTCTTATCTGATTTTTGGCTCACTTCTTGGTCTAACGGTGTATGTGCAAAAGGTTCTCCTGCCTACCTGCTCCTACTCTGCTACCCATTAATTAGCAAGCTGATTTTCTCATGCCCCTGCCCCTGCTCTTTTAGAATCAGATATTTCTGAATCTGAATCAGTATTATGTTTGTAGCAGTCCTTTTCCATGCACCTTTTGGGCTTCCATTCTTTCTGATAATTCTGTTGTAGATGTCTTTCTTCTTTTGGAGTTTCTTTACGTTTTTCTCTATTTAAAATGGCTCTGCATTTGTTTCATATTGTGTTTTAGATCGACTTACTCTTGACTATCTTGTCAGTATTGCTAGGTTTAGAGTGGAAGGAGGAAGCTGCCGTGAATGCTGTTTGTCATGCAGATTCAGAGATCTTTAGAACTTATTTGCTCTGAAATCTTTGAGACCTTCTTCATGGCACATTATGTTATATATTTCTGAAAATATTGCATGGAGAGAATGTGATGTACATTTTCTGTTTTCAGAAGTTAGTACATTCAGAATGTATTCAAACCCAACTTTCTATAACATTCCACCATTACAGAGGCTGGGAATGTAAAAGACTTAACTTTTGAGTCTTTCTTGCAATCAGATCTGAACATCAGACTCATTTCTGGCCCACCAGGTATGAGTGAAATTCTGTCAAGACTTCCTTTTAAATAACTTCCTTCTTGTCTGGAATGTGGAGATGAATGTGGAGTAAGGTATATATAGTTTAGAATGACAGAGCAGAAAGTTGAAAGAGCCTGATTCCTTCATGTCACAATTGTTGCTGTTGTTCAGTCACTAAGTCATATCCGACACTTTGCAACCTCACTGACTGCAGCACTCCAGGCTCATCTGCCCCTCACTATCTCTTGGAGTTTGCTCAAATTCATGTCCATTGAGTTGGTGATGCTATCTAACTATCTCTTCCTCTGTCGCCCCCTTCTCTTTTTGTCTTCAATCTTTCCCAGCATGGTACAACAGTGCTGCTTTAATAATTCTGAACTGCCTGACTGTGGTGTGTATGTGTGTGTGATGAGAAAAATAAACTCCAGTGTGGCTGGCCACTATTATCTATTGTCTCATATACAGCCAAACACAACCCTAATAGTTTGTTACCTAAAGTTAAGGAGACACATCTCTCTCCTTCTTGATGTTCTGTGCCATGTGCTGGCCAGCCCTTTGCCATAACACTTCTGTTCACTCTTCACTCACTCTCCAGAGTTGGAGGACACTCTTAAGTGTCTTAATCTGAGCAGTTAACGAAAAAAAAAAAAAAGTTGAATAGAGCTCAGTCCCTTTCTCTATCCCAGTCTCTAGACCATGTGTCTCTATGGCTCTCAACCATGTGGTAACCCCAGTTTTAAAGGTCCTATATCTGCAGGGAATCTGCAGTTGGGGAAGGTCAGTTTGATTCAAGAAATTGCTAACATTCAGCTAACTGACAGCATATTGAAGAAGAGGGTATACAAATCTATAAAATTTAGGCATTCAAATACATGTTTTTGTTGTATTTTCCTTTTTCTACTTGCAGCCAAGGCAGACTTCTGGGAAGATATCACTATGCACTTAAGAAATAAGGAATTATGTTTCACCTATGTGAAGGTGGTGTATCTG
The DNA here is from genome assembly GCF_027580195.1 of Bos mutus. Lineage (NCBI taxonomy): Eukaryota > Metazoa > Chordata > Mammalia > Artiodactyla > Bovidae > Bos > Bos mutus. The sequence goes on along the minus strand of NC_091631.1, from coordinate 33,130,584 downwards.
CTGCTACTGCTGCTAAGTTGCTTCAGTTGTGTCTGACTCTGTGTGACCCCATAGACGGCAGCCCACCAGGCTCCCCCGTCCCTGGGATTCTCCAGGCAAGAACACTGGAGTGTGTTGCCATTTCCTTCTCCAATGCATGAAAGTGAAAAGTGAAAATGAAGTCGCTCTGTCTTGTCCGACTCTTAGCGGCCCCATGGACTGCAGCAAACCAGGCTCCTCCGTCCACGGGATTTTCCAGGCAAGAGTACTGGAGTGGCTTGCCATTGCCTTCTCCAGGTGTATCTACATATATTATTTAGAATTTTTCTGCTTAAGAGGTTTGTCTATTCTCCCTTACATATTTATTTATTGGATCATTTATTTATATCAGAATGGAGTCATGGATATTTATTTTGTACTTTAGTTATAATCCAATACTAGAACTTCTGACCTGTAAAGAGCTTTTTATCATCACTCCTATCCTTACAAACAACAACAACAACAACAGCAACAACAACAAAAAGCTGAAAAAAAGGAAATTCAGTGATTTTTCTTGGACTCATCAGAGAATTGACATTGCAGGCTAACTTCTACCCCCAAATTTGGGGGGACAGATAAAGACAGAGAATACAGAGAATCTGGCTAATAGGAGCAGTAGCTACTGGAGCCATAAACCAGTAGGAAACTTCAAAGGTAATTTAGACAAATCCTGGAGGATGTGTGTGGACTAGTATGAAAATGAGAAACACTTGGAGCTGTAGTCTTAGGGAGGCTCCACACTTTAAATCCAGCAATTCTAGCAGATTCTTATAGTAAAGAGCCAAGAATGGATTGTGAAATAAGCCCAGAGCATGCTCCATGTTAGAGGCCTCCTCTCCAGGCGAAAAGACTTTATTAGAGACATATCCTACCTGGAGTAGGGGGTATTTCTCTAACTCCAGGTTGTTTGTTAGTTCTGTGATTTCAGTTTTCTGAGCTGAAAAACAGTCCAGAAAAACAGTTGGTTTTTGGTTTGTTCAGGTTCATCTTGATATCAGGATGGGAGTGGCAACTTCTAAGTTCTTTTTATATGTTGGAACAGAAAAGAAATCTGTCTGATTTTTCTTTGACACTCAGATCTTGGCCACATAGTTTTTACTAATTTGTTAGTTTTCCATTCTCTCTATACCCTTATTCTACCTGGGAGGCTTGGTCTGAATTATCCTTATCAGCCTGTTTGTAGAATTGGAAATCCAATCTCTTGGCTGGTAAGATTAGAAGAAATTCCAGTACTTTGGGGATTTATTTTTCCCTCCCCAAAATGTTAAAGGATCTCAGGGACTTAGTCCAAGCACCATATGGAAAGAGAAACAGGCAGTTTGACCCATGCATTAGTACACTACTTTTTATCAGCTGCAATGCTTCTGCTCTGGGTGTATAGGATCACTGTTAAAGAAACAGGTGAAAGCAGATGGTTCATAGATAAGCCTTGTCCATGGATACAATAAAGCCTTTCTATTTAACTCACTTTGTCAAAGGAAGATGATTCAATTCCTGAATATTCATGGCCTAAGTTTTGCTTGGGTTCCAAGCTCACTCTACAACTTCCTTCCTATTTGACCTTAGGAAAGTTTCTCAACTTTCTTGCCTCATCTGCAAAATGTGTAAATAACAATGAGTCTTGCTTCACAGGGTTGTTCTGGGGATTAAATGAGTTAATATTTGTGAACTGTTTAGAGCAGTACCTTGCCCATAGTATGTACTATGGAAAAATTAATTTGAATTGATGATCCTACTGGAAGTGAAAGTGAAAGTGAAGTAGCTCAGTTGTGTTGGACTCTTTGTGACCCCAGCTCCTCCGTCTATGGGATTCTCCAGGCAAGAGTACTGGGGTGGGTTGCCATTTCCTTCTCCAGGAGATCTTCCTGACCCAGGGATTGAACCCGGGTCTCCCACATTCCAGGCATGCTTTAACCTCTGAGCCACCAGGGAAGCCCAATCCTACTAATTGTGATATTGAAATTTTTTCCCAGAACAACTGGGCTCCAAAGCCTGTGTGCTTTCAATACCGTTGATAACTTTCTGCTGTTTAAAGCTGGCTCACTTCCTAGACATATGCTCACCCAGACCAAACAACCTTTGGAAGCCCACCCTCAGCTCCTGGGTCCTAAGGGCATACACCATAGGGTTAAGGGCTGGGGGAATGACACTATGCAACACATTGAGAAGAACAGGGATGATGGGAAACTGTCTTCCTGCCAGATGGGTGACAGACACTACAATAACAGCGGTGTAGAAAAAGAGAATGAGGGTGAGATGAGAGCTGCAGGTACTCAGGGCCTTAGATGTTGCTTCAGCAGAGTTCAACCTCAGCACTGAGCGAATAATCAACATGTAGGAAGCAAAGACCAGACCCATGTCACTCCCAACCACAAACCAAGCCAAGGCCAAATGGTAAAATCTATTAATAGTGATGTCATCACAGGCCAGACTGGTGACCCCCAAGTTAGAGCATAGGCAGTGGTCAATCTCATTCCTGGAGCAGTAGTGTCTCTGGGCAGCAAGTACAGGCACTGGGATGATCAGCAGGCCATTCCTGAGCATCATAGACAGTGTGACTTTGATCACAAAAGTCTCAGTGACTATGGAAGAGTACCGAAGGGGATAGCAAATGGCTACATACCTATCCACAGCCATGCAGAGGAAGATGCCTGACTCCATGCACATGAAACAGTTGATGGCATACAACTGAGCAAAGCACTCAGTGAGACTGATGGTCTTGGCATTAAACCAGAAAATGGCCAGGATTTTGGGCATGATGGTAGTAGCCAGTCCAATGTCCACCACAGCCAAGATACCAAGGAAGTAATACATGGGCTGGTGTAAGGTAGACTCATGATGGATGGTGATCAAGATGAGGAGATTGGCACCAAGAGCTAAGAAGTAGAGTAGAGCCAGGGGCAGGGAGAGCCAGTGTTGCCAGCTGTGAATGCCTGGAAACCCCATTAGAACAAATTCAGACACTTGAAACCCTGAGCCATTGGTTATACTTAGGGTAGTATCCATGTCATGGGATGTCTTCTTCTCAACATTTATCTGTGAATTAAGGGAAAACAAGAATAGACTGCGGTTAGCCCAGCTGAGGGTCAAAATTCATGTAGAGGAATATAGGATTCACCAGTGACTCAGTTCTTTTTAGCATAACATGTCCTCAACTTGCTTGGAAAGACCCTTGGAAAAAATTCAGATAAGAACAATGGAAGAGCCAAAACAGGTTCTAAGATAAAACTTTCAGCAGAATAAAAGTGAAGATTTATGTCTGTGTTTTCTTGAAATTTTGAGTAGTGATTTTTAATATGTGAGGGTTATGAACACAAAGAATACACATATGCATATGTAAAGAATCCAAACTTTCAGGAGGTAAAGTTTAAGGGCAGAACTGTTTTCCCCATTCTTGGAGATCTTAAGAGAATAAGCCACAATGAGAACTTCCTTTTCTTAAACAGCACCTGAAGCTGACAAATTGTTTCTGACAAAACCCATCTCATTTAATCTTCATCAAACAGCTGTTGCTATTCACACATGCATAGAGGATACAGCACTTAAATGATTAGTCTAGATAAGAATCATATATTGAAAACACTAATAAGTGATAAAGCTTCAGCAAAATTTTAACCTTTTGCATTTAATTTCAGCACCCTTTTCATCAAATCATATCCAAAAGTTCAATACCCTTTAGGAATACCATTTGTTCCTATTTTGATTATGAAAATAATGTTAAAGATATACTTAAAGCAATATTTTTATTTTAAAATTTTATTAATTTAAAATTTTATTTTAAATACAATTTTCAAAGGTTACTTTCCACTTACAGTTATTACAAACTGTTGGCAGTGTCCCCCATGTTGTACAATACATCCTTGAGCCTATCTCACACCAGTGGTTTGTACCTCTCAAATCCCTACATTGGCCCCCACTCCACCACTGGGAACCACTGGTCTGTTTTCTATATCTGTGAGTCTGTTAAAGGAATATTTTTAAAACATCAAATTTATTAATAAAATACATAAAGAGAGAAAATGACCAAAAAACTTCCACCTACTTCCAGATTTTTGTGTGGTATTGGTAGGAAATACGGAAGGCATGTACTGCACACATTTAGACCTTTTTGTTTAAGTGATTTCATGTCTTATTATTGGTCCTTCAATATTTGATCTTCCTTGTTCTGACATTCTTGATTTTGTTCATTCTTGAATTGTTGTATAATATACTTAAGTGTTTGCACCAAAAATTGTACATGGACATTAAGCTTTTGGAATCCATTAAAATCTTAGATTCTTTTTGCTACCTTTATCTGTGAATACTCGGAAAAGGCAATGGCACCCCACTCCAGTACTCTTGCCTGGAAAATCCCATGGACGGAGGAGCCTGGTAGGCTGCAGTCCATGGGGTCGCTAAGAGTCGGACATGACTGAGCGACTTCACTTTTACTTTTCACTTTCATGCATTGGAGAAGGAAAGGGCAACCCACTCCAGTGTTCTTGCCTGGAGAATCCCAGGGACGGGGGAGCCTGGTGGGCTGCCGTCTATGGGGTCGCACAGAGTCGGACACGACTGAAGTGACTTAGCAGCTGCAACAGCATCTGTGAATACTACCTTGCTAAGTCACTTGAGTCGTGTCCCACTCTGTATGACCCCATAGACGGCAGCCCACCAGGCTCTCTTGTCCCTGGGATTCTCCACGCAAAAACACTGGAGTGGGTTGGCATTTCCTTCTCCAATGCATGAAAGTGAAAAGTGAAAGTGAAATCGCTCAGTCGTGTCCGACTCTTCGGGACCCCATGGACTGCAGCCTACCAGGCTCCTCCGTCCATGGGATTTCCAGGCAAGAGTACTGGAGTTGCGTGCCATTGCCTTCTCCAGAATACTACCTTACCTTGTCAAATATTTAGGTGTCAGTATTGCCTTTCCACATCTCTGTCTTTGCTTCATTTGATGGCATTAAGAGTAAGATCAAGGCTGTATCCTTCACCATCTGTATGAAGAATGAATGACCACGCCATTTATAGATTATATTAAATGTATATTTCCCATGAAATTGATGAAGAAAAATAATATAGTTTCACTTTTAGAAAACAAAAAAGCTAAAAAATAACTTTAAGTGCAAGTAAGTATAAATCAAAATCTCAACAAAGGTAATGATGTTTAATAGTTAACAACATTTAATTTTCAGCATTTTTCTTTGCAATCTTTTTATACAGATGAAGTTTCACATAACTAGAGTTCTGTGCTTTTTCTTAATATAGTACATATAAATTTCCTAATTGGAGAACTCTTTAAAAGCATTTTAAGTCTTAAAAAATTTATAAATTTTATAAATTATCAATGTGGCCACTAAAAGTGTTCATTTTTTTTTATAACATTTTGACTAGCTTTTGTTTGGCTTTACATGTATATGTATGTATTTTATTTTGATACTTATATTATTTTCTTTTTTTTTTTTTCTGTGTGTGTTTCAGCATAATTAGAACTCTTTCACCAAAAATTTATGAAAGGTATCTATCGGAAACTGTAAATTTCCCAAATTCATATGAAAAAATTTTGTCTATATTTGCATTATTGTGGGGGAAGGGGCCGTGTAGCTTTCATAAAATTCTCAAAGCATTCCGTTTTACAAACAGGAAACAATTACAAGAAATTATTCTGTACTCAAAATTATGACCAATTTACCTCTTATGACTTTTCATCTTTTAATGGTTGACCTTCTGGTTCTGTGTCTTAACTTATGTACATGGAGTTAATTTTACTGTTAATGAGAAATATTTAAATAAGTAAATTTCTAATAATTATTAGAAATGTCTTCTACATTTCTCTTCAAGTGATTATTATGCCTTCTGTGTCACATAATAAACTTTTATATGCATAAATTTTACCTGGGCAATCAACTATTTCTATTTTTTATGGTTAATTTTGTGCCAATATAAAACTGAATTAAAAGTTTTAGTTTTATAATATATTTAATATACAATAGAGCTATATTCTCTTATTACTTATTCTCTTTAATTTCAAAATCTTTTTCATGTGTTTATTTTCCAGATTAACCTTAGAATTCCCATGTTGAATTCTAAAATAGTAGTTTTAGTTGGAATTATGTTAAATATGTAGATTAATTTTGACAAAAGTTCACATCCTTATGCTATCAAGTTTTCTTATTCATAAGTATTATTTTTGTCTGCATTTGTTAAATCTTAATGTATATGTGCCCAAACTCTAAATCTTCCCAAGATGAGGATAATATCATTGCAGTGTTGTATGGGACAGTAACACCCATGCTGAACCCATTGATGTACACTTTGAGAAACAATGATGTGAAAGATATGCTAATTAAGGTGGTCAAAGGAAGGATAATGGCCTGATGGCCTTAGATATCTTGTCTGGTGTCCTTGTCAATGAATCACCACAGGTCCTTTACTCTTTCACAATTATCCACAAAAAAGAACTGAATAAAAGATGAACCTATCTCAGACCCAATCAAAAAAATATTTTTCTTTTTTTTTTTGTTCTTCTGTACCATTCTTACAAATAGTAATTTGGGATGTTTTAAATGAATATGACTTTTTTTGTATTATGTATTCCAATGTTTATTTTGACTGATGGAAATTCATTGACTTTATTTTTTTTTTCAGTGTAATTATATTGTTCTCTTTAATTTCCTTTTTCATTCATCCATTGTGGTAAACTTGTGCCATATTTAGAACATTTTATGAGTGTCTGTATTACACCACCAATTAATGATTGCAGATAAAGTATATTTTGGGTTTATTATATGTTGAAGTTATATTTGTTTTATTTTTGTCTTGTGTATTAGCCATTTTTCTAAACTGTTGTCAGTTCTTAACACTGATATTCTTTTTCTGATGTTCTAGATAAAGCAACAAGTTGATTGCATACCTTGTTATTTTCTCTTTTTATGGATATTAATTCATCTTAACTTTTGCTTCATATCTCAAAGAAATGGTTGAAAATTCATTATTAATGTGAAATAAGTATGATGGAAACTTCTTCCAAAAATCTTTTTTGGTCAGATTTTAATAGGAATTCAGCTTGAATGTGAAGCTGACTTTAAAGTTATATGTGACTTTAAAGTTATATGTCTTTCTTTTTTTTGGATGTAATAAAGTAGTCTTTTCTTTGAAGTTCCTTTTTGTTCTGAGAATCTTGAATATAGGATTTTTATTTTAGACCCCTCTGTTTATCATTTTATTCACTGACAATTTTAGAACTCAGTGTCATTTCTCTCCTCTTTCCTAAATTATGGACCTAAAATGTGGAGAGCCTGAGAGAAGGAAGGAACTAAAGGTGAAAAATCAAACAAGAAGAGCTAACTATGGAGGCCATAGATAAGTTATATAATCAAAATCAGGGATCAGGACAGAATTATGAGAACACAGGATGCATCCATCCCCTTACCCAGAATGCAGGTCATACATTCATTGGTTTGCTCACTATTTCAGAAGGAGCTCTGAAGAGCTTCTCAGGCTGCAATGCCTTCTGTAGATGCTCCTGCTCTCCTTGCTTAGTTGCTTGTGTTTGGCCTTTTGTTATTCAGGACAGATTCCTGTCCTCACTGGCCACGCCAAGAGTTTGGAGTTTTTGTATAAATTTGATCCCTGAGATGTCTAATCCTGGTGTGCTGCTTTGTAGGCTCTCCCTACTGTATTTCAAGCATCCTTCAGGATCTTTTTTTTTACACTGTGGTAGGAATAGAACTCAAGGGCTCTCAGGGGTTAGCCACTTAATGTCTGGGAGTAGTTTCAACTCTAGTCCCAGGGCAGTCCACCAGATGGACAACTTTTCAGCTCAGGATCCTGAGGGATTAGAACATCCTTGTGTGATGAATAGTGCTCTTCATTAAAGAAAGTTTTGAAGTCTCCCCATATCAAAATGTATCTTTACTCCATGCCCTTTCCACAGATTTCCCCCCCATTTCCTGCTTCACAAACATGAGTAACCCCTTTGTGTCACTGCCCTATCCTCACATCCTAAATGCATCTCATCTCACTGCAATTTAATTTTTTAACATCACATAGAAATTGCTCTTATTAATGACCTCAATTGCCAAAAATATGGCATAATTTTTAGAACTTAATTTTACCTGAAACTTCTTTATTTTTCAGAATTGATAAGTTCCTCCCATTGGGTCCACTTGCGTTTATTGTCCTTCAAGACATTGTACATTTCGGTTCAGTTCAGTTCAGTCTCTGAGCCATGTCGGACTCTTTGCGACCCCATGGACTGCACCATGCCATGCCAGGCTTCCCTGTCTGTCACCAACTCTTGGAATATACTCAAACTCCTCTCCATCCAGTGAGTTATGCCATCCAACCATCTCATCCTCTGTTGTCCCCTTTTCCTCCCTTCTTCAGTTTTTCTAGCATCAAATTTCATGACTGCAGTCACCATCTGCAGTGATATTGGAGCCCCCCAAAATAAAGTCTCTCCCTGTTTCCATTGTTTCCCATCTGTTTGCCATGAAGTGATGGGACCAGATGCCATGATCCTGGTTTTCTGAATGTTGAGTTTTAAGCCAAATTTTTCACTCTTCTCTTTCACTTTCATCAAGAGGCTCTTTAGCTCTTCTTCACTTTCTGCCATAGGCATCGTGTCATCTGTGTATCTGAGGTTACTGATATTTCTTCTGGCAATCTTTATTCCAGCTTGTGCTTTATCCAGCCTGGCATTTTGCATGATGTATTCTGCGTATAACTTAAATAAGCAGGGTGACAATATACAGGCCTGACACACTCCTTTCCTGATTTGGAACCAGTCTGTTATTCCATGTCCAGTTCTAACTGTTGTCTCTTGTCCTGCATACAGATTATTCAGGAGGCAGGTAAGGTGGTCTGATATTCCCATCTCTTGAAGAATTTTCCACAGTTTGTTGTGATCCACACAGTCAAAGGCTTTGACATAGTCAATAAAGCAGAAGTAGATGTTTTTCTGGAATTCTCTTGCTTTTTGGGTAATTCAACAGATTTGGCAATTTGATCTCTGTTTCCTCTGCCTCTTCTAAATCCGGCTTGAACATCTGAAAGTTCACGGTTCATGTACTGTTGAAGCCTGGCTTGGAGAATTATGAGCATCACTTTGCCACTGTGTGAGAAGGGTGCAATTGTGCGGTAGTTTGAACATGCTTTGGCATTGCCTTTCTTTGAGATTGGAATGAAAACTGACCTTTTCTAGTCTTGTGGCCACTACTGAGTTTTCCAAATTTGCTGGCATATTGAGTACATCACAGCATCATCTTTTAGGATTTAAAATAGCTCAGCTGAAATTCCATCCCCTCCACTAGCTTTGTTCATAGTGATGCTTCACAAGGCCCTTTTGATTTCGCATTTCAAGATGTCTGGCTCTAGGTGAGTGATCACACCATTGTGGTTATCTGGGTCATGAAGATCTTTTTTGTATGGTTTTTCTGTGTATTCTCGCCACCTCTCTTAATATCTTCTGCTTCTGTTAGGTCCATACGATTTCTGTCCTTTAATATGCCCATCTTTATATGAAGTATTCCCTTGGTACCTCTAATTTTCTTGAAGAGATCTCTTGTCTTTCCCATTCTATTGTTTTCCTCTATTTCTTTGCATTGATCACCGAGGAAGGCTTTCTTATCTCTCCTTGTTATTCTTTGGAATTCTGCATTCAAATGGGTCTATCTTTCCTTTTCTCCTTTGCCTTTAGCTTCTCTTCTTTTCTCAGCTATTTGTAAGCCCTCCTCAGGCAACCATTTAGCCTTTTTGCATTTCTTTTTCTTGGGGATGGTCTTGATCACTGCCTCCTGTACAATGTCACGAACATCTCTCCATAGTTCTTCAGACACTCTATCAGATCTAATCTTTTGAATCAATTTATCACTTCCACTGTATAATCATAAGGGATTTCATTTATATCATACCTGAATGGTCTAGTAGTTTTCCCTACTTTCTTCAATTTAAGTCTGAATTTGGCAATAAGAAGTTCACAATCAGCTCCTGGTATTGTTTTTGCTGACTGTATGAAGCTTCTCCATCTTCGGCTGCAAAGAATGTAATCAATCTGATTTTGGTATTGACCGTCTGGTGATGTCCATGTGTAGAGTCTTCTCTTGTGCTTTGGAAGAGGGTGTTTGCTATGACCAGTGCGTTTTCTTGGCAAAACTCTATTAGCCTTTGCCCTACTTCATTTTGTACTCCAAGACCAAATTTGCCTGTTACTCCAGGTATCTCTTGACTTCCTACTTTTTCATTCCAGTCTCCTATAATGAAAAGGACATCTTTGTTGGGTGTTAGTTCTAGAAGGTCTCATAGGTTTTCATAGGACCATTTAAGTTCAGCTTCTTCAGTGTTACTGGTTGGGGCATAGACTTGGATTACTGTGATATTGAATGGTTTGCCTTGGAAATGAACAGAGATCATTCTGTCATTTTTGAGATTGCATCCAAGTACTGCATTTCAGACTCTTGTTGACTATGAGGGCTACTCCATTTCTTCTAAGGGGTTTTCGTCCACAGTAGTAGCTATAATGGTTATCTGAGTTAAATTCACCCATTCCTGTCCATTTTAGTTCACTGACTCCTAAAATGTCCACTTCCAATTTGCCTAATTCATGGACCTAACGTTCCAAGTTCCTATGCAATATTGTTCCTTACAGCATCAGACTTAACTTCCAACACCAGTCACATCTGCAGCTGGGTGTTGTTTTTGCTTTGGCTCTGTCTCTTCATTCTTTATGGAGTTATTTCTCCACTGTTCTCCAGTAGCATACTGGGCACCTACTGACCTGGGGAGTTCATCTTTTGGTGTCCTATCTTTTTGCCTTTTCATGCTGTTCTTGGGGTTCCCAAGACAAGAATACTGAAGTGGTTTGCCATTCCCTTTTCCAGTGGATCATGTTTTGTTAGAACTCTCCACCATGACCTGTCTGTCTTGGGTGGCCCTATATGACATGGCTCATAGTTTCATTGAGTTAGACAAGGCTGTGGTCCATGTGATCAGTTTGATTAGTTTTCTGTGGTTGTGATTTTCGTTCTGTCTGCCCTCTGATGGATAAGAATAGGAGGCTTATGAAAGCTTTCATATGGCAGAGACTGACTGAAGGGGAAATTGGATCTTGTTCTGATGGGTGGGGTCATGTGGCCCATCAGACTGGGATTAAATCTTTAATACAATTTTCTGTTGATGGGCAGGGCTGGGTTCCCTCCCTGTTTTTTCACCTGAGACCAAATTATAGTGGAGGTATTGAAGATAATGGTGACCTCTTTCAAAAGGTCCTGTGCATGCACTGCTGCACTCAGTGCCCCCGACCCTTCAGCAGGCCACCACCGACCCACACCTTCACCAGAGACTCTTGGACACACATGGACAAGTCTGGATCAGTTTCTTGTGGGGTCACTGCTCCTTTCTTCTGGGTCATGGTACACACAAGGTTTTGTTTGTGCCCTCCAAGAGTCTGTTTCCTTCTGGTGGCTCTATGGTGGGGTTAATGCCAACCTCCTCCAAGAGAGCTTATGCCATACCCAGGTCTGCTGCATCCAGAGCCCCTGCCCCTGTGGTAGGCCACTGGTGACCCATACCTCCGCAGGACACACTCAAACATTCAAAGGCAGGACTGACTCAGTCTCGATGGGTTCTTTTGGTGCACACAAGGTTTTGTTTGAGCCCTCTGAGCATCTCTGGCAGGTATGGGGTTTGATTCTAAATGCAATTTTGCCCCTCTTCCCATCTTGCTGGGGCTTCTCCTTTGCCTTGGATGTGGGGTATCTTTTTTGGGTGGTGATGGTGATGGTTGTTCAGCAGCAAGTAGTAATTTTGGAGTTCTTGCAGGAGAAGATGAGTGAACATCCTTCTACAGCACCATCTTGTACTTTTACCATTAATTAAATTGGAATAAAAGAGTGATATTGAGTTTGTATTCAGATAATATGCTCTTTAATGAGAGATATATTCTCTGATCATTCTATCTAAATTAGCAACTCCAACTCTATATAATTCTCTGCTTTAAATTTATCTCCATGCCACATAGCATCTCATGACATGCATATTGTAAGTCATTTGTTTGTTTTTCTTTTCTTTTTCTCATAGTAAAATGTAAGCTCCCCGAGAGAATGCTTTTTGCCATTTTTGTTCACTGCTCTAAACCCAGCATTTAGATTAGTTCCCGGCACTTAGTAGATGTTTGTCAAATGTTTGTCAAATGTGTGAATAAATATTGAGAAGAGGCATATGGAAGAAGTCTTAAGGAATTTAAAAGTATGATGATGGTAATTCTGGTCTCATAGAATGAGTTTAAAAGTATTCTGTGTGTGCTGTGCTATGCTAAGTCACTTCAGTCGTGTCTGACTCTTTGAGACCCCATGGACTGTAGCCCACCAGGTTCTTCTGTCCATGGGATACTCCAGGCTAGAATACTGGAGTGGGCTGCCATGACTTCCTCTGGGGGATCTTCTCAACCCAGGGATTGAAACTTAGTCTCTTACATCTCCTGCATTGGCAGGTGAGTTCTTGATCACTAGCGCTGCCTGGGGAGCCCACAAAGTATTCTATTATCCTCTATTTTTTGGAATAATTTAGGAATTCTTCTTTAAACATTTGAGAGAGTTCATCAGTGAATCCGTCTGGGGTTGGGCTTTTCTTGTTGGAAGCTTTTTGATTACTGAGTCAACCTTTTTACTTGTTATAAGTCTGTTTATATTTTAGATATCTTGTTGAGCCAGTTTTGGTAGTTTGTATGTTTCTAGAAATTTTTCCCTTTAATGTAGGTTATCAAATTTGCTGGCATGCAATTTTTTTATTCTCTTATAATCCTTTTCCTTTTTGTGAGCTTGGTAGTAATGTTCCCATTTTCATACTTAATTTTTATAATTTGAGTCTTCTCTCTTTTTATCTTGGTCTTTCTGATTATGCCCCTAGCCCTGGTCATGCTTATGGCCTTCCTTCTAGGAAAGCTCCCCAGGACTATGTGGGAGCTTTTCAAAGCTCTTATTTGCCAAGGCATCTCACTCCTCAGCCTTTCCTCCCAAGAATTTGGTGTGTCCATTGTTTGCTTTGACTGTAATTCCTTTCCAAATCCCAGAGGCTAACACATTTGTGTTTACATATTTTTTGCCAAATGCCCTCAAGTAACCTCTACTATATCTTTATAACCTCTACTTTATTTGGGGAGAGTTCTGAGTTACGTGAAACAAAGACACATTGTTTCTGTCTTTCACAGAGCCACCAGATGGATTAAAAAATGACAACAATTCTTTGAGAACAAGGTCTGCTCTACTCCTTCCAGGACCAGGAGCCCACACAGGGAGCATAGGCTGCTCTTTTCAGGAATGTCACCGAGTCACAGAGGGAGAGATGGAGCCTAGCTTAGTTAAAATTCCACAGAGCTCTCCTACTGCGATTCAGTCATCTTTGTATGATTGAGTGCCCACAGGCTTCCCTGGGGTGTCCAGCAGCCCCTCCTAGAAGCTCCCTGTTATGGTTTTGTAGCAGAATGCCTCTGGTAATATACCTTCTTGTGAACAGTTTTCTCTGGCACCCTGCAAGTTGGATTTCCAGCAAGTTCTGCTGGCACAGTGTCACAGCAACTTTCCCATTCAGTGTGCCATCCTGTACCCTCTCCAACAAGGACTGGATCTCAGCCCAGTGGGGCTTTTCCTTTGAAGAATCCATCTCACCTCTAGTGGCAGTGGCTGCTCCTATATCTGCTATTTATATAATCTTTAGAGTTCTATCTACTTACTAGGCAATCCCTTGATTTTCCAATTCCTTGTTATAGTTGATAATTCTTTTTATTTAATATTTCCTGTTCAGGTTATATGGCTTCCCTCTCTTTATTGGACAGAGAATGATACATTTGAGAAATGTATACAAAAAATTATAAACAGTGAATTTGGTAAAGCTTCACAGCGAAACAAAAATAAATTTTCTTAATGTAATTGTAAGCTATACTAAAAGCTCTAAAATACTTTTGATATAGAAGACATATGTTTTACATTAATCATCAACAATGACTTGAGACTAAAATTTCAAATGATTTCAGCAAAATTCAGTGTGCTAGTTATCTATGCTTTGTACAGGCACAGAGTATAAAGCAATACCTATTTTATCACTCTCACAGATTCTGTGGGTCAGGAATTCAAGAACAGTGCAGTGGAAAGGTTTTCTTTCTACTCCATGTATCTGAAACCTCAGCTCAGGAGCCTCAAATAGCTGGGGTGATCAAATTCCCAGGGTTGGAATCACTCAACAGGCTTGGCTCCTGGACTGACAAAATTTCAAAGCTGGGCTCAGCTGAGGTTGCTGACTGCATTACCTACCCATGGCCTTGGCATGTGGTTTAGACTTCTTTTTGCATGATGGCAGGATTTTTAGTGGGAGCATCATCCAGGGACCAAACATTACAAGAGGCACAGGTGGATGCTGGGTGTGTTTTCTTGGCCAGGACTTCTGTCACAGTCTATTAGCTGTAAGTGAATCACTAAGGCCAGCTCAGATTCAAGGTGGTGGGCAGTAATTAGATTCAACTTCTAAATGGGGAATTTCCTGGTTACATTGCAAAAGAGTCTGAGGGATGGAGATGTTGCAGTCATCTTTGTAATATGTCATACCCAGTGAGAAGCTTGATAGGGAATAAAAGGGACAGAAAAATGCTTTACATTCTTATCTTGAGCTTAGTATTAGAAGGACAAAATACTGAATCACTACTATATAATTTGGAATAATACAAAAATATAAAGTTGAAAGTGTCCCTAAAGTTATGAATATAGTAACTGGTCAAGCAGATATATTTGATAAAACTTCTAAGTCAAAGAAATGGATATAGAGGGAGATCCTCCCTGATAGCTCAGTTGGTATAGAATCTGCCTGCCATGCAGGAGACCATGGTTTTATTTCTGGGTCAGGAAGATCCACTGGAGAAGGGATAGGCTACCCACTCCAGTATTCTTGGGCTTCCCTTGTGGCTCAGATGGTAAAGAATCCCCCTGCAATGCAGGAGACCTGTGTTCGATCCCTGAGTTGGGAAGATCCCCCGGAGAAGGGAAAAGCTACCTTCTCCAGTATTCTGACATGGAGAATTCCATGGATTGTAGAGTCCATGGGGTAGCCAGAGTTGGACACGACTGAACGATTTTCACTCATGAAATGGATCAATTCAGCAAAAGTCAGAAGTAAAAAAAAAAAAAAAAATGAGAAAACATAATGAAAATAAACGATGACCAAGGCAACCACAAATATGGAATTATGATAAATGTGGCTAGGTTGAATCTCCCTACTTAAATGGTAAGTCTCTCAGAATAGGTTAAATAACAAAGATGCAGCTAATGCTGTGTTGAAAAGACAGGCCCAAATTAAAATATCAACTGGATATGAAAATAAATGCATGAGAAAGGATAAATAGGCAATTAAAAATAAAATAGTGTGACAGTATTAAATTTATATAAAGCAAAACAAATGAAATACACATGACAAAGGAATAGTTCATAAAGATTAAATAGAAGACACACCTCTTTGTATTTATGGTGCAGAGTGCAGAGAGCATAATTAACTGCTCTGATCTTTCTGTTGTGTCAGAAATTTTGCTGAGACTCTAGGTTGCATATTGGATTTTCATGTATTTTTAAAAGAGTTGAGAGACACATTATCACAGTAGTTGTTGGCAAAGGTCTGCAATCTGGGCTGCTACACATAGACTCACATTGTGTAGAATTGCTTTCAATCTGAATCAGTGGCCACTGTCCAACAGAGTGAAGTAGGAATTCCTTTTGGAGGAAGTTTGTAGCCTTTGTTCTTGGGTAAGTTTCTAGGGGTAACTCTTAGGATGGCCTGTCTCAGACGGTGGACTGACTGCCTGCAGGTCTGCTGTGCTGCCCAGCAGCTACTTCCCTGGTAGGGTGAGCTCACGGTTTCTGATGTTGTTTCAGGCCCAGTGCTGTCTTCCAAGAGGCTGTTTTCCAAGGTGGACTCACATGCATACTTCCTGAGGTCTTTTTCCAGACTGTGGTCTAGGGTATTTTCTTTGATACAAATGAGTCAGCAGACCATGTTATACTTCTCTGAATCAGTGCATCATGGATAAAGTCTTTATTAAGAATCTAGCAGAGGAAATGGCAACCCAGTCTAGTATTCTTTCTGGGAAAATCTCATGGACAGAGGAGCCTGGTGGGCTATGGTCCATGGGGTTGCAAAGAGTTGGACACAACTGAGTGAGTACACACACACATCTTGTACAGAGTTCTGTACTAAACTCAGAGAACATACAAAATGATCAAGGATCAGAGTTCTTGAATGCAAAAGTATGCATTTTTGTTAGATGTTCCAAAAATAAAATTAGATTTAAATAATTGGTTATTTGGAGCTACTTTTCTAAGGCATTTCTGGGGCCATTGTCTTCCTTTCCTAGAAAGAAAATTTTGCCACACAATTCGACCATTTTTTCCCCATGTGTGTATCATATCTCAAAGCATGTTTTTTTTTTTTTTTTATCTCTTGATTGTCTGATTGTCACAGCATGCTGTGATTTCTAGCATTTTTTTCCTGGTAAGAGACAAAGGCAGATTATAACCCAGGTTTATTGAGAGCTAAAACTTCTGATTATTATGACTTTTAAGTTAAAGAACTGAAGGATTGTGAGGTTTCATAAGTTGTTCAAAATCATGCAGAAATTCTGGAACCCAGCAAGACTAAGAGAGAGAACTGTGAAGGTTATGCAATCAAACTTCCAATCTCTTGAATCCCAGCTATCATGCTTGAAAACTACTGGCAGAGGCAAAAAAATGAAAGTAAAACAAAATTTAATATTTGTTATCTGTTCAGTTCAATTCAGTCGCTCAGTTGTGTCTGACTCTTTGCAACCCCATGAATTGCAGCATGCCAGGCCTCCCTGTCCATCACCAACTCCCGGAGTTCACTCAGACTCATGTCTATCGAGTCAGTGGTGCCATCCAGCCATCTCATCCTCTGTCGTCCCCTTCTCCTCCTGCCCCCAATCCCTCCCAGCATCAGAGACTTTTCCAATGAGTCAACTCTTTGCACGAGGTGGCCAAAGTATTCAGCTTTAGCATCATTCCTTCCAAAGAAATCCCAGTGCTGATCTTCTTCAGAATGGACTGGTTGGATCTCCTTGCAGTCCAAGGGACTCTCAAGAGTCTTCTTCAACACCACAGTTCAAAAGCATCAATTCTTCGGCGCTCAGCTTTCTTAACAGTCCAACTCTCACATCCATACATGACCACTAGATAACAGATAATTGGTTATCGCTGATAATTGCTAAACTGTCTTTCAAAGAGGTTTTTCTACCCCTTTGTTACAGTATGGGCTTTTATATTTTTGACATACACTGAAATGTTGCTTCACAGGTACACAGTAGTATTTTACATATCCAGAATTTGTTTATGAGTGTCTATTTCATCACATCCATGCCATAATTAAAATTTTCAATTTAAAAATCTTGATTATTAGAATAAGTAAAAATTGATATTATAATTTTGGTTTACCTTTCTCATCATAGTTTTGTGAACTTTGACTATTTTTTAACTTTGACATTTTAAAAGATTTTTTCCCCCATTTACATACTTAGGTAATTTTCTATTTTGGCTTTATGTACAACCCATCCTTTATGTATATGGCTTTATGTACAACCCATCTGCATCATGATGCAGAGTATATCATGAGAAACGCTGGGCTGGATGAAGCACAAGCTGGAATCAAGATTGCCGGGAGAAATATCAAGAACCTCAGATATGCTGATGACACCCCCCTTATGGCAGAAAGCAAAGAAGAACTAAAGAGCCTCTTGATGAAAGTGAAAGAAGAGAGTGAAAAAGTTGGCTTAAAGCTCAACATTCAGAAAACTAAGATCATGGCATCTGGTCCCATCACTTCATGGCAAATAGATGGGGAAACAGTAGAGAGAGTGACAGACTTTATGTTTTTAGGTTACAAAATCACTGCAGATGGTGACTGCAGCCATGAAATTAAAAGACACTTACTCCTTGGAAGAAAAGTTATGACCAACCTAGACAGCATATTAAAAAGCAGAGACATTACTTTGCTGACAGAGGTCCATCTAGTCAAAGCTAAGGTTTTTCCAGTAGTCATGTATGAATGTAAGATTTGGACCATAAAGAAAGCTGAGTGCTGAAGAATTAATGCTTTTGAACTGTGGTGTTGGAGAAGACTCTTGAGAGTCCCTTGGACTGCAAGGAGATCCAACCAGTCCATCCTAAAGGAAATCAGTCCTGAGTATTCATTGGAAGGACTGATGGTGAGCCTGAAACTCCAATACTTTGGCCACCTGATGCAAAGAACTGACTCACTGGAAAAGACCCCGACACTGGGAAAGATTGAAGGCAGGAGGAGAAGGGGATGACAGAGGATGAAATGGTTGGATGGCATCACCGACTTGATGGACATGTGTTTGAGTAATGATGAGTTGATGATGGACAGGGAAGCCTGGTGTGCTGCAGTCCACGGGGTTGCAAAGAGTCAGACAGGACTGAGCAACTGAACTGAACTGAACTGACAATAAAGAATGAACTGAACCCATCCTATAGCATTAAGAGAAATAATGTTTTTCAAGTGCTTAGCATGGAATCCGAAAGCATAACCTTATTCTT
The DNA here is from genome assembly GCF_027580195.1 of Bos mutus. Classification (NCBI taxonomy): domain Eukaryota; kingdom Metazoa; phylum Chordata; class Mammalia; order Artiodactyla; family Bovidae; genus Bos; species Bos mutus. The sequence goes on along the minus strand of NC_091631.1, from coordinate 33,111,983 downwards.
AAGTTTTACTCTATGAATATTATCTCTATATGAATTTTCTGGAAATATTTTTTCATTCATTTTCTATTACATTCTAATTAATTTTACATATGCATACACTTAAACTTTTATATATTTATAGTAATTGCACTTTTAAAATTAATTATTTCATGACTTTTAAGCTTTCAATAATGTAAAATCCAGTAGTTTAATAAGTATTCACATGCTTTTTCTTTACCAAAATTTATTTTAAAATTAATTTTGTAATCAGTTTGGAATTTGACATGAAGTGAGAAAGTCCTAAATTAATTTCACCCACAGATAGCTAAAAGATGCTTGCTCTTTGGAAGAAAAGCTATGACAAACCTAGGCAGCATATTAAAAAGCAGAGAGATTACTTTAGCAACAAACGTCCATATAGTCAAAGCTATGGTTTTTCCAATAGTCATCTATGAATTTCTGGAAAAGGAAATGGCAACCCAGTCCAGTATTCTTGCCTGGAGAATTCCATGGACAGAAGAGCCTGGTGGGCTACAGTCCATGGAGTCACAAAGAATCAGACATGACTAAGTGACTAACACAGGTATAGATATAAGAGTTGGACAAAAAATAAATCTGAGCACCCAAGAATCGATACTTTTGAACTGTGGTGTTGGAGAAGACTCTTGAGAGTCCCTTGGACTGCAAGGAGATCAAACCAGTCCATTCTGAAGGAGATCAGCCCTGGGATTTCTTTGGAAGGAATGATGCTGAAGCTAAAGCTCTAATACTTTGGCCACCTGATGTGAAGAGCTGACTCATTAGAAAAGACCCTGACACTGGGAAAGATTGAAGGCAGGAGGATAAGGGGATAACAGAGGATGAGACAGTCAGATGGCATCACTGACTCAATGGACATGAGCTTGAGCAAGCTCTGGGAGATGGTGAAAGACAGGGAAGCCTGGCATGTTGCAGTCCATGGGGTTGCAAAGAGTCAGACATGATTTAGTGACTGAACAACAATAGATAGCTAAATCATTGTTGCACCACTGTTCAGTAAATAAACCTTCCCATTACTTTGCAATACGCTTTTTTTGTCAAAAAGTAAATTCAAACATATATTCAAAGATCGTTGCCTGACCAGTCAGTTTTCTCTATTTTTAATGCCAGTACTAATTGAATTAGTATATTTACCACATGATAGAAGAGGGTTTTGCTAATAATTTTGGATAATTTTTTCAATTAAAAAAAGACTGGTTGTATTAAATTCAAACATACAAAGGAATATGGAAGAACTGATTATCTTTATCCCATTGATTCGTTCCATTCAGAAATTTAATGGAAATTTCTGTTATAAGTGTCATAAGTAGTTTTAGAATTTTTTACCTTATATTTCTCTTTTACTTCTTTATCTTTTGAAATTAGCTAGTATTATTTTAAAAACCTTTGGATCATTATTGCTTTCTAAAACATTTCACAAAACATAACTATTTTACACTGCTGCTGCTGCTGCTAAGTCACATCAGTCGTGTCTGACTCTGTGCGACCCCATAGATGGCAGCCCACCAGGCTCTTCTGTCCATGAGATTTTCCAGGCAAGAGTAAAGGAGTAGGGTGCCATTGCCTTCTCTGATTTTGCACTACTGCTTTCCAAAGCTCATTACTTAGGAGATTCTCATTGGTTTTTTTTTTTTTTGCAGGAAGATGCATTGCTAAAATTTAACTGGGATAACTTTAATTAATATAAGCTCTTATTTATATTTTACATCTTTTAAAAATCTTTATAATTTTCTATACAATATAAAGAAACACTTATGGTGAACATCCTTGTCTAGATCTGGACTTTAAATAGTATGCTGTTGGAGCTCTCCTCAGTGTGGTGCTGGTGAATCCGTTCAGTTCAGTTCAGTCTCTCAGTCATGTCCAACTCTTTGCGACCCCATGGACTGCAGCACGCCAGGCTTCCCTGTCCATCACCAACAAGCAAGTTTGAGCTTGCTCAAACTCATGTCCATTGAGTCAGTGATGCCATCCAATCATATCCTATGTCGTCCCCTCCTCCTCCTGCCTTCAGTCTTTCCCAGCATCAGGGTCTTCTCCAATGAGTCAGTTCTTTGCATCAGGTGGCCAAAGTATTGGAGTTTCAGCTTTAGCATAAGTCCTTCCAATGAATATTCAGGACTGATTTCCTTGAGGATTGACTGGTTGGATCTCCTTGCAGTCCAAGGGACTCTCAAGAGTCTTCTCCAACACCACAGTTCAAAAGCATCAATTCTTCGGCACTCAGCTTTCTTTATGGTCCAAATCTTACATTCATACATGACTACTGGAAAAACCTTAGCTTTGACTAGATAGACCTTTGTTGGCAAAGTAATGTCTCTGCTGTTTAATATGCTGTCTAGGTTGGTCATAACTTTTCTCCCAAGGAGCAAGTGTCTTTTAATTTCATGGCTGCAGTCACCATCACAGTGATTTTGGAGCCCAAGAAAATAAAATTAGTCTCTATTTCCATTGTTTCCCCATCTATTTGACTTGAATTGATGAGAGCGGCTGCCATGATCTTAGTTTTCTGAATGTTGAGTTTTAAGCCAACTTTTTCACTCTCTTCTTTCACTTTCAGCAAGAGGCTTTTTAGTTCTTCACTTTCTGACATAAGAGTGGTATTATCTACATATCTGAGGTTATTGATATTTGAATGCTTTTCAGATAAACAGTCTTAACTGGTGATTTTATGTCTATTTCTAATTCTTGATTTGGTTTTTTAAAATCAGAAATGAATGAATTAAATCACTATCTCTGTTCAGGCTCTTGCATCTGTAATTTAAACAGAATGCTCTCCTGCTTTCAGCATCCTTTCAGCATTTACTGCATGCCTCCCCTGTGTCAGGCTCCAAGAGGCAGCGGTTCTGGGACTCTTTCCTCCAGTAGGGGTTTCTGTTCTTTCTAATATGTACACTTTTCTCACTTGTTTTCCAGACCTCAGGCCTTTGTCTTTATACAGATCTTGAGAGAAAAGAGGGCCAGAATTGCAATGATCACACTAAGGAAACAAAGTGAGAACACCGACAGAGAAGGAAGAAAGAGGCTGGGCAACCAGGACAGAGAGCTGGCACACAGGGCAGGAAATCAGCCTCCTCCTCGCACCTCGGTCTCCCGGTCACTCCCTGCTAGGAGGTCTTGGAGAGATTCTCTGCATATGGAACTGCCTTCTGTTGCTGTTGTTCAGTTGCTCATCATGTTTGACCCTTTGTGACCCCATGGACTGCAGCACCCCAGGCTTCCCTGTCCTTCACTATCTCTCGGAGATTGCTCAAACCCATGTCCATTGAGTCAGTGATGCCATCCAACCATCCCAGTGAGTCAGCTCTTCGAATCAGGTGGCCAAAGTATTGGAACTTCAGCTTCAGCATCAGTTCTTCTGATGAATAGTCAGGGTTGATTTCCTTTAGGATTGACTGGTTTGATCTCCTTGCTGTTTAAGGAACTCTCAAGAGTCTTCTCCAGCACCTCAGTTCGAAAGAAGCAATTCTTCGTTGTTCAGCCTTCTTTATGGCTTCTATTCTCTTGGCTACACTCTTGCTTTTGCTGTAAAGAGTACATCCTTTCCTCTCCCCTGGCGTCTGGGTTGTTGTATAGATTGGAACTTGGAGGTGCCCTGGACCCTTTATGTTACTCCCTTGGTCCTCCAAGAAGCTCTCTCTAATCTTTTTTCCTGTGTGCATTGAAACTTGATGTTTTCTCACTGCAGCCTGGAAAGGCCTTCAACAGTCTTAGGAGCATATCAAATTCATCTCAGGGAAGAGAAGTACTCAGGTCTCAGTCCCTTGGGAAGCACTATCAGTACTCATCTCTGCTGATGAAGGTTTAGAGAGAGGTGTTTTTCCATCTGTGTGACTCCATCAAGGCCTGCCCCTCCCATAAGACACAATTTTCTTTACCCTCCATAGGGACTATTTTCCAGCAGATGTATTCTCTCTGTTTTATGTTTTACTATGTCTTTTCTCATGGGTTATCTGTCCCATATAAGAGCATATTTATACTTCCTCTTCTAAATACATTCTACCTGACTCCCCCACCCCCAGACCCACTTTACACCTTGCTCTGCCCCCAGAGAGGGTATTGCCTCTGGATGTTGTTAGGTTTCGCTAATAGGAAGCACTGGCAGTTGATCAGAGGCAGCAAGAAGGACAAGTTGAAGGATTTATCCCTCTGAGTCGCCCCTTCCAAGTCCACTCACTGTTCTGTAGTGCCTGGGGCCTCTCCTAAGGCCACTGCTCCCATGAGGTGATTCCCTTGATGACTCTGCCAGTCATGAGCTCTTCATTGCTGTCCAGACTAGGGAGGGTAATGCCTTTGATGTTACCAGCCCTGGTGTATTTTGCCACCCCTGCTTTATTATTATTATTGTTTTTAACTCTTCCCATGTATTTTGACAGTTCTCTTCATTATACTCTCTTCAGTCTTTCCTTTTGCATGTATCATCTGTTTCCTGTTAGGACTTTAACTAATACACCTCCTGATCTCAACTTTCTCCCACCCAGCACCCTTGTCCTAAATCTGCTCCCTCTCTTTCCTTTCTTCCACAAATTCCTAAAGCATTTCTCTCAGTGTGTTTCTCCCAGTTCCTTATCTCTCATATTCTTTTAAATCTACTTGAGATTTATATTCTCCTATCTTCAGGGAGTTGGTGATGGACAGGGAGGCCTGGCGTGCTGCGATTCATGGAGTCTAAAAGAGTTGGACACGACTAAGCAACTGATCTGATCTGATCTTCCTACTAAACCAAAATGTATCAAAATTTAAAACTTTTTATTTTGTAGTGGTGTGTAGCCAATTAACTTGTGATAGTTTCAGGTGGACTGCAAAGGGACTCAGATTTGATTCGTGGGAAGTAGACAATGAAACAATCGAGGGTACAAGAAGTTTATTAGGGATCAGAACCCACGGAAAAGCAGGGAGAAGGAAAGATTGGGTAAACAGAGAAGTAGACTGTGATGCAGGTGTGAGAGGGCCTCAGTCAACTGACTCAGAGCTCTAGAGGGGATAGAATAACATCTTTCTCCACATGACACAAGGATATGAGAGGTTGTTGACACCGGTGCATATATATGACACTGGAAAGCCAGAGACAAGAATTCCCATGGATATCACGGATATTTTGCTATGGCACTCAACCTAATCTCACAAATTGATACTTTCCCACATATTTGTTAATAAAAATACCTAAAGAGGAAAAATCAGATTGATGAACTTAAGCTATATAAGCAGTATATATTATAAGGCTATAATAATTAACACAGTGTAGTACAGGAAAAAGAAAAAAAAGATTATTAAAAAGAAGAGAGAGTTGAAAGATAAGCCTACATGTATATGAACACAAAGCAGTGTGGGAAAGAGCAGTCTTTTTTCTAAAAGGTAGAAGATCTATAGGCTGCCCACAGGCAAAAGTAAACCTTGATCCCTAGCCACATAAAAGTCATTTTGAGAGTAATTGTGAAAGGTTAAAAACAGTAAAAGCTCTAAATGATAGCACAGAAGAATATATTCATAACCTTGGGGTAAATGAAAATTTCTTAAATATCTCATAAAAAAGGACTAAATGTAAAGGAAATGATTAATAAAACTGGATTATTTTTTACCTAAAATTTTTCATTTCTCTTTAGTAAATATTGCATGGACACTCCAGTGTTCATTGCAGTACTATTTAAAAAAGCCAAGACATGGAAGCAACGTAAATGTTCATTGACAGATGAATGGATAAAGAAGATGTGGTGTGTATATACAATGGGATATTACTTAGCCATAAAGAGAACAAAATAATGCCATTTGCAGTGACATGGATGGACTTAGAAATTGTCATGCTGAGTGAGGTAAGTCAGAGAAAGACAAATGTCATATGAATCACTTATGTGTGGACTCTAAAAAAGGCTACAAATGAACTTATCTACAAAACAGAAATAGAGTTACAAATGTAAAAAATAAACTTATGGTTACCTGGGAGGGGTTGGGAGGGATAAATTGAAAGATTGGGATTGACACAAGTAAACTACTGTATATAAAATGAATGACTAATAAGGACCTAGGGTATAGCACAGGGAACTTTATTCAATACTTTGTAATGTCCTATATGGAACATTAGAATCTAAAAATAAGTGGATATATATGTATATATAACAGATTCACTCTACTGTACACCTGAAATTAAGACAAGTTGGAAATCACTTATGTTGTTCAGTCACCAAGTTATGTCCAACTCTTTGTGACCCCATGAAACACATGGACCCCACTCCAGGATTCCCTGTCCCTCACCATCTCCTGGAGTTTGTCCAAGTTCAATTATACCCCAATAAAAATTAAAAAAAAATTCAGGCATGGAGTTGCTGAGTTATGTGGTAATCATATGTTTAATTTTATTAAAATGCATCTACCAAATTGTTTTCCAAAGTGGTTCTACCATTCTACATTGTTACCAGCAATTTGAGTGTTCCAGTTGCTTTGTATCCTCATCAGCACTTGGTATGTGTGTGTGTTAGTTGCTTAGTTGTGTCCGACTCTTGCAACCCCATAGACTGTGCCCACCAGGCCCCTCTGTCCATGGAATTCTCCAGGCAAGAACACTGGAGTGGATTGCCATTTCCTTCTCCAAAAGGAACTAGAGAAAGAAAGAAAGTGAAGTTGCTCACTTGTGTCCAACTCTTTGTGACCCCATGGACTGTAGCCTACCAGGCTCCTCCATCCATGGAATTTTCCAGGTAGGAGTACTAGAGTGGGTTGCCATTTCCTTCTCCAGCACTTGATATGGTCAGTGTTAATTTTAGCCATCCTAATATGTCTATCATTGTAAGTTATTATGGTTTTAATTTGCATTTCTTCTATGACTAATGGTACTGAACATCTTTTAATATGCTTCTGAACTTGTTGGCTCTCCATAAATCTTCCTTTGAAAAGTGTTCAAATATTTTTTACAGTTTGTGAGTTGTCTTATTATTTCTCTGTATAATTTCTTTACATAATCTGGATTCAAATCCTTTCTCAGACCCATGCAGTGCAAATATATTCACCAAGTCTGCAACTTACCTTTTATTTTTATTTATTTTGCAGAGTCACTGAGCTTTATGGTTCCATTTGGCCCCAAAACACACTTTTATTGGCCTCAAGTTATCTTTTCAAAAATAACTAAGCATGTGAATTTGAACGTTCCCCACCCCCAGGGGCCTTCCACCATTCGGTTCCTTCCAGGAGCTCCAAAGCGGAAGTTGAGTCTGTCCCACTCGGGTCGTTGTGAAGTGGCTCTGCTTCCTGGGGTCGGGGATAGGGGTGAGGTTCTGATGTGAATGACGGTGATGTGCCAGCACAGGGGCTCTGCTGGTGGCCGTCACATGGTTGCACAGGATGAGTTTTATATCCTGGCCATTTTATAGAAGACTTTCAACTGTATTCCCAGCACTTCAGATTTGGACACCAGGTCATCGAGCTTCCCGCCTCGCTAATAAAGACTGCATGGTGTTGTGTAGAATGATGTTTCTGCACATCTGCACTGGTCTCATTCAGTTCAGCCTGCACTTTAGTCATGGAGTCAGCTTCTTGGGGGTTCTGGTGTCTACTGAGGTGACTGTCCAGGCCTGTGTACTGGATGGTATAGGGGGATCCAACTGGCCAGTCTATCCTGTGGACCTGCTTGGAGAATTCGTCTAGTACCTTCTCTAGCAAGGTAAAAGACTCCCAGGATGGATGTTCACTGTCAGCAATGACCACTTCTGCAAGACTGTCATTTCTCACGAAGACATAGCACAGATACTCTTGTTCCACAGAAGTTTGGCTATCTTTTGCAGAGCACTCCACAATCAGGATCCCCTGGAGAAAGAAATAACAACCTACTCCAGTGTTCTTGCCTGGAGAATCCCATGGACAGAAGAGCCTGACAGGCTACAGCCCATGGGGTTGCAAGACTCAGACACGACTTAGCGACTAAACCACCACCACCACCACCAGCCATCCAATCAGTTGGCTTGTGAAGGCGGTGAATTCCTAAACGCTGGACCTCTGGAAGAAGCTGAAAGAGGACACATCGTATGTGGCTTTGAGCACTGCCTTGGACTCGCCTTTGTACAGACACTTAGGCTGTACAGCTTCATGGCGCCGTGCCCTCAGGCCGGCCGCCCACCTGGTGGCGGCCTGGGCTCACAGGGAGCAGCATGGTGCCGCCCCTTGAGGGGCTGACGGGTCAGCCACCTGCTTCCTTCTGCCTTTTATTTCTAAATGATGTCTTCTGATGAGCAGATTTTAAAATTTTGGTAAATTCTAATATATCAATTTTTATTTTATAGTTTGAAATAAAATTATAAAATAAAGCTAATGAACTATGCTGTGCTGTGATTAGTCACTAAGTCATGTCTGACTGTTTGCAACCCCACGAAATGCCCCACTAGGCTCCTCTGTCCATGGGGTTCTCCAGGCAAGAATACTTGAGTGGTTTGCCATGCCCTGATCCAGGGGATCTTCCAAAACCAGGAATTGAACCCAGGTCTCCCACATTGTGGGAGGTTTCTTTACTGTCTGCGCCACCAGGGAATCCATTTTTTATTTTATAGCTTAAAATAAAACTATAAACTTATAAAATAAAACTAATAAACTATAGTTTAAAATAAAATACATTTTGTGTCCTATTGAAGAAATTTTTGGTTAACATAAAGTTGCAAAGATTTTATCCTATTTTTTTTTCCTAGAAAATTCATAATTTTAGCTTTTACATTGTCTTAAAATTTTTGGATTACCTCGTTCAGAGGATGTGACTGCTGATTGATTCCTGAGCTGGACCTGGGCAATCAGGATCCTCATTCCCTCCCTGTCCTTGGAATGGGTGTACCACCCACCATTCCCACAGCCAGACCCATTTTCAAGGATGCAGCTGAAGAGAGAGTCATATGTTGTTGAGACCATCTGAGTGAATCCATTTAAGATCTCTCTATAAATTCCTAAGATTCTAGCTGGTGGTGTGAAGATTTACTCATCTTGTGGGTGCCCAAGACAAGCCTCCTAAGTAAATTCCCCTGCTTATTATACTTGCCATTTATCTGGGGTGGTCTGTGTCTTCAATTTCTACTTTGTCTCCATGGAGGAAGTTTATATTTTGTATATGAATATTCAGTTGTTTCAATACCCTTTATTGAAAAGTTTATACCTTTCCCACCACAGTACCTTGCATGTTAGTGAAAAAAAAAAAAAGATTATTTATATATATGTGTGTGTGTATTCTGAACTCTCCTTTTTGTTCCATTGAGCTATTAAACTATCCCTTATGTTAATATTACACTGTCTTGATATTGTAGATTTAAAACATCTTGAAATAAGTCCTCAGACTTTGATAACTTTTGAATTGTTTCCAAGATTATTTTTGTTCTGTTGGGTCTTTGCATTTCAGATAAGTTTGAGAATAAGTTGTCCAATTTTTACAAACAAAAAATCTTCTGGGATTTTCATTGAAATTGCATCACATTTATAGATCAATTTGAGAGACTAGACATCTTAGTCATATTGAGTTCTCCAATGCATGAACATAGCATTTCTCTTCATTAACTTAAATCTATAATTTCTCCCAGCTATGTTTTCTAATTTTCAGTGCAAAGACTCAGATATAGTCTATCAAATTAATTCCTGAGTATATTATGTATTTTGATGTTATCATACATAATTATTTTATGAATCTAATTTTCCAGTTTTTCATAGCTATTAATGCTGTGTACAAGTGCAGAAAATCAATTTTGTTTTGACTTTAACAAATGAGCCTGCTAAATTCACTTAATAGTACAGATCATAGGTTTTTCTACTTACAGTCATGTTGTATTCAAGTGATAATCATTTTACTTTTTTTCCCAGAAATGCTAAGATTTTATTTTGTTTTGTATGTGTTTTTCATCATTTATTTTGTTAATTTGATGAGGTAAATCAACTTTTTTGAATGTTAAATTATCTTTCATTCCTGGGTAAGCCTCGTCTAAGTTCAGTTCAGTTGAGTTGCTCAGTTGTGTCCGACTCTTTGCAACCCCATGGACTTCAGCATGCCAGGCTTCCCTGTCCCATCACCAACACCCAGAGTTTACTCAAACTCATGTCCATTGAGTCAGTGATGCCATCCAACCATCTCATCCTCTGTCGTCCCCTTCTCCTCCTGCCTTCAATCTTTCCCAGATTCAGAGTCTTTTCCCATGAGTCAGTTCTTCGCATCAGGGGGCCAAAGTATTGGAGTTTCAGCTTCAACATCAGTCCTTCCAATGAATATTCAGGACTGATTTCCTTTAGGATGGACTGGTTGGATCTCCTTGCAGTCCAAAGACTCTCAAGAGTCTTCTCCAACACCACAGTTCAAAAGCATCAATTCTTCGGTGCTGAGCTTTCTTTATAGTCCAACTCTCACATCCATACATGACTACTGGAAAAACCACAGCTTTGACTAGATGGACCTTTGTCAGCAAAGTAATGTCTCTGCTTTTTAATATGCTGTCTAGGTTGGTCATAACTTTTCTTCCAAGGAGTAAGTGTCTTTTAATTTCATGGCTGCAGTCACCATCTGCAGTGATTTTGGAGCCCCCGAAATAAAATCTCTCACTGTTTCCACTGTTTTCCCACCTATTTGCTATGAAGTGATGGGACAAGATGCCATGATCTTAGTATTCTTAATGTTGAGCTTTAAGCCAACTTTTTCACTCTCCTCTTTCACTTTCATCAAGAGGCTCTTAAGTTCTTCACTTTCTGCCATAAGGTTGGTGTCATCTGCAAATCTGCAGTTATTGATATTTCTACCAGCAATGTTTCATCCAGCCCAGTGTTTCTCATGATGTACTCTGCATATAAGTTAAATACGCATGGTGATAATATACAGCCTTGAGGTACTCCTTTCCCTATTTGGAACCAGTCTGTTGTTCCATGTCCAGTTCTAACTGTTGCTTCTTGACCTGCATACATATTTCTTAAGAGGCAGGTCAGATGGTCTGGTATTCCCATCTCTTTCAGAATTTTCCACAGTTTGTTGTGATCCACACAAACAAAGGCTTTGGCATAGTCAATAAAGCAGAAGTAGATGTTTTTCTGGAACTCTCTTGCTTTTTCTTTTCTTTTTTTTTTTTAAATAAATTTATTTATTTTAATTGGAGGCTAATTACTTTACAATACTGTATTGGTTTTGCCATACATCAACATGAATCCACCACAGGTATACACGTGTTGCCCATCCTGAACCCCCCTCCCACCTCCCTACCCGTACCATCCCTCTGGGTCATCTCAGTGCACCAGCCCCAAGCATCCTGTATCATGTATCAAACCTGGACTGGTGATTCATTTCATATATGATATTAGACATGTTTCAATGCCATTCTCCCAAATCATCCCACACTGTCCCTCTCCCACAGAGTCCAGCAGACTGTTCTATACATCTGTGTCTCTTTTGCTGTCTCTCATACTGGGTTATCATTACCATCTTTCTAAATTCCATATATATGGGTCAGTATACTGTATTGGTGTTTTTCTTTCTGGCTTACTTCACTCTGTATAATAGGCTCCAGTTTCATCCACCTCATTAGAACTGACTCAAATGTATTCTTTTTAATGGCTGAGTAATACTCCATTGTGTATGGGTACCACAGCTTTCTTATCCATTCATCTGCTGATGGACATCTAGGTTGCTTCCATGTCCTGGCTATTATAAACAGTGCTGCAATTAACATTGGGGTACACATGTCTCTTTCAATTCTGGTTTCCTTGGTATGTATGCCCAGCAGTGGGATTGCTGGGTCATAAGGCAGTTCTATTTCCAGTTTTTTAAGGGATCTCCACTGGTACTTGATCTCTGATTCCTCTGCCTTTTCTAAATCTGGCTTGAACATCTGGTTCACGGTTCACATACTGTTGAAGTCTGGCTTGGAGAATTTTGAGCATTACTTTACTAGCATGTGAGATGAGTGCATTTGTGCAGTAGTTTGAACATTCTTTGGCATTACTTTTCTTTGGGATTGGAATGAAAACTGACCTTTTCCAGTCCAGTGGCCACTTCTGAGTTTTCCAAATTTGCTAGCATATTGAGTGCAGCACTTGCACAGCATCATCAAGCCCCAACTACTCATCATAATTTTTATATATTGTTGAGTTTGATTTACCAATCATTTGTAAAGGATTTTTATATATCTGTTCATGAGGGTTTTTGGCCTGGATTTTCTTGTTTTGTAAGTCTTTAATTTGTTATCAGTTAATACTGACCTCATAAAATGAGTAGGAACGTGTTCCCTCCTCCCCTATTTTCTAAAAATTTGCATAGGATTATTGTCTATTTCTTAATTGACAATATTTATCAGTAAAGACTTGATCCAGTTTCCTCCTTTTAACTTCATTGCCATAGATTTCTTCTCAGATTTCACTAATTCTTACTCATTCAGATATCATGTCTTTCTTCTCATGCCCAGAATATATGTAGGAAATCTACTAAGTCACTAATTTATTATCATCACTGCTCTGCTTAAACAACTCCCTTGTTTGTTGTCTTCCTTGACCTCATATTTAACACAGTGTTATTCGGAAGAGCACTTAAGACCTGTTGCAGCCTGGGTCCAACCTCCCTCTTAAATCTCATTCCTCTCCACTAATCCTTCAATTTTCAGTTTTTGGCTATTTAGCAAGAATTCCAGACTTTAGTAGTTTTGGTATCTTTAATGCTAATGTCTGATCCTGAAATATTCTATTCTCACTTTTCAACTTTCCTCTTAATATTGTCTCATTAGTATACCCTTCCTTGATTCACACAGGCATGATGAGATTCTGTCTCTCCAAGTGTTTCCATATCTCCAAGGTGTGGCCACAGAAATCTTTGCTTGTACCTCTGCTTGCCTTTGGTGATGCTTTGCTTTAGCTTGATGTGTATCTTTCACCTGACTCTAAAAATCCGTATTTCTTTCTTTCGCAGCCCTTAAGAGGAACTCAAGAAATACTTTTATTGATCTAGATTATTGATCCAAATCCTCTTGAATGTTCTTGGAGCTTTGGTCTTGTCCTGACCTCTTGATGTTTTACCCAATTTCTGAATTTAGATGAGGATTTGAGGATTTCAGTTAGATGGTCCATGTTTACGTTAATCTAATGTTTTAGTTTTAATAATTTTCTTTTTGGGGGGCCAAAGGGCACATGGTTTGGAGGCTTTTAGTTCCCTGACCAGGGGTTGAAACTGTACCCTTAGCAGTGAAATCGTGAAGTCTTAACCACTGGACTGCCAGGGAACCCCCAACTTCTCTATTTTCTGAGTCTTAAGTTCTTGTTTCAGTTCCTCATCCTCTCCTTCAGTTCCACTCAGATTGACCTTTGTATTGCTCCTGCCTACTCATACCTCCTCCAATGAGGTTCTGACCTGATATTTTCTACCTTATAATACCAATATCCTGAAGTTTCAGAGATATCCTAGCATCCTCTAAGATAGAATGATCTGTCCTAAGCTCATTGTTACCAAGCTTTGCTTCAGTGTTAGAAAGTTGAGTGCTTCACGTTAGTGTTCATAATCTTGGCTCTATCTAAAATGACACCTACTGTGTCTTCTTCCCTCTGGAACTGAGTTAGTACCCTTAGAACACGGCTTTCCTAAATGGAGGAACTGGTTCTGGGCAATGATCATTTCCAATCAAATTGCACTATTCTCTTTTAATATAACTTGTTTTAACCTCTATCTTTCTAATTAAGGATTATCTTTCTGAAGACATACAAATCTGGCCAAGTCCCGAACTACAAATTTTCATGTATTTGTTCTTATTTTTCCTTTGGCTTCATTAAAAAAATACTTTTTTTTCTTCAAAAAACAAATACTTTTTTTCTTACTAGATTTGAAGAATACATGAAGACTCATGCATACCACCACACATGTCCTTTTATGTACACACTCAATTTTTCCAATCCTTCTCAATCCAATGCAATGTCCAGATCCTCTATTCGCTTGAATATTCTCTCATCGATTAATCTGGCACCACTTTAAGGAGTGATTTTAGTGACTGAGTTGAATCAAGTGTAGAGAAATTGGTTAAGAAGAGACAGAGCTGAAGGTAATCTCACTAAGGTGAGATAAGATATGGATGGCAATACCTACGGGACTTGGCCTGCCCTTGTGTCTACCATTTTGAAATCTAGCACAGGAGATATTTGGCATTTTCTCCAGCCTTATTCCATGGCCAGATTCTCTCATCTTATAAACACTGTCACCTATTAATCCATTCTTCCTCTCACAGTCCCACCTATGTCATGGGGTCATATAGGTAATATTGTAGCTGGTCCTGGTGTTGTCCCTCCCCATCTCCCTGCCCTCCTCTTACCTTCCCTAAATCAGGTTGCTTGGTGATCAAATTAGGTGTCCCATTTCCCATCACAGGATGTCTCTCCTTGCTTCTGGCTGCAGGCCCTAGCCCTCTCTTGACATGGCACCCTGGAGTATGATGTTCAAAATATTCCCCACTGGGGCTGTTCCTTGAAGACTCAGTAACTAGAAGAGACTCTGTTAGACCTTTGCTTGAAGAGGGAGCAGAGTACTAATTGGTGTCTGGGTGGTGGGAGTTTCACTTTGGATCCCTATAGGCAGTGGCTGAAAAGGTACCCATTAAATACCCTGTTCTTGGGACCTGACTGGTAGCTTAACTTCTCATTCCTCGTAGGTCAGTGCACCTCTTTGGTGAGTAATGTTTAAGGGTAGGCCCAAGGAAGAGAGATTAGTATAGGCTACATCTACAACTTAATTTTCCCCCAACCTTCCCAGATCTGGATAATCTGATAGGCTGTCTGGGGGTAAAAATGCATTGTATTGATAACAGTAGGGAAAAGGGGAAATATCACCAATATTGATGATGTGTACATCATCAGAGATCTATCTAGATCTTTTTGTGTTGTATATGGGCTTCTCTGGTAGCTTATGTGGTAAAGAATCTGCCAGCAATGTGAGAGACCCAGGTTTGATCTCTGGGTTAGGACGATCCCTTGGAGAAGGGAATGGCTACCACTCCAGTATTCTTTCTTGGAAAATCTCATGGACAGAGGAGGCTGGCAGGTTATAGTCCATGGGGTCACAAAGAGTCGGGCACGACTGAGTGACTAACACTTTCACATTGTGTCATATACAAGGCGGGGGGTGGGGTGGGGTATTGGGTGTGTGAGAATTACTTCCTCCAAAGCAGGCAAACATCCTGCTGGTTCTGGCACAACAGTAAGTTATTTATAAGTTGGCTCCTCCTTGAAGCCTGCAGGGTGAGCCTTAGGGAAACATTTATGGAGGCCCCTGCATCTGCCTCCAGGAATCCTCTAGCTCCAGGATTCTTAATCTCATTTTACTACTTCCCTGATGGAAATAAAGGAGTTGAGCTTACTGAATTAGACTTTCCCTTGAGGCATAAGGTTTATAATGAGGGACATTTGCTGGGTCCTCAGGGGATAGTTGGGCCATTAGATTTAAGTATTTCCTACACAGTCCTGAAGACACTGTTTCATTCCACAAAGTTGGCTGAGGCTTAAGGTTGGGCAGCTTTTTGGATAATCTGAAACATGTGCTCAGGTGATCAAAGCCACATTTTTTGACACCTTCCAACACCCCTTCCCTCACAGCACCATATTCTGGGGATGCTGAGGGAAACAATGTGTGTTGGGAGGGAGAAAAGGAGCATTATCTGGGAGGATATAGTATTTTTGACTGGGTGGCTCTGGGTTACTACTAAACAACATCCACACATGGGATGAAACTACCTTTTTTTTTTTTTTTTTTTTGGAACTTATCATCTTTTGTCAAATCAAATGCATTGCCTCTGAATTGCTAAAGTTTCTGTTGCTCTTAATCAGGTAACTCCTAATGCCTCATTTACTTCTTGTAATTCAGTGACAATAAAATGACTGTTTCTAGCATTTGATAAGGAATTTTCACATATTGTATCTCATTGGATTCTCATAATGATCCTATGAGGTAGGTTTTAGTATGTTCATTTCACATGTGAGGACACTAAGGCTTGAAAATGGTTAGATGCTCTGCTTAAAGTCACACAGCAGACATATGGAAGAAATAGTACCTCGAACCAGGATCTTGACTTCTGGTCCAGTGTTTATTCCAAGACACCAGAACTACAGGTCCACTCAAATCTCCTTATCTTCCAAGCCCTTATACCTTTTGCTGTTATCACTTAGTCTCCTTAGCAGCTATGGTTTAAGGTATGGGCAATAGTCATGTAATTTCTCTTGGAGAGAAAAGCAAAATGTTCTTGGTCATTTTAAAGCTGCACTGTTCCTTCTTTTTTTAATTTCTTTTTTTTTAAATTGTAGTATAATTGCTTTACAAGGTAGTGTTAGTTTCTGCTGTATGAAGGAGGAATCAGTTATATGCATACGATGTAATATTACTCAGGCATAAAAAGGAATGAAATTGGGTCAACTGTAGAGATGTGGATAGACCTTGAGTCTGTTACACAGAGTTGAGTAAGTCAGAAAGAGAAAAACAAATATTGTATGTTAATGCATATATGTTCCTTCTTTTCTGAACTGTGCTCCTGGGCTAACTTCTGCTCCTCTCCCTCATGGTTAGAGACTCCTTCTTGCTGCCATTGAAAGTATGAGAGGAACCCAGCTGTAATGTCTCTGCCTGGAATGTGAATCACTCTATGCTCCAAAACCCTCTCGGACCCTGGGCCCAGGTCTCTGCATGTTCTTGTGCTTTTCTTTGGCATGAGAGGACTGTGGTACTGGCGGTGTTGGGGTATGCTGGAGAGACACCCAATCCCTAAGTCGTTCTTCATCCGCCATGCTATTTGGTTCCTGTGCTGCCCACTCGTGGCCACAGTGTCCTGGGCATTCTTCCTCTGCTCCGTAGCAGTCACTATTCTCTCGAAGACAAGATGATAACCTCCTAGCTCGTGGATCAGTGGATGTGAGATCTTGTCTGATTCTGCCACTAATAACTCTGGGACTCTGGGTCTTTTACTTATCTCTAGACCTTAGTTTTCTAACCTACAAAATGATGGTTTGAGCATAGTACATGTTGGGGATATGTATAATTCTGTACACTTTATGTGATTACATGAAAAACTGAACTGGAAGGTATATCTGATCATTTTATTTTCTGTTCTCAGCAATATAAGTGTGATATAGAGTTTTTGACTTTCATATGATTATTATTTAAAAAATTTCTGTTCATTCCAGGTCACCACAACTCTAAACTTTGTGTCTGCTGCTGCTGCTAAGTCGCTTCAGTTGTGTCCGAATCTGTGCGACCCCATGGACGGCAGCCCAACAGGCTCCCCCGCCCCTGGGATTCTCCAGGCAAGAACACTGGAGTGGGTTGCCATTTCCTTCTCCAATGCATGAAAGTGAAAAGTGAAAGTGAAGTCGCTCAGTCGTATCTGACTCTTTGCGACCCCATGGACTGCAGCCTACCAGGCTCCTCCATCCATGGGATTTTCCAGGCAAGAGTACTAGAGTGGGGTGCCATCACCTTCTCCAGAACTTTGTGTCTACCTATGTACAATACCACCTTGAAGGAGAGGGAGATACAGAAGGTGGTGAAATCAGATATCTATTGAGATTTTGGGGAAAGAAGCAAGATGTACATTTGTGAAATGATTGGGGAATAACCCAAGGAGGAATCTAATTAGTGTTGGAGTCATCAGGGACCATTTATTCTGTAACCTGGAAGTCCGTGGAGTTTGGAGAAGTGGAATGTCTCCAAATTAAGGAATTTTCCAGATGTTAGGATTTGGGGCAGTTTCAGATGAAGGTTGGTTGTAATAAGACTTATGTGAGGTCTATGCTGATTAGATCAATCACTAGCATTCAGAATTTGGGAATAAGAGCATGATGGGAAGGAGTTTCACTTACAACAGTTCCTGGGCATCTACTTGAATCTGTGATTTACTTAAATTACGTGAACTGCTCCAGGTCACAGATATAGTAGGAAGTGTAATTCTGGAAACTGGTTTCTGCTTTTTTTTGTTCAATGCATTTCCCACTAGACCAAGCTGACTTGCCTCTTTTGTGTTTAAAGATCTTGCAGAAATATCGACTAAATTGAAAATTACTTTTGACTATTTTCTTAGAATAATGGGGAAAGACTGATGGTGATGGTGGAGTTAGTCAGACCACATGTTCTGAGCTCCTAACCTTCTCATTGAATTTAACCTGTTTGCCTTTCTTTGCAGGGGCACTTCACACTTCTAAGTGAGGTGACCACCATGGCTTTTCCCAATAATTCTCATCTCTTCTCACATACTTTCTTCTTGGCTGACATCCCAGGACTGACTGCTATCCACATTTGGATCTCACTTCCCTTTTGCTTCATGTTCTTCCTGGCAGTGACTGGGAATGGTGTCCTGCTTTTTCTCATCTGGACAGAATGCAGTCTTCTCCAGCCCATGTTTTTATTTCTTGCCATGCTCTCCTTTGTTGACCTGGTTCTCTCTCTTTCCACTCTGCCCAAGATGCTGGCCATTTTCTGGTTTGGTGCTACAGCCATCAGCTCCTACTCCTGTCTTTTCCAGATGTTCTTCTTCCATGCATCTCTGCCATGGAATCAGGAGTGCTGGTGGCCATGGCCCTGGACTGCTTTGTGGCCATCTGTAACCCACTATGTTATGCAACCATTCTTACCCCAGCAGTTGTTGCCAAGATTGGAGGCCTGGTGGTGCTTTGAGGTGTGGGTTTGACCACCTCCTTTCCAAGCCCAGCCCATGGGCTGCCCTACTGTGGCTCCCACACAATTGCCTACACCTACTGTGAGCATATGGCAGTGGTGAAACTGGCCTGTGGGGCCACCACCGTGGATAACCTCTATGCCTTTGCTGTGGAGATCTTTCTTGGTGCTGGGGATGTGGCCTTTATTGCCTACTCTTATGGGCAGATTGTAAGGACTATGATTCATTTGCCCTCATCTGAGGCACGTGCTAAAGCAGGCAGCACATGTACAGCTCACATCTGTGTCATTCTCTTTTTCTACAGACCAGGCTTTCTTTCTGTAATCATGCAGCACTTTGGCCAACCCACAGCCTCTGCTGCCAAAGTCATCCTTGCCAATCTCTACTTGCTATTTCCCCCTGCACTGAACCCCCTTGCCTATGGAGTCAAGACCAAGCATATCTGGGAGCACCTGTGTAAAATTCTAAGTCTCAACCGTATTGATCCCACCTGAGTGTAGTTCTCATTAGTTGGACCTTGGGGGCCAAGGTGACCCTCCTCTGTGTGATGGGAGCCCCATAAGACCATGCTACTTACCTGGTGGGGACAAAGAAGAGAGAGCAAATGAAGTTATTCTGAGTGTTTAGAAGTTGGGAAATCTCTTCTGAGACCTACGGTGTTTAGATATTTGGATGAAAATCTAGAAGGGCTGGGGTGTATCAGTTGATCAATCAGCAAGTACTTTTTGGATACCTTTTCCCCTAAAAGTTTGTTATTTACTTGTCTTGACAAAATAAGTGCATCAGGTAATTAAGAAATAATTAGACTTTAATAGATCTGGATCAAGTGACTCAGGAGTTCAAATGAAAACATGGACCACCTCCCACCACCATGACACTGACACATAGCCTGTTTGTGGAAGCAATAAGACTCCCTCTATCAGAAAAAACTTTGGCATCACAGAAACTGGCAAATTCTGGAGATACTTTAAGTCTTAAGATTATGAGAGAAACTCTGTAAAATATTCATGTTCCATCTGACTCCAAAATTGCCAATAACATTTAAAATCTTTATTCTTTGTATTTTTCTAGCCTGTTTTTGAGATGGCTGACCCTCTATGGCTCTTATAGTATTATGAATTTTTAACTTCTCAGGTTAATAATAATTCTTTCTTTCCTCATTTTTAGTCTCTGGTACAAAAAAAGTTTGTTGCACACAATAATTATTGTTCTAATTCTTGCTTTGTTTATTTTCGGTCTTCATTTCTAACTCTCTTGCCCATTGTCTTCTAGTTTCTACCATTGGTACTCACTGTAATGTTTCTTGTATGCTGTGAAGTCTTTACACACTCTTGCAATATATGTAGTGTTGAGTGAGGGTTATGTATTTGTAATAACATGTTTCCTTCTTTAGTTCTTCAAGAGTCCAACTTCCTCCAGTTATGTATTGTCTGGGCTCTTCCTAGTGGAAATGCATCATCCTGTCTTTTTCCTTGACATTTCTACTCATCTTGAATTTCAATTCAAACCTCACTTTATTGAGGAAGATTTTTTGAACTAGATAAGGTCACCTGTTTTTTGAACCCAGAGCTTTGTGTGTATTTCTTTCATTATCCTTCACAATTTATATATATACTGATTGAATTAATGATCTCTGTCCCCCATCTCTAGTAAATTGTGAGTTAGATGTGTTGTCTTATTATCATAGTACCTGGCACATAATAGGCTCTCAATAAATGCTTGTTCAATAAATACGTCTCATTCCTTTCATGGACTGTGTCATCACCAGCATATTTCCTCATCAGTCACATTGTGTTTTTCCATAAATAAATACATAAATTTTCATAAGTGTAACAGTAGGTACTCAATACATTTTTATTGGAGAAATTAAATAAATTTTCACAAAAATGTCATTGCCATTGCAATCACTATTTATAGTACTGTCTTCACTACCATTGTCATGACTAAGGGCACATTAACTTAGTCTTTTCAGGTGTTATAAGTTCAACTGGTGGTATTTTGGATACTATGCAACATATTAGAGGACATATTTATAACACAGACTCTGCTGTGCAGAAGCAAGGAACGAAGAGAAAACTAGCATTTGTATTTCTTCTTTTCTTTATTTCCTCTCCTTTTCTTCATTATTTTCTTCCTTACCCTGAGTATTTACCATGCTGTCAGTGTGATGATGAAATGAACTTGAAAATATAGAAATTATGATAAAATGTAATAGTGCAATGGTAAAGATTGGTTCTAAGTTATAGAGTATTAATTCTCAATGGGAGGCCATGGGCAGAGATGGGGCATGGGTTAGACTGGGTTTAAATTGATGCTATAAATGACCAGAGTTTAGAGACTATGAGCCTGAATTGTTGGGTGGGTAAGTGGACCAGGATTAAATTTATGGTCCCTATGGGGAGTCTGCCTCAGTCCTTCTCTGAAGTGGCTTCTGTTCTATGCACACTGTATGATCCTGTATTTTTCCCTGTTAAATATTAATCTTCAATATTATCAGTAAGAAGAAAGCTTTTCAAAGAAAGGGCAAAAAGAGGAGGACCCCCTTTCTCTTATCCCTGCTCCACTGATGGGAGTGGAAGAAAGATTGGCAGAAGAGAGGGAGCAGCAAAAGCTGCTCCATCAAAGCTCCATCAGAGCTCAAAGCTCTCTATTGATGGTAATTATCACTCAAACCTCCATCCACCTAAGGTATCTCCCTCTACAGCCCTGTGGTTGCTCCCTCTTTGTATTGACATTAGTGTAAAATTTTGATAATATGAACAGCTCTTGTTTTCCTCTTATTCTGTGGTACCCTG
Source organism: Bos mutus (assembly GCF_027580195.1). NCBI lineage: Eukaryota > Metazoa > Chordata > Mammalia > Artiodactyla > Bovidae > Bos > Bos mutus. Next base: position 33,090,553 of record NC_091631.1, on the reverse strand, counting down.
AAGCTTAGAGATTAAAACTGCATTATAGATAAACTCTGTCATTTAATGTCTACTAAATGTGTATGAAGATGGTACTCTCATAGTTCTCATATTTTTCTAATGAAAATGTTATACTTCCTACTAAGTGGGGAACATCCATTTTCTCACACCTCTTTTACCTCTGATTTGGAAATGAGTTTACTGTTCTTGTTCCTAAATGTAATGTTCAGTTCTTTCTTTATTTTTGTAAAAACAGACTAGCAATCAAACAAGCACAGACTGGTGCTTTCAAGGTTTGTGTCATTTACACATATCATCCTCTACCTCTCCCCGTTACTAATATCTCTTCTTTCATCAAATGATGGCTTAATCAACATCTTCTTTATTATTTCACTACCCATAGTCCTGGAGGGAGACTTCAGGGTGAATGACCCATTGAACACTCTAGGTTTTCTTATTCTTCATTTCTTTATTCCCAAAGATCCTATCTCATTTACCGATTTCCAAGATGTATACTTATACTTGAACCTTGTTAAAGATTGCTATGCTTGTTTCCAACAGATGTCCCATCATCTATACTTCATTCCTTCCTATCCATACTCCTAGTATGAGGCTTAATAATGAGATTCTGATTGTGTTTCAACCTTCTGCTTAAAATCTTCATAACTTTCTGCTGCCCTTTAAAATGACCTAAAATGTGCATGATACAGTCTTACTTACAGGCCAGGCTAAGTTCCTGAGAACTACATTCCCCAATGTCATGATTTCTTCAAGTCTTTGACAATACCAAGCTCCCTTCTCTCCTGCCTCAGGGATTTTGTATCCTCAGCTTACTCTCACCCTTCTCTTCACTTTTAACCCATTCTTTTGGTCATGAACTTGAATTTAGGATGGCTTCCCTGAACTCTCCAGGCTGAGAATGTTCTCATAAGACACTTTAGTTTTGACTTATAACACTTATAACTTCTATTAGTTATCCTTATGATCATGTATTTAAAAGTATCATTCCATGATCTGTGATCACAAGGACCATTTTATCACGTCAGCTGTTGGTGGCTGTTTTTTTGTCCAACATCTATTAGAGTACTTAGATTTGGTAGATATTTAATATCCATTGAATAAATGAAAAACTAAGGCTTCCCACTAGCTATAAGTGAAATGTTTGTAGACTGGAAGAATGAAAAGACTGCACAAGAAACTTTATTCCAAAGGAGAACATGGTCCCTGGGGTCGACTGGTAGCTGCTTTATCTGAGATGGGACCAAGGGCAGAGTTTACCTGGTGATGGAAAGATGTGATAAAGAAGATCCTAGCCTACCTCATTGGAAACTTCCTGGAATGAGTTGTCTGAGATGTGTATTTATCCTATACTTGCTATAGTATTGAAGTTGATGTTTGTATGCTTGCCACAATTCCCCAAAGAGAAGCAGAGTGCTCAATTCACCTGAGACAGGTGGCATTTATCTTAGGTTAGGTCCTCTAGAATAAACCTAATGCAGAGATTTGTATGTACGTGGCTTATTTTGAAGTATACTTGGAAATAACACCTGTCAAGAGTGAAGGAAGCAGGATGAGGCAGAGAAAGAAGTTAAACTGTGATCCAGTTATCCCAGATGCTGATGTTGATTTCTTAGGGATGCTCTTGAGCTGGGATGGTACTTCAGTGTTGCTTCATGTTGTTGTATTTATACATAGACCAGTCATTGAGCAAGATCTACACTCAGGAAAGAGAAGCAATTTTGTGTGAATCAGCTCTTTGTCCAAAGGAATGGCTCAATTATGATAACTTTTAGCAACAACATTCACAGTAGATGGAAGATAGAACCTACTGAAGTACAAAATCCACTAAAGTATTTATTGGGTCCAAGTTTGACCTGTGAATATGAGAAGTCTGAGCTTATACAGCAATGTGGGGTTTCTTAGCTTCCTGAACATAAGGTTTCTTATCATAGTAATGAGGAGGTACAGACTTAGGAATGATGACCAACACTGGACCAACATTAGCCATCTGGTCAGGGCTAGGTACCACTCCTGGCTTACCCAATCAGCTGTCCCTGGGACAGCAGACTTAGCTCTGTGTGCCTCTAACCAATCGGAAGGTTACATTTGGCTCTATTCAGATGGGTTTGGGTGGCCTCTGGGACCTGCCAATTGGTAATAACATCTTCCCTGCTCAGTACCTTGTTCACAGTCACCAGGACTGCTTTGGAGAAGTATCATAAAAGGCTTTGCCTTTGAGGTAAGATTACAGAACCAACTATGAGTTTGTGTATAATTTATAGTATAACTGACATACATCACTTAATTAATATTTATAAACACAGAATTAAAATTTTATTTATTTTATTTTTTAACTTTACAATATTGTATTGGTTTTGCCATATATCAACATGAATCCGCCACAGGTATACACGTGTTCCCCATCCTGAACCCTCCTGCACAGCTTGTGTTAGCCTGTTACATCATGAAGTCTTTGCCAGCTAGATGATAGTTATAAATTTCAATAAGACATGGTCCTTTAGTTGATATAAACCATTAAGACACTGAAAGAATTTCTATGATATAGATGAAACAGAAACTTGTGGATGAACAAAGAAAGATAATAAAATAAAATGCCCATAACTCAATCAGTGGCTCAAATATAGTCAGTGAATCCTTTTTAAGAGGCAGAAGACAGTGGACTCTGAAGTTTGAAGAAACAGCAATTCAGATATAGAGCAGGAGAAAGAATACATAAAAAGGCCCATGTTAAATAGGATGGTATACTCATATAATTCCAAAAACGTAAAAATGGTTAAAGTAAACTATACATGTGGGAATATTTTAAGTACAAGTCAAAGTTATACAAAAAGATAGACTTTGAAAACCTTATATACCAGTCATAAACGTAGGTTTTATTTCACAGATTAAATGAACTAAAAAACATTTAACTGTAGGAGTGACATGATGACATCTGCATTTTAGGTGCATTTAAGAACACTTTGGCTTGAGAATAGAGAGTGGATTGAAAGGATAAGTGACAAAAGCAGAGAGATTTAAGGAAACAATCCAGTTTGGAGGAGTAGGGAGTATGACCTAAACATGGACATTGGGGGTTGAGAAAAAGAAGTGGATATAAGAAGGGTTAAAAATCCAGTCAACAGATACTGTGATTATGTAAAAAGGATGAGAGACAGAACTGCGCATGCTCAGTCCCTTGCACTGAGTAATGCCAGAATCTTTCTGTAGCCCACCAGGCTCTTCTGTCCATGGGACTTTGCAGGCAAGAGAGACATAATAAGCAAGGGTAATTTCAAGTTCGTATATTGGGTTGGATAGGTTGACAGTGATGTAATTCACAAAAACATGGCAAAAATGTGGAGCAGATTTAGGAAGAATAGGTAAGTTAATTCAGTCTTGAATATGTTGAGCATGTGGTATAGATATTTAGGAAGCAAGTGGAAAAGTGGATTTGTGTTTCAGAAAGATATTTGACTTAAAAAAGCTGTTTGGAAGTATATAAATTAAAGCATATAAATACTTAAACTCATGTGAGCTCAATCAGAGATAAAGTACAGAATATGGAAGAGAGGAAAGAGTGAACCCTTGGAATCAGCAACATATAACTAATAGGTAGATGGAGAAAGCGGTGGACTGGGGATATGAGAGAAACAGTGGTAGAGTACTAAGTTATGGAATCTGAGGAACACTAATTTAAAAAAATAGCAGGCTGGTTTATAGTGTTGATCAATGCCAAGGGGCAAAAAAAGAATTCTTCTGTGTAGACACTTGCAGACTAGAAGTAATTGAATGTTTGAGTTTCAACATATCTCTAAAAGCAGCCTACGCTTACGCTTATCCCTAAATGAAACTAGTCTCTCTTAATTAAGATATGTGGATATCTTGCTTTTGCTAAATTATCTGAAGAAAAAGAGATTTTCCTCCTAGTATCTGATTTTATTCCCTTGTGTTACAGTTTAAACTTCTTTCTTCATCTCATGAAGATGGTAGCCAGATCTGGACAATGTGATAATCCATAAAGAATGAAGAAATCATGACTTTGGTTTTTTTGCCTCTTCTCTTTCCAAGCCATTGATGACAACCCTGAGTAATTCCAGCTGGAGGCTGATCGAGCCATCCTTTTTCCTGATCGGCATCCCGGGTTTAGAGGAAAGCCAGCACTGGATAGCACTGCTGCTGTGTGTCCTTTACCTCCTTGCCCTACTGGGCAATGTCACCGTCCTCTTCACCATCTGGACTGACCCATCCTTGCACCAGCCTATGTACCTCTTTCTGGCCATGCTTTCTGGCACTGACCTGGTTCTGGCTTCCTCCACGGCACCCAAAACCCTTGCAGTGCTCCTGGTTCATGCCCATGAGATTGGGTACACCGTCTGTCTGATCCAGATGTTCTTCATCCACGCGTTCTCTTCCATGGAGTCAGGGGTACTTGTGGCCATGGCTCTGGATCGCTATGTAGCCATCTGTCACCCTCTGCACCATTCTACCATCCTGCATCCCAGGGTCATAGGGCGCATTGGGATGGCAGTGTTGGTGCGGGGGATACTCCTCCTCCTCCCCTTCCCCATCTTGTTGAGGAGACTTGTCTTCTGCCAGGCCACCATCATAGGCCATGCCTACTGTGAACACATGGCTGTGGTAAAACTCTCCTGCTCAGACAGCACAGTGAACCGAGCCTATGGGCTGGCAGTGGCACTGCTTGTGGTTGGTCTAGATGTCCTGGCCATTGGTGTTTCCTATGCCCTCATCCTGCAGGCGGTGCTGAAGGTACCAGGGGGTGAGGCCCGACTTAAGGCCTTTAGCACATGTGGATCTCATATTTGTGTCATCCTGGTCTTCTATGTGCCTGGAATGTTCTCTTTCCTCACTCACCGCTTTGGCCGGCAGGTGCCCCATCATGTCCATGTTCTTCTGGCCACACTCTACCTCCTGGTGCCACCTGCACTCAATCCTCTGGTCTATGGGGTGAAGACTCAGCAGATCCGCCAGCGAGTACTCAGGGTGTTTGACATAAAAGGACAGATCTGAACACATCCCAATCATTTTCTTCAGAGGTTCTTGCCAGCCATGCTGCCAGGAGCCCATGGTTGGTCTTCTCCACATGGATCAAGTCCATTGTTATCATAAGAAATCTTTCTGGTTATAATAGTCTCATGGCAAAGAACATCATGAACACTTGGCTCCATGGCTGATTGAGATGTGCCTAGAGAGCCTGATTGTGAATATTTCCTCCATCCTTTATTTCCTAATCCAAACAGCTCTCTATTCCTGGTGATGGAGGGGTTTGGGGTTAGGAGACACACATGATGGCTCTGGATATGTCATTTTTTCTATCTAATGACTGACTGTGCAACATCTCCTAGAGTGTATATGGAAAGTTCCAGTGTTTGTCCTGTTTTAGTTCTGAGTGTCATTAAACTTATAAGTGCTATGAGCTTCAGGTCACTAGGCTCCTGTGTAGTAAGAACCTTTTTCAAATCATTTGAGATAGTCACAATGTGAGAAAATACCTTTTCCTGAAATATGGGTGTTATTTATTTAAAACAAACTTATGTGGAGCAGATACTGTGATAGGGAATAATGTGATATCCTTGTATTTAGTGTAGAAACACATGTGAATAGTGACTTTCTTTTTTAAAAGATATGTTGTATTTCAGATTTATTGTGTTTTAATTTACCTATATTTTTCTTTGGATAAAGAAGGAATAAGATAAAGTATTGAATTTATGTATTTTATAAGTATTAATTTAACCAAGCAAAAGTAACCATGTAATTATTTGTATCTCACAACTATAAAATATGCTAGAATATGATGTTGATAAACATAGGTTTATTAGTAAATTTAGAAGCAGTTATGCCAGTGGATGCAAGAGTTGGACTGTGAAGAAAGCTGAGCCCTGAAAAAAAAAAAAAGAAAGCTGAGCACCGAAGAATTGATGCTTTTGAACTGTGGTGTTGGAGTAGACTCTTGAGAGTCCCTTGGACTGCAAGGAGATCCAACCAGTCCATTCTAAAGGAGATCAGTCCTGGGTGTTCTTTGGAAGGAATGATGCTAAAGCTGAAACTCCAGTACTTTGGCCACTTCATGCGAAGAGTTGACTCATTGGAAAAGACTCTGATGCTGGGAGGGATTGGGGGCAGGAGGAAAAGGGGACGACAGAGGATGAGATGGCTGGATGGCATCACCGACTTGATGTATGTGAGTCTGAGTGAACTCCGGGAGCTGGTGATGGACAGGGATGCCTGGCGTGCTGTGATTCATGGGGTCGCAAAGAGTCGGATATGACTGAGCGACTGAACTGACTGACTGACCGATGCCACTTAAACTGAGTTACTCTTTCTGAAATGTGGATATGGAGTGATTACAATGAGGCCTCACTCCATCTCTGCTAACAGGAACTGGGTAAAAAGTTATAAAAGGATTGTCGTAATTGATTTGTTGCCTGTTTGTGGGATATCGCCTTAATATTGATCTTAACTATTTTGAGTCCCTAGAAAAGTTACAATGTTTTTTAGTCCTTGAAGAAATCAAGTCACTGGTACCTAGATGTAAGATGCTCAAGTGATCAGAGTATCCTATCTTGAGATTCCATCATGGTAGGGTAGATGGTTAGTGTTTCCAATTTCTCCTTTCTTTGTAAATTTTACTTCTAATAAGTAGTCTTATATTATAAAGCTGAGTATGAAGTCTTTAATTTGGTTGTCACACATAGGTGAGTAAAGGAGGATTGGTCTGAGTTCTTATTGCAGGAGGGATTACATATTCTCATCACTCTTTTCTAGGTGTGGGATTTAAACTATGGTAAATTGTCCTGGGGAAGCCAGTCTATGCTATATCACACACACTGGAAAACAAATACTTTGACACTAGAGGTATTTAGTTTGAGTAGATTATAAAAGGAGTAATTTGCTTTGTCCTTCCATTTATAGTACTTTCCAGTGCTTGGAATGTGGATGTGAAGCAGCTTCCTTGGATCAAAAGATGGAAATGTGTGTTGAAGATGGCAGGGCTACATTATAGAAAAGTCTGTGTCCTGCTTCTTCCTGGGCCACCAAACCTGGCTTATATCTGTGACAAAAATGAACTTGAAGTTGGTTTAAGCCAATGTATTTTGGGAGGATCTTTGTTGCAACAGACTAACCTATAGCTTAAGCAGTACACAGTCTTCATCTCAGATCTTTCTAGTAGTATACGTATTTCTCTGCCTGAAAGATGTCTTTTAAAATTTCCTTTTGAAAAGATTTGTGGTTCTTGTCTAAAAACCTATTTATTTTACTCACATCCAAATTTAATATGAGAAAGTTATTTAAATTATTGCATTATTTAATTTTCTACTGTGTCTGTGGTATATCCTCTATTTCATTCTTAGCAGTGTTTGCTTGTGCTTTTTCTCTTTTCCTTGATTACCCATGATAAACATTTATCAATATTATCAAAGTATTTCACTGTGTAGCCATTCAGCTAAGTGTTAGTACTGATGCTTTGGATTAACCTTCTTGTCTTTTCTGCTGGTTTACTGACATTACCTCAGAATTAACTGATTCTCTCTGTCTGGCCCCACAGCAATGACAGGGCTTAGAGATTCAGCAACACCTCCTTCATTTATAGAGGGAGCTGGTTTCCTAGTCACTTTGTGCACAGGATACTAAACTGACCCATCTCCTCTGACACTACAAGAATAATTTTTTCATTAATTCACTGAATGATTTTTCTTTTATGTTATTATTTCTATTTATTCTAAGCTTGGAGCATTCCCTAGATCTCCTAATGTTATCTCCTAATAACATTTCCTATCTCTAAATCAAGCTTTAACTTCTCCAATTACTCTTTCCCTAACTCATAATTCTATTGTCCACATTTACATTGGTTTACAGATTTTTTTCATTTTGTTTTTTTTCTATATTTCCAATCCAATTTGACTTATGGATCCAGAAAATTCAGAAAATATTTGAACCAATTGTTTTACACTTCCCTGTATCCTAGAACTGTTATTATTATTTTAATAATTCTTTGTCTATTAAATGAGACTTTTGGGAGAGAGAGAAAAGTACATCATATTTTTAGTCCAGCATCCCAAATCAGAATTATTACATTTTAGATTTCATTTTTTGGTATTAGTAGTTTTGTATATAGCTTCCATTTTAAGCCATAAGCTTCTGGTAGATAGGAGTCTTTTGTGTTCCATTTACTTCTCAAAGCTAAATGTCTGACTTAATCTCCAGTGCAAGAAACGTCTTCAGTAATTGTGATACAGGATGAATGCACAAACTTGGTACCTCTGCAGAGAGTGCTTCTTTTATTCTGTTAGCAATTCTTGGTGTGGTTTTTTGTTTAGGATTAGGAATATAGATTTCTCATCCTAGAATTAGATGTTTCTCAACTTGGTAGAAACAGAGTGTCTCTTTGAGAGAAAAAAGCTCAGGAGTACTGCTGGAGATTAGAAGCGCAGGTTTTCTACTCTTAATCCTCTCTGTATTCTTAGGAGTAGTGATCACTCACAAGGAATTAAAGAGGGGCCAAAGTAATGTATGGATGTGAAATTTGGTCTATAAAGAAAGCTGAGGTCCAAAGAATTGATACTATTGAATTGTGGTATTGGAGAAGACTTTTGAGAGTCACTTGAACAGCAAGGAGATCAAACCAGCAAGGTAATCAACCCTGAATATTCATTGGAAGGACTGATGCTGAAGCTCCAATACTTTGGCCACCTGATGCAAAGAACTGACTCATTGGAAAAGACCCTGATGCTAGGAAAGATTGAAGGCAGGAGGAGAAGGGGACGATAGAGGACAAGATGGTTGGATGGCATCGCCGGCTGAATGGATGTGAGATGAGCAAGCTTGGGAGTTGGTGATGGACAGGGAAACCTGGCATGCTGCAGTCCATAGGGTTGCAAAGAGTCAGACATGACTGAATGACTGAACTGACTGAAAGTAATAATAGAGCTTAATAACTTCCATATGCATAGCTCTCCAATAAGTCATGACTGATATATGTGGAAGCAGAGAACACAAAGGGGGCCATCAATTTCATTCCCTTAATTCTAGATCTTAGGATCACTGCTTACTCCCTTCCCCAATCTGGGGGCATACTTGATGTGAAAATTTGACTCAAAGTACAAATATCTTTGTTGTTCTTGCTTAGTTTCTGAGTCTTGTCTGACTCTTTTGCGACCCCATGGACTGTAGCCCCTGTTCGTGACTCCTCTGTTCATGGGATTTTCCAGGCAAGGATACTGGAATGGGTTGCCATATCCATCTCCAGGGGATCTCCTCGACCCAGGGATAAAACCTGTATCTCCTGTATTAGCAGGAGGATTCTTTACCACTGAGCCATCTGTAGGATTCCCATAAATGGATGAAGATCTAGAAAAATGTAAACTACAAAAAGATAATGGTTGGCTCCCAAGTTTTCTTTGGGAAGCTGATCATGGGTACTTATGCAAGTGAACTTATGACATTTGAATATGAAGCAAAAGAGAGTCCATTGCTGTCCTTATAGATCCTCTAGGCAGTCAGTGAAATGGACAGGTTGGAACAGGCTACCTACTCTCAGATTCAACAACCCCACCATTACTCCAACAGTCTGTCCAGTTAGTGACCTTTCTTCCCATATGTAAAAACAAGCAAGAGAAAGTGGAGGATAAGGTTCTTTCTTAGTAGGCAGCAGAGGGCGCCTTTCACTTTCTTTGGGTGAGGTTGATAATGTTATAAGGGCTGCCCTAGTAGCTTAGCTGGTAAAGAATCCCCCTGCAATGCAGGAAACCTCGGTTCAATTCTTGGGTCGGGAAGATTCCCTGGAGAAGTGATAGGCTACCCACTCCAGTATTCTTAGGCTTCCCTGGTGGCTCAGATGGTAAAGAATCTTCCTGCAATGCAGGAAACCTGGGTTTGATCCCTGGGTTGGGAAGATCTCCTGGAGAAGGGAATGGCTACCCACTCCAGTATTCTTCGGAGAAGGCAATGGCACCCCACTCCAGTAGTCTTGCCTGGAAAATCCCATGGATGGAGGAGCCTGGTAGGCTGCAGTCCATGGGGTCGCTAAGAGTCGGACACGACTGAGAGACTTCACTTTCACTTTTCACTTTCATGCATTGGAGGAGGAAATGGCAACCCACTCCAGTGTTCTTGCCTGGAGAATCCCAGGGATGGGGTAGCCTGGTGGGCTGCCGTCTATGGGATCGCACAGAGTCGGACACGACTGAAGCAACTTAGCAGCAGCAGTAGCAGCAGCCAGTATTCTTGCCCGGAGAATTCCATGGAAAAAGGAGCCTGACAGACTACGGTCCATGGGGTCACAGAGAGTAGGACACAACTGAGCGACTTTCACTTGATAATGTTAAAGGAAGGTTGGAAAATGTGGGGGGAGAGGGGTACATTTTTCTGCTGGGTCATAAATTATGTCTTAATAAATTTCAAGAAGAGAAAAAACCCAACATATATTTAAACTGAAAAAAATAACAATATATGTCATGATAAGGTCCAAACAACCAGAAATTAAACAAAATACCTCTAAATAATCTGTGATTCAAGTAAGAAATCATACAGAATATTAGAAAATATTTCAAACTATAATGACATGTAGTAAAAGAGGAATATAGCTAAAGAAGAGGGAAAATTACACTTTTAAATGTTTATATTAGGAAAGTACAAAGATTTAATATCAACTATCTAAGGTGACAACTTAAGAAGTTAGAAAAAGAAGTATAAATTTAGACAAGGTAAATAAGATTAAGGAATTATTAAAGATAATAGCAAAATGAATAAAATTGGAAGCAAAAACAGAGAAAATTTAACAATTCAACAAAAGAGCAAAACTAGTACTTTGGAAAGATTAATAATATTGATAAAGTGCTGGTAAGATCATCAAAGAAAAAGAGAGAAACACAAAGGATAAATATGATGATTGAAGAAGTTCTTATGTAGACTATAAATCTTGACTTAGGCATACACTTCCTGTTTCTAGCACCTACCCCAACCCTAGGTTAACTATAACATTGTCCCAGTGAACCCTCGACTGTCATTTGCAGCTGAAAATGCTTCTGGTTTGTCATCTGCCCAAACCCACCATGTAAGTTACCCTATAATAAACTGATCCATTGGGTATGGAGCTGCCAGCCTTGGTTTTTGGTTTCAAGATAACTATCTCAGTTCAGTGGGCACTTGTTTGTTCCCTTCATCCTCCAACACTTGGTCACTCCCAGAACAGTCCTATTCAAGCCTAGCTCCAGGGACAGCTGCCCCAGATGGACAACTCTGCCAGGTTAAACTGCTGTGTTCTCCATTCTCTCAGGCTTATTTTCCTCCCCACTCACTCTATCAGGTATAAATTGGTTCTCTTACCATATAACACATGAATTCTTTAAATTCACTATGCTATGCAAAATCCCATGTGAAAAACCATAGGATACATGGAGAAATGGAGTGAGTAGGATAAAAAAGATAGAAAACAATATACAGTAGAGTTTTTCATATTAAATGGTTAAAAAATACTCCATTGAATATAATGCTTTACTTTGAAAAATGCAGGAAGCATGCTTGTGGAAATTGACAGAAGACTTGCAGCTTGTGAATTATTTTGAAGTGGTAAAAGAAACTTTATTTGAAATTAGATGGAAATTTGTGAAGTGAACTAAGTAAGGTACCTTGTGGCTGTTGGGGGTGTGTGTATTTGTGTGTTTTGTATATTCTTATGATGGTCATTTTCAGCTTGATGCAGTTTTCTGTGTTCAAATTATACAAAGGCAAGTATGAAATTCAAATATCCTCAAAATGTTTTCTAATATATCACTGGTGTTGGAACACCTTTATATGTTCAAACCAAGTGATAGAGCAAAACTGACTGTATCCTTTTTTTCCACTGTCAACAGTTTTCCATAATCCCAACGACTGCCGAAAAATATCTCTGTTCCACAAAGTTTTGTCTAGGTCTTTCCAAGTACTTCCCGGTCTCACCAGGTATTCCCAGATCTGCCTTTCACTGACCTATTATCTTGTAAGAGGTATCTTGTATATCGCCTTTACCTATTCATTTTTTAAAGCTATGATCATTCAAAATCTGTCATATCACTACCTTGAAACTGCTTGCTAATGAATGTGCATAAAATTAGGTAGAGTCCCACTAGAGAGCAGAGCATATACTCATATTAGAATAATTTAAGAATGGTTTACTTGTGAAGGGACTATTCATAAGGATGTGGTCTGTAAGAGATCCTAAGCAACAGTGCAGTTACTCAGGGCTTGTAACATCACTTGTCAAATGAGTGACTGTATTTCCACAGCACAGATGTATCTAGACATCACAGACCATGTCTTGATACCCAATTTAACAAAAACAAAAGGTGGAATTGGACTGGGGTAAAGTGTCAGGAGGAATGGGTTTCAATCATGTGCTGAGCTAGTGGAAAAGTACTGGAAGGTTTTAGGTGGGGGTTGATCAATACGGTGTGTCAAACATATTGAGTCATTGTTGAGATTGCAAAAGCATTAGTCTGTGATTAGGCCATCTGGGCTTGCTAACTGCTGCTCTTGGAAATTAGGCTCCTACTCTCCATAGAGACTGAGAGATGGAGTGCTATCTCCTTCGATGCGTATATATATATGTATATATATATATATATTTAAAACTTATTTATTTATTGGCTGCTCTGGGTCTTCGTTGCTGCATGTGCTTTTCTCTAGTTACAGTGAGTGGGGGCCACTCTCTAGGTGTGGTGTGCAGGCTTCTCATCGCAGTGGCTTCTCTTGTTGCAGAGCACAGGCCCTAGAGCACCTGGGCTTCAGAAGTTGCCGCATATGGGCTCAGTAGTTGTGGCGCCCAGGCTTAGTTGCTCTGCACCATGTGGGATCTTCCTGGATCAGGGATCGAACCTATACCTCTTGCATTGGCAGATGAATTCTTTACCACTGAACCACCAGGGAAGACTCAATGTTTTAAGAGAAAGTTTCCAAGTCTTGAGAAAGAGATTTCTAGGTTGTAAAATTGGGAGGAGGTTGGGAGAAGATTTATGTACATGGCAAATGGGCCGAGAAAGAATTTACAATTTCTCAAAGTAAAGTTTCTCAAGCAAATATTCTAAGGAAGCTAAGGAAACTAAGGCTAGGGGTCTGTAGTCTTAAAGAAACCTGTCCAAAGTTTAGACCAAGCCATCTTGGTCACTGGGTGATTATTATTATTTTTTTCTAGTTGGCAGTCTTAGAATGCTGTTGTATTTATTTGATGAAAACTGTTGGGGAGTTGCGAGGTGTGCTAGGGCTTGGTGTATGGTTGAGCTTCTTTCCCATGTCGCATGGGGCATGGCTATTTATAGCCATGTGGATCACTGTCCTATTTTCTGACCCAGTCACCACTATTCTGAACACTCGCTTCTCTTGTGTGACTTTTGGCTCACTTCTTGGTCTAATAGTGCATGTGCAAAAGGCTAGTCCTGCCTGTCTAGTATCAGACATTTCTGAATAAATATTATTTTTAGTAATCCTTTCCTGTGCACATTTTGGGCTTCCGTTCTTTCCCATTATTTCATCACAGCTGTCTTTCGTCTTTTGAAATATGTCCATATTTTCTGCTTCATAAACACTTCTCCATTTGTTTTGTATCATACTATAGATTGATTTACTATTGAACATCATGTCAGTATAGCTAGTTTTTAGAGTGGAAGGAGGAAGCTGCAGTGACTTCTGAGTTTGTCATGTGGATTCAGAGATCTTTGGAACTTTTTTACTATTTGGAGTTTTTGAGACTTTCTTCATGATACAATGTCTTATCAATTTTGAAGCCATTGCATGAAAAGTACATGATGTGTATTATCTGTTTTTACTAAGAGTAAGCTATTCAACTCAGAGACATTACTTTGCCAACAAAGGTTCTTCTAGTCAAGGCTATGGTTTTTCCAGTAGTCATGTATGCATGTGAGAGTTGGACTGTAAAGAAAGCTGAGCACTGAAGAATTGATGTCTTTGAACTGTGGTGTTGGAGAAGACTCTTGAGAGTCCCTTGGACTGCAAGGAGATCCAACCAGTCCATCCTAAAGGAGATCAGTCCTGGGTGTTCATTGGAAGGACTGATGCTGAAGCTGAAACTCCAGTACTTTGGCTACCTGATGCAAAGAGCTGACTCATTGGAAAAGACCCTGATGTTGGGAAAGATCGAGGGCAGGAGGAAAAGGGGACGACAGAAGATGAGATGGTTGGATGACATCACCAACTCAATGGACATGAGTTTGGGTAAACTCCGGGAGTTGGTGATGGATAGGGAGGCCTGGCGTGCTGAAGTCCATGGGGTTGCAAAGAGTCGGACACGACTGAATGACTGAACTGAACTGAACTGAAGCTATTAAACATTCATTCAAACCCACTTTTCCATAACTCTCTTCTATCATGGAGACTGTGAAGCTGAAATACTTAACCTTTGAATCTTGGACCTAAAGATGGACATCAGACTCATTTCAATCAATCAAACGCAAAAGTCTGTTGAGGCTTTTCTTCCTTCTTCTTATCTGGAACATGGAATTGAAAGCAAATAATTGTAATCATAACTTTAGATTTGTTGTTGTTGTTGTGCAGTGGCTAAGTTTTGTCCAATCCTTTGTGACCCCATGGACTGCAGCATACCAGGCTTCCCTGTTCTTCACTACCTCCTGCAGTTTGCTCAAACTCACATCCATTGAGTTGGTGATGTCATCCAACCATCTCTTCCTCTGTTTCCCCCTTCTCCTTCTGCCTTCAATCTTTCCCAGCACCAAGGTCTTTTCCCATAAGTCGGCTCTTCTTATTAGGTGGCCAAAGTATTGGAACTTGAACTTCAGTGTTAACCTTTCCAATGAATATTCAGGACTGATTTCCTTTAGGATTGACTGGTTTGATCTCCTTGCTGTCCAAGGGACTCTCAAGAGTCTTCTCCAGCACCACAGTTCGAAAGCATCAATTCTTCGGCGCTCTGCCTTCTTTATGGTCCAACTCTCACATCCATACATGACTACTGGAAAGACCATAGATAGCTTTGAGTAGATGTAGCTATACTTTATATTTAAAAATCAAACACGTAGTGTTTGATGTTTCAGGCTTACAGTGAAGTTGTTAACCAGGAATTTATGAATGGTCTCTATGGTAGTCTGTGAACTTTGTAAACATATGGAAACAAATCTCATCATCATTGTTACTCTTATCATCATTACTATTTATTACCATTAGGAGAGAGTCTACTTATCTTTCATTAAATTTTAGACCATTTCACTCCTCAAGTAAAAATTGCAGAATGCTGTTCTTTATTCAAAATTTTGACCAATATTCACGTCTTAGCCTTTAAATTTTAAATAGCTGAGCTTTTGGTTTTGTGACATAACATTTATATGAAATTAATTTTGATGTTAATGAGAAGTATGTAAAGAAATTTGTTTTGAATTATTAAAAAATAACATCTACATTTCCCCCTAACTGATTATTATGCCTCCTTTGTCATATACATAATTTTTATATGTATTAATTCTATGCCTGGAGAATCCCATGGACAGAGGAGCCTGGTGGGCTATAGTCCATAGGGTTACAAAGAGTCAAACATGACTGAAGAGATTAAGCACACACACACATGCTTTAATTCTATATCTGGGTAATCTGTTTTTTCATATGTCTTCCTGGTTATTTTTGTGCCAGTATAAAACTGAATTAAATAGTCTATTTTTATAAAAATTTAATGCACAACAGGACCATATAACAAAACTACAATTTTAAAGCTCTTTTTATGCATTTATTCTTCCAGATTAACCTTAGCATTCATGCACTGGGTTCTAAAGTATCACAGTTTTGGTTGGGATTTTGGTTAGATATGATGGCAAAAGTCCGCCTCTTTGGGAACCTACTGGGAGGAACTGTTTCAGGATCAGTATTTATCTCATACTTGCTGTAGGAATGGAGTTGATGTCTGTGGACCTGTCACAATCCCCTAGGAGAGAAGCACTCAATTCAAAAACATGTGGCATTTGTCGTGCCATGAGGTTGGATTTTCCAGAGTAAGACTTGGAGGTTTGTATGCAAGAAGTTTATTGTGAAGCATACTTGAAAATTATACCTGGTTATGTCTGTCAGGATGTCAGGGAAATACGGAGAAGAGAAAGAGGTTAAACTATGATCCAGTTACCCTAGATACCTAAGCTAATTCTATGCAATGCTCTTGAGGGAGATGGTCCTTCAGTGTTGTTTCAAAGTGAACAAAGAGGGTCAAGTCTGTGTGTTTGTATATAAATCAGACACTGGCTGAGAACTGCACTCAGGAACAAAAATTGTCTTGGATGAATCAGCAAGAGAGAGTGACTTAATTATGGGCTTTTAGCACCTGACACTTTCAACAGATAGAGGAATGAACACATTTAACTATGGAGTCCACTAAAGAATTTGCTGGGGCTGGATTTGACCTGTGAATGTGAGAAGTCTGATCTTACAGAGCAATGTGGGGTTTCCTAGCTTACTGAGCATCAGGATGTACAGGCTTGGGGGTGATGATCAACACTGGACAAATGGGACCCTGGATCAGGTGAAGTTGCCACTCCTGCTCTGTCTCTCTGTCCAACCAGCTATCCCTCGGGTAGAAGATGGCTCTGTGTGCCTCCAGTCATTCTTGAGGCTAACTCTGGCTCTGTCCAGGCATGTTTTTAGTGTCTTCTGGGACCTGGCAATTGGTAATGACAGTTTCCCTGCTCAGCCTTTTTTTTTGCAGTCACCAACCCTACCTTGGGGCAGTACAAGAATGGACTTGCCTTTCAGAGTGAGGATGACAGAACCAGCTAAAAGTTTTTGCATTGTATTTCAGTTGTGGAAAATGAGGTCAGGTTTGGAGCTTAAGGTTCTGGGGAAGGCTCTTGACAGATGACTTCCATCTTTCCCATAATCCTTGCAATAGGAGTTATTTCTTGGTTGACTACTATGGCTCTGAGTCTTCTAATATGTTTGACACCTCTTAGTAGCTCTAAGTTTGTTTCCCTTTGTCTCAGAGACGTTATCCTCCAAACTCACTGATTCCTCAAAACTAACCCACTCTATTTCAATCCCCTTAGCTTCTACCCTTTAAATCATACATGCTGCAAGCTAATGTGCGAGCTTGCATATACTCCCCAATGCCAGTAAATGGTCAGCTGAGCCATTCACAGGGGCCTTTAGCATTCTCCTAGGTTGGCATCCTCATCACATATGGTGCATGTAGGTATGTCTTATTTACCTAATTCAGCCAAGTCTTGCCAGAGCTAGTACCATGCTTCACATCCTTGGAAAATTTGAGTTGCCTAGACCTATGTGATGTGTTTTGTTTCCTTTTTGGTGTTCAGAGATTTCTGTGTGGGCCTTCTGGATGTAAAATCTTCTTTATCACTGATACTTCCAAGCTAGGCAGAAGATCATCATGGAGACAGAACTGGGACTCATTTTCTTCAACTGAGCAGAGAGGGTCCTAGTGAAACCTTCTTGAGTCTGGAAATTTTCTCCTCTTTCTAAGTTCTCTTCATGTTGCTAAGTCTTGCTCAATCCTATGTTGGGACTGACCAGTGTTCTTGCCTGGAGAATCCCATGGACGGAGAAGCCTGGTGGGCTACAGTCCATGGGGTTGCAAAGAGTTGGATACGACTGAGCTACTAACACACACACACACACACACACACGTTGGGACTGTAAAGCATGCATTTTCAGAAGGTAGCCTAGAGGTCAAGAGAACTATATCCCTATTCTAGGCATTTCATTGACTATTTATGTGTCTCAGATTTGACATTTGACCTCTACATCTGAGGGTTTGATCTCTATTTTTCTCTCTCCTAGTAGGTCATCCCCACAAACCCACAGTTTTTGTGTCCTCGCCTAATCTCTGGGTCCCTGCATCTCCCTTCACTACTGTCATAAAATCCACACCACTGTAAAGAAGGAGATTAATGAGGCAGGGACAGGCCACAGCCTGCAGAAGAAGAGCCTTCTTGCCTGTAGTGACAGAGACAGTGCTGGAACTGACCACTGTGAGGAGTTCCTCATTTCTGACACTCACCTAGGATTCTGCCACAGCTTCCTATGGCAGAGAGATTCAGTGTGGTTTTTCTATCATGAGGCCCCCAGAATATCACTTGGTGAGGAGCACTGAGGCTCAGTCAGTCCATGCCTCATAGATGCCCCACCATCTGCTACATCATTCCTGTTCCTTAAGTTCAGGGTCTGTCTTGTCAAGTTCTCACGATTCCTGGGTGCTTTATATACACATTTATTTATTTTAAATGTACTCATATAGATATTTATTTATTCACCAAACATTACTGGGCACCAATTAAATTCTGGCCTTTCTGGGACTTGCCCTGTGACTGCAAGCATGCATGCATGCATGCTTATTTGCTAAGTTATGTATGACTCTTTGCAATCCCTTGGATAGCCTGTGAGGCTCCTCGGTCCATGGGATTTTCCAGGCAAGAATACTGGGGTGGGTTGCCATTTCCTTCTCCAGGGTATTTTCCCCACTCAGAGATCGAACTTGCATCTCTTGTATTGGCACAGAGATTCTTTACCACTGAGCCACCAGGAAAGCCCATAAGCAAGGCATAGTCCCCACTTTTTAATGACTGACAGACTAATGAGTTTTATAGTTCAAAGTAATCAGTGCAATGACATGGCCAGTAAGGTGATTTTATAGAAAAGTAAAGGAGACACGCCAGGCTGCCTCACAGAATTTGGGGAAGGCTTCATAGAAGAGAGGTCACTTGGACTAAATTTACATGAATAATTAAGAATGAACAACTTCAAATTTTGTTACTTGTCCTCTGCTTTCTGGCCAGAGAGCTAAATATGTCTTCATTTTTAGGTTCCTGGGAATAAAGTCCCTTTTGCGTTTCCTCTACAAATCATTGAGGGATTTCTTGTTTACTTTAGTAATTAACGCTTAGCAAACAGCTCTCATCTTTCTCCCTAGACTCACAACAACCCAGTACAAAGAAGAGGCAGGTTGTACTCAGACACACGTCTCTGCTCTTCTCCTTTGCGCACTGAAGTTTATCTTCATCTTCCTCCACTGCTCTGCTGACACTGCCCCAATCAGAGCAATGGGTGGTGGCCTTCCACAAATGCTCAGCTGTCCTCTGACTCCTAGGCTGATACGAGAGAAAGGGGTTGGAACTTGTACCAGAAAGGAAGTAGTTAAGAGAGAATTAACTTTCTCATTGCGTAGAATGTTCAGCACTGAAATATGAAGTTTTGTAAAATTGTGAGATTTTTCTTAGAGATGTCAATGAAAAATGTTCTTTTACTTGTAGATTTGAATCTGAGAGGAAAGCAAAAGGTGGGTGATATGTGCCCTCCAGGCATTTCAGATTTTGTACCTGCCCTGGTCACAGTTTTGGGGCAATATTTTTTATTATCATTGAGTTACAAAAAAGATAGTTGAAGTGATGTATAGATTTATAATCCACAAGAACTGACTCTTACTGATAATACAGAAATACAAGTGTGTAATCCTCTCTTACACTGAAAAGACAACTATTTCACACTGTGTCTGTCTTTTAAGACTAACACATATAAATAAACATATCTAGTTTAAAGATTTTTGTTTTAACTCTGCAGAAGTTAAACATAGTAGCTATTTAATTCGTATTTCTTGTTACGTGGGGCTTTCAGAAGCACTGAATCATCATGATAAGAGACAGACATAGCAAAAGTTTGAAATAGAGAGTTATAGGGACAAAAAATGCACCAGGAATGGAGAAATTATGATTTTCTTTTTGTCTCTTCCCTTTCCAAGCCATTGATGACAACCCTGAGTAATTCCAGCTGGAGGCTGATCGAGCCATCCTTTTTCCTGATCGGCATCCCGGGTTTAGAGGAAAGCCAGCACTGGATAGCACTGCTGCTGTGTGTCCTTTACCTCCTTGCCCTACTGGGCAATGTCACCGTCCTCTTCACCATCTGGACTGACCCATCCTTGCACCAGCCTATGTACCTCTTTCTGGCCATGCTCTCTGGCATTGACCTGGTCCTGGCCTCCTCCACAGCACCCAAAACCCTTGCAGTGCTCCTGGTTCACGCCCATGAGATTGGGTACACCGTCTGTCTGATCCAGATGTTCTTCATTCACGCGTTCTCTTCCATGGAGTCAGGGGTACTTGTGGCCATGGCTCTGGATCGCTATGTAGCCATCTGTCACCCTCTGCACCATTCTACCATCCTGCATCCCAGGGTCATAGGGCGCATTGGGATGGCGGTGCTGGTGCGGGGGATACTCCTCCTCCTCCCCTTCCCCATCTTGTTGAGGAGACTTGTCTTCTGCCAGGCCACCATCATAGGCCATGCCTACTGTGAACACATGGCTGTGGTAAAACTCTCCTGCTCAGACAGCACAGTGAACCGAGCCTATGGGCTGGCAGTGGCACTGCTTGTGGTTGGTCTAGATGTCTTGGCCATTGGTGTTTCCTATGCCCTCATCCTGCAGACGGTGCTGAAGGTACCAGGGGGTGAGGCCCGACTTAAGGCCTTTAGCACATGTGGATCTCATATTTGTGTCATCCTGGTCTTCTACGTGCCTGGAATATTCTCCTTCCTCACTCACCGCTTTGGCCGGCAGGTGCCCCATCATGTCCATGTTCTTCTGGCCACACTCTACCTCCTGGTGCCACCTGCACTCAATCCTCTGGTCTATGGGGTGAAGACTCAGCAGATCCGCCAGCGAGTACTCAGGGTGTTTGACATAAAAGGACAGATCTGAACACATCCCAATCATTTTCTTCAGAGGTTCTTGCCAGCCATGCTGCCAGGAGCCCATGGTTGGTGCTGGCTATATGGATCGAGTCCACTGCTATTGTGAGAAGTCCTTCTTGTTGTAATAGTCTCATATCAAAGAATTTCATGAACACTTGGCGCCACGGCTGATTGGGGTGTGCCTGGAGAGCTAAACTTGTAAATATTTTCTCCATTCTTTCTTTCATGATCCTGACATTTCTCTACACCTGGTGATGGAGGGATTTGAGGATAGGAGAAATAGATGATAGCTCTGATATGCCATTATTCCTATCTCTGTCTAATGACGGACTGTACAACACATCTGGAGTGGGTAAGGGAAGTTTTAATGTTTGCCTAGTTTTAGTTCTGAGTGTCATCAACGCTTGTAAGTGTTGTGAGCTTCAGGTCACCAGGTTCTTATGTAGTGAGTCTTTCTTAAAGCATTTGAGACAGCCACAATGTGAGAGAATACCTTTCACTGCAATATAGGTGCTATTTATTTAAAATAAATGTAAGTGGGGCAGGTAACATAATAGGTTCTGGAAATAATGTGATATGATCTCTATTTTAAATGAAAAAACACGTGTAGTGATTTCTCTTTTTTAAAAGGCCTTTTTGTATTTTAACTTTATTGTGTTTTAATTTACCTATAATTTTACTTAAGATAAAAAGGGAAGAAATATTGAACATATTTGTGTTTTATAAGTACCAATTTAACAAAGCAGAAGTAGCTATGTATTTATTAGTGTCTCATAACTGTAACATGTGTAGAGTCTGGTGTTGATAAACATAGCTTTCTTAGTAAATGTAGAAGCAGTTATGCTACTTAAACTGTTTCTAGAACGTGGATACCTAGTGATGTCAATTAGACCTCCTACCATCTCTGCTAGCAGGAGCTGGGTAAAAGCTTACAAGAGGATTGTCACAATTGCTTTGTTTTCTGTTTGTCAGATGTTGCCCTACTATTGAACTTAACTATTTTGAGTCCCTAAAAAGTTTCAATTATTTTTAGTCCTAGAAGAAATCAAGTTACTGCTACCTTGAGTATTAGAGAAAAGATGATAGCTTTGGATATGTCATCTTTTCTGTCTTCATCTAATAACTGACCTTCAAGATCATCTGGGTTAAGGGTGGAAAGTCCTAACTTTTGGCAGATTTTAGTTTCAGAGTGTCTTCAAATCCTATAAGTTAGTGGTGTGAGTTCTAGGTCATTGCGTTCCTGGGGGGCAGCAGAGTTTCTCTCAAAGCAGTGTGAGAAGACACCTTTTGTTGCAATATGAATGTTATTTATTTATTTAAAACAAATTTAAGGTGGGAAGGCACTATAGTAGGTCCATAGAGTAATAAAATCTCTATTTCCAAGGAAATATCTCTCTCTTTATGCACATATGTGTATGTGTGTGTGTGTATAGTGAGTTTATTTTTAAAATATCTGTTTGTATTTTAACTTATCCATAATTTTGTCTAGGATAAAGAGGGAATAAAACCAAGTATTGGATATATGTTTATGTGTTTTATGTCTTAATTTAACAAAACAAAGCAAATATGTAATTATCAGGATCTGACAAGCATATACTGTATTAGTGTCTGGTGTTAGTAAACATAGGTTTATTAATACATGTATAAATAATTATGCCACTTGAAAGAACGGGTTTTTCTGCAATGTGGATATGGAGTGATGTTCGTAAGCCCTCCGTCCACTTCTGCTAATAAGAACTGTGTCAAAACTTACAAGGGGTTTGTCACAGTTGGTGTATTGTACTGAGATGGGACTTAATTATTTTGTATTCCTAAAAAGTAACACATTTTTTTCAGTCCTGGAAAAAATCAGGTCACTGCTACTTAGAGGTAAGATGCTCTAGTGATGAGAGGTTCCTATCAGGGTAGAAAAGGCGGAGTAAATGGTTAGTGTTTCTAGTTGTTCTCTCTCTCTCTCTTTTTTTGGAAAACTTTACTCCTAATAAATAGTCTTCTGTTATAGAGCTGAGTAGGAAGTCTTAATTTGGTTGGTGCACATGGGTGAGTTAGGGAGGACTGGTTCAGGCTCTTATGCAGGAGGAATGACACAGTCTCATCACCTTGGCTCTAGGTCTAGGACTTAAAACTCTGCTAAGTTGTCCAGGGGAAGTCCAGGCTATGCTGTATCACACCCATTGGGCAACTGCTTTGATAATATGTATCACACTCACTTGCAAACAAAGTAAGAAGTACTTTAGTTTGAGTAGATTATACAAGGAGTAATTTGCTCTCTCTTTCTGTTTTACCATTTTCTGATGCTTGGAAGGCAGATGTTAAGGAGCTTCCTTGCATCACAAGATGGAAATGCGTGTTGAAGAAGGCAGAGTAACATTATTGAAGAGCTTGTGTCCTATTGCTCTCTGGGCCACCAAACCTGACTTAAACCTGTGACAGAAATGCACTTGTAGGTGATTTAAGCCACTGTACTTTGAGGAATCTTTGTTGCAGTTACTGGCTAAAACCTAAAAATACATGTTTTTGTTTTAGATCGTTCCAGTGGGATACGTATGTCTTCTAGAATTTCCTTTGAAAATGTTTGCAAGGTTTTGTTCGGGTAAAATGCATTTATTTTGTGCTCATTCAAATTTACTATCAGAGAACTGTTTATGTCATTTTCTTCTTATATTTTATTTTCCATGGTGTCTGTACTGTATCTCCTATTTAATTCCTAGCAGTGTTTATTTGTGTTTTTTCTGCTTACCTTGGTCATCCATGTTAAATATTTATCAATATTATTAAAATATTAAAATAGTTAAACTGTGTGGCCATTCAGTCAAATGGTAGCTTTGGCTTTCTTTTTTTTAAATTAGAGGATAATTACTTTACAATATTGTGATGGTTTTTGTCACACATCAGCATGAATCAGCATTAGGTATACATATGTCTCCTCTCTCTTGAAACCCCTCCCTCTGCCCTCCCCACACCTCCAGGCCATGTCAGAGTGTTGGCTTTGGGTTCCCCGCGTGGCACATTGAACTCCCACTGGCTGTCTATTTTACATGTGGTAATGTATATGTTTCAATGCTATTCTCTCATCATCCTACCCTCTCCTTTTGCATTTAACTTTCTTATATTCTCTGTTGATTTAGATTTCTTTACTTTTCTACCATCTCAAAGATGCATTAAAAAGGATACCAAACTATTATTACTTATTTTATATCTATTTTTTTCATTTTTTGGCTCTAGTGAATTTCTAGTGAATTTTCTAATGGATTAGTTTTTATGCTTATTTAGCATTGACCTTTCTTTTCTTGCTAGTTTTCCACAAAACTTTATATTCTTACCCTTATATGTCTGTTCATTGATGAAAATTAACTGATTTGGGTAGGTGGTGTGAGTTTCCTCAGAGGCTGTGAATGTCACAGCCCCTGCGCCCTGATGGTAGGACTCTATAGGTCATTTGCTCACAGGCAGAATTCCCTTTAGGCTGTCAAGAGAAAGATGAAAAAGTGCAGTGAGTTTCTTCTTCTTTTGCTGAAGTAGAGAACTTTTATGTCTGAAGCCAGTGATACTATAGTGCATTTTGCTGATCAGTGGACTGTTTTTCCATACTTTTTCTCTATTTCTAACCTTGAGTACTGACACTATCTCAGAATTGACTCTTGAGATAGAGTCAATTGACTCTGATCCTCTTCATCCAGCCCCACAGAAATGACAGGATTTGGAGATAGAGCAGCATCCTCTTTACTTATAGAGGGAGCTGGTTTCCTTGTTACTTTGTGTGCACAGGATACCAAACACATTCATCTGCTTTATGCAGTTCAATATGAGAAAATTTCCTCATCAATCCACTGAGGACTTGTCTTCCATTTCTATTATCATTTCTATTTATTCTAAGCCTGGAGTATTCCCTGAATCTCTTAATAAGAATACTTCCCATCTTCACACCAAGTTTTAGCTTCTCCAATTCCTCTTTCTCTAACTCATAATTCTACCCTCCATACATACATTGGTTTGCAGGTTTTTTATTCTGGCTTTACTATAAATTCAATCCAATCTGACTTTTGAATTCCAGAAATATCTGAAAGTATTTGAAACAGTTCTGTTACACTTTCCCATATCCTAATACTATTACTGAATTATTTTTATGTTTCTTTACTCATTATATTTAAAATTATATTACAAATCTATAGTTATCAAAACAATATGGTTTTGTCATAAAAACAGACCATATATCAATAGAACAGAACAGAGACCTCAGAAGTAAACTCATACACGGTGGTCAGTTAATTTACAACAAAGGAGCTGAGAATAAGCAATGGGAAAAGCATAGTCTTTTTAACATACAGTGTTGGAAAAACTGGATAACCACATGCAGAAGAATGGAATTGGATCCCTATTTTACACAGTACACAAAAATCAACTCAAAATGGTCTGCAGGCCTGAAACCATAAAAATCCAAAAGAAAACACAGGGGGTAAACTCCTCAACATCATTATTGGCAATAATTTTTGGATTTGACATCAAAAGCAAAGTCAACAAAGGCCAAAATAAACAAGTGGGACTACATCAAACTAAAAAGCTTCTGCAAAGCAAAGGAAATCAGCAACTAAATGAAAAGGCAACCTATGGAACCAGGGAAAATATTTTCAAAATGTCTATCTTATAAGGGGTTCATATCTAATTGTATAAAGACCTCATACAACTTAATAGCAAAACAAAACAAAAACAAAAAACAAACTGATTAAAAATAGGCAAAAGAATTTAATAGATATTTTCCCAAAGAAGACATCCAAATGGCTAACAGTTACATGAGAAGGTGTTCAATCACTAATATCAGGGAAATGCAAATTGAAACCACTATGAAGTATCACTTTATACTTGCTGAAATCTATCATCAAGAAGACAAGAGATGGCCAGTGCTGAGGAGGCCATGGAGAAGAGGAAACCCTGTGCTCTGTGAGTAATGTAAATTGGTGCAGCCACTGTGGAAAGCATTATGGAGGTTCCTCAAAATGTTAAAACTAGAACGACATATAATCCAGCAATCCCACTTTTGGCTATAACTAAAGGAAATGAAATCTCTGTCTTAAATAGATATCTGCAGCATGATTTACAATATCCATGAAGCAACCTAAGCATTCCTTGACAGAAGAATGGATAATGAAAATGTGGTATATATACTATATATATCTAATATATAGCTGTGTAAAGAAGAAAATCCAACTTTTTGTCACTACAAGAATAGAACTTGAGAGCATTATGCTGAATGAAATAAGTCAGTCAGAGAAAGACAAATACTGTATGTTCTTACTTACATGTAGAATCTTAAAAGCTGAACTCATAGACACAGAGAAAGAGTTGGTGGTTGATAGACACAGAGTATGGGGATGGGGGAAATGGGCAAAGTTGGTCAAAAGGTAGAAATTTCTGGATAAAGACAAATAAGTCTGGAGATACAAAAAGAAAACTTTGAGAGAGAAAGAGAGGAAGTGAATAATGTTGTCCATTCAAGATCTTCAATCAGAATTATTATAATTTTAATTAAAGTCCATGATATTTTTGTTGTATATATCTTCCATGCTATGCTTGACTCCAAGAAGACAAGAGTCTTTTATATTTCTTTACTTCTCAATACTAAGTGTCTGACTTACTCCTGAACACAACAAATGTCCTCAATAATTATTTGTAATATTAGATCAATTAATCCTCAAACTTGATACCTCTGCAATGAATACTTTGTTTTTCCTTTTACTAACTTTTATTGTGATTTTCTCTTTGGGACTGGGAAGACAGACCTCCCATCCTAGAATTAGATGCTCTCACCTGACAGAGACAGGGTGCCTCTTGAGAGAAAGAAGATCAAATGTGCTATTGGAAGTTAAAAGTGCAAATTTATCACTCCTTAGTAGTTTAGTTTAGTTGCTAAGTCGTGTCTGATGCTTGCAACCCCATGGACTGTAGCCCACCAGGCTCCTCTGTTCATGGGATTTTCCAGGCAAGACTACTGGAGTGGATTGCCATTTCCTTCTCCAGGGGATTTTCCAGACCCAGGAATTGAACCCTGGTCTCCTGCACTGCAGGCAAATTCTTTACCGACTGAGCTATGAGGGAAGCCCAATGCATTTCTAGCAGTAGAGAAGTGCCACAAAGAATAAAAGAAGAATCAAAGTAGCAATAGTTGATGGCTCAGGGGTAAGGAATCCACCTGAAATGCAGGAGACTAAGGAGATGTGAGTTTGATTCCTGGGTCGAGAAGATCTCCTGGAGGAGGACATGACAACTTACTCTTGTATTTTTGCTAAAAAATCCCATGGACAAAGGAGCCTGGTGGGCTACAGTTCAAAGGGTCACAAAGAGTCAGACATGATGTCTCAATAAATTTCAAAACAAAAAAACTAACACAATTAAATTGGAAAACAATAAGATGTTATGATAAGTCCCAAACACTTGCAAATTAAAACACATCTAAATAATCCATGGCTCAGATAAGACATCAGAGAGAATGTTAGAAATTATTTCAAACTAATTGATAATGACACATAATAAAAGTTATGGAGGGCAGTTATATAGAAATTAGAGGGAAAATTATAATTTCAAATGTTTATATTAGGAAAGAATGAAGATTTAATATCTTAGATTTAATATCTAAGTTGACAACTTAAGAATTTAGAAAAAAAAGAATAAACCCAAGGTAAACAGAAGTAAGAAATCATTAGATAAGACCTGAATCAATAATACTTAGATTAGAGAGAGAGAGAGATCAGTGGCTCAGTTGTGTCCGACTCTTTGCGACCCCATGAATCGCAGCATGCCAGGCCTCCCTGTCCATCACCAACTCCCGGACTTTACTCAGACTCACATCCATGAGTCAGTGATGCCATCCAGCCATCTCATTCTCTGTCATCCCCTTCTCCTCTTGCCCCCAATCCCTCCCAGCATCAGAGTCTTTTCCAATGAGTCAACTCTTCCATGAGGTGGCCAAAGTACTCGAGTTTCAGCTTTAGCATCATCCCTTCCAAAGAAATCCCAGGACAAAAAAAAAAAAAAACAAAAAACAATAAATCAAAAGAACAAAGTTGATTCTTTGTAAAGATTAATAATGTTAATAAAGCCTTGGTAAGATTTATCAAAGAAAAAGAGAGAAGCACAAAGGATCAATATAATTATTGAAAAAGTTATTACACAGGCCATACTAAAGAGTAGAAGGATAATAAAGGAACAACACAAATAATTTTAAGCTGACAAAATCAATAATTTACCTATGAGATTATAGGATACACAAATTATGTGAATTCCAGCCCCTAAACATGATAAGTGCAGACTTGTGATTAAGAATTCTCAAGGTATAGTCTTTCCTTTTGCAAAGAAATTCTACCCTTTCCTTCCCTCTTTCTTTTTCTGTTTGGTGAAGGAAAAATAAAAATCACACAATGAATCTGACTGATTTTTATCACAAACCACCAAGAGATAGTCAATTATGTCTGTCACTGAAATAATTACCCACTCAGAGAAGTGGTTCAAAATACACTGAAGAAGGAGGAAGGAGTCAGATTATACATGACCTTGAATTAATTAATTAGGAAAAAATATGTTGATTCTATTACACTCCAAATATTGTGTGAAACACATTAATGAGATACAAAATCAATGTGGATCTAATGCTCAACGAAAGTAACTTCCCAGTTTATGTGTAGTCTTGAGCAGTAAATATTATGAGAACTGGTTTTATTTTATGAAAAATGGGAGAGTTCTGATACTATAATGTAATGTAAATACTGTAATGGAATCTTGATGAGGGCAGACACCTTAGCTATTTTATTCATCTTTTTATTCCTGTGACTATTCTACTACTTGAAAAATGGTTGATAATAATAAATGAACACATATTGAATGACTGAGGTTTACATAGGATAAATTAGCTGCCCCAATTCAGGCAGATATGAAACAGCAGAGTTGAATTCAGGATAATATAAAAAAGCAGGAAAGGGTATGGTGTCATTAAGAAATTTTGGAACATTTCAATATAACATTTCAGAATGCTGAAAGTGGAATAAAGTAATATTTAAGAGGATGATCTGTGGAGTCAAACAGATAGATACAGATTTGAACTTCAAGTTAGTTTCAAGTCCTGTTTCCCACCTTTTAACTACCACCTAGTAGCACCTTAACACACAGTAAGATGAAGGTTCCCGGGAGATCCAGTTCATTACCAGCCGCAGGGCCCCAGTATCCTAAACTACCACTGTTCCCAGCTGGCTTGGAGGAGGGGATAGAACAGTGTGAAAACTGACTGCAGGCCATAAAACCCTCTACACTTTTTCAGCAGAGCCAAGGAAGCAGTTCCAATCTGGTTACTGGATGCAGGCCAATTGACGTTTTAATTCGGAGCCAATCTGTTGCATCATCTGTGAGTTTCAGGGCTAAGGGAGGGAAGCAAGTCTGTGTTGGACCTGCAACAGCTGGGTCGTCGAAAGACTCAGAATGGGAGACATTCTCATTCTAATAATGGCTCTCTTGATAACAGAAGAGAAAGGCTGGTGGTACTGGATGGATGAAATTCAGAAATTCTAGGTTCCTTTTGGAAGAGAATGATCTTGTATAGTCTCAGCAATCCCATATCATTAAATACAAGGGATCCTATGGCTGGGAATTTCATTCAAGT
Source organism: Bos mutus (assembly GCF_027580195.1). Classification (NCBI taxonomy): domain Eukaryota; kingdom Metazoa; phylum Chordata; class Mammalia; order Artiodactyla; family Bovidae; genus Bos; species Bos mutus. The sequence goes on along the minus strand of NC_091631.1, from coordinate 33,061,227 downwards.
ATGTGACTAAAATCCATTTGGCTTGCTCAGAAAAACAGTCTAAGGGACTTTAGAAAAAGAAAGGATGGGAGATTGTTTGGAGTTTAGTATGACATTGGGCACCGAGCCCATGAGTTCAGTGAGGAAACTGGTGAGGAGATTTGATTATTGCTTTCACCCAACATGTTCCAGCAGAGTAGTGTTAACTAAAAAGTCTCCTCTAATTATTATACAGGATTCACATTAAACAGAAATAGATTTCTCTGTAATTTTTCTCCTTAGTGGTCTTAGTTTTTCTCTTCCTCTTAAAAGTCAATGGCATGTTTACATCACACAAAATAGCTTCACTTTCCTAAATTGTCCCTCATTATGAGTTCTCAAGTCCCATTTATCCTGGAAATCTTCTAGGTGGTAAAGTTTCAAAAATGTCCCTTAAATCAAGGTGCACTGAACTGCACACTGTGTTCTAAACATGGTTGAACCAGAGCAAAGCAGAGAATAATTATCATTTTCCCTCTAATTAGTGTTACTTCTTCAAGTAGAGAGTTAGTTTTTAATCATTCTTATCACCTGAATATAAAAAACATCAACTTAAATTTGTTTCTATACTTCTACCTGACAGTACATCCAGGCATCTGATCCTTTTTTTCTCTGTACTTATTCTTTCTTTTCCCCTCCTTTATTACCCTTTACACTAAGTACACTCTTCTCAGTGAAATCCAGGTAGCAGAAGGATGAACTTAATTAAAATAGTTCTCTATGATGTAAGGAAGGAATGAGGACAGAGAAGTGGATGAATCAGAGACTAAGATTTGTAAAGGGTATGTTACAGACTGGGGGATGCTTCCCAGATGGTGCTAATGGTAAAGAATCTGCCTGCCAGTGCAGGAGACATGAGACATGGGTTTGATCCCTGGGTCAGGAAGATCCCCTGGAGAAGGGAATGGCAACCCACTCCAGTATTCTTGCCTGGAGAATCCCTTAGACTGAGGAGACTGGTGGGCTACAGTCCATAGGGTTGCAAAGAGTCAGACAGTACTGAAGTGGCTGAGTACTCATGATCATAGAATTGAGAGTATAAATTTTTCCATCTCCAATTTACTTTGGTGTGTGACTAAAAAGTGAGGAAAAACTAATTTTTTAAACTACTATCTAATAAATTATGTCAGCAATACTCACCGAAAAGACCTATAGTTAAATGTGATTTTCTGACATCTTTATAAATTATAGATTAATCTGTAAACTAGTGAGCATTTCTGGCCTATGGGATCCATAATTAGCCAATTTGCTTTGGTCACTGTCCCTTGGAAAATTTTTTATAGCTTTACAGTATGTTTTAATGCAGTGATTCTTCTTATTTGCTTTTAAATTTTGTGGCTTATTTGTCTTATTGCTTTTCCATTTAACTTTAGCAATAATTTGCCAGGCTCTCCCACCATTAATATGTAGCTTTAGAAAACTTTGCCTTTATTTGGGATTGTTCTTCTATATCTCATCAGTTTTCTGGATGAGTAAGTGCTAGAGAATATTTTGGGAGTTTTGTTTTTTATTGACCTAATTACTGTGCCTTACCATAGATAAACCCAAATAAAATCTCCTCAGTTTAGGATTTACCTCATGACATCACCCAGTAACTACTCCTCTGCTCCAGCCTCCAAATTCCTCCTCATCTGCTTCCCTAACTACCAGAGTTGGCAGCACTGGCTGGCCTTACCCTTCAGCCTCCTCTTCCTCCTGGCCATGGGGGCCAACACCACCCTCCTGATCACCATCCGGCTGGAGGCCTCTCTGCACGAGCCCATGTACTACCTGCTCAGCCTCCTCTCCCTGCTGGACATGGCGCTCTGCCTCACCGTCATCCCCAAGGTCCTGGCCATCTTCTGGTTTGACCTCAGGTCCATCAGCTTCTCTGCCTGCTTCCTCCAGATGTTCATCATGAACAGTTTCCTCCCCATGGAGTCCTGCACATTCATGGTCATGGCCTATGACCGCTATGTGGCCATCTGCCACCCACTACGATACCCATCCATCATCTCTGACCAATTTGTGGCCAAGGCTAGTGCTTTCATCATAGCTCGGAATGCTTTGCTGCTTTCACCTGTTCCTATTCTCTCTGCCCGGCTCCGCTATTGTGGGAAAAATGTCATTGAGAACTGCATCTGTGCCAACCTGTCTGTGTCCAGACTCTCCTGTGACAATATCACCGTGAACAGAATCTATCAGTCTGTGGCTGGTTGGACTTTACTAGGCTCAGATTTCATCCTCATCTTCATCTCCTATATCTTTATCTTAAGAGCTGTGTTCAAGCTCAAGACCGAGGGGGCTGCTGTCAAGGCTCTGAGCACGTGTGGCTCCCACTTCATCCTCATTCTCTTCTTCAGCACCATCCTTCTGGTTGTGGTGTTGACAAATGTGGCCAGAAAGAGGGTCCCCATGGACATCCTGATCCTGCTCAATATCCTTCATCACCTCATACCCCCTGCCTTGAACCCTATTGTATATGGGTTTCAAACCAAAGAGTTAAAGCAGGGGTTTCAGAAGTTGTTGCATAGGGGGTTTTAAACACACAGAAGAAGGCCTTCTGTGGAAACACCTATTACTATTTCCTCTGTTTCTATTTCAGGATTTGTGATTCCAGAAAGCAAACTAATGTTTGATAGTGAAATTTCCTACCCAGTTTCTGTCCTTCTGGTATCAAAATTCATTTGCATAGAGTGGGTAAAACTAATATTCTTAGGTACCTAACTTTGTATCTAAATATTATATATTTAAATAATCTCATCTTCATAAAAATACTGCAGGACAGGGATTACTATTCCACTTTATGTATTAGAAAACAATAATTTATGGAAAAATATTGAAAAAGGTCACATCTGGTGAGTGGTAAAGCATCAATACAAGTGCAGGTCTCTGACTCCAGAGCCTTTCATGACACAGCATTCTTTCCTCAGATACAACTGAAGCTCTAGTTCTGCTCTTCAGGCCATGATCTCTGGCACGTTTTTGTGAACCTCCAGCTAATAAGTATATTCTCTCTAGATCCTCTCCCTTGAGAATCAGGGAGAGCTAAGCAGAGGCACAGAGCTCAGAGAGATCACCATCTTTATCTCATCATGACTGTTCCAGCTTCTGTTACAAAAGGATAATATTCATAATGGTACTGCTTATGCCCAACAGAATCCTCATATGTTTTATGGAAACTCTTTATGGAAAGGCTGGGTACTAAGGACCCAAGTGAAGGTAGAAGTGGGGAATGAGAAGACCAGAAATGTGAGGAATGGATAAACTGAGTGTGGTGGTTTATGGGGACCTTCTGTTAACTTAAAACCATGTGCCATCTGGTCTGGAGCTGCACTCAAGAGGAGAGTACAAGTATGGCATATGGTTAAATTTCTGGATTCACAATCTAGTGAAAATGGGTGAGAAAACATAATATATTATTGTAGTTGGTAGGCAGAGATGTCATTATTTACATTGGTAGTTGGGAACTTAGGGTTTGAGCTTATCCTATGGGCTTTCCTAAAGGTCAGATATAATTCTTATTTGCAAAATTCCGTAGAATAAAAGCAAGGGCCACTCTATTAAGAGGTCCTCAAACACTAGTTCCAGTGAATAGATTCCAAAATTATTAAAGGCCTTTGAAATGTAGATAGTACTAGTACATTGCTTTCAACTAATACTATCTTTATTTTTGAATTGTCTCTTGACTAGTAAACTACAAATACTAGATGAAAAAGTGTATACTCTATGGTGTTAGAGTATTAAAAAGAAAAAAAAATGGTGAAAGCTGGAGAGCTGGTTAGGGGGTGGGTGGAGCGCTGCTTGATTTCTTTGCAAAAAGCATGAAAACGTGGTTAGAAAGTATTTCAGAGGAATTTCTTTAAAGAATGAACAGAACTTGATTAACAATTGGATATGTGAGAAGGAGAGAAAAATGTCTGTATTTCATGCTGACACTTCTGTGGATTTTATTATCTCTAACCTTGGTTGTTCAAGGAATTTTGGCCTAAAGTTATCTTCTTATGAGTGAAGACAGAGACTGGTTCCCGAGAGTCAAACACGGTTGACCTGGAGGCCTGGTCATGCAGTTGTCTTTACTTAGCCCTTTGACTCCATGAATAAAAGATTTATAGTTACATGCTTTTTCCTGAGACACTCATATTAATTCTGAGTACACATACTATTGTCCGTATACACAAGGAAGAAAATTTTCATAGATTTTCCACTTAAAAATGAATCTAAGTGTCATCCTTAAACTTGAAGGTCCTGAATTAGTCACATCTCACTTAATTTCACATTTTTACAATGTCACTGCCCTTCCTCCAGTCCTAAAATCTATTTTCTTCAAACTTCCTGGCTATATTTTAGCGCTCCCAAATCACTATAACTTCAGGTTCCCCCAGAAGTATACCCTCTTTTATTGTGGTGCATAGTCCCCTTAAGATACTAAGTCTTCAGATGTAAAACGTGTCTCCTCTGGCTGTGGGGAGGGTAGAGGGCTTATGCAGTCATAAATCCAACCCTGAACCCAGGGAGGTATCAGAAGTGGGATGGTGCTTTCATCTGCTTGTTCAGTATGATTATACATAGTTATGAGGGACTTTAGCTTGTAAATATGGAGCAAACAAAGTCAAGATTTATCCTCTCACTTGAAACAACAGCAAAATTGGACAAAAATATGTGAAACAATAGTTCTGAAGGCATTGGACATTAGGCAATGGAGGATAGGAAGTAAATGAGCTAAGTCCCTTTTACTGGAGAAAGAGTGTTGAGCATTCTGAGGAGGAATTCCAGACTATGTCAAAGGGAGGGTGAACTTAAATGTAGCCTGACAGTCTTCCTGTGTTGAGGACATGGGGGTCAGGGGATCCTAAGGCAGCTAAGAATTCACAGGGCAGAGTACTGGAGAAAAGAGAACTGCCTAGAATGAGAACTCCAAAAATCTGCAGAAGGGCTCCAGTAAAGTATTCAAGAGTACTGATCAATGAATACTTGTGTGGAAACTATTCAAAAATATCTGAGAAAACAAAAGCAAGAACTCACATAACCTCTTCAAAGGGAGGTTGGGATGGCCTTTCAGAGTTTTCTGGGTCTTTCCTGATGGCTCAGATGGTAAAGAATCTGCCTGCAATACAGGAGACATAGGTTCAATCCCTGGGTCAGGAAGATGCCCTGGAGAAGGGAATGGCAACCCACTCTACTATTCTGCCTGGAGAATTCCATGGACAGAGGAGCCTGGAGGGCTACAGTCCATGGGGTCACAAAAAGTCAGGCACGACTGAACAACTTTCACCTTCACCTTCAGACTTTTCTAAACTGAGGTGTGTGTGCCAGGCCTTTTTCTTCTCTCATCAACTATTCATTGGATGGGGGTTGCCCCAGGGAGGGAGCATAACATTGGAGGAGGCAGCCCCTTTTACCAAGGGCAATGTCCCAAAAGGAACACAGCTGAATGCCCTTATCAGTGTTACAGTTCAATGTAAAAGACGAAGTCCTAACCCACAAAATACATCAGGAAAGTAAAAGCGATTTTAAGGATCAGAATAAAAATGATTAAATTAACGTGGGTTTTATATTTTTATATGGTATAATAATTTAAAACAATGAACAATTTTTAGAATTAGTTATATATTTAGTAAGATGTTCAAAGATAAGATAAACTTGAAAAAATTAGTAGTTTTCTTTTTTCCTTTTTTAAAAAAAATTTTGGCTGCACTGGGTCTTCATTGCTGAGCACGGGCTTCTCTAGTTGTGGTGCATGGGCTTAGTTGATCCAGGCATGTGGGCTTAGTTCTATGACAGGGGATCAAACCCGTCCTTACATTGGAAGAAGGATTCTTTACCACTGGACCACCAGAGAAGTCCTTCAATAGTTTTCTTTATATCAGTAAAAATTATCCAAAAATATTAGAAATAAACATGACACTTACCACAAGAGGAATTTATTAATATGTAGAAATTGGCATCATAAAAAATACACAAGACCTTTAAGGACATAATTTAAAAATTATACTAAGCTATTTAAGTGAAACTTCCACTTTACTTTTACACCTTAAAAGTAGAGAAAACAATTTATGTGGAAAATAACATATGAACATTTTAAAGATCTCAGTTCTCCCCATATTAATTGATAAATTCAATGAAATTTCAAGAAACACTCCATCAAGATTTTCAGAGGAATGTTTGTTACAGTTTTTCTTAAATGTATATGGAAGGTGAAAGTCTCATTAAATGGAAGAGAGATTTTAACAGCATTCATGTTAACACATATATGTGAAATCTGTTTAGAAAAATATAACCTATTTTGCAGGGCAGAAATAGAGACACAGACATAAAGAATAGGTCTGTGGACACAGTGGGAGGGTAAAGAGAGGGTGGGATGAATTGAGAGAGTATCATTGACATAACTATACTACCATGTGTAAAATAGCTAGCTAATGGGAAGCTGCTGTATAGAACAGGGAGCTCAGTTTGGGGTTCTGTGACCTAGGGGGCGGGATGGTGGGGATGTTAGGGAGGCTCAAGAGGGAGGGGAAATGTGTATACATATAGCTGACTTATTTTGCTGTACAGCAGAGACTAACACAACATTGTAAAGCAATTATTCTCCAATTAAAAAAGATTCAAGTTGCACCTTAGATTAGATAATAAAGCATACTACAAACTCATGATTTATAAAATGATTTTGCCTAGCTAGTGTAAAAGCATGGGATATAAATGATATGATATAAATGTATATATATGATAATATCATATATACATATATAAGATCTTCAGTTCAGTTCAGTCGCTCAGTTGTGTCCGACCCTTTGTGACTCCATTGATTGCAGCACATCAGGCTTCCCTTTCCATCACCAACTCCTGGAGCTTGCTCAAACTCATGTCCATTGAGTTGGTGATGCCATCCAACCATCTCATCCTCTGTCATCCCCTTCTCCTCCCGCCTTCAATCTTTCCCAGCATCAGGGTCTTTTCCAAAAGGTCAGTTCTTCGGATTAGGTGGCCAAAGTATTGGAGTTTCAACTTTACCATCAGTCCTTTCAATGAATATTCAGTATTGATTTCCTTTAGGATTGACTGGTTTGATCTCCTTGCTATTCTAGGGACATGCAAGAGTCTTATTCAACACCACAGTTCAAAAACATCAGTTCTTCAGTGCTCAGCTTTCTTTACACTCTGAACCTCACATCCATACACGACTACTGGAAAAACCATAGCTTTGACTAGATGGACCTTTGTAGGCAAAGTAATGTCTCTGCTTTTCAATATGCTGTCTAGGTTGGTCATAGTTTTTTTTCCAAGGAGCAAGCATCTTTTATAAAAATTTCATGGCTGCAGTCACCATCTGCAGTGATTTTGGAACCCAAGAAAATAAAGTTTCTGAGTGTTTCCATATCTATTTGCCATGAAGTGATGGGACTGGATGCCATGATCTTTGTTTTTTGAATGTTGAGTTTTAAGCCAGCTTTTTCACTCTCCTTTCGCTTTCATAAAGAGGCTCCTCTGTTCCTCTTTGCTTTCTGTCATAAGGGTGGTGTCATCTGTGTATCTAAGGTTATTGATATTTCTCCTGGCAATGTTGATTCCAGCTTGTGCTTCATCCAGTCCAGCATTTCACATGATGTACTCTGCATGTAAGTTAAATAAGCAGGGTGACAATAAATAGCCTTGATGTACTCCTTTCCTGATTTGGAACCAGTCTGTTGCATGTCCAGTTTTAACTGTTGTTTCTTGACCTGCATACAGATTTCTCAGGAGGCAGTTAAGGTGATCTGGTTTTCCCATCTCTTGAAGAATTTTCCACAGTTTGTTGTGATCCACACAGTCAAAGGCTTTGGCATACTCAATAAAGAAGTAGATGTTTTTCTGGAATTCCCTTGCTTTTTCTATGATCCAGCGGATGTTGGCAATTTGATCTCTGGTTCTTCTGCCTTTTCTAAATCCAGCTTGAACATTGGAAGTTCTCCGTTCACGTACTGTTGAAGCCTGGCTTGGAGAATTTTGAGCATTGCTTTGCTGGTGTGTGAGATGAGGGCAATTGTGAGGTAGTTTGAGCATTCTTTGGCATCGCCTTTCTTTGAAACTGACCTTTTCTAGTCCTGTGGCCACTGCTGAGTTTTCCATATTTGCTGGCATATTGAGTGCAGCACTTTCGCAGCAGAATCTTTTAGGATTTGAAATAGCTCAGCTGGAATTCCATCACCTCCATTAGCTTTGTTCGTAGTAATGCTTCCTAAGGGCCACTTGACTTCGCATTCCAGGATGTCTGGCTCTAGGTGAGTGATCACACCATTGTGGTTATCTGGGTCATGAAGATCTTTTTTGTATAGTTCTTCTGTGTATTCCTGCTCTATTCTGTGTATTCATTATAGAGATGGCAAGAATATATATATATATATATATGTGTATATAGATATAGTCTATATATATAAGATCATATTTTATATATAAGATATTTTATATTTTATGTATAAGATATTTTACATTTTATATATAAAGTATTTTATGTTTTATGTATAAGGTATCATATATAAGAATATTTATATATAAGATCTTAACATACACATAAAAATAGATGAAAAGCACACAACTGATTGTTTATACCAGTTATTTCTAATGGGTTCTAAGATTTTACTGGATGACTTTAAATGATGTACAATATCATAATTTGAATGCTAGAATGTCAATGTATTATTTTGTAATATAGGAAAAATGAAAAGTTATTGATTGGACTATATTGTTCAGAGTGAGAATTTGAACGATTAATGTTGGATTTGTGGGAAAAACACATGAGTGTTTATAAGTAGAAAACAAATGTGAGAAGTCAGTGAATTCAGGGACCTATTTAAAGGTCATCAGTTAGGAACTCATGGGAACCAGTAAAAATGAAGAGAAGGCTGGGAACTACAAAGCAGCTCTTTTACTGTGTAGGGCTGGACTACAGTATCCCTTTTGAAATCTTGGTTTGGCCATCAGTCGGTTCCGGTGCCCTCTATGCACAGTCCTATTGCGTTCCAGGTGTACACCTCGCAGCACAAGAGTAGAGCTGTGCTGAGTTCCCGGCAGAAACAGCTCCTTCCCTGCTTGCCCTGAGTTGTTATCAGCTCTCCTCATTATTATCTATTATCCATGCACTCAATCCTCCAGTGCAACATAAAGCATCAGGAAGCTCCATACAAGTAGCAGACTACTACAATTACACCAATCCCAGACACATTTATAAAGGGCACTGGAATAAATTTCTGCTCATTTTCTAATGCAAGGTGGCTCCCAGGTGATGGTGTCGGCAGATGCATCAGATGAGACAACAAAGAAATGAAATGAATTATGTATTGCCTAACTAAATTATTTGTCTAAAATCAGTGAGAGGCTACAGGCTAAAGTCTGTTTATCAGATTATTTCTCTATTGAATATATTCTTTATCTGATGTCTAAACTTCTCCAAAACTTTTCTCAGATTTATCCTTAGTTTAAGAAATTATACTGTGTGTATACTATATGTATCCCTCTTATTATTAATTACTTCACTTACATACATTTATTTTTCATCAGAATGTGATTTTCATACAGTGGGCATCCCTTAGCTGGGAAAACTGGAAATGCTTGAATACTTAGTTCAGCCTGTACTCAAAACTTAGTCTTTCTTGTTTAAACTACCAGTTTTTGATTTATCTCATTTTTGTGGCTGATTCATCTCTAAAACTTAGATTTGAAACATCCTACTTTCTGACTATCACCTTCTAACTGCAGGCTCAAATTTTTAACTATCCTTAATGCAGTCACAATTGTTGAACATCAAGACTACCAAGCCACTGAAAAAAATTTCCTTCATTTTATTATTTTTCTCTTTTCTTGACTTCTCAAGCTGAGCATCTACGGCCCATCATGCAATTATGCTCTTGGAAATAATCTGACCTTCTTTGTTCTCTTCCTCCATTGTAGTTGCTTGAAATAACCCAAACACTGACTAAATCTAAATATCTATTTCCTTTGTGGAAGATTGAAGCTTTCTAGAAAAAAATCCCCTGAGTAACTTGTTGATTTCACATTAAATTTATCATTATGAACTTCAAATGTAAGCTCAACAATTCCCAGAAATCTCACTATGTGATACAATTATAGTAAATGGGTCCATGTCTACTAGGTTATCAAAGAGAATCCTAGAATTATATTTGATTTCTACACTGAATGCCTCATTTTCTAATTCATCAGTATATTTATTTGACTATTCCTCCAAAATTTGTCCCCTCAAATTCATTTCCTCTGCCACCAGTCTGGTCCAGGCCACCATCTTGTCTGGGCAAGTAACAGTCTTCTGACTGGCTTCTCTGCTTCTACTCTTGTTTTTCTTCCCATTCATACCTCTCTTCCTTAAGGCCATTTTGATTCAACAACTTATCTAAAGTAATGCTCCCACAGTAATGTTCTATGATGGCTTTTGACAGGATTCTGTATATTTTCTTTTGTAAATTTTTTCTTTCGTAAATTTTACAGAATTTTCTTTTGTAAAATTACCAAAGCTTTCTACATTTTAATTGTATGATCAAAAGAATAAAATTAAAAGCATATTTAATTAAAAAATAGAAAATATATACACATAGTTCAAAGTTTTAAAAGTTAAAGGTATTCAGTAAAAATAATTAATTTTCCATATCAGTTTTATTTCTGACGGCATATGTTAGAAAACCTAAATAATTATGGCCTAAACAAAATAGAAAATACTTTTTCTTCCATGTAGAAGAGTCTCAGAAATGGACATCTAGGACTGAAACCAGAGCTTCACTGTTTCTCTATTTCTGCTTTACCATGCTTAGAATCTAATGTTCATCCTCAATGTTACTGATAGTTTAAGGTGCTTACTAGAAATTCAGGCATCAGTCCTGTGCCTGTTCTACGTGGAAGGAAAGAGGGCAAATGACCTTCATTCCTCAGCTAAATTAGTTCACTTTAGAGAGTTTTCTTGGAAAGTTTGCCAAATTACATCTACTAACATTTGAAATCTGAGAGGTGTAGTATTTTGGTGCTATACGTGGGTACCCAAATAAAATAATGTTTTTTGTTATTAAGGAAGAATGGAGGTATTGGGTAAATAACCAGTAATCTCTAACATACCATTTACCCATCTGCCAAGTTTGACAAATTTGTCTTTCTCAGAAAGACCTACTCTTACAGGTTTGTTGTGTATCCTTTCAGAGGTAATTTGATTTCATCTAAGAACATATAATAAATTGTGTATATATATACACACTTATTTATATTATATTCTTGGTATAGCATTGCAAAATTATTTTGTATAGCATTCTACATACTGTTTTTGCCTCTTGCTTCTTTGCTAAACAATGTGTCTTAGAAATTATTCAAATAAATACATTTAGAGATGCCATTTTCTTTTAACAACCATATAATTAGAATGCACTCTTGATGAAGGCAAGGCACATTTGCTTATTTACCATTGTATTGGGTTGGCCAAAAAGTTCGTTTGGGTTTCCATATGCTATTACGGAAGAACCCAAACAAGCTGTTTGGCCAATCTAATATTCAGTGTCCAAGACAGTTTGTGGATCACAAGATATAGTTAGTGTTTGTTTAATGGGTGGGTCATGCAAACAGCCGGGGAAGGCAGTGGCACCCCACTCCAGTACTCTTGCCTGGAAAATCCCATGGATGGAGGAGCCTGGTAGGCTGCAGTCCATGGGGTCGCTAAGAGTCGGACACGACTGAGCGACTTCACTTTCACTTTTCACTTTCATGCATTGGAGAAGGAAATGGTAACCCACTCCAGTGTTCTTGCCTGGAGAATCCCAGGGACAGGGGAGCCTGGTGGGCTGCCGTCTATGGGGTCGCACAGAGTCGGACATGACTGAAGCCACGTAGCAGTAGCAGCACGCAAACAGCAAATGCCAGAGCTGTGATTCAAATCTGTTTGTGATTTGAATGATTTTATTCCTTTATTTAATTCACAACCTTGATGTCTTAAATTAGATTGTCAGATTTCCTTTTCTTTCTCTTCACTCTTTAGGGGATAAATATATTTATTAGTTAAATAAATCTTAACAGTTTTCTGAACTTGATGTGCTAGGATTTTGTTTAGGAATTAAATACTTACAGTCACATTCATCAGATTAGTGGTGACAGTGGGAAAGGGTCATTTAGAACATAGACATTGAAGTCAGACGGATGTAGCTATAAATGTAGCCTAACTGTGTACCTTTGGGGACGTTTCCATCTCTCTAGCTACCCCCTACACACAGTAGGGATAATAGTTTCTACTCCAAAGAGTTGCTCATCCATATCCAAGAGAGATGATTCAATGAGAAAAATTATATAAAGAACTTAAGTAGTTTAGGTCACTCAGAAAGCACTCAAAACATTGGACTTACTGTAATAAAGACTCTGTAGTCTCTTTTTCTCCATTTTCAACAGGTTTGTGTGTCAGGGCTTATGCACCAGATCCTTGGCTTCTGGGCAATTTCTTACCTTAGTTTAAAACCAGTCCATTTTTCACATGTTAACTCCCTACCTGCAGGAGCATAATATGACACAGTTCCCAAAGGACTCAGCTTTTTACCCGTCAAGTCTCTGCTTCCCAAGTTACCTTTTCCCATCTGGGTCTAAGAAAAAGGGTAGGAGAGGAATCAAATCAGATCAGATCAGTAGCTCAGTTGTGTCCGACTCTTTGCGATTCCATGAATCGCAGCACGCCAGGCCTCCCTGTCCATCACCAACTCCTGGAGTTCACTCAGACTCATGTCCATCGAGTCAGTGATGCCATCCTCTGTCGTCCCCTTCTCCTCCTGCCCCCAATCCCTCCCAGCATCAGAGTCTTTTCCAATGAGTCAACCCTTCGCATGAGGTGGCCAAAGTACTGGAGTTTAAGCCTCAGCATTATTCCTTCCAAAGAAATCCCAGGGCTGATCTCCTTCAGAATGGACTGGTTGGATCTCCTTGCAGTCCAAGGGACTCTCAAGAGTCTTCTCCAACACCACAGTTCAAAAGCATCAATTCTTCGGCGCTCAGCCTTCTTCACAGTCCAACTCTCACATCATACATGACCACAGGAAAAACCATAGCCTTGACTAGACAAACCTTTGTTGGCAAAGTAATGTCTCTGCTTTTGAATATGCTATCTAGGTTGGTCATAACTTTCCTTCCAAGGAGTAAGCATCTTTTAATTTCATGGCTGCAGTCACCATCTGCAGTGATTTTGGAGCCCAGAAAAATAAAGTCTGCCACTTTTTCCACTGTTTCCCCATCTATTTCCCATGAAGTGGTGGGACTGGATGCCATGATCTTCGTTTTCTGAATGTTGAGCTTTAAGCCAACTTTTTCACTCTCCACTCTCACTTTCATCAAGAGGCTTTTGAGTTCCTCTTCAGTTTCTGCCATAAGGGTGGTGTCATCTGCATATCTGAGGTTATTGAGATTTCTCCTGGAAATCTTGTGTTTCTTCCAGTCCAGCGCTTCTCATGATGTACTCTGCATAGAAGTTAAATAAACAGGGTGACAATATACAGCCTTGACGAACTCCTTTTCCTATTTGGAACCAGTCTGTTGTTCCATGTCCAGTTCTAACTGTTGCTTCCTGACCTGCATACAAATTTCTCAAGAGGCAGATCAGGTGGTCTGGTATTCCCATCTCTTTCAGAATTTTCCACAGTTTATTGTGATCCACACAGTCAAAGGCTTTGGCATAGTCAATAAAGAAGAAATAGATGTTTTTCTGGAACTCTCTTGCTTTTTCTATGATCCAGCAGATGTTGGCAATTTGATCTCTGGTTCCTCTGCCTTTTCTAAAACCAGCTTGAACATCAGGAAGTTCACGGTTCACATATTGCTGAAGCCTGGCTTGGAGAATTTTGAGCATTACTTTACTAGTGTGTGAGATGAGTGCAATTGTGTGGTAGTTTGAGCATTCTTTGGCATTGCCTTTCTTTGGGATTGGAATGAAAACTGACCTTTTCCAGTCCTGTGGCCACTGCTGAGTTTTCCAAATTTGCTGGCATATTGAGTGCAGCACTTTCACAACATCATCTTTCAGGATTTGGAATAGCTCCACTGGAATTCCATCAGCTCCACTAGCTTTGTTCGTAGTGATGCTTTCTAAGGCCCACTTGACTTCACATTCCAGGATGTCTGGCTCTAGGTCAGTGATCACACCATCGTGATTATCTGGGTCATGAAGATCTTTTTTGTACAGTTCTTCTGTGTATTCTTGCCATCTCTTCTTAATATCTTCTGCTTCTGTTAGGTCCATATCATTTCTGTCCTTTATCGAGCCCATCTTTGCATGAAATGTTCCTTTGGTATCTCTGATTTTCTTGAAGAGATCCCTAGTCTTTCCCATTCTTTTGTTTTCCTCTATTTCTTTGCATTGATCACTGAAGAAGGCTTTCTTATCTCTTCTTGCTATTCTTTGGAACTCTGCATTCAGATGTTTATATCTTTCCTTTTCTCCTTTGCTTTTCGCTTCTCTTCTTTTCACAGCTATTTGTAAGGCCTCCCTAGACAGCCATTTTGCTTTTTTACATTTCTTTTCTATGGGAATGGTCTTGATCCCTGTCTCCTGTACAATGTCACGAACCTCATTCCATAGTTCAAGAGGCACTCAATCTATCAGATTTAGGCTCTTAAATCTATTTCTCACTTCCACTGTATAATCATAAGGGATTTGATTTAGGTCATACCTGAATGGTCTAGTGGTTTTCCCTACTTTCTTCAATTTAAGTCTGAATTTGGCAATAAGGAGTTCATGGTCTGAGCCACAGTCAGCTCCTGGTCTTGTTTTTGCTGACTGTATAGAGCTTCTCCATCTTTGGCTGCAAAGAATATAATCAATCTGATTTCGGTGTTGACCATCTGGTGATGTCCATGTGTAGAGTCTTCTCTTGTGTTGTTGGAAGAGGGTGTTTGCTATGACCAGTGCATTTTCTTGGCAAAACTCTATCAGTCTTTGCCCTGCTTCATTCCGTATTCCAAGGCCAAATTTGCCTGTTACTCCAGGTGTTTCTTGACTTCCTACTTTTGCATTCCAGTCCCCTATAATGAAAAGGACATCTTTTTGGGTGTTAGTTCTAAAAGGTCTTGTAGGTCTTCATAGAACCGTTCAACTTTAGCTTCTTCAGCATTACTGGTTGGGGCATAGACTTGGATTACTGTGATATTGAATGGTTTGCCTTGGAAAAGAACAGAGATCATTCTGTCGTTTTTGAGATTGCATCCAAGTACTGCATTTCGGACTCTTTTGTTGACCATGATGGCCACTCCATTTCTTCTGAGGGATTCTTGCCCGCAGTAGTAGATATAATGGTCATCTGAGTTAAATTCACCCATTCCAGTCTATTTCAGTTCGCTGATTTCTAGAATGTCTACATTCACTCTTGCCATCTCTTGTTTGACCACTTCCAATTTGCCTTGATTCATGGACCTGACATTCCAGGTTCCTATGCAATATTGCTCTTTACAGCATCGGACCTTGCTTCTATCACCAGTCACATCCACAGCTGGGTATTGTTTTTGCTTTGGCTCCATCCCTTCATTCTTTCTGGAGTTATTTCTCCACTGATCTCCAGTAGCATATTGGGCCCCTACTGACCTGGGGAGTTTCTCTTTCAGTATCCTATCATTTTGCCTTTTCATACTGTTCATGGGGTTCTCAAGGCAAGAATACTGAAGTGGCTTGCCATTCCCTTCTCCAGTGGACCACATTCTGTCAAATCTCTCCACCATGACCCGCCCGGAACAGGAGCTCATAAAACCCTCAAGATTTATTTAGCAAATTCCCAACATGGTTTTACTACAGCTGATACATCATAAAAGACTCATCCCTCTACATCTTCTGTAAATTCCAGGGCTAAGGGCAGATAAAACAGGTTCTGTTGGATCTAGATATGAAGAATGACAAGGCAGTTAAGGATCCTTTTCTAATAGCCTCCAATAAATAGGAAGAAAAAGGCAATAACAAGGTAAGAGATATGGTAACTTTGGATGCATTAGCATCTAGAAACCCTAAGCAGATCCATAAGGAGCCAATTAGTTTTCTTTCTTCTCTCTGCCTTCCTAGAAGAGGACCCCATTTCATTTCTTGTTTAGGAGACTTAGTGAAAGTAGAGAATTGGCTTTCATCTTGCTTGACCAGGAAAGAGAGGAAGCCTATAAATTCTACAGTGCGATAAAAGGTGTACAAATGCTGAATTAGTATGTCACTGGACATCTGGCACATGGACTCAGGAAAAAAAAAAAAAAAAACTGATGAAGAAGTTTTCCCCAAACTCTGTCCCCATAGAGCAGTTTAAATTGCAGACAGATAACTTTCTTTGGACTGACAGAACTCTTTCACATTTAACCAAACTCAGTTTCTCTGAGATTTTTCTCCAATGGTTCTGGTTTTGCCCTTTTGCCAAAGATAACCATTCAAATATTTTCAAGTTATCATTGATGTCCTTTGCAGATCACACATCTATCCAGTTCAGTTCAGTTGTTCAGTCGTATCTGACTCTTTGCGACCTCATGAGCTGCTCCACGCCAGGCCTCCCTGTCCAACACCAACTCCTGGAGCCCACCCAAACTCATGTCCATTGAGTCAGTGATGCCATCCAACTATCTTATCCTCTGTCATCCCCTTCTCCTCCTGCCTTCAATCTTTCCCAGCATCTGGGTCTTTTCAAATGAGTCAGCTCTCCGCATCAAGTGGCCAAAGTACTGGAGTTTCAGCTTCAGCATGAGTCCTTCCAATGAACACCCAGGGCTGATCTCCTTTAGGATGGACTGGTTGGATCTCCTTGCAGTCCAAGGGACTCTCAAGAGTCTACTTCAACACCACAGTTCAAAAGCATCAATTCTTTGGCACTCAGCTTTCTTTACAGTACAACTCTCACATCCATACATGACTACTGGAAAAACCATAGCCTTGACTAGAAGGACCTTTGTTGGCAAAGTAATGTCTCTGCTTTTTAATATGCTGTCTAGGTTAGTCATAACTTTCATTCCAAGGAGTAAGTGTCTTTTAATTTCATGGCTGCAGTCACTATCTGCAGTGATTTTGGAGCCCCCCAGAGTAAAGTCTCTCATTGTTTCCACTGTTTACCCATCTATTTGCCATGAAGTGATAGGACCAAATGTCATGATCTTAGTTTTCTGAATCTTGAGCTTTAAGCCAACATTTTCTTTTTTTTTTTTTTTTTATTATTTTTTAAATTTTATTTTATTTAACTTTACAATATTGTATTGGTTTTGCCAAATATCAAAATGAATCTGCCACAGGTATACATGTGTTCCCCATCCTGAACCCTCCTCCCTCCCCATACCATCCCTCTGGGTTGTCCCAGTGCACCAGCCCCAAGCATCCAGTATCGTGCATCGAACCTGGACTGGCGACTCGTTTCATATATGATATTATACATATTTCAATGCCATTATCCCAAATCATCCCACCCTCTCCCTCTCCCACGGAGTCCAAAAGACTGTTCTATACATCAGTGTCTCTTTTGCTGTCTCGTATACGGGGTTATTGTTACCATCATTCTAAATTCCATATATATGCGTTAGTATACTGTATTGGTGTTTTTCTTTCTGGCTTACTTCACTCTGTATAATAGGCTCCAGTTTCATCCACCTCATTAGAACTGATTCAAATGTATTCTTTTTAATGGCTGAGTAATACTCCATTATGTATATGTACCACTGCTTTCTTATCCATTCATCTGCTGATGGGCATCTAGGTTGCTTCCATGTCCTGGCTATTATAAACAGTGCTGCGATGAACATTGGGGTACACGTGTCTCTTTAAATTCTGGTTTCCTCAGTGTGTATGCCCAGCAGTGGGATTGCTGGGTCATAAGGCAGTTCTATTTCCAGTTTTTTAAAGGAATCTCCACAGTGTTCTCCATAGTGGCTGTACTAGTTTGCATTCCCACCAACAGTGTAAGAGGGTTCCCTTTTCTCCACACCCTCTCCAGCATTTATTGCTTGTAGACTTTTGGATTACAGTCATTCTGACTGGCATGAAATGATACCTCATAGTGGTTTTGATTTGCATTTCTCTGATAATGAGTGATGTTGAGCATCTTTTCATGTGTTTGTTAGCCATCTGCATGTCTTCTTTGGAGAAATGTTTACTTAGTGCTTTGGCCCATTTTTTGATTGGGTCGTTTATTTTTCTGGAGTTGAGCTGTAGGAGTTGCTTGTATATTTTTGAGATTAGTTGTTTGTCTGTTGCTTCATTTGCTATTCCAGTTGAGCTATTCCAAATCATGAAAGATGATCCTGTGAAAGTGCTGCACTCAATATGCTAGCAAATTTGGAAAACTCAGCAGTGGCCACAGGACTGGAAAAGGTCAGATTTCATTCCAATCCCAAAGAAAGGCAATGCCAAAGAATGCTCAAACTACCACACAATTGCACTCATCTCACATGCTAGTAAAGTAATGCTCAAAATTCTCCAAGCCAGGCTTCAGCAATATGTGAACCGTGAACTTCCTGATGTTCAAGCTGGTTTTAGAAAAGGCAGAGGATTGCCAACATCTGCTGGATCATAGAAAAAGCAAGAGAGTTCCAGAAAAACATCTATTTCTGCTTTATTGACTATGCCAAAGCCTTCGACTGTGTGGATCACAATAAACTGTGGAAAATCCTGAAAGAGATGGGAATACCAGACCACCTGATCTGCCTCTTGAGAAATTTGTATGCAGGTCAGGAAGCAACAGTTAGAACTGGACATGGAACAACAGACTGGTTCCAAATAGGAAAAGGAGTACGTCAAGGCTGTATATTGTCACCCTGCTTATTTAACTTCTATGCAGAGTACATCATGAGAAGCGCTGGACTGGAAGAAACACAAACTGGAATCAAGATTGCCGGGAGAAATCTCAATAACCTCAGATATGCAGATGACACCACCCTTATGGCAGAAACTGAAGAGGAACTCAAAAGCCTCTTGATGAAAGTGAAAGTGGAGAGTGAAAAAGTTGGCTTAATTTCAACATTCAGAAAACGAAGATCATGGAATCTGGTCCCACCACTTCATGGGAAATAGATGGGGAAACAGCGGAAACAGTGTCAGACTTTATTTTTCTGGTCTCCAAAATCACTGCAGATGGACTGCAGCCATGAAATTAAAAGATGCTTACTCCTTGGAAGGAAAGTTATGACCAACCTGGATAGCATGTTCAAAAGCAGAGACATTACTTTGCCAACAAAGGTTCGTCTAGTCAAGGCTATGGTTTTTCCTGTGGTCATGTATGGATGTGAGAGTTGGACTGTGAAGAAGGCTGAGCGCTGAAGAATTGATGCTTTTGAACTGTGGTGTTGGAGAAGACTCTTGAGAGTCCCTTGGACTGCAAGGAGATCCAACCAGTCCATTCTGAAGGAGATCAGCCCTGGAATTTTTTTGGAAAGAATGATGAAGCTGAAACTCCAGTACTTTGGCCACCTCATGCGAAGGGTTGACTCATTGGAATAGACTCTGATGCTGGGAGGGATTGAGGGCAGGAGGAGAAGGGGACGACAGAGGATGAGATGGCTGGATGGCATCACCGACTCGATGGACGTAAGTCTCAGTGAACTCCGGGAGTTGGTGATGGACAGGGAGGCCTGGCGTGCTGCGGTTCATAGGGTTGCAAAGAGTCGGACATGACTGAGCGACTGATCTGATCTGATCTCCCATTCTGAAGGCTGTCTTTTCACCTTGCTTATTGTTTCCTTTGTTGTGCAGAAGCTTTTAAGTTTAATTAGGTCCCATTTGTTTATTTTTGCTTTTATTTCCAATATTCTGGGAGGTGGGTCATAGAGGATCCTGCTGTGATGTATGTCAGAGAGTGTTTTGCCTATGTTCTCCTCTAGGAGTTTTATAGTTTCTGGTCTTACATTGAGATCTTTAATCCATTTTGAGTTTATTTTTGTGTATGGTGTTAGAAAGTGCTCTAGTTTCATTCTTTTACAAGTGGTTGACCAGTTTTCCTAGCACCACTTGTTAAAGAGATTGTCTTTAATCCATTGTATATTCTTGCCTCCTTTGTCAAAGATAAGGTGTCCATATGTGCGTGGATTTATCTCTGGGCTTTCTATTTTTTTTCCATTGATCTATATTTCTGTCTTTGTGCCAGTACCATACTGTCTTGATGACTGTGGCTTTGTAGTAGAGTCTGAAGTCAGGCAGGTTGATTCCTCCAGTTCCGTTCTTCTTTCTCAAGATAGCTTTGGCTATTCGAGGTTTTTTTATTTCCATACAAACTGTGGAATTATTTCTTCTAGCTCTGTGAAGAATACTGTTGGTAGCTTGATTGCATTGAATCTATAAATTGCTTTGGGTAGTATAGTCATTTTCACTATATTGATCCTTCCACTCCATGAACATGGTATATTTCTCCATCTAAGTGTCCTCTTTGATTTCTTTCACCAGTGTTTTATAGTTTTCTATATATATGTCTTTAGTTTCTTTAGGTAGATATATTCCTAAGTATTTTATGCTTTTCGTTGCAATGGTGAATGGAATTGTTTCCTTAATTTCTCTTTCTATTTTCTCATTATTAGTGTATAGAAATGCAAGGGATTTCTGTGTGTTGATTTTATATCCTGCAACTTTACTATGTTCATTGATTAGTTCTAGTAATTTTCTGGTGGAGTCTTTCTATGTAGAGGATCATGTCATCTGCAAACAGTGAGAGTTTTACTTCTTCTTTTCCAATTTGGATTCCTTTTATTTCTTTTTCTGCTCTGATTGCTGTGGCCAAAACTTCCAAAACTATGTTGAATAGTAATGGTGAAAGTGGGCATCCTTGTCTTGTTCCTGACTTTAGAGGAAATGCTTTCAATTTTTCACCATTGAGGATAATGTTTGCTGTGGGTTTGTCATATATAGCTTTTATTATGTTGAGGTATGTTCCTTCTATTCCTGCTTTCTGGAGAGTTTTTATCATAAATGGATGTTGAATTTTGTCAAAGGCTTTCTCTGCATCTATTGAGATAATAATATGGCTTTTATTTTTCAATTTGTTAATGTGGTATATACATTGATTGATTTGCAGATATTGAAGAATCCTTGCATCCCTGGGATAAAGCCCACTTGGTCATGGTGTATGATCTTTTTAATGTGTTGTCGGATTCTGATTGCTAGAATTTTGTTAAGGATTTTTGCATCTATGTTCATCAGTGATATTGGCCTGTAGGTTTTTTTTTTTTTTTTTTGGCATCTTTGTCAGGTTTTGGTATTAGGGTGATGGTAGCCTCATAGAATGAGTTTGGAAGTTTACCTTTCTCTGCAATTTTCTGGAAGAGTTTGAGTAGGATAGGTAGAAATTTAGCTTTTCTCTAAATTTTTGTAGAATTCAGCTGTGAAGCCATCTGGACCTGGGCTTTTGTTTGCTGGAAGATTTCTGATTACAGTTTCAATTTCCGTGCTTGTGATGGGTCTGTCAAGATTTTTTTATTTCTTCCTGGCCCAGTTTTGGAAAGTTGTACTTTTCTAAGAATTTGTCCATTTCTTCTACGTTGTCCATTTTATTGGCATATAATTGCTGATGGTAGTCTCTTATGATCCTTTGTATTTCTGTGTTGTCTGTTGTGATCTCTCCATTTTCATTTCTAATTTTATTGATTTGATTTTTCTCCCTTTGTATCTTGATGAGTCTGGCTAATGGTTTGTCAATTTTATTTATCCTTTCAAAGAACCAGCTTTTGGCTTTGTTGATTTTTGCTATGGTCTCTTTTGTTTCTTTTGCATTTATTTCTGCCTTAATTTTTAAGATTTCTTTCTTTCTACTAACCCTGGGGTTCTTCATTTCTTCCTTTTCTAGTTGCTTTAGGTGTAGAGTTAGGTTATTTATTTGAGTTTTTTCTTGTTTCTTGAGGTATGCCTGTATTGCTATGAACTTTCCCCCCTTAGGACTGCTTTTACCGTGTCCCACAGGTTTTGGGTTGTTGTGTTTTCATTTTCATTCGTTTCTGTGCAAATTTTGATTTCTTTTTTGATTTCTTCTGTGATTTGTTGGTTATTCAGCAGCGTGTTGTTCAGCCTCCATATGTTGGAGTTTTTAATAGTTTTTCTTCTGTAATTGAGATCTAACCTTACTGCATTGTGGTCAGAAAAGATGCTTGGAATGATTTCTATTTTTTTGAATTTACCAAGGCTAGATTTATGGCCCAGGATGTGATCTATCCTGGAGAAAGTTCCATGTGCGCTTGAGAAAAAGGTGAAATTCATTGTTTTGGGGTGAAATGTCCTATAGATATAAATTAGGTCTAACTGGTCTATTGTATTGTTTAAAGTTTGTGTTTCCTTGTTAATTTTCTGTTTAGTTGATCTATCCATAGGTGTGAGTGGGGTATTAAAGTCTCCCACTATTATTGTGTTATTGTTAATTTCTCCTTTCATACTTGTTAGCATTTGTCTTACATACTGCAGTGCTCCCGTGTTGGGTGCATATATATTTATAATTGTTATATCTTCTTCTTGGATTGATCCTTTGATCATTATGTAGTGACCGTCTTTGTCTCTTTTCACAGCCTTTGTTTTAAAGTCTATTTTATCTGATATGAGTATTGCTACTCCTGCTTTCTTTTGGTCCCTATTTGCATGGAAAATCTTTTTCCAGCCCTTCACTTTCAGTCTGTATGTGTCCCCTGTTTTGAGGTGGGTCTCTTGTAGACAACATATGTAGGGGTCTTGTTTTTGTATCCATTCAGCCAGTCTTTGTCCTTTGGTTGGGGCATTCAACTCATTTACATTTAAGGTAATTACTGATAAGTATGATCCCGTTGCCATTTACTTTATTGTTTTGGGTTTGAGTTTATACACCCTTTTTGTGTTTCCTGTCTAGAGAATATCCTTTAGTATTTGTTGGAGAGCTGGTTTGGTGGTGCTGAATTCTCTCAGCTTTTGCTTGTCTGTAAAGCTTTTGATTTCTCCTTCATATTTGAATGAGATCCTTGCTGGGTACAATAATCTGGGCTGTAGGTTATTTTCTCTCATCACTTTAAGTATGTCTTGCCATTCCCTCCTGGCTTGGAGAGTTGCTATTGAAAGATCAGCTGTTATCCTTATGGGAATTCCCTTGTGTGTTATTTGTTGTTTTTCCCTTGCTGCTTTTAATATTTGTTCTTTGTGTTTGATCTTTGTTAATTTGATTAATATGTGTCTTTGGGTGTTTCACCTTGAGTTTATCCTGTTTGGGACTCTCTGGGTTTCTTGGGCTTGAGTGATTATTTCCTTCCCCATTTTAGGGAAGTTTTCAACTATTATCTCCTCAAGTATTTTCTCATGGTCTTTCTTTTTGTCTTCTCCTTCTGGGACCCCTATGATTCGAATATTGTAGCATTTAATATTGTCCTGGAGGTCTCTGAGATTGTCCTCATTTCTTTTAATTTGTTTTTCTTTTTTCCTCTCTGATTCATTTATTTCTACCATTCTATCTTCTAATTCACTAATTCTATCTTCTGCCTCTGTTATTCTACTATTTGTTGCCTCCAGAGTGTTTTTGATCTCATTTATTGCATTATTCGTTATATATTGACTCTTTTTTATTTCTTCTAGGTCCTTGTTAAACCTTTCTTGCATCTTCTCAATCCTTGTCTCCAGGCTATTTATCTGTGATTCCATTTTGATTTCAAGATTTTGGATCAATTTCACTATCATTATTCGGAATTCTTTATCAGGTAGATTCCCTATCTCTTCCTCTTTTGTTTGGTTTGGTGGGCATTTATCCTGTTCCTTTACATGCTGGGTATTCCTCTGTCTCTTCATCTTGTTTATATTGCTGATTTTGGGGTGTCCTTTCTGTATTTTGGCAGTTTGTGGAGTTCTCTTTATTGTGGCATTTCCTTGCTGTGTGTGGGTTTGTACAGGTGGCTTGTCAAGGTTTCTTGGTTAGGGAAGCTTGTATTGGTGTTCTGGTGGGTGGAGCTGGATTTCTTCTCTCTGGAGTGCAATGGGGTGTCCAGTAATGAGTTATGATATGTCTATGGTTTTGGGGTGACTTTGGGCAGCCTGTATATTGGAGCCCAGGTCTGTGTTCCTGTGTTGCTGGAGAATTTGCTTTGTATGTCTTGCCCTGGAACTTGTTGGCCCTTGTGTGGTGCTTGGTTTCAGTGTAGGTATGGAGGCATTTGATGAGCTCCTGTCAATTAATGTTCCCTGGAGTCAGGGTTTGGACTTAAGCCTCCTGCTTCCAGTTATAGGTCTTATTTTTACAGTAGTCTCAAAACTTCTCCTTCTATACAGCACCATTGATAAAACATCTAGGTTAAAAATGAAAAGTTTCTCCACCGTGAGAGTCACCCAGAGAGGTTCACAGCATTACATGGAGAAGAGAAGAGGAGGAGGGAGTTAGAAGTGACCCGAATGAGATGAGGTGGAATCAATAGAGGAGAGAGTGGGCTAACCAGTAACCACTTCCTTATGTGCACTCCACAACTGGACCGCTCAGAGATGTTCACGGAGTTATACAGAGAAGAGAAGAGGGAGGAAGGCGACAGAGGTGGCCAGGAGGATAAAAGGAGGGAATGAAAAGGAGAGAGACTGATCCAGCCAGTAATCAGTTCCCTAAGTGTTCTCCACCGTCTGGAACACACAGAAATTCACAGAGTTGGGTAGAGTAGAGAGGGGTTAGGGAGGAGACACAGGCGACCTGGTGGAGAAAAAGGAGAGTCCGAAGCGGGAGAGAGCAGTCAAGCCAGTAATCTCGCTCCCTAGTAAAAAAATGGGTACTGAAGATTGGGTTCTTAAAGGTACAAAATTGGTAACAAATACCTAAAAGCAAAAATTAAAAATCTAGAGTAGAGTTTGGAATTTCAAAAATAAATGTTAAAGAAAAGAAGAAGGAAAAGAAAGAGAGAAAAAGAAAAGAAAAAAAAAACAACAACAAAGTCACAAAAATTATAAAGAAAATATAGGTACAAAATTGATAACAAATACCAAAAAGCAAAAGTTAAAAATCTAGAGTAGAGTTTGGAATTTCAAAAATACAATGTTAAAGAAAAGAAGAAGAAAAAGGAAGAGAAAAACAAAAACAAACAAAGTCACAGAAATTATAAGGAAGATATAGGTACAAAATTGATAACAAATACCAAAAAGCATAAATTAAAAATCTCCTTTCGAAGACAATGAGTTGCTTTTCTGGGTGCCTGATGTCCTTTGCCAGCATTCAGAAGTTGTTTTGTGGAATATACTTGGCGTTTAAATGTTCTTTTGATGAATTTGTGGGGGAGAAGGTGATCTCCCCGTCCTATTCCTCCGCCATCTTAGCTCCTCCTCCTAAGCCAACTTTTTCACTCTTCACACATCTATATTTTGTAACAATTACTTAACCCCACAAAGGGGGTCAGTGCCTTTTATTATGTTTTAACTTCCTATGACTTTATCTCAGTCTGACAAAGAATTTCCAAATCCATAGTGCCCTGAATTGGATAAGATACTCCAGAGGGCTAATTGAAACGGAGTTGAGAAAGACTCTCAGTTTTGTTTTTGACATTGTGTTTCTATGAAATAAATGAATAGATATGATATTCTCAGAAGAATGCCTGGTATATGCGAGATGCCTGATATATACCAGTGAATATTGTTGATCCAGCTTTAGAGTCCTTAAATTATTTTTTATTCCATGTACCAATACTTACACTTATTAGAACATCGAGAAATTTGCTTCCCTTTTCTTCTTTCCCATTCCAGATTTTCTCTCCTCCTACCTGCTATCCAATGTTAAACAGTGAAGAAATTGAATTGGACTTTAATAAGCTTAGAGTCCAAGTGATAACACTGGGTGGCTAAAGGCAAGTACCTTGGACTTGATGAGTTTTGGGCAATAACCCTTTCACAAGTAAATGGTGAACAAGTGATGAATAGAAGCAGATAAAGAGGAGAATTGATCAGCAAGTAGCCTTTGCGGAGGTGCATGAACAGGTATAAATATTATGTCAAACAATGCTAGAAAAGGACAAAGTGCAAAGAAGGGCACTCAACAGGGATGAGAAAACATGAGGAGGAGGAAGGTCAAGAAGAACAGGAAAGCTGGGTGCAGAGAGACGAGATTTTGTATGGATAAGTTGGTAATATTTTAAGCTGAAGGAAATTCAAGAAAATTTGTACTAACATAGCAGGAACAATAGAGTGATTCTGAGTTTGTTTTAGGGCAAGGGCAAAATATTTATTAAGTCAGAGACCTAGCCTAGGGTTTTACCATTCACCAAGGGACAGGCTCTTGAGCAGCACTGCAGACAGTGGTGTGAATGAGCCTCCAGGTTCTAACATGCATTGTGTGGCATGCTCTGTCCATCCCCTGAAGTCCACCATAAAAACCCTCAGTGACTACCATTTGTAGTATTTTTTTAAAACATTTTTCTTTAAAAATTTTTAATTTATTTTTTATCTTATGCTGGAGTATAGTTGATTACCAGTGTGATAGATTTGGGCAAAGTGATTCAAATTATGTGTGTGTGCTGTGCTGAGTCATGTCTGATTCTTTTGCGACCTCATGGACAGTAGTCCACCAGGCCCCTCTGTCCGTGGGATTTTCCAGGCAAGAAAACTGGAGTGGGTTGCCATTCCTTTTTCCAGGGGATCTTCCTGACCCAGGGATCGAACCCATGTCTCTGGTGTTGCAGGCAGGTTCTTTAACACTGAGCCAATTCAAGTTATACTTGCATCCTTTTTCAAATTCTTTCCCCATTTAGGTTGCTACATAATACAGAGCAAAGTTCCCTGTGCTGTTGAGTAGGTCCTTGTTGGTTATCCATTTTAAATATAGCCACCATTTGTAGTATTGATCAGAGCTTCTCCTTTCCCCTCCTCCAAGTTCCTTCAGCACTGAAACCCTGGCTAATTCTCCACTTTCACTCTCCTTCCTTGAAATTTTCCATCTGTGTAAAACACTAAGGTCCAGTTTTTTGCAATAGGCTTTTGTCAAGAATCTATGGGGCGTTAGAGAATGTTGATGTGTATCAGTGAAAAGTGCATGTTGTCAGTCCTCAGATATTTCAGAGTAGGGTGGAGGGAGACAAAGAGGTACAAAATCTATGTGTAAAAAATTACAAAGAAATGATAATAGTAAAGAAAAAAAGTTGCTTTCTTAATAAACAACTACTTCAATTATCTTACTTTCCATCTGAATTTGTAACCTTTCCCCAAATAGGCATGCTACAATATGATTCATTCTTGTCTTGCCTTTTCCTTTACCTGCAAGCTTGAATGAGCCTTTTAGCTATGTAGTCAGCCTTCTCTATCTACACTTTCTCACTTATTGAATCTTCAGCTCCTTTCATTCTGGTTTCTATTGCCACCAGTCCAATGAATTATCCATGTCCAGGTCACTAATGACACCCTTTCAATAAAATTTAATGACCATTCATATTCTCATATTATTAGACTTTTGCTTAGCTGACAAGTTGATCCTATGTTCCTTAAAATTTTCATGGAGAAAGCAACTTCTCCTTTACAGTATTATCATTTTTGTTTTCTTAAACTGATACAACACTGACTTAATTTATTGCACATTTTTAAATTGTGAGGTTACTACCTATCGTTATTCTCTTTTCACATCTTAGCATTTACACTGATTCTTTTTTTCTCTTTCATAGACTGTAGCATTAATTGTCTAGAGAAGGAAATGGCAACCCACTCCAGTATTCTTGCCTGGAGAATCCCAGGGACAGAGGAGCCTGGTGGGCTGCCGTTTATGGGGTTGCACAGAGTCGGACATGACTGAAGTGACTTAGCAGCAGCAGCGTTAATTGTCAAGTCCCACCACTCTATCTTTAGGATATTGCCTGGAATTTTCCTCCTTCTATATATCATTAGCAACCTACAGAGTGAGAGCTATATTTTTGAAATCAATTAAACAAAATTACCTTTTGTATCTGACCAAGCAAATAGTCAAGACAAGACTTCTCAGCTCAGGATTCACTGGATGACCTCACTCAGCAACTACTCCACTCCTTTAGTCTCTGAATTCCTCCTCATCTGCTTCCCTAACTACCAGAGCTGGCAGCACTGGCTGTCCCTGCCCCTCAGTCTCCTCTTTCTTCTGGTCCTGGGGGCCAATGCCACTCTCCTGATCACCATCCGGCTGGAGGTCTCTCTTCATGAACCCATGTACTGTTTGCTCAGCCTCCTCTTCCTGCTGGACATGGTGCTCTGCCTCACTGTCATCCCCAAGGTCCTGGCCATCTTCTGGTTTGACCTCAGGTCCACCAGCTTCTCTGCTGCTTCCTCCAGATGTTCATCATGAACAGCTTCCTCCCCATGGAGTCCTGTGCATTTTTGGTCATGGCCTATGACCGCTATGTGGCCATCTGCCACCCACTGAGGTACCCATCCATCTTCACTAACCACGTTGTGGCCAAGCTAGTACCTTCATTGTCATACAAAATGCCCTTCTCACTCTACCCATTCCCATTCTTGCTGCCAGGCTTTGTTATTGTGGGGAAAATGTCACTGAGAACTGCATTTGTGCCAACCTGTCTGTGTCCAGGATTTCCTGTGACAATTTCACCCTGAACACAGTCTACCAGTTTGTGGCTGGTTGGATGATACTAGGCTCAGATTTCATCCTCGTTTTCATCTTCTACATCTTCATCTTAAGAGCTGTGTTCAAGTTCAAGGCCGAGGGAGTTGCAGTCAAAGCTCTGAGCATGTGTGGCTCTCACTTCATCCTCATTCTCTTTTTCAGCACCATCCTTCTGGTTGTGTTGACAAATGTGGCCAGAAAGTGTCCCCATGGACATCCTGATCCTGCTCAATATCCTTCATCACCTCATACCCCCTGCCTTGAACCCTGTTGTATATGGGGTTTGGACTAAAGAGATAAAGCAAGGAATTCAGAAACTGTTGCAGAGAGGGATGTGAATTTATAAAACAGATTTAGAATTCTATCTGTCCTTCCTTCTCAGTGATTTTTCCCAGGCATGAGCTAGAGAAAAGCCTGACCCTGGTTTCTTCCTTTGTTCTTGCCTGGCT
This sequence comes from Bos mutus, assembly GCF_027580195.1. Classification (NCBI taxonomy): domain Eukaryota; kingdom Metazoa; phylum Chordata; class Mammalia; order Artiodactyla; family Bovidae; genus Bos; species Bos mutus. The sequence goes on along the minus strand of NC_091631.1, from coordinate 33,032,309 downwards.
CAGGAGAGGGTAGGCAAGAGGAAGAAACTCATTTTTCTTGGGCAACTGCTTTGGTCCTGGGCAGTTACAGTGAAACAATTTAATCTTCACAACATTCATGTAGCTACTACTACTACTACTACTTCCATTTTACATAGTATAAAAAAAATATGATTTTAAGAGAAAAAACTACTGGAGATCATATATATATACATATAGCAGATATATGACAGAGCAGACATTAAAATCCAGGCTCTAGAGCCTGGTGTCTTTCTACAGAAATGTCCCACCCTTGCCTGTGTTTTGTCCTTCTGGATTTCCATGGATATTTCCTGCCTGTATCTCCTATTATGAGAGGGATGAGTTCTCAGAAAAGACAGAGTCCTGTGACAAAGAACCTGCAGGACCATAGGAAAAGAGCACTCATAATAATAATAAATCAGTGCTAACCTCTTACTATGTCCTCAACAGCCTCACTGCCCTCAGGGAGTCTAGAGAATGAGGAAATAGTTTGAGGTGGGGGGAGAGTGGATATGAATGGAGTAAGAAATTGGGGAATCAGGACAGTAAATTGGCCATGTCCCCGTGGGTTTAAGCGGCACATGCAGTGAACTGAAAGGCAGGTCTTATCTGTTGATTCATCTCAAGAGCTCTAGTTGAAGGTGAAAAGATAGAGCGAAGTGTCACGTTTGTGGATAAAAGTGGGTTCATTCAGGAGAAAATAAATCTCACAGATTACCTTTAGAGAATTTAAAGTAAGCACTTGATTAAATAAGTATTGGACTGCTGCTAAGTCACTTCCGTCGTGTCCGACTCACACATGAAAATTAAAAAAAAAAAAAAAAAGAGGGAAAAAGAGAGGATGCTGAAGTAACACAGGGATAGTACCTGAGGGAAGAACCTTATACTTGGGAATTGTTGGGTCATTAGGAGCCAGCAGGTTGGCGGTGGGCTTGCTGAACTGGGTTTCGCAGCTCTGAGGAGGGGAGCAGCCTCTGACTGGTACTCGTGTCACAAGGGCTCCGCGGAGGTGCCCTTAGAGCTGGGACAGAGACCTCTGAGCAAGGACTCTATCCTGATGCTGGTATCTCTGAAGGAGTTTAGAGAGGCTGACTTGATTCTGGGAATTCTGAAACTCTAACCCAAACAAAATCCAAAGCAACCAACCAACCAATCCTGGAAGCTAAAACCAATTTCAATGCCAGAATGAAGAGTCATTGCTGAGGGATACTGATGAAAGGGGAAGGAACAAGTATCCCACCTCACCCCCCACCGCCTCCACCTTCCAGTCTTTGTCTGTTGCTCTCTGTAGGTAAAAGCTGAGAGGGATCCAGCTGACCCAGAGTCCTAGAGTCTAAGCCCCAGCATCACAAGATGTTTGGATGGGAGGGTGTAGCTCTGAGTGACAAGAGGTAATTATTGGCACAGCTCCAAATGTTTGAGTCTGAAAACTTAGGATCACCTGAAGGACAGTTATACAGTCCCTGCAGTATAGGATACCACCCGGTGGGCTGGAGACAGAGTGAAGTCCTACAGGGCAGACAGGTGAAGAGATGTGACATGATGCTGTAGGGGCAGCTTTCAAAGTTATGAAAGAATTTGATATTAAGCTGGTAACAGGAATGGAGATCCACTGCTCCACCCTATGGGGATAAAAATAACTGCAAATCAATGCTGATATTGGGCTCCAGGGGCAGATTCTTCCAAAGAAAGCCACACTCAATAACAGTCTGAAAGGAAAAATGACATCTCTGCAAGATAGTGCTCTTCATACCCCCAGACCGGGCTCTCATTTTCTCAAGCCAGAGCCACAGATGTGATTCAGTATTTGTCATTTGATAAATGTCCTTTGATAGGACTTCTCTCTATCTCATGGCTGCCCAAATAATTTTTCCACCATCATCTCCTACTGTTCCTCAGAAGACAGAAGGGCCAACTTCAACACCTCTTGCCTAATATGATACTAATAATTACAATGTCCAGATATACTGATAATAATTATAGTAATATTAATGAAATTAAAAGCTCAAATATTTTGAATGCTTGCAATATTCCAGTTTTTATGCATGATAATATTTAATTTTCATAAGAGTCTTTTGTAGATGATTAAGGTTAAGAGGACCACAGTTTCTCAGAATTGTCAAGCCCAGTGCAAGTAGTTCAATGAACGAGACACAGTGGTACCAAGACAGGCTTTGGGGTGAATCTACGTGTAGATAAAGAGAATGGAGGAACAGGGTAACTCAAAGAGCCTGGTCTTGAAAGGCAGACACAACTCAGCTGTAAAGTAATCATAGCATTGCAAAGGTACTTAGTAGAAATCTTTGAGCGCTGTCTTGAGTGGATAGAATGAAGTGGCATAAACTAAAGGAGTTTTAAATTGGTGGGGTATAAATGTCCAAACTTCCAGTTATAAATAAGTATTGGAGGTGCAATGTACAACATGATGACTATAGTTAATACTGCTCTGTGTTGTATTTGAAAGCTGCTCAGAAAAAGAATCCTAAAAGTTCTCATTGCAAAGAAAAATTGTTTTTCATTTTTTTGGCTATCTATATGAGATGTTGGATGTTAACTAAAATTTTGTAGTAATCATTTCACAGTATATGTAAGTCAAGTCATTGCTGTGTGCCTTCAACTTATACAGTGCTATATGTCAATTATATCTCAATAAAACTGAGAGAAAAAAATAAATAAAATGGAGGGATATAGATTTTTTTTTCAGTTTAACTGAGAAGGTCTGTGAAGAGTCACTTTGCTAACTGTGGTCCAGTTGTATTAGAAGGGGGTGTACAAAGAACAAGAGGAGGGGGAGAAAGTTGATCTGTCAAGGCCACTCAGGTTAGTCACACTTACATGAGGAACACAGAGTCTTTTGAGAAAGATCTGAAACCGCTGAACACCGCTCTCTAGGAACAAGGCAGATTTAAATCAAGATTCAGCGACAAGAGAAAGCAACAAGTTTCCTGGAATTAAATTATCTGGAGGAAAGAGAGTCTATGCTGGTGATCAATGTTCAAAACAAAGACCTAAACATTGTTAAGGGAGCAAAACTACATTTCCACAGATCATAAAGTGGAGTTTGGGAGCCTCTTAGCACATAGCCATTTGGTGTGTTCGGGGTGTACTCTGAGCATGAGGGTGTTAACCATGAAAGGTATGACCTCAAAGGCAGACTGTGGGACATCAAGACTGCAGCCAAGGAGTCTAAACAGGATAGCCTTACTGCAAGGAGTAAAGAAATGCTTCGTTGTTGACATGTCAACGGTGCCCCCCTGTGGCTATAAGTAGGAATAGCAATATTAGAGTGAATTTGGTTCTCAACCTCTTCTCATTCTTAAAAAGAAACTGACAACTCTGAAAAATTCCTGGGATCTCCAATACTCAGCTGGAGGGCTAGGGTAGATTTGAGACAAAAATACTGTACTTCCTGCTCAGAAGTCTGTGGGGGTGGGGGTGGGGTTGAAAGATTAGAAAATAAAATGATACAATAATTTACAGTCTGGTTTCCTTTATTTCAGTGACATTTAAGAACAATATCAAATCAATCACATGAATCAGATATTCATGTTGCTGGCTTACATCTTGGCTGTCTCTGCCCACTGAAGTCAAATAAAAAATATGGAGACTGAGTTTGGAGGAAATAGAAAGGTGGCTTTAATTCTTAGTCTGCCAAGAGGGAAACAGGGTAGGCTCGTGCCTCAGGAACTGTGCCCCGTCTCCATGAGAAGTCTAGGGGCTTATATAAGATGAGGGCTTGCAGTCAAGAGTCAGTGATGGAGAACAAAGGTGTTAGGATGGTGTCTCCTTCTTGCATTGTTTCAAAAATAGTCATAGGCTGGAGTCAGAAACCCAGTTATTGAGTCTGCAGTTCAGTAGCTTGGCAGCCTTTTTTCTGATATGCAAAACAGAAGAACTACAAGGGGAAATTAAAAGATGCTTGCTCCTTGGAAGAAAAAGTATGACAAACCTAGACAGTGTACTAAAAAGCAGAGACATCACTTTGCTGATAAAGGTCTGCAGAGTCAAAGCTATGGTTTTTCCAGTAGTTATGTATGAATGTGAGAGCCAGACCATAAAGAAAGCCGAGCACTGAAGAACTGATGCTTTCAAATTGTGGTGCTGGAGAAGGCTCTTGAGAGTCCCTTGGACAGCAAGGATACCAAGCCAGTCAATCCTAAAGGAAATCAACCATGAATATTTACTAGAGGGACTGATGCTGGAGCTGAAGCTCCAATAATTTGGCCACATGATGTGATGAGCCAACTCATTGGAAAAGACTCTGATGCTGGGAAAGATTGAGGGCAGGAGGAGAAGGGGCAACAGAGGAAGACATGGTTGGATGGCATCACTGATTCAATGGACATGAGTTAGAGAAGCTCTGGGAGATACTGTGGGACAAGGAAGCAGTTCATAGGGTCACAAAGAGTTGGACATGACTTAGCAACTGAACAACAACAACAAGGAAAAGAGATATTAGGTGTAAAATGTAGCTCTTGCAGAGTTAGGGGAGCAGAAAAGCAAACTGAGTTACAGACATGCAGAGTTTGAAGGAGTTAAAGTAAAAAAAAAAACCTTCGAATGTTCAGGCCTACTCACTGTTCTGTTTATCTTTTCTGTTCTTAGGAAAGGGAAAGAAAAAAAATTCATTCTTCTCTTTTCCTTTCCACTACAACATTGATAAGGGTATATTGTATCATAATATTTAATAAGATTCTAAATTAGGTGTATTTTGCTAAGGACTATATGAAATAGTAACTTTTCCCCCCCATTTCTTCATCTATACAACCAAAAATTAGTTATTGAGTGCTTCATGTGTAATTAGCACAGTAGTGATTAGCATAGATGGTTACCAAGAGGTAAACTACTTTCAGAGAGATTTTGGTCAAAATACCATGAATTATCATTTTTGAAAATTTGCAGGAGAGACAACTGAGTTAAAAGATAAAATACTAATGGTCATTCAACTACCAGGCACAAGAGTGAAGAGAGAGAAATTAGGCATATTTGCTACTTAATCTAGTTTTCTTACTATATTGTCTAGGGATTGATCTACATTTTTTTCTACTTTAATTAGATAGTTGTAGGGTTTTCTGAAGGTTTTCATGCTCTAAATTATAGATAGCAGAGGCAGTGCACATCAAAATCCATGTTATATTGAATTAATAAATGCCCATAAAGTTAGTTACTGCAATAAAAATACCACAGGAACTTAACACAATTTGTTTACTTCTCATTCACATCCTGATTTCAGTGCATGGGGGCTTTGTTTCATGTCGTCATTTAGACATGAAAGGACAACAGAGGAAGAGATGGTTGGACGGCATCACTGACTCAATGGACATGAGTTAGAGAAGCTCTGGGAGATACTGTAGGACAAGGAAGCCTGGTGTGCTGCAGTTCATAGGGTCACAAAGAGTTGGACATGACTTAGCGACTGAACAACAACAACAAAGGAAAGAGATATTAGGTGCAAAATGTAGACCCATGCTTCTGTCATATTTGGGTATTCTGCATCATAAGGCCTTACAGACTTTCACAGATCCTTCTGCATCTGACTTTCACACACTGAGGCTTACCAGGTGGCTCAGTGATAAAGAATCCACCTGCCAATGCAGGAGACACAAGAGCAGTGGGTTAGATCCCTGGGTCGGGAAGATCCCCTGGAGAAGAAAATGGCAACCCACTCCGGTATTCTTGCCTGGAGAATCCTCATGGACAGAGGAGCCTGGTGGGCTACAGTCCATGTGATCGCCCAGTGTTGGACACGACTGAATGACTGAGCATGAATGTGTCACACAGTGAAGGGAGACAGTGTGCAGAATCTTGCGGGATATTTTAGGGGCCAATCTGGGAGAGATTTACATCATTTTCTTTACCATTGTGTTGGCCAGAATCCTCACATAAATCTAGCTGCCTAGAGGAGAGGCAGGGTGACTAAATATTTCTTTCTTAAGAGAAATGATATGAGAGACTCTCACATGTAACACATACTTGACTCTTTCCAAGTGAGGCTACCCAAACTCTCATTTAGTCACTGAAGGCAGCACAGAGTCCAAGATCACCAGGAATGTGTGGTCTTCTTCATCAGTCCTGATGTGGCTCCTCTTGGACCATCATCTTCCTTCTTTCATCACATATTTAATGGTGGAGCAGAAACTGGGTACTAGCCATTAAGAGTCTAAGTTGAAAGTGAAGCATGGGGTACATTTCACAGAAACTTGTCAATGGTAATGCTGGAATGCTTTGGGGGCAGGCATCACATCTTAACCTCCTGACAGCTGGGGAAGATCCCTAACTAGATACTGGTTATGTTCTTTGGGAGAGGATCTCCTGACCATTGTTTTCTATGTCCCCTTGTTCTTCTTTTGGGGGGGTTGTCCCCAGTGACATTAAATGAAGCAGGCATTGGAGCACGTGACTTCTTTCAGAGGTACTGTATTTGTAGCCTGTTCCCTGCTCATAAAATATTAGGGTCAACAACTATTTTAATTGTTTACCAAAAGCTTTCTCTAAAAGCCAAGCTATTTACAGCAATTGTTTTCTAAATGTTGTTTGTTTTGGTCACTAAGTCTTGTCTGACTCTTTTACCACCCCATGGACTGTAGCCCACCAGGCTCCTCTGTCCATAGGATTTCCCAGGCAAAATATGGGAGTGGGTAGTCAATTCCTTCTCTAGGGGATCTTCCTGACCCAGGGATTGAACCAGCGTCTCCTGCACTGCAGGCAGATTCTTTACCACTGAGTCACTTAGGAAGCCTATATTGGGAAATGTATATGCTGGGTTGCTAAGTTGTGTCTGACTCTTTGCGACCCGTGGACTGTAGCCCACCAGGTTCCTCTGTCCATGGGGATTCTCCAGGCAAGAATACTGGAGTGGGTTGCCACATCCTCCTCCAGGGGATCTTCCCAACCCAAGGATGGAACTCAGGTCTCCTGCACTGCGGGCAAGTTCTTTACCCACTGAGCCACCAGGGAAGCCCAAGAATACTGGAATGGGTAGCCTATGACTTCTCTGGGGGAACTTCCCAACCCAGGAATCGAACCGGGGTATCCTACATTGCAGGAGGGTTCTTTACCAGCTGAGCTACCCAGGGAAGCCCTCTGATATGTTAGTACTAGGTCAATTCCAGATGCTAGAATCACACTGTAGTGTAAGCACCTGACAGGTAGCTTTTTTGATTATAGTGTAAGTGCCTGGCATTGGGTTTTGATTGCTGAAGCATACGCTTTAAAAATATTCATCTCCTTCAAATAAAACAAAAATAAGATATTACCTCAGAGTGGTCAGAATGGCCATTATCAAAAATTTACAAACAGTCAGTGCTGGAGAGGGCATGGAGAAAAAGAAACCCTTCTATACTGTTGGTAGGAATGTAAATTGGTATAGCCTTTATGGAGAACATTATGGAGGTTATTTTATAAACTAAATATAGAACAACCATATGATTACCAAGGGGGAAAGTGGGGGTAGGGATACACTGAGAGACTGGGATTGAGATAAGAGGTAGAGAGGCTCCAAGTTGGACATCATAGCCAGCCTCCCTTTGCATTTCCTGAGGCAACAGATAGGTGGGCTCCAGTTGAGAAATTTACAATGAGCAAGCCTCCCATTTGTTCTCCAAAATGGAAGTAACACAGAAACAGGGTAAATAGCCAGTCTTTGTCTCCTGTAAACATGTCAAGGGAATAATCAAGGCAAGGACAAAGAGAGGCAAAAACTCTGTCTGAGTAAAGGATTGAGGGATCTCCCCTTCCTTCTCTTTTGGGACAAGGAAGACACTATACATGTGCAGAAAGGCTCCCTAGAGTCAAAAGTCAGAGAATAATTCCAGGCCATAATGAGTCTTGCTCTTCCCAGAAGCCTTCACTTTGAGATCTATCTTGGTAAAGGTGTGCATGCTCACCCCAGGGGAGGGTCCTGAAACAGATTAACACGGGCGGGGGACAAAGCAAGATGACTGGCCTCAGAGAGGACAAAGACCCAGAAAACTGCCCCCTTATAAAGGATTAAAACTTCCCAAAGGAGCGACTCTCTCTCTGACCTCGTCTGTGCCCCTTTCTGCAAGTACTTTTCAATAAACTTTTTACTTTACCTTCTGCCTCCTCTCCTGAATTTGTTCTTGATGAGGCAGGCAAAGACTAGGGATCCTGGCTCTAACTGCTGGCCCCATGTGGCTCAGTGATTAGGACTCCTGGTCTGGGAAACTAAGACCTTGTTTCTAACTACTGCTCACTACTGCTTGCTGTAAGTTGATGTTCACTGCTGTGCACATCTGAAATCAGGATTGACATATACACAGTGCTATATGTAAAATGGGCTTCCCTGGTGGTCAGATGGTAAAGAATCTGTCTACAATGTGGGAGACATGGGTTTGATCCCTGGGTTGGGAAGATCCCCTGGAGAAGGAAATGGCAACCCACTCCAGTATTCTTCCCTGGAGAATCCCATGGACAAGGAGCCTGGTGGGCTACAGTCCATGGGGTCGCAAAGAGTCAGACATGACTGAGTGGCTAAACACCGCATATGTAAAATACATAACTTAAAGGACCTACTATAGCACAGGGAAATCTACTAAATACTCTGTGATGACCAATATGGGAAAAGCAATTTTTTAAAAAGTGGATATATATATATATATATATATATATATATATATATAACTGATTCACTTTGCTGCACAGCAGAAACTAACACAGCATTGTAAATCACCTATGTATACTCCAATAAAATTAATTAAAAAATAAAAACATTCATCTAAACATAAGACCAGAAACTATAAAACTCCTGGAGGAGAACATAGGCAAAACACTCTCCGACATACATCACAGCAGGATCCTCTATGACCCACCTCCCAGAATATTGGAAATAAAAGCAAAAATAAACAAATGGGACCTAATTAAACTTAAAAGCTTCTGCACAACAAAGGAAACTATTAGCAAGGTGAAAAGGCAGCCTTCAGAATGGGAGAAAATAATAGCAAATGAAGCAACTGACAAACAACTAATCTCAAAAATATACAAACAACACCTACAGCTCAACTCCAGAAAAATAAATGACCCAATCAAAAAATGGGCCAAAGAACTAAATAGACATTTCTCCAAAGAAGACATGCAGATGGCTAACAAACACATGAAAAGATGCTCAACATCACTCATTATCAGAGAAATGCAAATCAAAACCACTATGAGGTACCATTTCATGCCAGTCAGAATGGCTGTGATCCAAAAGTCTACAAGCAATAAATGCTGGAGAGGGTGTGGAGAAAAGGGAACCCTCTTACACTGTTGGTGGGAATGCAAACTAGTACAGCCACTATGGAGAACAGTGTGGAGATTCCTTAAAAAACTGGAAATAGAACTGCCTTATGATCCAGCAATCCCACTGCTGGGCATACACACTGAGGAAACCAGAAGGGAAAGAGACACGTGTACCCCAATGTTCCTCGCAGCACTGTTTATAATAGTCAGGACATGGAAGCAACCTAGATGCCCATCAGCAGATGAATGGATAAGAAAGCAGTGGTACATATACACAATGGAGTATTACTCAGCCATTAAAAAGAATACAGTTGAATCAGTTCTAATGAGATGGATGAAACTGGAGCCTATTGTACAGAGTGAAGTAAGCTAGAAAGAAAAACACCAATACAGTATGCTAACGCATATATATGGAATTTATAATGATGGTAACAATAACCCTGTATACGAGACAGCAAAGAGACACTGATATATAGATCAGTCTTATGGACTCTGTGGGAGAGGGAGAGGGTGGGGAGATTTGGGAGAATGGCACTGAAACATGTATAATATCATATATGAAACGAGTCGCCAGTCCAGGTTCGATGCACGATACTGGATGCTTGGGGCTGGTGCACTGGGACGACCCAGAGGGAGGGTATGGGGAGGGAGGAGGGAGGAGGGTTCAGGATGGGGAAGACAGGTATACCTGTGGCGGATTCATTTTGATATTTGGCAAAACTAATACAATATTGTAAAGTTTAAAAATAAAATAAAATTAAAAAAATAAAAACATTCATCTCAAATAAACATATCACCAGTGACATGACTAGGTAAAGAACCAGGATATCAGCCTGTGAAATTTTAGAAAGCTCTGGTCCTGTAAATAAATTATCTGCTGATTGTCCCTGCTTTTCTTTCCTTGTACTTTAATTTTCTCTCTTCTGTTTTAAACTCACCAATAAAGAGTGAAACTGTGAAAACCTTGGGACCTCACTCTTGACCCCAGTAAAAGCAGAACCTCAGGTCCATTCTCTGTCTCTCCCTCTTCTGTACCCCTGACCTTCTTGTGTGGCTCAGGTATACTCTTTACCCTATAGGACGTGTGAGCAATAAACCTTGTTTTCCCAAAGTTTCTTGATGATTGTGGCTGAGGAGTATCTTGTAATCATAGTAAGAACTACAAGGACTGATTCAGCCTCAGCCTTGGCTCTGGTTGGAAAAATATCTCTGGGGGTTTTCTGCAAGGAATAGGAACCCATAATTCCAGAGATGTGGGTTTGACCTCTGAGTTGGGAAGATCCCCTGGAGAAGGAACTGGCAACTGACTCCCAAGAATGCCTGGGAAATCCCATGGACAGAAGAGCCTGGCAGACTGCAGTCCATGGGATTGCAAAGAGTCAGACACCACTTGGCAATTAAACACACACCCCAGACATTTTTAGCCGATAGCATCACAAAACACATAAGAATTTTCTTTGGCATAATGTAACATTTTTCTTTCTTTTTTTATTTCCTTTTTCCCCATGACACTCCTTTTCTGCATAATTGTGTCTATCTAACACTATCAGTCTTGAGAGGACAGCTATCCACACCATCTAGTCTCTTTTCAGTGGTGGTTTCTATGAGTCTTTGCTGCTCAGTTCAGTTCAGTTGCTCAGTCATGTCTGACCTTTTGCAACCCCGTGGACCATAGCATGTCACACTTCCCTGTCTTTCACCAACTCCCAGAGCTTACTCAAACTCATGTCCATAGTCTGTGATGTCATCCAACCATCTCATCCCCTGTTGTTCCCTTCTTCACCTTCAATCTTTCCCAGCATCAGGGTCTTTTCCAATGAGTCAGTTCTTCACATCAGGTGGCCAAAGTATTGGAGCTTCAGCTTCAGCAACGGTCTTTCCAATGAATATTCAGGACTGATTTCCTGTAGGATTGACTGGTTTGAGCTCCTTGCAGTCCAAGGGACTCTCAAGAGTCTTCTCCAACATCACAGTTCAAAGCATCAAGATAACTTGGCAGCTGCCAAAACAAAAAGTGAAGAACTAAAGAGCCTCTTGATGAAAGTGAAAGAGGAGAGTGAAAAAGTTGGCTTAAAACCCAGTTATTCAGAAAACTAAGATCATGGCATCTGGTCCCATCACTTTGTGGCAGATAGATGGTGAAAGAGTGGAAACAGTGACAGACTTTATTTTTTTGGGCTCCCAAATCTCTGCAGATGTTGACTGCAGCCATGAAATTGAAGAGTGATTGCACCTTGGAAGAAAAGTTATGACCAACCTAGACAACATATTCATTAACAAGCAAAGACATTACTTTGCTGACAAAGGTCCGTCTAGTCAAAGCTATGGTTTTTCCAGTAGTCATGTATGGATGTGAGAGTTGGACTATAAAAAAAGCTGAGTGCCAAAGAATTGATGCTTTTGAAGTGTGGTGTTGGAGAAGACTCTTGAGAGTCCCTTGGACTGCAAGGAGATCCAACCAGTCCATCCTACAGAAAATCAGTCCTGAATATTCATTGGAAGGACTGATGCTGAAGCTGAAACTCCAATATTTTGGCCCCCTGATGTGAAGAACTGACTCATTTGAAAAGACCCAAATGTTGGGAAAGATTGAAGGCGGGAGGAGAAGGGAATGACAGAGGTTGAGATAGTTGGATGGCATCACTGACTCAATGGACATGAGTTCGAGCAAGCTTGGGAGTTGGTGATGGACAGGGAAACCTGGTGTGTTGCAGTCCATGGGGTCGCAAAGAGTTGGACACGACTAAGCGACTGAACTGAACTGAATTGAACTATCATTTATATACACTGATGGCCAAGCAAAAATCCAACTGTGGCGTGAGAAAAGTGAGAAGTGGTAGGAGAATCTTCGGAAATTTCTATGGCTTTTCTGGTCTGTCTGAGACACTGTCTACCCTACAGCCTGATCTACCTCTTGTTTGCATCTTCCAGATGATTTATTAAGTAATTCTCCATGTTTTATTTTAGACATAAGAAAGAGAAGCAGAGGGACACACTTAGATCCCTTCCATGGTTTTCTGTCATCCCCATCACCTGTAGTAGGAAGAAGAGAAGGCACTGGGTGGAGCATAGGTAAGCTGCATGCCAGGGATAGAAGTCCAGTGGATGTGGTACAGAGATCTGAATCCCTCCCCAGACCCAGCCCCGAGCTCAGGACCATCTAAATATTCTCCTGAGACCTCCCTTGTCACTCTGCCATGGTGACCTCAGGAGTTCAACATTTAATTAAAACAAATGATGATTTTCTGCTCAGTCTTTGAGTTCATGTAGTTTGTTGTCTGTCAGGAGACACTGTTGTTGGGACCTAATTGCGAAGGGGAACTAGAGGTGTTTATATTTGGGGAAGACAGACCTTGATGGATTTCCTCAACAAAGTCACTGAATTTGTTGCATTTACTTGGATGTTTATAATAGAATTAAGAACTGTGTCCCGTTTGAAAAATAGGCTGAGAGTTTCCAAAGACCTATGATCACTGCTGTAAAAGTAACTATTGATTTGTATGCAGACTGAGCCAAAAGAGGGACATTTGTGGGTCCATGTGTCTTGTTTCCTCATGGGTGAGGTGGGTGCAGGCTCCCTGACTTCCTAGGTATATTGATTACTTGAAAGAAGTCTGAGGAGCTCTGTACTACATTATCCAGCTGACTAGTATCAGCTAGAAGATATTCTTGAGACTATAACTTTTCATTTCTTTTTCCTGCTATGGGGTAAATTCTGCCTTGCTTAGAATCATAAACTTTGATTTTCTTTTGCACCAATCTTTTTTTCTCAGCCAAATGGATTGCATACTTAACCAAATAACAAACACGATATAGTGATCACCATGCCTCATTCTTCCTGCTCTTCACTGAGTGATGGAATGGTCAATGTGACATATACTCTTGAGAAAGAACCTCCTGACACTCACTTTTTTCTAAAAAGACTTGAATTTTAATATTTGGAAGTCACCTTTATTAGCCTGCCTAGGCTACGGTTAGCTATATGAATTGGGTAGATAATTTAAACCTGCCATATTTCAGTTTCATTTTCTCACAAGCATGGACAAAATCATTTTTTTAGCTGTGTGATTTTGTAAATTCAATTGTATACATAAAAACATTAACTACAATCATTCAATAGCTTTGTCATTCGAAGAGTTGACTCATTGGAAAGGACTCTGATGCTGGGAGGGATTGGGGGCAGGAGGAGAAGGAGACGACAGAGGATGAGATGGCTGGATGGCATCACTGACTCGATGGACGTGAGTCTCAGTGAACTCCGGAAGTTGGTGATGGACAGGGAGGCCTGCCGTGCTGCGATTCATGGGGTCGCAGAGAGTCGGACACGACTGAGCGACTGATCTGATCTGATCTGATGTTTCCTTAATAATCTCCCCTCTTCCTCTTTCCTTCTCTCCCTTCCCTTTTTTTTTCTATCTTCCTCTCCTCTTTTTCTCTGCTTCTTCTTTTTTTTTTTTTCCCGCCCTGATATCTCCTTCTCCAGCAGTTGTGTGTAGGAGAGTGTGAGACCTAGAACCAGACTCCACCTGGACTCCTCTCTGTGATTCCTGTGCACAAGGTCCCAAAGATCCTACATTTAGCCTGAGTGTCCCTTTCCTAAGAAGCATATGAAGACCTTCACAGGAGAGGCTATTTTTAGGTCTGATTTTCAATTCAGAGTGGTGGCTGTACTGGTGGCAATCCCTCTTGTTTTCCCAAGAAAGCAATGCTAAGTGTTGCTCTGTATAAGATGTGTATTGTTAACAGTAGCATTTCCTACAACCATAGTGACAGTTCAGACAAAGACCAGTCATGAAGGTGAAACCCTGGACATGAGTCCACTTGTAAAGAAGGCCACTCCGAGCTACTTGCTTGGATCCAAACCACTGATCCTCCCATCACATGAGATGGGACACATGGAAAGTGCTTCCTGGCCCCCACGGTTGCCTGTGGTCCATGCTCCTCTGAGATCCCTGCTCTTTTGATCACTGGGGGTGTTCCTCTGTCACCTCCCTACACGGACTTACAGTTGCTAAGGGTAATTTATTCTGTCCTTTCCCCACAGGTGCAACTATAGAAATTTTTTTCTGAGAAGGTTCTCATCCCTCATCTTACACTTCTTTTCTTGGGGTTTCTTTTTCTTTATTCAGATTCCCCAAGAGCTTTTGATCTCTCTCTCTCTCTCTCACTCTGTTCACAGTGCTGAATTAATACACTCTATTGGGAAATAGACCACAGGGCCTTGGGGTACAGGTGTCTGACAAGGGGACCAACCCCTGTGAGCAATGAGGATGGAAGGGGCACAGCGAAGCTAGAGCCCATAAAATCGGCCTGTAGAGCCTTTGGAAGGGCCAGTTCAGGTACTTTCCCCAACAACCAGAAGCAGCAGCAGTGCAAACTTCTGGAGGTGGTAAGTCCAAGCTGGGGCCAGGAAAATGTGAGGAAGGAGGCAATGAGGAAAGGAGGCGAGTCCAGGAATAAAAAGGAGATGGAATGCTTTCAATAGGGCCTAGTGCAGATGTTGATCCTGTGAAGATACTTAGATCCTGTGGCCATACAAGGTATATGGGCTTCAAACAACTCTAGGCTCAAAGCCCTTCACCCATATCATGGCTGGGAGACCAAGGCTGTGTGCCTGGCTGGGTCAGGATTTTTCTTTCCGACCTAGTCTAAATCCATCTGTGAGCCAAGATGATCATTCCTTTTTCTAGGCAGCCATTTCTGGGCTTGGATATCCTATTATATTTTTGGTTATTTAAGACTTATCTGACCTTTCCAGATTCAATATATCATGGTCAGAGAACATGTTTTCTTTGTTAGCACCTGGAACAAAGAATCACAGCAGCCACTCCTTTATAAATATCAGCCTGTGAGTAAAAACTAATGGAATTGGAGTATTGGCAATCAAATCTATACCCTAGATGGCCAACAAGTCCTCACTTCTTAGAATAAGAAGCCTTACTTTCAATGAGGAGAATACATATATAGAGAAAAAAAATGGTTCCAGCTATTAAGGAATTTAAAAGAGACTATAAGATGGAGCTGAAAGTATATTGCTATACTATATCAGTGTTATTGGAGGTCTGAAAGGGACATTTCTTTCCCGTGTCACTTAAAAGACTTTTGGTGACGTTCTTAACTCTAGTCTCCCTGCATCTCGTCTTTTCTTACACCAAATTCAAGAGTCCTCCTCATCCCTCTAATACATCCTTTCTTCTCCACCTACATGCCTGTGTTCAGATCTTGATCATTTTTCCTTTGAACTATTCAGTATTCTCTAAAAGGCTTGTGTGCAAGTCTCCTTTGTCCTGTCTGTAGCACGGCACTTCCCTGTGTCAAATTCTCTGTTGATTCCTTAGGATGTACCTGACAATGCCTATTGCCAGGTGGGCTGTGAATGGCTGCATATGCTCCTTCATGCCTGTAAACTTTGTCTCCTGATGCTCTTCTCTCCCATCTCCTCTCCCCAAAGAAATTGGGATCTACCAGCCCAGAAAACCCCATCATTATTTATTACTGAGTCCACCTAGGCAGACATTTCTTCTCTTGCCATTACCTATAAGAGTGAGCCTCTCCTCTCTCCAGGTGAATGTTATCCCTTTTTGTTTCCTGTTCTGATGCTCTTAGCTTGTCATATCCCTGGGCTAACAGAATCTCAGGAAATGATCCTTTTTGTCTCCCCAAAAACACTGAAGCTAAATATCATTTATCTGTTTTATAAATGGGAAAACTAGGTACCAAAGAGTTTAAATAGCTGTCAGGGTGGTACAATGAGTATAAAAGCCAGAATTGGAATTCCTTTCCATCTAAGGTCCACATTTCAAGCATAACACATTGTTTCATTCATCTGTACTTTTGTCTCTTTCCAGTTGCTTCTAAGATCGTCTTTACTAGAGCCACAACTATACTGTATTGTAAGTATTGATAGGTTAATTTTCCTCTATTAATTAAGCTCTCAGAAGATAACTGTTTTTCCTTAATCCATGTTATACATTTGTATGCTTTACGATAAGACCAAGTACTGAGAAGGCACTGACTCTTTCTCATTTGTTCAAATAGATCAAGCCACTCTGAGGATTCAGAACTTGAAGTTTTTGGAAAGGAGAAGCCTTTTCAGGAAAGGTGGATATGTTTACTATTCTTCTTATTTCTCTGATTCACATAGGGTAATTTTCTTAATCACAAATCGGAATACAGGACAGAGTTGATACATAATTTTCCCTATTGCTGTTTTAATCTCAGAATCCTTGGTTTGTCTTAAAAGCCCTACAATGGGTAGAAATTGTGTATGTGTTTGTGTATGGGTTATATTGATAAAATCTGCATTTGGGAAGTCTGAGACATAAAAAGTGAAAGTTCTTTTTCCAATTCTTATCTGACAGCAAAAGTCTGATACCTCCTTGCACACACTTCACCCTCCTACATGATACTTGTCAGATAGTACTCATAAGCATCGTTAAGAACCGTAACTCTGTTGATTATAGACTGCCTGGGCTCCTGCTTTCATCCTGCCACGATTCTCTGGCTCTTTCCTGTTCTTTGACTGTTGCATTCATTGTTGTCAGCCTTCTTAGTACTTGGTTCACCCTGATCTCTGTTTAGCAGTGAGGGGGATAAGACAGTACCCAATCCAAGAAACAAATGGAATCAAAGCAGATAAGTTTACAGAACAGATTCCAAATGCTGGGATCATTGGGTCCGGCCACAAGAAATCACAGATAATTTTGCTAACAAGGTATATGAATTCCTATTGAAGTTAATATGCCTAAAACTCACTCACTAACTAGTTTTCTATTTTACTTTTGGTAACCTCCTGGTATCCCTCAATACTGACTGTCTCTGTCACTAGGATAGAAAATTCACAGTCTTTTCTAAAGGACTCAAGCCAAAGAAAGCACTCTTCAAATTTCACAAAGAGAAATAGCAGCAAATAATCCAGTAAGAGAATGATAAACATTATGCCTTGAAGTAAAATCCTCTTTGAGGTTGGAAGAACATATTCTCCTTGGGTGGGGTCAAGGAATATTTACCTCTAATCTTTTATGAAGATAAAGAATCCTGAAGTCAGTCCCTGTCCAATTGTACAGAAATGGCTGGGCTTTTCTAAGACTTCCATGTGGTCAGCTGAACAGAGCCCTCTGTATGGCTGTCCCTTCTAAACTCTGAGGGAAGGAAAGCCTTAATTAAACTGTGCTTATTGAGGCTAAATATTGTGAAAGAGCTCTAGAGTCAGATTCCTTGGTTCTCAGTCCTGGCTTCACATACTAACTTTTAAATTCTGATCAAACTATCTTGCTCCCCTTTATCTGTACACTTTCATTATCTGCAAACTTAGAATAACAATATTAGTTATATTTAAGTGCTTTTAAAAGGATGATATGAGTTAATGAATATAAACATTCAGCATAATATAGCATGAAGTTTGTTCAGTTAAATGTCAGCAATGATTGATGATGGTTTGAAAACTTCATTGGGACAGGTGAAGAGCATATCTAGAATGCATACTTTCTGTGGTAATATATTCTGTCTTACATTTTAAGGACTGAATTTTCAATGTGATCAGAAAACATTACATGATATCATACAGCAACTACTCCATTCCCCCAGTCTCCAAATTCCTCCTCATCTGCTTCCCTAACTACCAGAGCTGGCAGCACTGGCTCTCTCTGCCCCTCAGTCTCCTCTTCGTCCTGGCCATGGGGGCCAACGCCACCCTCCTGATCACCATCCGGCTGGAGGCCTGTCTGCGTGAGCCCATGTACTACCTACTCAGCCTCCTCTCCTTGCTGGACATTGTACTCTGTCTCACCGTCATCCCCAAGGTCTTG
Organism: Bos mutus; assembly: GCF_027580195.1. NCBI lineage: Eukaryota > Metazoa > Chordata > Mammalia > Artiodactyla > Bovidae > Bos > Bos mutus. The sequence goes on along the minus strand of NC_091631.1, from coordinate 33,014,262 downwards.
GCCATCTTCTGGTTTGACCTCAGGTCCATCAGCTTCTCAGCCTGCTTCCTCCAAATGTTCATCATGAATTGCTTCCTTGCCATGGAGTCCTGCACATTCATGGTCATGGCTTATGACCGCTATGTGGCCATCTGTCACCCACTACGATACCCCTCCATCATCACTGACCAATTTGTAGTTAGGGCTGCCATCTTTGTGGTGGCCCGGAATGGCCTCTTTTTTCTCCCTGTTCCAATCCTTTCTGCCAGACTGAGATACTGTGCAGAGAACATCATCAAGAACTGCATCTGCACTAACCTGTCTGTGTCCAAACTCTCCTGTGATGACATCACCTTCAATCGGCTCTACCAGTTTGTGGCAGGCTGGACCCTACTGGGCTCTGACCTCATCCTTATCATTCTCTCCTACTCTTTTATCCTGAAAGCTGTGCTAAGGATTAAAGCTGAGGGAGCTGCTGCCAAGGCCCTGAGCACCTGTGGTTCCCACTTCATCCTCATCCTCTTCTTCAGCACAGTCCTGCTGGTCCTAGTCATCACTAACCTGGCCAGGAAGAGGATTCCCCCAGATGTCCCCATCCTGCTCAACATCCTGCACCACCTCATCCCCCCAGCTCTGAACCCCATTGTTTATGGTGTGAGAACCAAGGAGATCAAGCAGGGAATCCAGAAACTGCTCAGGAGGTTATAAGGGGTAAAAAGAATCAGATCCAACTCCTGGAATTGTTAAAGAAAGTCAGGAATTATTTGTATACTGGAAAGGGAATTTCACTTTTTAATTCTGAAATGAATTCCGATTTTTCTTTGCCTTAATATCTTAGATAAGAATGAAAACATTCCTCCATTAATCTTTGTTTCCTGTTGCTTCAAAAAAATTCTTTCTTTGTTACATATTTTGGGGAATTTTTCTTGGCAGAATCCTTAAATGAGAGGCATGGCAAGCCTTAGTCAATGGCGTAGGATTAGATTAGGAGTGTTTGACCACTAAAGACACAGAATATATATGATAACCTTAAAAAGATCTGCCTGCCCCCTGATTTACAAAGGATGTGGAAGCCTTCCCTGTCTCCAGTTTCAACCTGATAGAGCCCTACATGACTTCTGCATTGTGAAGGGTTGATTGGGCTAGACTATAGACATTACTCTGACTCTCAGTGTCAAGCGCTTTGCCCTGAGCATCCCTGACATTCTTCTCTGGCACTTGTGGCAGAGGTGACATCTTCCGGCTCCTCAGGTCATTTCGGACCTGATAAAATTTTCCATCTGTGCAATGTCTACATATTTTTTTTAATCACCATTTTTCAGAATGAGTAAGTATGAATATTTTGTTTAGTACTCTGCATGTTATTGTTGTTGTTTAGTCACTAAGTCAAATCTGACTCTTTGCAACCCTATGAACTGTAACCCGCCAGACTCCTCTGTCCATGGGATTTCCCAGACAAGAATACTGGAGTGGGTTGCCATTTCCTTCTCCAGGAGATCTTCCCAACCCAAGGATAGAACCTTGTCTCCTGCACTGCAGGTGATTCTTTACCACTGAGCCATCAGAGAGGCCCACTTGGCATGTACATACATTAAATTGTATAGACATTAAATGAGTGGTTAATTATTACCATTTTCCTAAGCACACTGTTTCCTGCTGCACTCTGAATAGGAGGAAAATCATTATCATACATCCCATTTACCTTGGGGTGGAAGATATCCATGCCATTTTAGTGCTCCTCTGTCCCTACAGTCATTTCTACCACTAGTTTATTCTCTTGAGAAAATTTTACTTACATGAAGGTTCAAACCACTGGATCCCAAAACATTGAATGCCACTTAAAACTATAAATTGAGCATACTATATTCATATCTATTTCAGTCTGAATACACCATGAGGCTTCCTACAAGCATATCTTCTTGAATTCCAAGAGATAGTCTCTGGTTATAAGTGGCTATGGTACCACTCTAGTACTCATACATTTTGAAGCTCTCTGGCTTCTAGTGTTACTTGGTGCCCCCAGTTCTCTCCACTTTCCCATCTGGTATAGTCAAGGGATCAAAACAGGCTCTGAGGCACCAATCATGAAACAGCAATCTGCTTTCACCAGACCTAGGCAGCTATCTTAGTAAATTATCTTACTGACTTATGGCTACACAGTGTATAGATACTTGACAGCTTTGCAACCCCTGCCTAGAGCAGTACAAAAGAGTATAACTATCAGTTTATCTATAAAATAACCAAAGAGATAAATAGAGCTCATAATGCTATATATCATGTTTTCTTCAGATCCCATGGACTCCTTAATTTACTCTAATTTTCCTTCTTAGGGAAGAATAGCTCCTGCAACTTCTCTCGGAACCATCTATGACTTGGTGCTTCCTCTGAGAAAAGCTGTTAAGATGTTATTCTTTGCTTCTGAAATATTCTCAGTAGAAAAGAGTGATGGTATCATTCACTGTTGTTATCACCTTTGTCTGCCTCCATCCTATCTGTCATGATTTCTCCTTTCTTTGATTGATTATCTTTCCTAGTTTAGACTCTTCCTGAGTGAGGATTTTTGATTCTGGCATGCTGACAATACATTAACCAGGTAGTAGCAGATGCCCCTGGGATCCCAGTTTCTGTTCAGAAAGAGGTGGCAGAGTTGGAAGAATGAAGTATAGCAGCGTTATCTCTACCCCTAAGCTTTACTTATGGTCAGTACTAGCATTGTCAGATGGGATGAAGCTGATATCCAACCCAAGGTTCCCTTCAGAAGACGTAGAGTTAGGTTTACAGTGTCCAGCTATACTCCGTCACCTAAAATACACAGTTGCAAACATAGTCCTGGAATTCAGGTAAGGTGGGAAAGACAGACTGTATCTCAGCATCATCTCCAGCTCCCTCACTCCTCTTGCTGGTACCCAGAAGCTTTCTAAGGCATTTCCCTTTTGTTTCTGCATGTATTCAGATGAAGCTTATAGTCACCCAGTGAGTGCTGCTGCTGCTGCTAAGTTGCTTCAGTCGTGTCCGACTCTTTGCAGCCCCACAGACAGCAGCCCACCAGGCTTCCCCGTCCCTGGGATTCTTCAGGCAAGAACACTGGACTGAGATGCCATTTCCTTCCCCAATGCATGAAAGTGAAAAGTGAAAGTGAAGTTGCTCAGTCGTGTCCGACTCTTAGCGGCCCCATGGACTACAGTCCACCAGGCTCCTCCCTCCATGGGATTTTCCAGGCAAGAGTACTGGAGTGGGTTGCCATTGCCTTCTCCAACCCAGTGAGTGAGTCAGATTTTAATGCCCTTATTGTCCTATCATTAATACTAAATACTTCATTTGTCCTTTCCTACTTCCATTCAGAAAACGAAGATCATAGCATCCAGTCCCATCACTTCATGGGAAATAGATGGGGAAACAGTGGAAACAGTGTCAGACTTTATTTTTTTGGGCTCCAAAATCACTGCAGATGGTGACTGCAGCCATGAAATTAAAGACGCTTACTCCTTGGAAGGAAAGTTATGACCAACCTAGATAGCATATTGAAAAGCAGAGACATTACTTTGCCAACAAAGGTCCGTCTAGTCAAGGCTATGGTTTTTTCTGTGGTCAGGTATGGATGTGAGAGTTGGACTCTGAAGAAAGCAGAGCGCCGAAGAATTGATGCTTTTGAACTGTGGTGTTGGAGAAGACTCTTGAGAGTCCCTTGGACTGCAAGGAGATCCAACCAGTCCATTCTGAAGGAGATCAGCCCTGGGATTTCTTTGGAGGAAATGATGCTAAAGCTGAAACTCCAGTACTTTGGCCACCTCATGCGAAGAGTTAACTCATTGGAAAAGACTCTGATGCTGGGAGGGATTGGGGGCAGGAGGAGAAGGGGACAACAGAGTATGATATGGCTGGATGGCATCACTGACTCAATGGATGTGAGTCTGAGTGAACTCCGGGAGTTGGTGATGGACAGGGAGGCCTGGCGTGCTACGATTCATGGGGTCACAAAGAGTCAGACACGACTGAGTGACTGAACTGAACTGAACTTCCATTTAAGCCACTGTACAGTAGGTAATAGGGGGAAGTAATACATCTGAAGCACATTACACTTTATGCCCATTTGCATGCATTCACCATAATCAGAGTGCATAAGAAGAAATGACCCTCTTTAACGGATAATATTCCGACTCAATGGACATGAGTTTGAGCAAACTCTGGGAGATAGTGAAAGATAGGGAAGCTTGGTGTGCTGCAGTCCATAGGGACACAAAGAGTTGGACATGACTTAGTGACTGAACAATGACAACAAAGTTAAATTCTCATCTAAATGTAACTTTTCTAAGAGTACACTTAATGTCTGAAATACATTTCTCTCTGTCCTCAGTCTTGAATGTTTATTTTTCAAACATTTATACTCCTTATGTAGACTGCCCCAGTTTCCCCACAAGTCTTCCTGGTTCAACTCTCTACCTATTTGTCACAACTCCCACATTGAGTGTTTTTATGTGTGTGTTTTCTCCAGTCCATGTTCTCCCCCTCCTTTTATCCCATTCCTCCTTCACCATTTTTTTTTTTCTCCTCCTCTCCTTCCCTTCACAAGAAATGTGCCTATGCTCTAGGTTCAGATGTCTAAAATGGTCTTAGCCCCACTGTGGGCTGTGGGAAAAAAGGGACAGAGTAGAGTTCATGGAGGTAAAAATAGCCTCCGGATCCTCCAGAGGGCTGGACCAGAAGGTGCAGCAAGCAGTCATAAATAACAGCAGCTCACAGTTCAGTCTCCTCAAGCTGGTAGGTCTGGTTTGTGTCTGGGAAGATCATTAAGATGGGAATGGTGAGGCATGTAGAACTTCAGGTATTCAATATAAACAGAGAGAAGAAATTCTTCTAGTAGAACTAAAGCGGGTCTGGTTCTGCATAATCAGTCTACCACTTTCCAAAAATGTGGTGCATCACAGCTTTCAAATGGGAGCAAAGTGTTTCTAGTGTAAGCTGTGTATTATCCACTGAGATGTCTGAGTAAGTGTTCTTGAACTAAATTTATACATTCATTATTTCCTGTGGCAACTAGAGAGCAAGAGTTTATATTTTCAACTGTAATTCAGCCCCTGCTCTTGAAGATTGCTCTAGAAGCACCAGAAGAGAAAGTACCAGTAATCTCAGCTGCCTTGATTACTCCTGCCTTGCCTTCCTATTTCATTCTGCTGTGTTCCCCAGTGCTTTTTCCTACTTCTCTAGCTAAGACAGAAGAGCTTTTCTATTGCTCGAGCCTTCATGCTCTCCAGAGGACTTGACACTGTGTGCAGAGTCAATATTTTCAGTTCACTGATCCAGGGAAAAGAACACAACAACCAACTGGAAACAAAGCAGATGAGTTTATAGAAATATATTTATTTCCTTACGGTAATTGGAATCTGGTAAGTTCGTATAGTTTGATGAACACAATAAAGAGTTTCTATCTTGATTTATATCTGAAGTTATAGCTGTTTTAAGTCCAATTCTGCCTTTTGAACCTTAGCTCTTTTGCCATGTTTTGTTAACAAAACCTAGTTCCAGCTTCCAAATATATCTTATATGAAAGAATGGTGTTCCTAGGACCAGATTTAGAGATATCTGGACATTTTGGCATTCTTTACTGAATAGTGACACTGATTCTAAAAAAATGAAATAACATCACTGGTTTAGGGAGGATGGGAGGAAGTTGATATCTAGTCTGAATCAGGGAGATTAGGGTTGCTGGGAAGCCCTAGTCTCTGGTATGTCTGTTTTATCTAAGGTGAGAGCTCTGGAGGTGTGGATTATCTCTGTCCTAAAGGAGGTGTTCCCATCATGAAGCTGAAGGATCACTTTTCTAGGAAATCTCTAAAGGAAACTTGATGGGGTGTACTGAAAAAGAAAATAAAAGCTATAATTTTGAGCTGACCCAGAAATAGAACCAAATGAAAGAAGTTCCCATATATAATCCAGGAACCATAAATGCCATATGACCAACACCAAGAGCAAACCATAGTTCAAGCAAAAAAAAAAAAAAAAAAAAGAGAGAGAGAGAGAAACATACAGTTTTCCCTAAACTCTAGACATTGATGTCCAATCCAGTAGCCAGTGCCCAGTCAGAATTGAGATATGCTGTGAGTGTAAAATGCACACTTAATTTTAAACATTTCATACAAAAAACAAATAATGTAAAACAGCTCTTTAACAGTTTCTTATATTGATTACTGGAGAAGGCAATGGCACCCCACTCCAGTACTCTTGCCTGGAAAATCCCATGGACGGGGGAGCCTGGTAGGTTGCAGTCCATGGGGTCATGAAGAGTCGGACACGACTGAGCGACTTCACTTTCTCTTTTCACTTTCATGCATTGGAGAAGGAAATGGCAACCCATTCCAGTGTTCTTGCCTGGAGAATCCCAGGGACGGGGGAGCCTGGTGGGCTGCCATCTATGGGGTTGCACAGAGTCGGACACGACTGAAGTGACTTAGCAGCAGCAGCAGTAGCAGCAGCATATTGATTAAATGTTAAAGTAATAATATTTTGGATATTTTGAGTAAAATAACATATTATTAAAATTAACTTCACATGTTTCCTTTAAATTTTTCAAGCTGGCTACTAGAAATTTAAAATTGTGCATGTGGCCCACATTGTATTTCTATAAGTGCTGCTATAGGTTGTCTGGAAAGTGATAACATATGAGGCAAAACAGAAGAGCAAATTTGTTTCTTTCAGCTTTGAAATTTGCCATTAGATATTCACATTTACTTCTTAGTTTGAAAGAACAAGCTTCTGCTTTCTCATAAAGGAGAGGGAAGCTGAGGAGGGTCCAAAACTCATTAGGAACACTGCCATTGTTGATAAAAATTGGCTGAGTTTGGGATTCCTCAGAGTATTAAAAACAGGGACTTCCCTGACCATTCAATGGTTAAGGCTCTGTGCTTACTGTAGGGGATGCAGCTTTCATCCCTGGACAGGGAATTACATAAATACATTCCTGGACACCTGCATGCTGTGTGGTACAGCCCAAGAAACAAACTAAAAAACAACAAAATGTCCTGGGGCCCATCAACCAATGTTCTAAGTTTTAGTATGACAACCATTTATAAGGTGATCTCATAATTATCTTAGATTTATTCATAAGTGGTTATAGTGTACCAGGCCAGGAACACATGGAAATCTGTTTATCTGTGTTTGTGAATGATGGGGAATCCATGTGTGGTCAGATAAATACAGCATGTGCTGCTATCACTTACTCCTATAATAGTACCTTTAAACCCAAACTGTTGACTCTAAGGGGCTTCCCTGGTGGCTCAGCAGTGAAGAATCCACCTGCAATGCAGAAGTCCTGGGTTCCATCTTTGGGTTGGGAAAATCCCCTGGAGGTGGGCATGGCGACCCACTCCAGTATTCTTGCCTGGAGAATCCCTTGGACAGAGGAGACTGGAGAACTAAGAGTCAGATACGACTGAAAGTACTTAGCATGCACAAACATTGACGCCTACAATTTCTTTTTCTTCTCTCAACTGCTTGCATCAGGAGACTTTTCCATACATTCTTATTGCAAAATTTTTCTTTTTAGAACTCTTTAAGGTGCTATTTTCTGTAAAATGATAGTCATAATTCTAAAGGCTAGTATTTTCTGGTGAGGCACATAGGCCTGATTTCTGCTTTGCCTGTATTGTCCTCTCTTGCTGGAAGGACAAGAATAGGATTCATGGGGCCTATGCTGATCCAGCATCAAGGCCTATGTAAGTGTTTTTGTAAATAGAGGCAGAAATTTTAGTGGCTAAGAGCTTCAGCTGTAAATTCAGATTTAAGATTCAGAAGTTGGGAAAATGTGAACAGTGAGAAGGGGTATAAATGGGAATTATTCAAGCTAAAGTGGAAATATGGTCATTTTACTATCATTTTATTTGTAGAATTTTAATAGAATAAATGGGTTTATATTTAAAAAGTGATGTGCTAAAAAATGTGATGTGCTTATACTTATAAAATACTCACTCCATTATTATAATTTTTCAGTGGTTCTTTGGAAAATAAATTACTTTCCCATAGGTAGTCATGTTGTTGGAATGGGTTTACTCTTGTCTTTCAGGTTTTCCAAAGGCTCAGCTGTGATCAGGATTACATGGGATTACCCAGCAACTACACCACTGCTCCAGTCTCAGAATTTCTCCTCATCTGCTTCCCTAACTACCAGAGCTGGCAGCACTGGCTGTCCCTGCCCCTCACTCTCCTCTTCCTCCTGGCCATGGGGGCCAACGCCACCCTCCTGGTCACCATCCGGCTGGAGGCCTCTCTGCATGAGCCCATGTACTACCTGCTCAGCCTCCTCTCCCTGCTGGACATGGTGCTCTGCCTCACTGTCATCCCCAAGGTCCTGGCCATCTTCTGGTTTGACAATAAAGCCATCAGTTTCTCAGGCTGCTTCTTCCAGATGTTTATCATGAATAGCTTCCTGACCATGGAGTCCTGTACATTCATGGTCATGGCCTATGACCGCTATGTGGCCATCTGCCACCCATTAAGGTACCCGTCCATTATCACTGACCAATTTGTAGCTAGGGCTGCCATTTTTGTTGTGGCCCGGAATGGCCTTCTTACTATGCCTATCCCCATACTTTCTTCCCGACTGAGATACTGTGCGGAGAACATCATCAAGAACTGCATCTGCACTAACCTGTCTGTGTCCAAACTCTCCTGTGATGACATCACCTTCAATCGGCTCTACCAGTTTGTGGCAGGCTGGACCCTACTGGGCTCTGACCTCATCCTTATCATTCTCTCCTACTCTTTTATCCTGAAAGCTGTGCTAAGGATTAAAGCTGAGGGAGCTGCTGCCAAGGCCCTGAGCACCTGTGGTTCCCACTTCATCCTCATCCTCTTCTTCAGCACAGTCCTGCTGGTCCTAGTCATCACTAACCTGGCCAGGAAGAGGATTCCCCCAGATGTCCCCATCCTGCTCAACATCCTGCACCACCTCATCCCCCCAGCTCTGAACCCCATTGTTTATGGTGTGAGAACCAAGGAGATCAAGCAGGGAATCCAGAAACTGCTCAGGAGGTTATAAGAGGTAAAATGCGAGAGGGACTTGTCAAGCCATAGTTAACAAGAGCTTAACTAGAGTGATATTATTTTTCAAATAAAGAAAACCTGTTTCTATGAGTTTGCTTCTGTTATGTTTTGTTTGTTGGTCTTGCTTTTTAGATTTCACATATAAGTGAAATCATGTAGTATTTGTCTCTTCTCTGTCTGACTTCTTTGACTTAGCATGTCCTCTAGGTCTAACTTGTTGCAAATGGCAAAATTTTGTTCTTTTAAAAAATGCCTGCATAATAGTTTTTTATACATAACCACATTTTCTTTATCCATTTATGTATAGATGGACACTCAGGCTGCTTCCATATCTGGGCTATTGTAAATAATGCTGCAATGTACATAAGTGTGCATCTATCTTTTTGAATTAGTGTCTTCCTTTTCTTTGGATAAATACCCAGAAGTGGAATTTCTGGATCGTATGGTAGTTCTATTCTTAGTTTTTTTGAGAGGGACTTGTCAACTTTTGTACATTGTAGCTGCAGCAATTTACATTCCCACCAATAGTGCGCAAGGGTCCCCTTTTCTCCACATCCTTGCCAACACCTGATTTTTGGTTACTGTCAGAAGGGATGAGCATTGTGTGTTGTGTGTGTGTGTGTGTGTGTGTGTGTGTGTGTGTGAGGGTAGGAACAGGTGAGGTAGATAAAGGGCATTAAGAAATAAAAAATTTCATCTATAAAATAAATGTAATGCACAGTGTAGGAAATATAGCCAATAATATTGTAATAACTCTGCATGGTGACAGATGATACCTAGACTTACCATGGTGATTATTTTGTAATGTGTAAAAATAACAAATCACTATGTTGTATACCTAAAACTAATATAATATTGTATGTTAGTTATAAGAAAAAAGAGAAATAAATTTTACTGTAATCATTTTCAGTGGCTCTCAGTTTAATTGCTTAATAATTTGCTATATGTTAGATCACTTAGTTCCACCTGACACAGTTCAAACTGGTTTTGTGCCATGGATATATCTCTCATGGTGATGTAGAAGTTGGCTTCAAAACTTCGATTCTTATAGTTGAGTGAATAGGGCTATCTCCCTTAGCTCTGCCAGATCTCGTTACTTATCTAATGTCAGTTCTCTGGAGCATGAATGTCTCATAGTTCTTTCCTTCTTTTTAATGAATCAAAAAAGTTAACAATGACTTGTGTGTGTGTGTTAGTGTGTGTATGGGCACATTTTAAGTGAAAATGTGTATTCTTTTTTCATATGTACTTTGTCAACTTCTGACTTCATCTTGTCCTACCTGACTTTTTTATCATATTTCAGGTACCATGTGCATTCCCATTCTCTCCTGCTTACCTTCAGTCAGTCAGTACAGTCACTCAGTCATGTCCGACTCTGCGACCCCATGAATCGCAGCACTCCAGGCCTCCCTGTCCATCACCAACTCCCGGAGTTCACTCAAACTCATGTCCATCGAGTCGGTGATGCCATCCAGCCATCTCATCTTCTGTCGTCCCCTTTTCCTCCTGCCCCAAATCCCTCCTAGCATCAGAGTCTTTTCCAGTGAGTCAACTCTTCACATAAGGTGGCCAAAGTACTGGAGTTTCAGCTTTAGCATCATTCCTTCCAAAGAAATCCCAGGGCTGATCTCCTTCAGAATGGACTGGTTGGATCTTCTTGCAGTCCAAGGGACTCTCAAGAGTCTTCTCTAACACCACAGTTCAAAAGCATCAATTCTTCAGTGCTCAGCTTTCTTCACAGTCCAACTCTCACATCCATACCTGACCACTGGAAAAACCATAGCCTTGACTGGACAGACCTTTGTTGGCAAAGTAATGTCTCTGCTTTTCAATATGCTATCTAGGTTGGTCATAACTTTCCTTCCAAGGAGTAAGCGTCTTTTAATTTCATGGCTGCATCACCATCTGCAGTGATTTTGGAGCCCCCCAAAATAAAGTCTGACACTGTTTCCACTGTTTCCCCATCTATTTGCCATGAAGTGATGGGACCAGATGCCATGATCTTCGTTTTCTGAATGTTGAGCTTTAAGCCAACTTTTTCACTCTCCTCTTTCACCTTCATCAAGAAGCTTTTGAGTTCCTCTTCACTTTCTGCCATAAGGGTGGTGTCATCTGCATATCTGAGGTGATTGATATTTCTCCCGGCAATCTTGATTCCAGCTTGTGCTTCTTCCTGTCCAGCGTTTCTCATGATGCACTCTGCATAGAAGTTAAATAAGCGGGGTGACAAATTATAGCCTTGATGTACTCCTTTTCCTATTTGGAACCAGTCTGTTGTTCCATGTCTAGTTCTAACTGTTGCTTCCTGACCTGCATACAAATTTCTCAAGAGGCAGGTCAGGTGGTCTGGTATGCCCATCTCTTTCAGAATTTTCCACAGTTTATTGTGATCCACACAGTCAAAGGCTTTGGCATAGTCAATAAAGCAGAAATAGATGTTTTTCTGGAACTCTCTTGCTTTTTCCATGATCCAGCAGATGTTGACAATTTGATCTCTGGGTCTTCTGCCTTTTCTAAAACCAGCTTGACATCTGGAAGTTCATGGTTCACATATTGCTGAAGCCTGGCTTGGAGAATTTTGAGCATTACTTGACTAGGGTGTGAGATGAGTGCAATTGGGCAGTAGTTTGAACATTCTTTGGCATCGCCTTTCTTTGGGATTGGAATGAAAACTGACCTTTTCCAGTCCTGTGGCCACTGCTGACTTTTCCAAATTTGCTGGCATATTGAGTGCAGCACTTTCACAGCATCATCTTTCAGGATTTGAAATAGCTCCACTGGAATTCCATCACCTCCACTAGCTTTGTTTGTAGTGATGCTTTCTAAGGCCCCCTTGACTTCACATTCCAGGATGTCTGGCTCTAGGTCAGTGATCACACCATTGTGATTATCTTGGTTGTGAAGATCTTTTTTGTACAGTTCTTCTGTGTATTCTTGCCACCTCTTCTTAATATCTTCTGCTTCTGTTAGGTCCATACCATTTCTGTCCTTTATTGAGCCCATCTTTGCATGAAATGTTCCCTTGGTATCTCTGACTTCCTTGAAGAGATCCCTAGTCTTTCCCATTCTTTTGTTTTCCTCTATTTCTTTGCATTGATCACTGAGGAAGGCTTTCTTATCTCTTCTTGCTATTCTTTGGAACTCTGCATTCAGATGCTTATATCTTTCCTTTTGCTTTTCGCTTCTCTTATTTTCACAGCTATTTGTAAGCCCTCCCCAGACAGCCATTTTGCTTTTTTGCATGTCTTTTCCATGGGGATGGTCTTGATCCCTGTCTCCAGTACAATGTCATGAACCTCATTCCATAGTTCATCAGGCACTCTATCTATCAGATCTAGTCCCTTAAATCTATTTCTCACTTCCACTGTATAATCATAAGGGATTTGGTTTAGGTCATACGTGAATGGTCTAGTGGTTTTCCTTACTTTCTTCAATTTAAGTCTGAGTTTGGCAATAAGGAGTTCATGATCTGAGCCACAGTCAGCTCCTGGTCTTGTTTTTGCTGACTGTATACAGCTTCTCCATCTTTGGCTGCAAAGAATATAATCAATCTGATTTTGGTGTTGACCATCTGGTGATGTCCATGTGTAGAGTCTTCTCTTGTGCTGTTGGAAGAGGGTGTTTGCTATGACCAGTGTGTTCTCTTGGCAAAACTCTATTTGCCTTTGCCCTGCTTCATTCCGTATTCCACGGCCAAATTTGCCTGTTACTCCAGGTGTTTCTTGACTTCCTACTTTTGCATTCCAGTCTGCTATAATGAAAAGGACATCTTTTTTGGGTGTTAGCTCTAAAAGGTCTTGTAAGTCTTCATAGAACTGTTCAACTTCAGCTTCTTCAGCGTTACTGGTTGGGGCATAGACTTGGATTACTGTGATATTGAATGGTTTGCCTGGAAACCAACAGAGATCATTCTGTCGTTTTTGAGATTGCATCCAAGTACTGCATTTCAACTCTTTTGTTGACCATGATGGCTACTCCATTTCTTCTGAGAGATTCCTGCCCGCAGTAGTAGATATAATGGTCAAATGAGTTAAATTCACCCATTCCAGTCCATTTTAGTTAGCTGATTCCTAGAATGTCAACATTCACTCTTGCCATCTCCTGTTTGACCACTTCCAATTTGCCTTGATTCATGGACCTAACATTCCAGGTTCCTATGCAACATTGCTCTTTACAGCATCAGACCTTGCTTCTATCACCAGTCAAACCCACAACTGGGTATTGTTTTTGTTTTGGCTCCATCCCTTCATTCTTTCTGGAGTTATTTCTCCACTGATCTACAGTAGCATCTTGGGCACCTACTGACCTGGGGAGTTCCTCTTTCAGTATTTTATCATTTTGCCTTTTCGTACTGTTCATGGGGTTCTCAAGGCAAGAATAATGAAGTGGTTTGCCATTCCCTTCTCCAGTGGACCACAGTCTGTCAGACCTCTTCACCATGACCCACCCATCTTGGGTGGCCCCACAGGGCATGGCTTAGTTTCATTGAATTAGACAAGGCTGTGGTCCTAGTGTGATTAGACCTGCTTATCTTAAATATACAGTTAAATTGACTTTCTCATTCTACTTTCAGCCTTGTTGTGTCAATTCTTATATCCTGTCCTGGTGCTACCTTGTCTTCCCATAGAATTCAGACTTCCAAATTAATGGATTAATTGAACAAAGATAAGTGGATTTTACTCTTTGCAATTCCTTCCATGATCACCCTAAAAATAGTGGAGACTCAGATTTTTGTCAGTATTCCTAGGATTAATTTGCTCCTTTTTGTGACCATACCCCTTTTGGGGCACTCCAGTATTCTTGCCTGGTGGGCTGCTGTCCATAGGGTTGCACAGAGTTGGACACGACTGAAGTGACTTAGCATGCATGAATGCATTGGAGAAGGAAATGGCAACCCACTCCAGTATTCTTGCCTGGAGAATCCCAGGGACAGGGGAGCCTGGTCGGCTGCCATCTATGAGGTCGCACAGAGTCAGACATGACTGGTGACTTAGCAGCAGCAGCAGTATATGTTATTTTATGAATCATTTGAGGGTATCCTCTAGTATAGCTGGTCTATGATGAAGTTGTGTGCTCAGTGATGTCCAACTCATTGCAACTCTGTGGACTATAGCCTGCAAGGCTTCTCTGTCCATGAACTTTTATAGGCAAGAATACTGGAGTGGGTTGCCATTTCCTACTCCCGGGGATACTTCCCACCCAGGGATCAAACCCACATTTGCTGTGTCTCCTGCATTGGCAGGGGTGTTCTTTTACCACTGAGCCTCCTGGGAAGCCCATGATGAAATTAGTCATTCTTTAAGCAATTATTAAATAATTTACTTCCATGGTATTGTCTTTCATCAAAACAATAGCTTTCAACTGCTCTCTCTTCTCTGTTTCACAATTCCCAAAACTAATTCTAACCCAAGTACAAAGCTTCTCAAGTGCTCTCCTATATGACCACTATTCCAGTAGCTCCTAGCTCATTATTTTCAGAATATGTCCTTCTATGTGTGCTTACAGATTTACTACACATCCCTACAATTATTCACCTTACTATTGCTGTTTCATTTTTGGGGTGAAATTTTGTGAAACTAGAGGATAGAAAGTTTCTATTTATCCATATATTTGTTTTCACTTAAGTGACATATTTTTTCCTGTGTAAAGATATTTCTAGTTTCAAGAGGGAGGGGATATATGTATACCTATGGCTGATTCATGTTGAGGTTTGACAGAAAACAACAAAATTCTGTAAAGAAATTATCCTTAAATTAAAACATAAATAAATTAAAAAGATATTTATAAAATTTAATAACTAAAAATTAATGGTTTCCCTCATGGCTCAGATGGTAAACAATCTGCTTTCAATGCAGAAGACCTGGGTTAGGTCTCTAGGGTGGGAAGATTCCCTGGAAGAGGGCATGGCTACCCACTCCAGTATTCTTGCCTGGAGAACTACATGGACAGAGGAGCCTGGCAGTCCATGGGGTTGCCAAGAGTTGGACATGACTGAGCCACTAATACTTTCACTCAATAGTAAAATAAATCATCATAAAGTACTCATTAAAAAATAGTTTTTATAGAATGCAGCTAATGTGTAAGAGGAAGTCATTTCTTATCTAATGACATTTGTTTTTTTTAAAGGATCTCTTAAATACATCTTCCAAGTCTCTGAGTGATACTTCTTTCCATCACCAATAATATCTCAGTTTATATAACTCTCAGACATCTCAAGAGAAAATGTACGCTGGTCACTGATTTCTCATTTCATCTGAGTTTAAATGCAAAATTCTCTCTTTTTATACTGAAAGTGTATGTGTATTTGCAGGGAGGCAGGAACCCAAGGGAGCAGTATTCTTAACCAACTCTTCATGTCTCCAGCTGCACAACAGTGACTGTTATAGACACAGCATCTTCATCTGGGCAAAGCCAGAGTAGGAGGCCAAGTGGAGGAGTCACACATTGTCTGAAAGCAGCTGGGTTGTTAAACTGTTACTATTATTTGGCACAGACTTTCTCTGTAAGAATTTTTGGAAACAGTACATTGGAAAGCCAAGCATAAGTGATACTTGCAGTTTGGTCCTCAACTTTACTTACTGTTTACTTTAGAGAATGTTATTATAGCTGCAGCTGTTAGTATGTGAAGACCCTGAAGATCACTGATATCAGAAGAGCAT
Source organism: Bos mutus (assembly GCF_027580195.1). Classification (NCBI taxonomy): domain Eukaryota; kingdom Metazoa; phylum Chordata; class Mammalia; order Artiodactyla; family Bovidae; genus Bos; species Bos mutus. The sequence continues at coordinate 32,998,588 of NC_091631.1, read as the reverse complement.
GAGCATATTAAAGTGTGGGTCAACTGAGCTCATGGAAGTTTGGACTGGGAGTCTGACTAGAGAGTAGTCCCTGACTTACTACAGGCATATTGTAAGTGTCTGAATTTGTGCCAACTGCCATGAAGAAAAAAGATAGATATCAATTACGTCTAACTGGTCCATTGTATCATTCAAAGTTTGTGTTTCCTTGCTAATTTTCTGTCCTTAGGGATAAATCTATCTAAAGAAACAAAATGCCTATATATAAAAAACTATAAAACACTATGAAAGAAATCAAAGATGGAGAAATATACCATGTTAATGGATGGGAAGAATCAATATAGTGAAAATGAGTATACTACCCAAAGCAATGCATAGATTCAATGCAATCCCTATCAAGCTACCAACAGTATTTTTCACAGAACTAGAAAAAATAATTTCACAATTTGTGTGGAAACACAAAAAACCTTGAATAGCCAAAGCAATCTTGAGAAAGAAGAATGGAACTGGAGGAATCAACCTACCTGACTTCAGGCTATACTACAAAGCTACAGTCATCAAGACCATATGGTACTGGCACAAAGACAGAAGTATAGATCAATGGAACAAAATAGAAATCTCAGAGATAAATATGTGCACCTATGGACACCTTATCTTTGATAAAGGAGGCAAGAATATACAATGGAGAAAAGACAATCTCATTAACAAGTGGTGCTGGGAAAACTGGTCAACCACCTGTAAAAGAATGAAACTAAAACACTTTCTAGCAACAAATACAAAAATAAACTCAAAATGAATTAAAGATCTACGTGTAAGACCAGAAACTATAAAACTCCTAGAGGAAAACATAGGCAAAACACTCTCTGACTTAAATCATAGCAGGATTTTCTATGACCCACCTCCCAGAGTAGTGGAAATAAAAGCAAAAATAAACAAATGGGACCTAATTAAACTTAAAAACTTTTGCACAATGAAGGAAACTATAAGAAAGGTGAAAAGACAGCCTTCAGAATGGGAGAAAATAATAGCAAATGAAGCAACTGACAAAGAATTAATCTCAAAAATATACAAGCAGCTCAATACCAGAAAAATAAACGACCCAATTAAAAAATGGACCAAATAACTAAACAGACATTTCTCCAAAGAAGACATATGAATGACTAACAAACACATGAAAAGTTGCTCAACATTACTCATTATCAGAGAAATGAAAATCAAAACCACAATGAGGTAACATCTCAAGCCAGTCAGAATGATGCTATCAAAATTCTACAAACAATAAATGCTGGGGAGAGTGTGGAGAAAAGGAAACCCTCTTACACTGTTGGTGGGAATGAAAACTAGTACAGCCACTATGGAGAACAGTGTGGAGATTCCTAAAAAGACTGGAAATAGAACTGCCATATGACCCAGCAATTCCACTGCTGAGCATACACATCGAGGAAACCAGAATTGAAAGAGACACATGTATGCCAATGTTCATTGCAGAACTGTTTACAAAAGCTAAGACATGGAAGCAACCTAGATGTCCATTGGCAGAAGAATGGATAAGCAAGTGTGGTACATATACACAATGGAATATTACTCAGCTATTAAAAAGAACTCGTTTGAATCAGTTCTAACAAGGTGGATGAAACTGGAGCCGATTATACAGAGTGAAGTAAGTCAGAAAGAAAAACACCAGTTCAGTATATTAATGCACATATATGGAATTTTGAAAGATGGTAATGATGATCCTATATGCAAGACAGCAAAAGGGACACAGATATAAAGAACAGACTTTTGGACTCTGTGGGAGAAGGCAAGGGTGGGATGATTTGAGAGAATAGAATTGAAACATGTATATTGCCATATGTGAAATATATCACCAGTCCAAGTTTGATGCATGAAACAGGGCACTCAAATCTGGTGCACTGGCACAACCCTGAGGGATGGGATGGGGAGGCAGGTAGGAGGGGGGTTCAGGATGGGGGACACATGTACACCCATGGCTGATTCATCTCAGTATATGGCAAAATCCACCAAAATATTGTAAAGTAATTAGCCTCCAACTAAAATAAATTAATTAATTAAAAAATAAATTGTCCCTGATCCTAATGACCTTAATGAGTCACCAGGAGAGGTGGCTAAGAACTGTAGGTCTAGGAAGAGAGATAAAACCATGAAAAAAAACTAGAGAATTCCCAGAGAGTCCATGGGAGGAAGATAATTTTCAAATCGGGAGACTAGAGATTGGCCAGAATTGTACTTAAATGTCTAAAGATAATGGGAGAAACAGTTTGATGTCTAAAGCTGAGCAGAGCTTCCCTGCAGACAGACCTACAAAGTTGGCAACTCTGCAGACTATCCTCTGTGCGTCAGGCAACCTGTGCATCAACAAACTCTCCAGGTGATTCTGATGCACACTAGTATTGAGGAACCACTGGTCTAGATAAAAGTCCTGATGTGATGCCCATAGTACAGGGTCAAGAAAAAGAAACATCTCCAAACCTTGATAGGGAGATTTTTTGTGTGTGTGCTCCAAAATTCATCTATTGCTTCAGGAGAGAGCAAGCCCAACCTGGCAACTACTTTACCAGCAGGATCCTGGATGGTTAAGAGGATACTCAAAAGGAATTGACACTTCTGTCTGTGAGCTTTTATTCTGGGGCATGTTTAAGTATTCCTCAGTTCTTCCCTTGTCTTAGAACCTCATTTCTTTAATTTTTCTTCTTTTTTCAGGAAATGATAAACAATTTGTTTGTTTGTTTTAAGCAGTTACTTACCAAAGACTCATGCAAATAAGACACTGTACAGCTGTCTTTTGTATTTATTGTTCTCTTTTTCCTCTCAGCACTAAAATATTTACCCATTTTGTTTTGTTCAGATTTTTAATAAGTGTTAAGCAACAGTGCCAGTGGTTAATGTTAGAGCAAGATGTGGAGATAGTATTAATGAGTTAAATGAGTGCAAGGTGTTATGATGCTTTCAACAATCTATCAGTCTCCTATCTGAATAGTACTTATTGAGTGCTTATTGTGTTACCAGATATATTGTATTTTTCTTTGTGCTATAATAAAGAGATAAGATTCCACTGCTGGAAGATGGAACACAGAGTTTTTGGAAGACAAATAGGAAATGTGAAGGAATAAGAGAAAGTTTTATTAACAGTTCAATAGTAGCATGCTCAGGATGTTTAAGGGTCACAGAGAACAAGGAGATGTGGAAGAAGCATTTAATTTTATATGTATGTAAAAAGAGTAACAAGAAAAAACATATTTTTTCTTAAATTTCTAAGAGGTGTAACTCATGGCACAGATAGAATGGGGCAAACAGAAGCTATTTATTTAAGGGCAAGAGAGTTAATTCTAGGAGAAGGATATGATACATGCTAAAACACAGAGGTGAGACAAAACAAAGCATGCTCTATAAGGGGCTGTGTCTATGTGTGTGGAGTTGGAGCATACTCATGTGAAGGGAGTTATTCTTGCTTCATAAACTTATGAATGCTAAGGAAAATGTTTTAACAAGGAGTGATTTTATCTAATTTAAATTTTTGACAGATTTTATGTCAATAGAATTATGGAGAAACTTGATGGCCTAGAATGAAGGCAGATAAATCAGTCAGGGGATTACTAATGTAACAATCAAACTCTGAATTCATATCTCTTTTCTTTCAGTCAGTTTCAGGCTTACCTGCCAGCCATGGTGTCATCTCTCAACCACACAGGGACCCAGGTGACTGAATTCCTGATGATCTGCTTTCCAGGAATGCAGGATACCCAGCACTGGCTGTCTCTAGTCCTGGCTCCTCTCCTGGTTTTGGCCCTTGGGGCCAACTTTCTGTTATTACTTGCCATCTGGCAGGAGGCATCTCTGCACAAGCCCATGTACTACCTGCTTGCCATCCTTTCTGTGCTGGATGTCATCCTCTGCCTCACAGTCATCCCTAAGGTCAGACCCTCCCTGGATTTACTCCTGGGTATTCAATCATCTTTCTCTAACACTACCTTGCATTCCAGATGTAAATACTCCTGTAAAATTTTCAATCAGTTGCCAACAGTATCATACTAGGTCTATCACAGCTTCCAGATATGTCTTCTCTCATTCTCAATGCCTATGATTTTTAAGGTTTCACATTTTTTTTTCAAACTGAGAAGCCCTCTCTCAATGTCTGAGTCAGTGATATTCCAAGTTTTGACTTTATCTTTACTTCTAAGGAGATTCTCCTTGACTCTGAATCACCCCACCCTTATATTCAAGGGCTCAAGACTTTTCTTTCTAAAACATAACTAGGGACTTCCCTGGCAGTCCAGTGCTTAAGACTTCACCTCCCGGTGCAGGTGGTATGGGTTCGATACCTATTGGGGGAGCTAACATCCCACGTGCCTCAAGGCCAAGAAACCAAAACATAAAACAGAAGCAATATTGTAACAATACTTATTGTTCAATAAAGCTTTTAAAACTGATCAACAGTAAAAAAAAAACTTAAAAATGTAAATAGATGTATATTTATGTCATATACCTAGGTAGGAGGCATAACTGGAAGATGTTTCTTATCTATTAGGAGAGGTTGGAGGGTGTCCAAATATAAGTATTGGGCTTATTGGACTTGATGTCCTTGTGATACATTTAGATGAGCAGATGTGTTCATATGAAGTTTGGGTAAGAACTCTAGAGATCAAGAGAAGACGAACTAGAAATAAATTTTTTTAAACAAAAAGGTGTGATCTATAGTTGAAAAGTGTATAAATCGGGCTCTGGAAGTTGGAATGCACATAGAAGGTATTTGAAATTAGGACACTGTCCCTGTTAGGATTATGAGACTGTGGTTTGGGGATATGAGTGGTTGAAGCCATCAAAGGATTATCCAAGGGTTAGGTACCCTAGGGTGGGAGTGAATGCACTGCTTTTGAAAATAATAATTCTGGCAGGTCCTGTTCATCTTCTGGTTTGACATGAAGCCCATCAGCTTTATGGGCTGCTTCCTGCAGATGTTCATCATGAATACATTCCTTCCCATGGAATCCTCCACCTTTCTGGTCATGGCTTATGACCGCTACGTGGCCATCTGCCACCCACTGCGCTATCCATCCATCATCACGGAACAGTTTGTCATCAATGCGGCCATCTTCATCATCTTCCGCAATTTGCTGGCTACGTTGCCTACACCAATTCTGGCTGCGAGACTCAATTACTGTGCCAGCAATGTAGTGGAAAACTGTATCTGTGCCAACATTTCTGTAGCAAAGCTCTCCTGTGGAGATATTCACGTAAATAAGCTCTACCAATTTGTGAGTGTTTGGTGCCTACTGGGTTCTGATCTGGTCCTTATCTTGGTATCCTACTGCTTCATCTTGAGTGCTGTTATGCATTTGCAGTCAGGAGATGCATCCACCAAGGCCTTGAGTACTTGTGGTTCCCATCTCATTCTTATACTTTTCTTCTATACATTGCTGCTAGTCTTCATCTTCACAAATAAGGCAGGGAAAAAATTGTCCCCAGAGGTACCCATTCTTCTCAATGTCTTGCACCATCTCATCCCACCAGCACTGAACCCCATTGTTTATGGAGTACGAACCCAGGAAATCAAGCAAGGGATTATCAAGCTATTCAAGTACCAGTGCTGAGAGATGTGAGTCAAAGATCAAGGATTATGGAAATTTGAGTGTGTCAGTGATGGTTTCAACTGAATACCACAAGGAACACCATGTAACATCTGTGCTTCTACCCTTATCTTTTATTTAAACCTTCCTCAACCACTATCACAATATTTACTCTCAGTAACCCTGTCCTGAAACCCTCATTGAATATATGTTTTGGTATCCATTATTTTCTTCATTCTGACCCTTTGCCATTGTGATGTCTCAATTACTCATTCATTAAATAAGTATTTAGTGCCTTTACATACTACTCAGTCTTTACATTCCAAATGCCTTCACATGTAATTACCAGAGCAGGGATGGAACTATGCTTCAAATAGAACATGAGGAGTATGGGTAGGACTGGAAAAACCAATGAGGACTTTACTTCAATAATCCAGGTAGGAAATGATAATGATTTGAACTAAGGTGGTGAGTGAAAATTGAAGTTATGGGTCACAAGATTTGCTGAGAGTTCTTATGGAGGTTATAAAAGATTGAGAGGAGCAAAGGGTGGCACCAAAGTTTTTTTTGCAAGAACAATGGGAAAAGTAGAATTGTCATCAATGGCAGAGCTTTTTTTTTTTTACATATGCTATCAGAAGTTTGGCTTTAAACACTGAACTCTATTTCCATACAAATTCCTCCAAATGACTCTACTTTTGAAAAGATCTCCAGTATTCTGACAGGCCTACAATGATAGTCACCTTCTCATAGCCAATCTTCCTTTGTTTGTTTGGAACCAGAGGTTCTGCTATTTGCCATCAGATCTTCCCTGTTACCTCTGCCTTATCCTCCCTGTGGCTGTATCCCTCCCTGCTGCTGCTGCTGCTAAGTCGCTTCAGTCGTGTCAGATTCTGTGCAACCCCATAGACGGCAGCCCACCAGGCTCCCCCATCCCTGGGATTCTCCAGGCAAGAACACTGGAGTGGGTTGCCATTTCCTTCTCCAGTGCATGAAACTGAAAAGTGAAAGGGAAGTCGCTTAGTCGTGTCTGACTCTTCGCGACCCCATGGACTACAGCCTACCAGGCTCCTCCATCCATGGGATTTTCCAGGCAAGAGTACTGAAGTGGGGTGCCATTGCCTTCTCCGGTATCCCTCCCTAGGACTTCCACTACTTCTTAGACTTCTGCTTTTTCTTTGCTTAGTACTTTGTACTAATTGCTCCAACTGACTGGAACAGTATTCTCCTTATGTTCAAATGATGAACTTTTCAACATTCATAATCTCAATTAAAAAACCACCTATACAGGGAGTACTTCCTTAATAATTACATCCAAAGTAGCATACTTCTCTTAGAACATGCTAACACGTTGTATTACCTTTTTTCTTTATAGCACTTATCATTTTCTGAATTTATTTATTTCTTTAATTTCCCTGTAAATATATTTAGATTTAAGTCTCTTTTGCTCATGACCCTATCCTCAAATCCTAGATCCTGATATATCTGACAATATTTCATGTGTTGAATAAATAGATAAAGGAACAATTGGTCTCAAAATTTGGTGTGTATGGTCACTGTCATGTCCTGGAAACATTCTGAAACATATACTTAGATCAATCTCCAGTGTCAGTTGGCATGTCCTCTAAGACAGGGGTCCCCAACCTCCGGGATCCAATGGCTGATCATCTGAGGTGGAGCTGATATAAATATAATACAAGTAAAGTGCAAAATAAATATAATGTACCTAAATCATTCTGAAACCATCTCCCATCCCTTAGTCCATGGAAAAATTGTCTTCCACAAAACTAGTTCCTGGTGCCAAAAAGGTTAGGGACTGATGCTCTAAGATATCCATTTGATACATATATCAGTATAGGGGAAGACTTTTAAATTCTTAGTAATGTTAAAATTGCCAATATAGCCTTCATTTTAACATTACCTGGATATTTGTTCTAAGGTTCAAAGGACCTCATTTCCTATTTGTGTTTTTTTCCAAACATTAGATTATAAAACATTCTATTTCTCTTACAAGTTCTTTAAAAAAGTTTTTCAAAAATTAAAATCAGCCAATTTCAGATACCCATGTATAAGATTATGAAAATCTGATGAAGCAAGATTTAAACGAGATAAAAATGCATGTTTCCTTTATGAGAATTGCCTTTAAACATAATCAACCATTGCTTGCTGTTGCTAAGTTCCTTCAGTTGTGTCCAACTCTGTGCGACCCCATAGACGGAAGCCCAGGAGGCTCCCTGGTCCCTGGGATTCTCCAGGCAAGAACACTGGACTGGGTTGCCATTTCCTTCTCCATTGCTTATCCTGATGTTGCTGCTGCTAAGTCACTTCAGTCGTGTCCGACTCTGTGTGATGGCATAGACAGCAGCCCACCAGGCTCGGCTATCTTATTCACCAATAAAAACTAATTAGGAATAACTATTTCCTGGATCTATTTACAGCTTATCTTCAGCCTCAGGGCTGTCACTGCAGGATTTGGGCATGTCTGATATACATAATGCTAATACAAAAGACTTCCTGCATTTTAGTCTTTTCACTCTATTTTCTAATATTCTATCTTCTCTCATTATTTTAGCACAAAGAAGCCTGATTCCCTGGCTTCCTTTTCTATTTGTGGTAAAGTAAAAACAAATGACAGAAACATCATTTATTATTATGGGCATTTTTTGAGAGTAAACTTTTCTTTGTCTAATTAGCTAACTTTTCCTATCCACTTCCCTGAGTTTCACATCAGTGATTGGAAAAAGAATCTTAATTCATATTATGTATTTTGAATGGGATATAGCCATTCTTACTCTGTTGTGTTTTTCACATAGAAAGTGGGCATACATTTCTTAAGCTATACAGAATTTCTTTCCCCACATTAAAATAATCTGTAAGTAGGCAAAATAAAGCAGAGTTTTAAATAAAACAAAAAAAATTTAAAACTCTGTTTTGGTAGATATAGCCTGTGGTAAATTCTTCAGTTCTGTGAATCCATTTCATCTAAGTTTCAGTCTGCAATTTTATTGGAAAGTCTGTGTTTACTTTAAGTTGATGTGAGTCATAAAATCTCATAAATTTTTAGACCATCAGTGGGAAGATGTTGGGAAAAAATCAGTTAGACTTTGCAAGCATTATTTATTTCATAATAGCTGTTAATTAAATTTGCTTTAGAAGTAGATCCCCTTTTTCTTTTGAGAACTCTTCTCATTGATAGTTAAAAACATGTTGAATTGAAACCTTCTTCTGAAATAGTAAAGTTTGTAAGAGACTTTAGTTAGTCATACTCGTTTATATAATAGTGTATTGTAAAAATGGAATTTGAACCTAATAGCACCTGAAATTATTGTTTATTATTGTTTGTTATGCTCAGTCATGTCCAGCTCTTTGTGACCCTATGGACTGTAGCCCACTAGGCTCCTTTGTCTATGGAATTTTCCAGGCAAAAATACTATAGTGAGTTGCCATTTCCTTCTCCAGGGAATCTTCCCAAAACAGGGATTGAACCCATTTCTCTTGTGCCTCCTGCATTGGCAGGCCAGTTCTTTACTACTGAGCTACCTGGGAAGCCCAACTTAGGCTGATACAAACACATTTTCATTTTCAAATAGTTACTAATAGAAGTTCAAAAGTCATGAAACCAAAGAAAAAATTCAAGATTCATTTCTTTGCATCACTGGATGGAGGAGTCAAGAAATTGACAAAGTATGGAAAACTATACCTTAAATTGATCAGCAATTCATCTAATATTTTACCTCAAGCTAAATGGTCCAGACTTTGGGAACAGTACTGATAGTGGAATTTAAGCATTTTTATTTTGGGATCAGAAAGCAGAAACCCATAATTTTGGATTGAGTAGGACTTTCCCTGAATCAAATTGATATTTTCCTGTGTTGGTAATCTTGGGAACATGTCACTCCTAAAGAAAAGATAAAGATTTACATAGTATGACTTGGGCTTTCAGAGGAAAATGCTCTTTGTTTCTTAGGGTCTCCTGGCTTTTAGACCAAGAAGTAAACATACATGGAGTCCTTCCAATAGAGAAAGCCATAAGCTTCTCTGAGCAGATGAATGTAGGCTGGGACCTGTAAATGATGTGAATATATAAATGATCTTGGGTTTTGGCCTGATCATTTGACCTTATGATTTGAACAAAATCATACGTGGTGGTATTTGGAAGTTACCCTTGATACGATGTTTTAATTTCCCATTTCCTTTCAACTGTCCTGAGGGTGTGTATGAAGGTCCATGCCAGTAGCTTGAAGGGAAAAAGTGAAGAAAAGAGACTGGATAAGATGAGTGATGCCTGTCTTAAAGCAGGGCATGGTTTCATAGACTAGAACTAGAAATGTATTTTGAAATAACCAGTTCACTGTCTATGTAACAGATGAGGACACTGAAACTCAGTGAGGCTGCTGATTGGTTTCCAATCACACACGTTATTTGTGGTTGTGCTACTGACCTGGGTTCCTACACTCTAATCAATGGAAATTGATAAGAGGTAAGACAAGAAATTTATGCAAAACAAAACTTTACTGGAACTCGTGCTGCAGCATGAGGGAGTGAAAAGGAGTAACAGGTTTCCTTGCTCAGCTCCCTGATAGGGGCAAACTAGTCCCTTAAACGAAGTGAGAATAGAGGTAAGTCCAGGGGTCAGGCCAGAGTGTTGGTTTGGGTGATCTGCTCACCCCCTTGATGGTGCTGTTTGCAAGGATCACGCCCAGTGCCTTGCTTTTGCTCCTGACACCTGAGAAATATTAGTTGTGCTTTCTTTTGTATCTTACTGTTCATGGTGGTCCCAACTGTGTCTGCATTTCTAGTCCCTTATAGTTTCTTTGTATTCTGTTGCTCAAGAAGATATTCGTCCAGGTGCATGTGGAAGCACTGCAGGAAAGGGACCATGTCTTAGCCTATCTCATTGTGTAAGGTCTAGAATGCAGAACTGCTAAGACAGGCACAGGCTCTTTCTTCAAGTAGCTTACTGTACTTATTTGCATCTCCTTTCTACTTCCTTCTATGTAAAAGACAACATTCCTTCAACATTTTAGGATCCAGATTGCTTTAATTCCATTTGAACAGCACATGAGTTCCTCGATGACTGCAAATTTGTCCTGTGCATCTTTGTACCCTTGGGCTGTAACAAAGTTACTGTACTATAGCAGTTAATTAGAAAATATTTCTTCAATTAATAATGAGCCTAGTATATTTTAGTGTCATTACTGGGACAACTTATGATATGGTGATATATTAGTATCCTAAAACAGAGCCTAACTATGTATGTACCCTAAATACATACCACAAACTGAGTCATTGTGAATTTCAAAGGTGAAGCTTGAAGTGCAGACAATGGGGTGAAGACATTGAGGAAGAAGAGTTATGTGATACCCCTTCTCCTAAACCTAGTAAGTTCCATTTCCTCAAATGTGAGCAATTCTTGCAAGAGATCTTTCCTTTCAAGGGTTGGACCTGATAATAAGACACAAGTTTGCTTGATAAAGAGTAGGTGGAGAAGAAATTTATTGGCCGATCTAGAGGTAAGTGAGAGAGATTTATTTATGGAGTCCAGCTACTTTTCATCATTCAGGACTGACATTTAAAATAATGTGAACTTTTCACAATTGCATTATGCAGCTGAGCTAATAATAACAAAAATAGTAATAATAATATGCTACATGCAAGGATATTTATGTCCACAATTACATATTAAAAATTACATGTACATGAAGCAGGGTACCCAAAGCCAGTGCTCTGTGACAACCTAGAGGAGTAGGGTGGGGAGGGAGGAGGGAGGGGTTTTCAGGGTGGAGGGGACACATGTATACCTATGGCTGATACATATTGATGTATGGCAAAAACTGTCACAATATTGTAGTTATCCTCCAATTAAAATAAATACATTAAAAAATAAATAATAAAAGATTACATGTACTGAAATATTAAGTTCAATATTAACTGGGATTTATTTCTCCACTATAGAATTCATCCTCCAGAGTTCTCACATTTTAGATAAAACAATAGCAAAGATTTGAAAAAAAAATTAAAAAGTCCCAGAAATGCCAGACTTTTGGGGGGAAGCACTGAAGTTTGAAAAAGTGAATAAAGTCAAGAAAATTGTTTCAGAATTAAATTTATTCTCTGCTTGAACTTATGTTTGTGAGCTATGGATTTCAACCAAATTTCCCATCAACTAATTTATTAGTTGATTTATTAACTGATTCCTATTTTAGGAATGCAAAGATCCAGTTGTCCTAATTACCATCCTTTCTTCAGTAACCTCTGGATTCCTTGCTTGATCTCCTGGGTTTGCACCCCATAGACAATGGGGTTGAGGGCTGCAGGGATGACATGATGGAGGACATTGAGCAACACTGGCAATCAGGGGACGCTTTCCTCTTTGCCACATGGGTGAGGACAAAGACCAGGAGAATGGTGCTGAAGAAGAGGATCAGGATAAAGTGGGAGCCACATGTGCTTAAGGTCTTTACAACAGATCCTTCTGCCTTGAGTCTCAGAACAGCCCTTAGTATGAGGGTGTTGGAGAGGAAGATGAGGATGAGGTCAGATCCCAGCAGAGTCCAGTCTCCAGCAAATTGGAGGAGACGATTGATAGTGACATCATCACAGGAGAGTCTGGAGACGGACATATTGGCACAGATGCAGTTCTCAATGACATTTCTCCCATAATAATGGAGTCGAGCAGAGAGGATGGAAACAGACATAGTTAGAAGTGCATTTCTGGCTAAGATAAAAATGGCCACCTTGGCTATAAATTGCTCAGTGATGATGGATGGGTATCTCAGTGGATGGCAGGTGGCCACATAGCGGTCGTAGGCCATAACCATGAATGTGCAGGACTCCATGGTAAGAAAGCAATTCATGATATACATCTGAACAAAACTGGCAACAAAGCTGATGGACCTGAGGTCAAACCAGAAGATAGCCGGGACCTTGGGGATGACGGTGAGGCAGAGCACCATGTCCAGCAGGGAGAGGAGGCTGAGCAGGTAGTACATGGGCTCATTTAGAGAGGCCTCCAGCCGGATGGTGATCAGGAGGGTGGCATTGGCCCCCATGGCCAGAAGAAAAAGGGTGCTGAGGGGCATGGACAGCCAGAGCTGCCAGTTGGGAGACTTGACAAAGCAATTCAGGAGGAAGTGTGAAACCCTAGTGGAGCCATTTCTGTGAGATGTCATCTTGTGGATTTTGTTTCTACAGACTTCCTTTTATGATCTAAAAAAGTTACGATTGTACTAACAATGGGAGAAAAGTTCAGGGGCAAACTTAAGGTTTCTAGCAGATTATTTTGCTTTAAATGAAAATTTTTCATGTTGCACTCAGAAAATAAATTCATTTCAATCTTCTGCAATTTTTGTGTCTCCTCACTTATGAAATAGTTCTATTTTTTTCAATGAAAATATCTTATAAAGTAGAATGAGTTATGAACAGTTAGCTATAAGATGTTTTCTTGCAACTGAGGATTTTTACAGATCAGGTCCTCTGATTTTAGAAGTGTGGAGGTCTTTAGTGATTCCTCTCTGAATCTCTGCCCAGTTGACCAGATAATCTCTCCTAAATTCATACCATACACCATCCAGTGTTGCCACTCCTTTCTTCTAATTTAGCTTTTTTTTTTTTTAAAGCTCTTTATAGAGAGGGAACAAAAAGATTAAGTCTTGTTCTCAGGTGAAAATTCCCTTGAGATTGTCAGTTATAAGACAAAATGATAAGATAATAACAGAGTAATGTGCAGAATATTTTGAGAGTAGATGAGGACTAAACTTACATGAAAGTAAAGTGTTCCCAGGACTACTCTCCTGCTGAATTTTAAAGGCAAGTTCAAAGGAAGCTGCAAAAAATGAGCTGCTTGTTGCAGTGAGAAATGCCTACAAAATGTCTGATATTAGCATTTCTGGAGTCTTTAAAGTCATGTTGTGTATAGTCCCTCTATCTGTCTACAAAGATATTCTGCTCCAGTGTCATCCTATGGGTATAAATTGTTTCATCAATATATCAACTTCACTGTTTTACATCTGTTTAACCAGCAGGTAAAATGCAAATATTGTTTGCGGTGAATCAAGTGGATTTTGAATACTTACTAGACATTGTGCTAAAATACATTAGGAGCTTGCGTGTGTGTGTGTGTGTGTGTGTGTGTGCTCAGAAGTGTCCGACTCTTTGTGATCTGGTGAATTGTAGTCTTCCATGCTCCTCGGTCCATGAGATTCTCCAGACAAGAATACTGGAGAGGGTTGCCATTTCCTCCTCCAGGGGATCCTGTGTCTCCCGAGTCTCTTGTATTGGCAGGTGGGATTCTCTACCACTGAGCCAAACTGGAAAGCCCAGGATCAAACCCTTCTCTCTATATTAGGAGCATTTCTCAATTATTAAAATGACCCAGGAGGTATGTCTTATGTAACTTTACAAATGAGGGGGAAGGAGAGGCAGAAAGGTTGAGAAAATACCAAGACCACACAGGAAAACTTTTGTTCTTTTTTCTTTTTCTAACTTAATTTATTTTAATTGGAGGCTAATTACTTTACAGTATTGTATTGGTTTTGCCATATATCAACATGAATCCGCTGCGGTGTACACGTGTTCCCCATCCTGAACCCCCGTCCCACCTCCCTCCCTGTACCATCCCTCTGGATCATCCCAGTGCACCAGCCCCAAGCATCCTGTATCCTGCATTGAACCTGGACTGGCGATTCATTTTTTTATATCATATTATACATGTTTCAGTGCCATCTAGATGCAAATTTCCACTTGATTTTCAACCCAGTTCTTAGCTGTACTACATCTAATTAGTTAAAGAACATTGGTTGGACAGTCAGGATTCCTATTATAATGAGCTCTATAATGATGCCGCTGCTGCTGCCACTAAGTTGCTTCAGTCATGTCCGACTCTGTGTGACCCCATCGACTGCAGCCCACCAGGCTCTGCCGCCCCTGGGATTCTCCAGGCAGGAACACTGGAGTGGGTTGCCATTTCTTCTCCAATGCATGAAAGTGAAAAGTGAAAGTGAAGTTGCTCAGTCGTGTCCGACTCTTCACGACCCCATGGACTGCAGCCCATGAGTTTCCTCCCTCCATGAGATTTTCCAGGCAAGAGTACTGGAGTGGGTTGCCATTGCCTTCTCCGCCTATAATGCTATGATAATGTATTTGGTTCCTCAACGTCGTCAAAAGAGAGCAACTATTCCTCTAGGAATACAATTTTTGAAAGTTGAATACAGTAGTAATTAATTTTGGAATGAGAGCTCAGTAGATAGGAATGGATTTTTAATAGGAGTATGAACCCAAAGATGAAAAGATTTTTCAATCAAAAATACCTAATTTGATGTGACTGTTAAAAACACATATTAGTTTCCACCTATGCATGTCCTTGATCCCACACTTCCAATCCTGTTCACTTTGTTTTCTGTTAGGCTTCAACCTTCCTACCAATTGGCCCTGGGAAATTTCTGGGTTAGCAAAGATACTGGACTTTATCCTCCTCTTCCCCAACTCTTCTCTTCATTCCTTTTTATGTTCTGATTTAACATCAAGGGAGGTCTGTCTTAGTAGGGTCTGCCAGGAACTGTCCCTCTCTCTGGGGCAAAAGTAATTTCAAGATCCATTGGGAGTTTACATTAAATCTCAGTTCTTTTTCAGTTTTTAAGAATAGCAATGCTTACACGGTCTTGGTAAATTTCAAAGTGGTTTTAAAATGGTCACATCTGTGCCTCTGAGACAGTACACAAAGCAAGAGTTGCATTTATACCAGTTAATTTTGTCACAACACATGCAAATTTCCACGTCAAATTTTGACACACTTTCCTTCAAACAGGACTTGTCATTTTGTACTGAATTTTGTGTTTTAGCTCTTTGCTTTTTATTCTTAGCACAATCCCAAATCTCACCGTAGTTAAACCGCATTAAATACTCCTGCCTGATTTCTGGAGGATCCAGTCACATGAAAACATCTCAGACACAGGGAACAAGGACCCATAAGGAAACCTATAAGAAATGCAGTATTTTAAAAATTCCTGGATAGTTTTGGAAAGATTATTTCTAGCACTACAATAGAATTTCTAGAGAGCAGAAATGAGGAATTGCCCATTTATTTTCTATTCTTTCTTTTAAAAGATTTATTGCCTTTTTCCCCCTCTCATTCTTTCTCTTCTTTCCCTTCAACCAATACTTTATTCAATAAGCACTGAGTATCTATCTACTCAACTATAGGACTGAAGTACTTGGATTACTTAAATATGCATATACATTTTCCCTTTCTTCTTCAATTTTTCCTCTGCATTCAGAGATAGCCTATGGCAAGAATAGGATTGAGACCCCAGAGCTAATAATTTCTTGTCTCCATCAGGGTCAGGCTGAGGAAGCCAGCTGAAGCTGGAGACCAATGCAGGAAACTAACTCAAGTGTAGATTCCAGGATGGAACTATGTCACAGCACACTGGAAGCACAGACTTTGAAATTTGCAAGGGATGAAAAGGATTGCCCAATTCCATATTATTTGGATAAATGTGAAATACTACCATCAGTCTGTCTTTTAAACTTATGGGCTGGATCTAGAGACAGAAAAGAAGTTACTAGATTTTCTAGTATTAGCATTTTAGCTTTTATAAATTCTTTTTTACCACTCAACCCTCAAGCAGCAGGATCTTAGTTCCCTCATTTTAGTTCCCCGATTAGGGATTGAAACTATACCCCTGCAGGAAAAGCATGGAGTCTTAACCACTGTATCACCAGGGAGGTCCCTAGAAATTCTTTGGATTGAACTGAGGTATGTTATTCTCCCTCTACTCCTTCTCATACACACCCTTGTTTTCTGGTCTGTCACTATGTAGAGTATCTTTCTCCCCTCTGATTAATCAAGTATTTATGCACAGATTCTCTCTTGTCAGGTTTCTAGATTTCCAGACTTCAGACTGAAAACAGCTGAATTGTTCTACTAGGTCCTATTTGTTAGCTATTCCAAGACATTAGTTAATTTAGAGACTTTAATACCCCACTCACACCTATGAATAGGTCAACTAAAAAGAAAATTAACAAGGAAACACAAACATTAAATGATACAATAGACCAGTTAGACCTAATTGATATCTATGGGACATTTCACCCCAAAACAATGAATTTCACCTTTTTCTCAAGCGCACACAGAACCTTCTCCAGGATAGATCACATCCTGGGCCATAAATCTAGCCTTGGTAAATTCAAAAAAATTGAAATCATTCCAAGCATCTTTTCTGACCACGATGCAGTAAGATTAGATCTCAATTACAGGAGAAAAACTATTAAAAATTCCGACATATGGAGGCTGAACAACACGCTGCTGAATAACCAACAAATCACAGAAGAAATCAAAAAAGAAATCAAAATTTGCACAGAAACGAATGAAAATGAAAACACAACAACCCAAAACCTATGGGACATTGTAAAAGCAATGCTAAGGGGAAAGTTCATAGCAATACAGGCACACCTCAAGAAACAAGAAAAAAGTCAAATAAATAACCTAACTCTACACCTAAAGCAACTAGAAAAGGAAGAAATGAAGAACCCCAGGGTTAGTAGAAGGAAAGAAATCTTAAAAATTAGGGCAGAAATAAATGCAAAAGAAACAAAGGAGACCATACCAAAAATCAACAAAGCCAAAAGCTGGTTCTTTGAAAGGATAAATAAAATCGACAAACCATTAGCCAGACTCATCAAGAAACAAAGGGAGAAAAATCAAATCAATAAAATTAGAAATGAAAATGGAGAGATCACAACAGACAACACTGAAATACAAAGGATCATAAAAGACTACTATCAGCAATTATATGCCAATAAAATGGACAATGTGGAAGAAATGGACAAATTCTTAGAAAAGTACAACTTTCCAAAATTCGACCAGGAAGAAATAGAAAATCTTAACAGACCCATCACAAGCACGGAAATTGAAACTGTAATCAGAAATCTTCCAGCAAATAAAAGCCCAGGTCCAGACGGCTTCATAGCTGAATTCTACCAAAAATTTAGAGAAGAGCTGACACCTATCCTACTCAAACTCTTCCAGAAAATTGCAGAGGAAGGTAAACTTCCAAACTCATTCTGTGAAGCCGCCATCATCCTAATACCAAAACCTGACAAAGATGCCACAAAAAAGAAAACTACAGGCCAATATCACTGATGAACATAGATGCAAAAATCCTTAACAAAATTCTAGCAATCCGAATCCAACAACACATTAAAAAGATCATACACCATGACCAAGAGGGCTTTATCCCAGGGATGCAAGGATTCTTCAATATTTGCAAATCAATCAATGTAATACACCACATTAACAAATTGAAAAATAAAAACCATATGATTATCTCAAAAGATGCAGAGAAAGCCTTTGATAAAATTCAACATCCATTTATGATTAAAAAAAAAAAAACTCTCCAGAAAGCAGGAATAGAAGGAACATACCTCAACATAATAAAAGCTATTTATGACAAACCCACAGCAAACATTATCCTCAATGGTGAAAAATTGAAAGCATTTCCTCTAAAGTCAGGAACAAGACAAGGGTGCCCACTTTCACCATTACTGTTCAACATAGTTTTGGAAGTTTTGGCCACAGCAATCAGAGCAGAAAAAGAAATAAAAGGAATCCAAATTGGAAAAGAAGAAGTAAAACTCTCACTGTTTGCAGATGACATGATCCTCTACATAAAAAACCCTAAAGACTCCACCAGAAAATTACTAGAACTAATCAATGAATATAGTAAAGTTGCAGGATATAAAATCAACACACAGAAATCCCTTGCATTCCTATACACTAATAATGAGAAAATAGAAAGAGAAATTAAGGAAACAATTCCATTCACCATTGCAACAGAAAGAATAAAATACTTAGGAATATATCTACATAAAGAAACTAAAGACCTATATATAGAAAACTGTAAAACACTGGTGAAGGAAATCAAAGAGGACACGAATAGATGGAGAAATATACCATGTTCATGGATTGGAAGAATCAATATAGTGAAAATGAGTATACTACCCAAAGCAATTTATAGATTCAATGCAATCCCTATCAAGCTACCAACGGTATTCTTCACAGAGCTAGAAGAAATAATTCCACAATTTGTATGGAAATACAAAAAAACTCGAATAGCCAAAGCTATCTTGAGAAAGAAGAATGGAACTGGAGGAATCAACCTGCCTGACTTCAGGCTCTACTACAAAGCCACAGTCATCAAGACAGTATGGTACTGGCACAAAGACAGAAATATAGATCAATGGAACAAAATAGAAAGCCCAGAGATAAATCCATGCACATATGGACACCTTATCTTTGACAAAGGAAGCAAGAATATACAATGGATTAAAGACAATCTCTTTAACAAGTGGTGCTGGGAAAACTGGTCAACCACTTGTAAAAGAATGAAACTAGAGCACTTTCTAATACCATACACAAAAATAAACTCAAAATGGATTAAAGATCTAAACATAAGACCAGAAATTATAAAACTCCTAGAGGAGAACATAGGCAAAACACTCTCCGACATACATCACAGCAGGATCCTCTATCACCCACCTCCCAGAATATTGGAAATAAAAGCAAAAATAAACAAATGGGACCTAATTAAACTTAAAAGCTTCTGCACAACAAAGGAAACTATAAGCAAGGTGAAAAGACAGCCTTCAGAATGGGAGAAAATAATAGCAAATGAAGCAACTGACAAACAACTAATCTCAAAAATATACAAGCAACTCCTACAGCTCAACTCCAGAAAAATAAATGACCCATTCAAAAAATGGGCCAAAAAACTAAATAAACATTTCTCCAAAGAAGACAGACAGATGGCTAACAAACATATGAAAAGATGCTCAATATCACTCATTATCAGAGAAATGCAAATCAAAACCACTATGAGGTACCATTTCACGCCAGTCAGAATGGCTGCGATCCAAAAATCTACAAGCAATAAATGCTGGAGAGGGTGTGGAGAAAAGGGAACCCTCTTACACTGTTGGTGGGAATGCAAACTAGTACAGCCACTATGGAGAACAGTGTGGAGATTCCTTAAAAAACTGGAAATAGAACTGCCTTATGATCCAGCAATCCCACTGCTGGGCATACACACTGAGGAAACCAGAAGGGAAAGAGACACGTGTACCCCAATGTTCATCGCAGCACTGTTTATAATAGCCAGGACATGGAAGCAACCTAGATGCCCATCAGCAGATGAATGGATAAGAAAGCAGTGGTACATATACACAATGGAGTATTACTCAGCCATTAAAAGGAATACATTTGAATCAGTTCTAATGAGATGGATGAAACTGGAGCCTATTATACAGAGTGAAGTAAGCCAGAAGGAAAAACACCAATACAGTATACTAACGCATATATATGGAATTTAGAAAGATGGTAACAATAACCCTGTGTACGAGACAGCAAAAGAGACACTGATGTATAAAACAGTCTTATGGACTCTGTGGGAGAGGGAGAGGGTGGGATGATTTGGGAGAATGGCATTGAAACATGTATAATATCATATATGAAACAAGTCACCAGTCCAGGTTCGATGCACGATACTGGATGCTTGGGGCTAGTGCACTGGGATGACCCAGAGGGCTGGTATGGGGAGGGAGGAGGGAGGAGGGTTCAGGGTGGGGAACACATGTATACCTGTGGCAGATTCATTTCAATATTTGGCAAAACCAATACAATATTGTAAAGTTTAAAAATAAAATAAAAAAAATCAACACACTGAAATCCCTTGCATTCCTATACACTAATAATGAGAAAATAGAAAGAGAAATTAAGGAAACAATTCCATTCACCATTGCAACGGAAAGAATAAAATACTTAGGAATATATCTACCTAAAGAAACTAAAGACCTATATATAGAAAACTATAAAACACTGATGAAAGAAATCAAAGAGGACACTAATAGATGGAGAAATATACCATGTTCATGGATCGGAAGAATCAATGTAGTGAAAATGAGTATACTACCCAAAGCAATCTGTAGATTCAGTGCAATCCCTTTCAAGCTACCAATGGTATTTTTCACAGAGCTAGAGCAAATAATTTCACAATTTGTATGGAAAGACAAAAAATCTTGAATAGCCAAAGCAATCTTGAGAAAGAAGAATGGAACTGGAGGAATCAACCTGCCTGATTTCAGGCTCTACTACAAAGCCACAGTCATCAAGACAGTACGATACTGGCACAAAGACAGAAATATAGATCAATGGAACAAAAGAGAAAGCCCAGAGATAAACCCATGCACCTATGGACACCTTATCTTTGACAAAAGAGGCAAGAATATACAATGGATTAAAGACAATCTCTTTAACAAGTGATGTTGGGAAAACTGGTCAACCACTTGTAAAAGAATGAAACTAGAACACTTTCTAACACCATACACAAAAATAAACTCAAAATGGATTAAAGATCTAAACATAAGCCCATAGCTTTTAAAAATTATTTAGATTGATGAAAATCTGAACTTGTTTTTGACAACCCCCAACTCATTCCCCAGTTGTGGACTCTGTCTTCAATGTGTCAAGTTATATACAATGGATTTAATTCCTACACCATGATTCCAGTATTTGTGGCAAACACTTTGCCTCCAGTCTCCATATTTTCGCTTAAATCTCCAATTTTTCATAGTTGGGCTCTAATGATGCACTTTCTAGCTCTTCCCCACACCACTCATTAATCTTCCATTCACAAACTCCAGTTTTTCTGCATCTCTGTAACCACCAAACAAAATACCAGAGGAGATAAAAGGAGAGCAAAGGATAGAACAAGTTCCTAAATGACAGGCTTTCACCTGTGCCTACTCACCTGAGACAAGATGTTTATCCAATACCCTATTTTCAGATTACTTCAGCAGTACTGACTCAGGAATGGAAAAGAACACATATCTGAACTGAAGAAGTAGGTCTCTCCTTTCTTCTGGTTTTAATCTTGGAATAGTTGCCTCTCATCACTATTCACCCAGACTCACTTACAGATGTGAAAATACAGTCTGGTTCCACTGATATTGGAACCTTGAATATTTCCCAAGTACCTGGGCTAGCTATAACTCTAGAGCTCAGGGACTCTGCCCTCTGGGAGCTTCTCCATAGCTGCTCCCTTTGGACAAAAAGGCCATTTTGGAACATGAAGGCAGGAAGATAGGAGAAGCGATGGTTTTCTTTCTCTGTAAAAGAGAGGACCTCTGGGAATTGGAATCCAAACTTCCATTGATATGTGCTCTGTAGATAGTTTCCAGGCTATGGGTCTTAACATTCATCCTTACATGTTCATGCCATTTTGCATATACACTTCTGGCACTTTCCATAGATTCTATAAACTCACTCAGAAGTTCTTATGGAATTCCTGAAATATGTTTAATATACAAGGACTTCCAAAATCATGCTATTGAATGGATTGATGTAAATTTATCATGGCATAATACTGATAAAAATGCAAAAGAAAATTAAGAAAATATTATCTAGAAAAAACAATGTATTTTTCAGAGAGAAAATACAACAATAATCTTTGGTGCATAAAATATTCTTAAATGGTATTTGTATACAACTGGTTATTAGGAAGCATGATTTGCTCTTTTATTTTTATTTTCATTTTTAACCTCACCTATATTATTCCTGCTTTTCAAATTATGGAAGCAAGCATCATCCATTTCCTTAAGGTACTTCTTTTGTTTTATTTTTATTTCACTTTCTTCTGCATATCTCAACATCCTATTCCTTTTCCCTTCTGAAAAGTGAAATCTCCATTTTACTTAAAATATGTCTTAATAATTAATCTCAGGTATGTTTATTTAGGGCTTCCCGGGTGGCTCAATGGGGTATCTCCTCTCCACTGCTCCTGCGCCATGCAGCTGCCTGTGAAAGTGCTGTGAAAGTGCTGCACTCAATATGTCAGCAAATTTGGAAAACTCAGCAATGGCCACTGGACTGGAAAAGGTCAGTTTTCATTCCAATCCCAAAGAAAGGCAATGCCAAAGAATGCTCAAACTACTGCACAATTGCACTCATCTCACACCCTAGTAAAGTAATGCTCAAAATTCTCCAAGCCAGGCTTCAGCAATACATGAACCGTGAACTTCTAGATGTTCGAGATGGTTTTAGAAAGGGCAGAGGAACCAGAGATCAAATTGCCAACATCTGCTGGATCATGGAAAAAGCAAGAGAGTTCCAGAAAAAAACATCTGTTTCTGCCTTACTGACTATGCCAAAGCCTTTGACTGTGTGGGTCACAATAAACTGCGGAATATTCTGAAAGAGATGGGATAACCACCTGACCTGCCTCTTGAGAAATCTGTATGCAGGTCAGGAAGCAACAGTTAAAACTGGACATAGAACAACAGACTGGTTCCAAATAGGGAAAGGAGTACGTCAAGCCTGTATATTGTCACCCTGCTTATTTAACTTATATGCAGAGTATATCATGAGAAACACTGGGCTGGAAGAAGCACAGGCTGGAATCAAGATTACTGGGAGAAATATCAATAACCTCAGATATGCAGATGACACCACCTTTATGGCAGAAAGTGAAGAACTAAAGAGCCTCTTGACAAAGGTGAAAGTGGAGAGTGAAAAAGTTGGCTTAAAGCTCAACGTTCAGAAAATAAAGATCACGGCATCTGGTCCCATCACTTCATGGCAAATAGATAGGGAAACATTGGAAACAGTGGCTGATTTTATTTTTCTGGGCTCCAAAATCATTGCAGATGGTGATTGCAGCCATGAAATTAAAAGATGCTTACTCCTTGGAAGGAAAGTTATGACCAACCTAGACAGCATATTAAAAAGCAGAGAGATTACATTGTCAACGAAGGTCCATCTAGTCAAGGCTATGGTTTTTCCTGTGGTCATGTATGGATGTGAGAGTTGGACTATAAAGAAAGCTGAGTGCCAAAGAATTGATGCTTTTGAACTGTGGTTTTGGAGAAGACTCTTGAGAGTCCCTTGGACTGCAAGGAGATCCAACCAGTCTGTCTTAAAGGAGATCAGTCTTGGGTTTTCATTGGAAGGACTGATGTTGAACCTGAAACTTGAATACTTTGGCCACCTGATGTGAATGAAGAGCTGAATCATTTGAAAATACCTTGATGCTGGGAAAGATTGAGGGCAGGAGGAGAAGCAGACAACAGAGGATGAGATGGTTAGATGGCATCACTGACTCCATGGACATGAGTTTGGGTACACTCCAGGAGTTGGTTATGGACAGGGAGGCCTGGTGTGCTATGGTTCATGGGATCACAAAGAGTCAGACACAACTGAGCAACTGAACTGAACTGAACTGAGGTGGCTCAGTGGTAAAGAATCTGCCCGCCAATGCAACAGACTCAGGAGATCAGGTTTGATCCTTGGGTTGGGAAGATACCCTGGAGGGGGAAATGGCAACCCTTTCTAGCATTTTTGCCTGGAAATTCCATGGACAGAAGAGCAGTTCATGGGCTCACAAAGAATCAGCCACCACTGAGCATTCAAACACACACACACCTCACTGCATGTATCTAAAAAAAACATAAGTGCTGGAAGTTTTTTTTTAGTTATGGCTTATAAACATACTTAAAAATTTTTTTAATGGACCTATAGTTGATGTGCAATAATATGTAGGTTTTAGGTGATCCACTTAGTGATTCACAATTTTTAAATGTTATACTCTGTTTTAGTTTGTTATCTATATCTATGGGTCTGTTGCTATCTTGTTATATTCACTAGTTTTACTTTTTAGGTTTCACATACACATGATATCACATGATGTTTGTCTTGCTCTATCTCAGTTATTTGTCTATGCATAATACCTTATCAAGTCCATTCAATTTTGTTGCCATCTATCTATCTAACTATCTATCTATATATCACATCTTCTTTATCCAGTCATCTGTTTTTGGTTGATCTAACTTCATGGGAAATAGATGGGGAAACAGAGGAAACAGTGTCAGACTTTATTTTTTTGGGCTTCAAAATCACTGCAGATGGTGACTGCAGCCATGAAGTTAAAAGACGCTTACTCCTTGGAAGGAAAGTTATGACCAACCTAGATAGCATATTCAAAAGCAGAGACATTACTTTGCCAACAAAGGTCTGTCTAGTCAAGGCTATGGTTTTTCCAGTGGTCATGTGTGGATGTGAGAGTTGGACTGCGAAGAAAGCTGAGTGCCGAAGAATTGATGCTTTTGAACTGTGGTGTTGGAGAAGACTCTTGAGAATCCCTTGGACTGCAAGGAGATCCAACCAGTCCATCCTAAAGGAGATCAGTCCTGGGTGTTCTTTGGAAGGAATGATGCTAAAGCCGAAACTCCAGTACTTTGGCCACCTCATGCAAAGAGTTGACTCATTGGAAAAGACTCTGATGCTGGGAGGGATTGGGGGCAGGAGGAAAAGGGGACGACAGAGGATGAGATGGCTGGATGGCATCACTGACTTGATGGACGTGAGTTTGAGTGAAATCCGGGAGTTGGTGATGGACAGGGAGGCCTGGCGTGCTGTGATTCATGGGGTGGCAAAGAGTCGGACACGACTGAGCAACTGAAATGAACTGAACAATAAAATATAAATTGATCTAGTTATTTATATCAACAAAGTAGAGGGAAAATATATAACTATCTTAATTAAATCAGAAGAACATTTAACAAAATTCAATATCCTTTCATAATGTGTGTGCTGTGTGTACACCCTTTGCAGCTAACATTGTACTGGATTTCCTAAGCAGTGCAATAAATGAAAGGAAAAAAGCATATGGTTTGGGAAGAATGAAGCAAAATTGTCTTATTTAAAGAAGACCATATCAAGTATGTGGAAAGTATTTCAAATTCAATTTTTAAAACTGCAAAAATCTCAGAATGCAAGATCAACAGATAAAAATCAATATTTTTATGTACTAGAAGCAAACCATTGGAAAATGAACTTGAAAAATTGAAAATAGTATTACAGTATAATTCTTAGGAAAACTTTTTAAAAATATATGTGAGATCTGTACAGGACTAAAAGTATTGCTGCTATAAATTAAGAAAATATAAAAAATATGAATTCATGAGTTCTAAGTAGCTTCATCATGTCCAACTCATTTCAACCCTGTGGACTGTAGCTCACCAGGCTCCTCTGTCCTTGGGATTCTCCAGGCAAAATACTGGAGTGTGTTGCCATGCCCACCCCAGGGATCGAACCCCTGTCTGTATGTCTTCTGCATTGACAGGCAGGTTCTTTAGCACTCTTGGCACCTGGAAACCCTTAAAAAATGTAAATATATTTGCATGAGTTTGAAGGTGCAATATTTTCAGGACACTCAGATCAGATCAGATCAGTCACTCAGTCCTGTCCGACTCTTTGCGACCCCATGAATCACAGCACACCAGGCCTCCCAACTCCCGGAGTTCACTCAGACTCACGTCCATCGAGTCAGTGATGCCATCCAGCCATCTCATTCTCTGTCATCCCCTTCTCCTCCTGCCCCCAATCCCTCCCAGCATCATAGTCTTTTCCAATGAGTCAACTCTTTGCATGAGGTGGCCAAAGTACTGGAGTTTCAGCTTTAGCATCATTCCTTCCAAAGAAATCCCAGGGCTGATCTCCTTCAGAATGGACTGGTTGGATCTCCTTGCAGTCCAAGGGACTCTCAAGAGTCTTCTCCAACACCACAGTTCAAAAGCATCAATTCTTCGGCGCTCAGCCTTCTTCACAGTCCAACTCTCACATCCATACATGACCACAGGAAAGACCATAGCCTTGACTAGATGAACATTTGTTGGCAAAGTAATGTCTCTGCTTTTGAATATGCTATCTAGGTTGGTCATAACTTTCCTTCCAAGGAGTAAGCGTCTTTTAATTTCATGGCTGCAGTCACCATCTGCAGTGATTTTGGAGCCCAGAAAAATAAAGTCTGACACTGTTTCCATTGTTTCTTCATCTATTTCCCATGAACTGGTGGGACCAGATGCCATGACCTTCGTTTTCTGAATGTTGAGCTTTAAGCCAACTTTTTCACTCTCCACTTTCACTTTCATCAAGAGGCTTTTGAGTTTCTCTTCACTTTCTGCCATAAGGGTGGTGTCATCTGCATATCTGAGGTTATTGATATTTCTCCTGGCAATCTTGATTCCAGCTTGTGTTTCTTCCAGTCCAGCATTTCTCATGATGTACTCTGCATATAAGTTAAATAAACAGGGTGACAATATACAGCCTTGACGAACTCTTTTTCCTATTTGGAACCAGTCTGTTGTTCCATGTCCAGTTCTAACTGTTGCTTCCTGACCTGCATACAAATTTCTCAAGAGGCAGATCAGGTGATCTGGTATTCCCATCTCTTTCAGAATTTTCCACAGTTTATTATGATCCACACAGTCAAAGGCTTTGGCATAGTCAATCAAGCAGAAATAGATGTTTTTCTGGAACTCTCTTGCTTTTTCCACGATCCAGTGGATGTTGGCAATTTGATCTCTGGTTCTTCTGCCTTTTCTAAAGCCAGCTTGAACATCAGGAAGTTCACGGTTCACATATTGCTGAAGCCTGGCTTGGAGAATTTTGAGCATTACTTTACTAGCATGTGAGATGAGTGCAATTGTGTGGTAGTTTGAGCATTCTTTGGCATCGCCTTTCTTTGGGATTGGAATGAAAACTGACTTTTTCTAGTCCTGTGGCCACTGCTGAGTTTTCCAAATTTGCTGGCATATTGAGTGTAGCACTTTCACAGTATCATCTTTCAGGATTTGGAATAGCTCCACTGGAATTCCATCAGCTCCACTAGCTTTGTTCATACTGATGCTTTCTAAGGCCCACTTGACTTCACATTCCAGGATGTGTGGCTCTAGATCAGTGATCACACCATCGTGATTATCTGGGTCGTGAAGCAATCTTTTGTACAGTTCTTGTGTGTATTCTTGCCATCTCTTCTTAATATCTTCTGCTTCTGTTAGGTCCATATCATTTCTGTCCTTTATCGAGCTCTTCTTTGCATGAAATGTTCCTTTGGTAGCTCTGATTTTCCTGAAGAGATCCCTAGTCTTTCCCATTTTGTTGTTTTCCTCTATTTCTTTGCATTGATTGCTGAAGAAGGCTTTCTTATCTCTTCTTGCTATTCTTTGGAACTCTGCATTCAGATGTTTATATCTTTCCTTTTCTCCTTTGCTTTTCACTTCTCTTCTTTTCACAGCTATTTGTAAGGCCTCCCCAGACAGCCATTTTGCCTTTTTGCATTTCTTTTCTATGGGAATGGTCTTGATCCCTGTCTCCTGTACAATGTCACAAACCTCATTCCATAGTTCATCAGGCACTCTATCTATCAGATCAAACTGATCTGTAGATTCAATGTAATCCTAAACAAAAATCATAGCAGCATTTTTGTAGAAATTTGAAAGTTTTTTCTAAAATTTGTATGAAAACAAAAAGGACATAAAAGAGTAAGGACAATTTTAGCAAGGAACAACTTCGGAGCACTCACACTATCTCATTTCATTACATAAAATGTGGCAAAGTAATCAAGACATTATGCTTTCCACGTAAATATACATAGACTGGAATAATGGAAAAGAATTGCGGGTCCAGAAATAGACCTATTCATTAATGAATATTGCCTTTTGACTAAGAGCCTAAGGTAATTCAAGGGGAGAAATTATAGTCTTTTCAGCAAACGCTGCTGGAACAATGTATTTCCATTTGAAGAAAAAAAAAAGCAGAAGTCATTATCCAGTACCACATACAAACCTTAGGCTATAGACTTACACCTAAAATCTTAAAGTAAAAATTATTAGAAACTGTTGGAGAAGTCTTTATAAACTTAAGATAGATCGCATGTGCGTGCTCAGTCATGTCTGACTCTTTGCGACTCTGTGGACTGTAGCCTGCTGCCAGGTTCCTCTGTCCATGGAATTTCCCAGGCAAGAATATCGGAGCTGTTGTCATTTCCTTCTCCAGGAGATCTTCTGACCCCAGGATCTTGCATCTCCTGCATTGATGGATGGATTCCTTACCACTGGGAAGCCCCAAGACTGGTCATATTTCTTAATTAGACAAAAAGTGCATCAAAAGACTTAATGCTGCTGCTGCTGCTAAGTCGCTTCAGTTGTGTCCAACTCTGTGTAGCCCACCAGGCACCCCCATCCCTGGGGTTCTTCAGGCAAGAACACTGGAGTGGGTTGCCATTTCCTTCTCCAATGCATGAAAGTGAAAAGTGAAAGTGAAGCTGCTCAATCGGGTCTGACTCTGAGCGACCCCATGGACTGCAGCCCACCAGGCTCCTCCGTCCATGGGATTTTCCAGGCAAGAGTACTGGAGTAGGTTGCCATTGCCTTCTCTGAAAGACCTAATAATGATGTTATATTTCATCAAAATTTAAAACAACAGCTCTTTAAAAAATAAAACATGGGGAAATGAGAAAGCAAGCAAACCATAGGTTGTGAGAAATTTTCATGATGGATATTTCTAGAATTTATATTGTATAAAAATATGAATATTCTAGTATTCTTTTCTAGAATTTATAATGCTATTATGTATGTATAAAATAAATAACCCAATTTAAAAATAAAAGACTTCAATAGACTGTTTTCAAAACAAACCATTTAAACAGCCAACTAGAACAACACAAAAAGTAGATTTTTGAGCAAACTCCAGGAGGTGGTGAAGGACAGGGAAGCCTCATGTGCTGCAGTCCATGGGGTCTCAAAGAGTCAGACAGGATGGGGCTACTGAACAACAACAAAGAGATGCTACTGCACAACTACTAGAAGGGTTAAATTTTAAAGAGACTGACAACACCAAGTGTTGGCATGGATGTGGAGGAAGTAAGAACTGGTTTCTCACAGTTGGTGGGAAAGTAAAATGGAACAAAGATATTCAAAGCAGTTTGGCAATCTGCTAGAAATTTAATCATACCCTTAATCATATACAATCTTTGCAATGTACTTGTAACACTAAGGAGACATAAAACATATATCCACACAAAAGTCTTGACTTACATGTTCATAACAGTTTCATTCATAATAGGTAAAATCTTATATTTAAGTTAGATGATATTATATCTATATTTGTAAAACTTTCACCTTGGTAGCCAGTTATACAATTTTAAACCATGACATTTTTTTTTAAACCATGACATTTTTTAATATTGAAATCTTTTAGTGAATGGGTTTTGTAGGAGATCTTCAAGTAATAATGAAAAAGGTTATCTATAGTATGAACCAAGTAGTATCTTTACAGATTGCTTTCTACTTTTGAGAATCCATTTTCACCAATAAAATACTGATATATGCTTATACTTATTGCTTCTTATGTAAGTGCATGCTTGTTTTTAAAATATTTGCTCCTAGTGCTAAAGAGGAGCAAAGAAATCAAATAGTAATTTTTTTCTTTTTCATTATGAGAGGAAGAAGAAAAAGAAATCAATAGATGTTTGTAGGATGAAAGTTTAAGTAGGTCAAGAGATGTATTCTGATGCTTTCAGTGGTGATTGAAAGAATCAGACTTTGGGGATAGTGCTAAACTTTGTGAGATTTTCCTTCCATGGTAAAAATGATATCACACACTTGCATGTTGTCACTGAGGCACAAATCTTATATGTAGAAAGGATCTTCTAAACAAATTATTCACTATTTTCAAGTAATAGAGTAACATGAAACACAGTGAGACCAACTCACTTGTTCCCAGAAAATTAATTTTTGTGTGTGTGTTGTTGTGCAAAGCTTACAACTCAGACCTTCTAACTCTGTCTGATGCTTTCTTATATTGTCCAGCACCTTAATGCCCATAGAAGCACATGATTCCATTTCTCAGCCTTTTCATTTGAGAAGAATATATTTCTGGAATTATTATTTGCATTCTTCCTAGTCCAACTTTGAACTCCCAAAAGCAATACTAATGTTTGATTTATTTTTGTATCTTAATAGTTAACAGAATTCCCAGGACACAAATGTGTTTAGAAACTGTAAAATTAATAAGAAATAATTTCTATATAATTTGTTATATCTGCAAGTACTATTACTGAATCATATATTATATTACTTAACAATTCTTTAACTCATTCACATAGCTGTGTTTGCATATCATTCACATAGCTATCTTTGCATATCTTTTGGATTCAAGAGATGCATGTCCAAAGCGCAGACACTTTGGGGAAAAAATTTAGTAGTCTCTTAAATCTGCTAAAACTTTATGATAATTGTTACACACAAGAGCATTCAGAAAAAAACAAACAAACTGTGCCCTTTTGCAATGCACACTCCTGGAGAAGAGAAGAGGAGAGACAGTAAGGCAGTGAGAAGGAAGCTTGTGATATGGTTGGAGACGGAGAGAAAAAGACCCATATACATACCAGTTAGAGTAGGAAGTGGCAACCTACTCCAGTATTCTTGCCAGGATAATTCCATGGACAGAAAAGCCTGTGGGCTACAGTCCATGGGGTTGGAAAGAGTTGGATGACTGAAGTGACTGAATAAGCACACAGAGACCAATAGTAACCTTCCACTATTCAGGGTTAAAGTTTCAGCTCCTATGTCTTTGTCTCTAATATGTAATATTTAGTGGAAATAAGGATAAGAACACATTAAAATTATATAATATAGCCCACAAAACACCCACAATTGTTTACACAAGAATATGAAATATATGGCATATTAAAAGTTTTTTTTTCAGGACTTCCCTGGTGGCTCAGGTAAAGAATCTGCATGCAATGCCAGAGACCTGGGTTCAATCCCTGGGTCAGGTAGATCCCTGAAGGAGGGAATGGCTACCCACTCCAGTATTTTTGCCTGGAGAATCCCACGGACAGAGGAGCTTGGCAGGCTATAGTCCATGTAGCTGCAAAGAGTGGGACATGACTGAGTGACTAACACTTTCACTTTATTCAGGAACATAAATCTCTCCCTTTAGAATCTGCTTAAGGACATTTATTATTTTGCACATTTGGATAAAAAGTGTGGGAAAGGGGAGAAATGATCATGAAGATTCATTTTTGAGGAGTGAGAGAAAGAGAAACTCTAAAAGAAACTAAAGCTTTATTAAAAGAGAAAACAAAGACAATTTGTACAGTTTGAGATTAAAATTCATAGATCCAAACTTCAATCCACTCATCCACTATTGACTCAAAGCCATCCTATTTTAGGAATGCAAAGATCCACTTGTCCTAGTTACCAACCTTTCTTCAGTAATCTCTGGATTCCTTGCTTGATCTCCTGGGTTCGCACCCCATAGACAATGGGGTTGAGGGCTGGAGGGATGACGTGGTGGAGGATATTGAGCAAGACTGGCACGTCAGAGGACACTTTTTTTTCTACCACAAGAGTGAAGACAAAAACCAGAAGGACAGTGCTAAAGAAGAGGATCAGGATGAAGTGGGAGCCACATGTGCTTAAGGCCTTTGCCACAGCTCCCTCTGACTTGAGTTTCAGAACAGCCCTTAGTATGAGGGTGTAGGAGAGGAAGATGAGGATGAGGTCAAATCCCAGCAGAGTCCATCCACAAGCAAATTGGTAGAGACGATTGATGATAATATCACCACAGGAGAGCTTGGAGACAGACATATTGGCACAGAGGCAGTTCTCAATGACATTTTCCAGACAATAATGGAGACATCCTGAAAGAATGGGGATGGGTACTGTCAAAAAGATGCTTCTGGCCAAAATAAAAATGGCTGCTTTGACTACAAATTGGTCAGTAATGATGGACAGGTATCGTAGAGGATGGCAAATGGCCACATAGTGGTCATAGGCCATGACCATGAATGTGCAGGACTCCATGGCAAAGATACTATTCATGGTGAACATCTGAAGGAAGCAAGCAAAGAAGCTGATGGACCTGAGGTCAAACCAAAAGATGGCCAGGACCTTGGGGATGACGGTGAGGCAGAGCACCATGTCCAGCAGGGAGAGGAGGCTGAGCAGGTAGTACATGGGCTCGTGCAGAGAGGCCTCCAGCCGGATGGTGATCAGGAGGGTGGTGTTGGCCCCCATGGCCAGGAGGAAGAGGAGGCTAAGGGGCAGGGACAGCCAGTGCTGCCAGCTGGGGGACCTGACAAAACAGTTCAGATAGAAGTCTGAAAACTCAGTGGAGGTGCTGCCATTTTGGTGTGCTGTCATATTTTGTCAAATATTCCTGCACCTTCCTTTTAGTGATCTGTAAAATTGGAATAAAAATTAGCTACTGGTTCAAGATACGTAGAGACAGAACAAATTGCTTTACTTAAGTGACTTATGCATCCTGGCAGATTATCCATCACTAAGTGAATTTTTGTGTATATCTTATGTGATATTCACATTACTTTAAACAATTCAGAAGGCTGAGGTGCTATGATTTCTTTGTAGTGTTTGATTTGTTCAAGGTTTATTTATAATATTTTAATAGAGTATATATTTGCTTATAATATTTTGTTAGTTTCTTCTGTACAATAAAATGAATCAGCTGTATGTACACATATATCTTCTCCCTCTTGAATCTCCTTCCCTCTCACCACCCCTACTGCCGTCTTACCTAAGTCATCACAGAGCACTGAGCTGAGCCCCTGTACTATACTGCAGGTTCCCACTAGCTAGCTATTTTACACGTGGTAGAGTATATATTGCAATCCCAATCTCCCAGTTCATCCACCCATAGCACTCTTGTATCCACATATCTGTTCTCTCTGACTAGATCTTTATCCGTTCCATGCAAATAGGTTCAGCTCTACTGTTTCACCAAGTTTCACATATATGTATTAATATATGATATTTGTTTTTCTTTTTCTGACTCACTTCATTCTGTATTTTTAATAGAGCTGTTAAATCTTTATAGAAATTAAGAGGAGAAAACTACTTAGGAAGCTTCTTTATAACAGATGAGTCTCTAAATTCATACTCATGTTTCTTCACTATTTAAAAATGAATACCTGAACTACAGTATCTACAATTTAATTTGAACAGTACATGCTAATAAACAGCAGAACCTGACACAACTTAGAGACTCAGATAAATGACTGTAGACCACTAGCTACCATAACTTGACTTTTCAGCTGTATTTATTATGCTTTAATTATAGATTTTAAAAATTAGGCACTGCAAATAATGTTTGTGAATTTACATTTTTCTAAAAAGTCATTTTGATTTGGGTTATTCGTAAAAATTTCTTTTTGTTTACTCTATTTCTTAGGTTTTCATATTAGTAGGATTCCTAAATTCTGGAAGAAACAACTTTAAAAGGAGAAGAGCAATTCCACCCAACTCTGCTGGACTAATACCTAATAGCAAGCAGGAGGAAACTTGATTCTTCTGATTGCATTAGTGTAAGGGTGATGAGATCTACCTTTAAAATCCTTCCATCTCCTTTCTGTTTCCATTTTTCATCTTCAGTGCAGTAATCCAGGCACACATTCCCTCTTTCCTCCAGGCTAGTTCAATGTTGCCATTGTTGTCTCATCATTTAAAGTTTCTCCTTGGCATGCTATTAGATACTAGGGTCACCAAATTGAGTTAGAAACCATCTCTATTCTGAAGTAGGGAGAACTAAAACCATTCTGGGACAACAGTAATACTAATAAGTGCTATGAGCAATGACATGGTCTTGCATAAACTATTATGAGAGAGTAGGGGAGGGCTGCTTGGAGAAGAGATATAGGTTACTTCAGTATTCTTGGGCTTCCCTGGTGGCTCAGATGGTAAAGAATCCACCTGCACTGCAGGATACCTGGGTTTGATCCCTGGGTTGGGAAGATCTTCTGGAGGAGGGCATAGCAACCCAATCCAGTGTTCTTGCCTGGAGAATCCCCATGAACAGAGGAGCCTGGTGGGCTACAGTCCATGGGGTCACAAAGAGTTGGATAAAACTGAAACAGTTTAGCACCCACCCTCATTTACACTGCAGATGAAGAATTCTAAGGTTCTCCTCCACCTGAATTGTGACAGAGAATCAAAAGAAGTCTGTAACTTGGCAAAATGTATAGGTTAGGACTTTCTGGTGGCCTTCAAATCATGCAGTCCATTGTAGTCAAATCTGTCTTCATAAATAGTCTCATATAAAGAGTTATCATGTGGATTTACAAACTTTTTGCCAGGAGTTTTTTAAATTCTCTCTTGATTTGTCACTAGGCTTGCTAACATAATGTAAATTTTCGTACTGTTTAGTTGTTGAACTCTTGTCACTTGCTGAGAATGGTGCTCCAATATCTAGGACTTCATCTCATTTTCTCTTTCACTCTTTTGTGAAATATGTTTTATTATCATCACATTACAAACAAGGGAAATGATTCTCAAAATCTTAACCATCTACCCAGTATTAGGCTAATACTATTCCTATCTAATTCTAATCAAGTGTGTTAGATTCAACTTCCAGTTTCTCTCTGACCCTAAAAAACAATTCCATGATAATGTACTTACCTCATCAATACTATAAAAGAGTAATCAAAAATCACTGATGATACAATCAGTAGTTCTGAAAACAGAACTGATAGACAAGAAATAGCTTTGGGATGGGGGCAGAGTAGCAAGGGAAAGGAAGCTTTAATCATACTGTGAACCCAGAACTAAACAGTATTTTCATGTCAGTAGAAACCAACTTTTGATTCTGTACTGTTTCAAGTCGTGTTCTTGTTTCCAGTTATGAATTCTAACCCCCGAATGCAGTTTCAGTCCTCCTCAGCTCCCAGATTCTCCTCACCAGAGACTCCCTGTTAGTGACCAGGGCTGACTCTCAGAGGAAGGAGGAGGGGTGTCTCCTCCCAGTCTCCTCTCTTCACTCCTCTTGGTCCTCAGCTTCCCCAGACAAAGGGTCCTGTCTAGCTGGGACATGCCAGGCATGGCCTTTCCACCTGATACTTAGATGAGATTAAATGATCTTCCAATTTTTTTCCTCTTGCTAATAACAATACATTAGTAGTGATATTGACAATTTGGGGATGAATTGTACACATATCATGTCATATAATAGTAACCATACTCTGAAGAAAGTGGGTCAAGTTGACTATCTTAATACTTTATGTCTTCAAATGGAAAAATTCTTTCAGTGGTGTCATATGTCTTTTCCTTAGTTTAACCGCTAGGGTTTGGATGTGAAAGAAACAAACGTCAGGCCCAAAGCCATTGAATATATGTATACAGCTGTGTCCTGTGTCATCACAGCGAGGTAGAAATGCATATCTTACTTGCCATATTATTTTATATATTTAAGTGTTAAAGTTGTTAGGGTTCACCTAACTCCACAGAACTCAGACAGACCTTTAAGACATCTCCTTGAAATGCAGTTACAGACATTATTGATGATATCCAGTGGCAGATACTTCTTTGATCTTTGGGCATCATTTTCTGGTTTTGGAAGCTGCAGTTTTTAGATATTACTTAGATTGAACTGACATCTGAGGAGCTACTTTCTGACACCCTCTGACCCCCAACTGTGATCTCTGTTCTCACCTTCTTAAGTTATATAGAATAAATTTAATTCCTATCCCATGATTCCAGTACTTTTGCATGAATACTTTGTGCCCAGTGTCCATACTCCTTGTTGAAATGTTTGAAATTTTCATAAGTGGGGTCCAGATGATGTACTTTCAAGCTCCCCACCACCCGTCTCCTATGGACAAACTTCACCTCCTCTGCATCTCTGTCATCTCCAAGCAAAAAAATCATAGGAAAGAAGGGCAAAGGAGAGAACAAGGTTCCAGAGCAGAGCTTTCACTTGCACTTACTCACCTGACACAGGAGGCAGTATCAACTACCGGTTTTCAGACTACTTCAGCAGCACTATCCCAGGAATGGAAACGAACACAGACCCCCAATGAAGAGATGAGTCTTTCCTGTCTTCTGGTTAATGCTGGTATATCTTTCTTCACTCAGACTCACGGATGATGTTAAGCATGGGTTCTGGTTCCACTGATACTGAAGCCTTGGATAGTTCCCAAGTACCTGGGGTTGGTATACCTCTGGAGCTTTAGGGACTTTGCCCTCTGGGAACTCCTCCATCCCTGCTCCCTTTGGCCCTTAAGGCCATTCTGGGAAAGGAAGGCAGGCAGATGAGAGAAGTAATTATTTTCTTTCTCTGTAAAAGAAAGGACCTCTGGGAATCCAGTCCTACACGGCCATGTCTCTATTGGCAGTTAGTCAGTCTCCTAAATATGAGTGTCTTACATACACCCTTACATGTCAATTTGTGTTTGTATATACACTTTTGCTGTCTTCTATCGATCCTATAAACTCACTCAGAAACTCTCATGGAATTCCTGAACATGCTTAATAGATAGTGACATCCAAAATTGTGTTATTGAATGAATTGATGTTAATATATCATCACTTTTATCATGGCATAATAATGATAAAAGTGCAAGAGGAAGTGAAGAAAATATTATTGAGAAAACATAATGTATTTTTCAGAAAGAAAAGCAACAGTAATTTTTGCTGCTTCAAATTTTTTAAAATGGGTTTATATGGTAGGAAAGATGATTTGTTCCTTTATTTTTTATTCATTTTTAACCTCATATCAATTATTCATACTTTTCAAGTTATGCAAGCAACATCCATTTTTCTTCAGGTCCTTCTTTTGTTTCATTTTTATTTCACTTTTTTTTTCATATCTCAACATTCTTCCTAGTTCTCTTCCCTTCCAAAAAGTGAAATCTCTAGTATTTAAAATATGTGCTACTAATTAAATTCCAGTATGCTTATTTAGCTATATATTTGTGTAAGGAAGACAGTTGGATATTGAATTTTCATGAAAGTCATTGTGTTATAAATATGATGTTAGTTTTAATTTTCCTCACACTAAATCTTAAAAATATGTCAAATGTTGCTTCAGGTGAGTTGACTTCATTATTTTTTGAGTGGGGCTCAGTTTCCATTGTGCCCCATTATCCCCTTTGGCTCACACCCATGTGATCTGTAATAATTATTCAAATCAGTTGCTTCGTCATGTTTGACACTTTGCGACCCCTTGGACTGCAACATGCCAGGCTTCCGTGTCCATCACCAACTCCTGGAGCTTACTCAGACTTGTGGCCATCGAGTTGGTGATGCCATCCAACCATCTCATCCACTGTTGTCCCCTTCTCCTTCTGCTTTCAGTCTTTCCCAGCATCAAGGTCTTTTCAAATGAGTCAGTTCTTCACATCAGGTGGCCAAAGTATTGGAGATTCAGTTTCAGCATCAGTCTTTCCAATGAATATTCAGGAACGATTTCCTTTAGGTTGGACTAGTTTGATCTCCTTGCAGTCCAAGGGACTCTCAAGAGTCTTCTCCAACACCACAGTTCAAAAGTATCAATTCTTCAGCACTCAGCTTTCTTTATAGTCCAACTCTCACATCCATACATGACTACTGGAAAAATCATAGCTTTGACTAGATGGACCTTTGTCAGCAAAGTAATGTCTCTGCTTTTTAATATGCTGTCTAGGTTGGTCATAACTTTTCTTTCAAGGAGCAAGTGTCTTTTAATTTCATGGCTGCAATCACCATCTGCAGTGATTTTGGAGTCCCCCAAAATAAAGTCTCTCATGGTTTCCATTGCTTCCCCATCTATTTGCCATGAAGTGATGGGACCAGATGCCACGATCTTAGTTTTGTGAATGTTGTTTTAAGCCAGCTTTTTAACTCTACTCTTTCACTTTCATCAAGAGGCTCTTTAGTTCCTCTTCACTTTCTGCCATAAGGATGGTGTCATCTGCGTATCTGAGGTTATTGATATTTCTCCTAGCAATCTTGATTTCAGCTTGTGCTTCATCCAGCCTGGCATTTCGCATGATGTACTCTGCACGTAAGTTAAACAAGCAGGGTGACAATGTACAGCCTTGATGTACTCCTTTCCCAATTTGGAACCCGTCCATTGTTCCATGTTTGGTTCTAACTGTTGCTTCTTGACCTGCATGCAGATTTCTCAGGAGGTAGGTAAGGTGGTCTGGTAATCCCACCTCTTGAAGAATTTTCCAGTTTGTTGATATCCACACAGTCAAAGGATTTAGTGTAGTCAATGAAGCAGAAGTAGATGTTTTTCTGGAATTCCCTAGATTTTTCTATGAACCAATGGATGTTGGCAATTTAATCTCTGGTTTTCTGCCTTTTCTAAACCCAGCTTGAACATCTGGAAGTTCTTGGTTCATGTACTTTTGAAGCCTAGCTTGGAGCATTTCGAGCATTACTTTTTAGCGTGTGAAATGGTGCAATTGTGTGGTAGTTTGAGCATTCTTTGGCATTGTCTTTCTTTGGGATTGGAATGAAAACTGACCTTTCCCAGTCCTGTGGCCACTGCCGAGTTTTCCAAATTTGCTGGCATATTGAGTGTACCACTTTAGCAGCAATATCTTTTAAGATATGAAATAGGTCAGTTGGAATTCCATCACCTCCACTAGCTTTGTTCGTAGTAATGCTTCCTAAGGCCCACAGAACTTTGCACTCCAGGATGTCTGGCTCTAGGTGAATGATCACACCATCATGGTTATCTGTCATGAAGATCTTTTTTGTATAGTTCTTCTGGGTATTTTTGCCAGCTCTTCCTAATATCTTCTGCTTCTGTTGGTCCACACCATTTCTGTCCTTTATTGGGACCATATTTGCATGAAATGTTCCCTTGGTATCTCTAATTTTCTTGAAGAGATCTCTAGTCTTTCCCATTCTATTGTTTTCCTCTATTTCTTTGCATTGATCACTGAGGAAGGCTTTCTTATTTCTCCTTGCTATTCTTTGGAACTCTGTATTCAGATGGGTATATATTTCCTTTCCTCCTTTGCCTTTAGCGTCTCTTCTTTTCTCTGTTATTTGTAATGTCTCCTCAGGCAATCATTTTGTCTTTTTGCATTTCTTTTTCTTGGGGATGGTCTTGATTACTGCCTCCTGTACAATGTTATGAACCTCCATTCATAGTTCTTCAGGCATTCTGTCTATCAGATCTAATCCTTGAATCTATTTGTCACTTCCACTGTATAATCATAAGGTATTTGATTCAGATCATACCTGAATGGTCTAATGATTTTTCCTACTTTCTTCAATTTACGTCTGAAATTTTCAATAAAAAGTTAATGATCTGAGTCTTAAAAAGAGAGAAGTTTCAAACACCAGGAAGCCTTCTCACTGCGAATCTGTGCTGAGCTTTGGAAGCACAGAGGGTAACATAACAGGAAGAAAAATAAATAAACAATTAAAACTCGAAGATTGCGAGTCCTACGGTAACTCCCCCAGCGGAGAAGCAGCGCAGGCGCCTGCACGCGCCATTAACAAGCGGGGCTGGGCAGGGGCGCAGCGCGCGGCTGCATCGCTTAGAGTAAGAATCTGGCCTGAATACCTGAGCACTATCTGAGCGAAATAATTTGGGCTAGCAAACCAGACTGTGGGATATCTACCACGCGAAAAACCAGCCCCAACCTAAGACACCGCCAGGCCCCGCGCATTACGGAACAAAGAATTGAACAGAGATAGCCGGCTGCAGACCTTCCCCCGGTGACAGGCAGCCAGAGCCGGAAGGGGGCAATCGCAGCCCCAGAGAGACATTATCTATAAAACTGTAAGCAGGCTTCTTTGCTAACTAAAACTTCTTGGGGTCTGGACGGTTAACATCTGCCTAAGAAGGTGCGCGCCGTTTTACGCCCAGATAACCAAGTGGCGGGAGGCGATAAGTCGCAGCATTGGCGCTCGCCAAACACCTCATCACTTGAGCTGCTAGGACCTGGGAAGAGCACAATACTCAGGCCCAACTGAGTCTGCGCCTCTAAGGACTACCCGAGTGCCTGAACCTGAGCGGCTTGGACCTGGGAGGTACATGCAACCCAAAGCCAGCCTCGGATTGTTCCCCGGCGGAACAACCTAGAGCCCGAGCAGTGTGGGCAGGGAGGCTACACGCGCCGTGAGCGGGGCAGACCCAGTGTGGCTGAGGCACTGCGGCGCACGCCAGTGTTATTTGTTTGCAGCATCCTCCCTCCCTCCCCACAGCGCGACTGAACAAAG
The DNA here is from genome assembly GCF_027580195.1 of Bos mutus. Lineage (NCBI taxonomy): Eukaryota > Metazoa > Chordata > Mammalia > Artiodactyla > Bovidae > Bos > Bos mutus. Next base: position 32,958,176 of record NC_091631.1, on the reverse strand, counting down.
AGAAGAAATACAGTTCCACCCATCAGAACACTGACACAAGCTTCCTAACCAGGAAACCTTGACAAGCCACCTGTACAAACCCACACACAGCGAGGAAAAGCCACAATAAAGAGAACTCCACAAACTGCCAGAATACAGAAAGGACACCCCAAACTCAGCAATTTAAACAAGATGAAGAGACAGAGGAATAGCCAGCAGATAAAGGAACAGGATAAATGCCCACCAAACCAAACAAAAGAGGAAGAGATAGGGAATCTACCTGATAAAGAATTCGAATAATGATAGTGAAATTGATCCAAAATCTTGAAATTAAAATGGAATCACAGATAAATAGCTTGGAGACAAGGATTGAGAAGATGCAAGAAAGGTTTAACAAGGACCTAGAAGAAATAAAAAGAGTCAATATATAATGAATAATGCAATAAATGAAATTAAAAACACTCTGGAGGCAACAAATAGTAGAATAACAGAGGCAGAAGATAGGATTAGTGAATTAGAAGATAGAATGGTAGAAATAAATGAATCAGAGAGAATAAAAGAAAAACGAATTAAAAGAAATGAGGACAATCTCAGAGACCTCCAGGACAATATTAAACGCTACAACATTGAATCATAGGGGTTCCAGAAGAAGAAGACAAAAAGAAAGACCATGAGAAAATACTTGAGGAGATAATAGTTGAAAACTTCCTAAACTGGGGAAGGAAATAATCAACCAAGTCCAAGAAACCCAGAGAAACCCAAACAGGATAAACCCAAGGCAAAAACACCCCAAGACACATATTAATCAAATTAACAAAGATCAAACACAAAGAACAAATATTAAAAGCAGCAAGGGAAAAACAACAAATAACACACAAGGGAATTCCCATAAGGATAACAGCTGATCTTTCAATAGAAACTCTTCAAGCCAGGAGGGAATGGCAAGACATACTTAAAATGATGAAAGAAAATAACCTACAGCCCAGATTATTGTACCCAGCAAGGATTTCATTCAAGTATGAAGGAGAAATCAAAAGCTTCTCAGACAAGCAAAAGCTGAGAGAATTCTGCACCACCAAACCAGCTCTCCAACAAATACTAAAGGATATTCTCTAGACAGGAAACACAAAAATGGTGTATAAATTCAACCCCAAACAATAAAGTAAATGGCAACGGGATCATACTTATCAGTAATTACCTTAAACGTAAATGGGTTGAATGCCCCAACCAAAAGACAAAGACTGGCTGAATGGATACAAAAACAAGACCCTACATATGTTGTCTACAGGAGACCCACCTCAAAACAGGGGACACATACAGACTGAAAGTGAAGGGCTGGAAAAAGATTTTCCATGCAAATAGGGGCAAAAGAAAGCAGGAGTAGCAATACTCATATCAGATAAAATAGACTTTAAAACAAAGGCTGTGAAAAGAGACAAAGAAGGTCACTACATAATGATCAAAGGATCAATCCAAGAAGAAGATATAACAATTATAAATATATATGCACCCAACACGGGAGCACCGCAGTATGTAAGACAAATGCTAACAAGTATGAAAGGAGAAATTAACAATAACACAATAATAGTGGGAGACTTTAATACCCCACTCACACCTATGGATAGATCAACTAAACAGAAAATTAACAAGGAAACACAAACTTTAAACGATACAATAGACCAGTTAGACCTAATTGATATCTATAGGACATTTCATCACAAAACAATGAATTTCACCTTTTTCTCAAGCGCACATGGAACCTTCTCCAGGATAGATCACATCCTGGGCCATAAAGCTAGCCTTGGTAAATTCAAAAAAATAGAAATCATTCCAAGCATCTTTTCTGACCACAATGCAGTAAGATTAGATCTCAATTACAGGAGAAAAACTATTAAAAATTCCAACATATGGAGGCTGAACAACACGCTGCTGAATAACCAACAAATCACAGAAGAAATCAAAAAAGAAATCAAAATTTGCATAGAAACGAATGAAAATGAAAACACAACAACCCAAAACCTGTGGGACACGGTAAAAGCAGTCCTAAGGGGAAAGTTCATAGCAATACAGGCACACCTCAAGAAACAAGAAAAAGTCAAATAAATAACCTAACTCTACACCTAAAGCAACTAGAAAAGGAAGAAATGAAGAACCCCAGGGTTAGTAGAAGGAAAGAAATCTTAAAAATTAGAGCAGAAATAAATGCAAAAGAAACAAAAGAGACCATAGCAAAAATCAACAAAGCCAAAAGCTGGTTCTTTGAAAGGATAAATAAAATTGACAAACCATTAGCCAGACTCATCAAGAAACAAAGGGAGAAAAATCAAATCAATAAAATTAGAAATGACAGTGGAGAGATCACAACAGACAACATAGAAATACAAAGGATCATAAGAGACTATTATCAACAATTATATGCCAATAAAATGGACAACGAGGAAGAAATGGACAAATTCTTAGAAAAGTACAACTTTCCAAAACTCGACCAGGAAGAAATAGAAAACCTTAACAGACCCATCACAAGCACAGAAATTGAAACTGTAATCAAAAATCTTCCAGCAAACAAAAGCCCAGGTCCAGACGGCTTCACAGCTGAATTCTACCAAAAATTTAGAGAAGAGCTAACACCTATCCTGCTTAAACTCTTCCAGAAAATTGCAGAGGAAGGTAAACTTCCAAACTCATTCTATGAGGCCACCATCACCCTAATACCAAAACCTGACAAAGATCCCACAAAAAAGAAAACTACAGGCCAATATCACTGATGAACATAGATGCAAAAATCCTAAACAAAATTCTGCAATCAGAATCCAACAACACATTAAAAAGATCATACACCATGACCAAGTGGGCTTTATCCCAGGGATGCAAGGATTCTTCAATATCCATAAATCAATCAATGTAATACACCACATTAACAAATTGAAAAACAAAAACCATATGATTATCTCAATAGATGCAGAGAAAGCCTTTGACAAAATTCAACACCCATTTATGATAAAAACTCTCCAGAAAGCAGGAATAGAAGGAACATACCTCAACATAATAAAAGCTATATATGACAAACCCACAGCAAACATTATCCTCAATGGTGAAAAATTGAAAGCATTTCCTCTAAAGTCAGGAACAAGACAAGGTGCCCACTTTCACCATTACTATTCAACATAGTTTTGGAAGTTTTGGCTACAGCAATCAGAGCAGAAAAAGAAATAAAAGGAATCCAAATTGGAAAAGAAGAAGTAAAACTCTCACTATTTGCAGATGACATGATCCTCTACATAGAAAACCCTAAAGACTCCACCAGAAAATTACTAGAACTAATCAATGATTATAGTAAAGTTGCAGGATATAAAATCAACACACAGAAATCCCTTGCATTCCTATACACTAATAATGAGAAAACAGAAAGAGAAATTAAGGAAACAATTCCATTCACCATTGCAACGAAAAGAATAAAATACTTAGGAATATATCTACCTAAAGAAACTAAAGACCTATATATAGAAAACTATAAATCACTGGTGAAAGAAATCAAAGAGGACACTAATAGATGGAGAAATATACCATGTTCATGGATTGGAAGAATCAATATAGTGAAAATGAGTATACTACCCAAAGCAATTTATAGATTCAATGCAATCCCTATCAAGCTACCAACAGTATTCTTCACAGAGCTAGAACAAATAATTTCACAATTTGTATGGAAATACAAAAAACCTCGAATAGCCAAAGCGATCTTGAGAAAGAAGAATGGAACTGGAGGAATCAACCTACCTGACTTCAGGCTCTACTACAAAGCCACAGTTATCAAGACAGTATGGTACTGGCACAAAGACAGAAATATAGATCAATGGAACAAAATAGAAAGCCCAGAGATAAATCCACGCACATATGGACACCTTATCTTTGACAAAGGAGGCAAGAATATACAATGGAGAAAAGACAATCTCTTTAACAAGTGGTGCTGGGAAATCTGGTCAACCACTTGTAAAAGAATGAAACTAGAACACTTTCTAACACCATATACAAAAATAAACTCAAAATGGATTAAAGATCTCAATGTAAGACCAGAAACTATAAAACTCCTAGAGGAGAACATAGGCAAAACACTCTCTGACATACATCACAGCAGGATCCTCTATGACCCACCTCCCAGAATATTGGAAATAAAAGCAAAAATAAACAAATGGGACCTAATTAAACTTAAAAGCTTCTGCACATCAAAGGAAACTATTAGCAAGGTGAAAAGACAGCCTTCAGAATGGGAGAAAATAATAGCAAATGAAGCAACCGACAAACAACTAATCTCAAAAATATACAAGCAACTCCTACAGCTCAACTCCAGAAAAATAAATGACCCAATCAAAAAATGGGCCAAAGATCTAAATAGACATTTCTCCAAAGAAGACATACAGATGGCTAACAAACACATGAAAAGATGCTCAACATCACTCATTATCAGAGAAATGCAAATCAAAACCACTATGAGGTACCATCTCACACCAGTCAGAATGGCTGCGATCCAAAAGTCTACAAATAATAAATGCTGGAGAGGGTGTGGAGAAAAGGGACCCTCTTACACTGTTGGTGGGAATGCAAACTAGTACAGCCACTATGGAGAACAGTGTGGAGATTCCTTAAAAAACTGGAAATAGAACTGCCTTACGATCCAGCAATCCCACTGCTGGGCATACACACTGAGGAAACCAGAAGAGAAAGAGACACGTGTACCCCAATGTTCATCGCAGCACTGTTTATAATAGCCAGGACATGGAAGCAACCTAGATGTCCATCAGCAGATGAATGGATGAGAAAGCTGTGGTACATATACACAATGGAGTATTACTCAGCCATTAAAAAGAATACATTTGAATCAGTTCTAATGAGGTGGATGAAACTGGAGCCTATTATACAGAGTGAAGTAAGCCAGAAGGAAAAACAGAAATACAGTATACTAACGCATATATATGGAATTTAGAAAGATGGTAACGATAACCCTGTATACGAGACAGCAAAAGAGACACTGATGTATAGAACAGTCTTATGGACTCTGTGGGAGAGGGAGAGGGTGGGAAGATTTGGGAGAATGGCATTGAAACATGTGAAATGTCATGTATGAAACGAGATGCCAGTCCAGGTTCAGTGCGATGCTGGATGCTTGGGGCTGGTGCGCTGGGACAGCCCAGGGGATGGTATGGGGAGGGGGAGGGAGGAGGGTTCAGGATGGGGGAGCACGTGTATACCCGAAATTAAAAAAAATAATAAAAAAAAAAAAAAAAAAAAAAAAAAAGAAAGTAGGTTAAGTTTTTTAGGAAACTATTGTTAGGACATAGAAAGAGTTCTGGAATGAAAATTAGGAAGCAGGAGTGTGATTTATGGTGCCAGAATTGATCTTCAGGAGTCACCAGGCAGGTTGCTGTAACTTGGTGTCCTTAACTATAGAACAGGATTCAACTTTTATTTATTCTTAAAAGCTTTGAATTACATGCTGTGCTTTGAACAGCCCCAGGGCAGAAAAAAAAAAAAAAAAAAAAAAAAAAAAGTTAATGATCTGTGCCACAGTCAGCTCCTGGTCTTGCTTTTGCTGACTATATAGAACTTCTCCATCTTCAGTTGCAAAGAATATAAACAATCTGATATCAATATTGACCGTCTGGTGATGTCCATGTGTAGTCTTCTCTTGTGTTGTTGGAAGAGGGTGTTTGCTATGACCAGCGCATTCTCTTGGCAAAACTCTGTTAGCCTTTGCCCTGCTACACTTTGTACTCGAAGGTCAAACTTGCCTGTTATTCCAGGCATCTCTTGACTTCCTATTTTTGAATTCTAGTCCCCTATAATGAAAAGAACATATTTCTCTGGTGTTAGTTCTAGAAGGTGTTGTAGGTCTTCATAGAATGGTTCAACTTCAGCTTTTTTGGTAATAATTGTTACCAAGTAGTAAAAGAATCTGCCTGTCAATGTAAGAGACTCAGATGGGACATAATGGGTTCAATCCCTTGTTCAGGAGATCCCCAGGAGAAGGATATGGAAAACAGCTCCAATATTCTTGCCCTGAAAACCCCATGAATAGAGGAGCCTGGTGGGCTACAGTCCATGGGGTTGCAGAGTTGGACACAAAATAGTGCCTGAACACACACACACAAATACTACTACTACTGTTTATATCCTTGCACACATTTCTTTTCTTCAAGGCTTCCCTTGTGGCTCAGCTGGTAAAGAATCTGCCTGCATTGTGGGAGACCTGGGTTTGATCCCTGGGTTTGGGAAAATCCCCTGGAGAAGGGAAAGGCTACCCATTCTAGAATTTTGGCATAGTGAATTCCATGGACTGTATAGTCCAGGGGGTCGCAAAGAGTTGGACAGGACTGAGTGACTTGCACTTTCACACATTTCTTTGAGGGTCTAGAAAAAATAGAGCAAGAATTTTTTTTTAGTTATGGCTTAAAAACTTATTTAAAATTTTTTTATGGTTGTTGTAGGTTTTAGGTGATTCACATAGGAATTATCAATTTTTAAAATAAAAGTTTTACTCTATTTATAGTTTGTTATCTATAAATGAGTTTGTTTGTTATATTTACTAGCATGTTTTATTTTTGAGATTTCACATAGACTTGATAGCCACAATATTTATCTTGCTCAGTCTGACTTATTTCTCCAAGCATAATGCCCTACAAGTTCATCCAGTGTTGTTGCCATATATAAATATACACACACACATATATATATATATATATATATATATATACACACACACACACACACACACACACAGATATATATACACCACATGTTCTTTATCCATTCATCTGTTGTAGGTTGACTTAATAATAAAATATAAATTGACCTTGTTATTTCTATCAACAATATAGACTGAAAAATATATAACTATCTCAATCAAGTCAGAAAAATATTTAACAAAATTCGGTATCATTCATAATAATACTAAAGAAAAAAGGATAAGAAGGAAACTTTTTCAAATTGATGCTGAAGAGATGAGATAGTACTTAATGATGTTTTTCTCAGTGTAAGAAAAAAGATAAGGATGTCCACTCTCACTCAGCATTTTCAGTTAGCATTGTACTGGATTTCCTAAGCAGTGCAATAAATTAAAGGAATAAAAAAACACAGTTTGGGAAGAATGAAGGAGCAAAATTGTCTTTATTTAAAGAAAACCATATCAAGTATGTGGAAAGTCTTACAAATTCAATTTTTAAAACTGCACAAACTAATTTGTCAATATCTCAGAATATAAGATCAACAGATAAAAATCAATATTTTCATATATTAGAAATAAGCCATTGGAAAATGAACTGGAAAATGTTGAAAATAGTATTAAAGTATGTAGAAATACTTTTAAAAAATATGTGAAAGATCTATACATGGGAATGAGAAGTATTGTTGAGATAAATTAAGAAAATGTAAAAAATGTAAATATGTGCTATTTGCACATGTTTGAAGGGGTAATTGGAGAAGGCAATGGCACCCCACTCCAGTACTCTTGCCTGGAAAATCCAATGGACGGAGGAGCCTGGTAGGCTGCAGTCCATGAGGTCACTAAGCTTGGACACGACTGAGCGACTTGACTTTCACTTTTCCCTTTCATGCATTGGAGAAGGAAATGGCAACCCACTCCAGTGTTCTTGCCTGGAGAATCCCAGGGATGGGGGAGCCTGATGGGCTGCCGTCTATGGGGTTGCACAGAGTCGGACATGACTGAAGCAACTTAGCAGCAGCAGCAGAAGGGGTAATATTATCAGGATGTTGGTGGTGGTAGTTTAGCAGCTAAGTCATGTCTGACACTTGTAATCCCATGGACAGTGGCCTTCCAGGGTCCTGTGTCCATGGGATTCTCCAGGCAAGAATACTAGAGTGGGTTGCCATTTCCTTCTCCAGGGGATCTTCCCAATCCAGGGATAGAACCATGTCTCTCCCATTAGCAGGCAGATCCACCAGGGAAGCCTTTCAGGACATTAATTCTCATTGAACTGATCTGTAGATTCAATGTCATCCTAATTAAAATCCCAGCAATCTTTTCTGGAGAAATTGACAAACTGCTTCTAAAATTTATATGAAAATGAAAGGGATATAAAGGCAATTTTAAGAAGGAACAACTTTGGAGCACTCACATTATCTCATTTCATTACATAAAATGTGATAAAGTAATCAAGACATTGTGTTTTCTGTGTAAGTAAGTATAATGTGTAATGGACTGGTGTCATGGGAAAGAATAGAGGGTCCAGAAATAGACCTATACATGAACGAATGTTGCGTTTTGACTAAGGACCCAAAGTAATTCAATGGGAGAAATGGTAGTGTTTTCAGCAAATGCTGCTGGAAACTTCCAACTGTATTTCTACTTGCAAAACAACAGTAACAACAACCTCTAGTGATTATCCAATACCACAAACAAACCTTAGACTATAGACTTATACTTAAAATCAAAAATTAAAAGTTATTAGAAGTTGTTGGAAAAAATATTTATAAGCTTAAGACAGGTCAGTATTTCTTAATTAGGACAAAATGAGTATGCCTCAAAGGACTTAATAATGATGTTCTATTTCATCAAAATGTAAAATAACTTCTCTTTAAAAAATGAAAATGGAAAAATGAGAATGCAAGCAAGACGCAGATTGTGAGAAGTTTTCATGATGCATATTTCTGCAAAGTACTGTTTTCTAGAATATATAATGCTATCACTTAACTATAAAATAAGTAACTCAGTTATAAAAATAAAAGAATGAATAATTTTTTTCAAAAAGAGCCATTTAAATGGCCAATTGAAGCAATGCAAATTAAAATTATAATGAGTTGCCACTGCACAGCTATAAGAATGGCTGACATTTAAAAAGATGACACCAAGTGTTGGCATGGATGTGGAGGAAGAAAGAACTGGAATTCTTACTGCTGGAAGGAAAGTAAAATAGGGTAAGCACTGTTCAAACCGTGATATTCTGCTAGAAATTTAAGCATACCCATACTCTACAATCTTGCAATCTACTTCTAACATTTACCAAGGAAAATTTACAACATATATTCACACAAACTCTTGACCTGCTTGTTTATAACAGTTTCATTCATAAAAGATAAAAACTTACATTATATTTATGTTAGATGGCTCTTATACCTATATTTTTAAGACCTTTACATTGGTATCCAGTTATACAATTTTATGCAGTTTTAAGCCAAGACAATTTTTTTATATTGAAATCTTTAAGTGAATAAGCTTTTTGGGAGACTCTTCAAGTAATAAAGAAAACCGTTATTTATGGTGTGAACCAAGAAATCTGAATAGATTGCTTTTTACTTTTGAGAAGTGCATTTTCTCAATAAAATATTAATATACACTTTTACTTATTTCTCTTTATGTGAGTACATGCTTATTTTTCAAATAGTAGTTCATAGTGTTATACAGGAATAGAGAAATCAAATAGTAATATATTTATTCTTTTTCACCGTGAGTGGAAGAAGAAAAAGAAATGGATAGATCTTTGCAGGATGAAAGCTTAAGTAAGGCAAGAGATGTGTTCCAGATGCTTTCAGTAAAGACTGAAAGAACCAGACGTTGAGAATAGTACTGAACTTTTGGTAGATTTTTCCTTTCTCAGTGAAAATAACACACTTGCATGTTGCCACTGAGGCACAGATCTTATGTGTAGAAGGGATCTTCTACACAAATTGTTCACTATTTTCAGGTAACAGAGGAACATGAAACAATAACACCAACTCACTTGTTTTCAGGAAACTAATTTGTATGTGTGTGTGGTTGTGCAAGGCTTGCAACTCATACCTTCTAACTCCACCTGGTGCTTTCCTATGTTTCTCAGCATCTTAGTGCCCATAGAGACACATTGTTTAATTCCTCAACTTTTTCATATGAGAATAATATATTTTTGAAATTATCATTGAAAGGTTGATGAGCCCTGAACAAGAACCAGGATTCTTGGCCTCTGGAGGAGAGAAATTCCACCCGGGGCCATGACGAGGCTTGATTGTTTAGAGCTTTTGTGTAGTAAACTTTTATTAAAGTATAAAAGAGACAGAGAAAGCTTCTGACATAGACATCAGAAGGGGGCAGAAAGAGTGCCCCCTTACTAGTTTATAGCAAGAAGTTATACACCTATTAGCAAGCTGCTAATTAGAGAAAGGGAATGTCTCAAAATGGGAGAGTTTCACTAGGCCCCTCACCCACAACATGCATTTTGGGGTAGCATTGGCATAAGGTGAGTCATCCCAGGCCGTAAAACAATTGACATGAATCTTGAAGAAAGGCAGGTTTCCAAGCAAATACAAGTTTCTTTAACACAGCTTAAGAGAACATTTCCATGAGTAAAACATACTGGTTTGTTGAGCCATTATCAGCCCTCAGTCTTCGGTGGAACCGACTTGAAGAAAGGCAGATTCTAAAGTAAATACACAGTTCATTAAAATAGTTTAAGAAAAACATTTACATAAGAAAAACACATTGGTTAACTCAAGGTTTGAGAAAAGTTCAGTTCAGGCAGAACCAGATGTCATGGTAACACAGAGTTTTAAAAGAAACCTCCTTTTTATTTTGTATAGAGAAGAAAAAAAATGTGACTTTTGTAGTTTGTTTCCTCCTGCCTCTTAAGAGAGAGGGAAAAAAGTCTGACATTTGCAGTCTATTTCCTCCACTTGGGGACCCCAGCCTTCCTGCCTGTTACCCTCTCATTATTTATATTCTTCTTAATCCAACTTTTGGAAAAGACAATAGCAACCCACTCCAGTATTCTTGCCTGGAGAATCCCATGGGCAGAGGAGCCTGGTGGCCTTCAGTCCATGGGGTTGCAAAGAGTTGGACATGACTGGATGACTAACACACACACTTTCTAAACCAACTTTGGGCTCCTGAAAGCAGTGGTGGCAGTGGTTTAGTGGCTCAGTTGTGTCCAACTCTTGCAACCCCAAGGACTGCAGCCTGCCAGGCTCCTCTGTCCATGGGATTTCCCAGGCAAGAATACTGGGGTGGGTTGCCATTTCCTTCTCCAGGCAATCTTCCTGACCCAGAGATTGAACCTACATCTCCTTCTTTGCAGGCAGTTTCTTTACTGACTGAGCCACCAGGGAAGCCTGAAAGCAATTCGAGCGTTCTATTTACTTTTGTACTTTAATAGCTAATGGAATCTGCAGAACCCAAGTGTACTTAGAAACTAAAATTAACAAGAAATAACGTTCATATAGTCTATTGTATATTTGAGGATTGTTACTGAATTGTATATTACGTTGCTTAAATTCTTTAACTCATTAGCATACCATGTGTTTGCATATCATTCACCATGGAACCCTGGATCCAAAAGATATGTGTCCAATGCACAGACACTTTGGGTCATACATTCGATAGTCCCTTAAATCTACTAAAGCTTTATGATACTTGTTACACACATGAGCATTCAGGGAAAAAACCTGCCTTTTTCTAATGCACATGGATAGAGAAAAGAAGTGAAGAGAAGAAAAGAGAGACAGAGAGACAGTGAGTTGGATAATGCCTGTGATATCATTGAAAGTTTAGAGAAAAAGACAATTACAGAATATTAGCAACTTTCCAGCATTCAGAATTGAAGTTTCAATTCCTGTAATCTTTGGGCTTCCCTGGTGGCTCAGTTAGTAAAGTATCTGCCTGAAATTCAGGAGAAGCAGTTTCAATCTGTGGGTGGGAGGATTGCCCTAAAGAAGGGAGTGGCAACCCACTCTAAGAGATTCTTGCCTGGAGAATCCCATGGACAGAGGAGGCTGGTGGGCTACAGTCCATAGTGTCACAAAGAGTCAGACACGACTGTGTGACTGACACTACTACCACTGTCTTAGTCTCCAATATACTCCCTTCAGTGGAAATAAGAATAAGAACACATTACAAATTACACAACACAGCCCACCAAATAGACACAGTTGTATCCCCAAGATAAGAAGTGTATGATATATTAACAGTTGTCTGTTCAGGAACATAAATCTCTCACTTTAAAACTTGCATAAGGAATCTTAGTATTTTGGACAAAATAGGATAAGAAGTGTGGGAAAAGGAGACAAATGGGTCAAGGAGACTCCTTTTTTTTTTCTTTTTAATTTTTTTAAAGGAAATTCCTTTTGAAGTGTGAGAGAAAGAGGAACTCTAAATAAAACTGAAGCTTTATTAAAGGGAACACAAAAACAGTTTACACAGTTTGAGATTAAAATTCATCAATGTTGAACTTCAGTCCACTCATTGATTCAATTATTGAGTAATCCATTCAAATACCATCCGATTTTAGGAAAGAAGAGATCCAGTTGTTCTTGTCACCATCCTTTCTTCAGTAACTTCTGGATTACTTGCTTGATCTCCTGGGTTCGCACCCCATAGACAATGGGGTTGAGGGCTGCGGGGATGACATGGTGGAGGACATTGAGCAAGACAGGCACATCAGAGGACATTTTCTTTTCTACCACAAGCGTGAAGACAAAAACCAGAAGGATGGTGCTGAAGAAGAGGATCAGGATGAAGTGGGAGCCACATGTGCTTAGGGCCTTGGCCACAGCTCCCTGTGCCTTGAGTCTCAGCACAGCCCTCAGTATGAAGGTGTAGGAGAGGAAAATGAGGAGGAGGTCAGATCCCAGCAGAGTCCAGCCTCCAGCAAATTGGTAGAGACGATTGATGGTAATATCATTACAGGAGAGCCTGGAGACAGACATATTGGCACAGATGCAGTTCTCAATGACGTTTCTCCCACAGTAATGCAGACGTCCTGAGAGAATGGGGATGGGCAGTGTCAAAAAGACACTTCTGGACAAAATGAAAATGGCTGCCTTGGTTATAAATTGGTTAGTGATGATGGATGGGTACCTCAATGGATGGCAGATGGCCACATAGCGGTCGTAGGCCATGACCATGAATGTGCAGGACTCCATGGCAAAGAAACTATTCATGATGAACATCTGAAAGAAGCAGGCAAAGAAGCTGATGGACCTGAGGTCAAACCAAAAGATGGCCAGGACCTTGGGGATGACAGTGAGACAGACCACTGTGTCCAGTGAGGAGAGCAGGCTGAGCAGGTAGTACATGGGCTCATGCAGAGAGGTCTCCAGCCAGATGGTGATCAGGAGGGTGATGTTGGCACCAAGGGCCAGGAGCAAGAGGAAGCTAAGGGGCAGGGACAGCCAGTGCTGCCAGCTGGGGGACCTGACAAAACAGTTCAGAAGGAAGTCTGAAAACTCAGTGGAGATGCTGCCATTTTGGTGTGCCGTCATATTTTGTCATATAGTTCTGCAGCTTCCTTTTGGTGAGCTATAATTTTAGGATAAAATTAGTTACTAATTCAAGATATATTGCGACAGAAGAAATTGCTTTATTTAAGGGACTTGTGGATCCTGGCAATTTATCCAAGCCTAATGAATTTACATGTGCATCTTTTGTGCCCTGCTGGGAAGAGTCACATTACTTTAACCAATACAGAAGAATGAGATGATATGATTTCTTTGTAAATGTTTGATTTGTTCAGTGTTTAATTTTTAATTTTTATTGGGGTATAGTTGTTTCACACTATTGTGTTAGTTTCTACTGTACAAGAGAATTAATCATCCCTATGTAAACATGTATGCCCTCCATTTTGAGCCCTCCTTCGACTCTACCCACCCATACCACTCTTCCAAATCATTACAGAGCACTGTGCTGAGATCCCTGTGCGATATTGTGGGTTCCCACTAGCTATCTATTTCACACATGTTAGGGTATGTCAGTCCCAAATTACCAATTCCTCTCCCCCACACCACTCTTATTTCAAAGTCTGTTCTCTACATCTTGTCTCTATTCCCGTCCTGGAAATGGTTCATCTGTACCGTTTTCCCATATTCCATGTGTATGAATTAATATATGATATTGATTTTTCACTTTCTGACTTGCTTCATTCTTCTAAAAACTATTTTCTTTATTTCTTTTTGACTGTGCTGGTTCTTGTTGCTGCATGGGCTTTTCTCTAGTTGCAGCCAGCAGGGACCACTCTCGTTGCGGGGCATGGGTTTCTCATTGTGGTGGCTTCTCTTATCGAGGAGCACGGGCTCTAGGGAACGTCAGCTTCAGTAGTAGTGGCATGTGGTCTCAGTAGTTGTGGTTCCTGAGCTCTAGAGCACAAACTGAGTAGCTGTGGCACACAGGCTCAGTTGTTCCATGGCATGTAGGATCTTCCTGAATCAAGGATCAAGCCCACGTCTCCTGCATTGGCAGGCAGATTCTTTACCACTAAGCTACCAGGGAAACCCCTTTGCTCTCTATTTTTAACAGAATTGCTAAATTTTTACAGAAACTAAAGAGAAGGGGAAAATTACTTAGAAAGCTACTTTATAACAAGTATTTAAATTTGCATTCATATTTCTTCTTCATTACTTAAAAATGATTACATATACTATGGGTTTCCCAGGTAGCTCAAAAAATAAAGAATCTGCTGCAATGAGGGAGACCCAGGTTTGATTCCTGGGTCTGGAAGATCCCCTGGTGAAGGGAATGTCTACCCACTCCAGTATTCTTGCCTGGAGAATTCCATGGACAAGGAGCCTTGGGCTCTTGGGCTACAGTCCAGGGATCTCAAAGAATCAGACACGACTGAGAAACTAACATTCCCTTTTTCGCTTTTCACATAGACTATGATATCTACAATTTAACTGGAACAACACATTCAAATAAGTAGCAGAGGACAAACTAGGGACTCAGATAAATGACTGTAGACCTCCAGCCACCGTAATCTGAACTTTCCGATGTATTTATTAAAAAAAAATTATACACTGAAAATAACGTTAGTGAATTTACATTTTTGTAAAAAGTCATTTTAATTTGGTACCTATGGATTGTTCCTAAAATTGCCTTTTGTTCACTCTATTTCTTAGGTCTTCATATTAGGTGGATTCCCAACTCCTGGAAGAAACAACGTTAAAGGGAGAATGAACAATTCCACCCAGTTCTGCTGGACTGATACTTAATAGTAAACAGGATGAAACTTGATTCTTCTGATTGCATTAGTGTGAGGATGGCGAGATTCACCTTTAGATTCTTTCCATCTCTGATTTCCCTTTTTTTGATACAATAATCCAGATATACATTCCCTCTTTCCTCCAGGCTAGTTCAAAGTTGCCATTGTTGTCTCATCATTTAGTTTCTCCTTGGCATAGAAATACTAGGGTAACTAGTGTGATACTAAGGTCACAGAATTGAATTAGAAACCATCCCTACTCTGAAGCAGGGAAAACTAAAGCCATTCTGGGGACAACAGATAATAAGTGCTATAAGCAATGACAGGGTCTTGTGCAAACTATCAGGAGAGAGTAGGAAAGGGCAGACTAATGGGCATGGGGACTAGGTTGGAGAAAGAATTGTGAGTAAAGTGATGTGGTACCCTCATTTACATTACAGATACATGATTTTAAGCTTCTCCTCTCCTTGAATTGTGAAAGTGAAAGTCACTCTGTCATGTCCAACTCTTTGTGAGCCCATGGACTGTATAGTCCATGGTATTCTCCAGGCCAGGATATTGGAGTGGGTAGCCTTTCCCTTCTTCAGGATATCTTCCCAGCCCAGGGATTGAACCCAGGTCTCCCACATTGCAGGCAGATTCTTTACCAGCTGAGCCACAAGGGAAGCCCAAGAATACTGAAGTGGATAGCCCATCCCTTCTCCAGCAGATCTTCCTGACCCAGGAATCGAACCAGAGAGTCAAAAGAAGTCTGTAACTTGGAACAATGTGTAAGTCAGGACTTTCTGGAGACCTTCAGAGCGTTGCATTTAAATCTGTTTGCACAGTCTCATATAGTGTTATCATGTGGGTTTAGAAAGTTTTTATCAGAAGTTTATGAAATTCCCTCTTTTTTTCTCACTAGGTTGGTTCACTAACATAATATAATAGTACATATTGTTTAGCTGTTGAACTCTTACCACTTGCTGGGAACTGTGCTCAAATATTTAGGGATTCATCTCATTTAATTCTTCACCCTCCTGTAGATATGTTTTATTATCACCACATTACAAAGGAGGGGACTGATTCTCAAAATCATAACCATCTTCACAGTATTAGGCTAGTCCTATTCCTGTCTAATCCTAATCTAATGCTTTAGATTCAAATACTTTCTAGATTCCCTCTGGCCCTAATAAGGGATTCTATGATAATGTACAGGCCTTATCAACGTTATGGAAATATAAGCAAACTTCACTCATGATACAATTAATAGTTCTGAAAACAGAAGCGATACAGGGGAAGGACATTTGGAGTGGGGGCAGGGTGGCAAGGGAAAGGGCATTTTAATCACACTGTGAAGCCAGAAATGAAAAGTACTTTCATACTATTAGAAACCTACCTTTGCTTCTGTAGTGGTTCAGATAGTGTTTTTGTTTCCAGTTATGAATTCTAGTCTCCAAATGCAATTCCAATCCTACTAAGCTGGCTCCTCCCAGAGTCCCTGTTAGTGACCAGGGCTGGTTTCCAGAGGAGGGCGGAGGGGTGTCCCTTCCCAGGACTCCTCTCTTCGCTCTTCCTGGTCCTCTGCTTCCCCTTAAAAATGGTCCTGTCCACTCGGAGTTTGCCAGGCATGGCCTTCCCCCCTGATACATAGAAGAAATTAAATGATCTTCCAATTTTTTTTCTCTTGCTATTAACAGAATACATTAGGAGTGATGTTAACAATTTGGGGATGAAGTGTACACATATGTCATATAATAGTAACCATACTCTGAAGTAAGTGTGTCAAGTTGACTATCTTAGTAATTTACCTTTTCAAAGGACAAAGTTTTCAGCAGTATTAGGTGTCTTTTCTGCAGCTTAACTGCTAGGGTTTAGATATAGATGAAACAAAAGTTAGATCCAAAGCTGTCGAATATATGCATACAGCTGTGTCCTGTGTCACTACAGTGAGGTAGAAATGCATATCTTATTGGCTATATTATTTTCATATTTTCAGTCTCTCTCCCTAATCTTAAGGGCACTTTCCCAGCTGTCTGGCATCTTCTTTTTCCTTTCAGTTGCAACTCTGACTCCTGCTTCCCACTGCTCATGGAGTCCCATTTCGTTCTTAATTAGTATCATACTGTGACTCTTGTTATTGGTTTCCTGAGTTTGTCCTCTAAGTGGAAAATGCCTAAGGATTCAATAAAGATTCTAAAACAATTTCCATAGCCATATTCTCTTTTTTGAAAAAAATTTCATAACTACACTCTCTTCACTTCTACTTAGTTCATCTTGTCTGGCAGTTCAAGGCTTTGCCTGATGGAGTTGCCCACAGGGAGAGAGAGATACTGGAAGTATAGGATGTCCTTAAGAGGAACGTCCTTATAAACATAACTTCCAGTGTTGTTGTTGTTGAATAGCTCAGTCGTGTCCAACTCTTTGTGACACCATGGACTGTAACATGCTAGGCTTTCCTGTCCTTCACTATCTCTCAGAATTTGCTCAAACTCATGTTCATTGAGTCAATGATGCCATCAAACCATCTCATTCTCTGTTGCCCCCTCCTCCTCCTGCCCTCAATCCTTCCCAGGATCAGAGTCGTTTCCAATGAATTAGCTCTTTGCATCAGGTGGCCAAAGTATTGGAGCTTCAGTTTCAGCATCAGTTTTCTCAATGAATATTCAGAGTTGATTTCCTTTAGTATTGACTGGTCTGATCACTTTGTTGTCTAAGGGACTCTCAAGAGTCTTCTCCAGCAACACAGTTCAAAAGCATCAATTCTTTGGCCCTCAGCCTTCTTTATGGTCCAACTATCATATCTGTACATGTTGAGTTGTAACCAAAGGACCTTCTACATGTTCTGGGTGCTACATTCAATCAACTCTGCCTTTCTCTGCCTCTTTCTCTTAGAATACACTCATTCACTTATAAGTTTGAGGCAAAAAGAAAAATCTAACAAGCATACCACTGTCACAATGACTGAGCTCCTGTTAACTCTGCTTGTACAACACAATGTAGAACTCCAGGCTGCCCAGTTCCAAATGTCTCCTCTAAATACCACCTCCATCTTTCAGATTTTGTCAACTGATCCTTTCTCCTTTCTTCCTCTGAAACAGTTTTACATTTAAGTTGTACAAGTCACAGCCCCAAATCTCACTGTCTTTAGGAAGTTTTTTTTAGGTAGAGATTTCAAAGTGCTCCCTTAAAGAATCAAGAAATCCATGCATGGAAGCAGAAAAAATGTTGAAATAGCCTTAAGAGGGTACAGCTAACTGCAACAACTGGTGATTCAGACATGAGTGTCCATGGGGAACCTGAAGAAAGATGCATGATTTATTTTTTTTCCTCAAGAGATTTGGAATTATTATTTCTAGAAGTAGGATAAAATTTCTAATAAAGAAGTAAGATTAATTTGTCTTTTTTTTCCACTCTCTGACCTGTATTTTCTCTGGAGTATTTGTTCTTATGCGTTCTTCAATGCATATGTCATTCAAGAAACATTGAAAAACCCACTCAGCCTTAAATATAAAGAAGCATTAATTTCTGCTCTTGTTCTCTTTGAGAGTTTGCCATTAGAACTTACCAATAAGAGCACTAGAGCTGAGAACCTGGAGCTAATGTTTACTGGTTCCAGCCAGGGGTAGAAAGAAGCAGGGAAAGTAGAATGTCCAAGTCTAAAGTGGATATGAAGCCACCCAGACTTTTCCCCAAGCTGTAGGAGAGGCCACAGATAACACTATGGGAGCCCTGTTTGATGAAGTGTTAAGGTTGTTAACATTCATGTAACTACACAGAACTCAGACAGACCTGTAAGATGTGTCTCTGAAATGTAGTTACAGACATTATTGTCGATATCCAGTGGCAGATACCTCTTTGATCTTTGGGCATTGTTTTCTTGTTTTGGCAGCTGTAGTTTTAGATATTATTTAGATTGAACTGACATCTGAGGAGCTACTTTCTGATACCCCCCTGACTCTCAATTGTGATTTCTGTTTTCACCATCTTAAGTTATATAGAATAAATTTAATTCCTATCTCATTATTCCAGTACTTTTGCATGAATACTTTGTGCCCAGTGTCCATACTCCCAATTTTCATAAGTGTGGTCCAGATGATGCACTTTCAAGCTCCCCACCACCCGTTAGTGTCCCATGGACAAACTTCACCTCCTCTGCATCTCTATCATCACCAAGCAAAAAAAAAAAAAAAATCATAGAAGAGAAGGGCAAAAGAGAGAACAAGGTCTCAGAGCAGAGCTTTCACCTGCCCCTACTCTCCTGACACAGGAAGCAGTGTCTACTACCTGTTTTCAGATTACTTCAGCAGTACCATCCCAGGAATGGAAAGGAGCACAGACCTCCAATGAAGAGATAGGTCTTTCCTATCTTCTGGTTAATGCTGGTATATCTTTCTTCATGCAGACTCACTGAAGATGTAAGCACGAGGTCTGACTCCATTTGATATCGGAGCCTTGTATAGTTCCCAAAAACCTGAGGTAGGTATACCTCTTGGGCCCTCAGAGATTCTGCCCTCTGGGAACTCCTCCATAGCTGCTCCCTTTGGGACTTAAGGTCATTCTGAGACAGGAAAGTCGGGAGATGGTAGAAGAAATTATTTGCTTTCTCTGTTGGAGAAAAGACCTCTGGGAATCTAGCCCCACATTGGCATGTGCTCTGTTGGCAGTTAGTCTGTCTCCTGCATATGGGTCTTACCTACATCCCTATCTGTTTATATGTATTTGCATATTCATATTTGACATATTCCATTGATCCTATAAACTCACCCAGAAGTTCTCATGGGAATCCTTCACATGCTTAATAGATAGGGACATCCAAAATTATGCTTCTAAATGGATAGATGTTACCTTATGATGATGTTTATCATGTTATTTATAAAATTGCAAGACAAATTTGAAGAACATATTACTGAGAAAATACCTTGTGTTTTTCAGAGGGTTAATATGACAGTAACATTTCCTTCTCAGTTCTGTAATAATCTAAATAGGAAGGAATTTGAAAAAGAATAGATACATGTATATGATAACTGAATTCAGATAACTGAATCACTTTGCTGTACACATGAAACTAACAGAACATTGCCAATCAACTATGCTCCAATATAAAATTTAAAGCATCTGTTGCTCTGTGTGAGTTGACTTCATTATTTTTCACTGTGGTTCAATTTCCATTGTACTCATTATCCTTTTTGATGTAAATAAACAACACTCACATGATGAGCAATTAATTTCCCAAATATCCTGCTACTATCTACATCCTGTACACCTCTCTTTATGGATCTAGAAAGAATGTGTAGGTAGGAATGTTTTTTCATTTATGACATACAGACATATTATTTTAAAATTTTTGTTCTTTCCAAGTATAGTTGATTTATAATTCTATGTAAGTTTCAGTTATACAGTTAATGATTCACAAATTTTAGAAGTTATAGTCCACTTATAGTTATAATAAAATATTGGGTATATTAACTGTGCTGTAAAATATGTCCTTGTAGCTTATTTGTTTTGTACATAGAAGTTTGTATCTCTTAATTCTCTTCCATATTTCCCCTCCTTCTTTCCCTCTCCTCACTGGTAACCACTAGTTTGTTCTCTATGTTGGTTGGTCTGTTTCCTTTTTGTTATAATCACCAGTTCCTTTTATTTTTTAGTTTTCATATATAAATGATATTATACAGTGTTTTTCTTCTTTCTCTGACTCATTTCACCAAGCATAATACCCTCTAAGTCCATGCATGTTGTTGCAAATGATAAAATTTCATACTTTTTTAATAGTGAATAATATTACATTTGTATATATATCTTTATTTAATTAAGGTATCAATGATGTACAGCGCATTTCCCATGGGTGTACAATATAGTGACTCAGAATTTTTAATTTTTATACTTTATAGTTATTATAAAATAACGACTATATTTTATGTGTTGTACAATACATCCTTGTAGCTTATTTATTTTATATATAGTAGATTGTACCTTTTAATCCCCTACTCTTATCTTGATCCTCCCCACTGGCAACCAGTAGTTAGTTCTCTATATCAGTGAGTCTGTTTCTTTGTGATATTCAATAGTTTGCTATACTTTTTACATTCCATATAGAAGTGATATCATACAGCATTTTTCTTTCTCTAACTTATCTCACTAAACATGATATCCTCCAAATGCACTCATGTTGCTTCAAATTGGAAATTTTCATTCTTTTTTATAGCTGAGTAGTATGCCAGGGTACATATAGATATAGACAGTGATATAGTGAAAGACAGGGAGGCCTGGTGTGCTGCAGTCCATGGGGTTGCAAGGAGTCAGATATGATTTAGTGAGTGAACAACAACTACATATATATATGTGTGTATATAGATAGATAGATAGATAGATATAGGACTTCCTTGGTAGCTCAGCTGGTAAAGTATCTGCAATGCAGGAGACCACTCTTTGATTCCTGGGTTGGGAAGATCCCCAAGAGAAGGCATAGGCTACCCACTCCAGACACTCCAGTATTTTTGGGCAACAGCAATATATATATATATATATATATATATATATATATGTATATCACACACACATACACACACACACACACACACATGTATATCTTTCCAGGTTGCACTAGTAGTAAAGATTCTGCTGGCAATGCAGGAGCTGCAAAAGACCTTGGCTTGATTCCTGGGTCAGGAAGAACCCTGGAGGAGCGCATGGCAGTGTACTCCAGTATTCTTCCTGGAGAATCCCATGGACACAGGAGCCTGTGGGCTACTGTCCATGGGGTCACAAAAAGTTGGACATGACTAAAATGACTTAGCATAGCACAGCACACACACACACACACACACACATCTTCTTTATGCATTTATCTGTTGAAGGACACTTGGATTGCTTCCATATTTTGCTGCTACAGCTAAGTCGCTTCAGTCGTGTCCGACTCTGTGCGACCCCAGAGACGGCAGCCCACCAGCCTCCCCCGTCCCTGGGATTCTCCAGGCAAGAACACTGGAGTGGGTTGCCATTTCCTTCTCCAATGCACGAAAGTGAAAAGTTAAAGTGAAATCTCTCAGTCGTGTCTGACTCTTAGCAACCCCACAGACTGCAGCCTACCAGGGTCCTCCATCCATGGGATTTTCCAGGCAAGAGTACTGGAGTGGGGTGACATTGCCTTCTCCTCCATATCTTAGCTATTGTGAATAATGCTACTGTGAACATTGGGGTGCATGTATCTTCTTGAATTAGTGTTTTCCTTTTTTTTTTTCAGACATATACCTGGGGGTGGAATTGCTGGATCACATAGTAGTTCTGTTTGTTTTAGTGTTTCAGACACCTCCATACTGTTTTCCACCGTGACTTCACACATTTACATTCCCTCCAACAGGGTACATAGATTCCTTTTCTCCACATCTTTGCCAGCATTGGTAATTTGTGTTCTTTTTGATGATAGTCATTTTCGGAGGTGTGAAGTGATATTTCATCACTGTGGTTTATGATTTGCATTTCCCCTATGATAGCTGTATGAAGCATCTTTTCATGTTCTTGTTGACCATTTGCATTTCCTCTTTGGAAAATTGTCTATTCAGTTCTTCTGCCCATTTTTAAAATTCAGGTTTTTTTGATGTTGAGTTTTATGAGTTGTTTATATATATTAGATATTAATTACTTTTTATCATATCATTTCAAATATTTTCTCCCATTCAGGGAGTTGTTTAATTTTATTGATGATTTC
Source organism: Bos mutus (assembly GCF_027580195.1). Lineage (NCBI taxonomy): Eukaryota > Metazoa > Chordata > Mammalia > Artiodactyla > Bovidae > Bos > Bos mutus. The sequence continues at coordinate 32,935,559 of NC_091631.1, read as the reverse complement.
TTTTGCTGTGCAAAAGCATATTTGTTTATCTTTGCTTTTATTTCTTTTACTTTAGGAGACAATCCAAAAAACTATTGTTGTGATGTATGTCAGAGTGTTCTGATTATGTTTTCCCCTGGGAATTCTATGGTATGCAGTCTTACATTTAGAAACTTTGTATTTCTAAAGTACACATTTAGTGCTATGTATAGCATGATGTATATCTCTCCAAGTATGACTTTAGTGGCATTTCAAAGATTTTGATATGTTGTATTTTAAATTTTTTGGTTAAAAATCATCTCTTTTCGTGCATCGAACCTGGACTGGCAACTCGTTTCATACATGATATTATACATGTTTCAATGCCATTCTCCAAATCTTCCCACCCTCTACCTCTGCAACAGAGTCCATAAGACTGTTCTATACACCAGTGTCTCTTTTGCTGTCTCGTACACAGGGTTATCGTTAGCATCTTTCTAAATTCCATATATATGCGTTAGTATACTGTATCGGTGTTTTTCTTTCTGGCTTACTTCACTCTGTATAATAGGTTCCAGTTTCATCCACCTCATTAGAACTGATTCAAATGTATTCTTTTTAATGTCTGAGTAATACTCCATTTGGGCTAGTGCACTGGGACGACCCAGAGGGATGGTATGGGGAGGGAGGAGGGAGGAGGGTTCAGGATGGGGAACACATGTATACCTGTGGCGGATTCATTTTGATATTTGGCAAAACTAACACAATCTGTAATGTTTAAAAATAAAATAAAATTAAAAAAAAAAAGAAAAAAATCATCTCTTTTTTTCCACTTTGATTTCTTCTCATGAATTAAGAGTGTATTGTTTAGTTTTCATACATTTTGTTATTTTTTCAGATATTGCTTTGTTATTGGTATTAACTTAATTTCATTGTGATCAGAGAACACACCTTGTACAGCCTGAATTATTTTAATTATATGGGAGTCATTTTATGGCCTAGAATAAGGTTAACTGTTATAAATGTTCAGTGTACACTTGAAATGATGTGTATTCTATTGTTTTTGGCTTTGGAACTATATTTTCTGGGTATTAATATAACCATTCAATTTTTCTTTTCATTAGGGTTGGTATAGAATATATTTCCATTTCTTTACTTTTAGCCAACTTGTGTTTACATTTGAAGTGTATTTCATGTAAGCAGCATTTAATTGGGTCTTCCTTTTTGTAACCCAATCTGATAAACTCTGAAGTTTAATTGGGTGTTTGGTCTACTTATTTATAATTAATGTGACTATGGCTATGGTTGGGCTTTTTTGTTTGGTTGGGTTTAAATCTATCATTTTGAATTTGTTCTCTGCTCCTTCTTCCCGACTGAATATTCAAAAAAAGTTTATTCTATCCTTTTTGTGTTCAAGTGAGTTAAAGCAATTTAATTTTGGAGGTTAGTTTAGAGATTATCCTACCCATTTCTAACTAATGGCATTCTGCCTTCAGGTGATAGTATATCATTTTGAATATAACAGAAGAACCTTACAATAATATGCTTTCATTTCTCCCTTTCTTATTTGCAGTATTACTTGTATATATTTTACAAAACTCTATTGTTATTGTTTTTGTTTAAAATCACAATTATTTAAACATACATTTATATAATAAAAAATCTAATCTATTTACACATGTAGTAACAAATTTTGATGCTCTTTGTTCACTTGTGTAGATCCATGTTTACATTTGACATCATTTTCTTCTGACTAAAGAAACTTTAAAAAAATTTATCTATTTTAATTGGAGGCTAATTAATTTACAATATTGTAGTGGGTTTTCCATACACTGACATGAATCCGCCATGGGTGTACATATGTTCCCCATCCTGAACCCTCCTGCCACCTCCCTCCCCATCCCATCCCTCAGGTTCATCCCAGTGCACTGGCCCTGAGCACCTTGTCTTATGCACTGAACCTGGACTGGCTGTCTGTTTCACATATGATAATATACATGTTTCAATGCGAGTTTCTCAAATCATCCCACCCATGCCTTCTCCCCCAGAGTCCAAAAGACTGTTCTATACCATCTGTGTCTCTTTTGTTGTCTCGCATATAGGGTTATTGTTACCATCTTTCTAAATTCCATATATATACATTAGTATACTGTATTGGTATTTTTCTTTCTGACTTACTTCACTCTGTATAATGGGCTTCAGTCTGATTCAAATGCATTCTTTTTAATGGCTGGGCAATATTCCATTGTGTATATGTACCACAGCTTTCTTATCCATTCGTCTGCTGATGGACATCTAGGTTGCTTCCATGTCTTGGCTATTATGAACAGTGCTGCGATGAACATTGGGGTACATGTGTCTCTTTCAATTCTGGTTTCCTGGGTGTGTATGCCCAGCAGTGGGATGGCTGTGTCATAAGGCAGTTCTATTTCCAGTATTTTAAGGAATCTCCACACTGTTCTCCATAGTGGCTGTACTAGTTTGCATTCCCACCAACCGTGTAAGAGGGTTCCCTTTTCTCCACACCCTCTCCAGCATTTATTGCTTGTAGACTTTTGGATCACAGCCATTCTGACTGGCATGAAATGGCACCTCATTGTGGTTTTGATTTGCATTTCTCTGCTAATGAGTGACGTTGATCATCTTTTCATGTGTTTGTTAGCCATCTCTATGTCTTCTTTGGAGAAATGTCTGTTTAGTTCTTTGGTCCATTTTTTGAGTGGGTCATTTGTTTTTCTGGAATTGAGCTGCAGGAGTTGCTTGTATATTTTTGAGATTAATTAAATAAACTTTTTTAAAGAAATAAACTAGTGAATGTAGACTTAAAAAACAAATAAATTGGCAAAATTTGTGGTCACTAGATAGTGATAAATGCTATGCAGAATAGTGATAAATGTTTAGTGATAAATGCTAAACAGACAAGGGATTAGAAAATTGTTTGTGTTTGGGGGGAATATTGTTGGATACTATTTTATTTTTTTTTGTTTTAATATTTTAATTTAAACTAATTTTTGGCTTATAGAAAATTACAGAAATAGTATGAGTGTTCCCTTTTACCCCTCATCCAATTTTCCCTAATATACTGTTTTATATAACTGTAGTACACTTATTAAAACCAAGAAATTCACTCCAGTACAATACTATTAACTAAACTCCACATGTTATTCTAACTTCAATAGTTTCCCCACTGTCCTTTTTCTTTTCCAGGATCTTATTTCCAGTATCACATTGCATTTAGTTGTTGTTTCTGCTTTATCTCTTCCATCTATAAAAACTTCTTCACTCTTTCCTTATCTTTCATGATCTTGATACTTTTGAAAATCAGTTATTTTGCTAAATGTCTCCTGATTTAGTTTTTTCTGATGCTTTTCTACTGATTCGAATGGGGCATTTTGGTATGCCTTTATTTTAAAACTTCCAAAAGTCTCCAGTACATTAACACTGGTGAAAGAAATCAAAGAGGACACTAATAGATGGAGAAATATACCATGTTCATGTATTGGAAGAATCAATATAGTGAAAATGAGTATGCTACCCAAAGCAATCTATAGATTCAATGCAATCCCTATCAAGCTACCAACGGTATTCTTCACAGAGCTAGAACAAATAATTTCACAATTTGTATGGAAATACAAAAAATCTTGAATAGCCAAAGCAATCTTGAGAATGAAGAATGGAACTGGAGGAATCAACCTGACTTCCTACAAAGCCACAGTTATCAAGACAGTATGGTACTGGCACAAAGACAGAAATATAGATCAGTGGAACAAAACAGAAAGCCCAGAGATAAATCCATGCACCTATGGACACCTTATCTTTGACAAAGGAGGCAAGAATATACAATGGAGAAAAGACAATCTCTTTAACAAGTGATGCTGGGAAAACTGGTCAACCACTTGTAAAAGAATGAAACTAGACCACTTTCTAACACCATACACAAAAATAAACTCAAAATGGATTAAAGATCTCAATGTAAGACCAGAAACTATAAAACTCCTAGAGGAGAACATAGGCAAAACACTCTCCGACATACATCACAACAGGATCCTCTATGACCCACCTCCCAGAATATTGGAAATAAAAGCAAAAATAAACAAATGGGACCTAATTAAACTTAAAAGCTTCTGCACAACAAAGGAAACTATAAGCAAGGTGAAAAGACAGCCTTCAGAATGGGAGAAAATAATAGCAAATGAAGCAACTGACAAAGGACTTATCTCAAAAATATACAAGCAACTCTTTCAACTCAATTCCAGAAAAATAAATGACCCAATCAAAACATGGGCCAAAGAACTAAACAGACATTTCTCCAAAGAAGACATAGAGATGGCTAACAAACACATGAAAAGATGATCAATGTCATTCATTATCAGAGAAATGCAAATCAAAACCACAATGAGGTACCATTTCATGCCAGTCAGAATGGCTGCGATCCAAAAGTCTACAAACAATAAATGCTGGAGAGAGTGTGGAGAAAAGGGAACCCTCTTACACTGTTGGTGGGAATGCAAACTAGTACAGCCATTATGGAGAATAGTGTGGAGATTCCTTAAAAAAACTGGAAATAGAACTGCCTTATGATCCAGCAATCCCACTGCTGGGCATACCAGAAACCCAGGAAACCAGAACTGAGAGATACATGTGTACCCCAATGTTCATCGCAGCACTGTTTATAATAGCCAAGACATGGAAGCAATCTAGATGTCCATCAGCAGATGAATGGATAAGAAAGCTGTGGTACATATACACAATGGAGTATTACTCAGCCATTAAAAAGAATACATTTGAATCAGTTCTTTTTTTTTTTTTTTTTTCAGATTTGGACATTTTAATAACTTTGGTTAAAAAAAGAAATCAGACGCCATTTATAATTTACATATAACCAGCACATGATTATAGTAACTCATTTTTACTAATGTTATTTCTTTCCAAATAAGTGTTTCTTCATCTTGACATATATATATATATATATTTAACCTCGTTTTCTTTTCTTTTCTTTTTTTTTTTTTGTTGTTTTTAATTTTATTTTATTTTTAAACTTTACATAATTGTATTAGTTTTGCCAAATATAAAAATGAATCCACCACAGGTATACATGTGAATTAGTTCTAATGAGGTGGATAAAACTGAAGCCTATTATACAGAGTGAAGTAAGTCAGAAAGAAAAATACCAATACAGTATACTAACGCATATATATGGAATTTAGAAAGATGATAACGATAACTCTATATGCAAGACAGCAAAAGAGAAACATGTATAAAACAGTTTTTTGGACTCTGTGGGAGAGGGAGAGGGTGGGATGATTTGGGAGAATGACATTGAAACATGTATAATATCATATATGAAACAAATCGCCAGTCCAGGTTCGATGCATGATATAGGAAGCTTGGGGCTGGTGCACTGGGATGACTCAGAGGGATGGTATGGGGAGGGAGGTGGGAGGGGGGTTCAGGATGAGGAACACGTGTACCCCCGTGGCAGATTCATGTTGATGTATGGCAAAACCAATACAATATTGTAAAGTTAAAAAAAAAATACAATAGCCACTGTGGCCATATCAGAGTGACAAGGTGAATCAAGAACAAACATTAAGGATCAGATGACACCAAACTTGGCACGTTTGTTTTTTTTTCTTAGTGGATACTATTTTAAATATCATGGTCAAGGAAACTGAATGGACCCAAGGGAAAGACCTATGTGGACAGAGCAACAAAAAGTAAGAAGTCCCAAAGGCAGGATGTAGTTTATGTTTTTGAGAAAGTGCCTGGGAGGCAATTTAGATGGTGTGGATTAAAAGAGGACATCAGGGAGGTAAATGAATTCCACCTAGAGAAATAAATGTCTCTCTCTTCTGGGCTACCAAAGTGCCTTATTCATGTGTTTAAATCAAACTCTTGTGACACTACAGTACAACTAATTTTACATGTTTTTGTCTTTTTCAGTAGGTCACGTGCTTTTGAACAACAGGCCGAGATTTATTTAGTTAGTTTTCCATTTTCTAATACTATGTTGAATATAAAATAACTTTTATAAATATTTTTGAATGCCTAAAGAAAAATGTTAAAATGTAACAGCTATTTTAAACACTTTTAAGCAGTTGCTTTTTAATCTTATATTTACTCTTCCAAAGTCAAAGCACAGTCTTTAAGAGCTTTTTTGCTTTAGCCACACATTTTTAAGTGAGCATAGATTTTTTTCATCTCCACTAGTTCTACTTGGGAGATAATTAGAAGCAGACAATTAGGTCAAATTAGGGGTCAAATTCATGACCCCAGGTCTGGCTAGCATGATGAGAGATTATACATCTTTATTCTTTGTCTCTGCCAGGATACCATGGAATGATAAGAACTAGGATGTGCCTCTGAGTAAGAGGAAACTGCACAGTTCATATCACTAGGCAAGAACAGGAAGAAGATTAGAACTTTATTTCTACATCTCAGTCCTTGCTTTTCAATTGTGATTTTGAGTATTCTTCGTGGAGAGCAGCAAGAATATAATTACTTTCTGCTGTCACTACCCTTCCTCAATAATTTCCAAATCCCCTGCTTAATTTCCTGAGTTCGAACACCATAGACAATGGGGTTGAGAGCTGCAGGAATGACATGGTGGAGGACATTAAGTAAGACAGGAATATCAGGTGAAACCTTTTTCTTGGCCAAATGGGTAAAAACAAAAACCAGCAGGATGGTGCTGAAGAAGAGGATAAGGATAAAGTGAGAGCCACAGGTGCTCAGAGCTTTAGCAGCTGTCTCTCTTGTATTGAGTCTAAGGACAGCTCGGAGGATGAAGATATAGGAGAGGAAGATGAGGATGAGGTCAGAGCCCAGCAGAGTCCAGGCTAAAAATAATTGGTAGATTTTGTTAAGGGTGATGTTACCACAAGAGAGCTTGGACACGGAGAGGTTGGCGCAGATACAGTTCTCAATTATATTTCTTCCACAATAATGGAGCCGTGCAGAGAGGATGGGAATAGGTGCAGTAAGAAATGTGTTTCGGGCCAAGATGAAGACAAGAGCTCTTGACACAAATTGGTTTGTGATGATAGATGGGTAGTGCAGAGGCTTGCAGATGGCCACATAGCGGTCATAGGCCATGACTAAGAAGGTGCATGATTCCATGGACAGGAAGTTATTCATGATGAACATTTGGAGGAAGCAGGCAGAAAAGCTGATGGTCCTGAGATCAAACCAGAAGATGGCCAGGACCTTGGGGATGACAGTGAGGCAGAGCACCATGTCCAGCAGGGAGAGCAGGCTGAGCAGGTAGTACATGGGCTCATGCAGAGAGGCCTCCAGCTGGATGGTGATCAGGAGGGTGGTGTTGGCCCCCATGGCCAGGAGGAAGAGGAGGCTAAGGGGCAGGGACAGCCAGTGCTGCCAGCTGGGGGACCTGACAAAACAGTTCAGGAGGAACTCAGAGGCTTCAGTAGAGAGGGAGCTGTTGCTATAAGGCAGCATTGGCAGTGACTTCAGGGAGGAAGATGTCTTTAGGTAGCTGAAGAAGAGAGAAGGTGTTAATTCTACCACAGACTCTCATGAGTGTGGATTTAACTTATAAGATCCTTGAAGATATAGACACAAGCCACCTCTTTCACTCCCATTCCTTGTGTCTAGAACATTTTTGACACACAGAAGTGGCTAATAAATTTTCATTGAATATATAAATAAATGTTTCCTATGGTTCTTTCATCTATGTATCATCTTCCATTTTCTCTTATGTGAATGTTGGAGGGCACTCACACAAGTCTGTTTCCTCCGTTGATGTTTAATGGATCAGAAATTAGTTAAGTATCAGATAAAATCAAAGGCTGAGAAAACATTATAGTTTAAAGTTTAAATTGTGTATAAATGCATTCTAAAGTGTAGATGGCATCCACAATCAAGTTTTTAAGGGAGTAAAAATTGAGAGTATGCAGAGGTATGATAGACTGGGTACATAGAGAAACTCCCTGATGAAAATTAATAAAAACATTTTTAATATTATGTCTAAGTCAAATCTCTATCAATACCCATCATCCATACCCACACCGATATTCTTACTTATACCTATACCCATAAATAATTGTATTTGTATGTGTATTTAAATGCCTTTAATGGATCCTTGAACAGACAGAAAAGAAAGATTTATCAGATTAAGGACCAAGTGAAATTCAGACATTGAAACGAAACATCAATGTTGGCTTTCAACCTGAGGACACTGGTGGCATTTCATGAACATCAGCACCAGCTTTCTTACATAATAGAGCTCAGGGACAGAAGATAAAATCCAGGTTCAAGCAGGGTGAGAATCTATTTATTATGTGATCTTCTATATGGTAGGACTTTACAGCACTACTGAATGGTGTTGTGCACTAGAAATAAGTCCCCACCTTCATCTCCATTCCACATCTGCACTGGGAACTTCTAAGGAAATAAACTACTTCAAATCTCATTACTTGGGAAAAATCTTCTCTGTAAATTTTGATGTACAAGCTGGTCCTATGTGACTTTGCATCCTGAGTTCACACCAGCTCTTTGGCTCAAAAGATATTCAAAGTTATTCTGGGTTATGGGCGGTGGCATCAGAAAACAACAGGATCAAATCAAAATCCTTTTTGAGGAACAAATTTTTATCTCAGGCCTCAAAGAATTTCAATATAGACTTCTGAAGAAATTGTTTGCAGTAAAAAAATTATTGAAAAGAAAAAAGATTAGGAGTAAAACCCCAGAAAACAATAGATCATAGAATTCAACCTACAAAATCTTGAGATAGTCATTATTTGATATTAATATTGAAACATTTTTTCCAATGGCTCTTTAAAAAAAGAAATGAGAGATAGACTTGAAAATATAAGCAAAGATAATGTTTAAAATAATACCAGTTATACCTCCTAGAAATGAAAATACAATAATTAAAAAATTTAAGAGATAAGCTTAATAGCATATAAGCCACAATTTGAAACATAATTAGTGAACTAAAAGATGGGGCTTCCCTTGTAGCTCAGTCAGTAAAGGATCCGCCTGCAATGCAGGAATCTGCCTGCAATACAGGAGACCCAGTTTCGATTCCTGGGTCTGGAAGATCCCCTGAAGAAGGAAATGGCAACCCACTCCAGGATTCTTCCCTAGAAAATCCAATGGACAGAGGAACCTGGTGGGCTACAGTCCATGGGTTTAAAAATGCTGAAGAAAGGGTAAGAGGAATTGAGGATAGAGTAAGAAGGTCTAACAAATAAAATCCAAGTTCCAGATTGAAGAAAAGAAAGGGATAGAGCTTTGAGCCTTTCAGAAATGATGAAATATATCAATAACCAGAACCAAGAGGTCCACTAAATCAAATGGGATTAAAAGAAATAAAATACACCTAGCTATATCAAGATATAACTAAATGTAGACACATAGATAACATGGTCTAACTTCCAACACCAGAGATGAAAAGATGATCATAATGGTGGGTATGACTATTTTAATCAGAAGAATCCATGAGTGTCAGACCACTAGAACTAGAAGTCCATCTTCCGTGTTGCACATTAACTCGAAGCTTCTTAGCCTCTATTTTGAAGAGTATCTCTTCTCTACTGTGCCCTCATGCCTCTCCTCCTTAACTCTCTGTATTCATATCATTCATCCCTGTTTTCCCCCAATTGTTAGGTTACACTGCATAGGTTAATAGACTTCACTGCTCATTTTGTTGTTCCAACAAGCCTGTAGATGGGTTCCTTGGAGCAGCAACTGTGATCTCTTAGGCCATTACACCAGGGAAACCTTCTTAATGATTTGTCCTGTAAGATTATTGTTCTTGGTCTACAGAGCCACACCTGTGCAGAGACTTTTATCAGTTATTTTTGGGTACTAAATTAAAATAAATAGAAGATATAGGAATTTTCATTAATATTAAAAAAGTATTGAGTCTGTTGTCACATTTTTTCAAAGGAACGTGAGTAAAGCAAGAAAGAGGGATAAGGAGTAATAAATCATAATGATGAGAGTGAGAAGAGCATTGAGTGGAAATGGTACTCTAAGCTTGCTTCCCCTGGGGATCTATGTGGGTCTGGAGAAAGCTGTGCATGCTGAAGTGACTCTAGTCCAAATGAATTGAAGAGAGAGAGAGTAGAAGAAGTGGGGGAGAACAGAAGCATATGTGCCCAAAAATATAGATGGTAGAGAGAAGATGCAAAAAGAAAATTCTGAAATTACAGCAAAATAGATTGGATAGCGAAGAAAGAAGACAAAAGGAGTCAGAGAAATAAAGGAGAGAACAGAAAGTGGATCAGGTGCTTTTATGAAATGAGAAAGGCAGTAAAAGGCAAACTAGTGAAGATTCCTAAGTAATGATAATTAAGGGAGTGTGATAGGAAATGTTTTTCCCCTTTCAAATCTGCATTCTCCCTCATGTTCTCAGAAGAGTTCAACCAAGGATTGTCAAGCTCTCTCCAACATGATACTCTGGTGCAAATCCATGAACTCCCACAAGGACCAAACCTCTCCCCAGCACACACAGACTCTGGGCTCAGCTTTGGCGTCATCATCTTCATCTGGCTCCATGCCACTTCTCTTTCTCATGTCCCTTCAAGTCCTGTCCTCAAACACCTTTCCTAAAACCTACAGGTCTTCCAACTGCAAACCCAGTTTTATTACCAGTGCAGTCCCTGCTTTAGCGAGGGGTCCACCATCACAGTGGTGACTTCATTTTCTGCTGGAGCAGACTTTCTGGATGGAGACAGTGATCTCTGCCAGGGAGTTCTGTCTCTGTCTGGCTCTTCTACACTCTGGCTTTCAGAAAGGAGAGTTTATACTTGAGTTTCTACTTCCCCAGGGAAAGACTGTCTTGTTGGCCTTTCAGAGAATCAAGAGCCCAGCATCTTCTTATCCCACTGGGAGAAAGATTTACTCTCAGTTCTTTAAGATCTGTTTTCCCTAAGCAGAGTCAATAATGCCCCCAAAGCATAGCAAGAGTCTCAGAGTTAATTTTCCTGGATCAGTTAAATGGATAAAATGGGATACTTAGGAAATAAAGCATGATTAATTTTAGAACACAAAACTCTAGGGCTAAAAGGGTCAAGGCAAATAGCTTTGATATCAATGAGTATCAAGTTCTGATTTTTCAGAAATGTATTGATAAAAATATCTTTTTTATCAGAAATATATTTTTATCAAAAAAGTCTTTTTCTTTTTTATTTTTCAGAAATGTATATTCCAACAATACAAGAGAAGACTCACACATGGACATAACCAGATGGTCAATACCCAAATCAGATTGATTATATTCTTTGCAGCCAAAGATGGAGATATCTTCTGTCTATACAGTCAGCAAAAACAAGATGGGGAGCTGTCTGTAGTGCAGATCATGAACTCCTTATTGAAAAATTCAGACTTATATTGAAGAAAGTAGGGAAAAACAAAGAACATTCAACTGTGACCTAAATCAAATCCCTTATGATTATGCAGTAGAAGTGACAAATAGATTCAAAGGATTAGATCTGATAGACAGAGTGCCTGAACTATGGATGGAGGTTTGTGACATTGTACAGGAGTCAGTGATCAAGACCATCCCCAAGAAAAAGAAATGCAAAAAGGCAAAATGGTTGTCTGAGGAGACCTCACAAATACCTGAGAAAAGAAGAGAAGTGAAAGGCAAAGGAGAAAAGGAAAGATGCACCCATATGAATGCAGAGTTCCAAAGAATAGCAAGGAGAGAAAAGAAAGCCTTCCGCAGTGATCAGTGCAAAGAAATTGGAAAACAATAGACTAGAGATCTCTTCAAGAAAATTAGAGATACCAAGGGAACATTTCATGCAAAGATGGGCACAATAAAGGACAAGAATTGGTATGGACCTAACAGAAGCAGAAGATATTAAGAAGAGGTGGCAAGAATACACAGAAAAACTATACAAAAAAGATCTTCACAACACAGATAACCATGATGGTGTGATCACTCACCTAGGGCCAGACATCCGGGAATGTGAAGTCAAGTGGACCTTCGGAAGCATCACTATGAACAAAGCTAGTGGAGGTGATGGAATTCCAATTTCTCTATTTCAAATCCTATAAGATGATGCTGTGAAAGTGCTGCACTCAATATGCAGCAAATATGGAAAACTCAGCAGTGGCCACAGAACTGGAAAAGGTCAGTTTTCATTCCAATCCCAAAGAAGGGAAATTTCAAAGAATGTTCAAACTATCGCACAATTGCACTCATCTCACATGCTAGCAAAGTAATATCTCAATTCTCCAAGCCAGGCTTCAACAGTAAGTGAACTGTGAACTTCCAGATGTTCAAGTTGGCTTTAGAAAAAACAGAGGAACCAGAGATCAAGTTGCCAACATCTGCTGGATCATCAAAAATGCAAGAGAATTCCAGAAAAACATCTACTTCTGCTTTATTGACTATGCCAAAGCTATTGACTGTATGGATCACAACAAATTACGGAAAATTCTTAAAGAGATGAGAATTCCAGACCACCTTATTTACCTCCTGGGAAATCCATATGCAGATCAGGAAGCAACAGTTATAAGCAAAAATGGAAAAATGAACTGGTTCTGAATCGGGAAAGGTGTACATCAAGGCTGTATATTGTCACCCGGCTTATTTAACTTATATGCAGAGTACGTCATGCAAAATGCCAGGCTGGATGAAGCACAAGCTGGAATCAAGATTGCCAAGAGAAATATCAATAACCTCATATATGTAGATGACACCACTCTTATGGCAGAAAGTGAGGAAGAACTAAAGAGCCTCTTGATGAAAGTGAAAGAGGAGAGTGAAAAAGCTGGCTTAAAACTCAACATTCAGAAAACTAAGATCATGGCATCTGGTCCCATCACTTCATGGCAAATAAGTGGGGAAACATTGGAAACAGTGAGAGACTTTATTTTTTTGGGTTCCAAAATCACTGTAGATGGTGATTGCAGCCATGAAATTAAAAGATGCTTGCTCTTTGGAAGAAAAGCTATGACCAACCTAGACAGCATATTAAAAAGCAGAGAGATTACTTTGCTGACAAAGGTCCATCTATTCAAAGCTATGGTTTTTCCAGTAGTCATGTATGGATGTGAGAGTTGGACTATAAGGAAAGCTGAGCACTGAAGAATTGATGCTTTTAGACTGTGGTGTTGGAGAAGACTCTTGAGCATCCCTTGGACTGCAAGAAGATCAAACTAGTCAATCCTAAAGGAAATAAGTCCTGAATATTCAGGACTGATGCTGAAGCTGAAACTCCAATACTTTGGCCACCTGATGTGAAGAACTGTCTCATTTGAAAAGACCCTGATGCTGGGCAAGATTGAAGGTGGTAGGAGAAGGGGATGACAGGATGAGATGGTTGGATGGCATCACTGACTCTATGGACATGAGTTTGAGCAAGTTCCGGGAGTTGGTGAAGGACAACGAAGCCTTGAATGCTGCAGTCCATAGGGTCGTAAAGAGTCGGACACAATTTAGCAACTGAATTGACTTTCAATAAAAATATGTCTTGTGCTTAAATGTAATCCTGTGCATTTCTATGTTGACAGTTTCTACTGACTGTAAAACACTAAGATCCATTCCCTAATCTTTTCATGTGTGTGAAAAATAGTTCTACTTGAGTGGAGTTTTCAAGAAGCCCTACTCTTGTGACACTTTTAATGTAAAAAAGATAATTTCTTTATCTAATTGATTACTTAGCAATATACTGCAATTAGTGTGTGGCTGTTCAAAAGGGTGGTTCATCTTCTGTTACTGAATTTTTCTAATTAGCTCCTGGTCCTGTGACCAAGGGTCCTGGGCTGAAGGTTAGATAGAAGAAAATTCAGCTTCCAGCTCTTTCATGTGAGAAGTCCCTTAAATCATCTGTTTTATATTCCTAATTTGCATACTTGTTGTGAGGAATAAATGTGAGCATGTTAGGAGCACTTGACTGTTATTACACTGTCATTGTTATTACTAATACTATAAAATTTGGCTCCCTAGTATCTTTTGTATTGGAAAGCCATTAGTCAACATAAAACTTGAAATAACCACTGCCTCTCACCTTGGCACCTCTTCCACAGAATTGTTTATATCAGAAGCAGTTTGATCTCAGATTTGTGCCTACCATTTGGAGCACTTTCACTTACACTTGCTGCTTTGTGCTTATTTTCTTTTTTGTAGTTTTATTTGCTCATAGCATCTTAATAAACAGTGGTTTCACCAGAAGTTACATGTGTTTCTAACTATAAGGCAGGGTCATCACTTTTGAACTACCACCTATCTCTTGGACTTTACCCTTTCATGCACCACCTCTTCCAGTCAATTTTTACAAGTCATACAGGTAGCTTTTAAAGTTGGACATTCCCAAATCAGTCCAAATTTTTCATTTGATTGATAACCAAGATTTACTTAATTTAATAATATTTAAGTGACATAGGCTCTTTTTTATCCTTTGGATTGTTAGGAGTGAGAGCACTTTTCATGCCAATAACTCTCCAGTTATTGAGAGTTAAAGTCAGTTCCAGGAAAACAAATGACCACTTGCATTTCCAAAACTATTTTGTAATCATCATGTCCTTCACTTAAGGCTCTTCCTTACATAAATTGCAGTTTATGTGATTTAAAAAACATTTATCATTGACACTCATAAAAGCAAGGTTAATTTAGTGTTTTTTGAGAGTTTTTGGATATCATTATCTGACATCTGGAAATTGCAAGATGTCAAGCCAATCTTGCTAGGGACCAGTGAGTTAAAAAGCTAACAGAGGGTTTCCCTTTAAAGAAATGCCTTGTATAATTGGCAAGCTGTTCCTTTTTAGACCCTTTCCACTGGAGTGTCTTACTTGCTATATAACATCAGAAAGATACTAAGAGGCTCAGTTTTATTCTTTGTTAAGGAGGGGTAAAAGAGAGTTAGCAAAAAGAATGGTCTTTCTACCAACATTTATTGAATAATTTTAATGTGACTTGCATTTTTTTCTTTTAATTTTCATAAAACACTATGAAATAGGTTATATTACATGACACATTTTACAGATTTGGATACTAATGCTCAAAGGAATTAAGCAAATTTTTAATATACATCAAATATTTGATGTATATTAATATTGATATTTGATATTAATATACATTAATTGATATTTGATCAATATACATCAAAAAGCTACAGTTGGAAAATACAGGCTTAGAAAGCAGATCAGTGAGATTTCAGAGCAGAGCTCTCTGCAGTAACATTATATCATATTAGTATTAGGTTTTTGTTGTTGTTGTTTAGTCACTAAGTTGTATCTGAGTCTTGCAACCCCATGGACTACAGACCGTCATGTTCCTCTGTCATGGGATCTCCCAGGCAAGAATACTGGAGTGGGTTGCCGTTTTCTGCACCAGGGGATCTTCCCAACTCAGGGATCAAACCCATGTCTCCTGATCATCTCCTGCTTTACAGGCAGGTTCTTCATGGCTTCATGGAGTTACTGGTGAAGCACAAATTGCCTGATATATGGTCCTTTGTAAACACTATTATCTGCCACTATTATTAAGGAGTCCTACTGTGTAAAGGAAATGGTAGGCACTAAATACAGGTGTGGTTATTCTCAAAGAAAGGGACTTTGAAGGTTATAAAAACCAGTAATAGTGGAGCTCTGCCATAAGGGTGATGTCATTTGCATATCTGAGGTTATTGATATTTCTCCTGGCAATCTTGATTCCAGCTTGAGCTTCTTCCAGCCCAGCGTTTCTCATGATGTACTCTGCATATAAGTTAAATAATCAGGGTGACAATATACAGCCTTGACGTACTCCTTTTCCTATTTGGAACCAGTCTGTTGTTCCATGTCTAGTTCTAACTGTGGCTTCCTGACCTGCATATAGGTTTCTCAAGAGGCAGGTCAGGTTGTCTGGTATTCCCATCTCTTTCAGAATTTTCCACAGTTTATTGTGATCCACACAGTCAAAGGCTTTAGCATAGTCAATAAAGCAGAAATAGATGTTTTTCTGGAACTCTCTTGCTTTTTCGATGATCCAGCAGATGTTGGCAATTTGATCTCTGGTTCCTCTGCCTTTTCTAAAACCAGCTTGAACATCTGGAAGTTCATGGTTCACGTATTGCTGAAGCCTGGCTTGAAGAATTTTGAGCATTACTTTACTAGCGTGTGAGATGAGTGCAATTGTGCGGTAGTTTGAGCATTCTTTGGCGTTGCCTTTCTTTGGGATTGGAAAAAAAACTGACCTTTTCCAGTCCTGTGGCCACTGCTGAGTTTTCAAAATTTGCTGGCATATTGAGTGCAGCACTTTCACAGCATCATCTTTCAGGATTTGAAATAGCTCCACTGGAATTCCATCACCTCCACTAGCTTTGTTCATAGTGATGCTTTCTAAGGCCCACTTGACTTCACATTCCAGGATGTCTGGCTCTAGGTGAGTGATCACACCATCATGATTATCTTGTGGCAGAAAGTGAAGAGGAACTAAAAATCCTCTTGATGAAAGTGAAAGTGGAGCGTGAAAAAGTTGGCTTAAAGCTCAACATTCAGAAAACGAAGATCATGGCATCTGGCCCATCACTTCATGGGAAATAGATTGGGAAACAGTGGAAACAGAGTCAAACTTTATTTTTTTGGGTTCCAAAATCACTGCAGATGGTGACTGCAGCCATGAAATTAAAAGACACTTACTGCTTGGAAGGAAAGTTATGACCAACCTAGATAGCATATTCAAAAGCAGAGACATTACTTTGCCAACAAAGGTCCGTCTAGTCAAGGCTATGGTTTTTCCAGTGGTCATGTATGGATGTGAGAGTTGGACTGTGAAGAAGGCTGAGCGCCGAATAATTGATGTTTTTGAACTGTGGTATTGGAGAAGACTCTTGAGAGTCCCTTGGACTGCAAGGAGATCCAACCAGTCCATTCTGAAGGAGATCAGCCCTGGGAGTTCTTTGGAAGGAATGATTCTAAAGCTGAAACTCCAGTACTTTGGCCACCTCATGCCAAGAGTTGACTCATTGGAAAAGACTCTGATGCTGGGAGGGATTGGGGGCAGGAGGAGAAGGGGACGACAGAGGATGAGATGGCTGGATGGCATCACCGACTCGATGGACATGAGTCTGAGTGAACTCTGGGAGTTGGTGATGGACAGGGAGGCCTGGCGTGCTGCAATTCATGGGGTCGCAAAGAGTTGGACATTACTGAGCGACTGAACTGAACTGAATAGTGGAGCTCAACTATTAGTCTAATAGTTTTTCAGGTCAGGTAAAGGCAACTTAAGTAACCTAGAGATTGAACAAGAAAGAGAAGTAGGAACCAGCTAAGCAAAGAGGATGAAAGAGTATCTCAGAAAGTGACAGCTGCACATAGGAAGGCTGTGTGTCATGTTCTAGACATCTAGGAAAGGAAAATAAAGCTCAGTAAAAACTAGATGTATTCCATTATTTAATTGAAATCATTTAAAATGTCAATTGGAACCCTCATCCATCAGAATAGAGATTTATTAAAATGTATTGATCTTGATTAGAATATTGATATATGCTTTTACTTATTGTTTTTATGTGAGTGCATGACTGAGTGACTTCCCTTTTACTTTTCACTTTCATGGATTGGAGAAGGAAATGGCAACCCACTCCAGTGTTCTTGCCTGGAGAATCCCAAGGACGGGGGAGCCTGGTGGGCTTCCATCTCTGGGGTCGCACAGAGTCGGACACGACTGAAGCGACTTAGCAGCAGCAGCAGCAGCAGCATACTTACTTTTCATATAGTAGCTCACAGTGCTATGCAGGAGCAGAGCAATCAGTGGTCAATTTATTGTTCTTCACTGTGAGATGAAGAAGAAGAAAAAGTGCAGGACAGAAAGACAGAACTTTGCAGGGTGAAAGTTTAAGTAGATCATGGGATGTATCCTTGGTACTTTAAGTGAAGACTGAAAGAACCAGACTTTGGGGGAAGTGGTGAACTTTTGGAAGATTTTCTGTCCATGGTCAAAACAACATAATACATGTATAAGTTGTCACTGAGGCACACAAGCTTACATCTAGAAAGGATCTCCTAAAACAAATTGTTCACTCATCTCAAGTAATGGAGTAACATGAAAAACAGTGAGAATACCTCATTTGTTCCCAGGAATTTTTTTTTTTTTGGTGGTTGTGCAAGGCTCACAGCTCAGAACTTCTAACTCTATCCAATGCTTTCTTATGTTGCCAAGTACTTTAATGCCATTACAGGTACATTATTCCATCCCTAACCCTCTTCATTTAAGAAGAATATATTCCTGGAATTAATACTTATATTGTTTCAAATCAAACTTTAAGCTCCTGAAAGCAACAGTAATGTTCTGTTTCTTTTGTACTTTAATAGCCAACAGAAGATTCCCAGGACACCAAGTGTGCTTACAAATTGTCCGATCAATTGGAGTGAGTGAAGTTGCTCAGTCGTGTCTGACTCTTTGTGACCCCGTGGACCGTAGCCCCCAAGGCTCCTCCATCCATGGGATTCTCCAGGCAAGAATACTGGAGTGGGTTGCCATTTCATTCTCCAATTTGGAAGCAATGTCCAAATAGTCTATTTTGTATTTCACTCTTACTGTGTTGTTGTTTAGTCACTAAGTCATGTCCAGCTCTTTTGCGACCCCATGGATTGTAGCCCACCAGGCTCCACTGTCCATAGTATTTCCCAGGCAAGAATACTGGAGTGGGTTGCCATTTCCTTATCCAGAGGATCTTCCCGACCCAGGGATTGAACCCACATCTACTGCTTGGCAGGTGGATACATTACCGCTGGGCCACCAGGGAAGCCCAGTGGAGTACTATTTACCCATGAAATGTGAACTACTGAAGCACACGGTCCTGTGGATGAAACTCCAAAACATTATATTAACAAAAGGAGCTGTTGACTCTAAAAATAAAAGAGTCAGAAACAAATTAACAAGCAGAACAAAATAGAGACAGACATAAATACAGAGAACAACTTTTGGTTCCTAAAGAGGAGGGGAGTTAGGGCTTTGGATGAAAGAGGTGAAGAGGATTAAGGGGGATAGCCTTCTAGTTATAAAATAAATGTCAGTGGGATGTAATGCACAGCATAGGGAATAGAGTCAATAATATTGTGATAACTTTGTGTATTGACAGATGATTACTAGACTTATTGTGATGATCAATTCCTAAAGCATATAAATGTCAGATAGCTCTATTGTATACTGAACCAATATAATATTGCAAATCAACTATACTTCAATAAAAACAAACAGAAAGAAAATTCATATAAAGGCCAGTCAGTTTATTTTACCAGCAAAATTTGGGTTTATTTAGATATAGCTGAGAAACTGCAATTCATGACAAGCAAGCTATACATAACAAAAGCCACAGCAAGACCGACAAACAAAAGTTATTTTGGAGAAACAGAAGAAAATTAGGAGGGATTTGTTTTGAATGAAAGTCAATTGGAGAAAAGTGAAAGTTCAGGGCAATGATGGTTTCTCACTGGTTGAGTTGCCAGGGTAGTGGATTTCTTGTAGGAGATGCAATGTACATTTTTCACTGTTAAGCCTATGTTGTTGTTCAGTCACTTCAGTCATGTCTGACTCTTTGCAACCCCATGGACTGCTGCACGCCAGGCTTCCCTGTCCTTTACCATCTCCTGGAGTTTGCTCAAACTCATGTCCACTGAGTCAGTGTTGCCATCCATTCTGTCATCCCCTTCTCCTGCCTTCAATCTTTCCCAACATCAGGGTCTTTTCCAATGAGTTGGCTATTTGCATCAGGTGGCCAAACTATTGGAGCTTCAGGTTCAGCATCAGTCCTTCCAATGAATATTCATTGGTTGATTTCCAATCAATCATTAGTTGATTCAAAGGTTGATTTCCTTTAGGATTGACTGGTTTTATCTTCTTGCAGTCCAAGGGGCTCTCAAGAGCCTTCTCCAGTACCACAGTTTGAAGGCATCAGTTCCTTGGCACTCAGTCTTTTTTATTGTACAGATCTCACATCCATACATGATGTTTTTCCAGTAGTCATGTTTCTGCCCATAGTTGATGGATATTTCCTATTGACAACTCTTCTGTTGGGGTCTACAATAGATGATTCTTCCTGTAAATTGACTTCCAGTGGTACTGTATGAGAGTTCCTCCTTCTGGCATCTTGACTCCATTTAAGTGAGGTCTCCCTTTGATAATTGTCACAAAGCCAAGCACAGAATACATCTCGCCTGATTCTATTATATGAAACTGCAAAATATGGAAAGCTAACGCAGAGATACATTAAATAACCACTGCTTGACTAAGGCCAGGGGTAGAGGAAAAGTTCAGCTGCAAGTAAACTGAGGCAACTTTTCTTCAGTGATGGGAATAGTCTTTTTCTTGATTTTGGTGGTCATTAAAATGATGCACACTGTATAAAAACTCTTTATTTCAGATGCATCTTATTATGTATAAACACTATCTTAATAAAAAAGAGAAAAAAATACAAACTCAAAAAACCAATGAGGAAATAAGGATGTCAATTTATATTTAATCAACTTTAAACATTAAAATATTACAATTTGCTATAATTAGTTGTGCCTGTGGGAGGAGATGAGCTCAAGGTCTTCCTACTCTGCCATCTTGGCCACTTCTGCAGCACTGTTTACTGAAGCCCTCTCTGGTTTTGTAGTTAAAATAAACTTATTGTAGATAGTGTATGAGATGAGACTCATTTTGTGCTTTTCCAATCTCATATGTCTGTTTTTGCCTTTTATTGGACCGAAGCAGATGTTGAACACTTAGTACATTCATGACTATCTTCATACATTCCTTTAAAACTTTGTTGTTGTTATTTAGTCACTCAGTCATGTCTGACTCTTTTGCCACTTGATGGACTGCAGCCTACCAGGCTCCTCTGTCCATGGGATTTCACAGGCAAGAATACTGAAGTGGGTTGTCATTTCCTTCTCCAGGGAATCTTCCCAATCCAGAGATCAAATCCACATTTCCTGAATTGTCAGGTGGATTCTTTACCACTGAGCCAGCAGGAAAGCCCTCTTTTAAAACTCACTAACAGAGAAAAATGAGGGACACTACCACCTATTGTGACTTGCTATTTTATTCAACAGCAGAATGTGTCTGTGCTCCTTCTTTAATCCTCTGGATATGAGAGGGGAAATAATTCCCAAAAACCCACAAACAAGTAAAAATTAAAAAATTAGATGGGGAGGGACAAGAGGTTTTGCCATCAGATTTTACGGAAAATATTAAATTTTGAAAAAAAATTGTATTTTGTATTTCTATTACTTCATGTAAAAAAACCCAAAAAACCAAACTGCCCCTGGAGCCCACCTTTATGGCAGGAGTTCTGAGGACACCACCCAGACAGATACAGGACTTGCAGGTGGTTCTGATAAGTCAGTCCAGAGAGATAAGAAACAGCTCACAGAGTGCATCCACCTCTCTTCACTGGACCCTTTGTCCATTTTTTTGGTCTATACCTTCAGTTACCAAGTTTAGAACATGAATACCAGACTGGTTAATATTGCCTCATATTTTTTTCTTTGTACATTTTGTCTCTATATATCTTCTGCATTATTTCTCTCATTCTTTAATTTAAATAAGCTGCATTTCTGTATTTTTATCTACATAAGTTTTTTTTTTCCCCTGCAGTGTCAAATCTGTTATAAACCCACTCAGTGACTTTTAATTTTTTCAGATATTATTTATTTTTACTAAAAAAAATTATTTTTATTATTTCATTAATTTCTTTTTTTTACCTTCATTTTCTTTGTTTTTCTCTCTCCTTTAACATATTTATAATATTAGTTTAATGTTTTTTGGTTTATAATTGCATCATCTCTGTAAATTTCTGTGTCTGCTTGTGCTAACTAGCTTTTCTCCTGGTTATGGGTCACATTTTCCAGCATCTTAGTATGGATATTGGTTTTTGGTTAGATGTTGAGAATCTTACAACATTGGAAATCTAGTTTTTTTGGTAGTTGTTTTGGTTTAAAGAGTGTTTTAGTTCATTTGGGCTGCTGAAACAAAATATTACAGGCTGAGTAGCTTGTAAACAACAGAAATTTCTTTCTCATAATTCTGGAGACTGAAAGTCCAAGATCAAGGCACCAGCAGAGTTGTTTTCTGGAGAGGCCCTTCCTCCTGGTTCATTACTGGTGACTTCTAGCTCTGACCTGACATAATGGAAAGGTGAGAGGCTTTTGTGGAGTCTCTTTTATAAGAACAGCAAACCCGTTCATGAGGGCTCCACTCTCATTTGACCTTGAAAGTGAAGTTGCTCAGTTGTGTCCGACTCTTTGCAACCCCGTGGACTGTAGGCTACCATACCAGGCTCCTCTGCCCATGGGATTCTCCAGACAAGAGTACTGGAGTGGGTTGCCATTTTCTTCTCCAGGGGATCTTCCCAACCCAGGGATTGAACACAGGATCTCCCGCATTGGAGGCAGATGCTTTAACCTCTGAGCCACCAGGGAAGCTTGGCACCTCCCAAACGTCCTACTTCCTAATAGCATCATCAGTGAGGGTTGGGATTTCAACAGATCAGTGAGGGAGGGGCACAAAAGTTCACACCAAAGAGAGGAGTATGTGAGTTTGTTTTGGCAAGCCAGTAAGGTATGTTTTGATCAGGCTGTCCCTCTCAAGATTTGTTTTTAGTTTCTTAAGGTAGATCTCGAGTAAACTTATCTCCAGGGCTAGTTTAGTATCACCAATTATATATGGCTATCCTGGAGATCCTCCTGAATACCAGATATTGAGTATAGTCTCTCCACTCTGGATGGCTATGAAAGTGTTAGTCACTCAATTGTGTTCTACTCTTGTGTGATCTCATGGACTGTAGCCTGCCAGGCTCCTATGTCCAGGGGGTTATTCAGGCAAGTATAATGGAGTGAGTTGCCATTTCCTCCTCCAGGGGGTCTTCCTGACCCAGGAACTGAACACATCTCTTTCATTGGCAGTCAGATTTTTTACCACTGAGCTACCTGCGAAGCCCCTGTTTCAAACATGAGCTTTCAAACCTACATTTGCCTGTCTTTACTTGTCTCTCTTACTGTACTGTGAGTTCTTTTTGACCAGGGACAGTGTGTAATTCATCTGTTTTCTAGGAATTATGGTATAGGGCCTGGCACATAGGAAAGAAAAACAAAACTTAATGAGTTTTTTTTTTTTTTTTTAAATTTTCCAGTAGCCAACATCTAGGTTATGGAGTCCTAACATAAAAGTAAGTACAACTTTGCCAACAATAAAAAAAATCCACTAAAATTATACATCACAAGTAATCTTATCTTCATATACACAAAATAGAGCATACAACCATACATAAGATTTACAATTATACAAAAAGAAAAATATAAATAAGTACTTCATTAGTCACTAGCATTAGAAAGTCCTCATTGACAAAGACAATGTGTCCCTGGTCTTGGAATTAGATTCTCACTCTTATATTAGGTTCTACTGTAAGCAGCTAGATCTGAGGATTTTCTGCTACTTTTCTTAGCTTTTACCCACATAGCACTTCATCTAGAAGGGCTAGAGTAAAAATATAAATATCTAATTACTGTTTTGGAGAACAAAGTTCTTACTGTTGAGCTGTTATCTCTGCTAGATTAGACTGTGGTGTGTTTTCTCTGGTTTGTGCCTGATTCGGATAATGGACCTCCTTTTTCAGTCTTAATTTCTTCTGTATGTTTATAGTTTAGAGGATTATGTTTCTGTTTTGGCTCAAACTCAAGTTTCTGTTATAATATTCTGCTTAGACTTTCAGATCCTTTCTTAGATTTAGGTCTGGACTTTCTGCCAAGTGGCCATGGCCTTGGACCCCTACTTTAGGTTTTTCTTGGCTATATCCCTCCTATCTATTGATGTTTCCCGCTTCTTCCTGTACTACTGCTTCTTCCAGGTTCAGAGACTTTGCACTTAAACACATGGACCTTGCCTACTTACTCATTTTTGCAACCTTAGCACCATAACAAGGATTTGTTTACATTAGGGATAATGCATATTTGATAGATGATTGTTATTAAATGTTGGCCCTGAAGGGGCCATCACCATTTTCTGTATGTGCTCTGCATTGTTCTCCCAGCTCAACATCCTGTGTCTGCTGGGTCTGCTCTCAAATATGTCTCATTCTTTCTGGATAGAGGAGGAAGGATGTGACTATGGGTAATGTGTGACCAAACTGCAAGGTCTCACCAACAAAGTCTGAGCTTTAACATTTTATCAATAATGGCTATCAGGTTTGAAGAGACAGGTTTCCTGCTCAGATGGTTGAATGGATAATAAATTATAATAATCTCACTATTAAATATTTCGTGGAAAATATATTCTATTAAAATAATTCAGTTAACTTGAAATACATACACCTGTGTGTAAATAGTATAAAAAGAAACTTAAAGAATTATAAATTATGATTATTATCATCTACCTTCTGGTAAACCTTTGATAATAACACTTACTTACTCTAGCACTAAGCACTAATAGTCCCTACTTATGATGAATAAAATCTTTATTTACATTTTTCCTTAGGCTAACTTCAATGATTTATACAGCGCTCATTTTCAGCTTTGTCACTGCAGGATTTGAAGACTATATGTTGTAAAAAGCCAGTATATAAGCCATCTTTTATTTTAATCTTTACACATTGGTTTCTATGAATTAGCATTCATAATATGCACCTTTTAATACAAGAAATCATTATTTAATGTTTAAAACCGTGGCTTCCTTATCTCCATGTGGCAAAGCAAAGAAAAAGAGAAAATTACAGCAAAGAAGAAAGAAGATGGCTGTACCTCTTTTCCAAAATAGATTCATTTATCCTCAATTCATTTGGTCTCCTCTCCATTTGGAGTCTAGTGCTGCATTAATTAATATAGTAGCCACAAGTCATATGTGACTATTGAGCATTTGAAATGTAGATAGTTCCAGCTGAAAACGCTTTAAATATAAAATACACACTGGATTTCAAAGTTGTTGTTGCTTAGTCACTCAGTTGTAGTCACCTTTTTTGTGACCCCAAGGACTGTAGCCTGCTAGGTGCCTCTGTGCAGGTGGCTTCCCAGGCAAGAATATTGGAACAGGTTGCCACTTCCTCATCCAGGGGATCTTTCTGATACACAGATTGAACTTGGGTTTCCTGTGTCTCTTGTGTTGCAGGCAGATTCTTTACCGTTGAGCCACCAGGGATTTCAAAGATGTAGCACATAAGAAGAATGTACACTATTTCACTATTAAATTGTTTTATATTCATTGTGTACTGTAATGATAATGTTTAGATTATATTGGAGTAAATAAAATATACTATTATAATTAACTTTTAATTTTTTGATTTGGCTACCAAAAACCCAAAATTAAATATGTGGTTCAAATGGAGAGAAATATTCTAGAAGACATCTTCCTTTGTATCACCCATTTTAGAGAAATAAAGCCATTGCTAAATCTGTTTACTTTGTTTATCAAATGAGACTGTCAATACTGCCTTGATATGGGCCACAAACGTATAAATGTATATAAACAAAACAATGTAAAGCTTTCAGACATATATTTTTAAAATGTGAACATCATACTGGCCTATTTGGGAGACAAAGTTATGTAAAATTTCCTTAGTCCTGGGAAAGTATGTGCTCTAAATCTTACAATGTAGCTCATTGAAAAAATTTGTTTACATTCAAGTTTTTTCTACTGGAGAGGTCTGGGCTTGATATACAAACACTTTTACCCTAATACAAATCTGTCCACAAAGTTTTAAGTTAGTACATTAATGTAATATTGTTAAAACTTGAAGACTTTAATATTTTCTAAGATTTAGTGGCCTAAATTTAATTTAGAGGAATATTATATCTGTATTCATAAGACCTTCCCATTGGCAACCAGTTAGGCACATTTTAGACGAGATAGGATTTTTGTTATGCTAAAATCTTTGGGAAAATGAAATTTTGGGGAGATCTTTCATTTGAGAATTGTGTATTCCTGGAATTAATGTTTGTGTTCCTCCAAATGAAACTTTGAGCCAATGAAAACAGCAATAATGTTTTAATATCTTTGTACTTTAATAGCTAACAGAATTCCCAGAGATACAAGGTATGCTAAGAAACTGTCCAATGAAAAGAAAACAATGTCCATCTAGTCTGTTTTATATTTCAGAATTATTACTAGATCTCATTTATAATGCTTGCAGTTCTTTAACGCAGCAGAGCTCTATTTGCATACCAGAAATGGTGACATTGCCAAAAATCACCTTGCTTTCTAGAAGAGAAGATAGAGACAAAGGCCCAGACAAGAACAGAGCAGGGACCAGAAACAGAAGAAGTGACAAAGAAAGACAATCATGTGGTCGAAGGATGAGAGAAAAAGACCAAATTAAAGACTGGTAGCAATTCTCCACCATTCAGGACTGAAATGTCAACTCTTATTTTTATTCTCCAGTATGTTCCTTACTGTGGAAATAATAAGACATTACACATTATACAACACAATCCACCAATATCCACAGTTGTATACTTCACATTATAAATTTTATGTCATATTAACAGTTGGCTATTCAGGAAAGTAAATCTCTCATTTTAGAGCCTGCCCTAAGGAAGCATTTTATACAAAATAGGATAATAGATGTGGTAAAAAAGGAGAAAGGACCAAGAAAATTCCTGATTGAAGAGTGAGAGAAAGAGAAACTCTAAATGAAACTTCAGCATTATTAAAGGGAGACACATAGACAGTTCATCCAGTTTGAGAGTAAAACTTATGAACTTCAGTCCACTCATCCATTATTGGTTCAAAAAGCATCCTATTTTAGGAATGCAGAGATCTAAGTTGTCTTAATTACCAACCTTTTTTCAGTAACCTCTGGATTCCTTGCTTGATCTCCTGGGTTCGCACCCCATAGACAATGGGGTTGAGGGCCGCAGGAATGACATGGTGGAGGACATTGAGCAAGACTGGCACATCAGGGGACACCCTCTTCTTTGCCACATGAGTGAGGACAAAGACCAGGAGGATGGTGCTGAAGAAGAGGATAAGGATGAAGTGGGAGCTACAAGTGCTTAGGGCCTTGGCCACAGCTCCTTCTGCCTTGAGTCTCAGAACAGCCCGCAGTATGAGGGTGTAGGAGAGGAAGATGAGGATGAGGTCAGATCCCAGCAGAGTCCAGCCTCCAGCAAACTGGTAGACACGATTGATGGTGACATCATCACAGGAGAGCCTGGACACAGACATATTGGCACAGATGCAGTTCTCAATGACATTTCTCCCACAATAATGGAGTCGTACAGAGAGGATGGGGATGGGCACTGTGAAAAGGACATTTCTGGCTAAAATAAAGATAGTTGCCTTTGCAACAAATTGGTCTGTGATGATGGATGTGTACCTCAATGGTTGGCAGACGGCCACATAGCGGTCATAGGCCATGACCATGAATGTGCAGGACTCCATGGCAAGGAAGCAATTCATGATGTACATCTGAAGGAAACAGGTAAAGAAGCTGATCGATCTGAGATCAAACCAAAAGATGGCCAGGACCTTGGGGATGACGGTGAGACAGAGCACCATGTCCAGCAGGGAGAGGAGGCTGAGCAGGTAGTACATGGGCTCGTGCAGAGAGGCCTCCAGCCGGATGGTGATCAGGAGGGTGGTGTTGGCCCCCATGGCCAGGAGGAAGAGGAGGCTAAGGGGCAGGGACAGCCAGTGCTGCCAGCTGGGGGACCTGACAAAACAGTTCAGGAGGAAGTCTGAAATCTCAGTGGTGGTGCTGCCATTTTGGTGTGCTGTCATATCTTGTCATATATTTCTACAGCTTTCTTTTAGTGATCTGTAAAATTAGGATAAAATTTAGCTACTGATTCAAGGTGCATTGTAGAATAAGTTGCTTTAATTAAGCGAAACTGTTGCATCCTAGCAGATTTTCCAGAGCCAAAGAAATTTATTTGTGTATCCTTTGTGCCATGCTACTGGTATATTCCTTTTAGGTTAAAAAAATAGAACTGGAGTGATATGATTTGTCTATATATTCTGGATTTATTCAAGATTTATTAGAGCTTTTAAATTATAGAAACTAAAGGAAGGAGAAAATAACTTAGAAAACTACTTTGTGAAAGGTGAATCTCCAAATTTGTACTCCTAAGTTTCTTCCTCTTTTTTGCTTTTATGGACTACATAGACTACCATGCATATGATTGAACTATAGCAGTACAACCGAATAAGCAGCAGATCCTGGCACAAACTAGGGGCAAAAGAAAATGACTCTGACTCCTCAGCTACCCCAAGCTGACAATTCACTTATACTTGTTTTTCTTTAATTAGGTAATTTAAAAACTGTACACTGAAAATAAAGTTAGTTAATCTGCTTTTTGCCTAAAAATTCATTTTCATTTGATAGGTACAGATCCTGAAAAGAATTGCTTTTTTTCTTTTTGTCAGATTTTCATATTAGTAGGATTCCTAACCTTTGGAAGAAACAACCTTAAAAGGAGAGTGAGAAAAATCTCATAGCTATGGGGGAGCAATATCTGTCATTAAAGATGAAAAGCTGATTCTTCTGATTACAGTAGTGTGAGGGTGTTGAAGTCCACCTCTAGAGTCCTTCCATCTTCAATCTGCTTCCCTTTTCCGTCTTACAAACTATAACCCCAAATCTCACCATCTCCGGAAACTTTTCTTATCTGAGGATTTTAAAGTAATTCCTGAAAGAATTCATAATTCCCTGCATAGAAGCAGGGAAAATCTTGAAATGACCTTCAGAGAATACTGGAATAATTAGCAATTCAGACAAGAATATCCATGGGGAAACCTAGAGGAAGAAGCATGATTTTCATCTCCTGAAGTGCTTTGTTATGACCAGTGCATTTTCTTGGCAAAACTCTATTAGTCTTTGCCCTGCTTCATTGCATATCCCAAGGCCAAATTTGCCTGTTACTCCAGGTGTTTCTTGACTTCTTACTTTTGCATTCCAGAGATGCAGAGATGAAAGAGATGGGAATACCAGACCACCTGACCTGCCTCTTGAGAAATTTGTATGCAGGTCAGGAAGCAACAGTCAGAACTGGACATGGAACAACAGACTGGTTCCAAATAGGAAAAGGAGTACGTCAAGGCTGTATATTGTCACCCTGCTTATTTAACTTCTATGCAGAGTACATCATGAGAAACACTGGACTGGAAGAAACACAAACTGGAATCAAGATTGCTGGGAGAATTATCAATAACCTCAGATATGCAGATGACACCACCCTTATGGCAGAAAGTGAAGAGGAACTCAAAAGCCTCTTGATGAAAGTGAAAGTGGAGAGTGAAAAAGTTGGCTTAAAGCTCAACATTCAGAAAACGAAGATCATGGCATCTGGTCCCATCACTTCATGGGAAATAGATGGGGAAACAGTGGAAACAGTGTCAGACTTTATTTTTCTGGGCTCCAAAATCACTGCAGATGGTGACTGCAGCCATGAAATTAAAAGACACTTACTCCTTGGAAGGAAAGTTATGACCAACCTAGATAGCATATTCAAAAGCAGAGACATTACTTTGCCAACAAAGGTCCGTCTAGTCAAGGCTATGGTTTTTCCAGTGGTCATGTATGGATGTGAGAGTTGGACTGTGAAGAAAGCTGAGCACTGAAGAATTGATGCTTTTGAACTGTGGTGTTGGAGAAGACTCTTGAGAGTCCCTTGGACTGCAAGGAGATCCAACCAGTCCATTCTGAAGGAGATCAGCCCTGGGATTTCTTTGGAAGGAATGATGCTAAAGCTGAAACTCCAGTACTTTGGCCACCTCATGTGAAGAGTTGACTCATTGGAAAAGACTCTGATGCTGGGAGGGATTGGGGGCAGGAGGAGAAGGGGACGACAGAGGATGAGATGGCTGGATGGCATCACTGACTCAATGGACGTGAGTCTGAGTGAACTCCGGGTGTTGGTGATGGACAGGGAGGCCTGGCGTGCTGCGATTCATGGGGTCACAAAGAGTCGGACACAACTGAGCAACTGATCTGATCTGATCTGAAGTGCTTTGGGATAATTATTTCTAGTAATAAGATGACATTTCTGAGAACAATGGAAAAAGATTATTTTGTCTCTTTTCCTACTAATTGACCATTCTTTTCTCTTCTTTTTTTCTGGAAGGTTTGTTCCTACATGTTCTTCAATCCATGTCATTCAAAAAGCACTGAAAAACCTGTTCAACCTTACAAGTAAAGAAGCATCAGTTTCTCACCCTCTCCTTTCCATCTTTCCTTGCAATCAAAACTTGCCAAATTACAGGGCTAGGGCTGAGGACCTGGGGCTAATAGATACTGGTTCTAGCCAGGAGTAGGAAGAAGCCAGGAAAGTTGAAGGTTCAAGACTAAACTGGAGACATAGACACCCAAGCTTTTTCCTAAGCTGCATGTTAAGCCACAGCATAGCATTGTGGAAGCCCTGTTTCATGAAGTGGAAAGGTTGTTAGGGATCACCTAACTCCACAAGGGGCTTTCCTGGTGGCTCAGTGGTAAAGAGTCCACCTGCCAGTGCAGAAGAAATGTGTTGGATCCCTGGGTTGGGAAAATCCCCTGGAGAAGGAAATGGCAACCCACTCCAGTATCCTTGCTTGGGAAATCCTATGGACAGAGGAGCCTGGCAGGCTACAGTTCATCAGGTCGTGAAAAGGCAGACACAACTTACTGACTAAACAACAAAACTGCACAAACTCAGATAGACCTGTAAGGCATCTCTCCAAAATTATAGACGTTATTGAGTGTATCCAGTGCCAGACACTGCACTGATCTTTGAGCGTTATTTTCTCGTTTTGGCAGCCATAGCTTTTTGAAACTCTTTAATCTGAAAATCAATCTGATTTGAAAACTGAGGAACTATTTTCAGATCCCCACTGACCCTTAGTTGTGGTCTCTGTCCTCAGTCTGTGAAGTTATATAGACTAGATTAAATTCCTACTCCATAACTGAAGCATTTGTGGGCAGAAGGTTTGCCCTCGGGCACCTAAATGACCATATTTATAGTTGTAAATACCCCATTTTTACAAATGGGCTCTAGATGCATTTTCCAGCTCTTCCACTATTTATTAATCTCATACGGGCAAACTCCAGCTTCTCTGCATCTCTGTTACCACCAAGAGATGCCACCAAAGAAGAGAAGGACAAAGGAGAGAAGGAGGTCCCAGAGTAGAGGATCTCACCTGTGCTTACTCACCTGAGACAGGAGGCAGTATCTACCACCTGGTTTTCTGACTACTTCAGCAGTACTGACTCAGGAATAGTGGGGAACACAGATCACCAATGAAGATATAGGTCTTTCCTGCTTCTGGTTAATCTTGGTACAGATGTCTCTCAGGCACCCTTCACCCAGACTTGCTTGCCAAAGATGTGAAGATGGGGTCTGGCTCCATGGATACTGGAGCCTTGGATAGTTCCTGAAGTAACTGGGGTAGTTATACCTCTGAGCCTAAGGGACTCTGCCCCTTGGGAACTTCTCCATTGTTACTCCCTTTGGAACAAAAAGCCATTCTGAAATAGGAAGGCAGGCAGATAGGAGAAGAAATTATCTTTTTGCTTTTCAAAAGAAAGTACTTCTAATGATGGAGTCATATATACACAGGGTGCTCTGTAGGCAATTAGTTCATTTCCTGGGTTTGCGTGTCTTGCATACATCCCTACATGTTCATACTAATTTGTACATGCGCGCTTGGTACTTCCAGAGTACCAGTAACTTCACTCAGAAGTTCTCTTGGATTTCCTGCACCTGCTGTTAGATAGGTACATCCTGAATCATCTTAGGTACATCCTGAATCATGCTATTGAATAGATCAATGTTATCTTATCATGAATTTATCATGACATTGTAATGATAAAAATGTAAGAGAAAACTGAACAAAATATTATTGAGAAAATGCAATGTGTTTTTCAGAAAGAAAATTCTATATTAATTTTTCCTTTATAAAGGATTATTAAATGGGATTTGATTACAACTGATTTTTAAGAATCATAATTTGTTGTTTATTTTTTATTTTTAACTTTATAGAAATTAATCATTTATCTCAAGTTATGGGGAGAGACATTTTCAGTTTCTCTAAGGCCCTTTGCTTTATTTTTATTTCTCTTCTGCATGCTTCAACACTCATCCTTGTTGTCTCCCTTTTGGAAAAGTAAAAACTCAAGTGCACTTAAAATGTCTTTCTAATTAGTCACAAGTATGTTTATTTAGTTGTATGCTCATTTATGGGAGGATAATTTAGATGTTGCAATTATATAAAGGTCATTGGGTTGTAAGTCTGCTGCTACTTAATTTTCCATCAACCCTAAATATTAAAAATATATATACACGCTCCTATATGTTGATATATGTGATTTCATTATTTTAAACTGCTGTTCAATTTCTGTTATGTGCATTTGCCCTTTTTCACATAAGTAGCCAACACCCATGTGATCTAAAATTAATTGTTCAATTCAGTTCAGTTCAGTTCGGTTGCTCGGTCGTGTCCGACTCTTTGTGACCCCATGAATCGCAGCACGCCAGGCCTCCCTGTCCATCACCAACTCCCGAAGTTCACTCAAACACACGTCCATCGAGTTGGTGATGGCATCCAGCCATCTCATCCTCTGTCATCCCCTTCTCCTCCTGCCCCCAATCTTTCCCAGAATCAGGGTCTTTTCCAATGAGTCAACACTTCGCATGAGGTGGCCAAAGTACTGGAGTTTCAGCTTTAGCATCATTCCTTAAAAAGAACACCCAGGGCTGATCTCCTTCAGAATGGACTGGTTGGATCTCCTTGCAGTCCAAGGGACTCTCAAGAGTCTTCTCCAACACCACACTTCAAAAACATCAATTCTTCGGCACTCAGCTTTCTTCACAGTCCAACTCTCACATCCATACATGACCACTGGAAAAACCATAGCCTTGACTAGATGGACCTTTGTTGGCAAAGTAATGTCTCTTCTTTTGAATATGCTATCTAGGTTGGTCATAACTTTCCTTCCAAGGAGTAAGTGTCTTTTAATTTCATGGCTGCAATCACCATCTGCAGTGATTTTGGAGCCCCAAAAATATACAGTCTGCCACTGTTTCCCCATCTATTTCCCATGAAGTGATGGGACCAGATGCTATGATCTTCGTTTTCTGAATGTTGAGCTTTAAGCCAACTTTTTCACTCTCCACTTTCACTTTCATCAAGAGGCTTTTGAGTTCCTCTTCACTTTCTGCCATAAGGGTGGTGTCATCTGCATATCTGAGGTTATTGATATTTCTCCCGGCAATCTTGATTCCAGCTTGTGTTTCTTCCAGTCCAGTGTTTCTCATGATGTACTCTGCATAGAAGTTAAATAAGCAGGGTGACAATATACAACCTTGATGTACTCCTTTTCCTATTTGGAACCAGTCTGTTGTTCCATGTCCAGTTCTAACTGCTGCTTCCTGACCTGTGTATAGGTTTCTCAAGAGACAGGTCAGGTTGTCTGGTATCCCCATCTCTTGAAGAATTTTCCACAGTTTATTGTGATCCACACAGTCAAAGGCTTTGGCATAGTCAATAAAGCAGAAGTAGTTTTTCTGGAACTCTCTTGCCTTTTCCATGATCCAGCGGATGTTGGCAATTTGATCTCTGGTTCCTCTGCCTTTTCTAAAACCAGCTGGAACATCTGGAAGTTCACGGTTCATGTATTGCTGAAATCTGGAGAATTTTGAACATTACTTTACTAGCGTGTGAGATGAGTGCAATTGTGTGGTAGTTTGAGCATTTTTGGCATTGCCTTTCTTTGGGATTGGAATGAAAACCGACCTTTTCCAGTCCTGTGACCACTGCTGAGTTTTCCAAATTTTGTGGCATATTGAGGGTAGCACTTTCACAGCATCATCTTTCAGGATTTGAAATAGCTCCACTGGAATTCCATCCCCTGCACTAGCTTTGTTCATAGTGATGCTTTCTAAGGCCCACTTGACTTCACATTCCAGGATGTCTGGCTCTAGGTGACTGATCACACCATCGTGATTATCTGGGTCTTGAAGATCTTTTTTGTACAGTTCTTCTGTGTATTCTTGCCACCTCTTCTTAATATCTCCTGCTTCTTTCTGGTCATAGCAAACACCCTCTTCCAACAACACAAGAGAAGACTCTACACATGGACATCACCAGATGGTCAACACCGAAATCAGATTGATTATATTCTTTGCAGCCAAAGATGGAGAAGCTCTATACAGTTAGCAAAAACAAGACCAGGAGCTGACTGTGGCTCAGATCATGAACTCCTTATTGCCAAATTCAGACTTAAATTGAAGAAAGTTGGGAAAACCACTAGACCATTCAGGTATGACCTAAATCAAATCCCTTATGACTATACAGTGAAAGTGAGAAATAGATTTAAGGGCCTAGATCTGATAGATAGAGTGCCTGATGAACTATGGACGAGGTTTGTGACATTGTACAGGAGATAGGGATCAAGACCATCCCCATGGAAAAGACATGCAAAAAAGCAAAATGGCTGTCTGGGGAGGCCTTACAAATAGCTGTGAAAAGAAGAGAAGTGAAAAGCAAAGGAGAAAAGGAAAGATATAAGCATCTGAATGCAGAGTTCCAAAGAATAGCAAGAAGAGATAAGAAAGCCTTCCTCAGTGATCAGTGCAAAGAAATAGAGGAAAACAACAGAATGGGAAAGACTAGAGATCTCTTCAAGAAAATTAGAAATCCCTAGGGAATATTTCATGCAAAGATGGGCTCGATAAAGGACAGAAATAATTAATTGTTAGCATAAATTAATTACTGCTACTGTTAATATCATTGTACAACTCTCTTTATGGACTTAGTCACTGTATATATATGATTTTTTCAGTTATAAAAGTATAAACATACTTAAATATAAATATCAGGTTTTCCTGATGGTTCAGACAGTAAAAAATCTTCCTGCAATGCAGGAGACTCAGATTTGATCCTTGAGTCATGAAGATCTCCTGGAGAAAGGAATGGCTATGCACTCCAGTATTCTTGCCTGGAGAATTCCATGGACAGAGGAGCTAATTTGACTAGGAATTACCAAACTTCTCTCCAAAATATTTACAAAATGCCAGAAGAAATTCCTGACATTTTTTTATTTTTCACATTCTTTACACCATTTGATACTTTTTTTGAAAACTCAATGGATGCAAAATAGTATCTCATTATTTTAAATTTATTTTCTTCTGATAATTGAGCTTTCTTTATGTATTTTTATCCATTTGTGGGTTTTATAGTATGAATTACATATTCACATCCTGTGCCTTCTTTTTCTATTAATTGCTGTTTTCCTTGCATATTAAAATTTTTTTCCTGTGTAATTATATATTAAAGCCCCTGTTGACTAGATGTTGTTAATATCCTCTGTGGTCTGTCCTATGGCTGTCAATTTTAGTGGATGCTGTCCATTACTTAATGAAAATCTTTAATTTGATCAAGTCAAGCTACTACTACTACTAAGTCACTTCAGTCATGTTCGACTCTGTGCGACCCCATAGACAGCAGCCCACCAGGCTCCCCCATCCCTGGGATTCTCCAGGCAAGAACACTGGAGTGGGTTGCCATTTCCTTCTCCAATGCATAAAAGTGAAAAGTGAAAGTGAAGTTGCTCAGTCGTGTCCGACTCTTAGTGACCCCATGGACTGCACCCTACCAGGCTCCTCCATCCATGGGATTTTCCAGGCAAGAGTACTGGAATGGGTGCCATTGCCTTCTCCCAAGTCAAGCTATTTTTCTATTAATAAATTTTCTTTGATGATTGTATTTCCAGAACATTCCACAAAATCACAAGGTTTTGTTTAATTTTTTGGTTTGTCTTAATTTTTAATTTAAACATTGTGTCTTATGTTTCTTAGTGATATATTGACATCTACTTGTGGTTTATATTGTCAAGAGTTAAAAGTAGTAGTTAGTATGTACTGCTATAGTCATATAAGGTGTGAAAATACAAATAATACTGCTTGTTATTTTTATAACTGTTTTCTACTGTGAGCCACTGAGCACCCTCATCTCAACCATGGTCCCTTTTTTGGTATCTAGACCTCCCCATGACCCTTCAAGTAGTAGGTTAATGCCTGAAGAGCAGGGTCTACCAGTGCCTACCTTTAGAGCAAGGCCTGAGTATCTTCTGTTTTGTTGGTGGAAGTGCTTTACTAGTTACTAAGTGTTTTTGAATACCACTCCTGTTTATAGTGTTAAATATGACTCTACCTTTATTATTCTCCACATAGGGACAATTGATCCTGTTTCCACTGATTTAAGTTCAGTTCAGTTGCTCAGTCGTGTCCGACTCTGTGACCCCATGAACTGCAGCATGCCAGGCCTCACTGTCCATCACCAACTGCCAGAGTCTACCCAAACTCATGTCCAGTGAGTCGGTGATGCCATCCAACCATCTCATCCTCTGTCGTCCCCTTCTCCTCGGCTTATTACATACCAGGTTCTAATACACACAGGTCTCTTTTTATGTTCCGTCACTGGTGTATCTGATTTTACTTAAAAGCAATGACACAATATTTTTATTACTAATGCTTTGTAAGTCATACTATTATATAGAAAAGTGAGTTTCTATTAGAATTCTACCCAAAAAATTTGAGGGATTTTTAGGTTTTTATTCTCTACACATCTTTTCTAATCAGCATCACTTCTGCTACTTTCTATTGATTATGAGTGAATCACTAAAGCCAACCTGATTCACAAGGAAGGACAGTAAACAACTTCATGGAGAAGTATAAACCAATTTGTGGTCATCTTTAAAACTTTCACAGGTAATGTTAATTTTTCTGCTTTGTGATTTTCTTTCTTTATTACGAAAATTGTTGCTTTGATTTACTTATGTTTCTCTGTCCTTTTATTTTTAATGTCAACTCTCCCAAATGCCAACAAATATCAGAATCTCCGAGCTTGTTTAGGAATCTACCTAACCACATGTAGCCTTAAGAGTTTATTCTTTTCTTCCCATATCACCATTAGGGTTCACAGGGTCTCATAGCATATAGTTAAAATATGGCCTATTGTGGTGACTTGACAAACAAGGGATGAAGTCACAGTGGCCACGTTGCCGTGGTGGACATCCTGTTTTTCCCTAAGGTGATATCCTATTTTTCCCTGCTGGTGTCAGTTTTTCAAGACTACTTGACCACCCAACCCATGAGACCCCTTCAACTATGTGACCACAAGACCCCAGCAGCAGACCAAAGGTAAACTGAGGCCCCCTCCCTCTGGGGCATAATTTCCCATTGATAGGGTATAAGAAGGGTTGGCTGTAAAAAGAGAGCACTAGTTTTACTCTAAAGCCAGTCACTTTCTTTCTTTCTTTCTATAATAAATCTTTCTCTGCTTGAGTGTCTGGCTTGCTCTCTTTTTCTCCACGCTTGCCTTACAATCACTGTAGTATATCTAGGAGCTTTCTTTTTTAGGATCAAATTTGTCTCTGTACAACACCTTTCAGTCTTACATTTCAAAAATATATGAGCAATTCTTCATTTCTATTCAGGTGCTTCCCTTCCGTTCATTTATTTCCTTATGTAATTTTTTATTAGACCAAATTTACATTTTGGCCTCTTTGTGCCTCTTTTGATCATTCCCTCTTCCTTCTTTCTGCGTCTTCTGACCATTATATACTACGACTGGGAAGTTTTTTTTTGGTTACAGACAGTTCATTAATTAACCTGTCAGCTCTTCAACTCATCCACTGGATGCCTCATATCAACTATTTTGTTCCTGAATTTATATTTCCAATGTCTTCCATTAAGTCTCTGAGGACGTCAATGCTTTTACTTACCAAATAAATGCTTATTTTGTACTTACGTGCTAAATATAACCAACTTGTTTGCAATAGTTATTTTCTCTAATTAGTCATTAATTCTGATGCTGACAATGTGTGTTGTTTAGTTCATTGCCTTTATTTCATAGTGCTTGTTATTTTCTTTTCTTTTTAAATCTTGTTCTCATATTTCCTTAAGATATGAATACTCTGTTTAGTAAAGTGCACCTAGGGGTAGAGGGAGTCAGGGATAAAAGAGCAAGTTCCAGGCTGTGAGTCCTCCAGATGAGCTTTGTGATTGTCAGAGAAATGCTTCCTTGCCTCCTGGGCATTAATATTTCTTGTTTTCTACAACTGAGGCAAACAGGCCTCTTAGTTAATCACCAACTATATCTGCCCCAGCACTGCTCTTTTCAGGGTCTGCTAGTAAGTAAGATTATACAGACCTCTGTTGGAACTACATGCTCTGTGCTTACATATAGCACAGCCATGACAAACACTCCACAGCTTTCTTCCCTCTCAACAACTTCAGAAATGGCACCACAATCTCATGTGAACGCATGGGCAAAGTGAAGATTGCCATAAAGTTTATCTCTTTCACCTGGTTTCCTCTAAGGCTGATCCTCTCCTGTTCCAAGGGGTAGAGATGAATATGACTCCAAAATGTTCATAGGTTTTGCATTGTATTCTGTGATTCAAAAACTTATCTGATATCATTAGTATATTAAGGATCTGGGGTAAGAGGTAGGTTGCATTTTGTTAGGTGTTTTTCTGTATGTACTGAGCTGATTATAGGGGCTTTTGTTTGTTAATATAGTGAAATACATTAATTGATGTTTGAATGTTAAATCAACTCTGTATTCCTGGAATTATCCAAACTGGATCTTATGTAATTCCATTTGCTCAGTTGTGTCTGCCTCTTTGCGACCCCATGAATTGCAGCACGCCAGGCCTCCCTGTCCATCACCAACTCCCAGAGTGCCCCCAAACCCATGTCCATTGAGTAGGTGATGCCATCCAACTGTTTCATCCTCTGTCTTCCCCTTCTACTCCTGCCTTTAAACTTTTCCAGCATCAAGGTTTTTTCAAAAGAGTCAGTTCTTCGCATGAGGTGGCCAAAGTATTGGAGTTTCAGCTTTAGCATCAGTCCTTCCAATGAACACCCAGGACTGATCTCCTTTAGGATGGACTGGTTGGATCTCCTTGCAGTCCAAGGGACTCTCAAGAGTCTTCTTCAATATCATAGTTTAAAAGCATCAATTCTTCAGTACTCAGCTTTCTTCACAGTCCAAATCTCACATCCATACATGACCACTGGAAAAACCATAGCCTTGACTAGATGGACCTTTGTTGACAAAGTAATGTCTCTGCTTTTTAATATGCTGTCTAGGTTGGTCATAACTTTCCTTCCAAGGAGTAAGTGTCTTTTAATTTCATGGCTGCAGTCACCATCTGCAGTGATTTTGGAGCACAGAAAAATAAAAGTCAGCCACTGTTCCCACTGTTTCCCCATCTACTTGCCATGAAATGATGGGACTGGATGCCACGATCTTAGTTTTCTGAATGTTGCTTTAAGCCAACTTTTTCACTCTCCTCTTTCACTTTCATCAAGAGGCTCTTTAGTTCTTCTTCACTTTCTGCCATAAGGGTGGTGTCATCTGCATATCTGAGGTCATTGATATTTCTCCTGGCAATTTTGATTCTAGCCTGTGCTACCTATGGCCCAGCGTTTCTTTTGATGTTCTCTGCATATAAGTTAAATAAGCAGGGTGACAATATACAGCCTTGACATACTCCTTTTCCTATTTGGAACCAGTCTGTTGTTCCATGTCCAGTTCTAACTGGTGCTTCCTGACCTGCATACAGATTTCTCAAGAGGCAGGTCAGGTGGTTTGGTATTTCCATCTCTTGAAGAATTTTTCACAGTTTATTGTGATCCACACAGTCAAAGGCTTTGGCATAGTCAATCAAGCAGAAATAGATGTTTTTTCTGGAACTCTCTCGCTTTTTCAATGATCCAGTGAATGCTGGCAACTTGATCTCTGGTTCCTCTGCCTTTTCTAAAACCAGCTTGAACATCTGGAAGTTCATGGTTCACATATTGCTGAAGCCTGTCTTGGAGAATTTTAAGCATCACTTTACTAGCATGTGAAATGAGTGCAATTGTGTGGTAGTTTGAGCATTCTTTGGTATTGCCTTTCTTTAGGATTGAAATGAAAACTGACCTTTTCCAGTCCTGTGGCCACTGTTGAGTTTTAGAAATTTGCTGGCATATTGAGTACAGAACTTTTATAGCATCATCTTTCAGGATTTGAAATAGCTCAACTGGAATTCCATCACCTCCACTAGCCTTGTTCATAGTGATGCTTCCTAAGGCTCGCTTGACTTCACATTCCAGGATGTCTGGCTCTAGGTGAGTGATCACACCATCGTGATTATCTGGGTCGTGAAGATCTTTTTTGTACAGTTCTTCTGTGTATTCTTGCCACCTCTTCTTAATATCTTCTGCTTCTGTTAGGTCCCTACCATTTCTGTCCTTTATTGAGCCCATCTTTGCATGAAAGCTCAACATTCAGAAAACTAAGATCATAGCATCTGGTCCCATAACTTCATGGCAGATAAATGGGGAAACAGTGGAAACAGTGTCACACTTTATTTTTTGGGGCTCCAAAATCACTGCAGATGGTGATTGCAGTCATGAAATTAAAAGATGCTTGCTCCTTGGAAGGAAAGTTATGACCAACCTAGATAGCATATTAAAAAGCAGAGAGATTACATTGCCAACAAAGGTCCGTCTAGTCAAGGCTATGGTTTTTCCAGCGGTCATGTATGGATGTGAGAGTTGGACTGTGAAGAAAGCTGAGCGCCAAAGAATTGATGCTTTTGAACTGTGGTGTTGGAGAAGACTCTTGAGAGTCCCTTGGACTGCAAGGAGATCCAACCAGTCCATCCTAAAGATCAGTCCTGGGTGTTCATTGGAAGGACTGATGCTGAAGCTGAAACTCCAATACTTTGGCCACCTCATGCGAAGAGTTGACTCACTGGATAAAACCCTGATGCTAGGAGGGATTGGGGGCAGGAGGAGAAGGGGACGACAGAGGATGAGATGGCTGGATGCCATCACTGACTCAATGGATGTGAGTCTGAGTGAACTCTGGGAGTTGGTGATGGACAGGGAGGCCTGGTGTGCTGTGATTCATGGGGTCGCAAAGAGTCTGACACGACTGTGTGAC
Organism: Bos mutus; assembly: GCF_027580195.1. Lineage (NCBI taxonomy): Eukaryota > Metazoa > Chordata > Mammalia > Artiodactyla > Bovidae > Bos > Bos mutus. The sequence continues at coordinate 32,894,758 of NC_091631.1, read as the reverse complement.
TGAACTGAACTGAACTTACATGAAATGTCCACTTGGTAGTTGGATGTATCTAAACTTTGAATATTGTTCCATTTTATTTTCTAAAATTTTGTTTAATGTTTTGGATCTATGTCTTGAAGGATATCTATTAATTTTTTATATAATGTGTTTGTCTGATTTTGGCTTAAAAATAAATGTGTTCTCACAGTATATGTTGAATAGTATCTCCTCTCCTTCATTTTTTCTGGAAGTCTGTGTAGAATTGGTTTATTTCTTCTAAACACAAAATACATACTGCATGATTCCTTTCATATGAAATTCTACAATATGAGAAGCTAATGCATACTTTAAAGCAACCAATGCTTGCTTAAGGCAAGGGGTAGAGTAAGATATCAACTGCAAATGGGTATGAGAACATTTTTCAGTAATGAAAATAGACTTTTTCTTGATTTTTATGCTTGTTAAGATGATACACATTTTGTAAAACTCATTGTATGGAAAGTACCTTATTGCATATAAATAATACTTTAATAAACTTGATAAAAATGCATGTTTTTATGAGTAAAGTTAATGTATTGGGAATTTAAAAAGGCACACAAATGAAGAAAGCCAATTTGCAAGTTAAACATTAAAATATTATTACACACATCACCATTATTTTTTTTTAGAACTGGGCATTTTAATACCCAAAACAGAAATAGATGATTAGAAGTCTTAGAATGAAAAATTTTCTTTGCATCCCATATACTAGTATTCTGTCATTCTCAGCTTTGTCACCCAAACTTGCGAAAACTTTGTCACAGAGATCCAGCAATTCAGTGCCAGGCATTTAAAGAATTTGTGTAAGTAACCTGAGTAAGGGGCTTCCCTACTGGCTCAGATAATAAAGAATCTGTCTGCAGTGTGGGAGACCTGGGTTCAACCCCATGGGTCAGGAAGATTCCTTGGAGAAAGGCATGGCCACCCTACTCTAATATTCTTGCCTGGAGAATTCTATGGACAGAGAAGCCTGGCGGGCTGTAGTCCATGGGTTCACAAAAGAGTTGGACACTACTAAGTGACTAACATTTTCACTCTCATTTTCACTTCCAACTTGAGGTGAGGCTGCACATCAGAAAAGAGGCATGGCAGGGACTAGCTTTGGCTCAAGTGGAAGACACTGCTGTTTGATGAAATTATTGCCTGTTAGCAATTTCTGTTCCCAATTTAGGCCTTTCGCATTTTACCTCTTATAACCTCCTTATCATTTTCTGGATTCCCTGCTTTATCTCCTTGGTTCTCACACCATAAACTATGGGGTTCAGAGCTGGGGGGATGAGGTGGTGCAGAATGTTGAGCAGGATGGGGACATCTGGGGGAATCCTCTTCCTGGCCAGGTTAGTGATGACCAGGACCAGCAGGACTGTGCTGAAGAAGAGGATGAGGATGAAGTGGGAACCACAGGTGCTCAGGGCCTTGGCAGCAGCTCCCTCAGCTTTAATCCTTAGAACAGCTTTCAGGATAAAAGAGTAGGAGATAATGATAAGAATGAGGTCAGAGCCCAGTAGGGTCCAGCCTGCCACAAACTGGTAGAGCTGATTGAAGGTGATGTCATCACAGGAGAGTTTGGACACAGACAGATTAGTGCAGATGCAGTTCTTGATGATGTTCTCTGCACAATATCTGAGTCTGGCAGAAAGGATTGGAACTGGGAGTGAAGCAAGGGCATTCCGGGCCACTACAAAGATGGTGGCTCTGGCCACAAATTGGTTAGTGATGATAGATGGGTAGTGCAGAGGCTTGCAGATGGCCACATAGCGGTCATAGGCCATGACCATGAATGTGCAGGACTCCATGGTCAAGAAACTGTTCATGATGAACATCTGAAGAAAGCAGGGAAAAAACCCAATAGACCTGAGGTCAAACCAGAAGATGGCTAGAACCTTGGGGATGACGGTGAGACAGAGCACCATGTCCAGCAGGGAGAGGAGGCTGAGCAGGTAGTACATGGGCTCATGCAGAGAGGCCTCCAGCCAGATGGTGATGAGGAGGGTGGTGTTGGCCCCCAGAGCCAGGAGCAAAAGGAGACTGAGGGGCAGGGACAGCCAGTGCTGCCAGCTCTGGTAGTTAGGGAAGCAGATGAGGATGAATTCGGAGACTGGGGGAGCGGAGTAGTTGCTGTGTGATGCCATGCAGCATATCCTGATCACACTGGAAATCCAGAGTCCTTAAAATGTAGAACAGATTGTAGCACCATGGGAAGTGTATGTTATAATTGTAGTAAAACTTGGGTTTTCACTAGAGCTCTGAAACTGCCTCATTGATGATTTCAAGTCATCATCACTGTTAATCACTGCTGACATTTAACTAAAAACTTGCCATGCATGTGGTATCATGCCAAATACTTTATATTCATTATATCACTTCCTCTTTTAAAAACACGTAAAAGTAACTAATATTGTTATTTTCATAGATAATGAAGGGAACAAGGAAAGGGAGGCTGAGCACTTTGATCAAAATTGGAAAGCTAGAACATGAGCCACATTCCCTGGTGGCTCAGATGGTAAAGAATCTGCCTGTAATTCAGGAGACTTGGGGTCAATCCCTGAAGAAAAAAGAATGGCAACCCACTCCAGCATTCTTGCCTGGAGAACTCCATGAGCAGAGGAGCCTGGTGGGCTATAGTTCATGGTGTCACAGAGTCGGACATGACTGAGTGACTAACACACACACACACACACACACACACACACACACACACACACACACACGTGGCAAAGCCAAACTGAAAACCAGGGAATGTGATTCTAGAGCCTGTGCTTTCAGTCCCTGTACAAGATTTAGCCTCATTCAGCACAATTTCTTAATTCAGCTTTTCCTTCCCTCAGAGTTTACAAGGAAGAGAGCTCTGTTCAGCTGATTCTAAAGGAGCCGAGCCCTCTACTCCATACAATTGGACAGGGACTGACTTTAGGATTTTTTATTTTCAGTATTCAGGAAATATTGGATTAGAGGTGGAGCAGCCGTTTGCACCATCCCAGGACAACAATTTAGTCCAGCTCCAAAGGGGATTTCACTTCAAGGCATAATGTTTATCATTCTCTTGTTGGATTAACTGCTATTGCTTCTCTTTGTGAAATTTCAAGAGTGCTTTATTAGATTTGAGTCGTTTAGAAAAGACTGTGAATTTCCTATTCTCGTGATAGAGACAGTATCGCAAGGTACACCAGGAGGTTACCAAAGGTGAAATAGAAGTTTTCAATAGTGAGTGAGTAAGTTTTCAGCATATAAACTCAAATAGGGCTTGCTTACCTGGTAAGCAAAATTATCCATGAATCCTTGTGACCAGGATCCAGTTATTTCAGCATATGGAATCTACGTTCTGAAAATTTACCTGCTGTGATTCTAGTTGGGATTTTTTTTTCTTGGTGTTGGGTTCTGGCTTAACTCCCTCACTGCTACACAAAGAGCAGAATGACCAACACTAAGAAGAATGACAACAATGACTACAGCAACTGAAGACCGGGAAAGAGCCAGGGAGTTGTGGAGGGATGAGAGAAGCAGCCCAGGAGACATATAATCAGTAGATTTGAGGCTACTGATTCTGCTCATGTATCCCACCTGACCAGCCTCTTCCAGGAGAGTGAAGTGTGTATGAGAAGGTATCAGATGCTGGCTGCCAGGGAAGGAAATGAAGGGTTTTTCTTGATCCAAAGACTTTCACTTTGAATATCCTAGACTTTCCAAATACAGATTATGCAATAAACACACACAACTTTCTACTCGGTGTAGGACTTTAGGAAACCAAAGATTCAGGGGCTCAAGGGTCAAATCTGGGGTAGGGACAGCTATGTATTAGCTCAGTTCTGTATTTCCATTTGCGATTAGAGAAATTATTCTCAGTATGAATCAGAGAAATAAGGAGGATAGAAAACATACCAATCTCTTCTAAAAACCCTTCTCCTTCTCATTAATCAAGTTCTAGATCCTCAGAGTGACTCAAACTATTTGAAAAGTCAAGAAAATGATCAGTGCCTTTTCAGACCTGATCTTGTTTGGCATACAGATGTATAACGTGGATTAAGTACAAATGATTATTTTCAGGGAGATTAATAGAGAAAACTTGACTTATAAACATATATAACACATGTTATAATTGTGGTTATAGTAAAAATGATCTTTCAAGCAGTGGGAAAGAGACAAAAGTACAGGTGAATGAAGCAATGTTCTGTAGTTGAAAATTTGAGTTCCAACTCTGGCTCTTATACTCATTATATGACCCTGAAGGCTATTTAAAATTTTTGGTACCTAATTTTCTCATATGTGAAACAGATAAATGATACTTAGCTTTGCTGTTGTTGTGGGGACAGAAAGGATTATTTCCCAAGATCCTATTAGCCCAGGGACATAAGAAGCTTAAAGCATCTGAAGAGGACACATAAAGTGGTTATATTCATCTGGGGAGAGGGGAGAGTTACTCTTGTAGGCAATGGCCTACAAGAGAAGAAAGGTCTGCCTAGGTGGATATTCAGTAATGATTAATGATGAGGTATTAGGGACCGTAGATCCTAAAGTCTTTAGGGGGAGGAGGTAGGTGAGCAGAGTATCAGGAGACAAGGTTTAAATGTATGCAGGAGCATATGCAGCCATTCACAGCCCACTTGGCAGTAGGCATTTTCAGGTACACCCTAAGGAATCAACAGAGAGTTTGACATAGGGAAGTGCCGTGCTACAGATGGGACAAAGGAGAATCACATACTAGCCTTTTAGAGAATCCTGAAGAGTCCAAAGGAAGTGATCAGCATCTGAACACAGGCAGGGGGCTGGAGAAGGAAGGGTATATTACTATTTGAGGGGTGAGAAGGACAGCTAGATTTATGTAAGGAAGGATGAAGACACAGAGAAATGAGTCAAGAACATCATCAAAAGTCTTTTAACAGACACAGGGAAGAAATGTCCTTTTCAGACCTCATATAACACTGATATAGTATTGCAATATACTTTTAGTCCCATCTTAGAATCCTTTTAAATTCCTCAATAGCTGGGAACATTTTTTCTGTATATACATATATTCTCCTCAATGAAACTCAAGCCTCTTAATATGAGAAATGAGGGCTTGTTGGCCATGTGGGGCATTGCTTTGATCTTCAATACTCCAATTTCATTAATTACTCCACTAATTCCATTAGTTATGCTCACAGACTGATATTTACGAAGGAGTGGTCATAGTGGTTCCTTATTCCAAGTACTAAAGAACAAGACATGATCCCTGACCATGAAATGTTGAGAGTCTGGAAAGAACAGACTAGTCTTAAATAACCCAAATGATAACAGAAGGTCTGAACCTAGCTATGATTGCCTAGAAACAGAGTAATCACCTTGGCTCACAGATTGGTTTAGAAAAGAGAAGAAAGGCAGGTGCTGATCCAGCCAGGCACACCACCTTGGTCTTCTAGCCGTGATATGGATGGGGGCTTTGAGTCTACAGTTGTTTGGGGTCAACAACAACTTTGTATGGCCACGGGATCTAAGTGTGTTGGCAGAATCGACATCTATATCAGGCCCTATTGAAAGTTTTCATCTCCTTTTCATTCCAGGCTCCTGGACTCACCTTTCTTCATTGTCTCCTTCCTTACAATTTTCCTGGCCTCAACTTGGGACTTACCAGCTTCCAAAGTTTGCACTGCCTCTATTTCTGGTTGTTGGAAAAAGGACCCGAACTGCCTCTTCAAAGGCTCTAGAGGCTGATTTTATGGCCTCTGGCTCCTCTGTGCCCCTTCCATCCCCATTACTTTCAATGGTTGGTGCACTTGTTAGACACCTGGACCCTGAGGCCCTATGGTCTATTTCCCAGGAGAGTATATTGTCAAAGACTTAATTCAGCACTGTGAACAGAGTGAGAGAGATCAAAGGCTCTTGGGGAGTCTGAATAAAGGAAAAACACCCTGAGAAAAGAACGGTAAGAAAACTGAGTGATGAGAATCTTCTTGGGAAAAATTTCTATGGTTGCACCAGTAGGGAAGGAACTGAATAAATTACCCTCAGAGGAAGATGACAAAGTGACATCCCGAGTAATCAAAGGAGCAGGGGCGTCCAAACAGCTTGGACTGTGGGCAACTGTGGGGGCCAGGAAGTCAGAAATGTTCTTTACAGGAAGGAAGGACTCATTTCCTCTTGTAATGGTGTGAAATAACCTTCAGTGTGCAACACGAGAAAGTGACACTAAGTAGCAAATGTCTGCCCTCTAAAATTTTGTTAGCTTTATGCATGTAATTATTCTCTTTCATTCTGGATTTAGCTGGACAGATAATTAAGCTGGTTACCTGTAATTTATCTACCTGAGTTCAAAACACATACTAGATTATCCAAAGTAATTGACTGATCTTGAAAGTATGTTTTAATGGTGAACCACTTTGGAGGAAGAGAGTATGAAAAAGCCAAGATAGTCTTGGGGTCACAGTCAAGAGCAGAATAATACTTGAGATTCTTATGAAACAAAGGAGGAGAGAATAAAGGAGAAAATGGGTGAAATAGAGAGGAAAAGAGCTATGGAAAATAACAAAAGAAGAGAAGAAAAAGACAGGGAGGGGAAGGAAGACAGTTTATAAGAAAGAAAAAAGCACAAAGATAGTGAATTAATGTTTTTATATGCATATATAATTGAATGAAAAAAGTCAGTAAAATAATTACTCTTTTCAGTGTTTTAGACAATGAAACAGAAATGTGGGGAGTTTAAATTAATTGCTTATTTTGTGTAGCTGGCAATAGCCTAGCCTATCCAGAATATTAAACCTGGCTTCCATACTTAAAATCCAGGTTTTTTTTACACTTAAAGTGAATGTCAGGAAGTTCTTTCTCAAGAGTATGTGGCATACTGACCAATCTGTCACTCAGTAGAGTGTAGGAAGAATCAGCCATAGTGATCATTAAAACATGTGTATTATTTGGTGAACTAAGCAGTCCTTTTCTGTAAGAAAAGAAAATTGGTGCAAAAGGAATATGAAGTGATGACACTAAGCAAGGCAGTATTATCCCACAACAGGAAAAAAAAACCTCAGAAATATCTTCTCACTGATATTAGTTGCCTGGATAAATGTACAGAACTCCTCAGACATCTCTTAAGTCAGCAGAGTACCTAAAGTCAGACAGCCTGCTCTCACCTCAGCTGTGAGGAAACAAGATACTGAGACCCATAAATACCACCACCTCCTCCCCTTTTGGCCCAATCTACAGATAAATCAATATTTACTTTTACAGGAGTTAGCTTAGGTCTTGGGAAACTCTCAGCTTAATTCTCAAATAGGACACAGTTCTTAATTCTATTATAAACATCCAAGCAAATGCAAATTCAGTTATTTTGTTGAGGAAATCCATCAAGTTCTGTCTTCCTTAGATATTAACTCCTCTAGTGCCCCTTCCCAATTATATCCAACAGCAGTGTCTTCTGACAGACAACAAACTGTGGAAACCCAAAGAGAATCCTCATTTGCTTGAATTAAATGTTGAACTCTTGATGTGACCCTGGCAAAATGGCAAAGCAGGTCTCTGGAGAATATTTAGATGGTCCTGGGTTGGGGGCTGGGTCTGGGGAGGAATTCAAATCCCTGTACCCGGTCTGTTGAACTTCTGTCTCTGACATGCAGTTTGCCCATACTCCACCCAGTGCCTTCTCTTCCTTCCTACCACAGGTGAGGGGGATGATGGGAAACATGGAAGGGATCTAAATGTGTCCCTCTGCTTCTCTCTCTTCTGTCTAAACAAACATGGGGAATTATTTAATGAAGCATCTGGAAAAAGTAAACAAGAAGTAGATCAGGCTGTAGGACAGACAGTGTCTCAGTGAGACCAGAAGAGCCATAAACATATTTGGAGGTTCCTACCACTTCTCACCATTTTAATGTCATGGTTGGGTTTTAGCTTGGCAATCGGTGTATATAAATGACAGAGACAAGGCTAACTTTCCCAAGCAGAGTTCGTTTTCCTCCTAAATACAAGTCAATTTACACATTCCAGGCATACTTGCAGTTGCACGTGTGCTCAGTGCATCTGACTCTTTGCAACCCTATGGACTATAGCCCACCAAGCTCCTCTGTTCATGGGATAGTCCAGGCAAGAATACTGGCGTGGATTGCCATGCCCTCCTCCAGGGGATCTCCCTGACCCAGGGATCGAACCCTTGGGTTCTGTCCCCTGCATTATAGGCAGATTCTTTACCCACTGAGCAAATTGGGAAGCTCATACTTGCAGTTGTGTGGGGCTTTATGACTAAGTCTGGCCAAGGGAATGGCATGCATCTCTTCCAGGAATGGCTTTTACAACCTCCTCGATGTCCTCTGCATTCGTCTCTTCCTTCTCCTCTGGCTCATTGCAGATAATTCACTGGAAGATACAAATCCATAGAAAATAGTGGAACCACACAGTGAACAAGGCTAGGACCCTGAATGATTGGAAGGAAGAGAGCTTTCACCTTTCACATACACTGAATTTGATGTCATTAAAAAGTATAAAATTGCATTGTGCTAATTCACTGGTAAATTGGAATTGTTTGTTTTGACAGCTGTCAAGTTATGTTGCAGTGGTAAAGAATCTGCTGGTCAGTACAGGAGGTGCAAAAGACGTGGATTTGATCCCTGGGTTGGGAAGATATCCTGGAGAAGGAACTGGCAACCCACTCCAGTATTCTTGCCTGGAAAATCCCATAGACAGAGAAGCCTGTTGGGCTACAGTCTATGGGGTCCAAAGAACATGCCTGAGTGACATGCCTGGCTGACACACACACACACACACACACACACACACACAAGTTGGTAATTCTAGGGGAAAGGTTTAAAGAACTCAAAATAATAGTGTGTGTTTGCAGTTGTTGATTTAATTTGATAAGTTGTTATGAGTAATAAATGAGCTTAACAGAAAGTTACCTGGTTTCCAAGAAGAAATTAATCACAATAGATAAAGTTTGTAAATATAAAGTCTTGAAGAATGTTCCTAGTACTTGGGAAGTCAAAGGTTAAGAGAAAGATTTAGAATGTCTTTGAGTAGCAAAGACTCATAGAAAATGACCCTGAGAAAAGACTAGATTATGTGAATCGTTGTCTTCTCATCTGATAGCCTTATATAGACAACATTATGTAGAAAAGCAGTTGCTTGGGGAAAGCAAAAATACATAAAAAAGGAAAGAAAGTTTACCTAAGATAAATCTTGTTAAAAATTTAAGGGGATTCATTGCTAAAGGAACATGATCTAGGCTTTTAAAAAGTTTTTGATTAAAAATTAAAACAATCATTGATTTTAATATTTGACAGACACAAAACAGTCTCCAAATGCAATATCTGCGAAATAAGTCACACATTCCAGTGCCTGCTTCATATAAGGCAGTGGGGAAACATTAAAGAAGACACAACCCCACAGATGCAGAAAAAGGACATGGAAAGCAACGGCCAGGAGAGTTTCTCCCAGAATCATATAAAGTGGGAGGTCAAGAGAACTTACCCAACTGTTAGGAGATAAAAGCATTGCAGTGCCTGGCCCCAAAGTATTTCAGAATTACCACTGACAAGTTCCTGCTAAATGTATTACATGCTTCAGTTCAACTGGGAATCTTTCTGGTTTATGCTCCACTATTAGATGTATGGTAGGAGGAGGGAGATGACTCATCCAAGAGGAACTACATCAGGACTTGATGGAGATGACCACACACCCCTGGAGACCTTGGACTTTCTGAGGATACAGTGCCTAGGTGAGGGTTCTGGTAGTCTCATTTGGGAAGAGGTTATATATGCTTTACATGTGAGGGTCTCTCATCATTTTTCTTGTTATTCGGTCACTAACTAACTCTTTGCGACTAATTAAGATCTAACTCTTTGCGACCCAATGGATTGCCGCACACTAGGCTTTCTTGTCCTCCACCATCTCCCAGAGTCCACTCAAATCCCTGTCCATTGAATCAGTAATGCCATCCAATCATCTCATGCTCTGCTTCCCCCTTCTCCTCTCACCCTCAAGCTTTCCCAGCCTCACACTCTTTTCCAATGAGTCTGCTCTTTGAAACAGGTGCCCCAAATATTGAAACTTCAGCATCAGTCCTTCCAATGAATATTCAGGGTTGATTTCCTTTAGGATTGACTAGTTTGACCTTATTTCTCTTAAGAAATAAATATTTAATCACCAGACCTCTCCAGCTAGATTTATGTAAAGATTCTGGCCAAGGGAATGCAGAAAAAATGGTGTAAATCTCTCTTAAATTGAATCCCTAAAATATCTTACAAAATCCTGCTCACTCTCCCCCTTTATTTGCCTGACATATTCAGAAGCACCAGTGGCAGTCTGTAATGGATTAGAACATGGAGTCAACTAATCAAAGAAGCATGGGTCTCTAAATGCTGACATGAAACAAAGCCCTCACGTATTGGAATGGTATGTGGATGAGAATAAACTTTAATTGTTAAGTGTGTTAAGTTACTGTGATATCTTTGATGGAGAAATCAACTTTACTTACACTGAGCAATTCATTATATGTTGGGTTATACAGTGGTCTGCCTTTGCTATTTGTAATATGGACCATGAAAAAGTCCAGAAAACTGCAAAACTATCCAGTTGAAGTCTAACAATGCAACTCACTCTTCAAAAATGTAATAGGAAAAGCAGATTTATGTAGCAGATATGCCTAACCTACTCTTGACTCTGGCCACTATTAATTAAATGATCATTAGGAATTTATCATTTTGGTTAATTATCTAATTGCCAAGGTTAAAAATGATGATAAGTTTTGAACTTAATCTTTCTTAAAGTAGCTTGTTTCTTGGTAACTGTCTGTTCAGTTCAGCTCAGTTCAGTCGCTCAGTCGAGTCCGACTCCTTGCGACCCCATGAATCCCAGCACACCAGGCCTCCCTGTCCATCACCAACTCCCAGAGTTCACTCAGATTCATGTCCATCGAGTCAGTTATGCCATCCAGCCATCTCATCCTCTGTCATTCCCTTCTCCTCCTGCCCCCAATCCCTCCCAGCATCAGAGTATTTTCCAATGAGTCAACTCTTCACATGAGGTGGCCAAAGTACTGGAGTCTGAGCTTTAGCATCATTCCTTCCAAAGAAATCCCAGGGCTGATGTCCCTCAGAATGAACTGGTTGGATCTCCTTGCAGTCCAAGGGACTCTCAAGAGTCTTCTCCAACACCATAGTTCAAAAACATCAATTCTTCAGCGCTCAGCCTTCTTCACAGTCCAACTCTCACATCCATACATGACCACAGGAAAAACCATAGCCTTGACTAGACGGACCTTTGTTGGTAAAGTAATGTCTCTGCTTTTGAATATGCTATCTAGGTTGGTCATAACTTTTCTTCCAAGGAGTAAGCGTCTTTTAATGTCATGGCTGCAATCACCATCTGCAGTGATTTTGGAGCCCAGAAAAATAAAGTCTGACACTGTTTCCACTGTTTCCCCATCTATTTCCCATGAAGTGATGGGACTGGATGCCATGATCTTCGTCTTCTGAATGTTGAGTTTTAAGACAACTTTTTCACTCCCTACTTTCACTTTCATCAAGAGGCTTTTGAGTTCCTCTTCACTTTCTGTCATAAGGGTGGTGTCATCTGCATATCTGAGGTTCTTGATATTTCTCCCAGCAATCTTGATTCCATCTTGTGCTTCTTCCAGCCCAGCATTTCTCATGATGTACTCTGCATAGAAGTTAAATAAGCAGGGTGACAATATACAGTCTTGACATACTCCTTTTCCTATTTGGAACCAGTCTGTTGTTCCATGTCCAGTTCTAACTGTTGCTTCCTGACCTGCATACATATTTCTCAAGAGGCAGGTCAAGTGGTCTGGTATTCCCATCTCTTTCAGAGTTTTCCATAGTTTATTGTGATCCACATAGTCAAAGGCTTTGGCATAGTCAATCAAGCAGAAATAGATGTTTTTCTGGAACTCTCTTGCTTTTTCCATGATCCAGCGGATGTTGGCAATTTGATCTCTGGTTCCTCTGCCTTTTCTAAAACCAGCTTGAACCATCTGGAAGTTCACAGTTCACGTATTGCTGAAGCCTGGCTTGTAGAATTTTGAGCATTAATTTATTAGCATGTGAGATGAGTGCAATTGTGCAGTAGTTTGAGCATTCTTTGGCATTGTCTTTCTTTGGGATTGGAATGAAAACTGACCTTTTCCAGTTCTGTGGTCACTGCTGAGTTTTCCAAATTTGCTGGCATATTGAGTGCAGCATTTTCACAGCATCATCTTTCAGGATTTGAAATAGCTCAACTGGAATGCCATCACCTTCACTAGCTTTGTTCATAGTGATGCTTTCTAAGACCCACTTGACTTCACATTCCAGGATGTCTGGCTCTAGGTGAGTGATCATACCATCGTGATTATCTTGGTTGTGAAGATCTTTTTTGTACAGTTCTTCTGTGTATTTCTGCCACCTCTTCTTAATATCTTCTGCTTCTGTTAGGTCCATATCATTTCTGTCCTTTATCGAGCCTATCTTTGCATGAAATGTTCCCTTGGTATCTCTAATTTTCTTGAAGAGATCTCTAGTCTTTCCCATTCTGTTGTTTTCCTCTATTTCTTTGCATTGATCACTGAGGAAGGCTTTCTTATCTCTTCTTGCTATTCTTTGGAACTCTGCATTCAGATGCTTATATCTTTCCTTTTCTCCTTTGCTTTTCACTTCTCTTCTTTTCACAGCTATTTGTAAGGCCTCCCCAGACAGCCATTTTGCTTTTTTGCATTTCTTTTCCATGGGGATGGTCTTGGTCCCTGTCTCCTGTACAATGTCACGAACCTCCATCCATAGTTCATCAGGCACTCTATCTATCAGATCTAGTCCCTTAAATCCATTTCTCACTTCCACTGTATAATCATAAGGGATTTGATTTAGGTCATACCTGAATGGTCTAGTGGTTTTCCCTACTTTCTTCAGTTTAAGTCTGAATTTGGCAATAAGGAGTTCATGATCTGTGAGCCACAGTCAGCTCCTGGTCTTTTTTTTTTGTTGTTGACTGTATAGAGCTTGTCCATCTTTCGCTGCAAAGAATGTAATCAGTCTAATTTCAGTGTTGACCATCTAGTGATGTCCATGTGTAGAGTCTTCTCTTGTGTTGTTGGAAGAGGGTGTTTTCTCTGACCAGTGCATTTTCTTGGCAAAACTCTATTAGTCTTTGCCTTGCTTCATTCCATATTCCAAGGCCAAATTTGCCTGTTACTCCAGGTGTTTCTTGACTTCCTACTTTTGCATTCCAGTCCACTATAATGAAAAGGACATCTTTTTTGGGTGTTAGTTGTAAAAGGTCTTGTAGGTCTTCATAGAACCGTTAAACTTCAGCTTCTTCAGTGTTACTGGTTGCTAATGTAACATCTTATAAAATGCTGAGATATATTCTATTTATGAATACTTGACTCATGTCATTGATTTGATATTGACTTTTCAATGTCAATGGAGAAAAGGAAATCAGAGTATAAATTGTCATATATATCTTTTGTTTTTTAAGTTAATCATTAAAATTCCCATTGGCTTATGATCATGAAGTACAGTATTTTCTTCTTTAAACTATCCACAGTCCTTCCCCTATTGTTGGAGATCCCAGAAATTTTGATTTCAAAGTTATCAGTCTCCTTTCAAACACCAAGCAGATTTAAGTGGAATCACTCCAGTCTTGCTATTCTGGTTGATAGCCACAAGGAGACACTGTTGAGTTGCCAGCAATGAAGCCTTTGATGGGTCCTTTTGGAGAGTTCTGACAAAATGTGGTCCACTGGAGAAGGGAATGGCAAAACACTTCAGCATTCTTGCCTTGAAAACCCTATAAATAGTATGAAAAGACAAAAAGATATGACACTGAAAGACAAACTCCTCTGGTTGGTAGGTGCCCAATATACTACTGGAGAAGAGTGGAGAAATAGCTCCAGAAGGAATGAAGAAGCTGAGCCAAAGTGTGAGTGTGTCTGGTGGTAAAAGTAGTCTGATGCTATAAAGGACAATGTTGCTTAGGAACCTGGATTGTTAGGTCTATGAATCAAGGTAAGTTGGAAGTGGTCAAACAGGAGATGGCAAGAGTGAACATCAACATTTTAGGAATCAGTGGACTAAAATGGACTGGAATGGGTGAATTTAATTCAGATGACCATTACATACACAACCGTGGGTAAGAATCCCTTAGAAGAAATGGAGTAGCCACCATAGTCAAAAAAATAGTCCAAAATGCAATACTTGGGTGCAATCTCAAAATGAAAGAATGATCTTTGTTCGTTTCCAAGACAAACCACTCAATATCACAGTAATCCAAGTCTATGCCCCAACCACTAGTCCAAAGAAGCTAAAGTTCAATGGGTCTAAGAAGACCTACCAGATCTTCTAGAACTAACACCAAAAACTGATGTTCTTTTCATCATAGGATTGGAATGCAAAAGTAGGAAGTGAAGAGATACCTGGAGTAATAGGCAAGTTTAGCCTTGGAGTACAAAATGAAGCAGGGCAAAGGCTAACAGAATTTTGCCAAGAGAACGCACTGGTCATAGCAAACACCTTCTTCCAACAACATGAAAGATGACTGTACACATGGACATCACCAGATGGTCAATACCAAAATCAGATGATTATCTTTTTTACAGCCAAAGATGAAGAAACAATATATAGTCAGCAAAAACAAAACTGGGAGCTGACTGTGGCTCAGATCATAAACTCCTTATTGTAAAATTCAGACTTGAAGAAAGTAGGGAAAACTACTAGGTCAGTCAGGTATGACCTAAATCAAATCCCTTGCAATTATGCAGTGGAAGTGACAAATAGCTTCAAGGGATTTGATCTGTTAGACAGAGAGGCTGAAGAATGATGGATGGAGGTTTATAATACTGTACAGGAGGCAGTGATCAAAACCATCTCCAAGAAGAAGAAGTGCAAAAAGGCAAAATGGCTGCCTGAGGAGGCCTTACAAATAGCTGAGAAAAGAAGAGAAATGAAAGGCAAAGGAGAAAAGGAAAGATATACTCATCAGAATTCAGAGTTTCAAAGAATAGCAAGGAGAAATAGGAAAGCCTTCTTAAGAGATCAGTGAAAAGAAATAGAGGAAAGCAATAGAATGGGAAAGACTAGAGAGATCTCGTCAAGAAAATTAGAGATACCAAGGGAATATTCATGCAAAGATGGGCACAATAAAGGACAGAAGTGATATGGACTTAACAGAAGCAGAAGATATTAAGAAAAGGTGGCAAGAATACACAGAGGGACTTTACAAACTCTTTTGTAAAGAGCTTATCTTAATGACCCAGATAACCATGATGGTGTGATCACTGACCTAGAGCCAGACATCCTGGAATGTGAAGTCAAGTGGGCCTTAGGAAGTATCACTATGAACAAAGCTAGAGGAGGTGATGGAATTCCAGTTGACCTATTTAAAATCTTAAAAGATGATGCTGTTAAAGTGCTGCACTCCATATGCCAGCAAATATGGAAAACTCAGCAGTGGCCACAGGACTGGAAAAGGTCAATTTTCATTCCAATCTCAAAGAAAGGCAATGCCAATGAGTATTCAAACTACTGCACAATTGCACTCATCTCACACACTAGTAAAGTAATGCTCAAAATTCTCCAAGTGAGGCGTCAGCAGCACATGAACCAAGAACTTCCAGATGTTCAGTTGGATTTAGAAAAGGCAGAGGAACCAGTGATCAAATTGTCAGCATCTGTTAGATCATAGAAAAAGCAAGAGAATTCCAGAAAAGCTACTACTTCTGCTTCATTGCCTACACTAAAGCCTTTGATTGTGTAGATCACAATGAACTGTGGCAAATTCTAAAAGAGATGGGAATAGTAGACCACCTGACCTACCTCCTGAGAAATCTGTATTCAGGTCAAAAAGCAACAGTTGGAACTGAACATGGAATGATGGACTGGTTTCAAACTGGGAAAGGAGTATGTCAAGGCTGAATGTTGTCACCTTGCTTCTTTATTTAACTTATATGCAATGTACATTATGTGAAATGCTGGGCTGGATGAAGCACAAGCCGGAATCAAGATTGCTAGGGAAAATATCAATAACTTCAGGTATGTTGATGACACCACCCTTCTAGCAGAAAGTGAAGAGGCACTAAAGAGCCTCTTGATGAAAGTCAAAGAGGAGAGTGAAAAGGCTGGCTTAAAACTCAACGTTCAAGAAAACTAAAATCATGGCATCTGGTCCTATCACTTTATGGTGAATAGATGGGGAGACAATGGAAACCGTGAGAGACTTTATTTTCTTGGTCTCCAAAATTGCTGCAGATGGTGACTACAGTCATGAAATTAAAAGACGCTTGCTTTTTGGAAAAAAAAAAAAAAAACCTAGGCAGCATATTAAAAAGCAGAGACATTACTTTGTCAGCAAAGGTCTGTCTAGTCAAAACTATGGTTTTTCCAGTAGTCATGTATGGATATGAGAGTTGGACCATAAAGAAGGCTGAGCACCGAAGAATTGATGCTTTTGAATTGTGGTGTGGAGAAGACTCTTGAGAGTCCCTTGGATGGCAAGGAGATCAAACTAGTCTATTTTAAAGGAAATCCATCCTGCATATTCATTGAAAGGACTAATGCTGAAGCACTAATACTTTATCCACCTGATGTGAAGAGCTGAGTCATCAGAAAAGACCCTGATGCTGGGAAAGATTGGTATGAGGAAACAGGGATGATAGAGGATGAGATGGTTGGATGATATCACTGATTCAATGGACATGAGTTTGAGCAAGATCCAGGAGATGGTGAAGGACAGGGAAGCCTGGCCTGCTGCAGTCCATGGGGTCGCAAAGAGTCAGACATGACTGAGTGACTGAACAACAACAACAAATGCTGTTTAGACTCCCAGATTCCCTGTCTTGATGTCCCACTCTGGGTCTATGAGGTCACAGTTGTCATTATTAGCACCCACATGCTTGGAATATGTCATAAGCAAAATATAGCATCAGATGTACCAAGAGGCTTGCAAACTCCACTTTTTGATATGTGGAATGCATAGTTTTATTTCCTCAACAATACTTAGCTCTTTGTTTTGAGTCTTGGTCACTAGGTTAGATTCTTTTTCCTCTAGATAATTAATTCCGAAGGTAACCTGTTGCTCTGTCTTGCTACTGGATCTTGATTAAAATTTTCTCTGTTTCTCAATACTGTTCAATGGTTTCAGATCTTTATTTATCAAAAGGATCTGTGTTGCTCATGTAAATTTCTCATGCAAATATGACAAACCTGCAAACCAGGGAGTGAGGTGAGTGGCTTTGATAGGTCCCACCTTACCCTTCTCTGGTTCTTAGTACAACTTCTTCCAGAACAGCTGAACCATAGTCAGACCATAATAGCAAAGCGACTCTTCATAGATTTTCTCAGTTAAATTGACAAAAACAACTACAGTCTACTAATTTTAAATACATTTAGTTAATACTAAATCTCGCCAACTAAGCCTGTGCTAAGAGGACTTTTTTTTTTTTAATATTATTGAAACTTCTTGGCAGTGTTGGATCTGCCCTTTAAGACCTGGTTCTTTGAGTAATCCTGGCCCCATATTTCCATTCCCTTTACCTGTATGTAGAGTCACCTGAAACATTGTCTTGGGACCATTTTGTCCAGTTTCTTGAACCACCTTCCCTGGTTTTGACAATTCTGTGAGAGCCTGTGGTCCTCTTTAACCTCTTGCCTTAGAACCAGGGCAGAAAGACACTCATATGTAGGGACTGACTTCTGTAGAACTAGAGATCCATTGTAGACACTATTTGTCAACTCTACATTTATACACTTCAGTATTGTAAGTAAAGGAATGTTTTCTGAGCCCCTTCATGTGCCGAAATTGTGCTAGTTATCATGAGGAATGACAACTGGTGTATGGAATCCTACATCTTTTACAAATCCTTACAACAGATTGGTAGTATCTATTCCTGTGAACACTGACTTTGAGTCAAATTTCTCACAATTGTGTTGCTATTTGCATTGATTTAAAGACTGTATTTTCTTCTCTATTTTCTGATTTTGTCATCAGAATAAAATTAATTTTTAAAATGATTTTGAAAGATTTGCAAATTTGCTAATATTGCTAAACAGTTAATTATTAATATAAGAAACATATGACAAGTTATCATGGCTTCTTACCATCTTACTGGGGCTTCCCTGATGGCTCAGTGGTAAAGAATCCACCTGCAATGCAGGAGATGTGGGTTCAATCCCTGGGTAGGGAAGATCCCCTGGAGGAAGAAGTGGCAACCCACTTCAATGTTTTTGCCTAGAAAATCCCATGGACAGAGGAGCCAAGGGGTAGCAAAGAGTTGGATGAGACTGAACACACACACCACCTTACCTGGATGAAAATCTGCAATAACCTTTTTTGTCATCTCCCTTCATCATTTTGATCTGTTTAGTTTTTAAAAATCTTGTTTGTGTCAATATTGTAATTTCTATGTAGAAACCTATCATTTGGTCATTTTTCTTTATAAATTTATACAAAATATAATTTTTTTTAAGTTCACCACCTCTCTTTGTTTATAGTACCATAGTCCCATTTTCTGTTTATTCCTTACTCACTCTCTCTTGAATTTTAACCAGGTCCCATTTCCAATTAGAAGCCAAATGAATGTTTCTGCAGTTCCTAGAATACCAAAAGAAATCAGTTATACTATCTAGCTTCCATACTCAGATGGGAATGACTTTTTGTTAGTAGCCACTCTCGTGCATTCTGCCCTAAAGCTAACCATTCTGCCTCATGCCCTAACCAGGACTGTAGGGCATATGGTTTCACTGAGTCCTCAAGCCCAGAGGAAGAACTCTTAACTCTTTAGGAATTATAGCCTTCTGACTTAAAGGCTTTGACCAAGGTCAGGGTTGAGTCCCTGTAGACCTCTAAGCACTGGGGTCATCTGCAGCTGGAACCAGTGACTGTAGAGTAAGATTGAAATTAGTAAATTAATCTACATGCACCAGAAGTAACAACCACACCAGAAACACATGTGTTTGTTTTCAAAGTTTCTTTGTTCTTCGAAGCTGCAAAGTTGTTCACAACAGTTTTTTTTTTTTTTTAGTTATTTTATTAGCGAGTATACTGACACTCTGAAAGAGATGGGAATACCAGAGCACCTGACCTGCCTCTTGAGAAATCTGTATGCAGGTCAGGAAGCAACAGTTAGAACTGGACATGGAACAACAGACTGGTTCCAAATAGGAAAAGGAGTATGTCAAGACTGTATATTGTCACCCTGCTTATTTAACTTACATGCAGAGTACATCATGAGAAATGCTGGGCTGGAAGAAGCACAAGCTGGAATCAAGATTGCCGGGAGAAATATCAAGAACCTCAGATATGCAGATGACACCACCCTTATGGCAGAAAGTGAAGAGGAACTCAAAAGCCTTTTGATGAAGGTGAAAGAGGAGAGTGAAAAAGTTGTCTTAAAACTCAACATTCAGAAGACGAAGATCATGGCATCCAGTCCCATCACTTCATGGGAAATAGATGGGGAAACAGTGGAAACAGTGTCAGACTTTATTTTTCTGGGCTCCAAAATCACTGCAGATGGTGACTGCAGCCATGAAATTAAAAGACACTTACTCCTTGGAAGAAAAGTTATGGCCAACCTAGATAGCATATTGAAAAGCAGAGACATTACTTTGCCAACAAAGGTCCGTCTAGTCAAGGCTATGGTTTTTCCAGTGGTCATGTATGGATGTGAGAGTTGGACTGTGAAGAAAGCTGAGTGCCGAAGAATTGATGTTTTTGAACTATGGTGTTGGAGAAGACTCTTAAGAGTCCCTTGGACTGCAAGGAGATCCAACCAGTCCATTCTGAAGGAGATTAGCCCTGGGATTTCTTTGGAGAGGGAATGATGCTAAAGCTAAAACTCCAGTACTTTGGCCACCTCATGCGAAGAGTTGATTCATTGGAAAAGACTCTGATGCTAGGAGGGTTTGGGGGCAGGACAAGAAGGGGATGACAGAGGATGAGATGGCTGGATGGCATCACTGACTCGATGGACATGAGTCTCAGTGAACTCTAGGAGTTGGTGATGGACAGGGAGGCCTGGCGTGCTGGGATTCACGGGGTTGCAAAGAGTCGGACACGACTGAGCAACTGAACTGAACTGATACTGACACTCAAAGAACTCCAAGTGACAAACTCAGGTAAACCTTCCAGTCAAGGACAGAGCCTGAGTTTCAACCTGGATCTCATGACCCGTGCATGTCCCTTATCACTGTGTCCTGCTTGACTTTCATGAAATTCATCATTTTTATAGACATGAACTTCAGCTTCTGACCTGTGAATAACAAGACCATAAGAAAAATAATTATTGAAGGTACCAGGGGCATGACTTTTTCAAACCTTTTTCTCCCCTTAGGAATTTTGTAGCATCAGTGGGATTTCAACATGAGAATTTTTGACGTACTTTTCCTGTGGCAAAAAGTAGAATGATTATTTTGGAATCTTTGAGCTATGCATTCCGATGGGGATATACAGATTATGACTGATGGGCAAAAAAGCAGTGTGACTGGCTTGTGTGGAAATGCCAGAGGAGTTTAATGAAAATATTTCCAGTGTTTACTACTGCTTTAATCTTATTATTATCCCACTGATGATCATGGAATATTTTCTTGGGGCTAAACATCAATAGCTTTTTGGGTTGAGCATCCTAAGCACTCGCTGTCTTATCTGCTTTGTCCTAACCCCATAGATGATAGGGTTAAAGGCAGGAGGTACAACCACATATAGATTGGCCAGAAGTATGTGGATGCAGTGAGGGACATTGTGGCCAAAGCGGTGGGTCATGAAGGAGAAGAGTGCTGGCAGGTAGAAGGCCAACATGACGCAGACATGGGATCCACAGGTGCTGAGTGCCTTGAGCCGTGCATCCCAGGACGGGAGGTGGAAGACTGCTCTGAGGATTTGGACATATGAAAATCCAATCACAGAAAGATCAATGTATCCCACAGAGAAAGCAATCAAGCCATAGATAACATTGACCCTAATACTGCCACAAGACAACTTTGCCAAACCCATGTGTTCACAATAGGTGTGGGGGATGATCCGGACTTCACAGAAAGGCAGTCTCAGGATAAGGAAAATAAATGGAGTCACAAATACCAAAGTCCTAAATATGATGACTATGCCAAGGATAGCTATTACCTTACTGGTGAGGATCATGCTATATTTTAGGGGGTTGCAGATGGCAATGTATCGGTCTATGGCCATGACTGTCAGCACCACAGACTCCAGGCCAGTGCATATGTGAATTGTGTACATCTGTGTGATGCAAGCACCAAACACAATCTCCCTGAGATTGAACCAGAAG
The DNA here is from genome assembly GCF_027580195.1 of Bos mutus. Taxonomy (NCBI): domain Eukaryota; kingdom Metazoa; phylum Chordata; class Mammalia; order Artiodactyla; family Bovidae; genus Bos; species Bos mutus. The sequence goes on along the minus strand of NC_091631.1, from coordinate 32,873,508 downwards.
ATACCCAGCATCTTGGGGATGGTGGCTGTGGACAGGCCAAGGTCAGTGAAGGCCAACATCGCCAGGAAGTAAAACATAGGTTGGTGGAGGCTGCGTTCAGTCTGGATCACAAACAGGATGGTAATGTTTCCCAGGAGAGCTATTAGATAAACTGCAAGGAAGGGGAAGCCAATCCAGATGTGCATGTCTTCCAGCCCTGGAATCCCCATCAGAAGAAAGGAAGAAGGATGGAACTGTGTCTTGTTGGGGTGCAGCATATCTGTTTGGAGTGGTTATAGATACATTTTTTGCAGTTTTCTTGCTTCCAGGGAGAGACCATAACCTCTTTCAGATCATGTCACCTGTTTTCTGGAATCTTTAATTTCATAATACAGCTGAAGAGACCTAGAGATGGAATATGAGGCAGAATTAAAAAGACATTCTCACTTCAAAGTACTTACCTCACCTACATAGAAAACCACGTGGAAAATTTCCAAAAAAAAGCCATTCTGCACTTGTATTTTTTTCTTTCACTCTTTAAGGAAGAAACTGTATATGGCTATAAAATAACAAATATTGATTGTTAATTATATCTATTAATCATCACGTAAAGCCTAAACAAGATGGTCTGTATGTGTGTGTATAAAATTATAGGACTTGTATTGATGTAGATGGTTTAGGGGAATGATACATTCTTTCAAGAGAGGCCTGACAAGAACATGGTATGTGGATACATAAGCAACAAGATCCTACTGCATATCACAGATAGCTATATTTAGTATCCTATAATAAATGATAATGGAAAAGAATATGAAAAACACTTACAACATTATAAATCAACTATACTTTAATAAAAAAAATTTTATAAAAGAACAAGGAATTGCTAAATAAAAAGAGAAAATGGTATGTGGGAGGGAATTTAGTTAGGGTGGAGGGGTGGACAGCTGGTGTTTAGATTTGAGCTAAGGAATGAAATTAAGAAATTTTGACATATCAGGAGACTAATGTATAATTCCAGCAAAATAATAAACCTTCTCAGAACTATAAATTCTTCTAAGTCCAATCACCAAAATAATTCTTAGTCTAAATTTAATGAAACACTATCCACAGAGCCTTCCCCAGATGGCTTGTTTCATGATTATTTATTATTTTTGTTATTTTCCAGAAGTCTATTTATTTTGCTGTTATGCTAGTTATTATTGATTATTAGTAGTTTTTAAAGTGTAGTCCCTGGGCCATGGGTATCAGCATCATCTAGTAATTTGTTATAAATGCTAATTACTGGACACTACCCCAGACTCTCTAAATAAGAATTTCTGGGATTGAGACCTATTAATAATTTTAATTAAACCCTCCAGGCAATTCTAATGCTCATTCTAGCCTAAAGAAACACTACTAGCTTTTTACCGCTAGGGTATAATGTCTTTGAGGTCAAAATCTGTGTCAGATTTATGTTCATGGTATAGAGTATCTTTATACTTTACATAGTGATAGGCAGAGATCAGCAATAATTAGCAAATAAAAGTTAAAGGTTTTAGTGGAAATAATCTTTCAAATTATTATATAAATATGATATCCTAGATAAACACAAACTGGGTTACAGAGTGGCATGCAGAGGGATTTTGGAGATCTCTCAGAAATCATATTTCTAAAAAAAATCTAGGAAAGTAGGACTGGGTCGAAGGACAAGGTGACTCACCATGAGATTGCATCTGGGGCCTCCAGTGATATTATGGGAAGCTCTGGAGCTGGAATGGCCCTTCTACATTGTCCCACGACGATGCAAGGAAATCAGTTATTTGCATTCCATGGTGTCTTGCCATTGGCAAGTGTTATCCTAAGTGATGGGACAAAACTTTGGTTGAGATAGTTTCTTGAGTTGGATGACAGTTCCAGAAAGGGGTGCAGATGTGAGCTCCCAGTATCTGATATTCCTAGTAGCTGGGAGGTAGATGCATATTTCCTAAAAAGCAGATCTGGAAGCTGTGTCACAGGGCATACCACAGATGGCATTGTGTTTCTGCTCATTCTTGGCTGTATTTCTCTTTCAGTCTCAGGAAACTTACTCTTTCCTTACTTAGTTGTCTGCATTTGAACTTCACATCTTACTTTTTCTTCTTTCTCTACCTGTCAGTATTCTCTGTATTTCTTGTGTCAGGGGCAAAACTTTAATTTGCTCCTGGACATGGCCTGGACTAAAATTCACGTTTGCGTGCATGCTAAGTTGCTTCAATTGTGTATGACTCTTTGTGACCTTATGGTCTATACCTGCCAGGCTCCTCTGTCCATGGAATTCTTCAGACAAGAATACTGGAGTGGATTGCCATGCCCTTCTCCAGGGGATTTTTCCGACCCAGGGATCAAACCTGGGTCTCCTGCATTGCAGCCAGATTCTTTATCATCTGAGCCACCAAGTACTTTAACAGTGTTTGTCTTCAGAAATAGCTATCAAATCTATTTTTCTTCCCCCTCACAACTACTGAGTTAATTAAGACTTCTATAATCTTTTATCTTAATTTTTCAATAATTCATCCCTCTTCACCAATGACTCTCAGTAATTTTCCCTTTGAAAAACATATGACTGATCAATATAATTATATCAATAAAATGTGACTGAGATGCAGTGACTCATATCCTGTTCAAAGGGAGTAGGGGGTTCAAAGATTCATGTCCTGTTCAATGAGATTGTCCAGTGTTTCCAATGTTTAATACTGTTTTGATTTTATTATCATCCCACTGAATGATCATGGAAGATTTTCTTGGGGCTAAATATCAATAGAAGCATATTGTCATTGGCAAAAATGCTGTCTGTTTAGGTCAATATGTTGCAACCATTGTCTTTACTGGGCTTCCCTGGTGGCTCTAGTGGTAAAGAACCCACCTGCCAGTGCAGGAGATTCGAGAGATGCAGGTTCAATTCCTGAGTTGGGAAGATGCCCTGGAGGAGGGCTTGGCAACCCACTCTAGTATTCTTGCCTGGAGAATCCCATGGACAGAGGAGCCTGGTGGGCTACAGACCACAGGGTCACAAAGAGTCAGATATGACTGAGCCACTGAGCATGCACACATGCATTACCATTACTATGACCACTACAGATGCAGTCATCTTCACCTTTTGTGTGCTTAATATTATTTTCTGTTTAATAAACACTTCCATGTATATTTTTAAAGTTTATATTCACCATAACTCTCTGATGTTCTTTCTTTTCCTTTCTGAACCTCTCTTTCCTTTCAGACACACAGTTCCCCAAGTAAACTGTGGTGAGCTTCTCCCAGGGACTGGCTTCCATCTTTGCAGCAGAATTGAATAATCTCTTGGCCCAGGTTTCCAGGCTTCCCATCTCTCAACCCCTCTGTGCCTCATTTTCAGAAATGCTGTTACCTCCCACTAGGATGACCGTGCCTAGTATAAGAGGTTCTCTTCTGAGATGACAAAATAGAAGGCTGTAGAGAAGGAAGGAGTTCGTTTGTTCCAGCCAATGAGTTACCATTAGTATTTTTCCCTCCTGTTTGCATATCACATTCTTTGTTCATATGTTTGAATCTATCTGTTCAATATCTATCTACCTATCTGCTGAGTTTGTTGATATTAGTTTGCATATTTAGTCCTGTGTTATGCTATGTGATTTTGTGTTAGTGACTGATGTGCATCTATAAATTCAGGTTTTTCTCAATACAATTTCTTGCTGCTCTGCTTGGAGATGGATTTCTCTACGAGACTCTGATGGAGCCACTGGAATTCCATCATTCCATGAATCACTTTAGTTACTGTCATTGTGATCCCTCTTCCAGCATAACCAGAAACTGACTCACCTATCATGACTGGCATCTGAGAAATAGTTTGTGAAGAACTGGATGCCACAGACTGTAGCCTGCACATGTCTGAGTTTTCAATAGCCAAGGCCAAGGAGTTATATGAGAACTCTAGCCCCCGGAAGGGCCTTCCCACTGTGGGTTGTATCCTTAGACCTGTAATATGGCATGGAAAATTTCCATATCCCTGAGGACAACCTTAAAATTTTCTGGTCAGAAATTCCCTCTGGTTACAGATCTATAGTCTGCATCCTCCAGTGAGTACCCTCAGGAGTCTAGTAAATCAAAGGAATAATGGCCTCCCACCAAACTGGCGGGCTGCAGACCATGGGTCACAGAGTCAGACACAACTGAGCGACTTTCAGTTTCACCTTTTTTTTTCCGCCAATATCTTAAATCTCACTGTGGATCAGGTGAAGTTACTTTTGGTAGGCAGGGAAGACAGTGAAACAGCACTGTAGGAAAAAACCCAGCATTTCTCAAACTCAGTGCAGAAATATATGTACATTTGATAAAGGCCAGAGCCAGAATTCTTATATAAGTTTACAAACTTTGAGCTATATTTGTTTTAAGAATTACACTAAATGATTTTTGTGAGCGTATAGAACCTCTAACACTAGATATAATAGTAATTGTGTATCATGTATATTAGGAACATGGTCCCTTTGCCCATCCCTTTGTTCTATGAGTTCTGTCCATTCAATTTACCTTTTGAGCTTTGGTTTTCTCACAGGAAAATGAGGAAAGAAAATCAACTTAACGGGATTGTTGTAATGATATAATCAGATAATGCCTAGAAAGGACTCTATCACTGTTTATTAGAAATTAATTGATATTAAACACTGGCTATTTAATTAATTTATGGCATTATCTCTGGAATCAACACTTTAGAGTCAGAAAACTTAAGTTTAAATCTTTTTTCTGCAATACAATAACTGAGAGACACTGAGCATAATTCTTTACCTCTATAAGCCTCACATTCCACCTTATAAATAAATTAAATTTTTAAAAAGGGGTGAAAATAAAAATTCACATCACATTTTTTTTCTGAATTAATATATGCAATGAGAAAGAAGTGTTTGACAATAGATCCAAGCTATTACTAAAATGGATATTGTCTTTATTACTTATTTAAGATACATGTTTTTGATGGAATTTGAATAAAACAACTGCAGTTACTTTTTAGTTCACTCTTGCTTTTATAAAGGACTCATTTAATTAAGAAGTGCATTTAGCTTGACCACTGCTGCTGCTGCTAAGTCGCTTCAGTCGTGTCCGACTCTGTGCGACCCCATAGACGGCAGCCCACCAGGCTCCCCCGTTCCTGCGATTCTCCAGGCAAGAACACTGGAGTGGGTTGCCACTTCCTTCTCCAGTGCATGAAAGTGAAAAGCGAAAGTGAAGTCGCTCAGTCGTGTCCGACTCTTCGCAACCTCATGGATTGCAGCCTACCAGGCTCCTCTGCCCATGGGATTTTCCAGGTAAGAGTACTGGAGTGGGTTGCCGTTGCCTTTTCCAAGCTTGACCACTAGGTGTCAGTAATGCTCATATGACAAGCAAACATTCTTGATTCAACCTATTATTTACTAAGCTCTTATTAGACAACACAGTATTTAGGTGTTCAATAAATATAAGCTAAATCAATAAAACTTTGTTGGTAATTTTAACTTTATATATATGCAATGGCATAATCAACTACTTCTTGAGCAAGTAACAAAAGATCTGTTGTGAGCTATCAGGTAAATAACTGTAATTTTTCAAGATATTTTATGTATAGCGTTACTTATATGACTCCCAAGTGAATCACCATCTTCTCTTCAGAAAGCTTTTATTTATTTTATGATAAAAGACCATAAAGGATAAAAAAAAGTTTTTGACTCTTCTTCATCACTTATAGTATTCTCCACAAAAGGTGTTATATCTGGCTATATGGCAACCCACTCCAGTATTCTTGCCTGGAGAATCCTGTGCACGGAGGAGCCTCGTGGGCTGCTGTCGGTGGGGTCGCACAGAGTCGGACACGACTGAAGCGACTTAACAATAACATATATTTTCATATCAATTTTTTTGAATTTCAGTGCTAGTTAAAGCTTTAGAAAGCTCAAAGTTTTCTTCAATACCCATGGATTTTATAAAACATGTAACAGAATACTCCTGGCATTTCAGTTTTTCTTACATCTCACTTTAGACCTTAGGGAAAGAGTAATATAAAATTACTTGAGAACATATAGGAATACAAACATAGGACATGCATGGCAGTTACATGATTATCCATTCCTTCTTTTTTAAAAATTTTGATCCTCCAGGTAAACATGGTACATTTAATTTCAGAGTGAATTCATAACATGAGTTTTGAAAACGGGAAGTATTTTGCATAACTCTTGAGTGGTCTAAAAGGATAAAAAGAAATCCAAATCTCTTCTAAGGGGACTCTGAGAACAAATGGCATGTGCTCATGCCTGCTAAGTCGTTTTAGTCATGTCTGACATTGTGCGACCCCATGGACTGTATCCCACCAGGCTCCTCTGTCCATGGGGATTCTCCAGTCAAGAATACTGGAGTGGGTCATGACCTCCTCCAGGGGGATCTTCCCAACCCAGGGATTGAACCTACTTTTTTTGTATCTTATGCATTGGCAGGCAGGTTCTTTACCTATAGCACCACCTGGGAAGCCTGAGAACAAAGACAGTATCAAATATCACAGATACAATCCTTAAAAAATAGTATAGTACTTGAAAGGAGAATATATAAAAATGCTGGCCTTCGGGCTTTTGTTCTGAATTTTTTTTAGCTCTTCATCTGTGTGGGCCAGTGTGCTGCATATCTTCTCTGCCTCTCTAGGACCACTTCATACTCTGCATCCTGGAGGACTCACACAAATGTACTGCACTGATTGCCTCCTTTGCACTTGGACACCTGGCTGTATTCAGAATATAAAAAACACCAGCAGGAGGGTAGCAGAAGGAAAGTCAGGGTATTCACTCTGGTTTCCAAGTGCCCACTCCTTGTAGATGAACTGAAAGTCATCATGTGCTGGGTGAGTCTCTCAAAATAAATCCCAGCTCCTGCCAGGTAGGTTCCTTCACTGTGTCTTTGAATCTAGATTCCAGGAACCACACTGTGCCTGTAGCTTGCCATAGTTTAAGGGCACCAGCTTGAGTTTGCCAAATATTTTTTCTGAAATTTTCATAGTCAGTAAGCAACTTTATCTTTCACTGAAGATCTCTCTATTTAAATTTACTCTTAGTTTATACAATAATGTACAATATATAACATATATATATGTATGTTTTCCTGGTCCTACTTTTAACATAGGCAGTTTTATCTTTAACCCTGATTTTCCAAAGGCTTTTGAACTGCATTCAAATATATATTAAAGGAGCTAGTTTTGTACTTATTGGAAACTGCTGCTGCTAAGTCACTTCAGTCATGTCTGACTCTGTGCGACCCCATAGACGGCAGCCCACTAGGCTCCTCTGTCCCTGGGATTCTGCAGGCAAGAATACTGGAGTGAGCTGCCATTTCCTTCTCCATTGCATGAAAGTGAAAAGTGAAAGTAAAGTCGCTAACGACCCCATGGACTGCAGCCTACCAGGCTCCTCAGTCCATGGGATTTTCCAGGCAAGAGTACTGGAGTGGGTTGCCATTGCCTTCTCCAAGTTATTGGAAAAGACTGGTACAAACTCAGGCTTCCCAGGTGGCTCAGTGGTAAAGAATCTGCCTACCAATCCCTGAGCTGAGAAGATCCCCTGGAGAAAGAAATGACAACCCATTTCACTATTCTGTGGTCTGAACATTAAATGCTTTACATACAGACTTAATAGCAAAGATATGCAATATGATAGGAGAAGGAAATGGCAACCCACTCCAGTATTCTTGCCTGGAGATTACATAGACAGAGGAGCCTGGTTGGCTACAGTCCATGGGGTCACAGTCAGACATGACTGAGTGACTAACACTGAACACTGAACAATATGATAAGAATAAAAAATACATAAACATAAAAATAGTTAAGGAAATGGTGACAAGAGAAAAATGACTCCAGTTTTAATTATATTCTATCAGATTAAATGACCCAAGACAATGCCTTTTCTCTTAAGCCACCCTTACACTCCCAGATACCCCTCCTTTATGGGAACCCTTTATACATCACAGGGTACTTCACAGAATACAGAAACCCATCTAGTCATAGAATATTAGCGTTGTTTCTTTTTATATTATTCATCAGTACCTTGAGAGTGGACATAACTCAGTCTAATTGATTTATTTCCTCTAGTTTGTACTGTTATTAAAGCATTTTGCATTATAGAGCTATTTGAATACTTTAAATATAAAGTATTGTTTCCATAATGTAGACATATGGAGTATATTTAGGGATAGATGTGTTACTTGGAAAGGTCTGCTTTGACAAACTGACAAAGTCTAAATTAAAATCCCAGTGAGCAGTAAATCAATGGAACATCCCAAAAGAGAATAAAGACACTCAAAATGGAAACAGTTCCCCCAAAGTATATGATTTGGACTTATTTAGCTGCTGAATATATGTTACCAATCCCCCTACCCTACCCCACTCTCCAACTGAATGATTAATGAGTAATCGTTCAATAAAAGATGCAGTGTGGTTTATGGAGATAAAACAGCCTAACATTACTCTTGGCCTCCTCCCTGTGATAAGCAGCAGTGCAAACAGGAGAAGCAGGAGGGTTATGTAGTCAGTGGGGGCTTCTGAAATGTTTACTGGCAGAAGCTTTATAACATCTTTCTCTTGAGCTGTCAGAATGAAAAAAAATCAATGATTTCTACATTGATTTTTTAAAAAAAATTATTGGAGTACAGTTGCTTTACAATGTTGTGTTATTTTCTTCTGTATAGCAAAGTCATTCAACCACATGTACACATGTATCCTCTCTTTTTTGGATTTCCTTCCCATTTAGGTCACCACAGAGCACAGAATAGAGTTCCCTGTGCTATACAGTAGGTTCTCATTAGTTATCAGTTTTATTCTTCTTGAGAGTCCCTTGGAATGCAAGGAGATCAAACCAATCAATCTGTAAAGGAAATAAACCCTGGATATTCATTGGAAGGACTGATGCTGAAGCTCAAGCTCCAATACTTTGGCCACCTGATGAAAACTGACTCATTGGAAAAGACACTGATGCTGGGAATGATTGAGGGTGAGAAGGGGGAAACAGAGGATGAGATGGTTGGATGGCATCACTGACCCAATGGACATGAGTTTGAGCAAACTCTGGGAGATGGTGAAGGACAGGGAAGCCTGCCATGCTGCAGTCCATGGGGTCACAAAGAGTCAGATGCAACTAAACAACTACAGTGACTATATGGGTTTCCTGGGTGGCTCAGTGGTAAAGAACCTGCCTGCCAGTGCAAGAGACACAGATTAGGACCTGGGTCCAGAAGGTCCCCTGAAGAAGGAAATGGTAACCCACTCCAGTATTCTTGCCTGGGAAATCCCATAGACAGAGGAGTTTGGTGGGTTACAGTTCATAGGGTTGCAAAGAGTTGGACACAACTTAGTGACTAAACAACAGCAACAACACAAACTTTATAAAGGAAGATTTAAAAATGGCCAGTAAGTGCCAATGTCACTAGCTATCAGGGAAATGAAAATGAAAGCTACAGTGAGATACTGTTTCTCACACACTAGAATAGCTAAAATTCAAAAGATCAAAACCCCCTCAACATTGGTGAAAATGCGAAGCAGCTGAAGCTCTCATACTTGTTGGTAGGAGTACAAAATCATGAAACCACCTTGGAAAACTGTTGGTAATTTTCTTCAAAATTTCCAAGTTGGCACCTGGAAAATGGAAGTGTCTGCAAGGAATTTTCCAAGTTTTTAAAGATACCCCTGAATTATGGGTGAGGACTTCCCTGGTGGCTCAGATGGTGAAGCATCTATCTACAATGTGGGAGACCTGAGTTTGATCCCTGGGTCGGGAAGATCCCCTGGAGAAGGAAATGGCATCCGACTCCAGTACTATTGTCTGGAAAATCCCATGGAAGGCTAAAGTCCATGGGGTTGCAAAGAGTCGGACATGACTGAGCAACTTCACTTCACTTCCTTTTGGCTTAGCTGGTAAAGAATCTGCTGGCAATGAGGGAGACCTGGGTTTGATCCCTGGGTTGGGAAAATCCCCTGGAGAAGGGAAAGGTTACCCACTCCAGTATTCTGGCCTGGAGAATTCCATGGACTGTATAGTTCACAGGGTCACAAACAGTCTGGTCGCAAATGAAGCACAAGCTGGTATCAAGATTGCTGGGAAAACTATCAATAACCTCATATATGCAGATGACACCACCTTAATGGCAGAAAGTGAAGAAGAACTAAAGAGCCTCTTGATGAAAGTGAAAGAGGAGAGTGAAAAAGTTGGCTTAAACTCAGCATTCAGAAAACTAAGATCATGGCATCTGGTTCCATCATTTCATGGCAAAGAGATGAGGAGATAATGGAAACAGTGGCTGACTTTATATTTTGGGGCTCCAAAATCACTGTAGATGGTGACTGCAGCCATGAAATTAAAAGATGGTTGCTCTTTGAAAGAAAAGCTATGACCAACTTAGACAGCATATTAAAAACCAGAGACATTACTTTGTCAACAAAGGTCTGTCTAGTCAAAGCTATGGTTTTTCCAGTAGTCATGTATGGATGTGAGAGTTGGATTATAAAGAAAGCTGAGTGCCCAAGGATTGATGCTTTTGAAATGGTGCTGGAGAAGACTCTTGAGACTCAGACTGCAAGGAGATCCAACCAGTCAATCCTAAAGGAACTCAGTCCTAAATATTCATTGGAAGGACTGATGCTGAAGCTGAAACTCCCAATACTTTGGCCACCTGATGCAGAGAACTGACTCATTTGAAAAGACCCTGATGCTGGGAAAGATTGAAGGGTGGAGAAGGGGGAAGATTGCAGGAGGAGAAGGGATGACAGAGGATAAAGATGGTTGGATGGCATCACCGACTCGATGGACATGAGTTTGAGCAAGCTCTGGGAGTTGGTGATGGACAGGGAAGCCTGGTGTGCTGCAGTTCATGGGGTCACAAAGAATTGGACAGACCTGAGCATCTGAATTGAACTGAACTGAATTTATGGGGCTGATAAACCAAATGAATGGACCCATATTGGAACAGATTTGAGAGATATTGTATCTGGATTAAATGTCCTGAATGTTTGCTTATTTCTTTATTTTTTTAAAAACATGATTTATCTATATTTATGGATTTATACAATAGTAGCAAAGATTTTTCTTGTGTCTGTAAGTGCATCAGCATCGTTAAGCACTTCTCAGTGAGTATTGGAGTGGGAATGTGGAATCTGCACTGGTATTAAACTTCACCAGCCAAATGTGGGCGGGCTTGTCTCTGTCTGGGTGGGATGAATGTGGCCACCCTTGGCCAGGCTGCCAGGATGTCACCCCCCTCACGGAGGAGGCCAAGAGTAATGTTAGGCTGTTTTATCTCCATAAACCACACTGCATCTTTTATTGAACGATTACTCATTAATCATTCAGTTGGAGAGTGGGGTAGGGTAGGGGGATTGGTAACATATATTCAGCAGCTAAATAAGTCCAAATCATATACTTTGGGGGAACTGTTTCCATTTTGAGTGTCTTTATTCTCTTTTGGGATGTTCCATTGATTTACTGCTCACTGGGATTTTAATTTAGACTTTGTCAGTTTGTCAAAGCAGACCTTTCCAAGTAACACATCTATCCCTAAATATACTCCATATGTCTACATTATGGAAACAATATTTTATATTTAAAGTATTCAAATAGCTCTATAATGCAAAATGCTCTTAATAACAGTACAAACTAGAGAAAATAAATCAATTAGACTGAGTTATGTCCACTCTCAAGGTGCTGGTGAATAATATATTAAGAAACAACACTAATATTCTATGAACTAGATGGGTTTCTGTATTCTGTGAAGTACCCTGTGATGTATAAAGGGTTCCCATAAAGGAGGGGTATCTGGGAGTGTAAGGGTGGCTTAAGTGGAAAGGCATTGTCTTGGGTCATTTAATCTGATAGAATATAATTAAAACTGGAGTCATTTTTCTCTTGTCACCATTTACTTAACTATTTTTATGTTATATATTTTTTCTTCTTATCATATCGTTCAGTGTTCAGTGTTAGTCACTCAGTCATGTCTGACTGTGACTCCATGGACTATATACCCACCAGGCTCCTCTGTCTATATGATCTCCAGGCAAGAATACTGGAGTGGGTTGCCATTTCCTTCTCCTATCATATTGCATATCTTTGCTATTAAGTCTGTATGTAAAGCATTTAATGTTCAGACCCTAGCAAATTCATGTCATGTGTAACACAAACATAAGCATGTGTGCACACATACACTTACACACAGCATTGTCCATAAATCAATAGTCAAACTGCATACATATTATTCCCAGAACACTGGAATCTTGTTCAGGTCCAGGATGGAATTATCTTGACACAGATCATAGGAATGAAATGGGATGTTAGAAGTTGGGTTCACAGATGCTGAATGTAAAAATGTATGGAGGACTTGACCTATCTCTATATCTGGTGCCTGGGGTAAATGTGTTCTTTGGGTCCTGAACATACAAACAATTTGCCTAAAAAATGTATGATAAACACCATGTGGTATATAGTAATTTATCAATGAGCATTTAAGATAATGAGTAGAGAAGAATTAATTATATATTTGCTTTTTGTCTAATCACTGAACGTAAAGATTCTTTGTAGTTTCCAGGTACTTTTTTCTTCCTGTTCAGCTCCATGAGCTACTTGTTTTTTAATTGAGAAGACAGGCCATTTCTAGCCATTTCAAGTCTCCTTCTACAAAAGAAGGTTCTGATGTGGTTATTATTTACTGTGACATGGCTGTTCAGAACAATATAGACCATCTTGTTTCTAGCATTTCCAAATTCTATTTGTTTAATGCTGATTGCATCATTAGTAGGCTGCTGCATTCTCCATTATATTACCCATGGATAATAGCTTCCAGTGACTCTTCAAAAGTTCTTTCTATGTTTCATTGATGGTGACTACAAATGCCAGGTTTAACCAGATCCTTCAGGAAAATGTGTTTTTTTTTTTTTTTTTACTGTTTATATTCCATTTTTTTTGAACTTTATAACATTAATGTAGAAAAACACATCTTTTGCTACCTAAAATATTTAATCCCTAATGACTGCATGTCTAGAAGATGGTCTCTTTCAGTTCTTATTGCATTGTTTCCTTTCATACTGTGTCACCAGCTTGTAGCATAGGTGAGGTGTCTGTAGTAAAATGAGAAGAGCATTCTCACTCCTATAAGGAATACCCCTACTTCATCTGGCATTACTTAATGTTGACTCAGGGTGGCATGTCATCATATCAATTGGCTATAATGGTCACAAATCCTTTGTAGTATACAGATGTAATCACTTAGTTGACAGGTGGTATGGAGCTTGCAGAGAGAGTGGGATGGTCAGTCACTCTGGGTACCAGGGCCATGGTGAGGAAGGCAGTAAGGTAAAGGAGGTCTGCTGCTCCCGCTACTACCTTCAAGTGCTGTAGCTAGGAAGCAGCATGAGAGTGTAAATGTAGACAGTTGAAAGACAACGAACAGACCTAACACATAGTTCAAGCTCAGCATTTCAGAATGGACCATTGGTAGCCTAGAGCCCTGAACTTATCCTATGTCTGTCATGAGTGATGAGTAAGAAACACCTCCAATCAGCATGTTAGAACCCTTCTGGTGGCTTCATCTCATGTGATTCCATGAAAGTCTATGCTGTCCAGAAAGACAAAACTGCTGACCAAGCTACTCTCCTGAAACCAGGTCCCAGGATCCAGCGATGAGGTCCCAAGACAACCTGATAGACATGGGTCATAGAGCCCCTTAGGACAAATGTCTGACTCCATAAGGTGGTGGGTGTTGAAAAAGAGAATCAGAGTCCTCTGAAGAGGGGAATTAATGATTAGGCCTATGTATGCTTGGTTCAAGTTCAAGGCACCCTGCACAGACAGTGTTGCTATCTCCAGCTGGCCCCAAGTAGCAGAAGTGAACTTAGAACAATTTGGGGAAGCTACTCCAAAGCACAGAGTTGCCCTGAGAACAGAGCTTAGGGCGGGAACTCTGCTCAGCCAGGTCCAAGCATAACACTGCAGTTTGATTGTGAACCATTTCAGGGCCAGCATCACTGTTCACTTCAATCCACATTGTGTACACTATTACTTTTACATTGAATTTTCCCCAATATCATAGGTAGATTTAATCATAAAGTTGCTTTTTATGTGTCACAGACCACTTAGTATCATTGACAGAGAAATGAGAAAGCATTGTCTTTATTTAGTCTGTTTATGTGTGGTATAAATATGAATGACCAGGGAGCTAGTGAGTCCTCACCACTCAGGATTTATAGACCATAGTAATGAGGACTGTATTAACTTTAGTCACTCTTTGCTACTACTCTGCTTGCACCTGCAGCAGAGTTTCTGTAGTCTCCTTTTTCTCATTACCAACACCAATCCTAGGTTACTTGCTCTGTTTTCCACTTTCCTAGCTATCTCTACCTGAAACTATTATTGGATTGTCACTTATATATACCAAGTATTTTCTATCCAGATGTCCTGCAAGAATTAAGAGTTTGTGGTAAAAATGATTTATCTGAGTGATCATTTCTCGTTACCTCTGTGCATGCATGCTAAGTTGCTTCAGTCATGTCGAACTATGTGCAACCCTGAACTGTAGCCCCAGGCTCCTCTGTCCATGGGATTCTCCAGGCAAGGATACTGTAGTGGGTTGCTGCGTCCTCTCCCAGGGCATATTCCTGACCCAGGGATCAAACTTGTGTCTTTTATGTCTCCTGCATTGGTAGGAGGGTACTTTACCACTAGAGCCACCTTGTTATCTCTAAATGATGCTAAATGCAGATATGCTTTATGCGCAAATTTCCTGCCTTTCTTTGAACTTTGGTTTTCTTATTTGTAAAATACAGGAGGTAGATTAGCTCTCTCCATCTTTAAAATTCTAAGTTCACGTAAAATTTTAGGGACATGAGTCAGAGGTCTGAACAAAACAAAACAATTTATAACTCACACAGACAGGCCTAAGGAAATTCCATAAAGTGTTGTAGGATACAAGAATTGTACTTAGCCAGTGTTAAATTTCAGATCAAGAGCTGACAGATTTACAGAAATTGCAACATATGTTGTTGCTTTCCTTGTCTTATTGGTTATATATTTCCTAGTTTCCAGATATCTAATTCTGAAGAGCTTTGAATATTTTGCCTATCTTCATTAAACCTACAGAGTGGTTCTAAAACAGGATATGATAGAGACTTCTGATTTCTACACAAGAGTGTCATGGTCAGTCACAAATTTCAAATCAGTGCTGTTTTTACCTAGTTTAAGCAAACCACACTTTCCAACTGTATCTAGAGTTCACAAATAAGACTATATATGTGAAATCTACATTGTTAAATAAATTACAGTGAGATAATTTTGGACTTGACACCAAGACTGTTCTTCTTCTTAAACCATAGAATGAGCCTGAGTCCTTTTAAAGTGTTCTGAAGTCCTGTATATCTGAAGGTACATGGTAGAGAAAACAAGAAAAATTTTAAGTAGAACTCAATTGGAATTAGACATAGTACAGATGATTATTCACGTCTAAAATGACTTTTTTGGCAGGCCACAGCCTGCCTCCCTGGGGGTGTGGTGTGGCCCACTCTGCCGAGCATGGGCACGGGGGTCCAGTGTGGGGAGCCCTGCTTCCTGGGACACTGGGGTGAGGCCAGAAAGGTGGATATCCCCTTGCCAGTCACACACCTGCGCTTTCGTGGGGAACCTAGTGCTAAACCATTTGTAGAGGACCAGCTTCTTCGTTGGGGTTTCCTAGGTAGCAGAGCAGCTCCCTTGCTGCGATCTATTGAAAGTCAGCCCTGAACTCAAGAGTTTGAAAAGAAAATAAATAAATAAAAAATAAAATGACTTTGCTTCAGGAAGGAAAACAATATTATGTATTCTTAATGCTCACACTGCAGATTCTCTTATTCTTTAATTCCCAAAAGCTTGATCTGTTAGAGAAAGAAAGAAGAAAGAAAGAGAGAGAGGAACTAAAAAGAATAGTAAAGATAAAAAGGAGCAAAATGAAAAGACTGAGGGATCAAAACAATGAGTCCAGGATTCTAGAGTAGGGAGATGAAATTCAAGGATTGTTATAAAGAACATAGTTCTATGGAATAGGATATTCTAATTCAGATGTCACTACACACCCATGGTTTGAACTTTATTTTCTTGATCTATATAATGAGATCAGTGTTCTATCGGGTTTTAAACTGACGACCCAGAGGGATGGTATGGGGAGGGAGGAGGGAGGAGGGCCCAGGAGGGGGAACACATGTATACCTGTGGCAGATTCATTTTGATATATGGCAAAACCAATACAATATTGTAAAGTTAAATAAAAAAAAAAAGTGCTATATTGGTCGCTTTAGAGTAAAAAATAAATAAATAAATAAATAAACTTACCTAAAGAGAAGACATGGAGAAATGAGGGAAATCTCACCCTTTTCCATCAGGCATTCTGTCCAAGACCACTGCTGCCTCTAGAGTATTGATAGAGTCAATTCCTAGGCAGGTTGATAAGAAGTCCAGGGTACTGGAGGAGGAGAGAGGGGTCTGGGGCTCTCAAGAAGGAGATAGGGTTCTGGAATTCTCAAGGAGGAGGAAAGGACAAATCTTTTTTATCCTCTACGTTCCTTAGTCTTAGTCACATAAAATGTTTTTTTCTTCAAGCCTAGAACTGATGATTACACGACAAACAACTCAATTTAAACTCTGTAGTAAGGATTATATAACAACAATGTATCCCGCTTGAGAACAGTTTCTCCTTTTTGAAAAGTTTCTGACTAATCCTGAAATCTTAGAATGTATATTATGGAAGTAGGTCTAGTAAGATCTTTACAACTTTGAGACAGTCTTTTGATTTATTGTAACAACCAATTAAAAAAGTATATAGCTCCTTTGCTAACACTAACAATGGGGGCAGTCTCCGGCCCCCTTTTTATGTATATGTCAGAAGCTTTCTCTGTCTCTTTCATACTTTAATAAAACTCTGGTACACAAAAGCTCTTGAGTGATCAAGACTGGTCCCTGGTCCCAAAGCTAAATCTTCTTCTTTGGAGATCTAGAATCCGACACTGTTCACCATAAGCTATCATCTTGGGAGCTCATCCAGGATCTTCAAGACAAGGTAAGAACACTCAGAGCTCTAGCTTCTCTGCTTTCCCAGTATACACATTTTCTACTTTACTTTACTAACTCTCCGGTGTACTTGTGTAAATGAATGACACGCCCTGATACTGTTTACCATAAGCTATCATTATCTTCCTGTTTTGTTAGTCTTTGCTCAGTTACATGGGGGAGGTGAGCAGAGTGGACAAAAATGGTAGTTTGCTTAATCTGTTTACCCAAGTGGAGTTGCTCAGTCGTGTCCGACTCTTTGCGACCCCATGGACTGTAGCCCACCAGGCTCCTCCATCCATGGAGTTTACTAGGCAAGAGTACTGGAGTGGGTTGCCATTTCCTTCTCCAGGGGATCTTCCCGACCCGGGGATCAAACCAAGGTCTCCGGTATTGCAGGCAGACGCTTTACCGTCTGAGCCACCAGGGAATTCCGTTTACCCTAAACCATTTCCAATAAAAATGAAAAATCTGGAGAGTACTATACAATATAATGAAAGACTTAGATCTTAGATTATTAAAATTTGTGAATATATTTCCCAGTCATTTCACAGAGCTATTATTTCTATACAAATATTTTTACAACCCGCTCTCGGATTTGCTTTGTCCTGACTCCATAGATGACTGGGTTAAGGGCAGGTGGGACAACCACATATAGATTAGCCAAAAGAATGTGAATGTAGTGGGGAATATTATGACCAAAGCGGTGTGTCATAAAAGAAAAAAATGCTGGTGTGTAAAAGCACAGCATGACACAGACGTGAGAACCGCAGGTATTGAGAGCCTTCAGTCGGGCATCCTGACAGGGGAGGTGGAAAACAGCTTGAAGGATCAGTACATAGGAAGAGGCAATCAGAATCACATCTACAATAATATTAGAAATCACCATGAGCCCATAGATAACATTGATCTTAATGGATGCACAGGCCAATCGGGCAAGACCCATGTGCTCACAGTATGTATGGGGAACAATGTGGTGCCCACAGAAGGGCAGCCTCAGAATGAGAAACACAAATGGAGTCACAAGAAGTAAATTTCTGCCCACAACAACAGAGGCTAAAATGCCGATGGTTTTACTCGTGAGGATGGTGGTGTACTGGAGGGGGTTGCAGATGGCAACAAAGCGGTCATAAGCCATGGCCACCAGTAGAACAGTCTCCATTCCTGTAAACATGTGGATAAAGAACATCTGAGCAAGGCAGCCTCCAAAGCTGATCTCTTTGAGGTTGAACCTGAAGATGCCCAGCATTCTGGGGATGGTGGAGGTGGACAGACCCAGGTCAATCATGGACAACATGGCCAGAAAGTAGAACATGGGCTGGTGGAGACTGTGTTCAGTCTTGATCACATATAGAACAGTGATGTTCCCCACAAGGGCAATCAGATACACAACACAGAATGGGAAAGCAATCCAGATATGTACAGTCTCCAGCCCTGGTATTCCTAGCAGAAGAAAGAAGGGAGGATGGAACTGGGTGTCATTGATAGAAGGCATTCTCCTAGAGGTGTCATTGAAAATTCTTGTCAGAAAGTAGGATTACATTGTTTTTCTTATCAATGCGTCCTAGAAAGATGAAAAGACTTTTAATCAGTACACTGGAGGTTATGGTAAAAGTAGTTAATTTAGAAATATTAGATATTCTCCTGTTTCCTGAGAGTAGTCAACAGCTCTTTCAATAGAAGTTATTGTTCTGAGATTCATCAGTTCAGTTCAGTCCCTCAGCCATGTCCGACTCTTTGTGACCCCATGGACTGCAGTGTACCAGGCTTCAGTGTCCATCATCAACACCCAGAGCTTATTCAAACTCAAGTCCATTGAGTCGGTGATGCCATCCAACCATCTCATCCTCTGTTGTCCCCTTCTTCTCCTGCCTTCAATCTTTCCCAGCATCAGGGTCTTTTTAAATGAGTCAGTTCTTAGCATCAGGTGGCCAAAGTATTGGACTTTCAGCTTCAGCATCAGTCCTGCCAATTAATATTCAGGACTGATTTCCTTTATGATAGACTGGTTGGATCTCCTTGCTGTCCAATGGGCTCTGAATATTCTTCTCCAACACCACAGTTCAAAAGCATAAATTCTTCAGCACTCAGCTTTAGGCGCTATTACTTTTTCTTATATATGAGAATTTTGAAGGAACTGGCAGTATTTCAAAAAAGAGTGTATACTACCTTTAATGGTATTCTCTTCCTTTCCTTTTCCAAGAAGTTTTTTGGTTACTTTTGAGAAATTATTATACCTAGTGTTTTTCAAAGTGTGGTCTGGTGTTAAAGAATCCTAGGTCTAAATTAAAACTGCTGACTTATACCACTGTTTGTGTTTGATATTATACAAATATAGGGATTTCCCTCATGGATCTGTTGCAGCCAAATTATGGGAAGCAGGGCTTGCCTCATAGCTCAGTTGGTAAAGAATCTGCCTCCAGTGCAGGAAACCTGGGTTCTACCCCTGGGTCAGGAAGATCCCCTGGAGAAGGAAATGGCAACCCACTCCAGTATTCTTGCCTGGAGACACCCACAGACAGAGGAGCCTGGCGGGCTACAGTCCATGGTGTTACAAGAGTCAGACATGACTTAGCAACTAAACCACCACCAGTCAGATGGTCTCTCTTAGAATTTTCTTCTTTATCTTTATACTAGAAAGCCATTGCTATTTTTGATGCATGCTAATCTTATGGAATTAACAAGCATCAAAAATCTAATCTAAGATGCTAATCTTACTTTGGCCACCTGATGCGAAGAGCCAGCTCATTGGAAAAAACCCTGATGCTGGGACAGGTTGAGAGCAGGAGAAAGAGGTGACAGAGGATGAAATGGTTGGATGGCATCACTGACACAATGGACATGATTTTGAGCAAACTCTGGGAGATATTGAAGGACAGGGAAGCCTGGCATACTGTAGTTAATGAGGTTGCAGAGTCAGACATAACTGAGCAACTGAACAACAACAGGACAAATCTTATGAAAAGGTTTGGTTTCTGATCTGATGCCTCCAGATTCCTGTTTATTCTGTGATCCCTTGATGTTCTTACAGGAAGTACAATAATTTGCTTTTTGCTTATCAGCTAAATAATGTTCATATGCCTTTCATGCCTTAACTTATAACAAATTAACATGAAAAATTGCACTCATGTCCTGAAATTATGCCTAGCTTCAGGTTTATATAGATAAAATGCCTAGCAAATTTAAGTGACACTAAAATTAAAGCATTGTGAATGAATCTTTCTTGATGCTTAAAAATAATAAAGTTATATATTTTTAAGTTTTGGCATCTCTAGGATATTATACAACTCTGCAGCATCTAACATAGCATGATTTTATTTATAAATTTTTCTATTCCCTACCAACATAAATGCTGCTACTGGAGGTAACAAACCAGGAGTATTTACTTTACTATCCCTAACATTGCCATATGAGGATATGGCTCCCAGTTTTTCAGAATGTAGCCATTGAATAAAATAAGGATTTGTGTATGTGTATGTTTATATTTATGTATGGGTGAGAGAGAGAGTATGTGTGAATGTATGTGTAAGGGAGAGAGAAAGAGCAGAAATATTCTGCGTATAACTCAGTGACATATTACTGTTTTCTCACCTGTGGTCATCTGCTTTAATCCCATATGCTATGTCATGTTTTGTTTGTGTGGTGAGAATAGAAAATGGTTACTTTGGATAACTTCTCAGCAAAAAGGGAGACTGCTGTCCCATTCTCTCCTCATTTGCCTCTTCTCCTCCTTTCTGTAGCATCTCATTTCCCTCTTTCATGTATCCTTACCTTTCCAATATTTCCTCCTCCAAACCTTCCTTGGAACAGCGTATCACAGTATAAGCCCTGGTGCTAAAGATGGTGATGGGAACCCCAAGAAACCTCTGGGTTTCAGTCTGTCCTATCACATGGAGAAAAACTTTATAGTGAATGAGGGTGTCTCTAAGTCTAAGCATGTCCCAGAATCCCCGAGCTTAGCCTTCAAAGTCCTCTGGGCATAAACATGGGCTCATGGGTCATTAAATCCAGCTAACTCTTTGTTCTTCCCTACTCCATCTGCAGAGACACATCACCATACCAGACATAATTCCTTAGCTCACAGGAAGGGATGTGTCTTGTGCTATTAGGAAGGGAAACATCCAAAAGGGGGAGGAATCAGCACAGGGGATGACATTGACTCTGTCCATTTCAAAAGGCATGAAAGTATTAAATTTAGACCATTAAGTTTTCAAAGTGTGACTTCCTAGGGATCTATCCTTAGCATTGCGTCTTTTGCTTTGTTGAATATAAATATGTGAATCCTGATGCAGTTTGACAATGCTACAAGTGAATTTCAAAAGTTAAAGAAGATCTGTCAAGTAGATGCATTGGACTCTGTAACAGTAAATTTTGGTTTTGGGTAGTGCTCATCTTACCTGTAGAAAATGGCATCAACTTTCTTCCAACCCATTAAGACTCTCCTTCCTAAATTATAACTAATGGTAACAGGTAAAATCTTCAGAGAGGGGCTTTCTTATGTTTCAGTTCTCTGGGCAGAAGGCAAAAGAAATTCCACAATCTCCCAAGAAGACAGAATCCAGGTAGAGCTCAAATTCTAGAGTTTACTTAGAATTTACCTTTCTGGATGGTGATGGAGTTGACCTGAGAGTACCTGGATGTGCCATAGATCATGGTTTTCCTGAGTGCAGACAGAAAATTGAATATACTAGACAATCAGTTTTTCTTTTTTTATTTTCCAAGTTCAGACAATTTTTTGTTATTATGCAGAAGATAATGTTTGTGATAAAAACGATTCTGGTTCAATCTCATATGTTCCTGTTTTTTCACTGCTTCTCTTTTTAATTAATGAAACCTGTACTTCCAGTCTCCCCTATCACTTTCTCATGTTATCCATCCTCACCATTGTGTCAACATTTACCTTTCCAAATCAAGTCTGACTCTGTCAAATCTCCTGTTAAAATTCCTCCCTATGACTTTCATTTCTCTGGTGTGTATTATAGACTTTATTTGGTAAAGCATACTCAATATTGTTGCCAAGCCTTCAGTCAATACCTAATCAACATTTTAAACTTTAATTCTACATCATGAATCTTCAAAACAGTATGCTGTTTTGGTGATCAAAAGTCCTCTTTATGAAACCATTTATTTCAGTTTTCCTTCAACCCTCCCTTATTTACCATTTCCTTTATGAAGAGTCTGTATGAAGCAGATATGATCTGTATGTCTCCTGTATCAGTTTATGATACTATTATAACATGAACAAATTACTTTATTTGATTCTGTGTTTACTCCCTTTCCTGTTTTTCCCAATATTTTACTGTGATAGAAACACTTTACACAAAATTTTCTATCTTAACTATTTTTAAGTGTATTTCAGTAGTACTAATGTCACGCGAGTGTATGCTCCTCGGTTCTGTCTCGTCACAACAAAGATTTGGAGTGACGGACATTAAAGCCGCCTCAGTGTGTCACAGCTCTCAGGTCTTGGACAGACGGTGTTATACCTCTTAGACAAATCAGTGTTACAGCTCAGTGTTACAGCTCTATTTTATTTAGAAGATAGCAGGAAAATCCATCTTTGAGGTGTGAGGGTACATCGATCCAAAGACGTGAAGAGAAGAGTGCTCCAGCACGTGGGAGACAGACAGAGAGCTAGCTTTGGCTCCTCTTTTTATATGTTTTTTTCCCTGGGCCTGTCTTGTGTAAATTGGGCCAGCCAGGAGTATTGTTTGTTTTACCTGAGGCCCTCACTCCAGTCCTCAGACCTTCCTGTGTTCTATTTTCACTGGCTTTTCTCTTCCGTATCTTTTAGCCACTGTTATTCTGGACTCCTTTTTCCCTATTCTAACTACCTAACACTAAGTACATTCATATTGTTCCACTTTGTTAAAATAAAAACTATATCCATTAAACAATAACTCCTGATGATCTACTCCCCTCATTCCTTGGCAACTACCTTTCACTTTTTATTTTTTTATTTTTTCTGAGCTACTGAACTGAAATCTTATGTTTAATGCCTTTAAAACAAATAAGCAAACAAAAACACCAAAAAAACAAAGGGGCAGGGCAGGGGCCAACTTTTAGAAGAGATGTGTGCTCAGTCACTCAGTCATGTCCAACTCTTTGCAGTCCCATGGACTGTAGATTGCTAGGCTTCTCTGTCCATGGAGTTTTCCCTGGCAGAAAGGCTGGAGTGGGTTGCCATTTCCTTCTCCAGGGGATCTTCCCTCCCCAGGAATCAAACATACATTTCTTGAGTCTCCTGCATTGGCAGGTGGATTATTTACTACCAGTGCCACCTGAAATGATAGATATTTGATTACCTTGATTGTAATGATGATTTCAGGGGTATATGTGGATATCCATACTCATTAAATCAGAAGTTGTACAAGTTAAATATTTGCAGTTTTTTTTCTATCTCAGTTATATCTCAATAACACTGTTTTGAAAAAAGGAATCATTGTCAACCAAGAACTTTACAACCAAAAGTAAGGAAGGTGATAGAGAGACAATCATACCAACGTTCTGAATATATTGACAGTGTAGGCTTTCTTTTACACACACATCTAGTCTTGAAATTATGGCATTTCCTACACTCGAGTTCAGAATAATGTCCTTCTGAGAACTGCCTTTATTCAGCAGGATGGGAGGGACTTCCAAATACTTAGGTAGAAAGAGGAGATCTTCGAATATTCAGCAGAGGAAGTGGTGGAACTTTATTTCCTGTAGCTGGCAACTAGTATTAAGGGCTAATAAAATACTCTTTAAAGGGATCACAGTATCTGACCGACAACAATTAAGGACCATCATTTCGTGAAGGCTTTTTCTTTGCTCTTCTTAACTATTGACATTTAGTGGTTAACCTCCATTTTGTCACTATGACGAATGCTCTTAATTTAATATGAATATGCATATTAATATAGTATCATAGCTAGTAGATGAAGGCAGGGGTAGGGAAGGATGAATGAGTTTGATGGCAATGGATATAAAGGTACTTTAACTTCACTGTGGACCCCAGGTAACTGGTTTGGGTCTTGGGGCTGCTCATAAGATGCGGGAAAGGAAACCTACTCAAGTTCTGTGAGTAGGTGCATCTGTGCACCCTCCCTGGCAGTATTGGTGGAATGAACCAGGATCAATGGTGACTCTCGCCAAGCATGGTTGTTCTTTTAAAACATACAAGGTCATGTAAGTGTGACTATCTAATCCCTCATGTTTTCTTCATATCCTTGCTTTTCTTTCCTCTGTCCTTCGTTTCCCTAAATTTGTACTGTGATTTTCAACTAACTATAGCACATATTATTGTTGTTAGTCGCTCAGTTGTGTCCGACTCTTTGCGATCCCGTGGACTGTAGCCCACCAGGTTCCTCTGTCTATGGAATTCTCCAGGCAAGAATACTGGAGTGGGTTGCCATTTCCTTCTCCATTAGCATATATAATCCCTTATGATTTTACAGTTCTACCTCAAATTGTGATTCAAACCCACAGTTCTTTCCATTTTACCATAGCAGACTCCTCAGCTTAGAATTGAGTAAATTGCACAGTTTTTAAATAATCTTTTTTCTCCTAAGCCCCAGCATGTGGTAATTGCCATTCTACTCTCTGTTACTATGAGTTTGACTTCTTTTAATAAAGGTGCCACATAAAACCAAGATCATGCAATGCTTGTCTATGTGACTGGTTTATTTCGCTTAGCATAACTTCCTGTTTCTCCCATGTTGTTGCAATGATGGGATTTCCTTCTTTTCTAAGGCTGAATAATATTCCATTTTATACATAAACCAAACTTTAAAATGTCTGCATTGAAATTTTCAGTTCAGTCATTATATTCTTCAGTTCCAGTATTGCTGTTTAGTTCATTTTTATAGTATTTATTTGTTAGCCTTCTTATTTTATTCCCCATGGGCTGTAGCCCACCAGGCTCCTCCATCCATGGAATTTTCTAGGCAAGAGTACTGGAGTGGGTTGCCTTTTCCTTCTCCAGGGGATCTTCCCAACCCAGGGATTGAACCCAGGTCTCCCGCTCTGTGGGCAGATGCTTTACTGTCTGAGCCATCGGGGAATCCCTTATTTTATTCATGTGTTGTTTTCTTGATTGCATGTAGTTGTATATTTTCTCTTGTAGTACACTGAGCTTCTTTAAGATAATTATTCTGAATGATTTGTCCAGCAGTTCATGGGCTATCTCTTTAGGAACAGTCATTGGCACTTTATTAGTTACTTCATTGGTGTTTGTCTGATTCCTTGTGGTCTATATAGCCTAGAGTTGGTATGCACATTTGAAGAAACAAACATGCCTTCCAAGATGTACATTGGTTTTAGCAGGTAATGTTTTTCCCCTGCTGGGATCCTGGATCGATGGGACTGTTGCTGAGATCACTGTTGGATAAAAGTGGAACTAGGCCTTATGGCTATTATCTGGTCTGTAGTCAAGTTTGCAATTGGCAGGCTAGTTACCAGGTTGCAAGGGGGTGTAGTTTCCACTGGTTCTCTGAGAGTGCTTTCATTGGGTCACTGGGCTGATCTCTATTTGGGAAGAATTGCCCCTAGTCTGTGCTAGAGTGGAATGGCACCGGGGGTCATGATTAGGTCTGAAGCTGCCATATCTATCACATGGGGAACAGATAGGCTTGGTTCTTCATAGGCCCCCTGGCAGCAGTAGCTAGTGATAGAACTACATACAAGTGGGACTGGAGTTGAACTCAAAGGGGACAGGGGTGTTTCCAGTATGCAGTCAGAACCACGACATCAGGCCTGACACTGGTGTGCTGGTTTGCATTCCCATAACAGTCCTCCTTAATCATAAGCTCTACCTGGATTCCAAGCTCCCTCAAAGACATTATTTTTCTTCATGGATGGCTGCCAAATATTTGGTTCTCTGGGTGGACATAAGTTGGAGTATTCTTGGTTAAAAGTTTTTTTTTTTTTTTTAGCGTTTTGAATATGTCCTGCCACTTCTGATCTGCAACCTTTGTGCTGAAAAATCTGCTGAAAGCTTTATTGGGTTTCCCATGGGTGTTAACAAGTTGTTTTTCTCTTGCTTCTAAAATTTTCTTTATCTTTAACTTTTGACAGTTTAATTGTAATTGTGTCTTGGTGTGAATCTCTTTAGGTTTATCTTATCTGGAATTCTCTATGCTTCCTGGGGGCTTCCCAGGTGGCTCAGTAGGTAAAGAATCTGCCTGCAATGCAGGAGAAGCAGGAGACATGGCTTTTATCCCTGGGTTGGGAAGATACCCTAGTGGAAGGCATGGCAACCCACTCCAGTATTACTGTCTGGAGCATCTCATGGTCAGAGGAGTTGGTGGACTATAGTCCATAAGGTTCCTGGACCTGGATATGTGTTTCATTCCTCAGATTAGAAAAAAATATTCAAATAAGTGTTTGATCTATTTCTCCTTCTGGGACTTGTACAGAGCAAATGTTATTCTGCTTAATGACACATATTCTATTTCCCAATAATGCTATATACTTATTTTATTTCTAGATTATCATTAATTTCAGCACGTTTTTGAAGGAGAGCAGAAATGAGTATTTATGCTCAAAGTATATCTTGACACAGAAATGTAGGCAGAATTTTTTGACAAAAATTCAGTCATAAAATGTGTAACTTAAGTGAGTATTTGTCCCTCATTACTTTAAGACATAAAGAATATTTATCAATATTCTGGAATTTAATGTATGATTATGAAAACCTGTGGGCATGTTATTTTTTATTGTTCTCTTCTACTGTCACCTCAATATTAACTCTTCTGAGTTTGAAATATAATCATTAATAATATACTTTTCAATGTTGATTTTGTATATTAAATTAATAAGAATCACTAGGATAGGAATGTCATAGAATTAGGTGAATTGATTGCTGTGGTAATTTTCAATGTTAAATTTGAGCTTGGAGAACATTCTATTGATACTTAGGTCAGTCATCCTTTAAAAGTTTCATTTTAAATTATCATTCTTTCTTTTCTATTGACATTTTTGTAAACCATGAATACATTGTTTATACCTACTTCATCCATTTTATATATTCCTCTTATATTTACTTTTTCACATTCCAAAATTTTTAAGGTCCTTTACAATCCAATTTCTTTATTTGTTTTTTGAAGTTCATAAATAAGTTTCTTTTTTTCTTCTTATATATTCCAACACTTGAAGTCTTCTAGTTGAAAACCAATGAACAAAATAAATATTAACCCTGCTCTCTCTTGCTACTGTGTGGCTAAGTTGTGCCCCATGTCTCTCTCTTGTATCTCATACCTGATATCTTCCCTTTACTTGCATTATAATTATCCAAATTACAGTTCTCCTTGAGTCATAAAATTATCAGAAATCAACTTTGTGCTTCACTAATTGTCTATGTCCTATCTTTCCTAAATGCTAATGTGACATAAGATTTTCTAAACTCCCACATAATCATTTTACTCACCAGTTTATAAACTTCAATTTCTAAATGAATAAACTTCAGGCTACTAATCACACCTTTTTAATCTTTTCAAAGTATGGCTCAATTGTTCATAACATTTTGCTATATTAAGTCACTCAGTCATGTCCAGCTCTTTGCAACCCCATGGACTGTAACTCGCTAAGCTCCTCTGTCCAAGGAATTTTCCAGGCAAGAATATTGGAGTGGGTTGCCATTTCCTTTTCCAGGGGATCTTCCTGACTCAGGGATCAAACCCATGTCTCCTGCATTGGCAGGTGGATTGTTTACCACTCTGCCACCTGGGAAGAAACATATTCTTTTATTATCTCTGTTTTTAACTAAATTGCTTTATCAATTGCTAAAACATATGTCTTATAATGATTTTCATGCATTCCACAGCATTTTTAAACTCCAAGAAGGAAGAATGTTTCATTACCACAAAATACATAGTGTTAAATTTACCATTTCATGAATGAAAGTGTTTATAGGAGGTTAGACTTATGAAAAACTTGATAGAATCAGAAACTTGAGAACATGGAAAGGGAAGAAAACACTACAAAAATGTCAATAGAAAAGAAAGAATGATAATTTAAAATAAAACTTTTAAAGGATGACTGACCTAAGTATCAATAGAATATTCTCCAAGCTTAAATTTAACTCAAGCTCAAAAGAATTAGTCTAATTCTTATCATTTGCTTGATTATACTTTGGTAAAAATTTTGCTATTTACTTTTAGACAGTACTTTATTTTCAAAATTAAAAAAAATTATGGGAGAATATTTGTTTTACAATGTTGTATTACTATCTGCTGTACAGCAAAGTGAATCAGCTACATATTTATATATATTCCCTTTTATGGATTTCCTTTCCATTCAGGTCCATTTAGGTCTCTGTGTTATACAGTAGGATTTCACTAGTTATCTATTTTATGCATAATATCAATAGTGCATATATGTCAATCCCAGTCTCCCAATTTATCCTACTCCCTCTTCCCCCTTTGTATCCATACATTTGTTCTGTTGACTTAGAATATATTCACAACTTAAAAGTTCAGAGTTATGTTTTATTTGGCAGGAATTTTTAGGACTTCAAGCCAGTAGGCAGTATCTCAAGTAACCCTAATAGAACTGATCCAAGGAGGCAAGCAGGGGAGGGGGGCCAGGAGATACAGAAGTTTTGAAACAAAGGTAGTCTGATCACCAAAAGATTGTTGTTAATTTAAAAAAAAAAAACAACTGATTTGAGATCTTAAAAAAATATTAAAAAAATAAAAAATAACAGATATCCAAAGTTAAGAAATTTAGTGCTTTTCTGTTTTTCTATGTATGGGAAAGTGCAAGAGTCTAGGCTAACTGAAATCATTCTTTTGGTATGCACCTTAGTCATCTGGGGCCAGTAATCTGTGTTTTCACATTCAGAATTTCTTCGTGGCTCACTCTGAGGAGTGGCTGCAGTCTGATGGCTGCTAGACAGCAGGTATTCTTTTACTTCCTGAGTTCCCTCAAGGCTCGCCAGCTCGTTTATAAAAACTTTGCATTTTACTTCCTACTCATCATGTGATCTCATTGAATATCCTTATGAAAGAAATCTTATTACTATCTGAAAGAGATCTAGAGCACCTTACAGTTTTAACAGAAAGCTATTTCTTCAATGAATAAAATCTCTCCTCCTTGAGATTTACTCTTGCATGGCATATTCTATGCCTGGGTCATTAGTGAATATCATTGCAAGTATACATTGAGACACACACAAACACACATGCCTGCAACAGTTACAACCAATATTTCTTTTCTATGTCTACATATAATCTATATGGTATTTATACAACTTTAAGGGACTTCCCTGATGACTCAATGGCTAAGAATCCACCTGCAGTGCAACAGACACAGGAGAGTACAATCCCTGGATCAGAAAGATCCCCTGGAGGACGAAATGGCAACTCACTCCAGTATTCTTGCCTGGGAAATCCCATGAATAGAAGAGCCTAGTGGGCTGCAGTGTATGGGGTCTTAAAGAGCCTAAGTGACTAAGTTCAAGCATACACACACACACACACACACACACACACACACACACACAGCTAATTTGGGTGAAATACATTGCTTTATTTAATCACAAATGTCAGTCTTCCTAGACTTTATACGTTTCTAAGCTGAATGAATTACCTCTAATTCAATCTATTTTTTTTTAACAAATATACTTTGTACACGCTCCTGGATTTGCTTGGTCCTGATTCCATAAATGACTGGGTTGAGCGCAGGGGGGACAACTACATAGAGATTAGCCAGAAGGATATGGATATACTGGGGGATGCTATGGCCAAAACGATGAGTGAGGAAGGAGAAGAGAGCTGGACCAAAGAAGGCTAAGATAACACAGATATGAGAACTACAGGTATTTAGAGCCTTTAGGCGGGCATCTTGGGAAGGGAGATGAAAGACAGTATTCAATATCCTAGCATAGGAGATAATGATAAGAAGCACATCCAGAAACAATATAGAAATATTCCCAAGACCATAGTAGACATTAGCACTAATGCTGGCACAAGCCAGACGAGCCACTCCCATGTGCTCACAATAGGTATGAGGAATGATTCTGTGTCCACAGTAAGGCAGTCTCAGGAGGAGAAAAATGATGGGGGCAATCATGCATAAACTTCTTAGAACTACCACCATACCAATCATACCAATAACTCTATTGGTGAGGGTCATGCTGTACCTGAGGGGATTGCAAATAGCCACATAGCGATCAAAACCCATGGCAAGAAGTACAATGCTCTCCATGACTGTAAAAAAGTGGATAAAAAAGACTTGAGCAATACAGCACCCAAAGCACAGCTCCTGAAGGCTGAACCAGAAGATACCCAGCGTCTTGGGGATGGTAGCAGTAGAAAGACTCAGGTCAATCACTGACAGCATGGCCAGAAAGTAGAACATGGGTTGGTGAAGGCTACGATCTGTCCAGATGACAAGCAGAATAATAATATTCCCAATGAGAGCAATCAGATACACGACACAGAAGGGAAAGCCAAGCCAGATCTGTGCAACTTCCAACCCTGGAATCCCCAGCAATAGGAACGAAGAAGGATGTGACTCAGTGACATTGGGAGAGGACATTCTTCTTCAGGTGGCATGATTTTTAAAAATTGTTGATGATTACCATTGGACAGTCCACAGTTAACTGATATCTATAAAGATTAAAAATAAAAAAATCCCAAACAAAGGATTGGTATTAGGAATAAGTTTCTCTAAATGTCTTTGATTATTATTTTTTTCTTTTCCAGTTCTCCATACATAATCCTAGTGACTCTTCTCACCTGTACCATAAGTATGAGAGTTGAAGTGTCAAATAGAAGTTAACACCATTTTTCTCTTAAACTTATGGGTTCAGAGTAGATAAATGCACTAACTCTCCTCTTCTCCAAGAAATAAATACTATTAAGCAATAATAAAATTGATAATAATAGCAATAACCACCAGAATAATAACATCTATCTTGAATTGGTTACCTACTATTTTTCAGACATTATTCTTAATATTATGTGCTTATATTATCTCATTCAGTTCTCCCCACAACTTTATGGCACAAGTTTTACTGGTCTCTGGTTTATGAAAGTAAAAGGTTTTGAGAAGTTGGTTAACTTATACCATTGCTTACAGGGCTAATTATCATCAGAATCAAGATTTGAAATTAGTTTGGAAGTAGGTTTTGTGACATTGATCTGGACCTATATTTGCAAACTTGTCATTAGAGGTAGTGAAAGAGGGTACAAAGAAAAGTAAGAGATAAGGAAGAATAAAAGGAGTTGGTTCAGTCAAAAATATCTCAAAGAAGAATAAATCTGAAATATTTACACTATCAGATATTGAAAATTTCCATAAAGCTATGATATATCACAGTGTTACTGGCAAAGTAAAAATGTAGAAAAAGAGACAGTGGAACAGAATTGAGAACCTAGAAGCAGATCCACACAATATTTGGGGTCCAGATATCTAAATTTCAGATATCTCCAAGTAGGAATTTAAGATAAATCATCAAGAGGGGAATGATAATCCATGAAGTTTCCTCTCAGAATGAAGTTCATTTTTAAGAACCTGTCGACTCCATTAACTGTTGAGAGAAATGTCGAGACATCAGATCTGAGAAAGCTAAACTGCAAAGTTAAGGCACAGTTCCTAAGACAGTCCTTCCTTCTGCCCAAACTTCAAGTATATGGGTTTCCCCAAACTATACTTGGGTTCAATAATTTACTAGAAGGGCTCATAGAATTTACTGAAAACTATGATATTCATGGTTAGAGTTTATTCTAGAGAAAGATTATAACCAGATAAAGGAAGAAAGGCTTAGGGAAGAGGGTGAGGTTTCCAAACATGAAACATCTATTGTCCTTTCACGTAAAGTCAGGATGAACTACCCTCCTGGCATTGATATGTGGCAATGTGCATTGAGCCAGTGTGCCAACCAGGAAAGTTCACTTGACCTCTTGTTTGGACTTTATATTGAGGTTTCATTACATATACTTGATAGATTTTTTGCACACATGGTTGGACACCCATTGACTGATGCCACATGACCCAAATCTCCCATCCTATTATATTGTTGGTCTTTATGGCAGGGTCAACCCCCACACTCAGGTCTGGTTTGGCCAGCCCTCACCTTAAATAAAGACACTGCTATCAGATATGACATAGATTACTTCATGGAAGCCAAGAGCAAAGGCCAGACCTTTCTCTGGGCAAAGCCAAATTCTTTACTCACATCTGTTCATTTAGTTCCAAAGATATTTTTTTACTATTGCTGTAGTTATGCTTTCCACTTCATGCTTCATATTGGGCCATGCCATCAAATCGTTAATTCAGGTCTCCAAATGATCAAGTTTGAATTCAGTTTAATCCCTTTGAAATATAAAGCAGGAGAAAAAAATCAACAGCTGATCATATTGTATGCTTTCTTTTTTTTTTTTTTTTTAACATTTTGGTATGTAGGGAGTCACTAAGTATAAGGGGATTCAAGTTCATCGCTCTAGTCTTATTTGCCTACTCAGCTTTTTTTTCACTTTGTGTTTTTGTGTTTTTTGTGTTTTTTTTTCACTTTGTGTTTTGTGTTCACATACTACATTATCATGGTACTATGTGTAGGAAAAAGAAGCAAAAGCATATAATATTTAATATTACTCATCTTGTGGCATGAAACAGAGTCCTGAGTCTGTTCTTACTGGCCTTGTGACCTTAGGTAAGTTGCACTATGTTCTGTGTTTTAATTTTATTTAGAAATAAGCACAGTCATACTTACCTCATATTGAGTGGGATAGGGAAGGCTGCAATATTATAGGTGTCCAGCAGGTACTTTCTCTCCAACTTCTTCCCATGTTAGTCCTCCCGGTATCTCTCCCCAGACCACCGATATGTGCCATTTTATTCCTTACTCCAATACTCAAGGTCTTAACTTGATTTCTGTGAATCAGAATCCCAATCTTAGGCATGTATTATTCAGATCTATCACGGGCACTTACCAGGTACTCTGTCTTCTGTCGTAGGGGATCACGTAGCAACTGAAAATTCAGTTATTAACATTTTTTAGGTCAGACCCTTGATACATCCCAGAAGTTGTTAACAAATGTTTTCGTGCCTGTGTGTTGAGGAGGATTTGCCATGTCATCTCTAGATGCCAGAAAGTCTGAGGCACTGAAATTAAAATGAATAGGAATTCCCTTTGGTCATTGCTCCAGCTAAAGAGAAGCTCTAGGGAAATCTTAGTGACCTTGCTGCTTGTTATTTGGTCAACTGTCAATTCTTGCTATTTTACATAGTATTAGTGATCCATCATATTTAATCATTTTTCCTCCTTTATTTCTTATCCTGTACTCCTTTAGGTCATAAAATGCTGGGACTAATTTTTTGAACTCTGTTGGGCATCTATATAACCAGAAATTCTTTTTTTAAATTGTAGTAAAATACACATAACATAGAAATTGACCATTTTAACCACACCAGTTCAATTCCTGGGTCAGGAAGATCCGCTGGAGAAGGGATAGGCTACTCAGTCCAGTGTTCTTGGGCTTCCCTTGTGGCTCAGCTGGTAAAGAATCTGTCCATAATGTGGGAGGCCCTGGGTTCGATCCCTGGGTTGGGAAGATCCTCCGGAGAAGGGAAAGGCTACCCACTCCAGTATTCTGGCCTGGAGAATTCCACGGACTGTATAGTCCATGGGGTCACAAAAAGTCGGACATGACTGAGCAACTTTCACTTCACTTCACTTCAACCATTTAAAGTGTGCAATTCAGTGGCACTTAATACATTCACAGTGGCAACTATCACTATCTAGTTTTTGTACAATTTTCATCACTCTAAAAGAAAACCTGGTACTCATCAAGCAACCACTCCATGTTCTCCCCTTTCTCCACACCGTGGAAGCCACTAATCTGTTTTCTGCACATGTGTGCGTGCTAAGTCATTTCAGTCATGTCTGACTCTTTGCAACGCTATGGACTGTAGCCCATCAGGCTCATCCAGCCATGGGAATCTCCAGGCAAGGATACTGGAGCGGGGTTGCCATGCTCTCCTTGAGGGGATCTTCCTGACCCAGGGATCGAACTGGTGTCTCTTTAGTCTCTTGCATTGACAGATGGGTTCTTTACCATTGAGCCTCCTGGGAAGCCCAATCTGCTTTCTAGCTCTATGAATTTTCTCCAGGAATCAATTCTACATATTTCATATAAATGGAATCATATATATGAGACTTTTGTACCTAGTTTTTTTGCTTAAAAGCGTAATACTTTTAAGTTGAACCCTTGTTGCAGTGTATGTCAGTACTTCATTCCCTTTTTATGGCTAAACAATGTTCCATTGTATGCATATACCAATTTTGTTTATACACTCATAGTTTGGCTATTGTCAATAGTGCTGCTACATACATTCTTATATAAGATTTGTTTGAATACCTGTTTCAAATTCTTTAAGTGTATACCAAGGAGTCGAATATTGGGGTCTTATGATAATTCTATGTTGTCATTTAGTTGCTAAGTCATGTCCAACTCTGCAACTCCATGCGCTGTAATCCTCAGACTCCTTTGTCCAAGGGATTTTCCAGGCAAGAACACTGGTGTGGGTTGCCATTTCCTTCTCCAGGGGATCTTCCCAGCTCAGGGATACAACCTGCGTCTCCTGCAGCAGCTGCATTGGCAGGTGGATTGTTTACCACCGTACCACCTGGGAAGTCCAATTCTATGCTTAACTTTTTAAAATTGGAATATAGTTGATTTACAATATGATATTAGTTGCAGGTGTACACATAGTGATTCAAAAATCTTATATACTCCATTTATAGTTATTTAAAATGTTGGCTGAATTTCTTCTGTTGTACAGTATGTCCTTATAAAACTTGTTTATTTTATCCACAGCAGCTTGTAGCTCTTAATCCTCTACACTTATCTTGTCTATCTCCTTCTCTCTTCCCACTGATGTATACTAATTTATTTTCCATATCTGTGAGTTTCTTTCTTTTTTAAAATATTTGCTATTTTAATTTTTAGATTCCACATATGTGATAGCAACAGTATTTGTCTTTTTCTGACTTATTTCACTCAACATAAAACACCCTAAGAACACTCTCAAATAGTCTTTGACATAAATTGTAGCAATATTTTTTTGAATCTGTCTCCTAAGGCAAAGGAAACAAAAGCAAAAATAAACAAATGGGACCTAATTAAACTTAAAGGCTTTTGCACAGCAAGGGAAACTGTTGACAAAACAAAAACACAACTTGCAGAATGGGAGAAAATATTTTCAAATTATATGACTGATAAGGAGTTAATATTCAAATTATATAAACAGCTCATACAATTTAATATAAAAAATAAACAACTGGATTAAAAGATGGGTAGAAGACCTCATAGATATTTTTCTAAAGAAGATATACAAATGGCCAACAGGCACATGAGAAGAAATATTCTTTTTATCATTACTTAGCGTCATTAATTATTATAGAATTGCAAAGCAAAACCAGAATGAGGTATCACCTCACAGTTGTGTTTTGCTGAAAGTTTTCACTTTCGTCTCAGGTTCAAAGGATTTGTCAACAAAATAAGTCACTCGTTATCTGCAAATAAATAGTACAAATATTTATTAGAGAATTATCTAGCTTACTTTCAATATACTAACATTAAAAGAAAAGAGAAATAGAACAGAGGATACATCACCAAATTGGGTTTTGACCAACATCCAGACTTAATCAGCTCTGGGAAGTCCCATGTCACAGCACATCTGGAGTCCCAATTAGGAAAGGGTCCCAAGCAGTGCATCAGCTCATCCTCTGTAGTCCCCTTCTCCTCCTGTCTTCAATTTTTCCCAGCATCAGGGTCTTTTCAAATGAGTCAGTTCTTCGCATCAGGTGGCCAAAGTATTGGAGTTTCAGCTTCAGCATCAGCATCATTCCTTCTGGTGAATATTCAGGACTGATTTCCTTTAGGATGGATGGTTGTAAGCCTGGTTTCATGTTAATGCTGTTTGTTTTGTCTAGTAAAACTGGGAATGTTGATAAGCCTGGGATTTGGTTGGCCAGGCCCCCTTCAGAATCTTGGGAACAATCTCAAGATTCCTCCCCTAATTTATCTAAGGTACTGCAAGTCTTACACTCACAGCAAGCAGTCACTCACAGTCGTTCCCAGTCAAGGCAGTGTCCAGGCAGATTAGAAGCAAGGTTAGAGACCTGTTCTGCTTTGTCTCTGAAGCCTGCTAAGTCACTTCAGTTGTGTCCGACTGTGTGCAACCCCATAGCTGGCAGCCTGCCAGGCTCCCCCATCCCTGGGATGCTCCAAGCAAGAACACTGGAGTGGGTTGCCATTTCCTTCTCCAATGCATGAAAGTGAAAAAACAAAGTGAAGTCGCTCAGTCGTGTCCGACTCCTAGCGACCCCATGGACTGCAGCCCACCAGGCCCCTCCATTCATGGGATTTTCCAGGCAAGAGTACTGGAGTGGGTTGCCATTGCCTTCTCAATCTGAAGCCTGAACAAGACTATTTTTAAAATTTCCATAACAACTTGTCAGAATAGTTATCATCAAAAACCCGCAAATAACAAGTGTTGACTAGGATGTAGAGAAAAGGGGACCCTGGTACACTGTTGGTGGGAATATAAATTGGTGCAGCCACTATGGAAAACACATTGGAGGTTCTTTGAAAAATTAAAAATAGAATTGCCATATGAGTCACCAATTCATTTATGAATATTTACCTGAAGAAAACAAAAACCTTAATTCAAATATTATATGCACTCTAAATTTCATTCCTGAACATGGAACAACAGACTGGTTCAAAATCAGGAAAGGAGTACATCAAGGCTCTATATTGTCACCCTGCTTATTTAACTTACAGGCAGAGTACATCATGGGAAATGTCGGGCCAGATGAAGCATAAGCTGGAATCAAAATGCTGGGAGAAATAATATCAATAATCTCAGATACGCAGATGACACCACCTTTATGACATAAAGTGAAGAAGAACTAAAGAGCCTCTTGATGAAAGTAAAAGAGGAGAGTGAAAAAGTTGGGTTAAAACTCAACATTCAGAAAACTAAGATCATGGCATCCAGTCCCATCACTTCATGGCAAAGAGATGAGGAAACAATGGAAACAGGGCTTTTTCCAATTTCTGTTGGGCTCCCAAATCACTGTAGATGGTGACTGCAGCCATGAAATTAAAAGATGCTTGCTCTTTGGAAGAAAAG
Organism: Bos mutus; assembly: GCF_027580195.1. Taxonomy (NCBI): domain Eukaryota; kingdom Metazoa; phylum Chordata; class Mammalia; order Artiodactyla; family Bovidae; genus Bos; species Bos mutus. Next base: position 32,836,354 of record NC_091631.1, on the reverse strand, counting down.
CTATGACCAACCTAGATGGCATATTAAAAAAGCAGAGACATTGCCGACAAAGATCTGTATAGTCAAAGCTATGGTCTTTCCAGTTGTCATGAATAAATGTGAGAGTTGGACTATAAAGAAAGCTGAGCACCAAAGAATTGATGCTTTTGAACTGTGGTGTTGGTTAAGACTCTTGAGAGGACAGCAAGGAGATCCAACCAGTCCATCCTAAAGGAACTCAGTCCTGAATATTCATTGGAAGGACTGATGCTGAAGCTGAAACTCTAATACTTTGGCCATCTGATGGGAAGAACTGACTCATTTGAAAAGACCCTGATGCTGGGAAAGACTGAAGATGGGAGGAGAAGGGGACAACAGAGGATGAGATGGTTGGATGGCATCACTGACTCGCACATGAGTTTGAGTAATCTCCAGGAGTTGGTGATGGATAGGAAAGCCTGGTGTGCTGCAGTCCATGGGTTGCAAAGAGTCGGACACAACTGAGGGACTGAACTGAACTGAACTGGACTTTCATTCCAACATTATTTATGACAGGCAAGATTTTGAAGCCATCTAAGTGTCTATGGATAGATGAATGGTAAAGAAGATATGGTATACATATACAATGGAATGCTACTGAGCCATAAAAAATCAAGTCTTTTCATTTGTGACAACATGGATGTATCTGCTGCTGCTGCTGCTAAGTCACGTCAGTCGTGTCCAACTCTGTGCGATCCCATAGACGGCAGCCCACCAGGCTCCGCCGTCCCTGGGATTCTCCAGGCAAGAACGCTGGAGTGGGCCACCATTTCCTTCTCCAATGCATGAAAGTGAAAAGGGAAAGTGAAGTCGCTCAGTTGTGTCCGACTTCTTGAGACCCCATGGACTGCAGCCCACCAGGCTCCTCCGTCCATGGGATTTTCCAGGTAAGAGTACTGGAGTGGGGTGCCATTGCCTTCTCTAATGGATGTATCTAGGGTTTGTTATATGAAGTGAAGTAAGTCAGATAAAGAAAGATAAACACAGTATCATGTCACTTGTATGTGGAATCTAAAAACAAAACCAAGCAAAATGAAAACAGACTCATAGATACAAATAACAATTATTCGTATTAGTTTAGTTTAAACTATTAGATTAGTTACCAGAGGGGGATAATGTTGCAAGGGTTGAAACAAGTGGAGGGGATTAAGTACAAATCCCTGTTATAAAATAAGCCTTATGCAATATACAACATAAAGAATGTGGTCAATAATATTGTAGCAACTTTGTATGGGGACAGATGTTTACTAGACTTATTGCAGTGATTATATCATAATTTTGCAAATTTTAAATCACTATGTAGTGTAAGATACCTGAAACTAAGATAATATTGTATGTCAAGTGTATTTCAATAATAGTAATAATAAAGAATTCTTTGGAGTCTATTAACTGCATCAAATCCCCTAAGATACTATTGGGACCCATCCCAGGGGATGTGGGTTTTAATATAAGTGTAAATATCTCCCACTTAGCATAATAAATGGTATGCCAAGGGATGTTTCTTAGAGACCATGGTAAGTTATATAATGGTTAGGCTGTGAAAATATCAAGATGAATGGGGAAAGAGCTTATGCCAAAATAATATGGAGAGTTGGAGGAAAAGTGAAGGTAAAAAAAAGATGAAATGAGAATGCACACTCACAATCTCCTGAGGCTACACTTTTACCTACATGTTCTTATACCTTTGATTGTGCAAAATCTCATTTGGAAAATGTGGAAGGAGATGCACCAATATAGCCTGCATTGATTTAGCTATTGTTTCTGATCTAGTTTGCAATTGTATGTATGTGAATAGCAGGAGGTCAAGGAGTACTTTTCTCTGTTTTCTAGAACTGCTTTTGAATTCATGAATTTGTTAATAAATGAATCTTGAAGCATAGCTCTGGAGAACAGATTGGATGAAAATAAGACTTAGGGCTAGGTTGATGAAGCATCTGAGAAAGGAAATAGCAGGATTACCATGAGGTGACAAAATCAGGCCAGGACAAGAAGAAGGTATGCATGCTCCTTGTGCTCATCAGTTCTGGGAAATGGGAATGTGGATAGTTGGGGTCTGCTGGTGGTTGGTGGAATAGAGTAAGTAGACACCATGTCAAAGAGAGCCAAATATACTCTCATGTAGAACTTTAAAGTTAGAAGGTAAATGAGGGATTGGGACCAGTCTTAATTCTGAACCCAGAGAAATTGAAAGATATATGAATGTATATTGAAATAACAGGTCAGTATACATTATAAAATGATTAAATAATTTTTTGACTTGTTAAGTGTTTACAGACTGGAAATGATGTTGACTCTGAGAGGAGGTAAGCATCCATTTTCAAGTCCACTTAAAAAACTCACAGAAATAAGTGGAATAATTGGTTTTCTTGGGATGTAACTATTTATTTTCTAAAGTTTTGCTGTGTGGTGCCCTTAAGAAAGACTAAGACATCAGATAATTAAGAATTTGGTCATTAATCTACTGGATTTCTGGATAAGGTCATTGAGAGAATATGTTATTCCTTTTTGATGTTATTTCTGTCCACTGTGCTTTCATTTTCACTTTATTCTTACTCTTCACTCCATTTAAAATAAAACACATTTTGTTCTTTGGCTGAAGAACAGTTCTGTGAATCTTAGCCTAAGCCTAACCACCTTCATGCAATTTTTCTGACCCATTTCTATACCAAAGCATTCTGTGCATACTTCTAAATTGAACTTAGAATACAATTTCCAAATTTCATCTTTGGAGTTTTATCTCCCTTACTGCTCAATGGTCTCATTGAAGGTATGTGGTTAATTTTATTCAAACTTGTATTCAAATTCCCTAACCTAGGTTGGTACACAGAGGACCTCTTAAGTACTTGATGGACTAAGTTGAGAGAGTACGTCTCCACTTGGGCTTCCCAGGTGGCCCAGTGGTAAAGAATCCATCTGCCAAGTGAGGAGATTGAGGAGACATGGGTTGATCCCTGGGCCAGGAATGTCTCATGGAGAAGGAAATGGTAACCCACTCCAGTGTTCTTGCCTGGAAAATCCCACGGACAGAGGAGTCTGGTGGGCTACAGTCCATGGGGTCAGACAGAGTTGGACATGACTGAGCACGGACACACCTCCCCACTTACCTTATATATTCTTACTAATGAAAGACAGTAGCTGTCTCTGAAAGCTTAACATGACAAAATTGAGAACCTCAACTGTCTTCTCCTCAGCCCTAGTAGTCCAATTTTACCCCACAGGTCTATTATATAACATAGCATATAAATATATATATATATATTTCCTGGGAGGATTTCCCAAAGTATCAAATTATCTCTCATTTTTACTAGTCTTCATAGGCTTTAAAGGACACAGCAAATCTTGACATAGGTCAAAGTCAACAGATGTATTTACCTTCTTGTGCATTTATCTCTGATGGATGCTTCTCAACTTTGACTTCCCTCAATATTCAAACATTCCTAAATTTGAATCAAAACTTTCCATATAATTGCACACATCAAACATCCGCATTTTCTATAGAACTAGTTTTCCCCACAAAATCTTCCTTTTTTTGCTTCAAATATTTATTTATTATAACTAAGTTCAGAATTCCCATGTATTCTGGATGAGTGCTATGAAACAAAATCACTTGATAATTCTTTTCAATGTCACTATAAGGAAGGTATCCGTAAAGACATGACCACCAGGATAGAAAGAATCCTATGAGGAAGTAAGATTTAGGGTTTCTAAAATGCTCTGCCCTCTCCCCATGGTTACAAGGTAGAAATATATTTGAAAGTTGCCTAGTCCAAAATATTTAATCTCTGCTCCCTCAGCTGGGCTGTATGTGGACAATGTCTTTACTGAATATGTTGAGTTATGAACTCTCTAAATGATAGGCTTATTTAGATTAGAATGATCTTTCAATTCATGTTTCATCATAACTAAAAAAATACTCTGTCAAGTATTTCCCTCTCTTTGATCCATTTTCAAATTTCATGGGTACTTTAAAAAAAATTATGATGAGAACTGAGTTGTTTATTTTCTAAAATAGGACATAGAAATTTCTTGTCCTGTTTCTTCTTCAGCAATTCATCTATTTGTGAAGTTTTAAAATTAATTTTTATGTGGTAGAATTTTTCATTCATATATGTAAATAAAAATAAATTGTTTCTTCTGCCCTAAAAAACCAGACCATCTATTATTCACAAACACCACAAAAATGCATAAACATACATACAAGATTATTCACATTATATTTTGAGGGGTTTTTAGATTCCCTAATAGGGTAATAGTTGAGATTACAAGTACCAAAGAAATCACCATACACCCTAAGCAAAAAATATATGGAATGCTATCACATACATAGACTCTGGAATTTTATTCTTTCTACTTATTTCTGGCTATACTTCAGATTTTTAATTTTCACTGTGCAGAGGATATTATTCTGCCCTCTCTTGTTCATATCAGTTTTTTATTAGGGAAAGCGGCAATAAAGTAAGGTAATTTCTATTCCTGGTGCCATACGATGCTCAGGAGAGGCTAGCAAAAAATAAGGAATGGGAGTGTACTTAACCTTGTTTCTTTTTTCAAAAATTTGATATAATTGATACATAGTGTTGCGTTATGTTCAAGGTATACAGTGTTGATTTGATACATTTGTATATCACAATATGACTACTGCCATAGCTTTAGCTATCACTCCTCTCACATCACATAGACTTTTTTTTTGTGAAGAGAACATTCAGTCTGTTAGCAATTTTGAAGTATGTAATCAGTATTGCTGACAAAAATTATTTATCTTATTTTTTTTAATAGAAACAAAGGATGATTAAAATGTTCTTTTGCATCTTAACAGGAGTCTGAAAAAATGGAGACATGGAGGAGGGATCACTGACTGGAAGCCAACAATTGTTTCTGATATGGACAACAGACAAATTGTGGCAGGAATGATGGGGCAGAATAATTGTGGCAGAAAAAATGTCTATGCCTAATGACACCCAGTTCCATCCTTCTTCATTCCTTTTGTTGGGCATCCCCGGGCTAGAAGACATGCACATCTGGATTGGATTTCCCTTTTTCTTTGTGTATCTTGTTGCACTCCTGGGGAACGCTGCTGTCCTATTTGTGATCCGGACTGAGCATAGTCTCCACCAGCCCATGTACTACTTCTTGGCCATATTGGACTCCGTTGACCTGGGTTTGTCCACGGCCACCATTCCCAAAATGCTGGGCATCTTCTGGTTCAGCCTCAAAGATATATCCTTTGGAAGCTGCCTTTCCCAGATGTTCTTTATCCACTTCTTCACTGCCATGGAGAGCATTGTGTTGGTGGCCATGGCCTTTGACGGGTACATCGCCATTTGTAAACCCCTTCAGTACACCATGATTCTCACCAGGAAAATCATTGGCGTTATTGCAGGCATTGCTATTCTGCGGAGCCTGAACATGGTGGCTCCACTGGTATTTCTCCTCCTGAGACTACCCTTCTGTGGGCACCATATCATCCCTCATACCTACTGTGAGCACATGGGCATTGCCCGTCTGGCCTGTGCTAGCATCAAAGTCAACATATTATTTGGTCTTGGGGATATGGCTATCTTATTATTGGATGTACTTCTTATCATTCTTTCCTATATCAGGATCCTCTATACTGTCTTCCACCTGCCTTCCTGGGAAGCCCAGTTCAAAGCTCTCAATACCTGTGGCTCCCACATTGGTGTTATCTTAATCTTTTTCACACCAGCATTTTTCTCTTTCTTAACACACCGTTTTGGCCACAACATTCCTCAATTTATCCATATCCTCTTAGCCAATCTATATGTGATTGTTCCACCAGCCCTCAATCCTATAATCTATGGAATCAGGACTAAGCAAATTAGGGAACAAGTTTTGAAGAACTTTAAAAAAAAAAAAAAAAAAAAAAAGGTTAACCATTAGTAGCCTTAGAATGTTTAACAGTTCATATTTTATCCATATGCTTATTAGAAGGGGGTTGTTGTCTAAAAAGATAGAGGGCAGGGAGCCTTAACAGTGATTATTAACAGTAATGACATTCCTTTGTCCATAATTCTTTTAGTTTAAGAATAATAGTGAGTTTATTGATGATAATATAATCATCTGTAAGGATTATATCTTTTGAAACCTGTTTATAGTTAGATTGTTTGATCAAGATAGCCCTGTGACATAGTTACTCTATTTGAACGTTTTCAAATGAGTAGTTAAAGATTCATCTGAAAATTCAGTTGTTATTGGAATGTAGATTGCTAGGGCAGGTAGCTTTAAAATTATAGTAGTTTCTGGATCACCAGAGGAAATGTGAAAACAATAGAATAAAATCAGTAGCAGGATTTTAGAAATAATAACAATGATATTATTTGGAATCCTTAGTATGTATTGTTCTAGAAAATTTACTTGTATTAATACACATATTTCCTATGTGAGTTCTATGATGTGGTTACTCTTAAAATTTGCATTTTTATATGAGTAAATGATGGGTCATAAAATTCTCCACAACAAATTATGATCATGATTTTCACTCTAGGGAAACATGAGAAACCATGCGTTAGAAATGAAATAGGAAATTCTGTGGTGGTCCGCCTAGTCAAGGCTATGGTTTTTCCAGTAGTCATGTATGGATGTGAGAGTTGGACTGTGAAGAAAGCTGAGCACCAAAGAGTTGATGCTTTTGAACTGTGGTGCTGGAGAAGACTCTTGAGAGTCCCATGGACTGCAAGGAGATGCAACCAGTCCATTCTGAAGGAGATCAGCCCTGAGATTTCTTTGGAAGGAATGATGCTAAAGCTGAAACTCCAGTACTTTGGCCACCTCATGCGAAGAGTTGACTTATTGGAAAAGACTGATTCTGGGAGGGATTGGGGGCAGGAGGAAAAGGGGACGACAGAGGATGAGATGGCTGGATGGCATCACTGACTCGATGGACGTAAATTTGAGTGAATTCCGGAGTTGGTGATGGACAGGGAGGCCTGGCGTGCTGCAGTTCATGGGATTGCACAGCAATCTGGCCATCTGATGCGAAGAGCTGACTTATTCAGCTCTTCAGAAAAGACCCTGATGTTGGGAAAGATTGAAGGCAAGAGGAGAAGTCAATGACAGAGAATGAGATTGTTGGATGGCATCACCAACTCAATGGACATGAATTTGGGTAAACTCCTGGAGTTGGTGATGGACAGGGAGGCCTGGTGTGCTGTGGTTCATGGGGTTGTAAAGAGTTGGACACGACTGAGTGACTGAACTAAACTGAAATAAATATTTATGAACTTCAACACATGCTAAGTTGTATGTGGCTATTTGGTGATATGCAGATGGAAAGGAGAGACTTACATCCTGAGAATCCCATGGTAGGAAAGTTACGCTATTAAGGCTAAGAACATTCTGTTATAGGATTGTATATTACTTTATTTTGGGAGGAGACTTTTAGAAAATTTGCAATAATATCCAATAAATATTACAAATATTGCACCAATATATTGAAGAATACCAAGCAAAGCTAGAAGTATATTTGGCTTTTTTCACTTTCTAGAATAATCATACAAAAAATTATTGACTTAGTCCATAAAGGAGGTGTCATTTGAAATTGCATTCAAGAGGGTCTTCCACAGTTATCTCTTATACTTCAGTTACTTCAGAAATTTTTACTTTTGATTCTTCATCAGCTTATAAGCATGGACATTTTACTGCATGACCAGAAACCATTATAGATAAATTTAAAAAATAGATATTGTCTTCTAAATCTTAAAGCTAATTTAACAAAAATGTTGTAAACAGGATAACATAGGTCCATTCAGTTCAGTTCAGTCACTCACTCATGTCCGACTCTGTGACCCCATGAATCGCAGCACGCCAGACCTCCCTGTCCATCACCAACTCCCGGAGTTCACCCAGACTCACGTCCATCAAGTCAGTGATGCCATCCAGCCATCTCATCCTCTGTCGTCCCCTTCTCCTATTGCTCCCAATCTCTCCCAGCATCAGAGTCTTTTCCAATGAGTCAACTCTTCCCATGAGGTGGCCAAAGTATTGGAGTTTCAGCTTTAGCATCATTCTTTCCAAAGAAATCCCAGGGCTGATCTCCTTCAGAATGAACTGGTTGGATCTCCTTGCAGTCCAAGGGACTCTCAAGAGTCTTCTCCAACACCACAGTTCCAAAGCATCAATTCTTTGGCGCTCAGCCTTCTTCACAGTCCAACTCTCACATCATACATGACCACAGGAAAAACTATAACCTTGACTAGATGAACCTTTGTTGGCAAAGTAATGTCTCTGCTTTTGAATATGCTATCTAGGTTGGACATAACTTTCCTTCCAAAGAGTAAGCGTCTTTTAATTTCATGGCTGCAGTCACGATCTGCAGTGATTTTGGAGCCCAGAAAAATAAAGTCTGACACTGTTTCCACTGTTTCCCCATCTATTTCCCATGAAGTGATGGGACTGGATGCCATGATCTTTATTTTCTGAATGTTGAGCTTTAAGCCAACTTTTTCACTCTCCACTTTCACTTTCATCAGGAGGCTTTTTAGTTCCTCTTCACTTTCTGCCATAAGGGTGGTGTCATCTGCATATCTGAGGTTATTGATATTTCTCCCACAATCTTGATTCCAGCTTGTGCTTCTTCCAGCCCAGCGTTTCTCATGATGTACTCTGCATATAAGTTAAATAAGCATAGCCACTGCTAAATCTTTTGTACTTAGAAAATTTAACAAACCAAAAGATCATACTCAGGCAAATTAATAAAGAGGTATCAGATAAATTGAGTCAAGCTAGCCTATATATTCTGGAGAAGGCAATGGCAACCCACTCCAGTACTCCTGTCTGGAAAATCCCATGGGCAGAGGAGCCTGGTAGGCTGCAGTCCGTGGGGTTGCTAAGAGTCGGACACAACTGAGCGACTTCACTTTCACTTTTCACTTTCATGCATTGGAGAATGAAATGTCAACCCACTCCAATGTTCTTGCCTGGAGACTCCCAGGGATGGGAGAACCTGGTGGGCTGCCGTCTATGGGGTCGCACAGAGTCGGACACGACTGAAGCGACTTAGCAGCAGCAGCCTATATATTCAGAACCTTCTGTTTCTAGACAGGCAAGAAAGTTTTAGTCAACCAAATAGATGTCAAAGGAGCTCACATTAACAAGCAAAAATAATATTATCATATTAGATGTAAATAAATATATAAAAAAATTTTAGAACATTATCTGTAGCAAATTGGGCCTTTGGATAAAATCATCACAGTAAGAAAAACCTCTCGAAGACTTTTGAGGAAGAACATATAGCTAGCCAATTTGTTTTTCAGTAGTGAAAGGATGAAAATTAAAAAATATTTTTTGACACATTTAAGTTAGGCATTCCTGGTGCTTACCGACATTTCCAACTTTTCTTTTTCTTCCAGGAACATGGGGGGTTTATGTGTGTAAAACTTCTTGCAGTTAGACTTGGCCATGGGACTTGCAATGGCAAAATATTTGTAGAACTGATCTTTGTCAATTCTTAGTGAAATATTTAAGACTAATTATGTAATTTTTCATTTTCTCTCTCCCACCTCTGTGTTCACTGAAGGCTTTTGTTCAGATGTCATGTCATAAAATTCTGACCTTTGTCAGAATAACTCCCTGAGTGACTACAATACAGCCCCTCCCCACTCCCAAAGCTTGTATTAGTCATGTAGTAGGAATAAGAATTAAACCTTTTATTTCTTAATACACTGAAATTTGGGAGGGAGTGAGTATTATCTAAGCATTATCTAGACTATCTTGAATAGTATCACATTCATGAAAAGTGTCCAAGAATAGCCAATTTTCTTTCTGAAGAACCATATTGGAAGACATACGGAAAAACAACAAGACCTGTTCTAAAGCTGTAGTAGTGATGACCTATAATAAAGCACAGTAATTTGGAGAGTATTGTTTTGGTGCAAGTATAGAAAACCAGTCCAATGAAACTGAATAGAGAGTTCAGAAACACCCACAGATACACGTTTGCACGAATTATAGGAGAGATAACATTGTAGTACAGTAACAAAAGGTGATATTTTTAATAAAAGATATTGGATAAATTGGAGAGTCATAGAAAGGAACAGTGAATTTTGATGTTTATCTCACATTATACAAAAAAATCCTTCCCAAATGAATTGTATATGTAAACTTGAAAGGATAAACCATACAACTTCTGGACAAATAACTTTCCAATAAGAATGGATTATAAAGACACAATACATACACATATATGTGCTAACAATATGAGAAATATATTTTTAAAGTTAGGAACATCTTTTATCAAATAAAGCATATCAAATATATATATTTTATCAAATAAATAATAGGGAGAATAGACAAAATAAGAAAATGGAACACTACCACCTAGAAAACTTAGCAAAGGGTTTGTATGGGCTTTTGCAAAGGAAGATGTCCAAATTTCTAGTGAGCATGAAAAGATGCACTGTTTTCTTAGTCACAAAAGAAATACATATAAAATCACTAAGCAATTCCACTATATACTGACCATAATGGGTAAAGTGAAAGGATCGCAAGAGTTGGACACGGCTTAGCAACTAAACCACCAAAGTACCAAATATGTGCAACTAGAATCCTCAAACATTGCTAGTGAGATGGTAAATTGGTAAAATCATTTTAGAAAACTATTTGGCAGTATCTCAGGAAGCTATCCTTTGCACCCCAGTTCACTCCATCATCACAAACATAGAGTGATTTTGTCTGATGTTCATATCTTGAAAAGTTGTTTATGTTAAGTGGGTATTGTCATGGTCAAGATATTGGTGCCAGTCCAGTGAGCCAATGACAACTGTTAGAACTGCTTTATTCTGTCTCTGAAGAGAGTCAGCTTCATAATTCTGTACTTATCCAGGCTAGACACAGTGCATAATCCTTCTGTGATGTCCACAAGTAATGTAAGTTTATGTTTTCCTTTGTAGTTTTTGTTGTGCCACCTTCTAAGCCCTTTCTAAAGGAAATTAGGTTAGAAAGCATAGAAAACATACAAGTTCTCTGAGTTTCTGTAGCTCTAAAGTTAACACTGTACAACTTAATTATTTGCACATTTATAAGTTGTTAATGGGGCTTCCCTGGTAGTTCAGGGAGAAAGAATCTGCCTGCACAACAGGATACAAAGGATTCAATCCCTGGGTAGGGAAGATCCCCTGGAGAAGGAAATAGCAACATACTCCAGTATTTTTGCCTGGAAAATCTCATGGACAGAGAAGCCAGACAGGTTACAATCCATGGGGTTGCAAAAGAGTCAGACACAATTTAGCAACTAAACAACAACATCTCGTGGTTAGTATTGTCTATGCAACCAGAACATAGGCCTCATGGGGAAAAGATTTACAGATTAAAACATATATGACCACACACTTAATCTTTTTTTGGCCATGTGGCATGAGGGATTTTAGTTCCCTAACCAGGCATGGAACCCATACCCCTTACAGTGGAAGCATGGAGTCAACCACTGGACCACAGAGAAGTCTACACATTCTTAATTTTAAATAAGTATTCAATGGCTACTTGACTTCTAGATCAAGGCAAAGATATTTGCTGGAAAAAAAGTGGTACAATAATTAGAGAATATAACAGCCTTGGGGGACCAGATAGAAAAATCATAGGTTGCTTCAGGTATTATTCTTATAGGACTGATGGCAAGGGAATAATTAGAACTGTTGGGTTCTTAGAGAATTAGAAATACTTGGAAATTGGGAACCTACAGGGAGAAACTTGAAAGTCCCAAAGGCTTCCTTTGCCCATGTCCTTTTTTATGCCTTCGAACCTGTGGTAAGAACTTGTGAGTTCACTTTCTTTGATGCTTTCATACTGTGGAGCCTCAGAAGGGTAGCTACTCTCAGTCCGGGAGAAAATTTTCCATCCCAGTAAGCTTTTCTCTTTGGACCACAGTTACAGTGCTGAGACATGCTTAGCGGATTTATTAGTCTGGATTGTACATTTTTTTTTTTTAATGTTGGCTATTCCTGAAGCTGGTAAGTTGGTGCAGGCTTAGCTATGGCTATATGCATTTGAACATATAGATTAGGAAAGTTTGGACTTGAATCTCTTGATTTAACCCCCTCACTAACTTTACATATGAAATTAATTTGGAGGAGATAAACCAAAATATTTTACATTCTTATTTCTAATTGATAGAATTGTAGGTAATTCTGTGTATTTTAGTGTTTTATTACTTTTTTGTACAAGTATCTCTAATTTTCATGAAAAGAGGAAGAAAAAGAAAAAGCTAAACAGTCAACTAAGCAACTTGTTATGATATTGCTAAATTCTCTCTCCTCCTCTTCAATCTTTTCTGTCCCTTTCCTTTACATATTCTGCCTTCTTTGTTTCTTTCTGTATCTCTTTCTCCATCCCTCCCATTTCTAATTTTCCCTTTTAGTTTAATTCTACTGAACTTTGTCATGCTACAGGTTATTTTGGAATATTATTTTGTATTTAATATCCAAAAATAGACATTCTAAAATTTTTTTCAAATCAAACCAACACATGATAAAGAGCCTCAATATGTTTAATTACTTTCAGATTTCAAATAGTTTGTAGTTTCTTAAAAGTATACAATGAAATTTCCATGCTGATTTATACATATAAGACTCCTTGTTTACAAATATATTCATTCTTGATTTAGTCTTCCATACTATCAAGCAAGATTAGTGTTAAATGGACTTACCTGGTGACTCAGCTGGTAAAGAATCCACCTGCAATGCGGGAGACATGGGTTCAATCCCTGGGTTGGGAAGATCCCGGGGAGAAGGGAATGACTACCCACACACTCCATTATTCTGGCCTGAAGAATTCCACGGAGTGTATAGTACATGGGGTTGCAAAGGATCAGACATGACTGAACCACTTTCACTTTTTACTTTAGCATTAAATATATAAGCTATATATAAAACACACAACACTAGCAGGTGGTGCTAGTGGTAAAGAATCTGCTTGCCAATGCGGTAGATGCAAGAGACATGGGTTCAATCCCTGAGCTGGGAAGATCCCCTGGAGAAGGAAATGACAAACCATGCCAGTATTCTTGCCTGGAAAATCCCATGAGCCTGGTGGGCTACAGTCCAGTGGATCACAAAGAATTGGACACGACTGAGCAACCGAGCACACAAAAACACATAACAGTTGAAAAATAATCAGTTTTTAAAATCACATCTCTTCTTTGCTGTAAAAGTAGCTATTTGTAGAACTCAACCATTACTTGTTCTTCCAGTCTATTTATTACTTAAAAAAATATTAGAGTCTCCTTTGCTGCCCTGTACATACACACAGACATAAAGAACACACTTTCGAACTTAGTGGGAGGAGAGGCTGGGATGATTTGAGAGAGTAGCATTGAAACATATACATTACCTTATTAAAATAGATAGCTGGTGGGAGTTTAACCTATCACGCAGGGCACCCAAAGCTGGTGTTCCATGACAACCTGAAGGGATAGAGTGGGGAGGAACCTGGGAGGGGGCTTCGGGAGGAAGGGGCCACATGTGTGCCTATGGCCAATTCATGTTGATGTATGCAAAACCATCACAATATTGTAAAGTAATTATCCTCCAATTAAAGTTAAAAAATGTATTAGAGTCAAATTTGGAAAAAGTAAGATGATATTCTCTTTCCCAAATTATGAACATGGATTTATTTATTTATTTAGCTATCCACCTGTTCTATTTGGTATAGAATGGGAAAGTGAATCTCATTTGAGTTGAAATATATCTGATATATAACAGTTGCTTCTGAGCTAGGCTGGCTCAGTGTTGTGCAAAAGAACAATTTTGATCTTATAGACAGATACTCCTTTATCCAGGACTTCAGAATACCTGATTGAACATCTTTCTCGTTTTAGCACTGTTATTGAGCTTTTGTTGTTCATTGTATATAGGAATAAAGATCTTTTAGAGTGAATAAGAATCTTTTGGAAAGGTGACATGCAGGATGAGGCTGTTTTGCCACAATTTCACCCCTATTTTTTTTTTCTTGGCAAAGTAATGTCTCTACTTTTTATTTTATTTATTTATTTATTTTTTACGTCTTAATTTTATTTTATTTTTAAACTTTACAATATTGTATTGGTTTTGCCAAATATCGAAATGAACCCACTTTTAATTTATTTCTATCCTACATGGGGGCCTCCTAAATTGCCTTATTCAGGAGGTTTTTTTTTTTTTTTTTAATTAATTTTATTTTATTTTTAAACTTTACATAATGGTATTAGTTTTGCCAAATATCAAAATGAATCCACCACAGGTATACATGTGTTCCCCATCCTGAACCCTCCTCCCTCCTCCCTCCCCATACCATCCCTCTGGGTCGTCCCAGTGCACTAGCCCCAAGCATCCAGTATCGTGCATTGAACCTGGACTGGCATCTCATTTCATACATGATATTTTACATGTTTCAATGCCATTCTCCCAAATCTTCCCACCCTCTCCCTCTCCCACAAAGTCCATAAGACTGTTCTATACGTCAGTGTCTCTTTTGCTGTCTCGTATACAGGGTTATCGTTACCATCTTTCTAAATTCCATATATATGCGTTAGTATACTGTATTGGTGTTTTTCCTTCTGGCTTACTTCACTCTGTATAATAGGCTCCAGTTTCATCCACCTCATTAGAACTGATTCAGTTTTGATTTAAGATCTCACAAGTCTTTGGCATCACCCCTTTTCCCCTTGTACAATTCTATTTGGGCACTCTAATATAGAATAAATAATGACTTTATGCTGAAAACAAGTTGAGATTGCAAAAGACTGATTAACTCTGATTTTTGAAAATGTACCACTATGAAACTATATTATTGATGTTTTACTGATGTATTTGAATATCCAAATAGTCAGGAGGTCCCATGAGAGAACAAGTTATGCATGAACAAATCTACCAGTTACATTTTACTTTCTATTTTTGATTGTCGTGATCACCTGCTTTTATAAAATTCTCTCTAGAATGTCCTCCTTGCATTTTCTTTTTATTACATCACGGGCCCATTGATAGCTTCCTTGTCAGGAAAGCTTCTGATCAGAGTTCTCTTCCTTATGTACTCAGAGCACCCTTTTTTGAGCATTATGGTTTTCTTTTTCATTTCTCCATCCTTAACTGCCAGATATACTGTGTGATATCTGTTACCATTCTTCTAACATGAAGACTTTTGACCAGGAGTCAAAATTAATAATTACTTACTCATTCAGTCTTTTTGTAAAAGAAATGTTTTGAGTCACAGCTATCCACCAAATCCTGTGCTAGAGAAATAATGATGAACAAAACCACTTCCTAGCCCCTGATGCAAATCTGCCTGAAGCTTACAATTACATGGGAACTCGGACATTGATTAAATAGCCATACAGAGAGCTATGGAGTAGAATTACAGGGTCTTGGGAGAGAAATATAACAAGTCAACACTGAGTTCCATGAAGCCTTTCTGAGCATGAGTAACTAAAAGACCTGGGAGATTAATGGGAGGATGATGCTGGTTCTTCTTTCTCTTCCTCATATCAGCCTTGATGTATATACCTTACAACAGATATATTTAGATTTTTAGAGACTTTAGCTTCCTATCTTTTCTCCTGAAGTATCATGCTTCTTTTATTCTTAGAATCTTCTACATAGATTTCCTAAAATCTTAAGGGAACAGTGTACTGTGATGTCCCCTAACTTCCTTAGCTTCAAAGAAAAGATCAAGTCTCTTATTATTAATACTATTTCATTCTCTTCAAAGAGAGAAGAGAATCTGTCCTTCACGGATTATAATTAAGAACACACTCATATTTGGTTCCCTCTTCTTTAGAAATGTGTATTTAGACCAATTATGTTAAAATTTGCAAGAGGTAGTATAGAACAAGGAAGAGTAATTGGAAGAAACTGGAGATTGCTAGCCACAAAGTTAATGTAGCACAAGAAAAAGAATGAAGAACTGACTACTTAGTTCTAAAATAAGCACATTTGGGCAGAACGCTGGGAATACCAGAAGGTCAGAGAGCTGGGTGACTGGAACAAAGCAGTTTTGTTTTGAGGATGAAGACCTGCACCTGAGATTCAGACCAAAAGAAATCACAATGAGGTACCATCTCACGCTGATCAAAATGGTTGCTATCAAAAAGTCTACAAACAATAAATGCTGGACAGGGTGCAGAGAAAAGGGACCTTCTTACACTGTTGGTGGGAATGCAAACTCAAGTTTGCATTTGAGTACAGCCACCATGAACAACGTGGAGATTCCTTAAAAAACTGGAAATAGAACTGCCGTATGACCCAGGAATTCCAAGGAAACCAGAATTGAAAGAGACACTTGTACCCCAATGTTCATCGCAGCACTGTTTACAATAGTTAGGACATGGAAGCAATGTGGATGACCATTGGCAGATGAATGAATAAGAAAGTTGTGGTACATACACACAATGGAATATTACTCAGCTATTAAAAAGAATGCATTTGAATCAGTTCTAATAAAGTGGATGAAACTGGAGCCTATTATAGAGTGAAGTAAGTCAGAAAGAAAAACACCAATACAGTATATTAATGGATATATATGGAATTTAGAAAGGTGGTAACAATGACCCAATATGCGAGACAGCAAAAGAGACACAGTAAAGAACAGACTTTTGGACTCTGTGGGAGAAGGCAAGGGTGGGATGATTTGAGAGAATAGCATTGAAACATGTATATTACCATATGTGAAACAGATCGCCAGTCCAGGTTTGATGCATGAGACAGGATGCTCAAGACTGGTGCAATGGGATGACCCTGAGGGATGGGAGGTGAGATGGGGGTTCAGGATGTGGAACACATGTACATCCATGGCTGATTCATGTCAATGTATGGCAAAAACCACTACAATATTTTAAAGTAATTAGCCTCCAGTTAAAAAAAAAAAAAAAGAATCCACTTACTCAGGAACCAGAATCAGTCTTGTTTCCCCATGTCTGAATACCAAGTAATATAATTTATTTGAAATTTCCCTGTGAGATTGAGATAAATAATTTTAAATACTTGTATGATGTTATTATTTTAGAATTATTCTCTTCCTTCTTATAACAATGACAATATAATAATGATATAGGTATTTTAGAAATGAAGTAAGCCCAGGTTGTTGGTACAAGAAAATAGGGAAAAATGGGGAGCCTGAAGCATTGTCAGAGCTTTAAACTTGAGTCAACCTCGCTAAAAGAGAGATGGTTTTATATCTAAAATTAATTTTGTAGCATTGAATTTTGTGAAGTCAGTGACCTTATAAGGTAAGGTTCTATTTCAAAGAATAAAGCACATGTCTTCATACATTGATGACAAAAGTAAGAAATAACACAAATTTAGAAGCAAAAAATATATATGCTTAGATTTTTTGTAATAACTTTTAAATTGCAATATAATTGCTTTACAACATTATGTTAGTTTCTGCTGTATAACATGAATCAACTGTAATGTATACATATATCCCCTCCCTTTTGAGGCTCTCCATCTCACTCCTCTAGGTCATCACAGTGGATGAAGCTGAGCTCCCTGTGCTGTACAGCAGCTTCCCACCAGCTATCTATTTTACACCTGGTAGTGTACCTATGTCAGTGCTACTTTCATAGCATGTTGAGAAAGAAATATATGTCATATTAAGTACTGGGGGGAAGAGCTCATTGATTTCAACTGGAAACCCCCAAGGGCATATGTTAGAGTAATATTTCTAGTTAAGCAAATGGTTTTAAAGGCTGCTTCTGAAATCTATAATAATACCAATGCTCACAAATTGTAATCATTTATCAGTGGGATATGTGTATCTTCTTAGAATGTGTGTATCTTCTCTCAATTTATAATTAACATTTCAAAAAGTTAGAGCCTAGTATAGAATCTTATATTAACTGACTTGGTTTAATTTCTCACTAAAACTAATTTAGATGATCTTGTCTAATGTCTCAATATCCATTCATTTCTTTTTTTTTTAATTTAATTTTATTTTTAAACTTTACAATATTGTATTAGTTTTGCCAAATATTGATCTCCTTCACGTGCCATACATAACAAGGAAAGTAAATGAGAGGAAGAGAAGTCTGTGGAATAACGTGCTCTTTCTTCTATATTTCTAGAGAAAGTGTACATACTTATATCTTATCGTTCTTCCGCAGTATTAGCAATATTGAGGCATTGGGAAGCCTGATATAGAACAAAATATTCCTTCAAATGAGTGGAGCGTGATGATCAAAAGCCTTTGCCAATATGTCTCCAGTCAATAACTCATGGATTCACCCCTCATCTTTCCTGTTGTTGGGAATTCCAGGACTGGAAAATATGCAAGTCTGGCTTGGCTTTCCGTTTGGTATAGTGTATCTGATTGCCCTCCTTGGTAACGTTACCATCCTCTTTGTCATCCAGACTGAACACAGTCTTCACCAGCCCATGTTCTATTTTTTGGCCATCTTGGCTCTCACAGACCTGGGCCTGTCCACAGCCACTATTCCCAAAATGCTAGGCATCTTCTGGTTTAACCTCGGTGTGATTTCCTTTGGGGGATGCTTAACTCAAATGTTCTTCATACATCTGTTTACAGGCTTTGAAACATTCATGCTTGTAGCCATGGCTTTTGATCGCTACGTTGCCATTTGCCACCCTCTTCGATATAACACAATCCTCACCAACAGAAATACGTGTATTATTGTGGAAATAGAAATGTTGAAAAATTTGGTTTTTGTTTTTCCACTTATATCCCTCCTTCTAAGGCTTTCATTCTGTGGACATAATACTATACCCCACACCTACTGTGAGCACATGGGCATTGCCCGTTTGGCCTGTGTCAGCATAAAGGTCAATATATTGTTTGGATTAATCCTTATTTCTATGATACTTTTGGATGTTGTTTTGATTGCTATATCCTATGTGAAGATTCTACATGCTGTCTTCAGACTCCCATCCCAGGAGGCCAGACTCAAAGCTCTTAATACCTGTGGTTCCCATGTGTGTGTCATTTTAGCTTTCTTCACTCCAGCCTTTTTCTCTTTTATGACTCATCGATTTGGACACAATATTCCACGTTATATCCACATCCTCCTGGCTAATTTATATGTGGTCATCCCCCCTGCCCTTAATCCCATTATTTATGGGGTGAGAACCAAGCAGATCCGAAATCAGGTGGTGACAATATGTCATTTTAAAAAAGCTTGACTCTGAACATTTGTTTGAAAAGAGCCTTAAAATAATTTTCTTTTCCATCCTTTAAAATTAACGTGTCCTTAAGATTTTATGGAGAATATGCTTTACAGAATATGATATTAAACATCATATTGAGAGAGTTAATTCCTAGGCAGGTTGATAAGAAGTCCAGGGTTCCCGAGGAGGAGAAAGGAGTCTGGGGCTCTCAAGGAGGACATAGGGTTCTGGAATTCTCAAGGAGGAGGAAAGGACAAACTTTTTTTTTTCCCTCTACATCCCTTAGTCTTAGTCACATAAAATGTTTTTTCTTTAAGCCCAGAACTGCTGATTACACAAAAAGAACTCAGTTTAAACTCTGTATTAAGGATTATATAACAACAATGTATCTGGCTTGAAGACAGTTTCTCCTTCCTGAAAACCTTCTGGCTAATCCTGTTATCTTAAAATGTAAATTATGGGAGTGGGTCTAGTAAGATCTTAGTAGCCTTGAGACATTCTTTTGATTTATTGTAATAACTAATTAAAAAGTATATAACTCCCTTGCTAACACTAACGAGGGGGGCATTCTCCTTCCCCCTTCTGATGTCTATGTCAGAAGCTTTCTCATCCCTTTTCTAACTTTAATAAACTCTGATACACAAAAGCTCTTGAGTGATCAAACTTGGTTCCTGGTCCTGAAGCTAAATCTTCTTTGGAGATCATGAATCTGACATCGTTCACTGTAAGCTATTAGTATTTCCTTATTTATGCTGCTAAGTCGCTTCAGTCGTGTCCGACTCTGTGCGACCCCATAGATGGCAGCCCACCAGGCTCCCCTGTCCCTGGGATTCTCCAGGCAAGAACACTGGAGTGGGTTGCCATTGCCTTCTCCTTATTTATATGCAGTATCAAATTGGAGATAAATTTACAGAGCAATTATTAGTCCCTAGACAAAATTTAAGTTTTATTGTTAAATAGTTAGGTGTAATTTATTTCTGTAACAGATATTAAAATCAGCTTTTGAGAATTAAGTCTTAATGCAACTCAAGTAGTATTAAATAGTCTCTTTATACAGAATTCACTGATTATATGATAGAGGAGTACTGTACTGCCAAGAACTGTCTTAGCTGTAATGGGTCTAACTAGACAATGCTGCAAGATATGAGTTCCAGGAAAACTAATCAAAGAATCTGAACACAGACCTTTTTGCTTCCATGGTAGAGTTGGTTCCCATGAAAACATAATCATAAGGTAGAAAAAAATCAACAAACAACATAGATATAATTTTTTATTCAATTTCATGCTTTGTAATAGCAACTGAGGCAATTACACAGAAGTAAAACAACTCAAAGGGCTTATAAGACTTTACAGGATACACTCATTTTAGGCTGTAATTAAGATCAAGGTAAATAAACATAGAAATAAACAGATATAGCAGGCAAACATGCTAACCCTAACCCTAACCCTAATTACAATCAAAAGCTTCTGCACAACAAAGGAAACTATAAGCAAGGTGAAAAGACAGCCTTCAGAATGGGAGAAAATAATAGCAAATGAAGCAACTGACAAACAACTAATCTCAAAAATATACAAGCAACTCCTGCAGCTGAATTTCAGAAAAATAAACGACCCAATTGAAAAATGGGCCAAAGAACTAAACAGACATTTCTCCAAAGAAGACATACAGATGGCTAACAAACACATGAAAAGATGCTCAACATCACTCATTATCAGAGAAATGCAAATCAAAACCACTATGAGGTACCATTTCATGCCAGTCAGAATGGCTGCGATCCAAAAGTCTACAAGCAATAAATGCTGGAGAGGGTGTGGAGAAAAGGGAACCCTCTTACACTGTTGGTGGGAATGCAAACTAGTACAGCCACTATGGAGAACAGTGTGGAGATTCCTAAAAAACTGGAAATAGAACTGCCTTATAAGCCAGCAATCCCACTGCTGGGCATACACACCGAGGAAACCAGAATTGAAAGAGACACATGTACCCCAATGTTCATTGCAGCACTGTTTATAATAACCAGGACATGGAAGCAACCTAGATGCCCATCAGCAGATGAATGGATAAGAAAGCAGTGGTACATATACACAATGGAGTATTACTCAGCCATTAAAAAGAATACATTTGAATCAGTTCTAAGGAGGTGGATGAAACTGGAGCCTATTATACAGAGTGAAGTAAGCCAGAAAGAAAAACACCAATACAGTATACTAACACATATATATGGAATTTAGAAAGATGGTAATGATAACCCTGTATGAGAGATAGCAAAAGAGACAAAGATATATAGAACAGTCTTTTGAACTCTGTGGGAGAGGGAGAGGGTGGGATGATTTGGAGGAATGACATTGAAACATGTATAATATCATATAAGAAATGAATTGCCAGTTGAGGTTCAATACAGGATGCTTGGGGCTGGTGCACTGGGATGACCCAGAGGGATGATATGGGGAGGGAGGTGGGAGCGGGGTTCAGGATGGGGAACACATGTACACCGTGGCAGATTCATGTTGATGTGTGGCAGAACCAATACAATATTATAAAGTAATTAGCCTCCAATTAAAATAAATAAATTTAAATTTAAAAAAATTAAAAAAAAATAAATTGAAAATGTTTAAGCACAACTCCTGGGATGCTTAATCAGTTGTATATAATGAACTTCATCTTTTCTGTGAATCACCAGAAAATGTTCAGACAACTTGTGTATGTGTGCTCAGTCATGTCTGACTCTTTGCAACCCTATGTTTAATATTAGCTCACAAGGCTCCTCTGTCCACAGGCTTTTCCAGGCAAGAATACTGAAGAAGGTTGCCATTTCCTTCTCCAGGGGATTTTTCCAATGCAGGGACCAAACATGTGTCTCCTGCATCTCCTGCATTGGCAGGCAGATTCTTTACCACCTTGCCACCTGGGAAGCCCATAGTTTTACCCAAGCCGAGGGCACATATTTACTGAGAATCTTTTAAACCTTACTGTTTGCATAGAGAAATCTGGGATTTCCAAAGTATGGATGGACATCATTGAATCAATTGAAGGCCTAGATAGAACAAAAGACTGACCTTCCTTGAAGAAGTTCTGCCAGCTGCTAAGTATATCTATTCCAATTATGGATTCTGGAAAAAACCACAAAAGAGTTTCAGAGACATAGTGGGCCAGTGTGAGATGGGTCTGTGCTAAAATTTCATTGCTCATCTGACTTTCAAAAGTCCCTTTCTGACTGTATGGACTTTATAAAATATATATAGATATAATTTTTTTCACAATATACTACTAAGAAAATTAAAAATGCAAGCTCCAGACTAAGAGAAAATACTTGCAACATATACATCAGACAATGGATTTGTGTGCAGGCTGTATGAAGAACTTTTTCAGGCCGATAATAAAAAGACAGCTCAATTTTAAAAATGAAGATAAAGTTTTAATAACTATTTCATTAAAAGAATACGAATGTTCAATAAGCAAATGAAAACGTGCTCACTACCACTGGTCATTAGGGAAATGCAAATTGAAGCCACACAAGATACGTTTATAATCAAAATTGTTAAAATTAAAAAGACTGGCTATACCAAATATTAGCAAGGATGTGAAGCAACCAGAACTCTCATATATTGCTGTGCATGTGTGCTAAATCGCTCAGTCATTTCTGACTTTTTGCGATCCCACGGACTGCAGCCCGCCAAGCTCCTCTGTCCACAGTGATTCTCCAGGCAAGAGTACTGGAGTAGATGGCCACATCCTCCTGCAGGGGATCTTCTAGACCCAGGATCAAACCAAAGTCTCTTATGTCTCTTGCATTGGCAGGTGGGTTCTTTACCACTAGTGCCACCCGGGAAGCCCCTGCTACCTTGATGTAAAATGGAAGACTTTGGAAAACAGCTTTGTAGTTTTAAAAATACTGTTTAACACATGCTTATTATATGACCCAAACAATATACTCCGAGGTGTTTACCCAAAAGAAATTAAAGAAAAAAAATTTTTACCAAAAAAAATGGCTACACACAGATATTCATAAAAGCTTTATCTGTAAGAGCTTCAAACTGAAAACAAGCTGTTGAACCTACAAGATTTTAATTTTCTAATATAATGGCATAAGGGAAAACAACCTTTTAATATACAATACTTCATGAGTTTTACAACACCTATTTCACATACTTTGGTTAATCAAGAGATGAACTAAAAATAACACAAGATGGTGCAAAATTAATGAGCACTAACTAAAGCACAATGAATAATTCCATTTTCATAAATACAGTCATCATAAATATTACTAGACACTGGATATATTTCCCAAAATGTATATATATATATATATTTTAATATTATGATCCAAAAATATTTAAATGTAAATAAATAATTATAAATATAAATGTATCCACTGAACATACTTAGAGGGTTAATATTTAATGTGTTAATATGTATCTTTGTAGGTATTTGGAAAGTTCTGGTACAACATCCTATTCTAGATCATCAATTTGATCTTTAAATCCTTACTGGTTGTGCCTGGAGACTAGACTTTACTATGCATATTTGTTGTCACCTTTTATAGTATTTTCTAAAACATAAATAAATAAATAATCCAGAAGAAATAAAAATAAAACTTTTCCTATCCAATTGGAGAAAAGAAAAGCAACTGGTAATAATATTCCAAAGAATTCCTTACTATATTTTAACAAGTTAAAATAATAACACAAGAACTGTATTTTTAGTAGTCTATTATTTGTTTAATTTAAAGTATAGTTGATTTACACAAAGGATCAATCCAAGAAGAAGATATAACAATTATAAATATATATGCACCCAACACGGGAGCACCACAATATGTAAGACAAATGCTAACAAGTATGAAAGGAGAAATTAACAATAACACAATAATAGTGGGAGACTTTAATAGCCTACTCACACCTATGGATAGATCAACTAAACATAAAATTAACAAGGAAACACAAACTTTAAATGATACAATAGACCAGTTAGACCTAATTGATATCTATAGGACATTTCATCCCGAAACAATGAATTTCACCTTTTTCTCAAGCGCACATGGAACCTTCTCCAGGATAGATCACATCCTGGGCCATAAAGCTAGCCTTGGTAAATTCAAAAAATAGAAATCATCCCAAGAATCTTTTCTGACCACAATGCAGTAAGATTAGATCTCAATTACAGGAGAAAAACTATTAAAAATTCCAAAGAAGACATACAGATGTCTAACAAACACATGAAAAGATGCTCGACATCACTCATTATCAGAGAAATGCAAATCAAGACCACTATGAGGTACCATTTTACACCAGTCAGAATGGCTGCGATCCAAAAGTCTACAAATAATAAATGTTGGAGAGGGTGTGGAGGAAAGGGAACCCTCTTACACTGTTGGTGGGAATGCAAACTAGTCCAGCCACTATGGAGAACAGTGTGGAGATTCCTTAAAAACTGCAAATAGAACTGCCTTATGATCCAGCAATCCCACTGCTGGGCATACACACTGAGGAAACCAGAAGGGAAAGAGACACGTGTACCCCAATGTTCATCGCAGCACTGTTTATAATAGCCAGGACATGGAAGCAACCTAGATGTCCATCGGCAGATGAATGGATAAGAAAGCCGTGGTACATATACACAATGGAGTATTACTCAGCCATTAAAAAGAATACATTTGAATCAGTTCTAATGAGGTGGATGAAACTGGAGCCTATTATACAGAGTGAAGTAAGCCAGAAGGAAAAACACCAATACAGTATACTAACGCATATATATGGAATTTAGAAAGATGATAACAATAACCCTGTGTACGAGACAGCAAAAGTGACGCTGATGTATGGAACAGTCTTATGGACTCTGTGGGAGAGGGAGAGGGTGGGAAGATTTGGGAGAATGGCATTGAAACATGTAAAATATCATGTATGAAACGAGATGCCAGTCCAGGTTCGATGCACGATACTGGATGCTTGGGGCTAGTGCACTGGGACGACCCAGAGGGATGGTATGGGGAGGGAGGAGGGAGGAGGGTTCAGGATGGGGAGCACATGTATACCTGTGGCGGATTCATTTTGATATTTGGCAAAACTAATACAATTATGTAAAGTTTAAAAATAAAATAAAATTAAAAAATAAAATAAAATAAAATAAATTCGATTATAAAAAAAAAAAAGTATAGTTGATCTACAATGTTGTCTTAGTTTCAGGTGTACAGTAAGGTGATTCAGTTATATAAATATGTATCAATATATCTAATTTTTTCAGATTCTCTTCCCTTACATGTTACTGCAAAATATTGAAAATATAGTTCCCTGAGTTATACATTAGTTCCTTGTAAAGCATATTTTTTGGAGAAGTTTTAGATTCATGAAAAAATTGAATGGAAGATACAGAGATTTTTCTTATATCCTCTGTCCCCACATAGGCATAGTCTCCTCCATTAAACATCACTCACCAAACTAATAACATTTGCTACCACTGATGAACCTATATTGACACATCATTATTACCCAGAGTGAGTGAAGTTTACATTAAGATTCACTCTTAGTACTGGTATTCTTCATGAGTTTGGACAATTGTATAATGACATATATTCACCACTGCAGTATCATACAGGGTCTTTCCCTGCCCTAAAAATCCTCTGTGCTCCTGTGCTGTTCACTCCTGTCCTAGCTGTCAACTTATGGAAACCACTGGCCTTCTTACTGTTTCCATACCTTTTCCAGGATGTCATATAGTTGGAACTATACGGTATGAAGCCATTTTATATTGGCTTCTTTCTCTTAGTTATATGCATTTAAATTTCCCCATGTTTTTTTCATGGCCTAATAGCTCACTTCTTTCAATGCTAGCCAATAATCTGTTATTTAGATGTACCACAGCATCTTTCATCCATTGAAGGACACCTTGGTTGTTTCAAAATTTGGCAATTATGAATAAACTTTCTATAAACATCTGAATGTAAGCTTTTCTATGAATATAGTTTTCTACTCCTTTGGGTAAATATCAGCAAGCATGACTGATTTATGGATTATATGGTAATACTGCATTTCATTTTATAAGACTACCAAATGTCTTCCAAAGTGGCTGTACCATTTCATTTCCACCAGCTATGCAGAAAAAAGGCAAAGGAATGAGAAATCAAATTGCCAACATCTGTTGGGTCATCAAGAAAGCAAGAGAATTCCACAAAAAACATCTACTTATGCTTTATTGACTACACCAAAGCCTTTGATTGTGTGGATCACAACAAACTGTGGAAAGTTTTTAAAGAGATGGGAATACCAGATCACCCGACCTGCCTCCTGAGGATTCTGTATTCAGGTCAAGAAGCAACAGTTAGAACCAAACATGAAACAACAGACTGGTTCCAAATAGGGAAAGGAGTACATCAAGGCTGTATATTGTCATCCTGCTTATTTAACTTACATGCAGAATGCATCATGCAAAATGCCAGGCTGGATGAAGCACAAGCTGGAATCAAGATTGCCAGGAGAAATATCAATAACCTCAGATATGCAAACGACATCACCCTTATGGCAGAAAGTGAAGAACTAAAGAGTGTCTTGTTGGAAGTGAAAGAGGAGAGTGAAAAATTTGGTTTAAAACTCAACATTCAGAAGACTAAGATCATAGCATCTGGTCCCATCACTTCATGGCAAATAGAGAAACAATGGAAACAGTGAG
This sequence comes from Bos mutus, assembly GCF_027580195.1. Classification (NCBI taxonomy): domain Eukaryota; kingdom Metazoa; phylum Chordata; class Mammalia; order Artiodactyla; family Bovidae; genus Bos; species Bos mutus. The sequence goes on along the minus strand of NC_091631.1, from coordinate 32,809,573 downwards.
AGACTTTATATTTGGGGCTCCAAAATCACTGCAGATGGTGACTGCAGCTATGAGATTAAAAGGTGCTTGCTAATTGGAAGAAAAGCTATGGCTAATCTAGACAGCATATTAAAAGCCCAGACTTTGCCAACAAAGGTCTGTCTAGTCAAAGCTGGGTTTCTACTGTTTTTTTTCCAGTAGTCATGTATGGATGTGAGAGTTGGACTATAAAGAAAGCTGAGCACTGAAGAATTGATGCTATTGAACTGTGGTATTGGAGAAGACTGTTGAGAGTTCCTTGGACAGCAAGGAGATCCAACCAGTCCATCCTAAAGGAAATCATTCCTGAATATTCATTGGAAGGACTGATGCTGAAGCTGAAATTCAATACTTTGGCCATCTGATGCTAAGAAATGACTCATTAGAAAAGATCCTGATGCTGGAAAAGATTGAAAGCAGGAGGAGAAGGGGACAACAGAGGATGAGATGGTTGGATGGCATCACTGATTTGATGGACATGAATTTGAGCAAGTTCTGGGAGCTGGTGATGGACAGGGAAGCCTGGTGCTGCAGTCCATGGGGTTGCAAAGAGTTGGGCGTGACTGAGTGACTGAACTGAACTGAACTGAGTAATGCTTTTTCTTTTCCTAGTCTTTCTCATTTCCCATTCAGCTAACTTCAGTAGTTTTCATAACCCTCTGCAATAAAAATCTGGAAAGATTTCAAGCTTTTCCACTGATCATTTTGTTTTTATGCTTTGATAGGCCTACTTATCTGTAATGTGGCTTGATATCTGGAATATTCATCTGTTTTGATCTGAACTCCTAGATACGAGATACAGGTCTTGTGCTGTGTGTGCATATGTATTAAGTCATTTCAGTTGTTTCTGAGTCCTTGCAACCCTATTTGCTGTAGCCTGCTAGGCTCCTCTGTCCATGGGATTCTCCAGGCAAGAATACTGAAGTGGTTTGCTATGCCCTCCTGCAAGGGATCTTCCCTACCAGGGATCAAGCCCTTTTCTCTTATGTCTCCTGCATTGGCAGGCAGTTTCTTTACTGCTAGTGCCACGTGGGAAAGCCATATAGGCCTTACCAGAAATCTATATTTACTATTATAAAATTAATTTATATAGTATAGTATTGGCACATGGATAGAAAACTGGATGAGTAAATCAAGAAATAGACCTATCTCTATATTAGAATCTGATTTACTCCCAAAGTTTCCTGAAATACAGTGCAGAAAAGATGGACTTTTCAATAAATGGTTCAGGATTAACTGGGATGTCTTATAGCAAACTTGGAGAAGGCAATGGCACCCTACTCCAGTACTTTTGCCTAGAAAATCTCATGGACGGAGGAGCCTGGTAGGCTGCAGCCCATGGGGTCAGAACGACTGAGCGACTTCACTTTCACTTTTCACTTTCATGCATTGGAGAAGGAAATGGCAACCCTCTCCAGTGTTCTTGCCTGGAGAATTCCAGGGACGGGAAGTCTGGTGGGCTGCCGTCTATGGGGTCGCACAGAGTCGGACACGACTGAAGCAATGCAGCAGCATAGCAAACTTGGTCCTAATTTCACATCAGACACAAAAATCAATTCTAGATGGATCATAGAGCTAAATGTGAAAGTAAAATAATAACGCATATCAAGGTGTTGTTGTTTTTCAGTCACTAAATGATGGCCAATTCTTTTGAGACCCAATGGACCATAGCCCAACAGGCTCCTCTGTCCATGGGATTTTCAAGGCAAAAAATACTGGAGTGGGTTGACATTTCCTTCTCCAGGAGATCTTTCCAATCCTGGAATTGAACTTGTGTCTCCTGCATTGGCAGGCAGATTCTTTACCACTGAGCCACCAGGGAAGCCCATATTGAAGGTAACATAAGAGAATATCTTCATGTTATTGAGTTCATCAGAAATTTCTTCAACAAGACTAAACAGCTATAGCTTTATTGAAAAATATTTATAAATTGAACTACATTGAACACAACAACTTGAATTTCTCAAAAAATACCACGTAAAGGCTTAAAAGCTAGATCACATAGCAGGAGAAGATACCTGTAGGCTACACATATCAGAGAAAAAACTCAAATACAGGCCATAAAAAGAACTTTCATGATGTCACTGGAAAAAATTCTACAAAAATGAGCACAGATTTTACAAAGTGTTCTAAATAAAACATCCAAATGGCAAATAGCCATAGTTTTTAAGACACCATGAATGACCAAGAAAATGTATACTAACGCATCACATATCCCACATAATGGTAACAAAACGGTAACATCCACATCCACCCACAAGTATACATTAAAAAGAAATACTGCTGGTGAGGATGCACAGCAATCGGCTGATACATAACTGCTAAAAATGTAAAATGATGTATAGTTCTGGAAAACTGGAACTTTCTATTAATACAAAATTATCACTCAGAAGTCATACCCTTAGAAGTTATAACTGCCTGAAAGTGTCTCCCAAACAACATGCAGAGAAATATTTATAACAGCTTTATTGAAAATAACCAAAAATAGGATAAAGCCTAGATGCCCATTCAGAATGGATAATTAAATTTGGTACATTCATAAAATGGAATGCTATACGACAATAGAAAGTAACAAGTTTCAATATATGCAATCACATGAATTTGTCTTATAGATATAATTTTGAATAAAATAAGCCACCACAAAGGATGCATACTACATGACTTGATTAGTATTAAAACTAGAAACTAATTTATAGTACCAGATGTGAATAAATGACGAACTCTGAAAGTTACTGACTAGCAGTGGCATGAAGGCTTCTTATGAGTTGTTGGCAGTGCCACATAGTTTGATATAAGTAGTAGGTTACGAAGATTCTGTGCTGTCCTTAAGAAGCACAGGTACTCAAACAAATGCTTTTTCTGGGGCCACTGACTACGTGAACAGTTTGAATCACGTCCAAATCAGCATGCCGGAACTATTTTGATAGACCAACCTTTAGCAGTCTCGTGAAATGAATACTGCACCACCCAATGGAGTAATCTGTTTTCTAGGTCACTACCCTAAAATTGGGGCCACTTAAAAGACCTTTGGCTTCTCTATAGGCAGTATTCCTGGAGGTCTGTGGGCCTTAATCACATTTCATTATGAATGAAATAATCCTAAGGTCAAAGTCTTTTTTTTTCTGTCCCAAGATTCTGTAGTTGAGAAACACAGTCTCCTTTCCCTAGACTAAAACAAATATCTCTGAGACATCTTGCATCAGCCTTTTCTCAAAAGATGCTTGAAACCCTCTCCCGAATCTGCTTAGTCCTCACTCCATAAATAACAGGATTAAGGGCAGGTGGAACAACAACATATAGATTAGCCAGGAGAATATGAATGTATATGGGGACATTCCTGCCAAACCGGTGGGTCATGAAGGAGAAAAAATGCTGGAGTGAAGAAGACTAGAATAACACAGATATGGGAGCCACAGGTATTAAGGGCTTTTCGTCTGGCCTCCCGAGAAGGAAGGCTGAAGACAGCTTGGAGTATTCTCATGTAGGAGATGACAATCAGAACCACATCAACAAGTACCATGGATATGAGAATCAATCCAAATATCATGTTCACCTTTATGTTGGCACAGGCAAGTCGAGCAATTCCCATGTGCTCACAGTAAGTGTGGGGGATTATATGGTGTCCACAGAAGGGAAGCCTCAAGATGAGAAACACCAGAGGGATAACCAAAATGAAATTAACACCAAACACCACGATGAGGATGAAACCAATAGTTCTGTTAGTGAGAATCAGACTATACCGCAAAGGATTGCAGATGGCAACATAGCAGTCAAAGGCCATGGCAACCAGCACGACAGCCTCCATAGCAGTGAATATATGAATGAAGAACATCTGGGTGACACAACCCCCAAAGCTGATTTCCTTTAAATTAAACCAGAATATGCCCAACATCTTAGGGATGGTGGATGTAGACAGACCCAGGTCAATGCAGGCTAACATAGCCAAGAAGTAAAACATGGGCTGATGAAGACTTTGGGTATTCTTGATCACAAACAGGATAATGTTGTTCCCCACAAGGGCAATCAAATATACAGAACAAAAAGGAAATCCAATCCAAACGTGCATCTCTTCAAGGCCTGGTACTCCCAGCAGGAGGAAAGAGGAGGGGTGGAAGTCAGTGGCATTTGAGGGGAACATCTTCTCCCTATTCTCTTGGAATCCCAGAGAAGACAAACAAATGATCAAATAATTTAAAAAGTCAAACCATCTCAAAGAAAAGAATATAGTAAATTGTGAGCACTGATCAGTAGGAAATTGTGAAGGAGATTATATGCTAGCTTTTGAAGTATGGATTCATTTACATCTTCAAAAACAATAATTTTGCTAAGTGTAGAAAGCAAAGTCTTTGATTTCATAATATTACTAGTTCAGAAATGAGACAGTAGTCAAAAAACAACAGATATGTACATGTATACATGTGTATACATATACGTATATATATAATGCACATATATATTTATATATACACATGTACAGCAGGTAGATGGTAGAAAAATAAGTGCTTTGAAATAAAGCAAAACATGACAAGTTAGATGAAGCTGGTGTCATTTTAAATTTATCACGAAGAAAATCCTCTAGCAAAGTGACATATAAGAGGTTACATGAGTGCAGTACGAGATGATTCAGCTTAATGTTAGTAATGAACATCAAAGACCTTTGACATGGGATGATACTTGAATTTTAATTCTAGAAAGAAAAATTTTAGGGCTGCAGAGTGTAAGCTGAAAGCAGTGATAATTGTTCTCTCATAAGGCTATGAAATAATGGCTCTAGGAAACTCAGTAACACTCCTGGGGATGAAGAAGCAGGTTTGTGAGGAGTAGTAAAGAAGAAATTGAATCCTCCCTCCTTGTTTTATTTTCTTCTTCTGTTATAAGTGGCTGGTGTGGCAAATTGGAGCTAGGGGTATCTCTGCTTGGGAGGTTCTCTGAACACCTCAGCTAAGCGAGACTCACTCAAGATGGACAGACCAAGAAAGTCATTACCTTCAACGTTTTCTTTTTTTTCTAAATCAAACTTTCTATTGAAACATCTGTAGAAATTGACTAAAAATTCTGGACAGGAGGAAAAAGATTGTGCCTTATTTTAAAATATCCTTTTTGGTCTATGATTTTAAGAAAAACTGAGATTAACAAAAACAAAGTGGAAGACTTTACCTATCCTACCAAAAAAATATTCCGCAACACCTACCTTATGCTTCTCTGTTCCTTACAGCTCCAGTCCTATTCAGGGGATCATTGTTTATCAATATTTGTCAGAACTCATGTCCCTCATGTCTGGCAATTCCTTACTCCTAGATCCCAGCCTTGAGCAGCACCACCTGCCTTAGCCATGTCCATAATTCATATGCATGATCCTTTCAGGATCAGATTACAGCAATATCTCCCCATCTGACTTTATATAATTGTCATAACTATAGAGAAAATTTATACTTCTGCTGTAATTAGTCCCAACCCCAAACCCATCTCACACAGAACTATTAATCCCTAGGGTCTAGAAGGTCCCTCTTCTGAAAAAAAAAAAATAATAATCCTTCTGTGACTGTATTTTTGTACCATGAGGTCTATGGTTACCACCTTCATTATTAGTGTCCACTCTACCCAGTTCCACAGACTCTATCCTAAATTTGGTCTAGCAGCATTAAACTCGTAAAAGCTGTTGGCTTTGATTTACAAAAACAGAAGGAAGATGATATAATTAGCATGTATGATATAGCCTGGAATAATAATGAATATAAAAATGCTAATACTGTGGCTTGTAAACATGGTACTGAATTCTGTGAGCAGGAGTCCAGGCCTTCTGGAATACGATGTCAAATCTTCTAGAATTGTGCTAATTCATGGAATTTCATGGAGATTGGAGCAGTAATAGGTTTTTTACTAGACAAACTCTGAACTCATAGAGATCCAGCATTCCTCCTGTGACTGAAAATAGCAGCCTTAGTCTTCCATGTCGGTATTCAGATTTCAGACATGCCATCTCATGATGTCTAAGCTCCTTGTCCTTTTTGTTGAGATGACCAACATGTATTACACTCCCAGAGTCTAGCTTACACCATGGATGAGTAGATTTACCTAACCAGGACAAAAGAGTGGTTGGCGTAAAGAGGCTAGAAATCCTCACGCATGTGAGTGGATACAGGTAAATAAATGCAAAATGGAAATTTAAGAAGTCAGTGAACATGGAAAAATAGTTTGGGAGGAAGGAATACTACTACTACTAAGTCGCTTCAGTCGTGTCTGACTCTGTGCGACCCCATAGATGGCAGCCCAACAGGCTCCCCCGTCCCTGGGATTCTCCAGGTGAGAACACTGGAGTGGGTTGCCATTTCCTTCTCAATGTATGAAAGTGAAAAGTGAAAGTGAAGTCGCTCAATCGTCTCCGACTCTTAGCGACCCCATGGACTGCAACCCACCAGGCTCCTCGGTCCACAGCATTTTCCAGGCAAGAGTACTGGAATTGGGTGCCATTGCCTTCTCAAGGAGGAAGGAATAGCAGAGAACAAAATAATTTACTGTTGAAGATGGCAGAGGAATAGGTGGACATGGAGTATATCTCTCTCCATGATACATCAGGATTACACCTTTATACACAGAAGTGCATGCAGAACACCAGCTGAGAGCAGACAGAAGTACCTGACCAATGGAAAATAATATATAGAACTAAAGTAGGATGAAGGAACTAGGGGGAAAAACAGGAGTGTTAGTAGGACTGGACCTGCCCTCAGCAGGTGGGGGGAACTGAAGCAGGGGTCTGATAACCACATTGGGGCAGTTCTCTGAGTCAGAAGAGAAACATTTAAGGCTGAGAGTGAAACAGCTGATCTGTGGCACCCTAAATATAATAAGAATCAGACAGTCCTTGCTGCAGCCACACTTCAGACAGGGATGCAGGTGCCCTAGAAGGCAGAGCGGCTGGGAGCTGGATTTTAGGAATTGTGGAGCAATTCCAGGGTGAGGGCTGCTGTTGACTGCAGAGAGACAGATCGAGGGGATGTGAGGGAGACTGTGGTAGGAAATGCCTGTGGAGGAAAGCCAGGCAGCCATGGAAGCAAGGCAATACTGCTGAGTCACGTGTAGGGGTGGAGTCATCACCACAGACTCTCTCTCCCCACACGCCAGCATTGGCAGCTGAACAATAGAGAAGCTGGCCCATCAAACCCCTGACACACAGACCTACAGAGTACAACCCCACCCATTGTGCCCCTTTTAAGTACCTGACACACTGATCTACAGAGTAGGACTCAGCCAGGGGCCCCCTCTATGTGCCTGACCTACTGAACAACAGAGAAGGACCTCAGGCAAGGGAGTCCTCTAAATGTCTGAACAGGCAGAGCTATGGAGAAAGTCTGGACAAAGAGGCCTTCTGATCATCAGCTACAAGTGGCTCGAAAAAGGACTCTGAAAGGACCACAACTCCTGGGGAGAGGCAGTCCATGTCCCCTGCACACTTGGCACCACCAGGGTCCCTGCAAGCCAAGCAGCTAGCCACCTTCACGCTCAGCCCTCACTGGGGCAGAGTTGCCACAGTCAAAAAAAAGTCTTGCATCTATGCACGCAGGGTCACTTCTGTCATGTCCGGCTCTTTGTGACCCTGTGGGCTATGGCCTGCCAGGCTTCTCTGTCCAGGGGCTTCTCCAGGCAAGAATGCTGGAGTGTATTGTCCAATTCTAGTTGCTGTACCCTTCTAGACCACTGTATTTCCTGCTGTCCTAGACATCAACTCCCCTGAGTACCTGGTGCTACCAGAACCCCTGCCACCTAAGCAACTTCACCACCTCCATACTTGGCCTTCACTTGGGCAAACCCAAGTCCTCCAGGGCAGCCTCAGGAGCAAACTCAGTGGACAACCCACATGCAGAGGTGGAAATAAAACCACAGTTGAAAGCCAGGGCAGTGTGGCTAAGGAAGAAGACTCAAAACCTTCCAACCAGCTGTACAAGCTGCAGATTAAATCCACACAATCAACGAGGCAGACTCTGTGTCTATGGAATATATAAAAGGACACTGAGAGTGCCCACAAAAGAAAACACACTAGTTCTGACAGCTGTAGACATTGGAGGCAAGAATACACAGGAGTAGGACCAGATTAGAATCTGAGCTGCCCCCACAGCAGGTCCTGAGACAAGCACAGTGTTGGAGGGCATCCTGGGGAGGTGAGGTGGACTGTGACTCCCAGTGAGGGAAAGGACTCTGACAGCAGTAACTCAAGAAAATTTTTATTATTCTTATGTTTTGACTTGTTCTGTAGATTCTTTGGGATTTTTTTTTTTCTTTTTTTTTCCCTCTCCCACCCCCTTTTAGTTGTTGATTTTATGGCACTATGAAATCTAATTAAGCTTTTGAGCTTTTTTTCCCTCAGTCACATTTTTTATTGTTGTTATAAACCTCTGCCTCTACACTGGGCTTTTGCAGTTCTGTGGAGTTTTCCTCTTTTTTTTTCTTACTTTTTTTCTCTTTTTTTTAATTTTAATTTTTAAACCTATTATTATTTTTATACATTTATTTTTTTTTATTTGCTTTTCCTACTGTTCTTTTCCCCTTGCAGTTAATCTTTAATGTATATATATAAATCTTCTTTATCTACCTCTATTTAACTTTGCATATCTAATCTTTCTTTCTTTTCTTTGTTTCCTTTCCTCTCAACATATTTGTTAGTTTTGTTTTCATTGCTTTATTTCCCACTTGGCACCTTGCTTTAGTTTTGTTTTTCAATTTGTGCTTTAATTAGTTTTGTTCTTAACTGGTAGATGTAAATGTTGGTTTCCTTTGTTTGCTGGGTCAGTCTACTGTACTTTATTTTTTGTTGGACTGTTTTGATTTTGTTTATGGGTGTATATGCATATGTGTATATTCCATTATACTAATTATTACTTGCCTGATTTTGTAACTGCCATTTGTCTGGGGTTCATCTTTGGTTTCTCATTTTTAGCTATTTGTTTTAATCTCACTTAACACCATAACAAAACACTTGTGGAATATTCATTCCTGACTAGAGACCAAGCCCTGAGCCTTTGGACTTGGAGCACTGACTCCAAGACCCTAGACTACCAAAGAACTAACCCTGGGGGTATCAAATAGTGAGAACTCACACAAAGGAAACCACTTTAATACTAGACCCTGCATGACCCAACCACCAGTGCCTGTGCAGGACACCTCATCTAAACAACTAACAAAGCAAAACTACAAACCCAATCATCAGCAGACAGGATTACCACCTCACTCAGCCTTTCCAATCAGAGGAAAAACAAACAAAAACAAAAACTCAGCACAAATCTCACCCAATAATAAGCTCACACAATCCGCTGGACTATTCTTAGGAGGGCAGAAACCAAAAGGAAGAAAGAATTCAACCTTGAAGCCTGGGAAAAGGAGACCTCAAGCACAATAAGTTAAAAAAATAATAATAATGAAAAGGCAGAGAAATACTACACAAATGAAGAAACAAACAAGAAACACAGAAGAGGAAATAGGTAAACTACCTGAAAAAGAATTCAGAATCATGATAGTAAAGCTGATCAAAACCTTGAAAACAAAAGGGAGAAAATGCAAAAATCGAATAACAAAAACCAAGAATTAAAGAACAAACCTACAGAGACAACAATTACTGAGATTAAAAATACTCTAGAAGGAATCAATAGCAGAATATCCGAAGCAGAAGAACAAATCAGTGAGCTGGAAGATAAAATGGTGGAGATAACTTCTGAAGAGCAGAATAAAGTAAGAAGAATGAAAAGAACTGAGGATAGTCTCAGAGACCTCTGGACACTATCAAACAATACATAAGAAAAACACTAACAGACATTAAAGGAGAAATTGATAGTAACATAATAAGAGTAGGAGACTTTAACATCCCACTCACACCAATGTACAGATCATCAAAACAGAAAGTTAATGAGGAAATACAAGTCTTAAATGATACATTAGATGAGATGCCTCTCATTGATATCTTCAGGACATTCCATCTAAATGCAGAAGAATACACCTTCTTCTCAAGTGCACATGGAACATTCTCCAGGATGGACTACTGCTTAGGTCACAAATCAAGCATCAGTAAATTTAAGAAAATTGAAATTGTATCAAGCATCTTCTCTGACCACAATGTTATGAGATTAGGTTTCAATTATAAGAAAAAAACTGTAAGAAACACAAACACATGGAGATTAACAATACATTTTTAAATAACCAACAAGTTACTGAAGAAATCAAAAGGGAAATAAAAAAATTCTAAAAACAAATGACAATGAAAACACAACAACTCAAAACCTATGGAATGCAGCAAAAGCAGTTCTAAGAGCAAAGTTTATAGCAATACAATCATACCTCAAGAAACAAGAAAAACATTGAATAGACAACCTAACTTTACACTTAAAACAACTGAAAAAAGAAGAAGAAGAACAACAACAACAAAAAAAAAAGTTAGTAGAAGGCAAGAAATTATAAAGATCTGAGCAGATATAAATGAAAAGGAGTGAAAGAAACAATAGTAAAGATTAATAACATTAAAAGCTGGTTCTTTCAGAAATTAAACCACATGGACAAACCTTAGCCAAATTCATCAAGAAAAAAAAGAAGAATCACATCAACAAAATTAGAGTTGAAAAGGAGAGGTTACAACAGACAATGCAGAAATACAACGGATTACAAGAGGCCATTATGAACAACTATATGGCAATAAAATGGATAACCAGGAAGAAATGGACAGATTCTTAAAAAGTTCAATCTTCCAAGACTGAACCAGGAAGAAATAGAAATTATGAACAACATAACTAGAATCACTGAAATTGAAGCTGTGATTAAAAAAATCTCCCAAGAAACAAAAGCCAAGGACAAGACAGCTTCACAGGAGAATTCTATGAAACATTTAGAGAAGAGTTAATGCTTATCCATCTAAAACTCTTTCAAAAAAATTTCAGAGGAAGGAACACTTCTGAACTCATTCTATGAGGCCAACATCACCCTGAAACCAAAAGCAGACAAAGACAAAACAAAAAAGAAACTGATCAGTTTTCACTGATCAACATAGATGCAAAAATCCTCAACAGAATTTTAGCAAACAGAATTCAGCGATTCATCAAAAAGCTCATACACCACGATCAAGCTGGGTTTATTCCACGGATGCAAGGATTCTGCAATATATGCAAATCAATCAATGAGATACACAATATTAACAAATTGAAAGATAAAAAATATTATAATCTCAATAGATACAGAAAAAGCCTTTGACAAAATTCAGCACCCATTTATGATTAAAACTCTTTAAAAAATGGGCATAGAAGGAACCTACTTCAACATAGTAAAGACCATATATGATAAATCTCCAGTTCAGTTCAGTGACTCAGTCATGTCTGACTCTTTGCAACCCCATGGACTGCTGCATGCCAGGCTTCCCTGTCCATCACCAACTCCTGGAGCTTACTCAAACTCATGTCCATTGAATCAGTGATGCCATCCAACCATCTCATTTTTGGTCATCCCTTCTCCCACCTTCAGTCTTTTTTCAGCATCAGGGTCTTTTTAAATGAGTCAGTTCTTCACATAAGTCTACAGCAAACATTGTTCTCAGTGATAAAAAACTGAATGCATTCCCCCTAAGATCAGGAATAAGACAAGGATTTCTGCTTTCACCACGATTATTCAGCATAGTTCTGTAAGTCCTAGCTACAGCAATCAGAGAAGAAAAATAAATTTAAAAAAATCCAGATTGGAAAAAGTAAAGCTCTCACTGTTTGCAGTGGACATGATACTGTACATAGAAAACCCTAAAAATAGTATCAAAATTACTAGAGCTAATCAGTGAATTTAGCAAAATTTCAGGCTACAAAATCAATACACAGGAATCACTTGCATTTCTATATACTAACAATGAAAAATCAGAAAGAGAAATTAAGGAATCAATCCCTTTCACCATTGCAACAAAAATAATTAAATATCTAGGAATAAACTTACCTAAGGAGACAAAAGAACTTCACACAGAAAATTATGACAGTAGTGAAAGAAATCAAAGATGACAGAAATAGATGGAGAGATATTCCATGTTCCTGGGTAGGAAGAATCAATACTGTGAAATGACTTTACTACCAAATGCTATCTACAGATTCAATGACATCCCTATCGAATAACAAATGACATTTTTCACAGAACTAGAACAAAAAATTTCACAATTCATTCTGAAACACAAAAGACCCGAATAGCCAAAGCAGTCTTGAGAAAGAAGAATGGAGCTGGAGGAATCAACCTTCCTGACTTCAGATTATGTTACAAAGCTACAGTCATCAAGATAGCATGGTACTGGCACAAAACCAAAAATATAGACCAATGGAACAAGATAGAAAGCCCAGAAATAAACCCATGCAGCTATGGGTACCTTATTTTTGACAAAGGAGGCAAGAATATACAATGGGGCACAGAAAGCCTCTTCAATAAATGGTTGTGGGAAAACAGGACAGCTACATATAAAAGACAAAAATTAGAACACTTCCTAAAATCATACACAAAGATAAACTAAAAATGGATTAAAGACCTAAATGTAAGACTAGAAATTATAAAACTCTTAGAATAAAACATAGGCAGAACACTCGATGACATAAATCAAAGCTAGATCCTCTATGATTAACCTCCAATAGTAACAGAATTAAAAACAAAAATAAATAAATGGGACCTCAATAAACTGAAAAGCTTTTTCACAGCAAAGGAAATTATAAGCAAGGTGAAAAGGCAACTCTCAGAATGGGAGAAAATAATAGCAAATTAAACAACTGACAAAGGATTAATTTCCAAAATACAAGCAGCTCATACAACTCAATACCAGAAAAACAAACTACCCAATCAAAAAGTGGGGAAAAGACCTAAACAGACATTTCTCCAAAGAAGACATACAGATAGCTAACATACACATGAAAAGATGCTCAACATCACTCGTGAGAAATGCAAATCAAAACTACAATGAGATACCATCTCACACTTGTCAGAATGGCCATCATCCAAAAGTCTGCAAACAGTAAATGCTGGAGAGGGTGTGGAGAAAAGGGAACACTCTTGCACTGTTGGTGGGAATGTAAATTGATACAGCCACTATGGAAGATGGTATGGAGATTCCTTAAAAAACTAGGCATAAAACCACCATGTGACCCAGCAGTCCCACTCCTAGGCATATACCCTGAGGAAACCAAAATGGAAAAAATACATATGTTTCCTATTGTTCATTGCAGCACTATTTACAGTAGCTAGAACATGGAAGCAATCTAGATTTCCATCAACAGATGAATGGATAAAGAAGTAGTGGTACATATACTCAACGGAATATTCAGTTTAGTTCAGTTCAGTCACTCAGTCGTGTCCGACTCTTTGCGACTCGGGAATCGCAGCACGCCAGGCCTCCCTGTCCATCACCAACTCCTGGAGTTCACTCAGACTCACGTCCATCGAGTCAGTGATGCCATCCAGCCATCTCATCCTCTGTCGTCCCCTTCTCCTCCTGCCCCAATCCCTCCCAGCATCAGAGTCTTTTCCAATGAGTCAACTCTTCGCATGAGGTGGCCAAAGTACTGGAGTTTCAGCTTTAGCATCATTCCTTCCAAAGAAATCCCAGGGCTGATCTCCTTCAGAATGGACTGGTTGGATCTCCTTGCAGTCCAAGGGACTCTCAAGAGTCTTCTCCAACACCACAGTTCCAAAGCATCAATTCTTTGGTGCCTGGCCTTCTTCACAGTCCAACTCTCACATCCATACATGACCACAGGAAAAACCATAGCCTTGACTAGACGGACCTTAGTTGGCAAAGTAGTGTCTCTGCTTTTGAATATGCTATCTAGGTTGGTCATAACTTTCCTTCCAAGGAGTAAGCGTCTTTTAATTTCATGGCTGCAATCACCATCTGCAGTGATTTTGGAGCCCAGAAAAATAAAGTCTGACACCGTTTCCACTGTTTCCCCATCTATTTCCCATGAAGTGATGGGACCAGATGCCATGATCTTCGTTTTCTGAATGTTGAGCTTTAAGCCAACTTTTTCACTCTCCACTTTCACTTTCATCAAGAGGCTTTTAGTTTCTCTTCACTTTCTGCCATAAGGATGGTGTCATCTGCATATCCGAGGTTCTTGATATTTCTCCCGCAATCTTGATTCCAGCTTGTGCTTCTTCCAGTCCAGCGTTTCTCATGATGTACTCTGCAATGGAATATTACTCAGCCATAATAAGAACACATCTGAGTCAGTTCTGATGAGGTGGATGAACTTAGAACCTATTATACAGAGTGAAGTAAGTCAGAAAGAGAAAGATAAATATCATATTCTAATGCATATATACCGAATCTAGAAAAATGGGACTGAAGAATTTACAGGGCAGAAGTGGAGAAATAGACATAGAAAACAGACTTATGGACATGGAGAGAGGGGAGACGAGGGTGAGATGTATGGAAAGAGTAAGATGGAAACTTACCTTACCATATGTAAAATAGATAGCCAATGGAAATTTGCTGTATGGCCCAGGAAACTCAAACAGGACCTTTGTATCAACCTAGAGAGGTGGGATGGGGAGGAAGATGGGAAGGAGGTTCAAAGGGAGGGGATACATGTGTACCTATGGCTGATTCGTGTTGAGGTTTGACAGGAAACAACACATTTCTGTAAAGCAATTATCCTTCATTTAAAAAAATAAATTAATTAAAAATAATTTACTGTCTTATGTGATGGGGAGAACTGCAGCATGATCCACTGTCTCAACATTCAGTATTGAACTGATGACTCATCTATCAACAGATTACATAGTATTCAGTAGGAGACCAACTGTACCTCTGAGTGTCCAACATTCAGGAACCCTGAAAGATGACCACTTATTTATCAGTCTAATCAGTTAGACCAAGGAGGGCTCTGCTTGTCATGCCTAATTCCATCAGAAATCTAGGCCATTTAAATCCATAAATCTGAGAGTCTGGTCATTAACATTGTTGAAGATGACACTGCTGCTGCTGCTGCTGCTAAGTCCCTTCAGTCGTGTCCGACTCTGTGCGACCTCATAGACGGCAGCTAACCGGGCTCCTCCGTCCCAGGGATTCTCCAGGCAAGAACACTGGAGTGGGTTGCCATTTCCTCCTCCAACGCATGAAAGTGAGAAGTGAAAGTGAAGTCTCTCAGTCGTGTCTGACTCCTAGTGACCCCATGGACTGCAGCCTACCAGGCTCCTCTGCCCATAGGATTTTCCAGGCAAGAGTACTGGAGTGGAGTGCCATTGCCTTCTCCTGAAGATGACACTGGTGAATACTAAATAATATACTCATGAAAACTGCCAAGGAATTATTTACAAGGAACATCTTTATGCAGGCTATCTATATCATTAGGCAAGTGGTTCATTTAATTTTTCAGGGAAGTAGGCACTAAGCACATGCAACTCATCATTGTGTCGATTTTTGCGGTGTTCTCTTTCTGCCAGAACTGTGGAAGATATAAGCCATTAAATAATTAGCAAAGAGTTTGCATAGCCTAATGATAATGAATTATCTTTCCACATGCTTCAATTGGTATTCAGTGAAGACTGGTTCCAAATAGGAAAAGGAGTACGTCAAGGCTGTACATTGTCACCCTGCTTATTTAACTTATAGGCAGAGTACATCATAAGAAATGCTGGGCTGGAAGAAGCACAAGCTGGAATCAAGACTGCCAGGAGAAATATCAAGAACCTCAGATATGCAGATGACACCATCCTTATGGCAGAAAGTGAAGAGAAACTAAAAAGCCTCTTGATGAAAGTGAAAGTGGAGAGTGAAAAAGTTGGCTTAAAGCTCAACATTCAGAAAACGAAGATCATGGCATCTGGTCCCATCATGGGAAATAGATGGGGAAACAGTGGAAACGGTGTGTCAGACTTTATTTTTCTGGGCTCCAAAATCACTGCAGATGGTGACTGCAGTCATGAAATTAAAAGACGCTTACTCCTTGGAAGGAAAGTTATGACCAACCTAGATAGCATATTCAAAAGCAGAGACATTCCTTTGCCAACTAAGGTCTGTCTAGTCAAGGCTATGGTTTTTCCTGTGGTCATGTATGGATGTGAGAGTTGGACTGTGAAGAAGGCTGAGCACCAAAGAATTGATGCTTTGGAACTGTGGTGTTGGAGAAGACTCTTGAGAGTCCCTTGGACTGCAAGGAGATCCAACCAGTCCATTCTGAAGGAGATCAGCCCTGGGATTTCTTTGGAAGGAATGATGCTAAAGCTGAAACTCCAGTACTTTGGCCACCTCATGAGAAGAGTTGACTCATTGGAAAAGACTCTGATGCTGGGAGGGGATTGGGGCAGGAGGAGAAGGGGACAACAGAGGAGGAGATGGCTGGATGGCTCATTCCATAGTTCATCAGGCACGCTATCTATCAGATCTAGGCCCTTAAATCTATTTCTCACTTTTACTGTATAATCATAAGCGATTTTATTTAGGTTATACCTGAATGGTCTAGTGTTTTTCCCTACTTTCTTCAATTTAAGTCTGAATTTGGCAATAAGGAATTCATTATCTGAGCCACAGTCAGCTTCTGGTCTTGTTTTTGCTGACTGTATAGAGCTTCTCCATTTTTGGCTGCAAAGAATATAATCAATCTGATTTCAGTGTTGACCATCTGGTGATGTCCATGTGTAGAGTCTTCTCTTGTGCTGTTGGAAGAGGGTGTTTGCTATGACCAGTGAATTTTCTTTGCAAATTTCTTTACCTTTAAGTAATCTGTTGTAACTTTCTGCATTTGCCTTTAAAATTGTTATTGTCATTTTGATTAAGTGAATAAGTGCTGTTTCACAATAGCCTATGATCCTTCTTGACCAAGTGTTTTAAAATCTCTTGAAGACTGTTTTGTATACTTCTTACAAACTTTTCAAAGGTCTGATTTTAATTAATTTCTTTTGATATCTAATTAACTTTGGAATGCTTTGGAGGGGTTCTCAAACGCGTAAAGAGATATTAAATTAATTAGGTTACTTGGTACGTTAAGTTGCATGGAAACACTGTTAAATGAGTGGTGCTATACTTCATTGGGTTATATTATACAATTAAATGTCATAATCTAAATGTTCTAGAAATTATATGATATTAAATTTCTAAAATTTGTGTATGTCCTAGGATATTATCTTTCATAATTCTAGTTATTATTGTAAAGTATTATATGTCACAAAAATAACTGAATTTCTTTCTCACTTGCATTGTAATCAGATCTTTAACCATGACCTGTGAGTCTTTGTCATTTATTGACAATTATTTTTGTCTCCGATGATTTTGAAAAATGCTTCATTTTCAAGAAGATTCATACAAAGGACTTTTAGACAATGACACATTTCTGATAAATTTCAGGTCATAACACTGAATTGGGTAAGATATTAAAGAATTCTAATGGAAACTGATGACTTTATAAAAAAAACTGTGGACAAAAGATTAAGATCAAGGATTAATTACATAGTTGAACTAATGAAGAAGGTCATAAGTTTTATGTCTTTTGCCTAAAGTATTACTGAATTAATTTTTGCTTTCTGTATATTAGAAATCTTTCCCTTAAACTAATTACGACTTACAGAAATTTAGTAAATTGTACTTTTATAAGTAGAATTGAAATATTTACTTTTTCTATCTACCTAATTCAGCCAGAATTTGGAAACTCTTAGTGAGCATTTTTATTTTTAGCAATATAGGTACTTACATAAGTTCAGTAAGGGTCTCTCCTCATAACAGACATAACTGGAAACATTGGTTATATTACTATGGTGTTGATTGGAATATTATATTTGTGAATACCCATAAAATCAGATATAATCAAACTGCTTTAAAAAACTAAATGTATGGACCTGTGAAAACTCTTGGAAAAACCACCTGGTATCTTGCTTACCGAGTTTCCCAGCAGCCTTACCAGTTTACCAGAGTAATCTACCTTTAGATGAAGATTTAATGCCCCATGATCTGAAACCCAGAGATTATGCACATTGGAAAAGATATCATATAAAAGACTTTTAACAGCCACATTGAAAGGAATCGTGTCAGGACTCCTCTCCTGAATGGATTGCAATTCATAGACAACAAGAGAACATCTGAAGTAGACAGCTGACCCAAAATGCTGGACCAGGTCTGTATATGATTACCTTGATGATTGTTCACACTTTTGTTTATAAATAAATGTACTTCTCTCTTGGGATCAATCATATTCAAGTATCAAAAACCAGTTCAACTTTAGTTTAGTGGTCAATTTCTAGTACTCCTAGGTTACCTAGGTTGATCTGTCCTCATCACTGTTCTAGTTGGATAGCCCTTTAGGAAGTTTAACAGAAGGAAGTTATAGCTCTGTTCTGATCACTATTGATATTACTAGATAAGACCCTTTTGTGTTGTTGATCAATCACAGTTGCTCTGACCATGGCCATAAATGGGAGCTTTCTTTAAAGTTACACAGACTCCATTAGAGCAAAGAGCTAAATTACAGTCAAAGAATATAACTTCCCTGTTATTAGAAGGGCCACTTCCTCAATTATGGAATGAATTTACATGGCTAACAACAAGCTATGGTCATTTAAGTTTAAAGGTCCTCATGTTGGGAATCGTTAAATCATTTTAAGGATAATCAACCTAATAACACTAGGAAATTGAGCTGTGTGCCTTATGAACAATGGATATATCATTACCTTTCATATTCAGTAATTGTTTTGGAACTGATTGAGATGACCAGGAAAATACTGGGTAGCTTTTAATAGGACCCAGTGGATTTATGGAACAAACTATGGTCTTGGCTCACTCCAGGCTGGTAGGGAGATGCACAGTTGGTTTCCCTTGGACTCATGTTTGCCTGGTAGGGCTTCCTGATGGCTCAGTTGGTACAGAATCTGCCTGCAATGCAGGAGACCCTGGTTTGATTCCCATCTCCACTAGAGAAAGGATAGGCTACCCACTCCAATATTCTTGGGCTTCCATTGTGGCTCAGCTGGTAAAGAACCTGCCTGCAATGCAGGAGACCTGGATTCAATCCTTGGATTGGGAAGATCCCCTGGAGAAGGGAAAGGCTACCTACTCCAGTATTCTGGCCTGGGGAATTCCAAGGACTAGTCCATGAGGTCACAATGAGTCAGACATGACAGAGTGACTTTCACTCACTCACTCAGGTTTGCCTATGGGTAGTGTTGAAAGTGACCCTGACAATCTGCTTTTAATGTAGCACACTGGGGCCAATACGTTTTCTAGTGGTAAGGTCATTGGGCTGCAATGTTTGTTTCTTTACCTGGAATGAAGGTTGTCATTAATCACATAGAGGCTTTAAAAAATTTACTCAGCAAGCTTTGAATGATAGTAATCAAGCCATTAACTTGGTAAATTTGAAGCCTCCATGATGACAAAAGTGGCCCTACAGAATACCATGTCCTTCAGCTTCGCAAGGGTGGGATTATGCTATATGTACTAAATGTTGTGTTTTTAAAGCTGATGACTCTTCTAATATAAACAATCTTATGATACATAAAAAGAGTGAAATTTCTACTCTGAACGATCCTTTTCTCAGTTTAGGCAAAATACGAGGAGAATAGTTTGGTTAAGGAGAATCTGGCTTAAATCTTTACTAATGGCATTGTTACTCTTATTGGCAATTTAGATTACTTGTGTAAGATAATATCTAAAAAAAGTTGAACTACTGGTCACATCTGTAGTTGTTTATAAATTAATGAGCATGAAAAATGTACTTGCAAGGTAAAATTGGCATAAGTCCTACTGGACAACTTGAAATTGACTGTCAGTCCTTCTAGACATCCTGTCAATATAGCCTATATAAGAGTAAAGAAATAACTAGACTATTAAGACCTGGAATTGAGGGACATGATGGATTCAGGACAGGAAAGCAACCATGATGGCATCAATGGATGAAATAATTGATCACCTAATTCTTGAAATAATGAAATAAAATTATTTTTATGGCAGGAAAAGAAAAATTCTACATAAAATTTTCTCTGCTGTTTAAGCCACTACCATCATTTGATAAAAAGCATGGAAGCTGAGATTTAGAGAGATTAAAGTCTGTCAAAGTCTTGTAATTAGAAATTAAGACACAAAATTTATACTTTGGAACTCTTCAAATCCAAAATTAATGTGTTCCCAACTCTTCTGCACTGACTTTTTGCTCTCTCCGTATTGAATTCACTTTTTATCATGTCTTCTGTTTCACATTTGTTTCCTCTCAATCTCTGGCTAAAATCTAGCTTCTGAGCACATTGTTGCCAGGGATTACATCAGAATCAGTTCTTCCTTTCTTTCATTAAACCCAAGGTGTGACCCACAATATGACTTTAATAAGTATCTAGAAAAAAATGAATGAGTGAATGAATTATAACAAATACTATAAATTAAACAAGTGCCTTTGCTTGCTTGACTGATAATATCACAATTATATTTTTAGGTGTATTTTAAATGGAGGGTCCCAAACTGATGAAATGAAAAAAACAGAAAACTTAGATATCTATAAAATGAAAAATATTTTAAAATATTTAGTTGATAGTTAAAATTGGGAGATTTCACAAAACATCTGAAAAAAATACTGGAAAGTATTTAATACTTGGCCCACATAACCCCATAGCAATAATGTGCTTGATTTGAGTAGAATCTGTCCTTTATGGAAAGGATGTGCTTGATACATATCACCGCAGCTTCTTGTTTTTACACACAATGCTTGCATTGACATTAGGCCTGTGATTTTCATTTTCTTACCTATCTGTTCACATGTCATGAGTCTATTAACCCTTATTTAAAATATAAAATCTATAAGAAATGAGTATGTTACTTTTTATACTGCATTTTCTTTTTTTGGTAGAACTCTACACAGAAAAAAAAATCATAATGTATACTTGAAAAGGTTTCAGAGAATCTATCTACTGGAGGACTTAATTTTTAATACTATTTTTTTACAAATGTTTCACAGCTTTTACAAATTTCTTGCTTCTTTTACAAATTTGCTCACATCTTTTACAAATTTCTTCTTCATTCTATTTTATGCCCCCCCCCACCATCACCCACCCCAAGCAATGTATCTATTTTAAGATTTATGTGTCTTGGGTAAAAACGACCTTCTCTCAAGTAAAAATTTGATCACACCCTCACGAATCAGTTTAGTCTTGATACCATAAACAATTGGGTTCATTGTAGGAGGCAGGAGCAGATAAAGGTTTGCCACAATGATGTGTATGTGGTGAGGGACACTGTGTCCTCCAAAACGGTGGGTGAAAAAGTGAAAAAGCTGGGACATAGGTGATCACAATAGCACAGGTATGTGATGTACAGGTGCTGAAGGCTTTGTGACGAGCATCTGTGGATGACAGGCTCACCACAGCTCGCAAGATCATAGTGTAAGACACTGCAATACAGCACATGTCAAACACGCCCGATGAGGAGAGCAACCATCAGACCATAAATAGCATTGACCTGAAATTGCCACAGGACACCTTGGCCACAGACATGTGGTCACAGTACGTGTGGGGAATGAAGTTGCCTCGACAATAGGGCAGGCGCTTGGTAAGGAAAGTGAATGGAAAGATGAGCATCACACCCCTCAGCAGAGTGGCAAGACCAGCCTTGGCAATGACAGCACTGGTGAGGGTGGTGGCATAGTGTAAGGGGTAGCAGATGGCCACATAGCGGTCCAGCGCCATGAGTATGAGCACCCCAGACTCCATCCCAGTCAACATGTGGACAAAAACATCTGAGCCAGGCAGCCACTGAGGTCAATCTCCTTCAGGTTGAACCAGAATATGCACAGCATGTTGGGTACTGTGGTGGTGCACAGGGTGACATCTGTGAAGGACAGCAGGGCCAGAAAGTAGTACATGGGGTGATGCAGGGCCTCCTCATGGCGATGAGGTAGATGAGTCCACAGTTGCCCGCAACAGCGATGATGTACATGAAGCAGAATGGCAGGGAGATCCAGAGGTGTGCGGTTTCCAGCCCAGGAACACCATTTAGGATAAAGAATCCTGGTGTCATGCTGGAGATATTGGCTCCAGACATAATGCCTGACAAGTGGGGCATTTTATATTCTTTGTCCACAATTGCTCTCTGTATAGGAGATAGAGGTGGGGTTAGAGACCAAATATAAGAATGGTTTGTAGAACGATAACAATGAAAGCCATGAACATTCATCTTGTTAGGATAATCAGGATGGTTTTTTATTTCCCAGCTCTAGCAAAAGAATCTTTGAACTATGTTATCTAAAAATAAATAGTAGAGTCTTACTTTGTTTAATGTGCAGCAGCAAACTTTCTGCTTAGAAAGTTAGAAAGGATACTTTCTACTATCCTTACTGTCTCTGTCTCTTACAGCTCTTGCCTTGAAGATTATGAGGAAAGCAAGTTATATTGCAAAATTGTTCTGGATATCTTGCTAATGATAACATACTGTAGAAACTCAATAAAATTTTTGAAGTAGTAAGGATTTAATATGATTGGCATTCAATCTCTGATGCCAATATCATGCTTTTCCATGTTGTGAAAATTCAGTTGTTCTTGAGAAGGAAAAAAAAAAAAGTATTTACATTTCTTTTTTTTTTTTTATTTTATTTTTTTTTAAACTTTACATAATTGTATTAGTTTTACCAAATATCAAAATGAATCTGCCACAGGTATACATGTGTTCCCCATTCTGAACCCTCCTCCTCCCCCCCCACCATCCCTCTGGGTCATCCCAGTGCACTAGCCCCAAGCATCCAGTATCGTGCATCGAACCTGGACTGGCATCTCATTTCATACATGATATTTTACATGTTTCAATGCCATTCTCCCAAATCTTCCCACCCTCTCCCTCTCCCACAGAGTCCATAAGACTGTTCTTTTACATTTCTAAATCATTAAAAAGTTTCAGTCATTTCTACTGCCCTACAAGAAATAACAATCCAAAGATATGGTATTGTCTGCTGTAATTTAAACAATATTTCATTATAACTGTACAGGTAATCAGTACAATAGACAATACCATATCTTTGGATTGTTATGTCTTGTAGGGCAGTAGAAATGACTGAAAGATATTTGAAGAAATTTATAGATTCAGGGATATCTGAGTAAAACGAAGGTTCCAAATGGTTAAAATTGTTCTTTTATTCGAAAAAATAAAATGATGCTTAAGCTGTGCCATAAACCTGAGTTCTCATGCAGCAAAGTCAGTGTCAAATACACCCATCATTCAGCAGACTTAAGTAGATACTTGTAGTGTGATGGCATGTATTACATGGCAGTGAAGCCACAAGGTACAGATTCTTTTCACCTAAATATTCAAAAAATTACCATTATGTCTACTTCTACTGACCAGACTACATAAAACCACCATAGAAAGAAGAAATACAAAGGAATACAAGTTTCAGAGGCTCATGGTCTCTGCTTCCTAAGCTGACTTCATCTTGTGTGAACCATCTCTTCTAATAAAAAGGCTCTCCCAAACTTCTCCTGAAATGTCACCACCTGGAGAAACTATCATTTTATGGACCTGGATTAGAAACACTTAAAGATAAAAATCTCCAGTGTCCACCATCTTTTATGTATACACCATGAGGAAATGAATAAAGTGGAAATGAGGTTAAGTCTAGCCACCCATAAACACAAAAAACCATTGTCTCTTAAGAAGTGAAAGGGAAAGAGAAATACATTGCTTTTTGCTAATGTTGTCTTTTTGCAATTATGCCTATATTCTTAGCCATTGTATTATTATCCAGGAATATCTCTATCTTTTTCAAATGGCTATTTTAAAAAATTACCCAAACTTACCTCAGTGTTAGGCACAAACAAGTTCTTATTCATGGCTGAGAATCCTTAGAGTTTTTCAAAATCTGGGCTGGCATCTTCTTACTTATATTGAAGCTTTGGCTTCAAGGGCAGCAGTTTCCACTGCATCATCCCCAGTTCATGTGCCAGGGCGGTGATTTCACTAACCACAACGGCACCAGGGGCAAGTCCATCTACGGGAAGAAGTTTGACAATGAAAACTTTATCCTCAAACACACGACCAGGCCTGCTGTCCATGGCCAACTCTGGCCCAAACACCAACGGCTCCCAGTTCTTCCTGACGTGTGACAAGACGGATTGGCTGGGCGGCAAGCATGTAGTGTTTGGGGAGATCACTGGGCGCCTTGCGGCAGACTGAGGCCCAGGGCAGCAAGGACGGAAGCCCAAGCAGAAGGTGATCATCTCTGACTATGGGGAGTACGCGTGTGAGAGGGGAGCTGTCAACCCGGGGCCCGCACCCGAGGTGTCCCATTGGCAGCGAGCAGGGCTTCGTGTCGTGGCCCTTCCTCGGGGTCAGCATGGGACACCTCCTCTGGCTCTTCCTCAGGTGTGGCCTTGGGCCCAGGGCTGCCCTCCCACTGTGGACAGCTGTGCATGGCCTATCCAGGCCTTTGCCACCAGGGCTTCTCGTGGGCCCACCTGTGTGACTCCTGGACATTTTCTTTTGGTAAAATAAATCCTAGTTTTGATTAAAAAAAAAAAAAAACTAAAAAGGAATTTTAGTTTCCCTGGAGAATCTTCAGCAAGGTATCCCAGGTGATTGACTCTCCACAATTAGATGTCTCAGAAGAATCTGTTTGAAAGAGAAGGAACTTTGGGCTTATGGTACTAGATAGGCATTTAGAAACTTTTGAATAGAAAAAGGAACAACAAAAGCAAAAACATATTAAAGTTTAATGCTGTATTCCCAAGTGAGAAATATGACCACCAAGACTGGTGGAGACAAATATCATTTAAAAGTTTCTTCTCTTATTGCAAAATAAATACATTTTTTAATGTAGAAAAAATCTAAAAAGAAACTATAAAAAGCATAATAAAAACTTGGAAAATCACTTGTTATTCTAATGAAGCAATGACCATTTTAAAATGCTTTATCTACTTGTCCAATAATTTTGGATTACTATGTATAATATTCTCTTTCATATAAACTTCATACTGTATGAAATTTGCACATTTTCCCCTATTTAATATAATGTACATTTCTCATGTCATTCTATATGCCTTGCAATTGAAAGTTTAGAGCTAAACTTTCCATTCAATAGTTGAAGCAAAATTAAACATTTTATTACTCTTGAATATTTAAATTGTTTCTAATTTTTGTTATCAAAGAGAATTATTTTATGGATATCCTCATCTGTTTGTACTATTGATTTTCCCCTCTTAGAATTATTAGAAATAGATTTGAAATTTGTGGAAAAAGAGGCATAGACAATTCAATTATGTTGATAAAAGTTGGAAAAATTCATCTTTGTAAAAAATCATCTTCATATGGGATTTTTCACTCCCATACACTATTAGTATGCTATCCCTCTAAAGTACTAACTATTATATGCCTGCTCTCTTTTCCCCAACTGAATTTGTTATTTAGCTTGATATTTTGATATTTTAGCTAGACTTAAAATCAACTTTGTTAGTAGGGCCTATGAACATTCTTTTCAAGTGTTTTTGGTCAGTTGTTTTCTAATATTTGGATTATTCATGCTTCTCCTTATCCATCCCAGTAGAGGTGTTAGCTTTGATTTTATTGCTTGCTGGGCACTTTCAGTACTAAAATATGAACACATCTTCTGTCATAGTTTGCAACCATTTTCAAAGGTAGTCTTGTTACTAAACTGAACTGGAATCCACTTGCCAGATGCACAGCAAATCAATCTACTGACACCAACTTGTGGTGAGGGGAAGTATAGCATTTATCGCAGGGCACCAAGCAAGGAAAAGAGGAAGATGGTAAAGAACCTGCCTGTCAATGTTGGAGATGTAAGAGACACAGATTCAGTCCCTAGGTCTGGAAGATCCCTGGAGGAGGGCATGGCAATCCACTCTAGTAGTTTTGCCTAGAGAGTCTCATGGACATAAGAGCCTGGCGGGTTGTAGTCCATAGGGTCACAAAGAGTCAGATACTACTGTAACAACTTAGCACACACACATGAGTGCATGCTCAAAAGATCCAAACCCCTCGTGTCTTTTAAGGAAGGGTTTTCATAGACAGTGAGAAGAATAGAATCATAAGATGTATGATCAGTTTTGCACAAATCTCTAATTGTTGGTGAGGATATATCAAGGTGAAGTTTCAGGAATCAACATCAACAGTCTTCTGACTACAACCAGTCTGGTGTCTGTGTGATTGTGGTGAGCAATCTCCATTGGTGGGGCTCTGGTTTTTGCAAAACAACTGAGGAATGCACATGAGCCCTTTTACCTATATCTTCCAAAAGGAACTGGGAGTTCTTTATGGCTGACATTGTTTAAGTTATTATTACTTTTCTTGTCTGACTGCTTTTACTTTGTACTTTGCCTCTACATTCCCTTACTTCTCTAATGTTAATTCCTTGGGCTTTCTCTTTGGAATTTGGAGAAGGACTAGGAGACTAAAGCTTTTCTATAAACAAGAAGCAGGGGAACACAGAGGGTCTTGTCACCAAGAAGGTCCCTTGGGGTCCTGCCCAGTTTCAATTCCTCTTTTCTTTGATACTCCTCCATCCTGAAGGGGACAGGGGTGACGATGGCTCTGGCTACTTTCTGATGGATGGGGGCAGCATCAATTTTTCAGGATTAGAGAAGTGATAATCATAGACTTTCATTTGAAGGAATTCTCAAGTCCTAGGCTTGGCATCAACATTTTGCATTAGGAAGACATTACTCCTTTGTGACTGCCTGTCAAGGCACCTAGACAATCATATGAACATTAGTAGATGTATTACAATGAAGATGATGATCAAGACGCATCTTTGTAGAATTCTGAGAAAACCCTCCCATTCCAGACAGCAACCAGGAAAATAAATCTTGGAGTGGGTCCTCTTTTTATTCATTTTGTAACCAAGTGGCCTTTTGAAATAATCTATTCATTAGGCTTTCAACTTCTCCTGAGGTATTTGTATATGTACAGCCTGTGGCAGTACACATATCCCTCTGTGTTTGGTCAAAATGAAATCCAAGGAAATTCTGTTATCAAAGACCACCAGAACCAAAGAATCTAGAAATACATGTTGGGGCATGATGTTTTTGGGCAATCTGTCCAATTGTAATAGACAGGTTGCTTATCATATCTATTGATATATTGACATGGACTCTAGCAGTTGTGATGAGGATACCAAGAATACTTTGTCCTACTATCCTACCAACATCTTCTTAAGGTGTATTCTATTTCTAGGAAGAGATGTAAGGCTTTCTGAGCTGTGCACACACACACAAAAAAAAGAGTTAGAAAATATTCAGTATAAGCAGGACCCTTCATGAAGTTCGTGACATTGTACAGGAGACAGGGATCAAGACCATCCCCATGGAAAAGAAATGCAAAAAAGCAAAATGGCCGTCTGGGGAGGCCTTACAAATACTGTGAAAAGAAGAGAAGTGAAAATCAAAGGAGAAAAAGAAAGATATAAACATCTGAATGCAGAGTTCCAAAGAATAGTAAGAAGAGATAAGAAAGCCTTTTCAGAGATCAATGCAAAGAAATAGAGGAAAACAACAGAATGGGAAAGACTAGAGATCTCTTCAAGAAAATCAGAGATACAAAAGGAACATTTCATGTAAAGATGGGCTCGATAAAGGACAGAAATGGTATGGACCTAACAGAAGCAGAAGATATTAAGAAGAGATGGCAAGAATACACAGAAGAACTGTACCAAAAAGATCTTCACAACCCAGATAAACATGATGGTGTGATCACTGTCCTAGAGCCAGACATCCTGGAATGTGAAGTCAAGTGGGCCTTAGAGAAGCATCACTACAAACAAAGCTAGTGGAGGTGATGGAATTTCAGTTGAGCTATTCCAAATCCTGAAAGATGATGCTGTGAAAATGCTGCACTCAATATGCCAGCAAATTTGGAAGACTCAGCAGTGGCCACAGGACTGGAAAAGGTCAGTTTTCATTCCAATCCCAAAGAAAGGCAATGCCAAAGAGTGCTCAAACTACCACACAATTGCACTCATCTCACAAGCTAGTAAAGTAATGCTCAAAATTCTCCAAGCCAGGCTTCAGCAATATGTGAACCGTGAACTTCCTGAAGTTCAAGCTGGTTTTAGAAAAGGCAGAGGAACCAGAGATCAAATTGCCAACATCCACTGGATCATAGAAAAGCAAGAGTTCCAGAAAAACATCTATTTCTGCTTTATTGACTATGCCAAAGCCTTTGACTGTGTGGATCACAATACACTGTGGAAAATTCTGAAAGAGATGGGAATTCCAGACCACCTGACCTGCCTCTTGAGAAATTTGTATGCAGGTCAGGAAGCAACAGTTAGAACTGTACATGGAACAACAGACTGTTTCCAAATAGGAAAAGGAGTACGTCAAGGCTGTATATTGTCACCCTGCTTATTTAACTTCTATGCAGAGTACATCATGAGAAACGCTGGACTGGAAGAAACACAAGCTGGAATCAAGATTGCCAGGAGAAATAGCAATAACCTCAGATATGCAGATGACACCATCCTTATGGCAGAAAGTGAAGAGGAACTCAAAAGCCTCTTGATGAAAGTGAAAGAGGAGAGTGAAAAAGTTGGCTTAAAGCTCAACATCCAGAAAATGAAGATCATGGCATCCGGTCCCATCACTTCATGGGAAATAGATGGGAAACAGTGGAAACAATGGCAGACTTTATTTTTCTGGGCTCCAAAATCACTGCAGATGGTGACTGCAGCCATGAAATTAAAAGATGCTTACTCCTTGGAAGGAAAGTTATGACCAACCTAGATAGCATATTCAAAAGCAGAGACATTACTTTGCCAACAAAGGTTCATCTAGTCAAGGCTATGGTTTATCCTGTGGTCATGTACAGATGTGATAGTTAGACTGTGAAGAAGGCTGAGTGCAAGAATTGATGCTTTTGAACTGTGGTCTTGGAGAAGACTCTTGAGAGTCCCTTGGACTGCAAGGAGATCCAACCAGTCCATTCTGAAGGAGATCAGCCCTGGGATTTCTTTGGAAGGAATGATGCTAAAGCTGAAAGTCCAGTACTTTGGCCACCTCATGCGAAGAGTTGACTCATTGGAAAAGACTTTGATTCTGGGAGGATTGGGGGCAAGAGGAGAAGGGGACGCCAGAGGATGAGATGGCTGGATGGCATCACTGACTCGATGGATATGAGTCTGAGTGAACTCCAGGAGTTGGTGATGGACAGGGAGGCCTGGCATGCTGTGATTCATGGGGTCGCAAAGAGTCGGACATGACTGAGCGACTGATCTGATCTGATCTGATCATGTTGCCAGCTCTCCAGCCCATAGTATAACTACCCTCATGTCAAAGGGTCTCTTCTTATACCACAGACAAAATATAACTGGCCAGGGGCCGCAAGTTTTCCTTACCATTGTGGTATCATTAATGTCTTCATTTTCAGAAAGTACAAAGATTGCCTTATGAAGCCAAATTTTCCATATTCCATTTACATGATATCCAATCTGTGTGACTTTCATGTATTACCTATTGACATTTATACTTTTTGTACATGGATCAGTTGTACATTAGGGTAGGTGACACATTTTTTCATGTGAAATGCAAGGGATTGCAAGGGACGGATAATCACCTTTTCTTCAATGGAGATTATTTCAGATAAGTTGAGAGAGGGACCAGACATTCTGAAGTTCCTGGTTAATTAAAACTGGAAAGAGAATTTTCAAGGAAGAAGATTATAAGAAGTCTTGAGCTCTAACACTGCATCAAAATTGACTATTGGGACCACTGCAGGGAGATACTGCCTATGGAAGGTCAGGAGAATTCTATGTTAAATCCAACAATCACTTCAACTTTCCCCTCTGGCTAGGCTTTGTGGCAGTTTGATTTAAAATATCAATATTTTCCTTCTAGGAAGTGGCAGACCAAGTGGGTTAAGACAGAAAATGGAGAGAAAAGGCCATCATCATTTTAATAGCAACTTCCAAAGTTATCTAACAGATTTGGCCAGGTACCAAACATTTCTAAGAAAATTAGATAGGCCCATAGTCAAGTAAGGGAATACCGATAGGTCAGAAAAATGCTCCAGTCAATCACAGATGTTACTATGAAAAGCCGTAATCAATACACTAGTTATTTAAGATACTTAAAATTTTTTCAGTCTGAGTCCTAGTCCAGGTTCACAAGACTATCAATTTTGAGCCAGTGTGATGGCCATTTCTCCAGTATTTGTTGAAGCCTGTGGAGCTGCAGTCCATTCAGAAGCTGACTTTACTTAAGTGTGGTGGATCCACAGCTTAATTCCTGCTAATATGGAAGAAAAATGAGTTTTTAGCACAATCTGATATGGTTCCACCTATCAGGTCTGGAAATGATTCTCTACATGTGTCTCTTTCCAAGTTTTAGGGTATCTAGTCCCTAGTATAATGCAGTGAAGAGGGGCATTCAGGGAGCTTTCCTTATTAGCAAATGTATGAAACGCATTCAAAACCACCTCCAGGTTTGTATGTATCTCACAGTGTCTAGTTTCCTACCCTCTGGTCAGGTGCTTGAACCCTTAAGTGCTCAGAATACGAAAAGGGTTTCTTATATGAAATTTCATAAGAACTCAGTTGGAACTTGTTTCTAGGAGCCACTCTAATTCTAAGTAGTACAACTAGCAGCTCTTTATACTAAGCTAAATTAGTCTCTGGACAGATTTTTGCTATGGTCTTCTTTAAAGTATGGTTCATTATCTCTGTCTTTCCAGCTGATTGAGGCCTCTATGATTCATGTAAATTATACTTTATTTCCAGTTATTTAGATAACTCTGGTATCACCTTGGCAACAAAGGCTTACTCCTGTTATCATTCTGGATTGAACCAGGAAGTTTACCCAAATCTGAGTACTGTTTCTTTGAGCAGAGCCTTTACTATTTCACTTCAATGGGGAAATGCCTCTACCCAGGTTGTGAAAGTATATACCATCACCAGTAGATAGCAGAAATGGAAATTTCCCTTGTCTTTAGGCCAAGCTGTAGACTCTATTTGCCAGCCCTCTCCTGGTCATTCTCCTTAGCCTGGATCCTCATGCAAGGTGAGGTAACCAGGCCTTGAAGTTGCTTTCTTTTTTTCATTGCATTTTTAAAATTAATTTAGTTGGAGGCTAATTACTTTACAATGTATGGTTTTTTGCCATACATTGACATGAATCAGCCACAGGTATACATGTGTCCCCATCCCAAACCCCTTCCACCTCCCTCCCCATCCCATCCCTCTGGGTTGTCCCCTGCACCAGCTTTGAGTGCCCTGTTTCATGCATTGAATGTGGACTGGTCATCTATTTCACATATGATAACATACATATGTTGAAGTTGCTTGTTTGTATAGATCATGCATTTTTGTACCACCTTCTGAATTGTTTTGTTCAATATAATGTTGAATCTATTGAGAGTATTCTAATTTCTTTATCTCTGTACATCTACACACGTGACAAGTTACACGTGGTTGGTTAAAGTGTTCTCAAGAGTATGTAGGAGCAAGATAACTTTCACTACATTTGGTATCATCTTGCAATTTCATTCCCTAACTTTCCCTTTGGTAATAATATTCCGTAGATGAACAGGAAGTGTGATTTAAATAAATTGAAATATGACTGGGAGTTGCTTGTACCCAATTCCTTGGTTCTAGATCTAATCAAATTGTGTGAGGTTGATGTGGAAAGATTGGACCATTGCCCTGAGGTCTGCCTCACAACTTGGTCTCCAGACAGGAGATGGAATTTGAAATTCCATCCACCTTTATCTCGTCCTCACCTCTCCTCTCCTGTTCTTCCCCTCCATCTCTAACTACCCCCTCCCATGAACGCGAGTAGAATTTTCTTCCTTCACTCTCTGCTTCATAACAGTTTAAGAATTTGTCAATGATTCTGGCCTCCTGGCTTTAATTCAGTGGTGAGTCTTAGTTTTCCCAATTGTGTTGTTGTTCATTTCTTTCTGTGAAACTCATCTTTGATTTTGAAATGGGGAAGATGATATACAATTAATTGGAAATTGTTACTTGAGTGTGTCAAAGTTTTTATTCACTACATTTATTTTTCCAGGTTTTTGTGTTCTGCTCTGTGTTTATTGTGGCTGTTGCCTCTCACACACTCTTCCCACAGCATACGCCTATTCACATTATGGTATTTAAATTTAAGTATTCTGAGAGTCACCCAGCTGGCTGTTTGTATTTCTCATAAACCTCAATTATCAAATGAGAGGGACTTCCCACAGTGTGCTAGTGGTAAAGAATCCACCTGCCAATTTAGGAGACGAGGAGATTTGGGTTTGATCCTGGGTCAGAAAGATCCCTGTGAGTACAAAATGGCACCTCACTCCAGTATTCTTGCCTGGAAAATTATGCTATAGTTTTGAAATAAATGTTTGCATATTTTATATAAAACATCATTATAATACATGATAAAATATATGTATTTAAAACTGACAGTAGGGAAAAGTGCTATGTTTTGGTATGGTTTAAAAGAGAATACTTTGAGTAAAATTTTCCAAATCCAAAAACACAATTTCAAGAGAGAACAACCTTACTGATTATAAGCTTATAAGTAGCATTACAGAGAAGCACTTTTGTACTGATAATATGTTTTTAAAATTCAGGTTTTGCTTCAAAGCATGAAAGTTATCTTGCAAAAATATGTCAAGTGGTAAACATATTTCATAATCATTTGACTATGTATATAATATGATATAGGGCTTCCCTCGTAGCTCAGTCAGTAAAGAATCTGCCTGAAATGCATGAGACCTGAGTTCAATTCTAGTGTCAGGAATCCCTTGTAGAAGGAAATGGCAACCCACTCCAGTATTCTTGCCTAGAGAATCCCACGGATAGAGGAGCCTGGAAGGCTACAGTCTGTGGGGTCTCAAGAGTCAGACACAACTTAGTGACTAAACCACCAATATGATATTAAAATATGTTCTTCATATTAGCAGGCTACAGAAGAATATGAGGCTCCCAGGTAGCCCAGTGGTAAAGAATCTGCCAACCAATGCAAGAGTCCTTCTGCCAATGTAGAAGACTCAAGTGTCTTGGCTTCAATTCTTGATCTAGGAAAATCCCTGGAGGAGGGAATGGCAACCCACTGAAGTACTCTTGGCTGGAAAATTCCATGGATGAAGGAGACTGGCAGGCTGCAGTCCATGGGATCACAGAGTTGGACATGACTGAGCACACGCAAACACGCATAGAATATACTCTTAATCAATATCACTAACTTCTATTTCTTTATATGCTTCATTCTGTGCCCATTCCAGAAAGTCTAAATAAAGTTAAAGTCTGTGGGAATATAATTATTTCCTGTCATTTTTTCTATAAAATTTAGGTATCAGAGTTGAAATTTTGTGATTTTATCATAAATCTTTGAGCAGAATACTGACAGGTAATTTTTCTGACCTCATGGCTGATGAATTTTACATTTATTCTCTTCTTTTACATACTTTTATTAATTTTTGTACTAAATACAGAATTCTATATCATAGATTATCTCACACTCAAAATGTCTTTCTCTCAAAAAAGCAATTTGATCACCCTTTCATGGATCTGCTTGGTCTTCACCCATAGACAATTGATTCAAGGTGGGAGGCAGCAATAGGTAGAGACTGGCTATTAAAATGTGTACATGGTGAGGTATGTTGCATCCCCAAAGTGGTGAGTAAAGACATTGAAGAAGGCTGGGACACAGGTGATGACAATAGCACATATGTGTGATGTACAGGTGCTGAAGGCTCTGTGATGAGTACCTGCAGAGGACAGATTTCCTACAACATGGACAATCATGGTGTAAAAGAGGGAAATACAGATGATATCAGACCCTCCATTCAGTACGGCAGTTATGAGACCATAGGTAGCATTAATCTTGATATTGCCACAGGATAATTTGGCCAGAGACATATGGTCACAACGGTGTGTTGACCAAGGTTTGTCCTTGCAATAGGGAAGATGCTTGATCAGGAAAGTGAACAGTATCACCATCAACACACTTCAAGTCAAGGTGACAAGGCCAGCCTTGGTAATTGTGGTGTTGGTGAGGATGGTAGAATAGCGTAGAGGGTAGCAAATGGCCGCATAGTGATCCAGAGCCATAAGCATGAGCACACCAGACTCCATACCTGTCAGCATGTGGATGAAAAACATCTGCACAAGGCATTAAAGTCAATCTCTTTGAGGCTGAGCTGAAAGATACACAACATATTGGGAACAAAATGAAGTGTACTCACTAATATCTATAAGGGGCAGTAAGACTAGGAAGTAGTACATGGGCAGATGCAGGGCTTCCTCATGGCTGATGATGTATATGAGCCCACAGTTCCCCCACGACAGCAGTGATGTACATGAAGCAGAATGGCAAGGAGATCCAAATGTGTGCAGCTTCTAGCCCAGGAATCCCATTGAGGATGAAATATTTAGGTGTCAGGCCGGAGCTGTTGACTCTATGCATGATGGTCAATGGCAAAGCATGTTACTTTTTGGTTCTAATGAATATGTCCTGTACAAGAGACAGTAGTAGATTTTTTCAGTCAGAGACAAAAGACAAATGAATATTTTTCACAATAAATAATACATTTTGGTGAAAATTAGCTTTTTACACCCAGATGTGTTGTTTTATCTTGCTGAGGGGACTTGAGTCTGTTACTGAATCAAAAGAACACATAGTGCAAGCATAGCAAAGACCTGGTCTTTCTTACTTTCATACCGTAAGCTCTTTCTGTATGTTCCCAGTCATATTGCCAGACCATGCACTAGTACTTGCTTCTGTCCCATTGATCAGTTTCCAGATAACGGACACTGTTTTAATAACACCGATTCTATCAACTTCTCATAAAATTTCCCTTCTTCCACAAAGTCCTTCCAGGTATGTCCACTGGATTATAGCCATTTAAATTGTGTAAGAATTTACTTATTGCACACATATATTATGAGGTGAACATAATCTCTCTACAAGTCTGGATGTTCCAAGTTAGAATAATCAGGGACATAAATTTGGCAGGCTTAAAATTACATCAGATCAGATCAGATCAGTCGCTCACTGTGTCTGACTCTTTGCGACTCCATGAATCACAGCATGCCAGGCCTCCCTGTCCATCACCAACTCCCGGAGTTCACTCAGACTCATGTCCATCGAGGCAGTGATACCATCCAGCCATCTCATCCTCTGTCGTCCCCTTCTCCTCTTGCCCCAATCCTCCCAGCATCAGATTCTTTCCAATGAGTCAAATCTTAGCATGAGGTGCCCAAAGTACTGGAGTTTCAGCTTCACCATCATTCCTTCCAAAGAAATCCCAGGGCTGATCTCCTTCAGAATAGACTGGTTGGATCTCCTTGCAGTCCAAGGGACTCTCAAGAGTCTTCTACAACACCACAGTTCAAAAGCATCAATTCTTCAGCACTCAGCCTTCTTCACAGTCCATTTCTCACATCCATACACGACAACAGGAAAAACCATAGCCTTGAATAGACGAACCTTTGTTGGCAAAGGAATGTCTCTGCTTTTGAATATGCTATCTAGGTTGGTCATAACTTTCCTTCCAAGGAGTAAGTGTCTTTTAATTCATGGCTGCAGTCACCATCTACAGTGATTTTGGAGCTGCCAAAAATAAAGTCTGACACTGTTTCCACTGTTTCCCCATCTATTTCCCATGAAGTGGTGGGACCGGATGCCATGATCTTCATTTTCTGAATATTGAGTTTTAAGCCAACTTCTTCACTCTCCACTTTCACTTTCATCAAGAGGCTTTTGAGTTCCTCTTCACTTTCTGCCATAAGGATGGTGTCATCTGCATATCTGAGGTTATTGTTATTTCTCCCAGCAATCTTGATTCCAGCTTGTGTTTCTTCCAGTCCAGCATTTCTCATGATGTAATGTAAAATCTCATGATTAAATGTCAAAGAAAATCTTTCACATTTATCAAGAAGAAGCAATTATATGTTTAAGGGAAAATGTATATGGCTGTGCATTGTACATTGCAACGTTAACTTATAAGTTGCAATGTAAAATGCACAGCCATATACATTTTCCCTAAACATTTAATTGTTTCTTCTTGATAAACGTGAAAGATTTTCTTTTGACATTTAATCAGTGACATTTTAAGCTATAATTATTAATAGTTCTTGTGGATTCTTAAATCTCTGAGTAGGTAAAGAAGAAATATATATGTATAAATAATTATACTTAAATTTTTGTATTTATAATTTTTAGCCCTTAATAAATATGAAGAAGTTCTAAAGAATAGCAAGAAGAAATAAGAAAGCCTTCTTCAGGGATCAATGCAAAGAAATAGAGGAAAACAACAGAATGGGAAAGACTAGAGATCTCTTCAAGAAAATTAGAGATACCAAGGAAACATTTCATGCAAAGATGGGCTTGATAAAGGACAAAAATGGTATGGACCTAACAGAAGCAGGAGATATTAAGAAGAGGTGGCAAGAATACACAGAAGAACTGTACAAAAAAGATCTTCACGACCCAGATAATCATGATGGTGTGATCACTGACCTAGAGCCAGACATCCTGGAATGTGAAGTCAGTGGGCCTTAGAAAGCATCACTACGAACAAAGCTAGTGGAGGTGATGGAATTCCAGTGGAGCTATTTCAAATCCTGAAAGATGATGCTGTGAAAGTGCTGCACTCAATATGCCAGCAATTTTGGAAAACTCAGCAGTGGCCACAGAACTGGAAAAGGTCAGTTTTCATTCCAATCCCAAAGAAAGGCAATGCCAAAGAATGCTCAAACTACCACACAATTGCACTCATCTCACACGCTAGTAAAGTAATGCTCAAAATTCTCCAAGCCAGGCTTCAGCAATATGTGAACCGTGAACTTCCTGATGTTCAAGCTGGTTTTAGAAAAGGCGGAGGAACCAGAGATCAAATTGCCAATATCCGCTGGATCACGGAAAAAGCAAGAGAGTTCCAGAAAAGCATCTATTTCTGCTTTATTGACTATGCCAAAGCCTTTGACTGTGTGGATTACAATACACTGTGGAAAATTCTGAAAGAGATGGAAATACCAGACCACCTGACCTGCCTCTTGAGAAATTTGTATGCAGGTCAGGAAGCAACAGTTAGAACTGTACATGGAACAACAGACTGTTTCCAAATAGGAAAAGGAGTTCATCAAGGCTGTATGTTGTCACCCTGCTTATTTAACTTCTATGCAGAGTACATCATGAGAAAAGCTGGGCTGGAAGAAGCACAAGCTGGAATCAAGATTGCCGGGAGAAATAGCAATAACCTCAGATATGCAGATGACACCACCCTTATGGAAGAAAGTGAAGAGGAACTCAAAAGCCTCTTGATGAAAGTGAAAGTGGAGAGTGAAAAGTCGGATTAAAGCTCAACATTCAGAAAACTAAGATCATGGCATCCAGTCCCATCACTGTATGGATGAGAAATAGATGGGGAAACAGTGGAAACAGTGTCAGACTTTATTTTTGGCGGCTCCAAAATCACTGCAGATGGTGACTGCAGCCATGAAATTAAAAGACACTTACTCCTTGGAAGGAAAGTTATGACCAACCTAGATAGCATATTCAAAAGCAGAGACATTACTTTGCCAACAAAGGTTCGTCTAGTCAAGGCTATGGTTTTTCCTGTTGTCATGTATGGATGTGAGAGTTGGACTGTGAAGAAGGCTGAGCACTGAAGAATTGATGCTTTTGAACTGTGGTGTTGTAGAAGACTCTTGAGAGTCCCTTGACTACAAGGAGATCCAACCAGTCTATTCTGAAGGAGATCAGCCCTGGGATTTCTTTGGAAGGAATGATGCTAAAGCTGAAACTCCAGTACTTTGGGTACCTCATGCGAAGAGTTGACTCATTGGAAAAGACTTTGATCTGGGAGGGATTGGGGCAGGAGGAAAAGCGGATGACAGAGGATGAGATGGATGGAGGGCATCACTGACTCGTTGGACGTGAGTCTCAGTGAACTCCGGGAGTTGGTGATGGACAGGCAGGCTTGGTGTGCTGTGATTCATGGAGTTGCAAAGAGTTGGACACGACTGAGCGACTGAACTGAACTGAGTTATGAAGAATGATGTTTAGTGGGGTAAAATATTTATTAATCAATTTAGTTAGCTTTCCACCTCTCTTTTTGTGTTCTGAGACATGGATACAGCCTGAAGGCTTTTGATTAAAATCATAAGACTTCAGGGTCTTTAAAATTTTTTTTGCATTCTGGCTTGCTTCACTCTGTATAATAGGCTCCAGTTTCATTCACCTCATTAGAACTGATTCAAATGTATTCTTTTTAATGGCTGAGTAATACTTCATTGTGTATATGTACCACTGCTTTCTTATCCATTCATCTGCTGATGGCATCTAGGTTGCTTCCATGTCCTGGCTATTATAAACAGTGCTGCAATGAACATTGGGGTACACATGTCTCTTTCAGTTCTGGTTTCCTTAGTGTGTATGCCCAGCAGTGAGATTTTTGGGTCATAAGGCAGTTCTATTTCCAGTTTTTTAAGGAATCTCCACACTGTTCTCCATAGTGGCTGGACTAGTTTGCATTCCCACCAACAGTGTAAGAGGGTTCCCTTTTCCACACCCTTTCCAGAATTTATTGCTTGTAGACTTTTGGATCACAGCCATTCTGACTGGTGTGAAATGGTACACTAACGCATATGTATGGAATTTAGAAAGATGGTAAGAATAGCCTTGTATACAAGACAACAAAAGAGACACTGATGTACAGAACAGTCTTTTGGACTCTGTGGAAGAGGGAGAGGATGGGATGATTTGGGAGAATGGCATTGAAACATGTATAATGTCATATATGAAACGAGTCACCAGTCCAGTTTCGATGCACGATACTGGATGCTTGGGGCTGGTGCACTGGGACGACCCAGAGGAATGGTACGGGGAGGGAAGTGGGAGGAGGGTTCAGGATGGGGAACACGTATATACCTGTGGCTGATTCATGTTGATATTGGCAAAACCAATACAATATTGTAAAGTTAAAAAAATAAAATAAAAAAATAAAATAACATCCAAAAAAGAAAAAAATAAAATTTTTTTTTGCAAAAAATTTTTTTGCTATGTTTATAAAAGCTCTTGCTTAAGTTTGTATTAGATTATAAAATTGATTCATTCATTAAATCAGATAATATTATATGTTTTCTTTCATTAAGGATTATTATATACATATGTTCTATTATATTTTAATCTCCCCATATAATAGATGTTAAAAGTTCTAATTTTGATAGCTACCATTCTCTGTTTTTCTCTTTCTCGCTCTTTGAGATTTTGTCTAGAGGTTTCTATGTAAATATGTGTCTTTTTAATCTTTATCTTTAATCAGTGGAAAAAATTTTAAATAATATTGGATAAATTATGTCAATACATAAAAAGATAAAAGCAAAGTTTTTCAGAAAATAGGAACAAGTTAAAACGGAAAACTTTTAAAAGCAATTTTCTCAACTGTAAATTTTTTGCTGTTCAGAAAAGTAAAATCATGGAGATTTTTTTACCACAACTGGGAATGTTGTCAGCAAAATATATAGTACCACTACAATTATTATTAGTGTCATTACCATTATTTTGTTTTGTAAAATGCATGTTAGTAAAGTCATCTCTGCTGCTGCTGCTAAGTCACTTCAGTCGTGTCCGACTCTGTGACCCCATAGACGGCAGCCCACCAGGCTCCCCGTCCCTGGGATTCTCCAGACAAGAACACTGGAGTGGATTGCCATTTCCTTCTCAATGCATGAAAGTGAAAAGTGAAAGTAAAGTAGCTCAGTCATGTCCAACCCTCAGCGACGGTATGAACTGCAGTCTTCCAGGCTCCTCCTCCGTCCATGGGATTTTCCAGGCAAGAGTACTGTAGTGGGGTGCCATTGCCTTCTCCAAAAGTCATCTCTAGTCTTCCCTTAAACCTTCAGTATCTTCACATTTCAGATCAAAGCCAACATCCTTATTTTATTTACAAAATGTTCATCGCAGCACTGTTTATAATAGCTAGGACATGGAAGCAACCTAGATGTACATCAGCAGATGAATGGATAAGAAAGCTGTGGTACATATAGACAATGGAGTATTACTCAGCCATTAGAAAGAATACATTTGAATCCGTTCTAATGAGGTGGATGAAACTGGAGCCGATTATACAGAGTAAGGTAAGCCAGAAAGAAAAATACCAATACAGTATAGTAACACATATATATGGAATTTAGAAAGATGGTAATGATAACCCTGTATGCAAGACAGCA
Source organism: Bos mutus (assembly GCF_027580195.1). Taxonomy (NCBI): domain Eukaryota; kingdom Metazoa; phylum Chordata; class Mammalia; order Artiodactyla; family Bovidae; genus Bos; species Bos mutus. The sequence continues at coordinate 32,769,440 of NC_091631.1, read as the reverse complement.
AAAGAGACACAGATGCATAGAACAGTCTTTTGGACTCTGTGGGAGAGGGCGGGGATGCTTTGGGAGAATGGCATTGAAACATGTATAATATATAAGAAACGAATCGCCAGTCCAGGTTCGATGCAGGACACAGGATGCTTGGGGCTGGTGCACTGGGATGGCCCAGAGGGATGGTATGGGGAGGGAGGTGGGAGGGGGTTCAGGATTGGGAATACGTGTACACCCGTGGCAGATTCATGTTGATGTATGGCAAAACCAATACAATATTGCAAAGTAATTAGCCTCTAATTAAAATACATAAATTTAAATTAAAAAAAAATCCTATACAATTAGGACCCCTTTAAATTTCTGAATATATCTCTTATTACTTGTATTCCTTAAATCCATCCATACTTACTGGAGGTTTCTCAAGTTCAACAAATGTGCACAATCTGGGGCGTTTCCAGTTTTCATTTTCATTGCTTGCTAAGTTCTTTCTCAGGCAATATCAGCGTATACCCTTCATAATTCCAGATCTCTGGTTACTGGCAATGCCAATCAAAGCTTTTCCTTACTTCACAGTTTAAATTTGCAATCCCCAGACCCTTGCTAATAAATGGCTTGTATTATACTTACACACCCTAAGGACATACATGGGCTTTCCAGGAAGCGCAGTGGTAAAGAATCTGCTTGCAGGAGATGCTGGAGACCCAGGTTTGATCCTGGGTTGGAAGATCTTCTGGAGTAGGAAATGGCAATTCACTCCAGTATTCTTGCCTGGAAAATTCCATGGACAGAGGAGCCTGGGGGCTAAGGTCCATGAGATCACAAAGAGTCAGACATAACTGAGCAATTGAGCACACAGCAGAAAGGCATATGTTGAATATGAATATGTTGAATATGAAAAGTTATAAGAAAGTAGACTTGAGTTTGATAATATTGGTCATTCATGCTGATATAAATTTTAGTTAGATAACAGGATAACTGTCATCAGATATATTCAATCAAAAGGAAAATTAGACGGTTCATGAATGTCATTGTCAGGAAGTTGGAATAGATGGTCACTGGAATTCCTTCCAACTCTTGCACTAATTTTTTTGGCAAAGACTTCCCACTTTCTCAGTAACACTCTTACATTTATGGAGAACCAGAGGAGTTTTCCTATTACTGTACAGAAATGTGCTTACCTGTAATATTATCTCTTTGGTCCTTGTTATATTAGAATCATACAGTCTTCTTCCTCCAGTACCTAAATTATTTTTAATTCTCCCTACATTTTGCTTTCTCTTCAGGATTATTTGCAAATCCTTTGGATTCAAATATAAAGAGATAATTTAGTCTTCCTTATTTGCCTACCCTCTGATTCAAATTCCCCATATTTAGCAATATCTATACTTCTTGTGTATTTTTTCTTGAGTCACCCAATCTCACCCTGAGTTTGGGTGGTTTGCCAGATGTTTCTAAATCTCTATTTAAAAACTTGTTCACCAAGGGCAGGTGGGGAGGAAATATGTGTCTTTTAACAAGATATGATAAATGTACAAATATTCTTGAACATAAAGTGAAAGTAAGACAATAAAATTTGTGCCTGATGAAAGAGGCTCTATTCAAATAACCAAGATGTGATTAAATAACTAGAATTCTAATACACATAACTTTTTAAACAATAAAAGAATAAGATTACTTGTATAAAAAAATTGTTCAGTAATATTGTGCTGCATTAGTTTAGAAAGCCTCTATGAAACACTTACCTTAGGATTTTCCAAGGAAAAGAAAAAATTTGTTTGTAGGTTCCCAGAGAAATGTTCCCACAGGTCTCTAATGAGAAAGGAGGTAAATTTAGCTTTGTTGAAAGTAGATATACATTTAGAAAATATTTGAGCAGAGGGGAAAATCTCAATAACTACCTTTAAATTTTAACAACTTTTCTCTGATGGGGCATATGGACTGTACCTGATATTCATTGACGTATAAACCTGGATTTATTAATATATCTGACTTCTTAGAGTGATTCAATTCCAGATTCATAACTTTGGCTATGGCTTTATCTACATAGCACTTATGGGGTTCAAAGCTTTCTAGAAAATATTGAGTGAACTATTTCAGAATTTTATGGGATAAAGACTTGTTAAAATTTATTTTATGTACTAAGGTTGTATGCTCATTTGAAACACTACAGTCTTGTTCAGTTGTCAAGTCGTGTCCACCTCTTTGAGACCCCATGGACTTTGTGCACCACTCCAGGCTTCCCTGGCCTTCACCATCTCCTGGAGCTTCTCAAACTGATGTCCAATGAGTCAGTCCTGCCATTCAACCATCTTATCCTCTTTCACCCCCTTCTCCTCCTGCCATCTTTAAATGCTTTTTTTTTTTTTTTTTTTTCATTCCTGCTCCTCTCTACCTCACTACAACATTCTTTAAAGTTTCAATTTCATTTAGTAGATCTTGATCAAATCTAAGGAATCACAGAAGACTGAAATTTTCCCAACAGTGAAGGAATTTCTGGGTACATGTAGCATAGTACATCATGACAACAATTTAATATTATACCTGGGGTTTGTAGAAGTAAGTACAGGCTAATGGAGGTTGAAAACAAGAAGTAATCTGGCACAACAGTATACCTTTCTTCTAGAATAGGAAGTGACAAGGGGCAGACAGACATAAATTGAGATTTTCAGTTGGCAGTGAAAAAATTCACTTTCTAAAACATGTTTAACAACAACAAAAAAACAAGTCTCAGCCACAGATCTCCTGGCCAGAGTGAAAGTTTTCAATTATAAGAGATCTCGTGAAGTACGGCTTCATTCCAGAACAGATAGCTATGATACATGAAAAGTCTAGAAGCAAACCTTCCTTTGATATATGCTGAGTTATAATATTGATTGCATTATGTAAAGTAGTATTTAAATCAAATAAATGCATGCTGTGATTTTTGGGGTCACAAAGAGTCGGGCACGACTGAGCGACTGAACTGAACTGAGCAGATGGCACATATACTCCCAGTTCCTAAGTTCTGCAAAGTAATTCTTCAAGGAACAAAATCTTGAATGAAAACATATCTGCTTAAAGTCTGTTTTGCTTTTTCTGGTTAAAACTATATTAAGCAAGTATATGTGCTTATAAATATTATGCATGTATTTTAACGTATCATATACTTATGAAATAAATAATACATAGGCATAAAAGTCTCAGTGAAGCCTGTTTATCCACATGTGGTTTATCATTTGTACAACAGTTGGTAGGGTATAATAGTGTGTGCCAAGATGTCTAAAAATAATTCTTCTATGTAAAGATAATTCTTCTAAGTTTACGAGAGAATATGGAAGTGAAGGGGGCTTCCCAGGCGGTGCTAGTGGTAAGAACCCACCTGCCAATGCAGGAGACTTAAGTGATGGAAGTTCGATTCCTGGGTTGGGAAGATTCCTGAAAGAGGGCATGACAACACGCTCCAGTATTCTTGCCTGGAGAGTCCCATGGTCAGAGGAGCCCAGCAGACTACAGTCTACAATCCATGGGGTTGCACAGAGTCAGACATGACTGAAGCAACATGGTCATAGCACGACATGGCTCAGCACATAGAAGTGAAGAAACGGATAAGAGGTCTAATTGATAAGAGGAAATTAGAAAGTTCTTTTTCTCATCATATAACTGAAAATATTTTTAATATTAGGTAAATGAGATTAAATGAATATTAAAAGGTAAAAAATTTATGTTAATATTCTATTCCTTCCTTTGAGAAAGCCTCTCTGAGTTAAGCTTAGTTCAAACTACTACCTAACAAACATGAAAATTTTTCAAGAGGTTCTCCTAAGATCCTGTTAGGAAAAAGTTCCCTGATATAAAGGACATACAAGGTGATTTTTGTAGGAATGATAGTAAGGATCATATTAGTTATGACACAATAGCAGGCAGAAAGCTGATATGTGAAATTCAGTGCAATGCAGTTGTGAATAAGTCTTTGGTGATTGATGTGCATGCTTTGTTGCTTCAGTTGTGTCTGACTCCTTGAGACCCTATGGACTGTAGCCTTCCAGGATCTTCTGTCCAAGGGATTCTCCAGGCAAGAATACTGAAGTGGGTTGCCATGTCCTCCTCCAGAGGATCTTCCCGATTCAGGGATCAAACCTGGGTCTCCTGTGTCTTCTGCATCACAGGTGGATTCTTTACCTCTGAGCCACTGGGGAAGCCCTCCTGAACTTAAATCCTTCTATTTCATTTAATGGCTATATGAATTATGTTGTTCATTATCACCTATAAACTCCTATTGGTATCAAGCCATTTTAATCTCTATATCATTATAATAATAGTATATATCTCAAAGCCATGTTTCAAATTTTAAATGATATAATCTAAAGATAATGGATTTTTACTTTTACTCTGTAATATCAAGAACAACATTATTAATGTTCAAATGCTAAGTAAGTCTCTTATTTTTGGGATAAACTCCAATGTGCTACGTGTAACTTTCCTTTTCATGTATTGCAAAAGTTCAATTGTTAATATTAGTATTTCATTTGAGATTTTTACATCTGCATTTAAAAATCATAAGGTACATTGGTCTCTAAATTTTCTTCCTTATAATAAGTTGTTAAGGTTTTAATATTGAGGCTCTGTGGCTTCATTAAACAAGTTTGGAAGTGTTGCAAATTGTTTCTCTGAAAGAGTTTATTTTGTATATGTGTGTGTGTGTGTATGATTAAATGCATTAAATATGTGGAATATCCAAGTGTCCATCAACAGATAAATGCATAAATAAAGTGTGAGGTGTATAGACTATTATGCAGCCATCAAAAATGAGACTTTGCTTTTTTGCTTTTTGCCATAACATGGATGGATCTGGAGGATATTGTACTTAATAACTCAGACAAAGAAAGATGAAACATGTATGTTATCAATTTTATGTGGAATCTAAGAAATAAAACAAAAGAATAAATACAGCATAAGAGAAATGGACTCACAGATATAGAGAGCAAACTATTGGCTATCATGACAGAAGAGGTGAGGGGATGGAGGGCAAGATAAGGGTAGGGATTAAGAGGTCCAAACTAATGTGTATAAAAAAATGATGCACAAAGATGTATTGTGTAGCCCAGGAAATACAGTCAAAATTTTAATAACCTTGAGTGTATTCTATAAAAATATTTAATCAATATGCTGTACATCTGAAGCTAATATGGGCTTTCCAGTTGGCTCAGTAGTAAAGAATCAGCCTGCCAATGCAGGAGACACAGGAGATGTGGGTTCAATCTCTGGGTTGGGACAATACCTAGAGAAAGAAATGGCAACCCACTCCAGCATTCTTGCCTGGGAAATACCATGGACAGAGGAGCCTGGCATGCTACAGTTCATCAGGTCACTGAGTCAGACACAACTGAGCATGCTTCTTTTTTTCTATGAAACTAATACACTATAAATCAACCATATTTTAATACAAAAAGAAAAAAGCTAATCATTATACATCAATGTGTTCAATAACATGGAGAATAATCATATGACCACCCCAATAGATGTAAGTTCATAATACTATAACTTTGAATATTTACTATAAGGAAATATACCTGAGCAATCCTGCAACAGAAAAAAAAATTAAACTTACTCCATCATCACTTGAATACTCCCAAACTCATTTCATGAGGCCAATATCATACAGATACCAAAGCCAGATAAAGACTACAATAAGGTAAACTGCAGGCAAATATTCTTGAAGAATATTAAAAAGTCTCAACAAAATGCTAGCATATGATTAACTTTTATTATTGCACAGATGTGCTTCTGTACTGCAATATAAGTCCATGTCTTTCATGTGACTGTAGAATGAGGTTTCTCTACCTGTAGTGGGTTTTACTATACTCAGTCATGATAAAGAAACAAAAATATCCAGATCATTCAACATTGTATAGGAGGGATATCCTAGCCAATAAAGAAAGGCCAAAAAGGAAAACAAAAACAAACAAACAAAATAATTAAAGGGAGAAGTAAAATATTCTTCATATACAGTGAGATGGTATATATTTAGATAATCCAAAATAATCTATTCAACATTATTTAATAAACACCTTTATTAGGGACACTAACAGTACTTTGGCCACCTCATGTGAAGAGTTGACTCATTGGAAAAGACTCTGATGCTGGGAGGGATTGGGGCAGGAGGAGAAGGGGTGACAGAGGATGAGATGGCTGGATGGCATCACCGACTCGATGGACGTGTGTCTGAGTGAACTCCAGGAGTTGGTGATGGACAGGGAGGCCTGGCGTGCTGCAATTCATGGGGTCGCAAAGAGTCAGACACGACTGAGCGACTGAACTGAACTGAACTGAACTGAACATATACAAGTTCACATATAAAAGTTTCTTATATATCAGCATTATTTAATTATTCTTCAAAAATATTTTTTCAGTATGATTTTGTGCATGACTTTGTGCTAAGATTTGAAAAATGTGAACAGATCAGTCTCCCCAAAGGATTTAATTCTGAAAGTTTAAAAGGTCTCAGAGCTACGTATTCTCTGTTGTACTTATAAAAATTATACCGCAGTCCTAGACTATGATTTGAGACAAAATAATTCCTAAAGCAATTCCCAATTGCTGAGCCAGGTCCTTAGGACCCAGGTATATCTGATTCCTAAGCCTTTTTTTATAGATAACTTAAATACATGTACATGGAAAATAACTTTTCCTCTGAGACGATAGTAGAACGAGATAGTAACAAGTTTTTCCAGCTCTTCAACTTCAGATAATATCATATACACATACCACATGCACCAAATAGAAAATAGAAATATTCCTTCTCCATCTACTTCCTCATGGTCTTGATACAGGTCTTACATTTGTCCTGCATGTCCATCATGTAGACATTAATATGACTTCATTTGTAGATATGTCTTCAATTTCTTGAAGAATTCCAGCAGCTTTCAGGGTAAGCAGATTTCTGAATTGAGGGTGCATTTTGCTTTTTAAACGTGTGGGTACTGATTATGATAATGAGAGGACAGGAAAAAGGAGAGAGTTGTCAAAAAGGATTATTGTCCTAAGTTTTGAAAGGGCATGATGGACCGTATTGTAAGTGTGCTTCTACATACTGGCTTGTATGCTCCATTTTTATGTTGGATAAAATAAGCTTTTATACTTAAATCTTGTGGTTCATACTGAATAATCCTTGTGAGGAGTATTCTAGAGAAGTGATACATCCCACTGGCTGTGAAAACTTTTTTAAAAACAGCATTTCTATGAAAAAAAATTTATACAATTGTAGAAAAAAGAAAAAGAAATGATGGCCTTATTTCATATGTTCTCTGTTTCTCATCTATTTTTCATTTTAGAGAATTGCCTCGATTTCACATTACACTTATGATATTTGAATTGTTTCTCAATTCAAAGGGGCCCTAGATTTCATCTACTCAGACTTTACCTTTTAAAAACTAAGGATATAACATTTTTGTAAAAGACACATATGAGGAAAGGAGAACCAATTTTTCCCAACCTTAAATTTTCAACAGAAATGTCGCTGAAGTGGCAGGTGAGTTACCTCTTATATACACAGGAAATACTATAAATCTGAATATTGATAATTGTTATTCAAAGAGATTATTATTTTTTCTCCAATAGTCCTCTCTTTTGGACTTCCTCCCTTATCAAAAAACTTGTACATTTTCCCCTAAGTCAGCACACTCCCACCTGCTTCTTCAGACTTGTACATCCAATTTGCATACATTCTATGATCATAAATGTGTCCTTATTTCTTCACAATACACTATCACAACAAATATTTTCTTTCTTACTACTCAGAACCATTTTGTCAGTCCTTATTTTTCCCACTGCTTTTTTTTTTTCTATGGATTTGAAAAATGTATTGAGAGTCTCCTTTGTACTACAAAAATTTAGTTTTGGAGATAGCACACACTGAGAGATATTGATTCTATAATTCTCTGAGGTGGTGATCAGGTTAGGAAATACAGTAGGATGTTGTAAAGCGAAAGTGAAAGTCACTCAGTCATGTCTGACTCTTCAAAACCCTGTGGACTGCAGCCCACCAGGCTCCTCTGTCCATGGGGATTCTCCAGGCAAGAGTGCTGGTGTGGATAGCTATTCCCTTCTCCAACTATGTTCCAAAGGAAATGTCAATTGTGTTAGTTTACAGTGATTGATCCTCAGTTCTTATCAGATTAGGCTATGCAGTCCATTAGAAGAGATTATAATCCTAGAAAAATAATATTAATTTCCCATAAGTTATTGTGCTTCCAATGATTCTTTACTATCTGTTTCTTTTGGTATTGACTCAAGAAATTAATGGGTGGCCCTTTGATGGTTAGAAAGAGTATTATTATTAATTTTTACCTTTAAGATCATTCTATAATTTTTCTTAAAGAAAGCTTTTGGCACAGGGGATGATTTATAGTTTTCTGTATTTAGATTTTCTGAGAACCCAAAGCAGAGGATTTGAGCTAAAACTGAGTTAATAGCATTGTCAGTATGCCCCCTAGATTAGACTGGTTAACTTTGAAAATGGAACCCACCAGAGCCATTGAAGAGTGATAAAATTTCAGAAAGGAATAGACATCTTTGATTAAGGTGGTGACCAACTGGAACACAAAATATTTAATCAATCCTTGATCATCCATTGTTTAAAGGCAAACTTCAGCCTAGGGAATGAACTATATGATCTTTTTAAAAGGCACATTCAGATCCAGCACATCAACTAGATTCAATCAGTTCATCTGGTCAGTGTCTAATGGTTAAGGCATGATCCAATGAGAGTGTTCAGTTCAGTTCAGTTCAGTTGCTAACTCATGTCCAGTTCTTTCCAGCCCCATGGACTGCAGCATGCCAGGCCTCCCTGTCCATTACCAATTCCCAGAGCTTACTCAAACTCATGTCCATCGAGTCAGTGATGCCATCCAACCATTTCATCCTCTGTAATCCCCTTCTCCTCCCACCTTCAATCTTTCCCAGCATCAGGGTCTTTTCCAGTGAGTCAGTTTTTGCATCATGTGGCGAAGTATTGAGTTTCAGCTTCAGCATCAGTCAGGATGCCATGATCTTAGTTTTCTGAATGTTGAGGTTTAAGCCAACTTTTTCACTCTCCTCTTTCACTTTCATCGAGAGACTTTAGTTCTTCGTCTTCTGCCATAAGGGTGGTATTATCTCCATATCTGAGATTATTGATATTTCTCCCCAAATCTTGATTCTAATGTGTACTTCATCCAGCCTAGCATTTTGCATGATATACTCTGCATATAAGTTAAATAAGCAGGGTGACCATATGCAGCCTTGATGTACTCCTTTCCCGATTTGGAACCAGTCTGTTATACCATGCCCAGTTCTAACGGTTGCTTCTTGACTTGCATATAGATTTCTCAGGAGGCAGGTCAGGTGGTCTGGTATTCCCCTCTCTTTAAGAATTTTCCACAGTTTGTTGTGATCCACACAGTCAAAGGCTCTGGCGTCATCAATAAAGCAGAGGTTTTTCCAGAACTCTCTTGCTTTTTCGATGATCCAATGGACGTTTGTAATTTGATCTCTGGTGCCTCTGCCTTTTCTAAATCCAGCTTGAACATCTGGAAGTTAATGGTTCATGTACTGTTGAAGCCTGGCTTGGAGAATTTTGAGCATTACTTTACTAGCGTGTGAGATCGTGCAATTATGTGGTAGTCTGAGCATTCTTTGGCATTGTCTTTCATTGAGATTGAAATGAAAACTGACCTTTCCCAGTCCTGTGGTCACTGCTGAGTATTCCAAATTTGCTGGCACTTTCACAGCATCATCTTATAGGATTTGAAATAGCTCAACTAAAATTTCATCACCTCCACTAGTTTTGTTCATAGTTATGCTTCCTAAGGCCCACTTGACTTCGCATTCCAGGATATCTGACTCTAGGTGAATGATCACACCATTGTGGTTATCTGGGTCATGAAGATCTTTTTGTATAGCTCTTCTGTGTATTCTTGCCACTTGTTCTTAACATCTTATGCTTCTGTTAGGCCCCTACCATTTCTTTCCTTTATTGTGCACATCTTTGCATGAAATAGTCCCTTGGTGTCTCTAATTTTCTTAAAGAGCTCTCTAGTCTTTTCCATTCTATTGTTTTCCTCTATTTCTTTGCATTGATCACTGAAGAAGGATCAGAGGGTAATGTCACATAATGAGAGTGTAATATCACATATTCAACATAAGAGAATGTACATGTGATTGATCTACAAGAAAGACAAATTATCAACTATGATAAAGAAAATCTTACTTGTCAGCTCATCTCTGATCTTATTTTTTCTGCCTACAGAGCAATTCTGTAACTGGTGTATCATGAACTTCCAACAGACAGTATGTTACTTCTGAATGACACTAGCCTAACTCCAGTCTCATTCATCCTAAATGGCATCCCTGGATTGGAAGAAGTGCATCTGTGGGTCTCCTTCCCTCTGTGTACCATGTATAGCATTGCAATCACAGGGAACTTTGGCCTTATGTATCTCATCTACTCTGAAGAAGCCTTACACAGACCAATGCACGTCTTCCTAGCCCTTCTTTCCTTCACAGATGTTCTCATGTGCACCAGCACTCTTCCCAACACTCTCTGCATATTGTGGTTCAATCTCAAGGAGATTGATTTTAAGGCCTGCCTGGCCCAGATGTTCTTTGTGCACACCTTCACAGGGATGGAGTCTGGGGTGCTCATGCTCATGGCCCTGGACCGCTCGTGGCCATCTGCTACCCCTGCGCTATGCTACTGTTCTCACTAATTCAGTCATTGCCAAGGCTGGGCTCCTTACTTTTCTTAGAGGTGTAATGCTTGTTATCCCTTTCACTTTCCTCACCAAACGCCTGCCATACTGCAGGGGCAATGTCATACTACATACCTACTGTGACCACATGTCTGTGGCCAAGATATCCTGTGGCAATGTTAAGGTCAATGCCATCTATGGTTTGATGGTTGCCCTCTTGATTGGGGGCTTTGACATCCTGTGCATCACAGTCTCCTACACCATGATCCTGCAGGCAGTGGTCAGCCTGTCCTCAGCAGAGGCTCGGCAGAAAGCCTTCAGCACCTGCACTGCACACATCTTTGCCATCGTCATTACCTATGTCCCAGCCTTCTTCACCTTCTTTACACATCGTTTTGGGGGACGCTCCATTCCTCCACACATACATATTATTATGGCTAATCTCTATCTACTCATGCCTCCTACAATGAATCCTATTGTGTATGGGATAAAAACCAAGCAGATACGAACATGTATTACTAGGTTCTTGCTTAAAGGAAAGGACAATCCTTCTCATAACATTTAATTAGAGACTTCTGAGAAGTTTTCTTAGTCAGCCCGAGGTCAATAGGGATGACATTTTTTTTAGTCAATGGGGAGTCCTCCAACTGAAAGCAAATATCTGGTCATAGGAAATATTTGTTGTGATTTTTATCTTTAAACTTCTCTTAAAAGGGTACCACTATGTGCATGTAAGCAAAGACCCTTTGTTCTAAAATTTTATGTTCTCTAGAGCCTCTTTTATTCACAGGAGACTTCAAAGTTCAGTTCATGTAATTTTTATAGACTGACATTTTGCTCCTGAATGACAATCCACAAAACTTTGAGTTACAGTGTTGGATCATAAGAATTGGAAGTAAACATTAAAAATTTAAATCCCTGGCAAATGTTAAGGTGTATTCATCAATGCTTGTACTTTTATTTACCTCAGCATTCTCCTTCCAACACCACTTGGAGTTTATTCTTATTTTCCAAGTCCTTATCTGATGTTTTCTTTACTAAGTTTGTCAGCTGTGTATCCAGCAATGCATACGTATGTTCACCAGAAAACTTATTAAAGGTGTAAGGTGCAGCGTATTCAATACCTAGAAGCTATGTCCATTATAATCCAGCTGAATAAATAAATAATTGTGGTCTGTTCACATAAACTGTCAAGTGAAAGAAACAAAGTCATACATATTTATGATTTTATTTATATAAAGTCCACCAGCAGGCAAAACTCATTTGTGGTGTTAGAAATCAAGATGATATTTAACTTAGAAAACAAGGGTATAGGTAATGATTGGATAGGATATGAGAGGGTGATTCTGAGGTGCTGTCAAGGCTTTAGCTCTTGACCTAAATGGTAATTACAAGGACTTGGTGAATTTTCATGAAGCTGTACACTTATGGTGTATGCTCTTTTTGCACGCTTATTATGTTTTAATAAAATACTTATTTAAAACAATATGTCTTGATTGTATTCACGCATCTCCCTAAACTGTGAAACATTTTCTTCCTTGCCTCCTATGTTGTCTATGGCTTACTTCTTTTTTCTCTCAGAAGTATGCTAAATTTAGTGCAAATGTATGCACTTTTATACAAATTATATCAAACAACATAATTAAGATAATCATAAGAAACAGAAGTCAAAACTTTTATCTTGAACACCCTTTATTTTAACTCATAACCACATCTTCATTTCCATTTTCTTGACTGGGATAGAAGAAGGAAGAGAAGGGGACAGTAGAGGTTAAGATAGTTGGATGCCGTTACCGATTCGATGGACATGAATTTGAGCAATCTTGGGGAGTTGGTGATGGACAGGGAAGCCTGGCGTGATGCAGTTCATGGGGTCGCAAAAGAGTTGGACATGACTGATAGACTGAACTGAACTGACTAGGATAATCTCATATAAATAATTAAAGACATTGACTTGAGTTAACTTATTTAAATTAGTGTGTAAGTCACTGAGAATTTACTTGTCCTTTAAAAAATTATTTTTCTGAGATATAAGTGGCATAACGCATTGTATAAGTTGAAAATATATGACATGTATTACTAAAACTCCAGGATTTATTTATCTATTTGTTCCACGTTCATACTCTTACACAACATTAACCCAAATCCCCATATCCCAAACTCTGCATCCCAAGCACCATTCTACTATCAGTTTTCATGAATCTGGCTTTTTCTGCTGTCACATGTAAGTGATACCAAACAGTAATTATCTTTCTGTCTCTGACTAATCTCATGTAGCATAATGCCTTCAAGATTCATCCATCTTGTCACAAGTGACAAGATTTCTTTCTTTCTTATGGCATAAAAATTTTCTGTTGTGAGTATATATAAATGGAAACAATAAATGAAAAATACCTGTGATCCTGATATATTTTTTATTTTTTTGAATTGATTCTTTTTTTTCTTTTTTTTTAAATTTTATTTTATTTTTAAACTTTACAATATTGTATTAGTTTTGCCAAATATCCAAATGAATCTGCCACAGGTATACCTGTGTTCCCCATCCTGAACCCTCCTCCCTCTGGGTCGTCCCAGTGCACCAGCCCCAAGCATCCAGTATCATGTATCGAATCTGGACTGGTGACTCGTTTCATACATGATATTATACATGTTTCAATGGTATTCTCCCAAATCTCCTCACCCTCTCTCTCTCCCACAGAGTCCATAAGACTGATCTATACATCAGTGTCTCTTTTGCTGTCTCGTACACAGGGTTATTGTTACCATCTTTCTAAATTCCATATATATGCGTTAGTATACTGTATTGCTGTTTTTCTTTCTGGCTTACTTCACTCTGTATAATAGGTTCCAGTTTCATCCATCTCATTAGAACTGACTCAAATGTATTCTTTTTAATGGCTGAGCAATACTCCATTGTGTATATGTACCACTGCTTTCTTATCCATTCATCTGCTGATGGGCATCTAGGTTGCTTCCATGTCCTGGCTATTATAAACAGTGCTGCGATGAACATTGGGGTACACGTGTCTCTTTCCCTTCTGGTTTCCTCAGTGTGTATGCCCAGCAGTGGGATTGCTGGCTCATAAGGCAGTTCTATTTCCAGTTTTTAAGGAATCTCCACACTGTTCTCCATAGTGGCTGGACTAGTTTGCATTCCCACCAACAGTGTAAGAGGGTTCCCTTTTCTCCACACCCTCTCCAGCATTTATTGCTTGTAGACTTATGGATTGCAGCCATTCTGACTGGTGTGAAATGGTACGTCATAGTGGTTTTGATTTGCATTTCTCTGATAATGAGTGATGTTGAGCATCTTTTCATGTGTTTGTTAGCCATCTGTATGTCTTCTTTGGAGAAATGTCTATTTAGTTCTTTGGCCCATTTTTTGATTGGATCATTTATTTTTCTGGAGTTGAGCTGTAGGTGTTGCTTGTATATTTTGAGATTAGTTGTTTGTCAGTTGCTTCATTTGCTATTATTTTCTCCCATTCTGAAGGCTGCCTTTTCACCTTGCTAATACTTTCCTTTGATGTGCAGAAGCTTTTAAGTTTAATTAGGTCCCATTTGTTTATTTTTGCTTTTATTTCCAATATTCTGGGAGATGGGTCATAGAGGATCCTGCTGTGATGTATGTCGGAGAGTGTTTTGCCTATGTTCTCCTCTAGGAGTTTTATAGTTTCTGGTCTTACATTGAGATCTTTAATGCATATTGAGTTTATTTTTGTGTATGGTATCAGAAAGTGTTCTTTTACAAAGTTTCATTCTCTTACAAGTGGTTGACCAGTTTTCCCAGCACCACTTGTTAAAGAGATTGTCTTTAATCCATTGTATATTCTTGCCTCCTTTGTCAAAGATAAGGTGTCCATATGTGCATGGATTTATCTCTGGGCTTTCTATTTTGTTCCATTGATCTATATTTCTGTCTTTGTGCCAGTACCATACTGTCTTGATAACTGTGGCTTTGTAATAGAGCCTGAAGTCAGGTAGGTTGATTCCTCCAGTTCCATTCTTCTTTCTCAAGATTGCTTTGGCTATTCAAGGTTTTTTGTATTTCCATACAAATTGTGAAATTGTTTGTTCTAGCTCTGTGAAGAATACCGTTGGTAGCTTGATAGGGATTGCATTGAATCTATAAATTGCTTTGGGTAGTATACTCATTTTCACTATATTGATTCTTCCAATCCATAAACATGGTATATTTCTCCATCTATTAGTGTCCTCTTTGATTTCTTTCACCAGTGTTTTATAGTTTTTTCTATATATAGGTCTTTAGTTTCTTTAGGTAGATATATTCCTAAATATTTTATTCTTTCCGTTGCAATGGTGAATGGAATTGTTTCATAATTTCTCTTTCAGTTTTCTCATTATTAGTGTATAGGAATGCAAGGGATTTCAATGCATTAATTTTATATCCTGCAACTTTACTGTAATTATTGATTAATTCTAGTAATTTTCTGGTGGAGACACAAAATCCTAATAGCAATCATTTTCTTACTGTTGGTAGTATGTGCTGTTTGAAAGTGTTTTTATTGCTGCATTTTCTCTTTTTAAATTGAGTATAATATTTTAGAATTCAGAATAAAAACAACTAAGCACTATATAAAATCACACACATATATATTTTTATTTATTTTTAATTGCCTTAGGTAAGAATTTCCAACTTGTAATCCTAAACGCTAGATATTGGTACCATAGGAATTACTTTCTGCACTTCTCTCATTCTGGAACCAGCTGGTTGGGGTTTATTTTTTCCAAATATCTGAAGCTTTGTATCATGCCCTCCCTTAGGGCTCTATAGTCTTTGGGGATTTAAGCCCTGTTTCACATTGAGACTTGGGAGTCCTAAGGATGTGAGATTAAACCTGTTTCCCGTGAGAAGTCTGCTAGACTAAGCACTTCAGATCTGTGGGTTATAAGGTGAAACCAGGGTGCTACCATCATGTACATTCCTGAGCCCTCTCCCCTGGCATGAGCGCCTTTCACATTCCTTTTAGTCTGGATCTACTGTGTGGGTAAGGTAATGCCTTTCAGATTCTAGGCTTATGACAAAACATTGTCTTGTTTCATTCTACTGTGTCATCACAGGCATAGAGGGCTTTGCCCTACAGAGTAGGTTATTTGGTTATTTCTTGGTGAAGGAAAATTTAGGAAGAACATAATCCACCTTCAAAGGAGAGATAGTATTAACAAGGAATGTGTGCTCTTTTGTGGGGGGAGTAAGACTGTTGCTGCTAAGTCGCCTCAGTCGTGTCCGACTCTGTGTGACCCCATAGACGGCAGCCCACCAAGCTCCCCAGTCCCTGGGATTCTCCAGGCAAGAATGCTGGAGTGGGTCACCATTTCCTTCTCAATGCATGAAAGTGAAAAGTGAAAGTGAAGTCGCTCAGTCGTGTCCGACTCTTAGCGACCCCATGGACTGCAGCCTCGAGGCTCCTCTGCACATGGGATTTTCCAGGCAAGAGTACTAGAGTGGGTTGCCATTTCCTTCTCTCTCAAAACCTTTAGAGTATAGAGATAATTCTTTATTTTTTTAATATTCACATTTATAAAGTATGGCATAATGGCAGAGACAGAGAATTAGACACTAATAAGTTTAAGATGACTTATATCAGGAAAGATAAATAGGTACATACCTTTCCCTTGAAATTCACTAGCTCAAGCTTCCCCATCACCTTTCCTTTCTTCAGTTCAGTCATACAACTTGCAGTCATCCAATCGCTTCAGTTGTGTCTGACTCTGTGCGACCCCATAGACGGCAGCCCACCAAGCTCCCCATCCCTGGGATTCTCCAGGCAAGAACACTGGAGTGGGTTGCCATTTCCTTCTCAATGCATGAAAGTGAAAAGTGAAACTGCTCAGTCGTGTCTGACTCTTAGTGACCCCATGGACTGCAGCCCACGAGGCTCCTCTGTCCATGGGACTCTCAGGCAAGAGTACTGGAGTAGGGTGCCATTGCCTTCTCAATCTGATTTCAATTTGCTTATTTTTTAAAATCCAGGTACTATCTTCATTCATGGGTAACATAGCACACAGGTCAGTAAAGGTATATAATAAACATGAAAGACCTTCTGGTACAGGTCTGCAAGTTATCATCATCTTGATAAAAGGGGGAAAATGTGAGGGTAGCAGAGAGAAAGAAGGGTGACTTTCAAGTAAAGAGTCTGTTTTGAATAAAGAAAGGAGCTGTACTTCATCAGCATTTAGTATAGAGAGCACAAAATTTCTGTATCTTTTTGGCAAATTTTAAACATATTGTATCTCAGTTAGATAGAGTGGCTATCATTGCACTCATTCAGTTCAGTTCATTTCAGTCACTCAGTCGTGTCCGACTCTTTGTGACCCCATGAATCGCAGCACGCCAGGCCTCCCTGTCTATCACCAACTCTCGGAGATCACTCAGACTCACACTCATTAAAGGAATCTAATTGAATTCAAAGATGAATTTAAATAATAAATAAGTAAATATATTTAAATGGGTAACTAGCACTGCTGCTTCTTGTTTCTGTAGACGTAGATAAATACTTGAGCTGGTATGCAAACTGGCTGTTTATGCACAAGGTAAACCTAAAATAGCCGAGGAGGCACAGAAGACCCTTATGCTAAATGCTGAAGGTGCGTTGCCTAGCCCTTGGTGGATGCTTAATGAAATTTCTAAAAAATGTAACAAATGGAAGTGCTTAATTTAGATTCCATACACTTGAAATATTCAGTGTCAATGATAGCATTGTGTATCACTAAAAAAGTAAATTTGATATTTCAAGAAAAACATTTAGAATAACAATAACAAAGAGTGAAACTATCTCAGAGAACTTAGAACTTTCTTTTCAGGATTCAGCATTTTCTCTCACATTCCTCTCCAAAGGATCATGGAAAGGATTCTTCATATGCCTGACAGAATTTTAGTCTGTGTCTCAGAATCTAAATTCCTAAAAATCGCTGTCCTGGGCCATCTCTAGAGAAACAGCATAAAGGTTTTTAAAAACTGAGAAGCATGCTTTCTTAGGGCCTAAGCAGTACCTGATTCATTCTGATTTTGAGGGGATGGATGCTGAGGTCAAACAATAATCTAAATATGCCTGTTTTCCATTATAAACAGCCACAGGAAGCAATGGGTGCTGCATACTATTTTCAACAAATAATGGCTGCCTAGTGCGGGATGAGGGAACAGGAGAAGAAGCAGCAATAGCATTAGTCCCTGTACTTCCCGTCAGGTCCTGCAGGCTTAGACTCTGGATCAGGTAATGGCATGTATTATCATCAAGGAGGGAACGTGAGGTGGTATTGTATAGCACAGCACAGTGTAGGATGCTTTTGTAGTACTGTGTGCTGCCTTGCCTCTTTCATTGAAAAAGCTCAGTGCAAGATCAAAAATACACTTTGAGGTGGATCTCTCTTCCTGTGATTTAGTCATTGTACTTCCAATACTTTTCTCTATTCTGTCTCCTTAATACTTTCCTAGAATCACAGGCAAAAATAAGGAAGTGGGAGAGATTCTGGGTAAGTCTGAATAGTATTTACCTTCACCTTTAAAAGAGAAAGTATGGATCATCCCACAATCATCCCACAACACAATCCTCTTGTTCTTTGTGTAGATGACTGGGAAACTGGGCAAGGAGAAATTTTAAGAAGCAGGAGACTTAGACATCCCTAGTTTGAAACACGGAGGCTCATATTCCTCCAGAGATAACAAGCCAGTAAACAAACACAAAAACAAATAAATAAGATTGATTCACAACCTGTTAGTTTTTTGTAAAGGATTTAGTTTAGTGAAACAGATGTGAAGTCTGAGATAGAAAAACCTAGATTTCACTTTGAATTAATCACTATTATCTTTCGGTTCGGTTCAGTTCATTTGCTCAGTCGTGTCCGACTCTTTGCGACCCCATGGACTGCAGCATGCCAGGTCTCCCTGTCCATCACCAACTCGCGGAGTTCACCCAAACTCATGTCCATTGAGTCAGTGATGCCATCCAATCATCCCATCCTCTGTTGTCCCCTTCTTCTCCTGCCTTCAATCTTTCCCAGCATCAGGGTCTTTTCAAATGAGTCAGTTCTTCGCATGAGGTGGCCAAAGTATTGGAGTTTCAGCTTCAGCATCAGTCCTTCCAATGAACACTCAGGACTGATCTCCTTTAGGATGGACTGGTTGGATCTCCTTGCTGTCCAGGGACTCTCAAGAGTCTTCTCCAACACCACAGTTCAAAAGCATCAATTCTTTCGTGCTCAGCTTTTTTATAGTCCAACTCTTGCATCCATACACGACTACTGGAAAAACCATAACCTTGACTAGATGGACCTTTGTCGGCAAAGTAATGTCTCTGCTTTTTAATATGCTGTCTAGGTTGGTCATAACTTTCCTTCCAAGGAGTAAGCATCTTCTAATTTCATGGCTGAAGTCACCATCTGCAGTGTTTTGGAGCCCTTCAAAATATTGTCAGCCACTGTTTCCACTGTTTCCCCATCTATTTGCCATGATGTGATGGGACCAGATGTCATGGTCTTAGTTTTCTGAATGTTGAGCTTTAAGCCAACTTTTTCACTCTCCTCTTTCACTTTCATCAACAGGCCCTTTAGTTCTTCTTCACTTTCTGCCATAAGGGTGGTATCATCTGCATATCTGAGGTATTTGATATTTCCCGGCAATCTTAATTCCAGCTTGTGCTTCATCCAGACCAGCCTTTCTCATGAGGCAGGAAATTAAACATCCTGGCCCTGTCCCTGGGTCAGGGAACTTAATGACAGTAACTTACCCTGGAGTCTGGGATGCCTGGTCCTTTTTGAAGGAAGTGACATTCTGTCTCACTATTCAAAGAAGACATATCAAGAAAGCTATATGGTGGATAGGTCTTCAAATAAGGGAAATAAATTGAACAAAGTCAACATAGGCTAGAGGTATATGCTGTAGCTGAAATTTGCAAGTGGTCACTAAAGTTTAAGCATGAAATGCTAAGTTATGAGATACTGTGATCATATATTACATCATCCAAACGAGGATACTCTTGAGTGCTTAAGGAATGGAAAGAAATAACTTGGGAGTCTTTAGGGTTTTCTATGTAGAGGATCCTGTCATCTGCAAACAGTGAGAGTTTTACTTCTTCTTTTCCAATTTGGATTCCTTTTATTTCTTTTTCTGCTCTGATTGCTGTGGCCAAAACTTCCAAAACTATGTTGAATAGTAATGGTGAAAGTGGGCACCCTTGTCTTGTTCCTGACTTTAGAGGAAATGCTTTCAGTTTTTCACCATTGAGGATAATGTTTGCTGTGGGTTTGTCATATGTAGCTTTTATTATGTTGAGGTATGTTCTTTCTATTCCTGCTTTCTGGAGAGTTTTTATGATAAATGGATGTTGAATTTTGTCAAAGGCTATCTCTGCATCTATTGAGATAATCATATGGTTTTTATTTTTCAATTTGTTAATGTGGTGTATAACATTGATTGATTTGCAGATATTGAAGGAGGGAGGAGGGTTCAGGATGGGGAACACAGGTATACCTGTGGCAGATTCATTTTGATATTTGGCAAAAACTAATACAATATTGTAAAGTTTAAAAATAAAATAAAATTTAAATTAAAAAAAATAAATAAACAGGTTGACAATAAAAAAAAAAAAGGAATAACATGGGAAAGAGAAGATAAAAACTAAAGTTTACTTTATTTAATGACATGCCAAGAAATTTGAGCTCTATATTCAAATTGTTAAGGAGACTTTGAAGATTACCAAGTAGGATTAAAATGTCTTCAAAAGTATCTACAGAACGTATTTGCTTTGAAAAATACAAAAGATTATACAAATAAATGAGTGGATGTAGCTGGTGGTCTTTAAAAGACAGCTAAGAGTGGTAATAGGAAGGAAGGACTGATAATAAAATTATTTCTGGATTACAAATACAGCTTTTCCCCTGACTAAGGATAGAATACAGATAGTATATGTGCTGAGATGACCTGGACAAAATAAAAACTAAGATACTTTGAGTTATAAGGAAATATATGTATCCAAGATAAGCTAGAGGCACACCTGAGAAGGTCACAAAGATGTTGGTAGATCGTGTGTTAGACATCATTATCTAAAAAGCAGAAAGTAATGGAGCTTATTTTGCCATGGGATAGAGGCTGAAATGATTTAGTCTTGGATATGAAGAATGTAAACTGTCTGTGGAAATTTAAGATAGAAATATCTAGTGTGCATTTAGAAGGGATACTCATGAATTGTGACATAGATTGCTTATACATTACTTGTCTGAAAATTATCTTTATGTTGGTTACACCTGAGGTTATGAATCTAGTTTTGCTTGATATTCAACATTATTCTGGAGAAGGCAATTGCAACACACTCCAGTACTCTTGCCTGGACAATCCCAGGAATGGAGGAGCCTGGTAGGCTGCAGTCCATGGAGTCTGTGAGAGTCGGATGCGACTGAGCTTCACTTTCACTTTTCACTTTCATGCATTGGAGAAGGAAATAACAACCCACTCCAGCGTTCTTGCCTGGAGAATCCCACGGACGGGGAGCCTGGTGGGCTGCTGTCTATGGGGTCGCACAGAGCTGGGCGCTACCGGCGACTTAGCAGCAGCAGCAGCAACATTATTCAATCTTTCTCTACCTCAGTATCTTCTTTTATTTGCTGACAAAACAAAAACTACAATTTTGCAATTGTGGCTCTAAAATTACATTTATATTGTTTACAAAACTTTAAAAATATTCTTTAATATTTATTTATTCAATAAACTGTGCATTTTCATAATCACTATTATTCAAAGTTGTTGGTACTGTTATAAATGTAATTTTATGCCAAACTGAAGTCTACCTTCTCAAGGATGATCTAAACTAAATTTCTTTCTTTTTTTTTTTTTTTCTTTCTTCTCTCCTAGGGTACAAACATATGGGTGGAAAAATAGAGTCTCCTTATTGAATCAGTTATGTTGGTTTCCAACAATTCATATATGCCCCAAAATATTTTATTCTTAATGGAATTCCTGGTCTGGAAAGAGTACATGTGTGGATCTCCTCCCATTCTGCACAATGTATATCATCTCCCTTCTGGGAAACCTTGGCCTTGTGTATCTCATTCATCATGAGGAGTCCTTACATCATCCAATGTATTTTTTTCTGGCAATGCTCTCCTCGTTGATCTCTTTACCTGTACCACTACCCTACCCAATGCACTCTGCATCTTCTGGTTCAATCTCAAGGAAATTAACTTCAATGCTTGTTTAGTCCAGATGTTCTTTGTCCATGGGTTCACAGGTGTGGAGTCTGGGGTGCTCATGCTCATGGCTCTGGACCGCTATGTGGCCATTTGCTACCCACTGCGCTATGCTACCATACTCACTAACCCTATCATTGCCAAAGCTGGACTTGTCACCTTCCTGAGGGGTGCATTGCTGATGATTCCTTTTCCATTCTTGGTTAAGCGTTTGCCCTTCTGCCAAAGCAATATTATCTCCCATACATATTGTGACCACATGTCAGTGGTGAAGTTATCCTGCGCCAGTATCAAGGTCAATGTCATCTATGGTCTGGTGGTTGCCCTCCTGATCGGAGTGTTTGATATCAGCTGCATATCTGTATCATACACTATGATCCTTCGGGCAGTGGTCAGTCTCTCCTCAGCAGACGCTGGCAGAAAGCCTTCAGCACCTGCACTGCCCATATATCTGCCATTATTGTCACTTATGTTCCAGCATTCTTCACTTTCTTTACCCACCGTTTTGGAGGACATGCTATTCCCTCTTCTCTTCACATCATTGTGGCTAATCTTTATCTTCTTCTTCCTCCAGCTCTCAACCCCATTGTTTATGGGGTAAAGACAAAACAGATTCGAGACAATGTCATAAAGTTCTTCCAGGGTGAGAAAGGTGCAAGTACTCAGGACAAGTGAAATGAGATAGAATAAAGATGAATGAAAAACAACAAAGGAGAAACTCATGTGTGATATTGTGTCTTTTCTATGAACTGTTTTATTCAAGTACAGTGGGAAAAGTTACAGATAATTCTGGATTTATATTCCAGTGACTCCCCATATTTTTTTCCTCTATCACTAGTTTGAACCAAGTCATTGATATTGGTTTCTCACACCTTTCATCTTAATGTATTCATGTAGGATATTTTCTTAACCTTTTGAGAGTTAAGTGTCTTGTCTGTGATTATAATCTTCCTTTGTTGTTCAATTGTTAAGTCATGTCCAACTGTCTTGCAACCACATGGACTGTAGCCTGCCAGACTCTTCTGTCCATGGGATTTCCCAGGCAAGCATAGTGGAGTGGGTTGCCATTTCCTTCTCTATGTAATCGTCCTTATGGATAAGAAATTAAATGGCTTTTCAGGACATTTTCCAGGCTAGGCAGTCATTGAAGTTAAAATTCAGTTTATGAATTACACTGATAATATACAGGCAAAATGTCAGTCACTGCTTTTTTTAAAAATGGCACTTAGTAAACATCATATTGTAAAAAGCAAGCAGACCAATTTACTGAAGAAATAAATATGCAATCTATAGCTTAGCTTTAAAAAACAATACATGCAATATACATCTCAAAACAGCTATGTTGTTTCAGAATATGGATTTATTTTTCCTTTATTGATATTGAGGCTTTTTCTGTATTAAATAAAATGACATCTATAATGCCAATGGAAACTACATAAGTAATTCTCACAACTACCAATTTTATAAAAACATCTTGGATATAACCTCTCCACTGTAATTCCCAATGAAAAATTTATTTTTCTTGGTTCACTGATAATCAATAATCTACCTTACTTCTCCCTTCTACCTCAGGAGTTTCTAATGCAACATGCATTAAGGTGTTGTCCATGGAGCCCTAAGAACCTCAAGACCATTTGAGAAAAGATGTGTGAAGTGACAATAATTTTCATAGAAATATTAAGGCATTTTTGGCCTTTTTTTCAGTTTCATTCTCTTACTAATGTACAAAGGATTTTCTAGAGTCCATATGATGTGAGATTATCGCTGTAAAAAATTAAGTATGTCCACATTTGGGAGATCTGCATAGCACAGTGAGCCAATATTTCCAAATGACAAATTTTGATCCCAACCAGGAATTGAATCCATATCTTCTGCATTGGTAGACACATTCTTTACTGCTGAGCAATCAGGGAAGCCCTATCTCTTAATTTATTTGTGCTCTATTCATAAGAATTCAGCTCTTAAATATGAGATAAAATCCTATTTATGTCCTTCATCTTTTCTTTTCATAGTTCTAGTGTTTATTATTAAAACTGATTTTATTGTTACATAAGAACAACTTTATGCTCCATTTGCAATTCATTTGCAAAATTCTCAATGATCCAAGCTTATACCAAATATTGTAGTATTGACCATAATTACATTAGACTTTTTCCAAAGTGAATTTTAAATGATTTCAATACATTAGAGTTTAAGTTTTGTGGAAACTGGGCTCATATTATTCTGTGGGAGACTTATATTAACACAAGAACATGGTCACTTATTTATAAGTACAGTTATCATACTACATGTTGCCTATTCCCATTTCTAAACTATAAAAAAGCTTCTTCCTCACTAGTCAGTTCTCAATTTTACACCTCATTTCTTTTCCTAATATGATGGTTTGTTTCTCCAAGTAGATTTTCTTATCTAAAATGGATAAATGCAGTCACAACTAAATGCCTCTAGAAATGAAGCAATTATATTAGATTCTCATCCTGAGAACAATGGGAAGGTAGGTGAAAAGCAACCACTGTGATCATGAAGAACTATTTTCTTGTATTTCCCCACTTCTAGTTACAGGGGTTGATTCATACCTGACATCCACCATGAAAGAACCAAAGGATCCTATTTGCTTTTAGAAAAATCACTACATAGTCATTATGGGAAGTCACACTGAATTGCAGTCTGAGAAATGGGCAAAAACATTTTCAGAAAATTTAGTCTTTTACAGCACTTCTGCCCTTAAATGTGGGGTGGAATCAAGCCAGGGTTTCTGAGGATACAATAATGAATTCATGTACACTCAAAGTCTCTCTCTGCTTTATCCTATCACAACCAACAGCAGCAAATATCCTACTCTTAATCCCACGTTCATATGTCCTTTAATACCTTAGTTTCTGGATAGCAAAATAGCTGAATGCAATTGGGTCCAGGTGTTCAGGACATCAGTAAAAAAAACAAAACAAAACAAAACAAAACAAAAAAAAACACTACTCCATAATAGCTGTACATTACTGTCCTCAACTTTTAAATCCCTTGATATTTGTACTATTGAATTGAATATTTAGAGATTAGGATGACTGTTATATATCCCAGAGGATAAGTGCAAAACACTCGAGATGCAAGTACTGGTATGGGAATTAAGCTAATTTTAATTAAAGAAGGAAAAATGTGGAAATTTTCCATTCTTACTATGAAGTGATACGTAAGTAAGAGTATTTTTTATCTGCATGTTTCTATATTTGTGTGCTTTTGTCTGAGATATATAAATACAGAAATGAAAATGATCATAATTTAATGAGCATTAGACATTTTAATATGTATTTTTAGTTCTTTTTGTGTCAAAATGTAAGCACACAGTTGAAAATATTTACAATGTTTTTGAAAGTTTCAATCACTCACATGTACATTTGTTTATGTGTTCCTTTGTATATCTATCTTACTTTCAAGTGAGGATAATGATAAATATTATGACACTTTAGAAGTTCATCAAAATTTCAGGCTTAGTCTGCTTAGATATTCAGTTAGGAAAATTTAGATGCCCAAATTTGAGATAATAATGATGATGGTGTTAATATCAAAAACAATAATAATAAAGCACAACTGATTCTAAATTTATATTCTTTAATTAGACAATAAAAGTAGTGGGTCTAAAAAAGATTTCAGAATTAGATAAATCTAAACCTTAAATTCTATAATGTAAAGAACCCCTGTGCCAATGCAGGAGTCCTGAGTTCGATCCCTGGGTCAGGAAGATCCCCTGAAGGAAGAAAACTTCAAGAAGGAAGTGCAGCCAACTCCACTTTTCTTGCCTGGAAAATTCCATGGACAGAGGAGCCTGACAGGCTACAGTCCATGGGATCAGAAGGAGTCGGAAATGATGGACATGCATGCACACATACCACATCTTTATCCATTCATCTGTTGATTGATGCTTATGTTGGTTCCATGTCTTGTTATTGTAAATAGTGCTACTATGAACAGTGGAGGGCATGTGCTGATACATTTTTAGTATATATTTTCTACATATGAGTTTGAAAATAATGCTTGAAAAATATCATATTAAAACATAGTTATGGAATTTTCAATTGACATTATAGAATAAGCAATTTTAAAACACGATTATTCATCAGTATTATAAATAAAAGTGTGATCTTGTTTTTTACATAATATATTTGACATTTTTCTATTCTTGGACATGTATGTTCCTTTAACTTATAGGAAATAATGCAATAAATACATACGTTGAAAATAAATTTTGTACTATGTTTTCATTTTATTATTTCTTATAGAAGTGAAAATTACATACAATCAAACTACCCATTTATATGATTTAAGAGTGCACAGCACTATATTGACAGCGCTGTGCAAACTTCAGCACTGTGTAATCCAAGAACAGTTTCAATTCCTCAAAAGTAATCCATAACTATTCCTCAGTCACTCCAAATTAAACAGTGTCCCCAGTCCCTGGAAACAGTCAATTTACTTTCTGATTCAATAGATATACCTATTCTGGACACTGATATAATGAAGTTATACAAGTTGTAGCATTTTTGGTATGTTTGCTTGTTTTTTTATTTTTTTTCACTTAGCAGAATTCTTTCATCAATGCAACAACATGTACTCATACTTTGTCCTTGTGAGGAATGATAATGATCTCTTGTGGTTATGCTCATAAACTCAGCAGGTGATGGATATTTGGATGCTTCCTATTGTTTTGGCAGATAATGTTGCTATGAACATTAGTGTACATAGTTTTGCTTTAACTTCTGTTTTGAATATTTTAGGTATAGACTAAGAATTGAATTTCTGAATAAGTTTGGAATTGTGCTCAACTTTTTGATTAGTTGTCAAGCTATTTTCCTCATTTATGATGTGACTTGATATTTCCACCATTAATATACAAGGGCTCCAATGTATCCACAAAGGTGCCATAACTTGTTAATATCATTAAAAAGAATATATCCATTTAAGAATATATAGGGTATTTTATTGTGGTTTTGACCTGTGTTCATCAAATGACTAAGGATGTTGGGGATCTCTTCCTGTGCTTGTTGGCCTTTGCATGTCTTCTTTAGAGAAATGTACATTCAAGTATTTGGTCTTATATTATATCTATTATTATAAAAAAAGATAATAATACACATCATAAAATCAATACACAGATGGCAGGAGTGAGTGTTAACCTGTCAGCAATTATATGAGAAGTACATGGATAAATACTTCCATTAAAGAGAAGAAAATGGCAGGTGTCTGTGCTAACGAATGCGATTAAATGCTGTCCAGTGTTTAACCAGGACAACTAGGTAAGAAAGTGAAGTGTTTATTCAACTTATCTGTCTCTTGGATTTCTTGAGGCGGTCATCACTGTGTTATTCTTGATGAAGATTTTCTTTGAAAAACATGGTTAAATTATCGGTTTTACTATTTTTTATAAAGTTTCATTAGCTGTAACCAATTACTTATACTAACTGGAAATGTCAGTGTTTCTTAGTTATTCTGTCATCTGCAATCCTTGGAGGATCTAATATATGTGTGTGTGTGTGTGTGTTGGAAAATTACAAAGGTGAGCGTTCTCTCAAATTAGTTGCCTTTGAAATCCAGCTTAAGAACCTTATATAAACCCTGTCTGAGCTCTTTGTTTTTGAGTACCTAGACCATGGGGTTCAGGGCAGAGGGAAAAACATTTTTGATACATTGAGTAGAACTGGGATGAAGAGAAATGTCATTGCTGCACTGTGGGTAACGGAAATGATAATGATGGTTGTGTAGAAGAAACTGATTAGAATGAGGTTGGCAAGTGCAGGTACTTAAGGCCTTGTATACAGCTGCTGCTGAATTCAGAGAAGGCGATGGCACCCCACTCCAGTACTCTTGCCTGGAAAATCCCATGGACAGAGGAGCCTTTTAGACTGCAGTCCATGGGGTCGCTAGCAGTCGGACACGATTGAGCGACTTCACTTTCACTTTTCACTTTCATGCATTGGAGGAGGAAATGGCAACCCACTCCAGTGTTCTTGCCTGGGAAATCCCAGGGACGGGGAGGCTAGCGGGCTGCTGTCTGGGGGTCGCACAGAGTAGGACACGACTGAAGCGACTTAGCAGCAGCAGCAGGTGCTGAATTCAGCTTTAACACAGAATTAAGAATCAAAGCATACATAGGATATAAAAATCAAACTCAAGTCATTACCCATGAATGTCCACGGAGAAATAGCTGGTAGATACTGTTGATTGTCCTGTAATCACAGGATGGACTAGTGACGCCAAGATTAGAGCACAGGCAGTGCTCAAGTTGTTTTTTGAGCAATAGTCTCTCTGAGCAGCCAACACAGGCACTGGAATTGTAAGAAGGATGTTTCTGAGTGTCATGAACACAGTGGCTTTGACCACAAAAGAGTCAGTAATTATGGATGAATAGTGTAGTGGTCAACAAATGGCTATGTATCTATCTACAGCCATGAGGACAAAGATTCCTGATTCCATGCCCATAACACAATGTATGACATACATCTGCACAAAGCATTCAGGGAGTTGGATGGTGTTAGCACTGAACCACAAGATGACCAAAATCTTGGGCATGATGTTGGTAGCCAGGCCTGTGTCAACCACAGCCAGGATGCCGAGGAAATAATACATAGGCCAGTGCAGTGTTGCCTTCTGATTGGTGATGATCAGGATAAGGATGTTGGCACTGAGAGCTAAGAGGTACAGCAGGGGCAGGGGCAGGGAAAGCCAGTGCTGCCAGCTGTGAATGCCTGAGAATCCCAACAGAATGAACTCATAGACCTGGATTTTTGAGCTCTTGGAGTGTCTGAGATCCTGGAACATCTTCACTAAGAGGAAAACTATTCAACATGACAATCTTAATAATTTCTCTGACAGTGTTTGAATAGGAATTACCCAGATCCATGATATTGTAGGTGGTGATGGCATGGAGTTACTGTAACTTTAAAATTCTGGTAAAGAATCTGCTTACGGTGCAGGAGACCTGGTTTCAACCCCTGGGTCAGGAAGATTCCCTGGAGAAGGAAATGGCCACCCACTCCAATATTCTTAACTGGAGAATTCCATGGACAGAGGAGCCTGTTAGGCTACAGTCCATGGAGCTTCAAAGAGTCAGACACTGACTGAGCACCTAACAGTATTCACACTAATTCTCATCCCAGCACTAAAATTTATTGTATATTTCCAGTGAAACAGGAACTGTGGCAGTTCATTATATGTTAATTCAGCTAATCAAAACTCTAACATCAAACCATTAGGCAGTTCACATTACTTTCAACTTCTCATGATTGAGGAATAGAACTTTAGAGAAAATCAGCACCTTGGTTGTTATCTTCAGCCTGGAAGTCATGGAAACTGGAGAAGAGGAAAGTCCTCTGATATCATAGCTTGGACTCTTGAATTTGGTTTTGCTAAAGTGTTGGATTATGCTGTTTAGTTGCTAAGTCAAGTCCAACTCTTTGAGACCCCACATACTGTAGCATGGCAAACTCAACCCATGGGATTTCCCTGGGCTGTAGTGGATTGCTATTTCCTTCTCAAAGGAATCTTTCTGACTTGGGGATTGAATCCATGTTTCCTGCTTGACAGGCAGATTCTTTACCACTGAGCCATCAGGGAAGTGTTTGATTATCAGAGACATAATGAATGCAATGAATGTAGAGATTTTTATGCATAAAGACATTCAAGTAGCAGATTAGAATGTATGACATTGAAAATAACTTTTCAAACACTCGAGATTTTGTGAAATAATCATGTGAATTATTTAATTTTAATTGAAATGTATGAATTAATTTAGTATACATATAAATTCTAGTTAGGAAACTGGTGTTAAAAATTGCTCATACTTGTCCAAAATTGATTAACAGTAAAAGAAATGTGATTTAGGGCTCTCACTATACACAATTGATTCTATTCTGTTTTTTAATAACTTTCCCCTGCTGCTGCTGCTAAGTCGTTTCAATCGTGTCCAACTCTGTGCAACCACATAGACGGCAGCCCACCAGGCTCCGCCATCCCTGGGATTCTCCAGGCAAGAAACACTGGAGTGGGTTGCTATTTCCTCCTCCAATGCATGAAAGTAAAAAGTGAAAGTGAAGTCACTCAGTCGTGTCCGACTCTTTACGACCCCATGGACAGCAGCCTACAAAGCTCCTCTGTCCATGGTATTTTCCAGGCAAGAGTACTGGAGTGGGTTGCCATTGCCTTCTCTGAACTTTTCCCTACTTGACTAATTTTGATTCTTGGAGCATTCTAGATAGTCATAAAGCAAAGAATGGAGCATCAGACCTTCAAAAATTTATATGAGATAAATATTTTGAAAACTACATGACTAAATCAAGTTAGTGTATATCTACATTAATTTATTAATTTAATCATTTAATCTAAAAATGGGAACAAATTTTTACATCAATTTTCCCTAAATATTTGCTCTTTATTACTTTTTCCTTTCAATAATTTACATCTTAAGAATGCATTTCAAGATATCAAATATTTGAAAAATATTATGGTTTTAAATTATGGTATCTACAGTACAACAGAGTGGATATACACCTGCTGAGTATATTCATCTTAATCCAAGTGATGACATTCTATCATATTGATAACAAAGAATAGTAGATTAAAGAAGTTACATATTTATACATATTGTTCTTTTCTACTTCATATGTATTATTTTAATAACTTCTAAATGTCAATAGTTTATTTGTGTAGTCTGCATTGTCTTTATCTTTAATACTGGAATTATTTCTCAAATGTCATACTGTTTTGACTACTAATTGACTATTAACCCACACATTTCAGAAAGCTGATTTCAGAAAAATACCTACCCATCTGCATCCAGGAAAAATATGTAACTGGTTTTCAGTGTTCCTGATATTGAGTAGTAGAAGGACACTGTCTGACTTACACCTAAATATGAGTATTGGATTCACCTTCTCATTTTTTAAATTTATTTTTAATTGAAGGATAATTGCTTTACAGAATTTTGAGGTTTTTAGTCAAATCTCAACATGAATCAGCCATAGGGATACATATATCCCTTCCTTTCGAAACTGCCTCCCATCTCCCCTGCTTCCCACCCCTCTAGGTTGATACAGAACCCCTGTTTGAGTTTCCTGAGCCATACAGAAAACTCCCATTGGCCATCTATTTTACATATGGCAATGCAAGTTTCCATGTTACTCTTTCCATACATCTCACCCTCTCCTCCCCTCTCCCAATGTTCATAAGTCTGTTCTCTATGTCTGTTTCTCCATTTTGCCCTATAAATAAATTCTTCAGTACCATTTTTCTAGATTCCCTATATATGCATTAGAATATGGCATTTATCTTTTTCTGACTCACTTCACTGTATAATAGGTTCTAGGTTCATCTACTTCATTAGAACTGACTCAAATGTGTTCCTTTTTATGGCTGAGTAATATTCCATTGTGTATATATACCACAACTTCTTTATCCATTCATCTGTCAAAGGACATCTAGGTTGCTTCCATGTTCTAGCTATTGTAAATAGTGCTGCAATGAACAACAGGATACATGTGTCTCTTTCAGTTCTGGTTTCCTCAGGGTATATGCCTAGGATTGGAATTGCTGGGTCACATGGTGGTTTTATTCCTAGTTTTTAGGAATTTTTTTTTTTTTTTGATGTCTCATCCCAGGCTTCATCACACCTGATATATTTGCATTCATAGCGCATATTAATGTTCTCTCCCAAAGAATAAATTTTCAGTCATCATAAGAGGGTTGACAACATTATTTAAAATAGTGAGGGAATCAAGATATAAAGTTGTCATATATTAATTTTTCTACCTGCTTCCCTGTTTTATCTTCAGGTATTCACAATGAAAGATGAAAGTTTAGATACTGCAAAAAGTAACTTGTTTGAAAGTAGCAAAGTAACATAGAATGAACTACTTGATGAGTTCTCTTCAAAGACTTTCCTTGTGCCATGACAAATTCTTTTTGTTTGTTTGTTTTTTTATTTTATTTTTAACTTTACAATATTGTATTGGTTTTGACATATATCAATTTTTAGAGTCATAAAGAAGTAGAGGGCAATAAAAGTAAGCAAAATTTTGGAGGAGATTCTGAGAATTTTCAAAGACAAAAAAGAAATGGTCTTAACTGAGTCATGGTGGGGATTTGGCTAGATCAGTTTTTTTCTTCCTTTTTTTCCTTTCTTTCATTCTTTCTTTTTTTCTTACTCTTTATTCTGGTGATATTTGCTATTTCTTACTGATATTATTATGTTCACTGATATTATGACATATCATATAATATTATATGATATGTTCACCAATATTATTATCTTTGTGATTTTGAAATATTCTGTTATATTTTGGCCCCTCCTACCACCAAATCTAACTTTAAGCATGAACTTCCTTAGAAATATTCAGCTCTCTCAGAAAGGACAGGAGCCAACATTTGAATTTTCTAATATTGAGTTTGCCAAAAAATATCATTCAGGTTTTCCTTAGGATATTATAAATAAACCCAAACAAACATTTGGCCAACTCAATATGATGTAGTTGCAAAAAAGATAGGCTTTCTAGGTAAGAAATAAATCTATCTGTGGATCAATATCTCTTTCTATTTTAAAATCATGATATTAAAAAATATAGATATCTTGAATTCTCCAGAATGTAACCAAAATGTTAATATTTGGAAACAACGTTCAGTTCAGTCACTCAGTAGTGTCTGACTCTTTGTGACCCCATGGAGTGCAGCATGCCAGGCTTCCCAGTCCATCGCCAACTCCTGGAGTTTACTCAAACTCATGTCCATTGAGTTGGTGATTTCATCCAACCATCTCACCCTCTGTCATCCACTTCTCCTGCCTTCAATCTTTCCAAGCATCAGGATGTTTTCAAATGAGCCAGTTCTTCGCATCATTGGCCAAAGTATTGCAGTTTCAGCTTTAGCATCAGTCCTTCCAATGAATATTCAGAACTGATTTCCTTTAGGATGGATTGGTTGGATCTCCTTACTGTCCAAACGACTCTCAAGAGTCTGCTCCAACACCACAGTTCAAAAGCATCAATTCTTTTATTTTATAGTCTAACTCTCACATCCATACGTGACTACTAGAAAAACCATAGCTTTGACTAGATGGACCTTTGTTGGCAATGTAATGTCTCTGCTTTTACTATGCTCTCTAGGCTGATCATAATTTTTCTTTCAAGGAGCAAGGGTATTTTGATTTCATGTCTGCAGTCACCTTCTACAGTGATTTTGGATCCCCCAAATAATGTGTCACTGTTTCCATTGTTTCCCCATCTATTTCCCATCAAGTGATGGGACCAGATGCCACGATCTTCTTTTTCTGAATGTTGAGCTTTAAGCCAACTTTTTCACTTTCTTCTTTCAGTTTCATCAAGAGGCTCTTTAGTTCCTCTTCACTTTCTGCCATAAGGGTGGTGTCATCTGCATATCTGAGGTTATTGATATTTCTCCCAGCAATCTTGATTCCAGCTTGTGCTTCATCCAGTCTGATATTTCATATGATATACTCTGCATATAAGTTAAATAAGCAGGGTGACAATATACAGTCTTGAAATACTCTTTCCTATTTAGAATCAGTCTGTTGTTCCACGTCCAGTTCTAACTGTTGCTTCTTGACCTGCATACAGATTTCTCAAGAGGAAGATCAGGTATTTCAAACCCTTTAAGAATTTTCCACAGTTTGTTGTGATTCACACAGTCAAAGGCTTTGGCATAGTCAATAAAGCAGAAGTAGATGTTTTTCTGGAACTCTCTTTTTCAATGATGCAACATGTGTTGGCAATTTGATCACAAAGTATTTATGTTAATATTTGCATTGTTAGCAAGCTGGCATGCATGTACTTGATATCAAAAATATTTTTAAGTGGATGAACAGGTTAATAAATAAATCAAATTTTATAAGACTTTAAGAATCATTACACTGGTTTTAAAATATTTTTTTGAAGTATAAGAAGAACCACCAAGAAAACACCTCAGAATGGGAGAAAATAATAGCAAATGAAAAAATAGACAAAGGGTAAATTTCTAAAATATACAAGCAGCTCAAGCAACTCTCTACCACATAAACAAGCAATCCAATCAAAAAGTGAACAGAAGACTTAGATATTTCTCCAAAGAAGACATACTGATGGCTAATAAACACATGAAGAGATGCTCAATGTAGCTCATTATTAGAGAAATGTAACTCAAAACTGTCAATGAGATATCTCCTTACACCTATCAGAGTGGCCATCATCAAAAGATCTCCAAACAGTAAGAGGGTATGAAGAAAAGGAAACCCACTTGCACTGCTGGTGGGGATATAAACTGATAAAGTCACTATGGAAGACAGTATAGAGATTTCTTAAAAACTAGGACTAAAATTACCATGCATGCCTGTGTGCATGCTGTTACTTCAGTCGTGTCTGACTCTTTGTGACCCAATGGACTCTAGCCCACCAGGCTAGAATCCCACCATGGGATTCTCCAGGCAAGAACACTGGAGTGGGTTGCCATGCCCTCTCCAGGGATCTTCTTGACCCAGGGATCATTTCTGTGTCTCTTATTTCTCCTTCATTGGCAGGTGGGTTCTTTACCATTAGTGATATCTGGGAAACCCATAAAATTAACCCATAAAACCCATAAAATTAACATATGACCCAACAAACCCACTATTGGGCATATATCTTGAGGAAACCACAATTGAAAAAGACACATGAGAACACTTTCTAACACCATACACAAAAATAAACTCAAAATGGATTAAAGATCTAAACATAAGACCAGAAACTATAAAACTCTTAGAGGAGACCATAGGCAAAACACTCTCTGACATACATCACAGCAGGATCCTCTATGACCCACATCCCAGAATATTGGAAATAAAAGCAAAAATAAACAAATGGGATCTAATTAAAATTAAAAGCTTCTGCATAACAAAAGAAACTATAAGCAAGGTGAAAAGACAACCCTCAGAATGGGAGAAAATAATAGCAAATGAAGCAACTGACAAACAACTAATCTCAAAATATACAAGCAACTCCTGCAGCTCAATTCCAGAAAAATAAATGACCCAACCAAAAAATGGGCCAAAGAACTAAATAGACATTTCTCCAAAGAAGACATACAGATGGCTAACAAACACATGAAAAGATGCCCAACATCACTCATTATCAGAGAAATGCAAATCAAAACCACAATGAGGTACCATTTCACGCCAGTCAGAATGGCTGTGATCCAAAAGTCTACAAGCAATAAATGCTGAAGAGAAATGATGTG
Source organism: Bos mutus (assembly GCF_027580195.1). Classification (NCBI taxonomy): domain Eukaryota; kingdom Metazoa; phylum Chordata; class Mammalia; order Artiodactyla; family Bovidae; genus Bos; species Bos mutus. The sequence continues at coordinate 32,734,299 of NC_091631.1, read as the reverse complement.
GAGAAAAGGGAACCTTCTTACACTGTTGGTGGGAATGCAAACTAGTACAGCCACTATGGAGAACAGTGTGGAGATTCCTTAAAAAACTGGAAATAGAACTGCCTTATGATCCAGCAATCCCACTGCTGGGCATACACACCGAGGAAACCAGAATTGAAAGAGACACGTGTACCCCAATGTTCATCGCAGCACTGTTTATAATAGCCAGGGCATGGAAGCAACCTAGATGTCCATCAGCAGATGAATGGATAAGAAAGCCGTGGTACATATACACAATGAAGTATTACTGAGCCGTTAAAAAAATACATTTGAATCAGTTCTAATGAGGTGGATGAAACTGGAGCCTATTATACAGAGCGAAGTAATCCAGAAAGAAAAACACCAATACAGTATACTAACGCATATATATGGAATTTAGAAAGATGGTAACAACAACCCTGTATGCGAGACAGCAAAAGACACAGATGTACAGAACAGTCTTTTGGACTCTGTGGGAGAGGGAGAGGGTGGGATGATTTGGGAGAATGGCATTGAAACATGTATATATCATATAAGAAACAAATCGCCAGTCCAGGTTCGATGCAGGATACAAGAAGCTTGGGGCTGCTGCACTGGGATGACCCAGAGGGATGGTATGGGGGGGATGTGGGAGGGGGTTCAGGATGAGGAACATGTGTACACCCGTGGTGGATGCATGTTGATGTATGCAAAAACCAATACAATGTTGTAAATTAAAAAAATTTTTTTAAATAATTAATCTAAAAAATTAATAATACTGGATTCCTCAGTGTGTATGCCCAGTAGTGGGATTGCTGGGTCATAAACAGTTCTATTTCCAGTTTTTTAGGAATCTCCACACTGTTCTCCATAGTGGCTGTACTAGTTTGCATTCCCACTAACAATGTAAGGTTCCTTTTCTCCACACCCTTTCCAGCATTTATTGCTTGTAGACTTTTGGATCGCAGCCATTCTGACTGGCGTGAAATGGTACCTCATTGTGGTTTTGATTTGCATTTCTCTGATAATGAGTGATGTTGAGCCTCTTTTCATGTGTTTGTTAGCCATCTGTATGTCTTCTTTGGAGAAATGTCTGTTTAGTTCTTTGGCCCCTTTTTTGATTGGGTCACTTATTTTTCTGGAATTGATCTACAGGAGTTGCTTGTATATTTTGAGATTAGTTGTTTGTCAGTTACTTCATTTGTTATTTTTTTATCCCATTCTGAAGGCTGTCTTTTCACCTTTTGTTACAATTAAATAGAACATTGCATGCGTATCTCATCAGAATGAACTCAGAGACCTGGAACTTTGAGCGTTTGGAGTCTCTAAGATCCTGAAACTTCTTTCACCAAAAGGAAAAATATTCAAAATTATTATTATTAATAATTCCTCTGACAGTGTTTGAAAATTAGCAACCTACATTCACCATATTGTAGGTGATAGTGGTGAGTAGTCATTGTATTAATATTTTCTTATTCTCACTACCATATTAGCACATATTGGATATTTCTAATGAAACAGGAACTCTTATACCATATTATGTGCTAATTTAGTTAATCTAAACTAAAATTTCTTAGTTTTAGCATACCATTTCACATTTTCCCCATATTCTTCTAACCAGGAAGTAAAACATTAGAGAAAATCAGGAGCTTGGTCACTATCTTCAGCTGGAAATGATGGAAAGTGGACAAGATGAAAGCCCTGATATCACAATTTGGACTCTTGAATTTTGTTTTTATAAAGTGTTGGATTCTTATAAACAACATATGGAATGAGTGTAGATATTTTTATCTATCAGATTAATTAGGGAACAGATTAGAATATATGATATTGTTTGAAAATAACTGTTTTCAAGGACTTCAGATTCTGATAAATAAATATGAGTGTTTTTTAATTTTAATTGAAATGTTTGAGGTAATTTTGTATACATAGGTTTAGTGAGGAATCTTTTGTCAAAAATTGCTAATGACCTGTCCAAAACCAAGTAATAAAGAGAGAGCGATGTTATTTCTCAACATTCAGAAAACTAAGATCACGGCATTTGGTCCCATCACTTCATGGGAAATATATGGGAAAACAGTGGAAACAGTGTCAGACTTTATTTTCTGGGGCTCCAAAATCACTGCAGATGGTGACTGCAGCCATGAAATTAAAAGATGCTTACTCCTTGGAAGGAAAGTTATGACCAACCTAGATTGCATATTCAAAAGCAGAGACATTACTTTGCCAACAAAAGTCCATCTAGTCAAGGCTATGGTTTTACCAGTAGTCATGTATGATGTGAGAGTTGGACTGCGAAGAAAGCTGAGTGCCAAGATTGATGCTTTTGAACTGTGATGTTGGAGGACTCTTGAGAGTCCCTTGTACTGCAAGGAGATCCAACCAGTCCATCCTAAAGGAGATCACTCCTGGGTGTTCATTGGAAGGACTGACTCTGAAGCTGAAACTCCAATACATTGGCCACCTGATGAGAAGAGCTGACTCATTTGAAAAGACCCTAATGCTGGAAAAGATTGAGGGCAGGAGGAGAAGCGGACGACAGAGGATGAGATAGTTGGATGGCATCACCGACTCAACGGACATGGGTTTGGGTGAACTGAAGGAGCTGGTAATGGGGCAGGGAGGCCTGGTGTGCTGTGGTTCATGGGGTCGCAGAGTCGCATACACAACTGAGCGACTGAACTGAACTGAGACAGGGAAGCCTTGAGCTTCCCAGGTGGCATTAGTGGTAAAGGACCCAGCTGCCAATACATGAGGCACAAGAGACACAGTTCCATCCCTGGGTCAGGAAAATCCCCTGGAAAAGGAGATGGCAACCCACTCCAGTATTCTAGCCTGGAGAATCTCATGAACAGAGGAGCCTGGTGGGCTACGGTCCATAGGGTCAAAAAGTTGGACAGAACTGAAATGACTTAGTACCCACTGCAAGCAAACTGTAGCTGACTAGGTTCCTCTGTGCATGGGATTTCAGGCAAGAATGCTAGACTGGGTTGCTGTTTCCTTCTCTAGGGATCTTCCCCACCCATGTCTCCTGCATTGGCAGGAGGATTCTTTCCCACTGAAACACCAAGGAAATCCAAGAGAGTAGTTAAGTGTTTAAAATACTGTATGAGTCAGAGTTATAAAGTTGTTACTTATTTTTTTACCTACATCCTGTTTTATCTTTATGTATTCACAATGAAAGAGGACAGTTTAGATACTGCAAGAAACAACTTTTTGGAAGTAGCTAGGCAACATAATATGAACTACTTAATAAGAGCCTCTTCAAAGACCTTTCTTGTGCTATAACAAATTCTTGGACTCATAAAGGAGCAGGTAGAAATGAAATCAAGCAAAACTTTGCAGGCAATCAGGGATTTTTCAAATAGCGAAAAGACCAATAGTTATAAGACCAATGATCTTACAACTGAATCATGGTTAAAGTTCTGTTAAATCAGTTTCTTTTTTGTTTTTCTTTCTTTCTTTTTAAAATTTTTTTCTGTTGTTGTTAGATATTTCTTATTCAAAATCTCCAATAGTTTTAGCTTTGTGGTTCTTCAGTTTTCTATTCTATTTTGTACCCTCCCACCTCCACTCCAGCTTCAAGCATTACCTGCTTTAGCAATATCAACTTTGTCTGAGAGAGGACAAGGAACCATCCTTTGAATCTTTGTCTGCCTGCCAATGTAGGAGATATCAGGGACATGGGTTGATCCCTGTGGTCAGGAGGAACCCCTGGAATAGTAAATGAAAACCCACTCTAGTATTCTTGCCTGGAAAATTCCAAGGACAGATGAGCCTGACAGGCTACAGTCTGTGGGGTCACAAGGAATCAGACATGACTGAGTACTGAACACACAAACACACAAATGAGGAGGACTTTGTAGGTAAGGAATATGTTTGCCTATGGATCTATATCTCTTTCTATTTTAACATCATGATATTATAAAACACATTGATAACTTGAATCCCACAGAATTTAACAAAAAATTATTATTTGTGCATAATATTTTTATATTTGCATTTTTTATTAAGACATAATGCATATATTTGATATCAATAAATTTTTTAGAGTTAATGAACAGGTTACTAAATAAATTATTCACATTTTATGACTTTAAGAATTATTATTCTGTATTTTAATTGCTGCCTTTTCAAAAGTATAAAAGGAACCATCAGGAAAAATAGAACTATAATATCTCTTTCAAATCAACAGAAAAATTTAAATTCTCAAAGCAATTCCCTAATATAAAGTATATATAATAAAAACACTTTCAAAAATGCAAGGAAAATATGCAGCAGCAATCAAAACAAATTGTTTAGGTTTGAAAATAAATTTCAATCAGTAAAACAATACTGCTAGTTGGAGTTATTTCACCCTGATTATTTGCAAATGCTTACACAATAAAATACATATCAGTAAGTAACTATATATATAAATGACAAAAAGAGTGTAAACTAAAAATACACAAAGTTTTTTGGAAATAAAAATTATATAAACTAAACACATACTCCCCCAAAGGGAGGAAATAGACACACAAACAAAATAGACACTCAAACAAGTAAATGTTGGGTAAGATCACCTTGGTAAAGCAATAGATGATATGTTTACACACAGCAGTTAATCCTCAGTATATCACATTGTTCAATTTCCATGTTCATATGATTGTCCACAAGCAAAATAATAAAATATATTGAAATTATCTAGTTTATTAGTATGTGGAATAAATTTCAAAATTGTGGAATTCACTTAAAGCAGCCAAAATTTATTAACTAATCCTCAAATTCCTGTTTAATAACACTGGTGTGGACTCTAACAATGGCATTGTGGAAGCTAACAATGGCAAGGCTAACAGAAGCCTTGCAATTTGTGTTTTTGACAAATAATATGAGTTTACAATATACTAAGAATGTGTTTCTTACAAACCAAAACTGTCATCAGGTTTCTTTCTTTTCAGACTTGTAAATTTTTCTGATGTTTACATGCCATTACACTTTTTACATTTCTTTTAAATTTTCAGTAAGAGACAAAACTGTAGCAATTCATATATGTGCGTAGGTATATTTGCACACATATATAATGATTACTGTTGAATAAGAAAGAATTTGAAGTGTATTATTGACTAGTGTAGACAGATTTTCAAAGTTGTTGAAAAACTAGGATCTTACTTGTTTCTTCCTCTCAATACCTTTGAACTGTCAACTCTTATCTCTTTGTCCATGAAATACAGGTAGAGAAAGCCAGCCTTGGAATTCTCCAGACAAGAATACTGGAGTGAGTAGCCATTCCCTTCTCCAGGGGATCTTCTGAACCCAGGGATTGAACCCTGGTCTCCTGTATTGTAGGTGGATTCTTTACTGTCTGAGCCACCAGGAAGCCCAGAAAAAGCACTGATTTAAAAAAAAAAATCACTGAGAATAGCAAATATATCTCTGCGGTCATTTGTGCTCTATTTCTAAGGATACAGTTCCTAAAGATGAGATAAATATCCTATTTATGTCCTTCTTGTTTCCTTTTAAAAGTTCTAGTGTCGATTATTAAAGCTGGTTTTCTTGTTACATGAGAAATCTACGTTCATTTGGAATACATTTACAATACTCTAAGTTAACAAGCCAAGCTTAAACCAAATATTGTAGTACTGATCATAATTACATAGTCATAAGTTGCTCAGTCGTGTCCAACTCTTTGCGACCCCATGGACTGTAGCCTACCAGGCTTCTCCGTCCATGGGATTTTCCAGGCCAGAATACTGGACTGGGTTGCCATTTCCTTCTCAGGAGATCTTCACAACCCAGGGATTGAACCGGGGTCTCCCACATTATAGGCAGACGCTTTACCATCTGAGCCACCAGGGAAGTCCATTAATTACATAAGACTTTCCAAAACAAATTTAAAATGATTGCAATACATTATAACTTAAGTTTTCTGCAAGGAAAATGGGCTCATGTTGTTCTGTGGGAGACAAGTGTGTTGAAGTTATGACATTAACACAAGAACATGGTCACTTATTTATAAGTACAATTATTGTACCACCTGTTGCCTCTTCCTGTTTCTAAAATCCTTAGAAATGTTTGTTTCCTCACTAATCAGTTCTCAATTTTACATTCCATGTTCTTTTTCTAATATGGTTGTTTATTCCTCCTCCCAGTAGATTTTCCTACATAAATTTAATAAAATTCAGTCACAAATAAGTATCTCTAAAAATAAACTATGTAAATTAGATTCTTAATCTGAGATCAGTCGGAGGGTAGGTAAATTACAAGAGTCCTGTGACTATGATCAAGAGCTATTCTCTTGCTGTTTTCCCATTCTTCATTAAACGGCTGTGCTTCTTTCTTGATATTACCACAACAGAGCCAAAAAAGATTACCATTTGCTTAGAAAAATAACTAGATATTCATAATAAACATGGAAAAATGTACTGTATTGTAATCTGAGAAGAGAAGTAAATATTTTCCCATGAAAATCCAGTCTTTCTGAACATTTCAGCCTTCAAATTGGTAGATGGAATCGTACCTGAAGTTGTGTGGATATAATAATCAGTTATTATAAATCCCAAAACTCCTCACACTTTTTACTGCCTCCTGCTGCTGCTGCTAAGTCGCTTAATCGTGTCCAACTCTGTGCAACCCCATAGACAGCAGCTCACCAGGCTCTGGTGTCCCTGGAATTCTCCAGGCAAGAACGCTGGAGTGGGTTGCCAGTTCCTTCTCCAATAGGGAATTTTAAAAGTTTCTGCCTCTACTCCCACCATTGTAAGTCCTTTAGTACCTTAGTTTCTGGAAAGCCAAACAGTGAGTTGAATGCAATCTGCTCCAGGTGTTCAGGATATTGGTTTAAAAAAAATCAAGAATGTACAATATATATACATTCAAGTCCTCAACTACTAAATCTTTTGACATTTGCACTATAGGACTGAATATTTTTAAGATGTGTTATGTATCCTAGGGAATATTGTAAAACACTTGAGATACAGGTACTGATTTGGGAATTAAGCTAACCCCTATTGAAAAGGAGCAGTGGAAGTTTCTATTCTCACTGCCTAGAAGATAACACATGGAGAATAAATTAATCTGTATGTATCTACTCCAGTACTCTTGCCTGGAAAATACCATGGACGGGCAGCCTGGTAGGCTGCAGTCCATGGGGTCCCTAAGAGTCGGACATGACTGAGTGATTTCACTTTCACTTTTGCTTTCATGCATTGGAGAAGGAAATGGCAACCCACTCCAGTGTTCTTGCCTTGAGAATCCCAGGAACGGGGGAGCCTGATTTCTATGGGGTAGCACAGAGTTGGACACGACTGAGGTGACTTAGCAGCAGCAGCAGCAGCAGCAGCAGCAGGGATTTTAATGTTTATTCAAGAATTCTCTTCCTTCCCTTGTAAGGATGTTCAGAGGTTTTAATCTCACACACATTCCTATTTCTTTTTACATTCACTTTTTTTCTTGCATGTGAGGATGATCATGAATATTATGGAAATGTATAACTCCATCAATAGTTCAGGCTTATTATGTTAGTAATATTTTGATGCCTAAGTTTTGAGATAATAATGATGTTGTTGATAACATAAAAAATAATAAAACACAAAGGATTCTAGTTACGTATGCATTAATTAGACATTGAAAGCAACACTTGTATTTTTTACTATTTGGAAAAATCATTTTAGAAGTAGATAAATCAGATACTTTAAATTTTATAATGTAGAATTAACTGTTGGCACATTTTTAAATATATATTTTCTATGTGTATGTTAGTCAGTCGCATCTGACTGTGACCCCATAGATTGTAGCCTGCCAGTGTCCTCTGCCCATGGAATTCTCCAGGCAAGAACACTGGAGTGGGTTGCCATGGCTTCCTCCAGAGGATCTTCCTGACATAGTGATTGAATTCGGATCTCCTACATTGCAGGCAGATTCTTTACCATCTGAACTCCCAGGGAAGCCCATATATTTGCTATATATGTATATATTGGAAAAGAAAAATGGCAACCCATTCCAGTATTCTTTCCCAGTGAATCCATGGACAGAGGAGCCTGGCAGGCTACTATCCATGAGGTTGCAAGAATCAGACACACCTTAACAACTAAAGAGAAAGAGAGAGATGTATATACATGGGCTTCTATATTGACAAAAGTTCTGGTAATAACTACTAAAAAATAAATTGTACCATTTTAAATTGATGTTAAATGATAAGTAAATTATTTTAACCATTTTCCATATATAGAGAGACATATATGCATACATAGAGAGAGACATATATACATACATAGGGAGAGACACAGAGAGAACAGTCATTTTTCTTTTTTTGCATTTTATCATTTTTTTATTGAAGTGAAATTCACATGCCACATAAAATAGCACTCAAAAATGCACAACTGAGTACCTTTTGGTACATTCAAAGTGCTGCACAACCGTCAGCACAATACTATTTCAAAACATTTCCATTACCACAAAAGAAATATCTGTAGCATTAATCAGTAACTGCTTATTAATTTGTCACTTCTCTTCTTACCAAGGACTATTTTTTTGTTGTTGTTGTTCAATGGATTCCCTTTTCTGGAGATTTGATGTAATTGAAAGCATGCAACTTGTAGCCTTTAGTGTCTGTCTTTTTATTTAGCATGCTTTTTTTCAAATTTTATTTACACAAGAACATGTATCAGAACTTCATCCTTTTATGGATGAATAATAATTCCTGAAATGGATATGCTTAATATTGTTTATCTATTAAACAACTGATATTCAACAGCATTTGACTTCTTTCAACTTTTTGATTAACAATGATACTATGAATGTTTCTACATAAAATTTTTGCTGCAGCTGTGTTAAGTTGTCTGATTATATGCTTAGGAGTTAAATTTCTGAGTCATATGGTGACTACTTTTAAATTGAGTAATTACTAAACATTTTTCCACAGTGCCTGTGTGATTTTTACATAGTCTCCATCAATGTATAATAATGCCATGTTTCAAAATATTGCCAATATCTGCTAAATTTAAAACAAAATAGTAATCATTTAGGTATACATTAATTATCCTAAACTTATTGTGATTATTGTTGTTTTGATTTTAATTTAATGATGTTGAAATCTTTTCATATATTTGCTGGCACCTCATATCTTCTTTAGAGAAGTGTCTCCTCAAGTTCTTTGATCATTTAAAAATGGTAAAACACCTCAGAAAGAGACACAAATATCTGGAGCAGTTGTTGTTGCTCAGTTGCTAAATCATGTCTGGCTCTTTGAGACCCTTGAACTGCAGATGCCAGGCTTCCCGGTACTTCACTGTATCCCAGAGTTTGCCTAGACCCCTGTCTATTGAGTCAGGGATGCCATTTAATCATTCTTCCTCTGTCATCCCCTTCTCCTCCAGTGCTCATTCTTTCCCAGCATCAGGGTCTTTTAGAATTAGTCAGCTGTAGGCAACAAAGATCATGGCATCCGGTCCCATAACTTCATGGGAAATAGATGGGGAAACAGTGGAAACAGTGTCAGACTTTATTTTTTGGGCTCCAAAATCACTGCAGATGGTGATTGCAGCCATGAAATTAAAAGACGCTCACTCCTTGGAAGGAAGTTATGACCAATCTAGATAGAATATTCAAAAGCAGAGACATTACTTTTCCAATAAAGGTCCGTCTAGTCAAGGCTATGGTTTTTCCTGTGGTCATGTATGGATGTGAGAGTTGGACTCTGAAGAAAGCAGAGCTGAAGAATTGATGCTTTTGAACTGTGGTGTTGGAGAAGACTCCTGAGAGTCCCTTGGACCGCAAAGAGATCCAACCAGTCCATTCTAAAGGAGATGAGCCCTAGGATTTCTTTGGAAGGAATGATTCTAAAGCTGAAACTCCAGTACTTTGGCCACCTCATGCGAAGAGTTGATTCATTGGAAAAGACTCTGATGCTGGGAGGGATTGGGTGCAGGAGGAGAAGGGGATGACAGAGGATGAGATGGCTGGATGGCATCACTTACTCAATGGACGTGAGTCTGGGTGAACTCCGGGAGTTGGTGATGGACAGGGAGGCCTGGCATGCTGCGATTCATGGGGCGCAAAGAGTTGGACACGATTGGGTGACTGAACTGAACTGAGGCAGCAGGTGGCCAAAGGATGGGAACTTCAGCTTTAGCACCAGCCTTCTTTACGGTCCAACTCTCTTGTCCATAAGTGACTACCAGAGAAACCATGACTTTGACTCTAAGCGCCTTTGTCATCAAAGTGATGTCTTTGTTTTTAATATGCTGTCTAGTTTTGTCATGGAGCAGTTATATGCTATCAGTAATTAAATAAAATACATATGGATTAAATACTTTAATTAAAAAAAAAAGAAAATGGCAGATATCTCTTTTAACCATCTCTATTAAACATTGTTTGGAAGTTCTATTTAGAGAAACTGGAGACAAAATGGAATATATATATTCCTGAATATATATCTGTTGTTTTTGTGGATTCCTTGAGACAATCAACATCATTGCGTTACTCATTTGATGAAGACATTTATTGAAAAGCAAGATTATTTCATTCTCATTTTGAAGGTTTCATTAATTTCCACTTATTCCATAAAGTAACTGAAAAATGTTAGTGTTTCTTAGTTCTTCTTTGAAGAATATAATGAATATATACATAGGGAAATTACAAAGTTGAGCATCCTCCCCAAGTTAACTACCTTTTAAGTCCAGCTTAAGGAGCTTACACAAGCCCTGTCTGAGCTCCTTGTTCTTGAGTGCATAGACCATAGGATTGAGGGCAGGAGGAATGACGTTGTGGAGTACATTGAGTAGAACTGGGATGAGGGGAAACATCATTGTTGCACTATGGGTGATAGAAATGACAATAATTACTGTGTAGGAAAACAGGATTAGGATGAGGTGGGAAGTGCAGGTACTCAGGGCCTTGGATATAGCTTCCATTGAGTTCAGTTTCAGTACAGAGTGAAGTATCAAAGCATAGGATACAAGAATAAAACCCAAATCACCCCCCATGAATATCCAGGCCAAAAGTAGCTGGTAAACACTGTTGATCGTTCTGTCATCACAGGATAGACTAGTGACACCAAGATTAGAGCACAGACAGTGCTCAATTTGGTTTTTTGAGCAATAGTGTCTCTGAGCCGCCAACACAGGAATTGGGATGGTAGTCAGGCTGTTTCTGAGTGCCATGAGCACAGTAGCTTTGACCACAAAAGATTTGGTGATGATTGATGAATAATACAGTGGTTGACAAATTGCCACATATCTATCTATAGCCATGCAGACAAAAATGCCTGATTCCATTCCTACAAAGCTATGTATGGCATACATCTGTACAAAGCACTCAGGGAGACCAATGGTCTTTGCATTGAACCACAAGATGGTCAAAATCTTGGGCATGATGGTGGTAGCAAGGCTCATGTCAACCACAGCCAGGATGCCCAGGAAATAATACATAGGCTGGTGCAGTGTTGCCTCTTGATTGATGATGATCAAGATAAGTATGTTTGCACTGAGAGCTAAGAGGTAGAGCAGAACCAGGGGCAGGGATAGCCAGTGCTGCCAGCTGTGAATGCCTGGGAATCCCAAAAGAATGAACTCAGAGACCTGAAACTTTGAGCTGTTGAAATTTCCGAGATCCTGGAACATAATTCACTAAGAAGAAAAACATTCAAGGTTACTATTCTTACTAATCTCTCTGACAGTGTTTGAAGAAGTTGCATTCATGGTTTTATAGGTGTTGTAGGGGAATCCTCTTTTTAAACTCTAATTCCAGCACTAACGTTCCTTGAAAGGGAAAGGTTTTTGAGAGTGTTAGTCACTCAGTCATGTCCAACTCTTTGCGACCTCATGGACTGCAGCCCACCAGGCTCCTCTGTCCATAGAATTCTCCAGGCAAGAATACTGGAGTGGGTAGCCATTCGCTTCTCCAGGGAATTTTCATGACTGGAGGATTAAACCCAGGGTTCTTGCTTTGCAGGCAGATTAGAAGTATCCAACATTCTTTGGGTATTTCTAATTAAACAGGAGCTATTTTAACACATTGAGTGTTAAATTATTTATCAAAACACAAACTTCATACCATAAGTCAGTTTGTATTTTTTTCATCTTCTCGTAACTGAGGAACAGAACTTTAGAGAAAATCATGACTCTGGACATTATCTTCAGCCTACAAGTCATGAATACTGGAGAAGATGTAGCCTTCTGATATCACAGCCTGCACTCTTGAATTTGTTTTGCTGAATTATTAGAAACTTAATATATGCAAGGAGTATAGAAATTTCTGTGCTTGGAGATATTTAAGTAATAGACCAGAATATATGATACTGAAAATAACTCTTATTTCAAGGATTTGAGATTTTGTTAAATAATACTGTGTCCCATTTAATTTTAATTGAAATGTATGAAATAATTTAGTGCACATTTTAAGTGAGGAAGCTTTTATCAAAATTTGCTAATGACTTGCCCAAAACTGTAATAATAAAAGAGAAATGTGATTTAGGAATATCATTGTTATTCAAAACCAATTAATTCTGGTTTTCAGTAACTTTCTCCTACTTGATGTAGTTTTGATTCTTGGAGCACTCCAGATAGCCAAAGTATAAAGAATAAAGCAGGCATTAAAATATTAGTTTGAGTTTAAAAATAAAATAAAATTAAAAAAATATTAGTTTGAGGTAAAGATTTTGAAAATCAAATTACTTGAATCACGTTAGTGCTTATCTGTCAAAATTTATTAATCACATACATTTTAATGCAAAAGGGGAAACATATTTCATGATCTGTTTCTCCTAAATGTCTATTATATATTTATTTATATGCTTTCAATAAATTAAATATTAGGGATGTATTATCAGGACATAAAATTTTGAAAAATGTGGTTCAAAACAATAGTATGTACAGAACAATAGTATGAATATAGTCCTGGAAAATATATTCATTCTAATCCAAGTGATACCATTCCATTATACTTATAATAAGATAATGAAGAAGGTAGATTTAAAAAGATATATATTTAGACAAAAATAAGAATTCTTTTATATATATTATTTTTTATTGACCTCTAATTTTAATAGTCTATTTTTATAGCTTGTATTGTTTTTAATCTTAATATTGGAACTATTTTTCAAATGTCATATGTTCTTTTTTTAATATCATTAATGTATTTTATTTTATTATTTTATTTTTTTACTTTAAAATATTGTATTGGTTTTGCCATACATCAACATGAATCCACCATGGGTATACATGTGTTCACCATCTTGAACACCTCTCCACCTCCCTCCTGTACCATACCTCTGGATCATCCCAGTGCACCAGCCCTAAGCATCCTATATCCTGCATTGAACCTGGACTGGCGATTCATTTCTTATATGATATTATCATGTTTCAATGCCATTCTCCCAAATCATACCACCCTCTCCCTCTCCCACAGAATCCAAAAGACTGTTCTGTACATCTGTATCTCTTTTGCTGTCTCGCATACAGGGTTATCGTTACCATCTTTCTAAATTCCATATATATGCATTAGTATACTGTATTGGTGCTTTTCTTTCTGGCTTACTTCACTCTGTATAATAGGCTCCAGTTTCATCCACCTCATTAGAACTGATTCAAATGTATTCTTTTTAATGGCTGAGTAATACTCCATTGTGTATATGTACCACTGCTTTCTTATCCATTCATCTGCTGATGGACATCTAGGTTGTTTCCATATCCTGGCTATTATAAACAGTGCTGCAATGAACGTTGGGGTACATATGTCTCTTTCAATTCTGGTTTCCTCGGTGTGTATGCCCAGCAGTGGGATTGTTGGGTCATAAGGCAGTTCTATTTCCAGTTTTTAAGGAATCTCCACACTGTTCTCCATAGTGGCTGTACTAGTTTGCATTCCCACCAACAGTGTAAGAGGGTTCCCTTTTCTCCACACCCTCTCAGCATTTATTGCTTGTAGATGTTTGGATCACAGCTATTCTGACTGGTGTGAAATGGTACCTTATTGTGGTTTTGATTTGCATTTCTCTGATAATGAGTGATGTTGAGCATCTTTTCTTGTGTTTGTTAGCCACCTGTATGTCTTCTTTGGAGAAATATCTATTTAGTTCTTTGGCTCCTTGTTTGATTGGGTCATTTATTTTTCTGGAATTGAGCTTCAGGAGTTGCTTGTATATTTTTGAGATTAGTTGTTTGTCAGTTATTTCATTTGCTATTATTTTCTCCCATTCCGAAGGCTGTCTTTTCACCTTACTTATAGTTTCCATTGCTGTGCAGAAGCTTTTAAGTTTAATTAGGTCCCATTTGTTTATTTTTGCTTTTATTTCCAATATTCTGGGAGGTGGGTCATAGAGGATCCTGCTGTGATTTATGTCGGAGACTGTTTTGCCTATGTTCTCCTCTAGGAGTTTTATAGTTTCTGGTCTTACATTTAGATCTTTAATCCATTTTGAGTTTATTTTTGTGTATGGTGTTAGAAAGTGTTCTAGTTTCATTCTTTTTACAAGTGGTTGACCAGTTTTCCCAGCACCACTTGTTAAAGAGATTTCTTTAATCCATTGTACATTCTTGCCTCCTTTGTCAAAGATAAGGTGTCCATAGGTGTGTGGATTTATCTCTGGACTTTCTATTTTGTTCCACTGATCTATATTTCTTTCTTTGTGCCAGTACCATACTGTCTTGATGACTGTGGCTTTGTAGTATAGCCTGAAGTCAGGCAGGTTGATTCCTCCAGTTCCATTCTTCTTTATCAAGATTGCTTTGCCTATTCGAGTTTTTTTGTATTTCCATTCAAATTGTGAAATTATTTGTTCTAGCTCTATGAAAAATACCGTTGGTAGCTTGATAGGGATTCTATTGAATTTATAGATTGCTTTGGGTAGTATATTCATTTTCACTATATTGATTCTTCCAATCCATGAACATGGTATATTTCTCCATCTATTAGTGTCCTCTTTGATTCCTTTCACCAGTGTTTTATAGTTTTCTATATATAGATCTTTAGTTTCTTTAGGCAGATATATTCCTAAGTATTTTATTCTTTTTGTTGTAATGGTGAATGGAATTGTTCCCTTAATTTCTCTATTTTCTCATTATTAGTATTCTTTGATGATTAATTCACAAGAAGTCCTTAGTAAGCTGATTTGAAACTCCAGGTGATGAGTAGTCTCATTAATTGGTTGGATTTATTTTGTGTGCTCCTGTAAGGTCTCCTTTGTAGCACTGTTGACATTCTTATTTCCCAGTGGCTTTTTTCCCTGAGGGATTTGCATTTTCCCAGAAAATAATCGACCAATATGCATCCTAGAGAAATATGTGATTGGCTTCTAGTGTTCTTGATATTGACTAGTAGAGGGACACAATCTCACAGTTAAATATAAAAATTAGATTCACCTTGTCAATTTTAATGATGCCTCGTCCTTGGACTTTATCACATCTGATATATTTGCATCCATAGTATATGTTAAATTTTTTCCCTATGTTAAATTAATTAAACCTATACTATGTTAAATAACATAACATAAATTAATTTAACATAGTATATGTTAAATTAAACTTTGTCCATCATTTTACTATATATACTTATAGTACAATCCAACGATACACTAAGAGTATAGTTAGCATTATTTAAAATAGTGGATGAATCAGGGATATAAAGTTGTTACTTGTTAATTTTTCTACGTACAACCCTGTTTTATCTTTATATATTCACAACAAAAAGAGGACAGTTTAGATATTGCAAAAAAGCAACTTTTTTGGAAATAGTAAAGTAACATGGTATGAACTGCTTAATAAGAGTGCCCTTCAAAGACCTTTCTTGTGCTATAATAAATTCTTGAGTCATATACGAGTAGGTAGAAATGAAACTAAGCAAAATTTTGGAGGATATCTGGAGAATTTAAAGAGGAAAATGAAAATGGTCTTAGAGCAGACTAGAACAGTTTCTTTCATCTGTTACTGTGCTCTGCTTTCTTCTCAAGTTCACTGCTATTTTTTGCTTTGTTAATTGCAATTTTCTATCTTATTTTGTACCCTCCTACAACCACTGCAACTTCAAGCACCACTTTATTTTGGAATATCAACTTTATCTCGGAAGGGCAGGGAGTCATCCATTAAACTACTTAACATGATGTAAATAAAAAGAGGCAGACATCATAGGTTAGGAATATATTTGTCAATGGATCAATATCTCTTTCTATTTTAGCATCATAGTAATATAAAAAGAACTCACAACTTGGATCCACCAGAATTTAAGCAAAATCTTAATATTTGAACTTATTGTATTTATATTTTTATTTGCATAGTGTGGGGACTTCCCTGGTGGCTCAGACAGTAAAGAATCTGCCTGCAGTGCAAGAGACCCAGGTTTGATTCCTGGGTGGGGAAGATCTCCTGGAGAAGGGTATGGCAACCCACTCCAGTATTCTTGCCTGGAGAATCCCATGGACAGAGGATCCTGTCAGGCTACAGTCTATGGGGTCACAAAGAGTCAGACATGACTGAGTGACTAACTCACTTGCATTGTATAGCAACACATTACACTTTAAATATCAATAAATTTTGAGTGAATGAATAGATTCCTGAACTAATGATTCAAATTTCTTAAAACTTTAAGAACTATTTCACTCCACTCTAAATATTTATTTATTTGAACTTAAAATTATACTTTTATTAATCAATGTTTTAGAATTCAATTAAAAAAACTAGTTACCAAATGATTAATCAGTAATTAATTTAAATTATCTCAGGGTTTTAAGGATTTTTAATTATATTTAAACTTACATAGTAGAAAACATAATTACTTTTTTTTCTATTTTTTACTTTTTAACATTTATTTATTTATTTTTTTTTGGAGGCTAATTACTTTACAATATTGTATTGGTTTTGCCATACATTGACATGAATCCACCATGGGTGTACATGTGTTCCCCATACTGAACCCCTCTCCACCTCCCTCCCCATCCCATCCTTCTGGGTCATCCCAGCACACGAGCCCCAGAGCACCCTGTATCATGCATAGAATCTGGACTGGGGATCCATTTCACATATGATAATACACATGTTTCAAGGACATTCTAAGTATTTAAACATGTATTTAAATATTATTTTTTCAAAGTATAAAAGGAAGAAACAGAAGTATAAATTCTACTTCATAAGACAAGAGAACACTTAAATCTAAAAACATTCTTCATTACAAAATAGATAACAAAAGAATTTCAAAAAGAAGGTAACAAATAAGGCACCAGTCAAAACAGATATTTGGATTTAGAAATAAAGTTCCGTTGGTAAAACAGTACTACAAATTGGTGGCACTTTACATTGCATGCATACAAGCCAAGTTGCTTCAGTCATGTCAACTCTGCGACCCTGTGAACTGTGCTTCCTCTGTCCATGGGATTCTCCATGTAGGAATACTGGAGTGTGTTGCCGAGCCCTTTTCTCCAGATCTTTCTGACTCAGGGATCAGAACTGCATCTCAGGTCTCCTGCAGTGGCAGGCAGGTTCTTTACCACTAGTGCCACCTGGGAAGCCCTTGGTTATATGAAAATATTTATGCAATAAAATGTATATGTATATATGAATCATAAGGAGAGTGCAAAGAAAATAATAAACTGAAAATGCACAAAATTTTTGGAAACAAAATTTATACTAATTAAACAAAAATTACACAAATACACTAAAAACATACCCACAAGTTAAGGAAGAAATATTACAAAACACAAAATAGAAATGCAAACTAGTATTGAGTTGGCCAAAGAATTCATTTGGTTTTCAGTAAAAATAAAAGACACATTTTTCATTTTCATCCAGAGCTGTATTGAATAATATATTCACTACCTGAACCAACTTTTTGGCCAACTCAATAAATAGTGGACCAAGATCACCTTCATGAAACAATAGATGAGATACTTTACATGTAGCAGTTTAACCTCATTGTATCAAGTTGCTAAATTTCTCTGTTTCATATTGCTGTCCACAAACAAAATAAAAGAATAAATTGAAATTATCTTGTTCACTTTATTAGTACATGGTAGAAAATTTAAAGGTGGCAAGTGAGTTAAGGTGTTAGTCTCTCAGTCGTGTCTGACTCTTTGTGACCCCACGGACTGTAGCCGGACAGACTCCTCTGTCCATGGGATTCTCAGGCAAGAATACTGGAGTAGGTTGCCATGCCCTTCTCAGGGGGATCTTCCCCACCCAGAAATCAAACCTGGGTCTCCTGCACTGCAAGCAGATTCTTTACTGTCTGAGCCACCAGGAAGTCCCCATACAATGCAAATATTAAAGGTGGGGAACTCACTTAATGCAATCATAACATTAATTGAACCTCATTCCTATTTGGAGAAGGAAATGGCAGCCCACTCCAGGGTTCTTGCCTGGAGAATCCTGTGGACCGAGGAGCCTGGTGGGGTGCTGTCCGTAGGGTTGCACAGAGTCGGACACGACTGAAGCGACTTAGCATGCATGCATGCCTTGGAGAAGGAAATGCCAACCCACTCCAGTATTCTTGCCTAGAGAATCCAGTGGACAAAGGAGCCTGGTGGGCTGCTGTCCGTAGGGTCGCACAGAGTCAGACACGACTGAAGCGACTTAGCAGCAGCAGCAGCATTCCTATCTAGCAACACTGATTTTGACTGAAACTAATAATCTCGAAGCAACAAAGGCCTTGCAATTAGCATTTTTGACAAAGAATCATATGAGTGTATAAGAATGGGTTTCCTTACATAACAAAATTGTTATCAGATTTATTTCTTGTCAGGTTTGTAAATTTGCTCCTAATGTTTGTATACAATTATATTTTCCACATTTCTTTGAAAATTGTCATTAACGAACAAAACTGTAACAATTCATATATATATATATATATATACACATGCAGTTACACATATATTTTCACACATTATAACTGATTATTATCGAATAGAATAGACTGAAATGTATTATTGATACCTATTTGACTAGTGTATACAGATTTTAATAGTTGTTGAAAAAATAGTATTGTTACTCATTTCTTCCTCTCAATATATTTGAATAGTCAACTCTTTTCCTTTAATTGGAGGAAAATTGCTTTACAATATTGTTAATAGTCAACTCTTAACTATGTATGTCCAAGCAAAAGAAGTAAGTAGCGAAATCATAGATACCCACAAAGCAAGAATAGTAAACATAACTGAGTTCATTCTGCTCTACTCCTAGGGATATAGCTCCTAATATGAGCTAAATATCTATCTTTTCATCCATATTTCCTTTTGATAGTTCTAGTGTTGATTATTGACACTGGATTATTGTTACAAGAGAAGTATAGGTCCCATTTGCAAAAACACTCAGTTAAAGATCCCAACTTACACCAAATATTGTAGTACTGACCATAATTATGTTAGGTTTTTTCCCAAAACAAATATAAAATGATTTCAATACATTATAGCTTAATTTTTCTACAAGGAAAATGGGCTCATACTATTCTGTTAGAGTGTATTGAAATTTTTACATCAACACAAGAACATGGCTACTTATTTATAAGTACAATTATTGTCACCTGTTGACTATTCCCATTTCTAAATTCCACAGAAAATGTTTGCTTCCTCACTAATCAGTCCTCAGTTTTACATCCCATGTTCTTTTTCGATCATGAAGTTTATTCCTCTAAGTAGGTTTCCCTGTCTAAAACGGATTAAATGCAGTCACAAATATGTATCTCTAGAAATAAAGTAAGTGAGCGAGATTCTTTTCTGGGGAGCAATGGGAGGTAGGTGAATGGCAAGCGTTGTGATCATGCTCAAGAGCTATTCTCCTGCTGTAGTCCCATTGCTCTGGTCATGAGGGTGATTCCGGCTGATATTTACAACTACAGATGTGGATTCCTATTTACTTTGAAAAATAATCATGGAAAATTACACTATATTGCAATCTGTGAATTGGAGAAATAAACATTTTCCATTTAAATCCAATCTTTACTTCTGCCTTCTAATAGGTAGATGGAATAAAACCTTCAGTCAGTGAAGTTAATAATCAATTAATGTACATCCAAAAATTGTCTCCATGTGTTTTCTTCCTACATATTAAACAAAACCCTGTTTCTATTCCTGCTTTTGCATGTGCTTTGATACCTTAGTTTCTGAAGCAAAACAGTGAGCTGAATGCAATCTGGTCCAGGTGTTCAGGATATAAGTAAAAAAACGTCATGATTCTACACTATATGTACTTTCACAGTCCTCAGCTACTAAATCTCTTGATATTTGTACCTTTGAACTAAATATATCTTAAAATGTATTATGTATCCCAATGGAATACATGCACTTGTGATACAGGTGCTGGCATTGGATTTAAGCTAACACCTATTGGAGAAGGAAAAGAAGTGAAAGCTTTCCATTCTTACTGTTTATAAAGTGACACACAAATTAGAGAATAAATTTATCTGTATGTATTTATATCTACGTGCTGGCATACGAGCCTTATATATGGGGAGTGAGAATGAACACAATTTAGCTTTAATGAATATTAGATACTTTAATATTTATTGAAGTGGTTTTTTTTTTGTAAGGATGTGTAGGACAGAAGTTAAAAGCACTAATGATGTTTCAGAAGGTTTTATTGACACTCATTCACAGTCAAATTATATAACATACAGGCAACTTCTGATATATTTCTTTTTAATTTTTTTAACATCAAAAACATTTTGTTTTGGGGTATAGGTGATTAACAATGTTGTGGTAGTTTCAGGTGGACAGTGAAGGAACTCAGTTATACATGTATACCTATATTCATTCTCTCCTCATTTCTTAATATGCATTTACTATATAGGTTGAGACAATGTTTGGATAAAATGATATTGAAACATAAAGTCTTCTATTTTAATTTACAAATATGATAATTAATTTAAATAATGATTATTCAGTAATTTTATGATTAAATAAAAGTGCATCATATGTATTTACACAATTTAATTAACAATTTAATTGTGTGTATATATAGAGAGACAGAAACAAGAGAAAAATTTCAACACAGATTTTGTTACACTTTATCATTTTTTATTGAAGTGGAATACACAAGCCATAAATGGCTATCATTTAAACCTCTGAAATGTAATATTAAGTGACTTTTAGTACCTTTTTTTTTGTTTTTGCATTTTATTTATTTATTTTTTTAATTTAATTTTATTTTTAAAATTTACAATATTGTATTAGTTTTGCCAAATATCGAAATGAACCCACCACAGGTATAACCACATTCCCCATCCTGAACCCTCTTCCCACCTCCCTCCCCTACCCTCCCTCTGGGTCGTCCCAGTGCACCAGCCCCAAGCATCCAGTATCGTGCATCAAACCTGGACTGGTGACTCGTTTCATACATGATATTATACATGTTTCAATGCTATTCTCCCAAATCTCCCCACCCTCTCCCTCTCCCACAGAGTCCATAAGACTGATCTGTACATCAGTGTCTCTTTTTGCTATCTCTTACACAGGGGTTATTGTTACCATCTTTCTAAATTCCATATATATGCGTTAGTATACTGTATTGGTGTTTTTCTTTCTGGCTTACTTCACTCTGTATAATAGGTTCCAATTTCATCCATCTCATTAGAACTGATTCAAATGTATTCTTTTTAATGGCTGAGTAATACTCCATTGTGTATATGTACCATAGCTTTCTTATCCATTCATCTGCTGATGGGCATCTAGGTTGCTTCCATATCCTGGCTATTATAAACAGTGCTTCGATGAACATTGGGGTACACGTGTCTCTTTCCCTTCTGGTTTCCTCAGTGTGTATGCCCAGCAGTGGGATTGCTGGCTCATAAGGCAGTTCTATTTCCAGTTTTTTAAGGAATCTCCACACTGTTCTCCATAGTGGCTGTACTAGTTTGCATTCCCACCAACAGTGTAAGAGGGTTCCCTTTTCTCCACACCCTTTCCAGCATTTATTGCTTGTAGACTTTGGATCACAGCCATTCTGACTGGTGTGAAATGGTACCTCATAGTGGTTTTGATTTGCATTTCTCTGATAATGAGTGATGTTGAGCATCTTTTCATGTGTTTGTTAGCCATCTGTATGTCTTCTTTGGAGAAATGTCTATTTAGTTCTTTGGCCCATTTTTTGATTGGATCATTTATTTTTCTGGAGTTGAGCTGTAGGAGTTGCTTGTATATTTTTGAGATTAGTTGTTTGTCAGTTGCTTCATTTGCTATTATTTTCTCCCATTCTGAAGGCTGTCTTTTCACCTTGCTAATAGTTTCCTTTGTTGTGCAGAAGCTTTTAAGTTTAATTAGGTCCCATTTGTTTATTTTTGCTTTTATTTCCAATATTCTGGGAGGTGGGTCATAGAGGATCCTGCTGTGATGTATGTCGGAGAGTGTTTTGCCTATGTTCTCCTCTAGGAGTTTTATAGTTTCTGGTCTTACGTTGAGATCTTTAATCCATTTTGAGTTTATTTTTGTGTAAGGTGTTAGAAAGTGTTCTAGTTTCATTCTTTTTACAAGTGGTTGACCAGTTTTCCCAGCACCACTTGTTAAAGAGATTGTCTTTAATCCATTGTATATTCTTGCCTCCTTTGTCAAAGATAAGGTGTCCATATGTGCGTGGATTTATCTCTGGGCTTTCTATTTTGTTCCGTTGATTAATATTTCTGTCTTTGTGCCAGTACCATACTGTCTTGATAACTGTGGCTTTGTAGTAGAGCCTGAAGTCAGGTAGGCTGATTCCTCCAGTTCCATTCTTCCTTCTCAAGATCGCTTTGGCTATTCGAGGTTTTTTGTATTTCCATACAAATTGTGAAATTATTTGTTCTAGCTCTGTAAAGAATACCGTTGGTAGCTTGATAGGGATTGCATTGAATCTATAAATTGCTTTGGGTAGTATACTCATTTTCACTATATTGATTCTTCCAATCCATGAACATGGTATATTTTGCCATCTGTTAGTGTCCTCTTTGATTTCTTTCACCAGTGTTTTATAGTTTTCTATATATAGGTCTTTAGTTTCTTTAGGTAGATATATTCCTAAGTATTTTATTCTTTCCGTTGCAATGGTGAATGGAATTGTTTCCTTAATTTCTCTTTCAGTTTTCTCATTATTAGTGTATAGGAATGCAAGGGATTTCTGTGTGTTGATTTTATATCCTGCAACTTTACTATAATCATTGATTAGTTCTAGTAATTTTCTGGTGGAGTCTTTAGGGTTCTCTATGTAGAGGATCCTGTCATCTGCAAACAGTGAGAGTTTTACTTCTTCTTTTCCAATTTGGATTCCTTTTATTTCTTTTTCTGCTCTGATTGCTGTGGCCAAAACTTCCAAAAGTATGTTGAATAGTAATGGTGAAAGTGGGCACCCTTTTCTTGTTCCTGACTTTAGAGGAAATGCTTTCAATTTTTCACCATTGAGGATAATGTTTGCTTTGTCATATATAGCTTTTATTATGTTGAGGTATGTTCCTTCTATTCCTGCTTTCTGGAGAGTTCTTATCATAAATGCATGTTGAATTTTGTCAAAGGCTTTCTCTGCATCTATTGAGATAATCATATGGTTTTTGTTTTCAATTTGTTAATGTGGTGTATAACATTGATTGATTTGTGGATATTTAAGAATCCTTGCATCCCTGGGATAAAGCCCACTTGGTCATGGTGTATGATCTTTTAATGTATTGTTGGATTCTGATTGCTAGAATTTTGTTAAGGATTTTTGCATCTATGTTCATCAGTGATATTGGCCTGTAGTTTTCTTTTTTGTGTGTGTGGCATCTTTGTCAGGTTTTGGTATGAGGGTGATGGTGGCCTCATAGAATGAGTTTGGAAGTTTACCTTCCTCTGCAATTTTCTGGAAGAGTTTGAGCAGGATAGGTGTTAGCTCTTCTCTAAATTTTTGGTAGAATTCAGCTGTGAAGCCGTCTGGACCGGGGCTTTTGTTTGCTGGAAGATTTTTGATTACAGTTTCAATTTCCGTGCTTGTGATGGGTCTGTTAAGATTTTCTATTTCTTCCTGGTCGAGTTTTGGAAAGTTGTACTTTTCTAAGAATTTGTCCATTTCTTCCACTTCGTCCATTTTATTGGCATATAATTGTTGATAGTAGTCTCGTATGATCCTTTGTATTTTTGTGTTGTCTGTTGTGATCTCCCATTTTCATTTCTAATTTTGTTGATTTGATTTTTCTCCCTTTGTGTCTTGATGAGTCTGGCTAATGGTTTGTCAATTTTATTTATCCTTTCAAAGAACCAGCTTTTGGATTTGTTGATTTTTGCTATGGTCTCTTTTGTTTCTTTTGCATTTATTTCTGCCCTAATTTTTAAGATTTCTTTCCTTCTACTAACCCTGGGGCTCTTCATTTCTTCCTTTTCTAGTTGCTTTAGGTGTAGAGTTAGGTTATTTATTGGACTTTTTCTTGTTTCTTTAGGTATGCCTGTATTGCTATGAACTTTCCCCTTAGGACTGCTTAGGACCCCTTAGGACTGTCCCACAGGTTTTGAGTTGTTGTGTTTTCATTTTCATTAGTTTCTATGCAAATTTTGATTTCTTTGATTTCTTTTTGATTTCTTCTGTGATTCGTTGGTTATTCAGCAGCGTGTTGTTCAGCCTCCATATGTTGGAATTTTTAATAGTTTTTCTCCTGTAATTGAGATCTAATCTTACTGCATTGTGGTCAGAAAAGATGCTTGGAATGATTTCTATTTTTTGAATTTACCAAGGCTAGCTTTATGGCCCAGGATGTGATCTATCCTGGAGAAGGTTCCATGTGCGCTTGAGAAAAAGGTGAAATTCATTGTTTTGGGATGAAATGTCCTGCAGATATCAATTAGGTCTAACTGGTCTATTGTATCGTTTAACGTTTGTGTTTCCTTGTTAATTTTCTGTTTAGTTGATCTATCCATAGGTGTGAGTGGGGTATTAAAGTCTCCCACTATTATTGTGTTATTGTTAATTTCTCCTTTCATATTTGTTAGCATTTGTCTTACATATTGTGGCACTCCCGTGTTGGGTGCATATATATTTATAATTGTTATATCTTCTTCTTGGACTGATCCTTTGATCATTAGGTAGTGACCATCTTTGTCTCTTTTCACAGCCTTTGTTTTAAAGTCTATTTTATCTGATATAAGTATTGCTACTCCTGCTTTCTTTTGGTCCCTATTTGCATGGAAAATCTTTTTCCAGCCCTTCACTTTCAGTCTGTATGTGTCCCCTGTTTTGAGGTGGGTCTCTTGTAGACAACATATGTAGGGGTCTTGTTTTTGTATCCATTCAGCCAGTCTTTGTCTTTTTGTTTGGGGCATTCAACCCATTTACATTTAAGGTAATTACTGATAAGTATGATCCCGTTGCCATTTACTTTATTGTTTTGGGTTCGAGCTTATACACTGTTTTTGTGTTTCCTGTCTAGAGAAAATCCTTTAGTATTTCTTGGAGAGCTGGTTTGGTGGTGCTGAATTCTCTCAGCTTTTGCTTGTCTGAGAAGCTTTTGATTTCTCCTTCATATTTGAATGAGATCCTTGCTGGGTACAATAATCTGGGCTGTAGGTTATTTTCTTTCATCACTTTAAGTATGTCTTGCCATTCCTCCTGGCTTGAAGAATTTCTATTGAAAGATCAGCTGTTATCCTAATGGGAATTCCTGTGTGTGTTATTTGTTGTTTTTCCCTTGCTGCTTTTAATATTTGTTCTTTGTGTTTGATCTTTGTTAATTTGATTAATATGTGTCTTGGGGTGTTTCTCCTTGGGTTTATCCTGTTTGGGACTCTCTGGGTTTCTTGGACTTGGGTGATTATTTCCTTCCCCATTTTAGGGAAGTTTTCAACTATTATCTCCTCAAGTATTTTCTCATGGTCTTCTCTTTTGTCTTCTTCTTCTGGAACCCCTATGATTCAATGTTGTAGCGTTTAATATTGTCCTGGAGATCTCTGAGATTGTCCTCATTTCTTTTAATTCGTTTTTCTTTTATCCTCTCTGATTCATTTATTTCTACCATTCTATCTTCTAATTCACTAATCCTATCTTCTGCCTCTGTTATTCTTCTACTATTTGTTGCCTCCAGAGTGTTTTTAATTTCATTTATTGCATTATTCATTTTATATTGACTCTCTTTTTATTTCTTCTAGGTCCTTGTTAAACCTTTCTTGCATCTTCTCAATCTTTGTCTCAAGCTATTTATCTGTGATTCCATTTTGATTTCAAGATTTTGGATCAATTTCACTATCATTATTCAGAATTCTTTATCAGGTAGATTCCCTATCTCTTCCTCTTTTGTTTGGTTTGGTGGGCTTTTATCCTGTTCCTTTGTCTGCTGGGTATTCCTCTGTCTCTTCATCTTGTTTAAATTGCTGAGTTTGGGGTGTCCTTTCTGTATTCTTTCAGTTTGTGGAGTTCTCTTTATTGTATGCGTTTCCTCGCTGTGTGTGGGTTTGTACAGGTGGCTTGTCAAGGTTTCTTGGTTAGGGAAGCGTGTGTCGGTGTTCTGGTGAGTGGAGCTGTATTTCTTCTCTCTGGAGTGCAATGAAATGTCCAGTAATGACTTATGGGATGTCTATGGTTTTGGGGTTACTTTGGGCTGCCTGTATCTTGGAGCTCAGGGCTGTGTTCCTTGCTGCTGGAGAATTTGCTTGGTATGTCTTGCCCTGAAACTTGTTTCACCCAGAGAGGTTTACAGCATTATATGAAGAAGAGAAGAGTGAGGAGGGAGTTAGAGGTGACCCGAATGAGATGAGGTGGAGTCAATAGAGGAGAGAGTGGGCTATTCAGTAATCTCTTCCTTATGTGCACTCCACAACTGGACCGCTCAGAGTTGTTCACAGAGTTATACAGAGAAGAGAAGAAGGAAGAAGGTGGCAGAGGTGGCCAGGAGGATAAATGGGGGAATGAAAAGGAGGGAGACAGATCCAGCCAGTAATCAGTTCCCTAAGTGTTCTCCACCGTCTGGAACACACAGAAATTCACAGAGTTGGGTAGAGTAGAGAGGGGTTAGGGAGGAGACACAAGCGACCTAGTGGAGAAAAAGGAGAGTCAAAGGGAGAGGGAGCAGTTAAGCCGGTAATCTCGCTCCCTAGTGAAAAATGGGTCCTGAAGATTGGGTTCTTAAAGGTACAAAATTGGTAACAAATACATAAAAGCAAAATTTAAAATCTAGAGTAGAGTTTGGAATTTCAAAAATACGATGTTAAAGAAAAGAAGAAGGAAAAGAAAGAGAAAAAACGAACAAACAAAAACAAACAAGGTCACAAAATTATACAGAAAATATAGGTACAAAATTGATAACTAATACCAAAAAGCAAAAGTTAAAAATCTAGAGTAGAGTTTGGAATTTCAAAATACAATGTTAAAAAGAAGAAGAAAAGAAAAAGAGAGAGAAAAAAAACAAACAAGAACAAGGTCACATATATTATATATATAAAAAAAATACAGGTACAAAAGTGATAACAAATACCAAAAAGCATAAATTAAAAATCTAGAATAGTTTGGAATTTCAGATATACAATGTTATTTAAAAGAAGAAGAGAAAGAAACAGAGAAAAAGAAAAAGAAAAAAATAAAAAGGGTCACAGAAATTATATAAAAACAAAACCAAAAAAAAAAAAAAACTATAGGTACAAAATTGATAACAAATACTAAAAAGCTAAAATTAAAAATCTAGAGTAGAGTTTGGAATTTCAAAAATACAATGTTAAAGAAAAGAAGGAAAAAAAAAAAGTCAAAAAATTATTTAAAAAATATATATGAAATTTGCTTTTAAAAAAAAATAGGGTTTTTTTTTTTTTTTTTTTTTCAAAGTGGTTATAAAAGTGCAAATTAAAGGAATAATAGAGGACTTAAATTTTTTTTTTTTTTATAGGCTCACTTGTTCAGTTGCACTGAGGGGAGGTAGGGAGGGATGCTGCAAACAAATAACACTGGCGTGTGCTCGCAGTGCCTCAGCCACACTGGGTCTGCCCCCAGTTCACGGGCGTGTAGCCTCTCTGCCCACGCTGCTCAGGCTCTAGGTTGCTCCGCCACGAACCATCCGCGGCCCGCCCTGGGCTGCCTGTACTTCCCAGGTCCAAGCTGCTCAGGTTCAGGCACTCGGGTAGTCCTCAGAGGCGCAGACTCTCAGTTGGGCCTGCGTTTTGTGCCCTTCCCAGATCCGAGCAGCTCAGGTGATGAGGTGTTTTGCGCGCGCGATTGCTGCGACTTATTGCCTCCCCGCCGCTCGGTTATCTAGTTGTGCACCGGCACACCTTCTCAGGCAGATGTTGACCGTCCAGACCCCCAAGAAGTTTTAGTTAGCAAAGAAGCCTGCTTACAGTTTTATAGATAATGTCTCTCTGGGGCTGCGATTGTCCCCTTCCGGCTCTGGCTGCCTATCACCGGAGGGGGATGGTCTGCCGCCGGCTATCTCTGTTCAGTCCTTTATTCCGTGCGAGGGCCTGGTGGTGTCATAGGTTAGGCTGGCTTTTCACGTGGTAGATATCCCACAGTCTGGTTTGCTAGCCCAAATTATTTCACTCAGATAGTGCTCGGGGTATTCAGGCCAGATTCTTGCGATGCAGCCCAGCGCCGCACCTCCTGCCCAGCCCCGCTTGCTAATGGCGGATGCAGGCATCTGCGCTGCATCTCCGCTGGGGAGTTACCATAGGGCCTGCAAATGTACGGGTTTTAATTATTTATTTTTCCTCCCTGTTATGTTGCCCCCTGTGCGTCCAAAGCTCGGCACAGATTCGCAGTGAGAAGGTTTCCTGGTGTTTGGAAACTTCTCTCTTTTTAGACTCCTTCCAGGGACAGAACTCCATCCCTCCCTCTTTTGTCCCTTTTTTGTCTTTATATTTTTCCCTACCTCCTTTCAAGACTTGGGTTGCTTTTCTGGGTGCCTGATGTCCTCTGCCGGCTTTCAGAAGTTGTTTTGTGGAATTTACTTGGTGTTTAAATGTTCTTTTGATGAATTTGTGGGGAGAAAGTGTTCTCCCCCTGTCCCACTCCTCCACCATCTTAGCTCCTCCTCCCACTTTTAGTACTTTTAAAATGTTGTGCAACCATCACCAATATCTGATTTCAGGACATTTCAATTGCATCAAAAGAAAACTCCATAACCATTAATCAGTCACTACCTATTGATCTATTCCTCCGATCCTTCCAACATCTAGTATGTTTTTTGATTCACTGGATTATCTATGCCAGTAATTGATTTGATGGAACTGAAATCATATTGCAGTGGTCTTTAGTGTTTGCTTTTTTAAAATTAGCATAGTGTTTGCAAAGTTCATCTGTGAAAGGGCATACATCTGTACTTCATCCTTTCATGAATGAATAATAATCCTTATTATGGGTATGCTTCACTTTGTTTATCCATTAAAGAAATGATGGATATTTGAATTCTTTCCAATTTTTCACTAATAATGATGCTATGAACATTTGTGTATAAATGTTGTTGCTACTCTTGTATTAAGTTATTCTGCTTATATACTTAGGAGTTTAATTTCTGTCATATGGTAATTGTGTTTCAAACTTTGTGTTATTGTCTAACAGTTTCTCACACCTCAATGTGATTTTTACATACCCTCTAGTATATATAAGAAGTTTAATGTTTCCAGAAAATTGCCAATCTCTGTTAAATTAAAAAATACAGCCATTTTATTGTATATAGTGGTATCTTGTGGTTTTGATTTGAATTCAGTGATGCTCAGCATCTTTTCATATGTGTGTTGGATGTTGCACATCTTTATAGAAACGTCTATTGAGTCTGTTTTCCATTTAAAGAATAGAAGACACATTAGAAAGCAAAGATGCAAATATCTAGAATAAGTTGTACTCTATTAGTAATTGCATGAAATGTACATGCGTTCAGTTCAGTTCAGTTCAGTCGCTCTGTCGTGTCCGACTCTTTGCGACCCCCATGAATCGCAGCATGCCAGGCCTCCCTGTCCATGAGTTAGACACTCTCATTAAAAAGAAAAACATTGTCAGATATCTACCCTAACCATCCCTATACAACATTGTCCAGAATTTCTAGCCAGGGCAGCGAGATACAAAAATGAAATGTATATTCCATTTGTCTCACCCTGGCTTCCTTGATTCAGTCTGCATAATTGTGCTATTGTTCTTTTTTTTTTCTTTTGGATGAAGGTCTTTCTTGACAAACATGATAAAGTATTAGTTTCACCCCTTTTTTTTGAAATTTCATTAATTGCGTGTGATTCCTTATATTAATTAAAAATGGTTTGTATTCCTCAGAACTTCTGTCATCTGCAGTCCTTAAGAATGTAATGAACACAGATGTAGGAAAATTTGAAAGATGTGCATCCTCTCCAAGTTAGTTGTCTTTGAAGTCCAGTTTAAGAAGTTTATATAAGCCCTGTCTGAGCTCCTGTTCTTGAGTGCATAGACCATGGGATTGAGGGCAGGAGGAATAACATTATGGAGTACATTGAGTAGAACTGGGATGAGGGGAACTGTCATTGCTGCACTGTGGGTGATAGAAATGACAATAATGACTGTGTAGAAGAAAAGAATTAGGATGAGGTGGGAAGTGCAGGTACTTAAGGCCTTGGATGCAGCTTCTGCTGAGTTCAACTTCAAAACAGATTGAAGTATCAAGGCATATGATAAAATAATCAAACCCAAATCACTTCCCATGAGTGTCCATGCCAGAAGTAGCAGGTAGATACTCTTGACTGTCTTGTCATCATCACAAGATAGGCTAGTGACTCCAAGATTTGAGCAAAGACAGTGCTCAATCTGGTTCTTTGAGCAGTACTGTCTCTGAGCTGCAAACACAGGAATTGGGATAGTAGTCAGGCTATTTCTGAGCACCATGAACAGAGTTGCTTTGACCACAAAGGAGCCAGTAATTATCGATGGATAGCATAGTGGTCGACAAATGGCTACATATCTATCTATAGCCATGCAAACAAAGATGCCTGATTCCATGGCCACAAAACAGTGTATAGCATACATCTGTATAAAGCACTGAGGGAAACTGATGGCTTTTTGGTTAAACCACAAGATTGCCAAAATCTTGGGCATGATGGTGGTAGCCAGACCCATGTCTACTACAGCCAGGATGCCCAGGACATAATACCTAGGCTGGTGCAATGTTGCCTCCTTATTGATAATGATCAAGATAAGGATGTTGGCGCTGAGAGCTAAGAGGTAGAGCAGAGCCAGGGGCAGGGATAGCCAGTGTTGCCAGCTGTGATTGCCTGGGAATCCCAAAAGAATGAACTCAGAGACCTGGAACTTTGGGCTGTTGGAGTTGCTGAGATCCTGAGACTTCACTAAGTGAAGAAGTAGAGAGTTATTTTCTTAATAATTTCTCTGACTGACAATATTTGAAAAGGCATTATCCAGGTTCATAATATCAAAGATATCATAATATCAAAGAACATCAAAGGAGAATTTATTATCTTTATTATTCTCATTGTAGCACTAACATTTCTTGGACAAACAGGAACTGTGGTAACACATTCTTTATTGTCAACTTGGCTAATGATCAGAAAAATGATATATATAGGCAAGTCATATTTTTCCACCTCTCATAGCAGAGGAGTAGAACATTAAAGGAAATCAGGACCTTGTCATGATCTTCAGTCTTGTAAGTCATGGAAGTTGGACAAGATGAAAGTCCTCTGAAATTAGTCTATTTCTTGACTGACTTTGCTAATGGGTTGTTTTCTGTAGAGACCAAATAAATAGTCTCAGAGTAGTGGATTTTATGCATGTAGTCATTTAAGATAAAATATTAGTCTATATTTAATAAATTAAAAAACCTACTTTTCAAGGATTAGAGAATGAATACCTTTGCATCAGTTCTAATGAGGTGGGTGAAACTGGAGCCTATTATACAGAGTGAATTAAGCCAGAAAGAAAAACACCAATACAGTATATTAACACATATTTATGGAATTTAGAAAGATGGTAGTGATAACCCTGTATGCGAGACAGCAAAAGAGACACAGATGTATAGAACAGTCTTTTGGACTTTGTGGGAGAGGGAGAGGGTGGGATGATTTGGGAGAATGGCATTGAAACATTTATAATATCATATAAGAAATGAATCGCCAGTCCAGGTTCAATGCTGGATACAGGATGCTTGGGGCTGGTGCACTGGGACAACCCAGAGGGATGGTATGGGGAGGGAGGAGGAGGGGGGGGTTCAAGATGGGGAACACGTGTACACCCATGGTGGATTCATGTTGATGTATGGCAAAACCAATACAATATTGTAAAGTAATTAGCCTCCAATTAAAATAAATAAATTTATATAAAAATAAAATAAATAAATAAAATGATTTTTCTACTCTAAAAAAATAAAGTACTCAGAAATGTCATTAATTTGAATTAAAATATATGAGTTCACGTAGCATATCTGTTTTATAGCAAGAAAAAATGATGTCTAAAATGTTAACAATCTGTGTAAAACCAAGCAACAATGAAAGAGAGAAAAATGGCTTGGAAATCTCAGTATGTTTAAGCCCAGTTGTCTCTTCTTTTGAGTAATTTTTCCCTATTCCAACATCTATTTGCTTCTTAGAGTACTGTAGACATTCACATTATAACTATTAAAGCAGATAAAAAAACATAAAAGAAACTAACCAAACTGGTGAGTTTGAGGTAAATATTTTTCAGAAGTTCTGCTAAAATCAAGTAACTCTATATCTAATACCCTTCCTACATATGGTATTTGTTAGTGTTTTTTATTGTAAAATGGAAACGATACTGTTTATATGTATTTATACCAGATGTGTTAATTATTATTTACTTTCCTTTCAGAATTTCATATATTAAAGATATAAGTACAGAATATTTTTAAAATTTTGTTGAGAGTTATAGTTTAAACAGAGGAACAGTATTGATGTAAACTTTGTGGGTATATTTAGCTTAACCCAAATAATAGCATTCTATTCTATTCAAAACATAACAGACTCTGGAAATTAATGAAGAAGATGGAACTATAAATTTTTATCTTAATGAAATACAGCAAACAGTATTTTGCCAAATATTCTAAAACATCAAATTAAAAATATTTGAGTTTGAAATGAAGGGATAAATTTAATACATCTTTCTAAAACTGTCAAGATCCCATAGTAATCTAGAGAGATACTCTATAGGCAATTGTTACAGTGACTTCAATCCGCATTTTAACACCCAAATCTGAACAGAAAAATGATCTTAAGCATGATATATGGGTTCTTAATAGTGAGATTGCTTCACCAACTTAGAGCAACGAATAGCTTTTACTTTACTAAAATGAGCAATTAGAAAGCCCGTTTTATTGTCTAAAGAAGGAAAAAAAGACGTGTTAAAGCCTAGATCATTAAGTTAGTATATATATCTCCTGAAGAAACCAAGGCATGATGTATTTGCCATTTATATTACTGGTTTATTCTGAGAGACTGGCACTGAACAGGCACTCAGTATATATTAGTTATGTTAATAAATATTGAAGGAGGGTTATACAGGTTACATGTTCATGATTTTTTGTATTATTGATGAGGAGGTTAGAGCCATTGACAGATGAGTATGTTAAATATGTAAAGGAACAATAGTAGGGTGGGGGGGCAGAAATAATCATGTCAAACAATAAAGGGTTAGAAGAAATAATACTATTTTATCAGAGCCAAATGAAGTAAAAATGAAACCATGAATATTAGAAAAAAACATGAAAAAGACAACTCACACATATCTCTAAACACAATAATTGCTGTGGAGTATGCTTGTTGATTAAAATAGGCTTTCTGAGGTTAAATTTTAAAAAGTTATTTAGCATTTATTTTAAAAATCACTTAAAATACAAAGTTTGAAAACAAATATATAGAATGAAAAAATTCTTACTTAAATAAAACTAAATAAAACTTAAATAAAACTTAAATAAACTTAAATAAAACTAGTGATATCAACATTGGATACTTTAGAGAAAATAATTTTCAGTTAAAATGATAATTACACAATGATGAGAGGAATGGTTCAACAAAACAATATAGTATTTGTGCCTTGCCTGAATCTAAACACATAACTTTAACCTGAAAGAAATACAAGTAGAGAATTAAAAAGTCAAAATTAAGGTAAAAATTTAAAAATACTATTTCTTAAAATGAATGGGTAATCCTAAAATGGCAATGATATAGATTTGACAGCACTAACAGCAATTTTGTACTAAAAAATTTATGTATAAACCTACACAAAAATATGAGATTACAGAGCATTTTAAGCATAAAAGTAAGCCATGCTCTGATTATAAGTGAGAAGTAAAAAGAATGAATTATATATTTACAAGACAGACCGACTCAAAGATCTTGAAATCAAGCTTTATAGGTATTAAAGGGAAAAGGAGAAGGCAATGGCACCCCACCCAGTACTCTTGCCTGGAAAATCAAATGGACGGAGAAGCCTGGTGGGCTGCAGTCCATGGGGTCGCTAAGAGTCGGACATGACTGAAGCGACTTAGCAGCAAAGGAGGAATGTGGGGGAAGGATAAATGGAGAGATTGGAATTAAAATACACATATTATTATATATAAAGGGCTTCCCTGGTGGCTCAGCTGGTAAAGAATCTGCCTGCAATGCAGGAGACCCTGGTTCAATTCCTTGGTCAGGAAGATATCCCAGAGAAAGGATATACCCACTCCAGTATTTTTGGGCTTCCCTGGTGGCTCAGATGGTAAAAATCTTCCTGCAATGTGGGAGACCAGGGTTCGATCCCTGGGTTGCGAGGATCCTCTGGAAGAGGACACGGTAACCCACTCCAGTATTCTTGCCTGTAGATTCCGCACACACTTGGGAGCCTGGTGGGCTACAGTCCATAGCGTCGCAGAGTTGGACATGACTGAACGACTAAGCACAGTACTGCACTATATATAAAACAGACAACTAACAAGTACCTATTTATAGCACAGAGAACTCTACTCAATAATCTCTAATAACCTATATGGGAAAAAAATCTGAAAAAGAATATATATATATATATATATAGAATTGTCCCATGTGGGGCTAATGGTAAAGAACCCACCTGACAATGCAGGAGACTCAGGAAAGATGTAGTTTTGATACCTGGGTTGGGAAGATCGCCTGGAGGAGGAATGGCAAACTACTCCAGTATTCTTGCCTGTAAAATTCCATGCACAGAGGAGCCTGGTAGGCCCCAATCCATGGGGTCTCAAAGAGTCAGACGCCACTGTGCGCCAACACTTTTATATATATGTAACTGATTCAGTTTGCTGTACACCTGAAGCTAACAGACATTGTAAATCAACTATACTTCAATAAAAATATGAAAAACCATCTGATTTGAAAAAACAAGAATTAACATAATAAAGATCACAAATCAAAACTTAAAAAAAACATCGATATCAAAGAGACAAAATATTATAAATGCATATATATGAAAAAGCTTTAGTAACAATATGAAATAATAAATGGATCAAATGTAAATAATAATGAAAATCACAAAAGGTAATGAATAGTAAAACGATGAGAAACAAAACTTGAGAGATATAGTTAAATTGATATCTCATGCATCTATAACCTAAAAGAGTATATTACAAACAAAAATGTTTATGCTTTAGAATAATTACTTCATACAGGAATTCAAATAACTATCTTCAGTATGGGCTTCCTTGGTGGCTCTGTGGTAAAGAATCGCCTACCAATACAGGAGATGCGGGTTTCATCCCGAATCAGGAAGATTCCCCTGAAAATTATATGGCAACTCACTCCAAAATTCTTGCCTGGGATATCCCATAGATATAGGAGCCTGGCGGGCTACAGTCCATGGAGTCACAAAAGAGTCAGACACGACTTGGTGACTAAACAATAGCAACAAACTTAAATATAAAGAGAGAAAACAGAATAAAAATAAAATGATAAACTACTGGAATTTTTAAAAATTTAACAAGAAATCTAAAGAATGAAAGATTTTATTAAAGAGAGTCATAAAATACTAAGAAAGTATTCAATTGAAAACAAAGATAAAAAATTGGGACATGGCATGTAAAAATTATTTTATAATGCTGTACAATGAAATGAATCATTTTATGACTCAAGATTGAACATTTAGGTTTGTAAAATATTTTAAAGTTGTAATATTTTAAAAACTTATTTTATAACTAACAAAAATATTTTATTAGTTGTAATTCATTACATTAAAAAAATTTAGGGAAAATGTATGTAGGGTGTAAAAGGTATATTGGATATTTTTATGTCTTCCACTCATTTTTTGGGGGAGGGGGTAAAATAAACACAGACGTGAAAGTGTTAGTTGATCAGTCATGTCCTACTCTTGAGTCCGACCCTTTGCAACCCCTGGGACTGCAGCTCCTTTGTCCATGGGTTTCCCAGGCAAGAAAACTGGAGTGAGTAGACATTCCCTTCTCAGGGCATTTTCCAGGGGTTGCATTGCAGGCAGAATCTTTACCATCTGAGCCACCAGAGCAGCCCCAAATAGGCATAAAACAAGATTTATTATCTTAACTATTTTTAAGGGTACAGTTCAGTGCCGATAGACATATTTCCCTTCTATAACCATTACCATCATTCATCTCCTGACTCTTTCCATCTTGTAAAACTGAAATCCTGTACTATCAAATAATAACTCTACATTCTCTCCTCCTCAAATCCCCTAGAAACTATCATTACATTTTTTTATCTTTATGATTTTGACCCTTCAAAATATCAGAATGGAATCACAGAGCATTTGTCTTTTTCTTACTGGTATTATATCCTCAAGTTTTATCCTTTGTGTAGCACATTACAGAATTCCCTCCCTTTTTAAAGATAAATAACATTCCATCGTGTGTGTGTGTGTGTGTGTGTTTTATTTTGTGTGTAACACATTTCTATTATCCATTTATTGATTGCTGGACAGGGCATTCTTCCATGCTTTAGCTATTGTGAATAATGCTGCTATAAACACAGGTGTACAAATATGTATTCAAGACCTTGTTTTCAATTATTTTGGATATATAGTCAAAGGTGGAATTGCTGGATTATATGGTAAATTTATTTTAAAATTTTTGAGAAACTGCTTTCTGCTAAATTTTTCTGTGAACTAAATTTCTCTAAAATATAAAGTATATTAAAAAACTTTTTAAATTTTAAAGGAAAAATCAATATGGCAAGATATATCAGTGAGATGTTTGATTTTATCTATTTATTCTTAAAAATTAAATTTAAACCAGGCAAAAAGGGAACTTTTGTAATATTCATTATACAGCAAAATTTAAAATTACCTATTTAAGGAACAAGGCCTCCTGATAACTCATTTGGTCAAGAATCTGCCTGTAATGCAAGAGATTCTGGTTCAATTCCTGGATCAAGAAGATCTGCTGGAGATGGATAGGCAACTCACTCCAAGTATTCTTGGGCTTCCCTTGTGGCTCAGCTGGTAAGAAATCCACCTGCAATGCAGGGGACCTTGGTTCGATCCTTGGATTGGGAAGGTCCCTGGAGAAGACTACCCATTCCAGTATTCTGGCCTGGAGAATTCCATGGGGTGCCCATCATCTCAATTCCTATTCAATATAATTGAGATCTAAAAGTAATGGATTTGTAAGAACATACGCACACACTCCCAGCTTGCAGCTTAGAAAATGTAATGACCTAGAAAAATACCAAAAAATTTTAGGACAAAGCTTTTTATTTATTTATTTATTTTTAAATTTTATTTTATTTTTAAACTTTACATAATTGTATTAGTTTTGCCAAATATCAAAATGAATCCGCCACAGGTATACATGTGTTCCTCATCCTGAACCCTCCTCCCTCCTCCCTCCCCATACCATCCCTCTGGGTCATCCCATTGCACTAGCCCCAAGCATCCAGTATCGTGCATCGAACCTGGACTGGCAACTCGTTTCTTACATGATATTTTACATGTTTCAATGCCATGTATAGAACAGTCTTACGGACTCTGTTGGAGAGGGAGAGGACAAAGCTTTTTAAACATGAAAAATGGTTTGGAAAACTGGATTATGTTTATTTATCCACTGATATGTGTTAAATATTAATATTCCATCTTGCCTGGAGAGTAGGAGAAATTATGTCCTTTCAATTATACACTTGAATGTGTTATTCTTTCAGTTCAGCAAAAATTCAAATATTTTGGATGAAAATGTAGCTCTATGTGGTCCTATGAATGGAAAATTTGATTAAGCCTCTAGGATCCTCTGTTCTAATCTATAAAATAATATTCATTTCTAGCTACAGGGGTTGGGAGAAGAATTAAATTATATTAAAATCCTTAGTTACAGTACTTGTAAGGCAGAATAACAATGAAATATTTATATAGTCAGTTTAAATGGGGTCCTAAATATCTGTTTCTTCAGTCAAGACAGTACCCATAAGGTCTGATACCATGATATTTCATAGAAGTCAAAAAGGTAAGAAAAAAAAAGTGCGTGATTATCCACAGAAACTCAGTGGACTTGGAGCATGATGACTTCAGATATAGCCAGCTAAAATGTGGGCTTGGAAAATTTCATGAAAAATTTTACAGATAAAAAGTAATAAAATTAAGAAAACAGCGGATATGACTCTAAAGAATATTGGTATTAATATACTTTACCATAATTTTTTTATATATCAGGACATAGTGATTATGGAAAATTCTAATATTTTGATATGTCAAGGTCAATAACATATTTCAACATTTAGGTTAATTTCACACAGAGTGCACTTCATAATTTCTATAGCGACACTGAAGGATTATTACACAGATACTCCCATCACAAATGAATCCTTCTACAAGACAACCCCAAATTGCTGCAAAAGATGAAAAGACTGGCTCTGGCCCCAACAATGTGCTTACAGTGGGGGTACTGTACTTGACTCATCTTAAGTAGGAAGTATTGTACTCAACTTGTATCAGGTATAGTCAAATTTCAGTATACTAGCAACTGGCTTACAACTAATGCAGATGGATTCTAGATTTTAAGACAGATGGGTTCAGGATGGGGAACACATGTATACCTGTGATGGATTCATTTTGATATTTGGCAAAACTAATACAATTATGTAAAGTTTAAAAATAAAATAAAATTAAAAAAAAAAAAAAAAAAGCAAAAAAAAAAAAAAAGACAGATGGAGATAAACTCAAGGGGCCTACTGTAATGGAAAGAAAACCAATTCCTGGAGTTGTAAACGCTAAGTCAGACTGACATAGTCAAATCCAGGTGAATGTGGTAATTAGGGATAAGTATTAATGTCTTGCCATTTAGCTAACTTCCTAATTTGAGTTTGATGCACTTTTATTAAAACAAGCACAAATGTGTTGAAATATCTATGTTTTAGAATAGCTTTGTCTTTATAGAAAGCCTTTTGGAAAAAAAAATTTTGAAGGAAAAGTGGAATGTGATATCTCTTCCTCCTTGCATATGTACTTTAAGTTTTATATATACAGAAATTGCAGAGGATTCTCTCTCAATTTGTCTCTCTAGAACTGGTCCAATTTTAAATGGAAGAAGAGCATCCAAAAGTAATTGGCTTGGTGAGCTCTCAGTATAAGTAAATGAGAAACTACCTGAAAACAGACTTGACATTCTTGCACCATGTTGCACGAACTCAGATTGTCTGATCTCCATTGAGTAATGAGAAAAAGAGTGTACCCTAACTCTCTGATAGGCTGCAGAGTAGCTTGTTTCTCTCTGGGTAACTCTAGGAATAGTCTTCAAGAAGAGTTCAATCATTCACCTCAGTCCTACCCCAACCAGCCCTACACAAACATACACAAATCAGCAAAGCCTGACGTCACTCAGTATGTGGTAGAACTGAACTTGGAATTCATGTGCTTATCATTTTCCATTCATCTTATCTCTACAAAGGACAATGCCAAGACTAGATCAGAATCACTATTAATCAAACATAATCCTATTTTGAGGCCTATTCCAAATTCCTACATAAACTGACCCAGTAGTTACTCTGAACAAGAAGGAAACATTTTCTGCTCTGAGGAACACTCATTACATTTTGCTCACACTTTGTCCGAGCAAAGAGTCAGACATGTCTGACTCTTGCTACCCCATGGACTGTAGCCCACCAGGCTCCTCCATCCATGGTATTTCCCAAGCAAGAATTCTGGAATGGATTGCCATTTTCTTCTTCAGGTGATCTTCCCGATCCAGGAATTAAACCCAGGGCTCCTACGTTGCAAGTGGCCTCCTACACTACAGGCAGATTCTTTTACCAACTGAGTCACCAGGGAAGCCCTACATGTTAGTTGGAGAGAAAAACATATAATTAAAAATGCTTAAAGAAATAATGATTTTAATGATATAGTAATTGGAGAAACTTTTACAGAATTTAGAACTTAGACTTGAAAGATTCAAATTAAAAAAAGCCATGAATAACATGATTAGCAAGTATAAACAGTGAACAGATATGAAATCCCACAGCAAGCAAAGAGAAAACATACATCTATTAACAAGATCGGAAGATGTGTCATAAATGTGTAATTTACAAGTAAATGTATTCGGGTTCCAAATAATGTCTGAATCCTCAAAAAACCTTCCCAATAAAATATATTATCTAACTATAATAAAGGTGAAACTTAATAACAAAAGAAGAATTACAGGAGAGTCTAAAATATAATGCAACTAACTTTTGAGAAAAAAATTTATAAAAATTACTAATATTTAAAGAACTTCATGATAAAATATCATGTCTAAAGCATATATCCAAAGAAGTTTTTTCTATTTTTACCTTTATAACCTCTATCAAAAGAGAAGACAAATTAGTGATATAAAGAAAATATTTGATCCAAAAGTCCAGACAAAGAGCAAGTGAGTAAACTCAAAACAAGACAATAAACAAGAGCAGAAATTCATGCAATTAAAATAAGAAAAACTATGAAATATACATTAAGAAAAACAA
Organism: Bos mutus; assembly: GCF_027580195.1. NCBI lineage: Eukaryota > Metazoa > Chordata > Mammalia > Artiodactyla > Bovidae > Bos > Bos mutus. The sequence goes on along the minus strand of NC_091631.1, from coordinate 32,693,546 downwards.
AAATTACTTAAAATATTCAAATAGATATATTTCTTGTAAAAAATCTATCAAGGGAAATTAGAAATGAAATACAATTAAACCAAATTCAGACCTTCAAAGATTATTAGAAATGAGTAGCATGCACTCAACCTAAAATAATGTTTACATTACAAATACTATATGCTAATGAATTTGAAAACAAAAAATAACACAAAAGGATTAAAACATAAGCAAGGAAAACTTATTAAAGAAATCAACCTCCTATTCAAATCTCTCCAATCCACTGCATTCCCCTAACAAGCAAGTATGCTGTCAAAAACAATGGATCTATATTGTTTCTCTGTACTGAAGAACAAGTTTCTTTATTCTTGAATTATACAAAGTATGACCAGATATATTAAAATAGGAAAGACATACAATTTATTTGCAAGGCACTTTATAAGGTCAAAAGTGCAGACTGTACAAGTAACATATATCAATAGAAACAAGTTATAGATGTAGTTTCTTCATAAATTTATATTAAAATTTATAAATAAAAGTTAACCAGTAACAGTGCTCTAAAACCAAATAAATAATCAAAGAATGTTTATTCCAATGATACACTTTTGATTTAATTTAGCAAAGTTAAATATTTCTTTACAGTATTAAAAAGGATCAAAAATCATATAATTATCCAATATTTGTAGAAATTATGGAAAATCATTTTATAAATTTTGATGTCAATTTATAATAAAAACAAATTTAAAGAGAGGAAAACTTTTTGATTAAATAAAAGTTATGTACTGAAAAGCCCAAGTTGTATCATACTTAACAAGGAGTTTCAGACTTCAGCTTATTAACATCAAAAGCAAGGCAAAGAGGGACTTCCTGACAGCCAGTGGTTAAGACTTTACCTTCCAACATGGAGGGGGTGGGGGCGGTTTAGATTCGATCCCTAATCAGGAAGCTATGATTACACATACATTGGAGCCAAGAAAAAAAAAAAAAAAAATAATAAAAGATAAATAGTGTAACACATTCAATGAAGACTTTAAAATGGTCCACATTAAAAAAACAAACAAACAAACAAAACCCATAAAAAAAAAAAGAGCAAGGCCAAAATATCCATAGCCACTCCATATACTGGTGATTGTGAAAGTTGAAGAAAACAATAAATTTGTAATGTATCTGAAGTAAAAAAATGTATTTGTAGGCATCAGGAATGAATGAATTATGTTCAATATTTCTGAGAGGTAATATTGGATGAGAATGGAGAATAACCTATTCAATTGAAGCTGGAAGGCAATGGTGAAGTCACTAAAGTAATTCCAGGTGATGGGTAGGAAAGAAGATACCTAAGCTGGCTTTGTTTTGAAAGAGGAAAAAGTGAATGTTGACAATTCATTACAGAAGTCTTATTCTTGAAAGTGGAAAAGATTCTATTTTAAGACTTGGGGTGGTGTTTTGGTATAATTTTAAAATGGAAGTAGCAGGGGAAAACTGGGCAAAATTAAATAAAATGTAATGAGTTCACATAAATTGAATCAAAGGAAGAAATGTGTTTTCTTGTTAGTTGGTTAGAAAGAGATCAGAGTAAAATTGAATTTCTCTTTATTCTATTTAATTTATATTACTTCTGTAATATTAATGTAAATTACTATTTTATTTTGTCTCTCCTCTAATTATTAATTTGTGAAAAATTTAAAGTGAATGTAGACTTCATTCTCAGATGGAAATAAGACTGTAAATAAGTACTTTTCCCCTCTTTTATCCTGTGCTTATAAAATAACATTTATCATTGCTGCTGCTGCTGCTGCTAAGTCTCTTCAGTCGTATCTGACTCTGTGCCACCCCATAGACGGCAGCCCACCAGGCTCCCCCGTCCCTGGGATTCTCAAGGCAAGAACACTGGAGTGGGCTGCCATTTCCTTCTCAATGCATGAAAGTGAAAAGTTAAAGTGAAGTCGCTCAGTCGTGTCCGACTCATAGCAACCCCATGGACTGCAGCCTACCAGACTCCTCCGTCCATAGGATTTTCCAGGCAAGAGTACTGGAGTGGGGTGTCATTGCCTTCTCTGACATTTATCATTATGTTTCTTAATTTGCTTAACAGATTATATTGTCTCTCCAGACTATGTAGTTTTGAAGGCCATCTTGAATAAACCTGCAGATCCCACCAGTCTGTGTGGGAAGCAGTTTTATCTGAGATCCACAGAACAGTCTTATGGACTCTGTGGAGAGGGAGAGGGTGGGAAGATGTGGGAGAATGACATTGAAACATGTAAAATATCATGTGGAAACGAGTTGCCAGTCCAGGTTCGATGCACAATACTGGATGCTTGGGGCTAGTGCAATGGGACGACCCAGAGGGATGGTATGGGGAGGGAGGAGGAGGAGGGTTCAGGATGGGGAACACAGTATACCTGTGGCGGATTCATTTTTATATTTGGCAAAACTAATACAATTATGTAAAGTTTAAAAATAAAATAAAAATTAAAAAAATCTTCTCCAACACCACAGTTCAAAAGCAAACAAAAAAAAAAAAAAAAGAATGCTGTCAGGTGAATAATGTATTTCTAAATTAGAAATCCAGAGACTTTGAACTCATTAAATTAATGACCTCATGTATACTTCCTAGTTCTTCCATCAGAAAGACAACTTTGAAAATAGAGGAATTTTGATAATGATGAGCAAAATACAGAATTTATTTTCCAGAGGAAAATAATAATAATAGCCTTCAAACTGGAAATTCCAGTCCCTATTTGGATATAGGATAAAGTGGCTTCTGGCTGCAGATGATCTCTTTCCATCAGACAATCACTGAAGCTGATTTTCTTTCCCTCAATTGTCTCAACATTCTTTGGTGTTTTTGTTCATGGAGATATTGGTTAATGATGAGACGAGCCCTTCCCAGGGTGAGGAGATGAAAACACTTAGAAAGTATGGTGGCCATGCCCGTAATGTTGAGATTCTGGAGACACTGGGAATGCAGTAGTCAACACTCTTCTTCTATGTCATGGCCAAAATGGTGCTCTCAGGAAGGGATTATTAGACCCTGACTATATTGCCAACAGAAGTATCCCTTTCCTTCTATCTTCTCCCCTGGATTCTCTTCCCTCTCCTCCTCCTTTCTCTTTTTTCCCTTGCTCCTCTTTCCCTTCATTTTTCTTCCCTTAGCTGATATATATAGCCCTTTCATATGCTGTGGGATTTAGTATCCTTAGAACCTAAAAGGATCCTTATGACACAGTCTCGTATCTGCTTGGTTTTCACTCCATAGACGATAGGGTTCATAGTGGGAGGCAAGAGCAAATAAATATTGGCCACAATGATGTGGCATGATGGAGAAATCCTGTGACCCCAAAGCGGTGAGAAAAGAAACAAAAGAAGGCTGGGCTGTAGGAGAAAACTATAGCACAGATGTGGGCAGTGCAGGTACTGAAGGCCTTCCACTGAGCTTCTGCTGAGGAGAGGCTGACCACCGCCCAGAGGATCATTGTGTAGGAGACTGAGATGCACAAGATGTCAAAACCCCAATCAGGAGGGCAACCATCAGACCATAGATGACATTGATCTTGATATTTCCACAAGATAACTTGGCTACAGCCATGTGGTCACAGTAGGTATGGTGTATTATATTGCCTCTGCAATAGGGTAGTCTTTTGATGATGAAAGTCAAGGGAATGACAAGCAACACACCTCTCAGGAAAGTGATGAGCCCTGCCTTTGCAATAATAGGATTGGTGAGGATAGTTGAGTAACGCAGAGGGTAGCAGATGGCCACATAGCGGTCTAAGGCCATAAGCATAAGCACCCCAGACTCCATCCCTGTGAAGGCATAGATGAAGAACATCTGGACCAGGCGTTCATCAAAGCTGATTTCCTTCAGGTGGAACCAGAAGATGCAGAGGGCTTTAGGAATTGTAGTAGTGCACATGACAAGGTCAGTTAGAGAAAGCATGGCCAAAAAGTAATACATGGACCTGTGCAAGGAATCCTCATATCGAATGAGGTAGAGGAGTCCACAATTACCAACCACAGCCACAACATACATTGTGCAGAATGGCAAAGAAATCCAGAAATGCCTGTCCTCCAGTCCTGGGATTCCAGTAAGAATGAATGAAGCTGGTGTCAAGTCTGTTTGGTTCAGAATTATCATGATCAAGTTGGTATAATCATTAAACAGCTAGTAGGATTTTCGTGGGTTTCTTTGTTTTCTGTTTTCCATCCTTCAGGGTTAGAGGTGGAAAAGGAGAAAAAATCTTAGTTGTACTCTCTCTTTCACTCTTGACTTCTTTCAGTGAAATGTGCATTTTAATATCAAATGATCAAATCCTTAAATGCAATAGAATACTTAAATAAGTTAAAACCAAGTATGTGTTCTATGTTAGTTCAGTTTATCAATTCATCCAACAAACAGTTATTTAGAAGTCACTATGTCCCCAGTTCTGTCACATATATTGTTTCCACATTATTTTGAAACAAAAAATGGCATAGATTAAATCCTCAAAAGTTTATAATTAAAGGCAAATGGTTTGAGATCTTTCTAATGAGGTTTTGTTAGAATATCTTATTTAAATGTTAATTGTGATACACATATTCTGATGAGTGTTTTCTTAAGGCAAACTTTGCTGATCGCATGACCTGACACAAGATAAGGTTGTTTTTATTGTTATTGATTCTAAAGGGTTATATTTCTGCTGTACTAAACTTTACAAATAGTAACTCATTAATCCTCACTAGTCCAGGAAGTATTTTTAAATTAATCTGCACTTTATAATTGATTAAATGGAGGCACTATGTAGATGAGACTCCTACATGTCTGAGTTGCTGTATGTTCAATTCCAAAACTGAGCCCTCTCTGACCTCTTTTTTTTATGATTTATTTCTTCTAAATTTTGACAGAAAAAGTGTGTTAGAAAAAATAGTGCCATATAATAATGAAAATAATATTCAGCTCCATCATTTTGATTGCTGAAGTTCACTTTCCTATATTTCAAATCTCCACAGAATTGACCTTTGCATTTCTAAATAGTTTGTTCAGCTTGCTTTTTCTTCCTTTTTCCTTTATGATTGTTGCTGTTGAAATTATTCATTTTTATAGGATTATTGTTAATTAAGTCTTCTCATAATTATATTTTCTTCCTCTGTTCAGTATTTTTCCTTTTGATGACAATTTTCTTTATTGGGCTTAGTATTTGGTATAGATATCTCAGACATTTTAACTCATTTTTAGAACCGTAGAACATTTTTTACTGTTATTGTTGACAATTAAACACAATCTATCAGAGATAATCCTTTATAATTTGTCTATTTCTAGAAAGTCTCTGTACTTCTGCTTTTCTGAAATACAGCCTTTGCTAGTTTTGACACATGATTCTCATCCAGAAATCCCCTTCATCTCCTGTTTGTGTCATATCATTATTTGTGGACCTCATTATTCTTATTTCTATATTTCTGACTGCATGGAAAACATGTTTCTGAGAATATCCATGTCTTAATATAGCTTGTTATATTTATAATTTTGCTGGATTAAAAATTCTAGCTTTATTTTCCTTCAAGACATTTCTCTATTGTCTCCTAGCTTGCAATGTTGATTTTAAAGGAACATTCTGATTCTTGATCCTTTATATGTTAATTATTTTTCCTTTGTATTTCTTCATATGTTTTTTGGCCCTACATTAATTGAAAACATTTTACATTTTTTGAGCTTTGTAGCTTAATGGTGATAATAAAGGTGTAAGTGTGTGTGTGTATGTCTTATGGCAAAGGCAATTAATGAGTTTTTGAGACTAGAACTCTATGACCTATTCTTTTGGAAATTTTTTTTCACTGAATTTTATTAATTTCTTCTTATTTTTTCTTTGTATCTTTTTACAACTTCTGTTAGTCAGATATTGGTTCTTCTTAATTTATTCTCACTTTTTGCTACTTAATTTTTTTTTTTTAGTTCTATGTATTTGCTACAGTTTCCAGAAAAGCTCCTTCATTATATCTTCCAAATATCTTCACATATTTTGTTGTCTAATATTATGAATTTCTATGATCTTACTTTTTATCTCCTTATTGTGAATATACTATACATATGTATTTATATTTATGTGTGTGTGTGTGTGTGTGTCACGTGCGCTCAGTCGCTCAGTCATGTCTGACTCTTTGCAGCCCCATAGACTGTAGCCCACCAGGCTTCTCTGTTTGGGGATTTTCCAGGCAAGAATACTGGAGTGCGTTGCCGTTTTCTCCTCCAGGGGTCTTCTTAACCCAGAGATCAAACTCATGCCCCTTGTGTCCTCGCGTTGCCACAACTGGTAGGCAGATTCTTTAGCATAAGCACTACGCATTTATGATTTGTATTTATATGCCTGCATGCTAAGTCACTTCAGTCATGTCCGACTCATAGATACATATACATCCCTGGGTCGGGAAGATCCCTGGAGAAGGAAATGGCAACCCACTCCAGTACTCTTGCCTAGAAAATTCTACAGATGGAGGAGCCTGGTGGGCTACAGTCCATGGGGTCACGAAGAGTCGGCAGGACTGAGCGACTTCACTTTCTATATATGGGCTTCCTGATAATTCGGTAAAGAATCTGCCTGCAATGCAGCAGACCCCAGTTCAAGTCCTAGGGTGGGAAAATCGACTGGGAAGGGATAGACTACCTACTACAGTACTCTTGGGCTTCCCCTGTGGTTCAGCTGGTAAAGAATCTGCCCACAATGGGAGGAAACATGAGTTCAATCCTGGGTTGGGAAGGTACTATATTGCTCCCTGAATGTTATTTCAAACTTCACAGTTTTAATGATTTATTTTTATAGCTTGCTTTGTTTTTTTTTTTTTATCTTTTATTTTGGAAATGTTTCTTAATCGTCAATTTTAACTACCAATTCACATTTAATAAAGAATCTTTAGAAAGGTGATTTGAAACTCCAGGTTATGAGTGAATCTCATCAATTGATAGCACTTACTGAGTATTCTTCTAGGGACCTCTTCATTGCATCCTTAGTTATCAGTGTTTACCATATCTCAGCTTATTATTTGATTCTTCATCTCCCAGGTATCATCACTGGTGTTGACATAAGCTAATAACTGCAAAGCTAACAGACACCTTGTAATCTGCATTATAGACAAAAGAAAATGTATGTTGATAATAAAAGAATATGTTTCCTTGATTACCAATATAGTCATCAAGTTTTTTTTTTCTGTCAGGTGTGTGAAATTCTACTTTGTGTACATTATATTTTTTCAGATAACTTTTACAGGCATTATTAAAAGTGACAAAACTAACAATTCACATATACATGTACATACACATTTATATGCATAAAACACATGCCCACAAACACCATAGATATATGCATGTTTGTATGAGTGGAAAAAAATTTAGACTTTGAAATACATTTTTTGAAAAATATTTAGCCAGCAAAAATGAAATTGTCATAAGTGATGAAAAACAAGATTGCTGCTCATTTGTCCCTTTCAATATATTCGATCAACCAACTCAATTCTAGGAATTCATATAATATTGATAGAAGTAGAAAAGCTAGGAAAACATAGATACACAGAAATTGAGGATATAAATACTCAAAATTACCTGTGCCCTATTTTTAAGAATATAATTCTTAAATATGAGATGGAATATCCTATTTATGTCTCTTGTGTTTTCCTTTTTATGGTTCTAGTGTCCATTAATGAAACTAACTTTATTGTTACGTGAGAATATCTTATTTTCTATAAATTTATCAAACTCTTAAAGATGGAAACTTATATCAAGTAATAAAATATTAACCACAAATTAGACCTTTTCCGGGATGGGGAGCCTGGTGGGCTGCTGTCTCTGGGGTCGCACAGAGTTGGACATGACTGAAGTGACTTAGCAGCAGACCTTTGCCAAATTAAATTCACATTGATTTGAATGTAAGCTAAATTGTTCTCAAGGAAAATGGATTCATACTGTGCTGTCAGTGGGCAAGTATAATCAATATACAAGAATTAATAAATAGTAACATCAATACATGAATACCAGAATTTATCAAATATAATATTTTATAGTCTGTCAGTTATTTCACTCTCAATTTCCATAGATAATCAGTTTATTTACTTACTAGACTGTCCTCAATTTTATAACTGTTTGTTCTCTCAATATGACAGTGGATTCCTCCAACTAAATTTGCCATTTAAAATAGATTAAAAAAAAACAGTCACAAATAGCGTCTCTAGAATGTAAATCAGATTCTCATTTGAGAAGAATAGGAGGGCAGTTAAAAGAGTTTTGTGACCATGATGAAGAATGTGACCACTGTGTAGCTATTCTCCCATTCTTCTTGTTATGGGAGTGATTTAGACTTGACTTTCACTACAACAGAACCAAAGATGCCTATTTGTTTAGGAAAATAACTAGATATTCATAGTCATGATGGAAAGTTACACTGGATTGCAGTCTGTGAGGAAATAAACATTTCCAGGAAAGTTCAGTCTTTTTCAACACTTCTGCCTTCAACTGGGTAGATGGAATCAAACCCCAAGTTGTGAGAATCTAACAGTCAATTCATATACATCCCCAAACTCTCCACTTCTTTATACTGCCTACTAAGTAAAAAGAATCCTGTCTGCACTCTCACTTTTATATGCCCTTTAATACCTTGTTTTCTGGTGAGGAAACAATAAGCTGAATGCAATCTGTTTCAGATGGTCAGGAGTCTGGTCAAAAAACATCGCAATTCTACAAATATACATACACATGTATGCACACAATTCTCAACTTTTTAATCCTTTGTTATCTGTACTACGGAAATGAGCATTTAAGAAAAAATATGTGTTGCAAATCCCAAGGGAGATTTCAAAATATTGGAGGCACAGGTGCTCTTGTGGGAATCAAGCTTGCTCCTATGGGAAAATTAAAAAGTAATGAAAGTTTTCAGTTCTTACTACCCATACAGTGGTATGTAAATAAGTGAATAGTTCCATGTGTGTGTATTTGTGCATTGTGTGAGAGCATGTATAAATAGAAAGGAATGAAAATAAAGAAAATAAATGCAAAATTTTAAATGAAAAAATTATGACTTTAATATTTATTGCAGAGTACAGTACTTTTGCCTGGAAAATCCCATGGACGGAGAAGCCTGGTAGGCTGCAGTCCATGGGGTCGCTAGAGTCGGACACGACTGAGCAACTTCACTTTCACTTTTCACTTTCCTGCACTGGAGAAGGAAATGGCAACCTACTCCAGTGTTCTTGCCTGGAGAATCCCAGGGACGGTGGAGCCTGGTGGGCTGCCGTCTCTGGGATCGCACAGATCGGACACGACTGAAGCGACTGAAAGGCGCGATTGTTTCTTTCTGTGGAAGACATTATGGGAGACAAACTGAAAGCACTTGAGTTACAGAATGTTTCAATCATTCACACACCCATCTATTTTCCTTTATTTGTTTATTTTTTCATCTCTCTAAATAACATCACTGAGGATTTGGTACTCCCAGAACTTACACGTGTAAGAAGAGGAAAATTGTGAACAAATTTTAAAATATATATTATGAACTTTTTCAATCATAGTAATGCTGAATAATCCTTGTTAGAATGGGTTAATTGCATGTCAATTGAAAATCAATCAAATCACAAAACAATGAGTGTAATATTTATTTATACTATATCTAAGATACAATTAATTTAATCATCTATCAGTATTCTAATTTGAAAACTTAAAGCATAGTTTTTATGATCTGTTTCTACCCAAAGTATGCTATTTGTTATATTTTCTCTAAAATGTGTAGATGGAATCAAAGCTGAAGTTGTGCAAACATAATAATCAATTAATATGCATCCAAAAAACCTCTCCACCTTTTTTTTTTTGCTTAAAGAATAAATAAAAATTCTGCTTCTACTCCTCTTTTTTGTATGTCTTTAGTACCTTAGTTTCTGGATAGCAAAGCAGAGAACTGAATGCAACTGGTTCAGGTGTTTAGGTATTAGTCATAAGATACCACGATTCTGCAATATTTGTACATGCACAATCCTCAATTCCTTAGTCTTTTGTTATTTATCCTATTGAATGTGGGATTTAAAGAAAAACGTGTGCAATTTAGCCCAAGAACATATGCACAGCGTTAAAGATACACAGGCTGTTCATGGGAATTAAACTAACTTCTATCTGAGGAGGAAAATGGAAGGTTTACATTCTTATCACCTATGAAAAGTGAAAGTGAAGTCGCTCAGTCGCGTCCGACTCTCTGCGACCCCATGGACTGTAGCCTATGAGACTCCTCCATCCATGGGATTTTCCAGGCAAGAGCACTAGAGTGGGTTGCCATTTCCTTCTCAGGGGATCTTCCTGACCCAGGATCGAACCCGGTCTCCTGTGTTGTAGGCAGCTGTTTTATCATCTGAGCCACCAGGGAAGTTCTTTTCTTTAAATTCCACATTCAATAGTATAAATAACAAAAGACTAAGGAATTGAAGATTGTGCATGTACATATATTGCCTAATCATGATATCTTTTGAATAATACCTAAACACCTGAACCAGATTGCATTCAGCTCTCTGCTTATCATCTATAAGATGAGACATAAACAAGAGAACAATTTCATATACATGCATCTATATGCATCTGTTTGCTTTGTGAAAAAAAGCATATATAGGGGCTGTAGAATGAACACTGTAGTGTTTAATGAATATTACTAATTTTAACATTTACAGAATTATCTACTTTCTGTGTCAGGACCTTAAGGACACAAGCTGAAGATATTTACAATGTTTTGAAAGCTTTTAATTTACTCTCAAACGCATATATTCTCATGTCCCTTTATTTGTTTATTTTTCTTTCAAGTGACATTGAAGATGAATTTATGACATTGAGGAACTTCATTAGAAGATCAGACTTATTAAACATATATATTAAGTGAGGAATATTTAGATGCCCAAAGTTTGAGATTAATAATCATGATGATATAATGGCAATAACTAATAATAAAACATAACAACTGCTTCTAGTTTTATACCCTTTGCTAAGTCACTTCAGTCGTGTCCGACTCTGTGCGATCCATAGACGGCAGCCCACCAGGTTCCCCGTCCCTGGGATTCTCCAGGCAAGAACACTGGAGTGGGTTGCCATTTCCTTCTCCAGTGCAGGAAAGTGAAAAGTGAAAGTGAAGTCGCCAGTCGTGTCCGACTTAGCGACCCCATGGACTGCAGTCTACCAGGCTTCTCCGTCCATGGGATTTTCCAGGCAAGAGTACTGGAGTGGGGTGCCATTTTAGTTGGATGATAAAATCAATGCCTGCATATTTTTATTAATTGGAAAAATAAAACAAGTTTGGAAAGAGATAATTTCAACACTTAAATTTCAGAAATTACATTTACCAGATAAACTTTTTTTTTTTTTTTTTATTCAAGGATAATTGCTTTACAATGTTGTGGTTGTCTCTGGCATACACCAATGTGAATTAATTATTATTTTATATATATAAAACATTATATTTTAATATATTATTATATTATATAATTATATATTATTTATATATTCATTATTCTTTATATATATTATATATGTATTCTTTATATATATATATATATATATATACACTTCCTCTCAAGCCTCCCTCCTCTCTGTCCATTTCACCCCTGTTGGTTTGTCACAGAGGGCAGGGCTGGGCTCCTTATGTTATACAGCAGTTTCCAGCTAGTTATCTATTTCACACATGATAAGGTATATATGTCAAAATTTTTAATAAACATTTGTTATATGTATTTTTGAAAAAAAGTTTTGACAATGTCATATTAAGACAAAAGTTCTTCAAGTTTAAATGGATATTCACAGCAGGGCTATTCAGCAAAATTATGACTAAATGAAAGTCCATCATACATATTTATACAATTTATTTAATGATTTCCCATTCTTAGATTTATATGTTATTTTGCAGAAATATGATACAAGTTTATATGTAGAAGAAAACTTTTAGCACAGTGTTTTTTTACTTAATAATTTTTTATTGAGGTGAAATTCACATACCATTAAATTAACTATTTTACTCTTTGAAAAGTAAATTCAGGGCTGTGCAAATATCAGCACTATATAGTTCCAAAACATTTTTGTTACCTCATAAGGAAATCAGTCACTCATTGCCCTGGTTTTCTAGCTCCTGTCAATAAATAATTTGCATTTTGATTTAATGAGCTTAGCTATTCTGATTATCTTATATAAAAGAAATCATAGAATTCATAACCGTTTATGTTGCGCTTTTTCACTTAAGATGATGCTTTCAAATTTCATCTCCATAACAGCTTATAATTTTAATTTATTTTGATTGAAGTGTAGTTGATTTATAAAGCTGTATTGATTACTGCTATATGAAAAAGGAATTCAGTTATATGTATGTATACATTTCAAAATATTCATTCCCATTATTATTTATCATAGGATACTTCATGTAATTCTCTGTGCTATACAGCAGGACCTTGTTGCTTATTCATTCCATATATAACAGTTTACATCTGCTAAACCCAGCTAAACCCAATCTCCACTCCATCTTTTCCCCATTTGCTCTCTCCAGAAAACCATACATTTGTATTCTGTATCTATGAATCTATTTCTCTTTTGTAAATAAGTTCATTTTAACCACTTTTTAGATTCCACATGTAAGTGATATTGTATGATTTGTCTTTCTCTGTCTGACTGACTTCACTCAGTATGACCATCTCTGGGTCCACCTGTGTTGCTGTAAGTGATATTGTTTTGTTCTTTTTTATGGCTGAAGAGTACTCCACTATATATATGTACCACATCTCCTTTATCCATACATCTGTTGATGGACATTTAGATTGGTTCTCTTTTGGGTGTTTCCCAGAAGTATGTAAAATAGTCTTGGCTATTGTGAATAGTGCTGCTAAGAACACATTGGTGCCTGTACCTTCTTGGATGTGAGTTTTATGTGGATATATGACCAGGCATTGGATTGCTGGATAATATGGTAATTTTATTTCTAGTTTTCTGAAGAGCATCCATACTGTTTCTCATGATGGCTGTACCAGTTTATATTCCCACCAACAATGCAGGGGAGTTCTCTTTTCCACATCCTCTGCAGCATTTACATAACCATATATATTAGTACTTCATTTTATATGAATGATTAATAACTCCTTGTATACATATATATATATATATATATATAGTTTTAACATTCAATAGATGAAGTGTTCTTTCTAGCTTTTTCTAGTAGTGCTGCTATGAATATGAATGTACAAGTTCTTTTTTTTCATACAAGCTTTCCAATATTTTAGGTAGACACTTCAGTGTTGAATTCTTGAGTTACACAGCAAATGTGTCTTTCTAATTGCCAGAACTGTTTTCCATAGCTCTTGCATGATTTTATATTTCTAATGCAATGTACTAGGATCCCGATACATTAAAATCACCAACACTTGCTAATTTCATTTTACCAAAAACAAAAAAATCCTTTTAGGGAAATAGTGGTCTCTTTTGCAGTTTTGATTTGAATTTGTTTAATGAAAATAACGTTGAGCATCTTTTCATATGCTTGTAGGCCTTGTACATCTTCTTTAGAGAAATACCTACTCAAGTTATTTGTCCACTGAAGAGGATATAAAATGCATTAGGATGCAAATGCACAAATGGCTGAAGTAAATCCTGTGCTATCAGAAGCTATATAAATTGTACCTGGATTCAATTCCCTAATTAAATAGAAAGGATTGTCAGATATTTGATTTAATTGTGTCTATTCATCTTTGTCTGGAAAAATAATGCATATTCCACTTGCACATCTCTTGAATTTCTTGAAGTAATGAGAATCAATGTGTTATTCTGCTTTAAATGAAGATCTTTCTTGACAACTAAGATTACAAGTATTAGCTTTGGTACTTTTTTGAAGTTTCATTTTTCACCACAAATTCCTTATGCTAACTGAAAAACTGCCAGTATCAGTGTCCTTATCTCTTTTGCCATTTCAAAATCTTAGAGAATAGGATGGATATATATTTGGAAAATGAGCACCTTTTCCATATTAATTGCTCTTGTTGTTCAGCTTAAGAAACTTATATAAGCCCTGACTGACCTTGTTCTTGAGTGCATATACTGAACACTTTTCACGTGCTTGTTGGCAATCGTACATCTTCTTGAGAGAAATGTCGTTTTAAGTCCTTGATCTTTTAAAAAATATAATGACACATCATAAATCCAATAGACAAATGGTAGGAGGAAGTGCTACCTTATCAGTAATTATATGAAATGTACATGGTTTTAAGGCTCTAATTAAAAAGAATAGAATGGCAGATATATGATTTAACCACATCGTCTGGAAGTTTTAGCCAGGGCAACTAGGTAAGAAAATAAAATATTTACTCTGCTTCTCTTTCCTTTGGATTTTTGAATCATCATCATTTTGGATAACAAAGAAATTTCTTGAAAAACATGGTTCTGAATATTAGTTTTACTGCTTTTTTGAAGCATCATTAGTTGCAATAGACTACTTAAATCAACCAAAAAATATCAATGTTTCTTAGTTCTTCTTACATCTACAACCCTAGGAGGATATAATGGATATATATGTGGGGATATTACAAAGGTGAGCATCCTCTCAGCTTAAGGAACTTATATAAGCCATGTCTCAGGTCCTTGTTCTTGAGTGCATAGACCATGGGGTTAAGGGCAGGAGGAATGACATTTTCAAGTACACTGAGTAGAACTGGGATGAGGGGAACTGTCTTTGTTGCACTATGGGTGACAGAAAGGACAATGAGAATTGTATAGAAAAAAAAAGGATTAGGATAAGGTGGGAAGTGTGAGTGCTTAAGGCCTTGGATGCAGCTTCTGCTGAGTTCAGTTTCAGCACAGAGTGAAGAATTAGAACACAGGATATAATAATCAAACCCAAGTCACTTCCCATGAATGTCCAGGCCAGAAGTAACTGATAGACACTGTTGATTCTCTTGTCATCACAGGATAGGCTAGCGACTCCAAGAGTAGAACACAGACAGTGCTTGATTTGGTTTTTTGAGCAGTAGTGTCTCTGAGCAGCCAACACAGGCACAGGGATAGAAGACAGACTGTTTCTGAGTGTCATGAACACAGTGGCTTTGACCACAAAAGATTCGTTGATTATTGATGGATAGCGTAGTGGTCGACAAATGGCTACATACCTATCTATAGCCATGCAGACAAAGATGCCTGATTCCGTAAGCATAAGTGTATGTATGACATACATTTGCAGAAAGCACTCAGGAGACTGATAGACTTAGCATTGAACCACAAGATCGCCAAAATCTTAGGCATGATGTTGGTAGCCATGCCCATATCTACCACGGCCAGGATGCCTAGGAAATGGTACATGGGCTGGTGCAGTGTTGCCTCCTTACTGATGATGATCAGGATAAGGATGTTGGAGCTGAGAGCTAAGAGGTAGAGCAGAGCCAGGGGCAGGGATAGCCAGTGTTGCCAGCTGTGAATGCCTGGGAATCCCAACAGAATGAACTCAGAGACCTGGAACTTTGAGCTGTTGGAATCTCTGAGATCCTGGAACATCTTCACTAAGAGGAAAAATATGCAAGGTTACAATTCTTAATAATTTCCTGACAGTGTTTAAAAAGGAGTTACTCAGGTTCATGATATTCTTGGTGGTAGTGGTGGTACAGAGTCATTGTCTTTTCTATTCTCATCCCAGCACTAATATGTATTGGATATTTCTAGTTAAACAGGAACTTTGTAACACTAGTTAATCAAAACACAAACTTCATACCATAAGGCAGTTCATATTGGTTTGTCCTTCTCAAGACTGAGGGGAAAAAATTAGTGAAAATTGGAACTTCGGTCACTATCTTCAGCCTGGAGACTATGGAATTTGGACAAAATGAAAGCCCTCTAATTTCACAGCCTGGCATCTTAAAGTTGGTTTTACTAAAGTGTTGGATTATTAGAGACTTAATATTAATATATAGTATGAGTATAAAGATTTTTGAGTACAGAGATATTTAGGTAACATTACATTATATGATATTGATAATAACTTTTTCTAGGTCATGAGATTTTGTGAAATAATCATGAGTATTATTCACTTTAATTAAAATATATGAAGTAATTTATCATATACTTGTTTTAGTGAGTAAACTGATATCAAAATTGCTAATGACCTATATGAAATCATGTAACAAAAGGAGAGAAAATAATTGAGGTATCTCAGCATAATGTAAAAGCAACTGTTTCTGGTTTTCAGTAATTTTCCTCTACTTGACATAGTTTCGGTTTTTGGAGCACTCCAGATAGTCATACTATAAACAGTAAAACAGATAATTAAAACTTAGCTTCAGAAAAATTGTTTGAAATGAATTACTCGATTAAATTACTTTGTATCTATCAAATATTTTTAGTTTAATCATTTGTTCATTTTAATCTAAAAACTGAGATTTGCATAATCTGTTTCTCCTAAATATTTGCTACTTATTTGTTTCCTTTCAATAGTTTAAATATTTAGCATGTATTATTAGGATATATAATTTTGAAAAACTCTGTGGTTGGTAATTGTAGTATCTACAGAAAAACAATAAGGATACACACACCTGATGAATATACTCATCTCAAAAGAAGTGATGATATTCAATTATACTTATAACAAAATAAAAAATGGTAGACTACAGAAGATACATATTTATGCAAATATATTTATTCTGCTTCATATATGTTATTTTAATAACCTCTAAATTTCAATATTTTATTTTATAGTTTTCATTGTTTTTATTATTAACATTGGAACTATTTATCAAATATCATACATTCTTTGACTATTAATTCACACTTAATAAAGAGTCTTTGGAAAACTGATTTGAAACTGCAGATGATGAGTGGATATCATTACATGGTAGGATCTACTTTGTGTGCTCCTGTACGGTCCTCTTTGCTTCACTGTTGACCTTCCTGGTTCATAGGTCCCCCTCATCCACCCAGGGACTTCCACATTTTTGAGAAAAGAGAGGTACAGATATAAATGGAAATGAAACTAAGTAAAAGTTTGGAAGAGATCCAGAGAATTCTCAAAGAGGAATAGACAAATGATGTTACATCTAATGCATGGTTAGAATTCTGCTAGATCAGTGTCTTTCTTTCTTCTGTAGTCGTTTGCTTTTCTACTCACTTTCACCAATATTTTTAGCTTTGTAATTTTGCAATATTATATTCTATTTTGTGCCCAACCACAACCAAATCCAACTTCAAACATCACATTCCTTAAGAATACTCAGCTGTGAACTTTCATGGTGGCTCAGTGGTAGGGAAACCACCTGCCAATGCAGGGGACACGGGTTCAATCCCTGATCCGGGAAGATCCCACATGCTGTGGAGCAGCTAAGCCTCTGTGCCACACTGCTGAGCCTGTGCTCTAGAGCCCGTGCTCTAAGAAAACAAGAGGCAATGAGAAACCGAGCACTGCATCTAGATAGCAGCCCTGCTCATCGCAACTAGAGAAAAACCCCTGCAGCAATGAAGATCCAGTAGACCCCAAAATAAATAAAAATTAGAAAAAGAATACTCAGCTCTCTGTCAGAGGAGACAGGGAGCCATCCTTTGAATTTTCTTAATATAACTGCAAAAGATGTAGGCATTGTAGGTATGGTGTATATCTGGCAGTAGATTGAAATACATTTCTCATTTCACATCATAATATTATAACTGTATCAATAACATGAATTCACCAGATTTTAGCCAAAATCTGAGTGCTTATACATATGTATTTATGTTAATATTTGCATTGTCTGTGAAGACAATGTGCACATATTTGATATCAATAAATATTTTTGAGTGAATGAAGATGTTAATGAATAAATGATTCAGATTTTTAAGACTTTAAGAACTATTACACTGTATTTTAAACATTATTTTTGGAAGAGGAACATGAGAAGAAAGAACTATACTATTTCATAATTCAACAGAAAACTTAAATTCCTAAAATAAAAAAATATTCCCCACTGCAAAAGTGAAAGTGAAGTCACTCAGTCATGCCCAACTCTTTGCACCCCATGGACAGTAGTCTGCACCAAGCTCCTCTGTCCATGGGATTTTCAAGGCAAGAATACTGGAGTGGGTTGCCATTTCCTTCTCTAGGGAATCTTCCCAACCCAGGGATTGAACCCAGGTCTCTTGCAGTGTAGACAGACTCTTTACCTTCTGAACCACCAGGGAAGTCCCCACTGCAAAGTAGATTAAAAAAAAAAATCAAAGGAGCATGGAACAAAATAAGTCAACAGTCAAAACAAGTATGTTAGATTTGGAAATTAAGTTCAGTCAGTTAGACAATGCTACATGTTGACCATATTTTACATTGATTATATGCAAGTGTTTATGTAATAAAATATTTATATATAAATATATATATATATATGTATATGTATGAACCTCCATGATTAGCCCCGTGACTCAGTGATAAAGGGCCTGCCTGCTAATGCAGGAGATGTGGATTCCATTCCTGAGTTGGGAAAAAAACCTGGAGAAGGAAATGACAACCACTTCAGTATTCTGGGAGATCCTATGGACAGAGGAGCCTGGAAGGCTAGGTCCATGAGGTCACCAAGAAGTTGGACATGACTTATGCAATAAAATATATAAATATGAATCACCAAAAGAGACTGCAAAGAAAAAACAGTAAATGAAAATGCACAAAATATTTGGAAGGAAAAGTTATACTAATACACCAAATGCATACTCCCAAATAAGGAAGATATAAAAGCCAAATTAGAAACTCAAACAAGTATATGGATTAAGATCACCTTCATAAAAGGAAATGGCAACCCATTGCAGTATCCTTGTCTGGAAAATTCCATGGACAGAGGAGCTTGGCAGGCTACAGTCCATGGAATCACAAGAGTCAGACATGACTGAGTGACTAACACTTTAACTTTCATAAAATAATAGATGACACATTTTACACACAGTAATTAAATCTTAGTGCACAAAATTGTTTCATTCCCATGTTCCTTGTGATTGGCCACAGGCAAAATAATAGAATATACTGAAATTATCATGTTCACTCGATCAATGTAAAAGTTGGGAATTTAAAGCAATCACAAATTATTAACTGATCGTCAATATCCTGTTTAACAGCACTCTTTTGGACTTAAGCTAACAGTTGCAAGGCTAACAAGTCTTGGAACTTTCATTTTTGACAAAGATTAACATGAGTTTACCGTATAAGAATGTGTTTCCATACACACCAAAATTGTCATCAGGTTTCTTTCTCATAAGGCTTGTAAATCTGTTCCTAATTTTGTATACCATTATACTTTCCACATTTCTTTTAAATTTTTCAATAAGAAACAAAACTAATAACTCATATGTGTATAATTATATATATTTAACTAATTATAACAAGATAAACTTTGAAATGTAGTCTTATAAATAATTCACTTGTGTATACAGATTTTCAAAATTGCTGAAAAAATAGGATCTTTATGCATTTCTTCCTCTCAAAACATTTAAAAGATTACTGTTAACTCTATGTGTAAGTGTAACAAAAGCAGGTTGAGAAATTAGCATAGAAACTGATAAATTGAGAATAGCAACTATATCTCTGAGGTTGCTTATGATCTATTCTTAAGGATATAGGTTCTAAATATGAAATAAGTATCCTATTTATATCCTTCATGGCTTTTTGTTAGGTCTAAGGTTGATTACTAAAACTGGTTTTATTTTACGTTAAAGTTTAGGTACCATTTGCAATATATTTGTAAAACTCCTAGTTAATGATCCAAGCTCACATCAAATATTGTACATCAAATATTGTAATATCAACCATACTTATATTAGATGTTTTCCAAACAAAATTTGAATTATTTCCATACATTATAGCTTAATTTTCTGCAAGTAAAATGGGCTTATATTATTCTATGGGAGACTAGTGTATCAAAGTTGTTACATTAACACAAGAATATGACTACTTATTTATACGCACAATTATCATAGTCCCCGTGCATGCTAAGTCACTTCAGTGGTGTCCAACTCCTTGCAGCCCCATTATAGCCTGCCAGTCTCCTTTGTCTATGGGATTCTCCAAGAATGCTGAAGTGGGTTGCCAGGCCCTCCTCCAGGGATCCTCCCACCGAGGATCCCCACCCACTTCAGGGTCTCCTGTGGCTCCTGAATTGAAGGTGGATTCTTTACCACTGAGCCACCCAGGAAGCTCAATTATCATAGCACATGTTGAGAATTCCCATTTCTAAACTCCATAGAAAATGTTTGTTTCTTCACTGCTGCTGCTGCTGCTGCTGCTTCTGCTGCTGCTAAGTTGCTTCAGTCGTGTTCGACTCTGTGCGACCCCATAGACAGCAGCCCAACAGACTCCCCGTCCCTGGGATTCTTCAGGCAAGAACACTGGAATGGGTTGCCATTTCCTTCTCAATGAATGAAAGTGAAAAGTGAAAGTGAAGTCGCTCTGTTGTGTTCGACTCTTTGACCCCCATGGGCTGTAGCCTACTAGGCTCCTCAGTCCATGGAATTTTTCAGGCAAGAGTACTGGAGTGGGGTGCCATTTCTTTCTCCAGGGATATTCCCAACCCAAGGATCGAACCCTGGTCTCCTGCATTGCAGGCAGACGCTTTACTGTCTGAGCCACCAGGAAAGTGGATTGCCAGTTCCTTCTCCCCGGGGATCTTCCTGACCCAGGGATCAAACTCATGTCTCTTGTTGTACTGTAGTCAGATTCTTTACCTACTGAGCTTTGGGGGAAGCCCCAGTCTGGACGAAATGCAGTCACAAATAAATGTCTCTAGAAATAAAGAAAATAAATCAGATACTTACTCTGAGAGCAGAGGGGGATAGGTGAAGAGCAGATATGTTGTGACCATGATCAAGAACTATTCTCTTGCTATTTCCCTATCTCTTCTAGTCATGTGGATGATTAATATCTAACATCCACCACAATCGAATCAAAGGATACTATTTGCTTAGAATAAGTATTCATAATAATCATGGAAAGTTACACTGTATTGCAACCTGAGAATTGGAGAAATAAATATTTTGCCATGAAAATCCAGCATTTCATAATATTCTTCTCTTCAAATGAGTAGATGGAATCACACCTGAAGTTATGTAGATATGATAATCAATTCGTATACATTCAAAAGCTCTTTCCACATTTTTCACTGCCTCTGTGTGTGTGTGTGTGTGTGTGTGTGTGTGTGTGTGTGTGTGTGTGTGTGTGCTCTGTGTGTGTGTGTGTGTGCTCAGTCATGTCTGACTCGTGGCAACCTGATGGACTGTAGCCCTCCAGGCTCCTCTGTCCATGGAATTTTCCAAGCAAGAAATACTGGAGTGGGTTGCCATTTCCTTCTCAGGGGATCTTCCGTGCCCAGGAGTCCAAGCTGCAACTCTTGAGTCTCCTGCATTAGCAGGCAGATTCTTTACCACTTGTACCACCTGGGAAGACACTTTCACTACCTGCACAGTTTAAAAAAAAAAAAATCTGTCTCCACTCTCACTTTTCCATGTCCTTTATTACCTTAGCTTCTGGATAGCAAAACGATGAGCTGAATGCAATCTGGTCCAAGTGTTCAGGATTCTGCACCCCCACCAAAAGAAATCATGGATCTACCATATATGTACATTCACAGTCCTCAAATTCTAAATCCCGTGATATTTGTACTGTTGAACTGAATATATTTAGAATGTGATATATATCCCAAGAGGGTATTGCAAAGCACTTGAAATACAGGTGCTGGTATGGGAATTCTATTGGAGAAGGAAGAGTGGGAGTTTCCACCCACAGTCTATGAGATAACGCATGAAGAACAAATTTATCTGAACATGTCTAATCCGTGTGCTTGAATGTGAGGAATGTATACAGGAGAATGAGAATGAATGTAACCTAATTTTAATAAATATTAGAGATTTACTATTTATTAAAGAGTTCTGCTTGTTTCCTTGTGTGAATGTTCAGAAGGTTTTAATCACACACATACTCCTATGTCCTTTTATCCTTTCAGTTTTCTTTCAAGTGAGGAAGATGATGAATATTGAAGAACTTCAATCAATAGTTCAGACTAATTATACTAGTAATATTTTGATGCCCACGTTTTGGGATAATAATGATGATGGTGATACTATAAAAAATAATAATGATACACAACTGATTCTAGTTGTTTTCATTAATTAGATATTAAAATTGATTCTTATATTTCTTATTAATTGGAAAAAATGATTTTAGAAGTAGATAAATCAAACCCTTTAATTTCTATAATCTAGAGGTAACTGTTGATAGATTGTCTAATATACATTTTATATATACATATTTAATTAAAAATTTGAATAATACCATACTGAAACATAAATTCTACAATTTTAAATTGCTGCTATGTGATAAATAATTTAAATGATTTTAACTATATATATATAGATATATATATAGAGAGAGATATTTAGAGAGAAAGACAGAGATGGAGTAATGCTTTTATACTAAAATATAAAAATGTTAAATCATTTTTGATTGAAGTGAAATTCACATGCTATAAAATAACTACTTAAATCACTTAAAAATATGCAATTGATTGCCTTTTAGTACATTCAAAATGTTGATCAAACATCAGTACTATATAATTTCAGAACATTTCCATTGTTACAAAGGAACAATGTATATCTGTAGCCATTTATCAGTCACTTCTTGGCCTGTCCATCTAGTTCTTGCCAAAACAAATTTGCCTTTTGGTTTAATGATTACCTATTTTGGAGATTTCATGTAATTTAAGTCAGACAACATGTAGCCATTTTTGCCTTACTTTTTAAATTTAGCATAGTGTTTTCAAATTTCATATATGTAATAGCATGTACCAGCATTTCATCATTTTATGAATGCATAAAAATGCCTGATACAGATATGCTTAGTTCTGTTTATTCATTCTACTGATATTCATTGATACTTAGCTTCTTTCTACTTTTTAAATTTAATACCGATAGGATAAATGTTTGTGTATAAGTTGTTTTTACATTTGTGTCCAATTGTCTGGTTATAACCTTAAGGGTTGATTTTCTGAATCATATAGTAACTGTGTTCAAAACAAGTAACTGCTAAACTGTTTTCCACAGCTCCTGTGTGATTTTTTACATACCCTGCAGCAATGTACAATAACTCTAATGTTTCCACGCTCCTATGGACGGAGGAGCCTGGTAGGCTGAGGTCCATGGGGTTGCAGGGAATCGGACACGACTGAGCGACTTCTTTCACTTTTTACTTTCATGCATTGGAGAAGGAAATGATAACCCACTCCAGTGTTCTTGTCTGGAGAATCCCAGGGACGGGGGAGCCTGGTGGGTTGCTGTCTATGGGGTCGCACAGAGTCGGACACAACTGAAGCGACTTAGCAGCAGCATCAGCAACCAGTATCTGCACTATTTATGAAAAGAGCTTTTTAGGTTATACATTATTATCTTTGTGGTTTTGATGTGAATTTAGTTATATTGAAATCTTTTCATGTATTTGTTGGCCATCCCACATCTTCTTTAGAGAAATCTCTGTTTGAGGTCTTTTTCTATTTATAAAGATATAAAACACATTATTAAACACACAAAGGCCTGGAATAACATTTTAAGTAACACGTACCTATATATTGAAAAAAACACGTTTTTTGTCAAATACATGAACATTTGTGAAATACTCATGAATATCATTTAATTTTTGTTAAAATATATGAGGTAGGTTAGTATATAATTTTTTTTGTGAGAAAGCTGACTTCTGCAAATACTGATAAGCTATTTAATGCCAAGTGACAGCAGCAGCAGCAACTATGAAAGATACAAATATGGTTGGGAAATTTGTATTTTTGAATCCAGTTGATTCTGGTTTTAAGCAACTTTCCCTTATTTGGACAGAGTTTTTCTTTTGGAGGAGCCCAGAGAGTCACACTATACTCAATAAAGCAGACATCAAAATATAAAACAAGGAAGCCGAGATAAATGTTTTGACAGATGACTTGCTAAAATCACTGACACCATATCAAAGGCATACTTGATTTCATCTTTTATTAATACTTTAACTTAAAAACTGAACAAAGAATATTTTTTATCTTTTTCTAGCTGTTTGTTATCTTTTCTTTGAATTTTTAAAATATTAAATACAAAATAAACTCAAAATGGATTAAAGATCTAAACATAAGACCAGAAACTATAAAACTCCTAGAGGAGAACATAGGCAAAACACTCTCCGACATACATCACAGCAGGATCCTCTATGACCCACCTCCCAGAATATCGGAAATAAAAGCAAAAATAAACAAATGGGACCTAATTAACCTTAAAAGCTTCTGCACATCAAAGGAAACTATCAGCAAAGTGAAAAGACAGCCTTCAGAATGGGAGAAAATAATAGCAAATGAAGCAACTGACAAACAACTAATCTCAAAAATGTACAAGCAACTCCTACAGCTCAACTCCAGAAAAATAAATGACCCAATCAAAAAATGGGCCAAAGAACTAAATAGACATTTCTCCAAAGAAGACATACAGATGGCTAACAAACACATGAAAAGATGCTCAACATCACTCATTATCAGAGAAATGCAAATCAAGACCACTATGAGGTACCATTTCACACCAGTCAGAATGGCTGCGATCCAAAAGTCTACAAATAATAAATGTTGGAGAGGGTGTGGAGAAAAGGGAACCCTCTTACACTGTTGGTGGAATGCAAACTAGTACAGCCACTATGGAGAACAGTGTGAGATTCCTTAAAAAACTGGAAATAGAACTGCCTTATGATCCAGCAATCCCACTTCTGGGCATACACACTGAGGAAACCAGAAGGGAAAGAGACACGTGTACCCCAAATGTTCATCGCAGCACTGTTTATAATAGCCAGGACATGGAAGCAACCTAGATGTCCATCAGCAGATGAATGGATAAGAAAGCAGTGGTACATATACACAATGGAGTATTACTCAGCCATTAAAAAGAATTCATTTGAATCAGTTCTAATGAGGTGGATGAAACTGGAGCCTATTATACAGAGTGAAGTAAGCCAGAAGGAAAAACACCAATACAGTATACTAATGCATATATATGGAATTTAGAAAGATGATAACAATAACCCTGTGTACGAGACAGCAAAAGAGACACTGATGTATGGAACAGTCTTATGGACTCTGTGGGAGAGGGAGAGGGTGGGAAGATTTGGGAGAATGGCATTGAAACATGTAAAAATATCATGTATGAAACGAGATGCCAGTCCAGGTTCAATGCACGATACTGGATGCTTGGGGTTAGTGCGCTGGGACGACCCAGAAAGATGGTATGGGGAGGGAGGAGGAGGAGGAGGGTTCAGGATGGGGAGCACATGTATACCTGTGATGGATTCATTTTGATATTTGGCAAAACTAATACAATTATATAAAGTTTAAAAATAAAATAAAATTAAAAAAATATTAAATACATAATATAAAGGCATGCTATTTTAATACTAGGAGGTTCAAAATTATACTATCTACAAGAAAAAATATTAATATGGACTTGGTGGACTTAATCTTAAACCATGTAATAATATTTCATTTACTTTTAACATAACCAAGAAAGGTAAATAAAAGTTATATATTTATATACATATGTATGTTGCATCATATATTTTTATAACTTCTAAGTTTCAATCATTTATTTTAGTAGCTTGCTTTGTTTTTTAAATTTGGAACTCTTTCTTAAATGTCTTGCAATAGTTTACTATTACCTGACACTAATCAAAAGCCTTTAGAAAGCGGATTTGAAGCTATGTAATTACTGAGACTCATCTACTGGTAGTATTTACTTGGAGTGCTCTTTTCTTTATTGTGGAAATCCTTAGTTAGAAGTGATCTCTTAGGGACTTTCAGTTTTTCCTGAATATAATCCACCAATTTATTCCTGTAAGAATATGTGACTGGTTGTCAGCATTCTTGACAGTGAATGGTAGAAGGACAGTGGAAATCATACCATAATGTAAATGATGGATTAAGCCTTCTCATTTTTATGATGGCTCATATTTGGCATTATATTTACACTCTTTTGTTAAATATTCTTCCAACAGTAAACTTGTAGTCGTCATAAGATTACATTAACATTTAGCATTGTTTAAAATGATGAATAAATCTAAGATTTCAACTGTTCCTTATTGTATTTTCTAACTACATCCCATTTTACCTTTATGTTTTCACATCAAATATATGGACAGAGGAGCATGGCAGGCTACAGTCCACAGGATCTTTCAGAATTGGACACAAGTGAAGCAACTTGGCATGCACACCTTCACATCAAAGGAAGACAGTTTAGATATTGTAAAAAGTGACTTGTTTTGAAAATAGCAAAAAGTAATACATGGCAAACTACTTCATAAGAGTGCTTTTCAAAGACTTATATTGTGTTACTATAAACTCAGAGTAATAAAGAAGTAGTCAGGAAATGGCAACTAAGCAAAATTCTGGAGGAGATTAGGATATTTTACAAAAAGGAAAGATGAATGGTCTTTGACCTAAAGCTTGATTTGTTTGTTGCTGTTGTTTAGTTGCTAAGTTGTGTCTGACTGTTAGAGATCCCATGGACTATACCCGCCAGGCTCCTTCATCCACAGGATTTCCCAGCCAAAATATTGGAGCAGATGCACCTATGGACATCTTATCTTTGACAAAGGAGGCAAGTATATAAAATGGAGAAAAGACAACCTCTTCAATAAGTAGTGCTGGGGAAACTGGATAGCGACATGTAGTAGAATGAAAATAGAACTTTCTAACATCATACAAAAATAAACTCAAAATGCATTAAAGATTTAAACATAAGGCTAGAAACTATAAAGATCTTGGAAGAAAACATAGGCAGTGCACTCTTTAACATAATCACAGCAAGATACTCTATGACCCACATCCTAGAATAATGGAAATAAAAATGAAAATATACAAAAGGGTTTAATTAAACTTAAAAGCTTCTGCATAGCAATGGAAACAATAAACCAGATTAAAAGGCAACCCTCAGAAAGTGAGAAAATAATTGCAAAAGAAACAACAGGCAAATGATTAATCTCCAGAATATATAAGCATTCCATACAGTTCAACATCAGGAAAACAAATAGCCCAATCAAAAATAGGCAGAAGACCTAAACAGACCTTTCTCCAAAGGAGACATAGATGGCTATAAACATATGAAGAGATGCTAAATATCACTCATTATTAGAGAAATGCAAATCAAAACTACAAGAAGGTATCACCTCACAACAGTCAGAATGGCCATCGTAAAAAAATCTACAAATAATAAATGCTGGAGAGGGTTTAGAGAAAAGGGAACTCTCTTGCACTGTTGGTGGGAAAGTAAATTGGTACAGACACTATGGAGAATAGTATGACAATTCCTTAAAAAAAAAAAACTAGGAATAAAACTTTTAGAGCTTAAAACTTAAGACCCTAAAACACTTTAAGACCATAAAACACCTTAAGACCCACAATCCCACTGCTGGGCATATATCTTGAGGAAATGATAATTGAAATAAACACAGGCACTCCGATGTTCAAGGCAGCGCTATTTACAATATCTAGGACATGGAACCCTCCAGTGTTCTTGCCTGGAGAATCCCAGGGACAGGGAGCCTGGTGGGCTGCTGTCTATGGGGTTGCACAGAGTCGGACACAACTGAAGCGACTTAGCAGCAGTAGCAGCAGCAGGACATGGAAGCAACTTAGATGTCCATTGACAGATGAATGGATAAAGTAGTTGTGACACATAGATACAATGGAATATTACTCAACCATAAAAAGAACACGTTTGAGTCAGTTCTAATGAAGTGGATAAACTTAGACCCTATTAAACAGAGTGAAGTAAGTCAGAAAGAGCAAAACAAATATACACTAAAGAATATATATGGAATCTGGAAAGATGGTAATGATGACATTTACTCAGGGCAGCAGGGGAGATGCAGACATAGTGAACAGACTTGTGGACACAGTTGTAGAAGAAGAGTGTGGGATGAACTGGGAGAGTGATATTGAAAAATATATGTTACCATATGTAAAATAGTTAGCCAGTGGGAATTTGATCTGTGATGCAGGGAGCTCAAACCTGATGCTCTGTGACAACCTAGAGAGGTAGGATTGAGTGGACGGTGGGAGGAGGTTCAAGAGGCAGGGGACATATGTATACCTATGGCTGACTCATGTGGATGTATGGCAGAAACCAGCAAAATATTGTAAAGCAGTTATTCTCCAGTCAAAAATAAATTTAAAAAAGAAGACTGAAGTGGGTTGACATTTCCTTCTCAGGGATCTTTCCAACCCAAGGATTGAACCAGCATCTTCTGCATTGGCAGGCAGATTCTTTACCACTGAGCCACCAGGGAAGTCCAAAGCTTGATTAGGAATGTGCTAGATTAGTGTTTCATTCTGATCTGTTTGCTCTTTCCAATTTATATCAGATTAATAGTTTTAACCTTGTGATTTACCAATCAACCCTCTATTCTGTCTTATGGCCTTCCACCAACAAATCTAACTTCCATCTGTGCTTCTTTAGAACAACTTATTTTCATAGAGGACAGAAACCAACTTCTTGAATCTTTTAAGCATGATATCATTGGAACTGTGGCAGGCTTTGTAGGGAGGGAATAAATTTATTGATGCCGCTTATATATATCTGTGTGTGTGTATTTTAGTTTTAATGTCATGGTAATATAAAAACCCTTTGTATTTTTAATCAACCACAGTTTATCCAAACCCTTAATATTTGGATGTATTGTATTTATATTTACAATATCTAGCAAGACATCATGGATATATTAGAATACAGTCCTTGTAAGAGAATAAATAGCATTCTTAAATTTTATAATATCAATGTAACAATACATTTCATATATATGTGCCTATATATTGTGTTTTGACAAAAACTTTAATCATATGATATTAAAACATAAATTTGGCTATTTTCAAATGACATATAATTAGCCCATTCTAGCAAGGATTATTTAGCATTCAGTTCAGTTCAGTTCAGTACCTCAGTCGTGTCTGACTCTTTTATGACCCCATGAATTGCAGCACGCCAGGCCTTCCTGTCCACCAACTCCCAGTGTTCACTCAAACTCATGTCCATCAAGTCAGTGATGCCATCCAGCCATCTCATCCTCTGTCATCCCCTTCTCCTCCTGCCCCAATCCCTCCCAGCATCAGAGTCTTTTCAAATGAGTCAGCTCTTTGCATCAGGTGGCCAAAGTATTGGAGTTTCAGCTTTAGCATCAGTCCCTCAATGAACACTCAGGACTGATCTCCTTTAGGATGGACTGGTTGGACCTCCTGGTTGAATAAAAGTTCATAATATGTATTTAACAAGTTTTTCACAATTTTCTTCTTCTGTGAAGTTACTTTTATTTCACAGGAAATGAAAGAATAAATATATGTTTAAAGAATATTTTAGCAATCAACTTTTGAACGTCTTTTTAAAATTAAATTCACACAACATAAAATTAATAATTTTAACCATTTAAGTTGTACAACTGAGTGGTTTAAAGTACATTCACAATGCAATTCAAACATCATTGCTATATAATTTCAGAAAATTTTCACTATCTCAGAAAGAAATACTACTAAACATTAAACAGTCGCTTATGATTGCCCCATTCCTCAGCTCCTAGCAACAGCTATTTTCTTTATATTTCTATGGATTCACCTATTATAGACATTTCATAGAAATGAAATGATGTAATACATATCCTTTGTGTCTGGATTTTTCCCTAGCATAATTATTTCAAAATACATTTATGCTGCAGCATGTATAAGTATTTCTTTTCTTTTCCTGGCTGAATAATGATCCATCTTATGGATATGCTTCATTTTCTTTATCCATTCAGCAGCTGATGAACATGTAGTTTCTTTGTACTTTTGGGCAAATGATGCTACAAGTGATCCTATAAATTATCATATAAATGATTAAATATGTACCAAAACAATATTTGTTATAACACCTGTTTTCAATTATTCTGATTCAATACTTAAACACTAGGTGGCTACACCACTCAGTAATTTTATATGCAACTTCTGAAAAACTGCCACATTATTTTCCACACTGGTTGCAGCATTCTACATTCTCACCAGCAATGTATGAGAGTTTCAGTGTATCTACATCCTTGCTAACTCTTGCCATTTTATATTTTTTTAAGTTATTGTATCCATTCTAGCGGTGTATTGTTATCTTATTTTGGTTTTGGTTGACATTTGCTAAATGATTAACAATATTAGTCATTTTATGATTTATTGGCTATTTGTATTATTATTCTTTGAAGCATACCTACAAAAGTTATTTGCTCATTTAAAAGATAAGAAACATACTAGCCAAGCAAACAGCAAAATGACAGAAGTCAGTCCTTCCAGAGAGTAATCACAACGTATGTAAATGGGGTAATGTTTATATGTTTATATGTAAAAGGGGTAATGTAATGGGGTAATGTCTTATATTAAGGAAGTATAAAATTTGTGCACTGATGACCAAAAAATTATGAAAAGAATTTAAAAAACCTAACTAAATGGAAAGACTTCCCATGTTTATGAATTATAAGACTTAATATTATTAAAATGACAATATTATCCAAAATATCTATAGATTCAATGCAATTCCTACAGTTTCAAGAAAATGTAAATTGCCAAAACAATCTGAATACAGAATAAAATTGGATGACTCAAACTTCCTAATTCTAAAACTTAGTACAAAGCCATGATAAGAGGGATGGTACGGGAGAGAGAGGGAGGGAGGAGGGTTCAGGATGGGGAACACATGTATACCTGTAGTGGATTCATGTTGATATATGGCAAAACCAATATAATATTGTAAAGTTAAATAATAAAATAAAATTTAAAAAAAAAAAAAAAAAAAAAAAAAGATGCAATATTGGCATGAGGATAGGCACTTATGGTGTAGAATTAAAAGCATAGAAATAAACTCATACATTTAAGGTATATTTATTAGACTCTAGCCCTAGACCTTTTGATGAGGCAAGTATTGTCTCCAACAGAAATGCTGGGGTGGCAGGATCCCCAAATGCAAAAGAATGAATTTGGACCTTGATTTCACACCACATACAAAAATTTACACTAGATCAAATACTTAAATACAAGCTAAAATTATAAACCAATTACACACAAAAAGAGAGGTAAAATGTCATGACCTTAGATTTGGCAGTAGCTTATTAGATTCATATCATATTGCTTGAGGACCAAAAGAAAAAAATAAATTGAACTTTATCAAAATTAAAAAGCAAACAGTTTTTTATATCAAAGAATACTAGCAAGAAAAAGACAAATCACAGAATAGAAGAAAATACATGCAAATTACAGATCTGAAAAGGATCTAGCATTCAGAACATGTATGAGTTCAGTTCAGTTCAGTCACTCATTCATGTCTAACTCTTTGCGACCCCATGAATTGCAGCACGCCAGGCCTCCTGTCCATCACCAACTCCTGGAGTTCACCCAGACTCATGTCCATCGAGTCAGTGATGCCATCCAGCCATCTCATCCTCTGTCGTCCCCTTCTCCTCCTGCCCCCAATCCCTCCCAGCATCAGAATCTTTTCCAATTAATCAACTCTTCGCATGAGGTGGCCAAAGTACTGGAGTTTCAGCTTTAGCATCAATCTTTCCAAAGAGCACCCAGGACTGATCTCCTTTAGAATGGACTGGATGGATCTTCTTGCAGTTCAAGGGACTCTCAAGAGTCTTCTCCAACACCACAGTTCAAAAGCATCAATTCTTGGCACTCAGCCTTCTTCACAGTCCAACTCTCACATCCATACATGACCACAGGAAAAACCATAGCCTTGACTAGATGGACCTTTGTTGGCAAAAAGTAATGTCTCTGCTTTTGAATATGCTATCTAGGTTGGACATAACTGCATCTTTTAATTTCATGGCTGTAGTCACCATCTGCAGTGATTTTGGAGCCAAAAAAGTAAAGTCTGACACTGTTTCCACTGTTTCCCCATCTATTTCCCATGAAAAGATAAGACCAGATGCCATGATCTTCGCTTTCTGAATGTTGAGCTTTAAGCCAACTTTTTCACTCTCCTCTTTCCCATTCATCGACAGGCTCTTTAGTTTTTCTTTGCTTTCTGCAATATGGGTGGTGTCATCTGCATATCTGAGGTTATTGATATTTCTCCCAGCAATCTTGATTCCAGCTTGTGCTTCCTCCAGCCCAGTGTTTCTCATGATGTACTCTGCATATAAGTTAAATAAGCAGAGTGACAATATACAGCCTTGATGTACTCCTTTTCCTATTTGGAACCAGTCTGTTGTTCCATGTCCATTTCTAACTGTTGCTTCCTGACCTGCATATGATTTTCCAAGAGGCAGGTCAGGTGGTCTGGTATTCCCACCTCTTTCAGAATTTTCCACAGTTTATTGTGATCCACACAGTCAAAGTCTTTGGCATAGTCAATGAAGCAGAAATAGATGTTTTTCTGGAACTCTTTTGCTTTTCCATGATCCAATGGATGTTGGCAATTTGATCTCTGGTTCCTCTGCCTTATCTAAAACCTGCTTGAACATCTGGAAGTTCAGAAGCCTGGCTTGGAGAATTTTGAGCATTACTTTACTAGAGTGTGAGAGGAATGCAACTGTGCAGTAGTTTGAGCATTCTTTGGCATCGCTTTGTTTGGGATTGGAATGAAAACTGAGCATTTCCAGTCCCGTGGCCACTGCTGTGTTTTCCAAATTTGCTGGCATATTGAGTGCAGCATTTTCACAGCATCATCTTTTAGAATTTTAAATAGCTCAACTGGAATTCTATCACCTCCACTAGCTTTGCTGATAGTGATGCTTCCTAAGGCCCATTTGACTTCACATCCAAGATGTCTGGCTCTAGGTGAGTGATCACACCATCGTGGTTATCTGGGGTCGTGAAGATCTTTTTGTATAGTTCTTCTGAGTATTCTTGCCACCTCTTCTTAATATCTTCTGCTTCTGTTAGGTCCATTCCATTTATGTCCTTCATTGAGCCCATCTTTGCATGAAATGTTCCCTTGGTATCTCTAATTTTCTTGAAGAGATCTCTAGTCTTTCCCATTCTGTTGTTTTCCTCTATTTCTTTGCATTGATCGCTGAGGAAAGCTTTCTTATCTCTCCTTGCTATTCTTTCAACTCTGCATTCAAATGGATTCTACTTTGTTTTTTGCTCCTCTTTTTTCTCAGCTATTTGTAAGGTTTCCTCAGACATCCATTTTTGCTTTTTTGCATTTTTTTTCCCTTGGGAATGTTCTTGCTCCCTGTCTCTTGTAAAATGTCAGGAACCTCCATCCATAGTTCTTCAGGCACTCTGTCTATCAGATCTAGTCCCTAAATCTATTTATCACTTCCACTGTATAATTGTATGGGATTTGACTTAGGTCATACCTGAATGGTCTGGTGGTTTTCCTACTTTCTTCAATTTAAGTCTGACAGCTCCTGGTCTTGTTTTTGCTGACTGTATAGAGCTTCTCCACTTTTGGCTGCAAAGAATATAATCATTCTGATTTCGGTGTTGACATCTAGTGATTTCCATGTGAAGAGTCCTCTTGTATTGTTGAGGGCAACATAACCAGGAGGGGAAGAAAAAAAAAAAAACAAAAAACCACAGAATACTTGCCTAACTACACTCACAGCAGAGAAGTAGCCCAGATGCTCACATCCACCACTAGCTAGAGGGGCTGGACAGGGAGGCTCGAGTTGCATGTTTAGGGTAAGAACCGGGCCTGAATGCCCTTAGGACAATCTGAGGGAGCTAGCAAGTTAGCAACCCAAACTGTCGGATAGCCAGAGATAGAAAAAATAAAATAAAAAAGAGAGACAGAGAACTTTCCCAAGGAAAGTTCTGACCTAAGGTGCATCCTGGCATGCTCACAGAACAAAGGATTGAGTGAATAGCAAAGGAGAGCTAGCCAGCTGCGGACTGGACCCTCCCCCTACCGGATGCAAAGAAGCAGGCATGCGACAGCTCAGAAGGTAAGGGGCAATCCCGGCCCCAGAGACCAGCATCCTCCACCAAACTGCGAGCAGGCTCCCAGTTGCTAACCATCTTTCTGGGATCCTGGATGGTTGACATCTGCCAGGAGGGTCACAGCCAGAGATCAGTTCCCAGAGGAGACACACGGCACACCTGAGATGGGGCTCTCATGGTGCACCCTGAAAACAAAGCAGCTGGGACTAGCATGATAAATGCCCACCAAACCAAACAAAAGAGGGGGAGATAAGAGTCTACCTGAAAAAAATTCAGGATAATGGGATAATGATAGCAAAGATGATCCAAAATCTTGAAAACAAAATGGAGTTACAGGTAAGTAGACTAGAGACAAGGATTGAGAAGATGCAAAAATGTTTAACAAGGACTTAGAGAAAATAAAAAAAAAAAGTCAATCAGTAATGAATAATGCAATAACTGAGTTTAAAAGCAGTCTGGAGGAAGCAACAGTAGAGTAACTGAAGTAGAAGATAAGATAAGCAAGGTGGAAGATAGAACGATGCAAATAAATGAAGGAGAAAAGAAAAAGAATTAAAAGAAATGCAGACAACCTCCAAGACCTCTGGGACAATGTTAAACTCCTCAACATTGGAATCATAGGAGTCCCAGAAGAAGAAGACAAAAAGAAAAGGCATGAGAAAACACTTGAGGAGATAATAGTTGAAAACTTCCCTAAAATGGGGAAGGAAATAGCCACCCAAATCCAAGAAACCCAGAGAGTCCCAAAAAGGATAAACCCAAGGCAAAACACCCCAAGACACATATTAATCAAGTTAATGAAGATCAAACTCAAAAAAGCATAGATTAAAAGCAGCAAGGGAAAGCAACAAAAAACCCACAAGGTGATCCCCACAAGGATAACAGCTGATCTTTCAATAGAAACCCTTTAAGCCAGAAGGGTATTGCAGGACATATTTAAAGTGATGAAAGAGAAGAACCTACAACCCAGATTACTATACCCAGCAAAGATCTCATTCAAATATGAAGGAGAAATCAAAAGTTTTACAGACAACCAAAAGCTGAGAGAATTCATCACCACCAAACCAGCTCTTCAACAAATGCTAAAGGATCTTCTCTAGACAGTAAACACAGAAAAGGTTTATAAACTCGAACCTAAATCAACAAATTAAATGGCAATGGGATCACACTTATCAATAATTACCTTAAATGTAAATGGCTTGAATGCCCCAACCAAGAGACAAAGATTGGCTAGATTGAACAAATACAAGACCCCTATATATGCTGTGTATAAGTACCCACCTCAAGCCAAGGGACACATACAGACTGAAAGTGAAGGGCTGGAAAAAGATATTTCATGCAAATGCAACCCAAAAGAAAGCAGGAGTAGCAATACTCATATCAGATAAAATAGACTTTGAAATAAAGGCCATGAAAAGAGACAAAGAAGGACACTACATAATGATCAAAGGCTCAACCCAAGAAGAAGATAAAACAATCATAAATATATATGCACCCAACATAGGAACACCACAACATGTAAGGCAAATGCTGACAAGTATGAAAGGGGAAATTAACAGTAACACAATAATAGTGGGAGACTTTAATACCCCACTCACACCTCTGGATAGATCAACCAAAGAGAAAATTAGCAAGGAAACACAAACTTTAAATGATACAATAGACCAGTTAGGCCTATTGATATCTAGACATTTCACCTAAAAACAATGAATTTCAGCTTTTTCTCAAGTGCACACGGAACATTCTCCAGGATAGATCACATCCTGGGCCATAAATCTAGCTTGGGTAAATTTTAAAAAATTGAAACCATTTCAAGCATCTTTTCTGAGCACAATGCAGTAAGATTAGATGTCAGTTACAGGAAAAAAGCTTTTAAAAATACAAACATATATGGCCAAACAACATGCTTCTGAATAACCAACAAATCACAGAAGAAATCAAAAAGAAATCAAAATATGCAAAGAAACAAAGGAAAATGAAAACACTACAACCCCAAACCTATGGGATTCAGTAAGAACAGAGCTAAGGGAAAAGTTCATAGCAATACAAGCCTACCTCAAGAAACAAAAGAAAAATCAAATAAATGGCTGAACTTTACACCTAAAGCAACTAGGGGGAAAAAAAAAATGAAGAACCCCAGGGTTAGTAGCAGGAAAGAAATCATAAAAATTAGGGCAGAAATAAATGAAGAAGAAAACAAATGAGACTATAGCAAAAATCAACAAAAACTAAAAGCTGGTTCTTTGAGAAGATAAATGAAATAGACAAACCATTAGCCAGATTAGTCAAGGAAAACAAAGATGAGAATCAAATCTACAAAATTAGAAATGAAAATGGAGAAATCATAACAGACAACATGGTAATACAAAGGATCATAAGAGACTACTATCAGCAATTATATGACAATAAAATGGACAACTTGGAAGAAATGGACAAATTATTAGAAAAGTATAACCTTCCAAAACTGAACCAAGAAGAAATAGAAAATCTTAACAGACTTACCACAAACACGGAAATCAAAACTGTAATCAAAAATATTTCAACAAACAAAAGCCCAGGACCAGATGGCTTCACAGCTGAATTCTACCAAAATTTACAGAAGAGCTAATACCTATCCTACTCAAACTCTTCCAGAAAACTGCAGAGGAAGGTAAACTGCCTAACTCATTCTCTGAGGCCACCATCACCCTAATACCAAAACCTGACAAAGATGCCACAAAAAAAAAAACTATAGGCCAATATCACTGATGAACATAGATGTAAAATTCCTCAACAAAATTCTAGCAAACAGAATCCACAACATATTTAAAAGACCATACATCATGACTGAGTGGGCTTTATTCCAGGGATGCAAGATTCTTCAGTATTCACAAATCAATCAGTGTGATACACCCCATTAACAAATTGAAAGATGAAAACCATATGTTTATCTCAGTAGATTCAGAGACAGCCTTTGACAAAATTCAACATTCATTTATGATAAAAAAAAAAAAAAACTCCAGAAAGCGGGCATAGAAGGAATACACCTCAACATAATAAAAGCCATATATGACAAACCCACAGCAAGCATTATCCTCAATGGTGAAAAATAGAAAGCATTTCCCTAAAGTCAGGAACAAGACAAGGGTGCCCACTCACCACTACTATTCATCATAGTTTTGGAATTTTTAGCCACAGCAATCAGAGAAGAAAAAGAAATAAAAACAATCCAGATTGGAAAAGAAGAAGTAAAACTCTCATTGTTTGCAGATGGCATGATCCTCTACATAGATAACCCTAAAGACTCCACCAGAAAATTACTAGAGCTAATCAATGAATATAGTAAAGTTGCAGGATATAAAATTAACACACAGAAATCCCTTGCATTCCTATACACAAACAATGAGAAAACAGAAAGAGAAATTAAGAAAACAATTATATTTAACATTGTGATGAAAATAAAATCAGATCAGATCAGATCAGTCGTGTCCGACTCTTTGTGACCCCATGAATCAAAGCACCCCAGGCCTTCCTGTCCATCACCAGCTCCTGGAGTTCACTCAGACTCACGTCCATCGAGTCAGTGATGCCATCCAGCCATCTCATCCTCTGTCGTCCCCTTCTCCTCTTGCCCCAATCCCTCCTAGCATCAGAGTCTTTTCCAATGAGTCAACTCTTCACATGAGGTGGCCAAAGTACTGGAGTTTCAGCTTTAACATCATTCCTTCCAAAGAAATCCCAGGGCTGATCTCCTTCAGAATGGACTCATTGGATTTCCTTGAAAATAAAATACTTAGGAATAAATCTACCTAAAGAAACAAAAGACCTACATATAGAAAAAAAAACTATAAAACACTGGTGAAAGAAAGCAAAGATGACACAAATAGATGGAGAAATATACCATGTTCATGGATCGGAAGAATCAGTATAGTGAAAATGAGTATACTACTCAAAGCAATGTATAGATTCAATGCATACCTATCAAGCTACCAACGGTATTTTTCACAGAGCTAGAACAAATAATCTCACAATTTATATGAAAATACAAAAACCTCAAACAGCCAAAGCAATCTTAAGAAAGAAGAATGGAACTGGAGGAATCAACCTGCCTGACTTCAGGCTATATTACAAAGCTACAGTAATCAATACAGTATGGTACTGGCACAAAGACAGAAATATAGATCAATGGAACAAAACAGAAAGCCCAGAGATAAATCCATGCACCTATGGACACCTCACTTTTGACAAAGGAGGCAAGAATATACAATGGAGAAAAGAGGATCTCTTTAACAAGTAGCGCTGAGAAAAGAGGTCAACCACTTGTAAAAGAATGAAACTAGAACACTTTCTAACACCATACACAAAAATAAACTCAAAATGGATTAAAGATCTAAATTTAAGACCAGAAACTATAAAACTCCTAGAGGAAAACATAGGCAAAACACTCTCTGACATAAATCACAGCAAGATCCTCTCTGACCCACCTCCCAGAGTAATGGAAACAAAAGCAAAATAAACAAATGGGACCTAGTTAAACTTAAAAGCTTTTGCACAACTAAGAAAACTGTAAGCAAGGTGAAAAGACAGACTTCAGAATTGGGGAAAATAATAGCAAATGAAGCAACTGACAAAGTAATAGTGAAGTCACTCAGTCATGTCCAACTCTTTTGCAACCCCATGGACTGTAGCCTATCATGCTCCTCCCTCCATGGGATTTTCAAGGCAAGAGTACTGGAGTTGGCTGCCATTACCTTTTCCAGAGTATCTTCCCAACCGAGGTGTTGAACCCAGGTCTCCTGCATTGTAGGCAGATGCTTTACCATTTGAGCCACCAGGGAAGTAAGTGACAAAGAATTAATCTCAAAAATATACAAGCAGCTCATGCAGCTCAATTCCAGAAAAATAAACCACCCAATTAAAAAATGGGCCAAAGAACTAAACAGACATTTCTCCAAAGAAGACATACAGATAGCTAACAAACACATGAAAAAATGCTCAACATCACTCATCATCAGAGAAATGAAAATCAAAACCACAATGAGGTACCATCTCACGCCGGTCAGAATGACTGCTATCAAAAGTCTACAAATAATAAATGCTGGAGAGGGTGTGGAGAAAAGGGAACCCTCTTACAGTGTTGGTGGGAATTCAAACTAGTACACCACTATGGAAAACAGTGTGGAAATTCCTTAAAAACTGGAAATAGAACTGCCATACAACCCAGCAATCTCACTGCTGGGCATACACATGGAGGAAACCAGAACTGAAAGAGACACGTGTATCCTAATGCTCATTGCAACATTGTTTACAATAGCTAGGACATGGGAGCAACCTAGATGTCCATTGGCAGATGGATGGATAAGGAAGTATTGGTACATATACACAATGGAATATTACTCAGCTATAAAAAAGAACACATTTGAGTCAGTTCTAATGAGATGGGTGAAACTGGAGCCTATTATACAGAGTGAAGTAAGTCAGAAAGAAAAACACTAATACAGTATATTAATGCATATATTTGGAATTTAGAAAGATGATAATGATGACCCTACATGCAAGACAGCAAAAGTGACACAGATGTAAAGAACAGAGTTTTGGACCCTGTGGGAAAAGGCAAGGGTGGGATGATTTGAGAGAATAGCATTGAAACATGTATATTACCATATGTGTAATAGATTGCCAGTCCAGGTTTGAAGCATGAGACAGGGCGCTCAGGGCCGTGCACTGGATGACCCTGAGGATGGGATATGGAAAGAGGGGGAGGGAATTTCAGGATGGGAGACAAATGTACACCCAAGGCTGATTCATGTTAATGTATGGCAAAAACCACTACAATATTGTAAACTAATTCGACTATAATTAAATAAATTAATTTAAAAATTTAAACACAGAATTACCATCAGTTCAGTTCAGTTCAGTCACTCAGTTGTGTCCGGCTCTTTGCAACACCATGAATCACAGCACACTAGGCATCCCTGTCCATCACCAACTCCTGGAGTTCACTCAGACTCACGTCCATTGAGTCAGGGATGCCATCCAGCCATCCAATCCTCTGTCGCCCCTTCTCCTCCTGTCCCCAATCCCTCCCAGCATCAGAGTCTTTTCCAATGAGTCAACCCTTCCCATGAGGTGGTCAAAGTACTGCAGTTTCAGCTTTAGCATCATTCCTTCCCAAGAAATCCCAGGGCTGATCTCCTTCAGAATGGACTGGTTGGATCTCCTTGCAGTCCAAGGGACTCTCAAGAGTCTTCTCAACACCACAGTTCAAAGGCAGCAGTTCTTCGGTGCTCAGCCTTCTTCACAGTCCAACTCTCACATCCATACATGACCACAGGAAAAACCATAGCCTTGACTAGATGGACCTTTGTTGGCAAAGTAATGTCTCTGCTTTTGAATATGCTATCTAGGTTGGACATAACTTTCCTTCCAAGGAGTAAGCGTCTTTTAATTTCAT
Source organism: Bos mutus (assembly GCF_027580195.1). NCBI lineage: Eukaryota > Metazoa > Chordata > Mammalia > Artiodactyla > Bovidae > Bos > Bos mutus. Next base: position 32,653,225 of record NC_091631.1, on the reverse strand, counting down.
GGCTGCAGTCACCATCTGCAGTGATTTTGGAGCCCAGAAAATAAAGTCTGACACTGTTTCCCCATCTATTTCCCATGAAGTGATGGGACCAGATGCCATGATCTTCATTTTCTGAATGTTGAGCTTTAAGCCAACTTTTTCATTCTCCACTTTCACTTTCATCAAGAGGATTTTTAGTTCCTCCTCACTTCTGCCATAAGGGTGGTGTCATCTGAATATCTGTGGTTATTGATATTTCTCCCAGCAGTCTTGATTCCAGTTTGTGTTTCTTCCAGTCCAGCATTTCTCATGATGTACTCTGCATCTAAGTTAAATAAGCAGGGTGACAATATACAGCCTTGACGTAACTCCTTTTCCTATTTGGAACCAGTCTGTTGTTCCATGTCCAGTTCTAACTGTTGCTTCTTGACCTGCATACAGATTTCTCAAGAGGCAGGTCAGGTGGTCTGGTATTCCCATCTCTTTCAGAATTTTCCACAGTTTATTGTGATCTACACAGTCAAAGGCTTTGGCATAGTCAATAAAGCAGAAATAGATGTTTTTCCAGAACTCTTGCTTTTTCCATGATCCAGTGGATGTTGGCAATTTGATCTCTGGTTCCTCTGCCTTTTCTAAAACCAGCCTGAACATCAGGAAGTTCACAGTTCACATATTGCTGAAGCCTGGCTTGAGAATTTTTTGAGCATTACTTTACTAGCATGTGAGATGAGTACAATTGTGCAGTAGTTTGAGCATTCTTTGGCATTGCCTTTCTTTGGGATTGGAATGAAAACTGACTTTTCCAGTCCTGTGGCCACTGCTGAGTTTTCCAAATTTGCTGGCATATTGAGTACAGCACTTTCACAGCATCATCTTTCAGGATTTGATATAGCTCAACTGGAATTCCATCACCTCCACTAGCTTTGTTCGTAGTGATGCTTTCTAAGGTCCACTTGACTTCACATTCCAGGATGTCTGGCTCTAGGTCAGTGATCATACCATCGTGATTATCTGGGTCGTGAAGATCTTTTTGTACAGTTCTTCTGTGTATTCTTGCCACCTCTTCTTAATATCTTCTGCTTCTCTTAGGTCCATACCATTTTTGTCCTTTATCGAGCCCATCTTTGCATGAAATGTTCCCTTGGTATCTCTGATTTTCTTGAAGAGATCTCTAGTCTTTCCCATTCTGTTGTTTTCCTTTATTTCTTTGCATTGATTGCTGAGGAAGGCTTTCTTATCTCTTGCTATCCTTTGAAACTCTGCATTCAATGCTTATATCTTTCCTTTTCTCCTTTGCTTTTCGCTTCTCTTCTTTTCATAGCTATTTGTAAGGCCTCCCCAGAATTACCATATGATTTAACAATTCCGCTGTGAGATATTGTTTTATTGTTCAGTCGCTCAGTCATGTCTGACTCTTTGCAACACGATGGACTGTAGCATGCCAGGCTTTCCTGTCTTTCACCATCTCCTGGAGCTTGCTCAAACTCATGTCCATTGAGTCAGTGATACCATCCAATCATCTCATCTTCTGTTGTCACCTTCTCCTCCTGCTTGAAAACAAATATTCCCAAAAAATGTATATAAATTTTTATAGCAGAACTTCTCAAAGAGATGCAGTTTGTCTCTCACATTTAACCACTGTCCCCAGCTTCTGTATCTGCTTCTACCCTATGGGATGACTCTTCAGGGCAGGCTGGACCCTTGTGGTTTTTCTGCCTATATGGGGGCACAGATGTGAGTTGTTGTAGAGTGGCTATTGTAGGAAGTCTTGGCTACTTCTGGGGTCCCACTTGGGTAAGTGTCAGCAATGGCCAACACCACCTCACCCAGACTCCGCCCCAGGAATGAGTTGCATCTGCAGCCTGGTCCAATCTTTTCTCTGGTTCTGGCCACCTCAGATTCAGCACCATGTTGCAGCTCAAAATGAGTCAGTCCAGACAGTTCACCAGGCCTGGGACTGGAGAACATGACAAGGCAGTTGCAAAAATCCCAATGGCTGCTAGGACAGACTTTCTGCCCTTCCTGGGGACAAACGTGTAGGCACATGCTTTTCAGGAGCAGAGTCCAGGCTTCTCCAGCCTTTCTACCTATTTCAGTCATTCTCTTATCCAGCCAAGAGGGTTTGTCTCCTCAGCATAGGACCCCAACAAATGACACTGGGAAAACTGGATATTCTCATTTACAAAAAATAAAATTGGACCATTACCTTATTCCATATACAAAAATTACTTTAAAATTAGTTAAATACTGAAACATAAGAACTGAAAAATAAGACATAGGGAACACTCTTCATGATAATTATGTTTGAAAATGGGTTTCTTAAATATTACAACAAATAAAATTTAAAAAAATTACAAATAAAACACAGACAACAAAGCAAAATCTAGAAAAATGGACTATATTAAATCTAAAAACTTGTCTGCAACAAAAGAAAACAATAGAGTAAAAAGGAATCCATGGAATGTGATAAGTTCTGTTATTTGCAAAGCATATATTGATAGGGGATTAATATCAGAATATATAAAGAACACTTTCATCTCAACAAAAAAAGACAATCTAATTTTAAAATTGTTAAAAAAAAAAACCTTGAAAACGTTTCTCCAGAGAAGATATACAAATAAACAGCAAGCACACAAAAATATGCTCAACATCATTGATTGTTGTTGTTCAGTCGCCAAGTCACGTCCAACTCTCTGCAACCCCATGTACTGCAGCAGGCCAGGTTTCCCTGTCCTTCAATATCTCCCTGAGTTTTCTCAAACTCATGTCCATTGAGTCAGTGGTGCCATCCAACCATCTCATCTTCTGTCCCTTCCTTCTCCTCTTGCCCTCAATTTTCCCCAGCAACAGAGTCTTTTGGAGTAAATTGGCTCTTTGCATCAAGTGGCCAAAATATTGGAACTTCAGCTTCATTATCAATCCTTCCAATGAATATTTAAGGCTGATTTCCTTTAGAATTGACTGATTTAATCTCCTTTCTGTCCAAGGGACGCTCAAGAGTCTTCCCCAGCACTGGAGTTTGAAAGCATCAGTTCTTGATTAGGAAAATACAAATCAAACCACAATATGATACCACTTCACACATGGTATAGTGGCCAATATAAAAAACTAACAAACGTAAAATAACTAGTGCTGGTGAAGATGTGGAGAAATTGATACCCTCATGTATTCTTGTTGAAATGTAAAAGGGTGTGGCATCCATGGCAAAAGAAGAGATTTCCTCCAAAAGTTAACAATAGGATTAATATGTAATTCAGTAATCACAGTTCTGGATGTATATCCAAAAGAAGTAAAAACAAGATCTTGAAGAGATATTTGCACAGCAATGTTCATTTCATCACTATTAACATTAGCCAAAAAAGTGGAAGCAAGCTAAATGTCAGTAGACCACTGAAAGAATAAATAAAATATGGTATATACATACAATAGGATGTTATTCAATCTTAAAAAGGAAGAAATCATATCATATGTCACAACATGAATGAACCATGAGGACATTATGCTGTGTGAAAAAGATAGTCATAAAAAGACACACAAGAATTATACATATATGAGGCATCTATAATGATGAGACTCATAGAAACAGAAAGTAGAATGTTGGTACAAAGAGATGAGAAGAGAAAGAAATGGAAAAACTGCTGTTCACTCTGTAAAGAGTTTCTTCTTTTGTAAGAAGAACAAGTACTAGAGTTCTGCTCTACAGCATTGTAAATACATTCAACTCTGCTTAAATGTACCCGTAAAAATGGTTTATATGGTAAATCTTATGTTGTGTGTATTTACTACCCTTAAAATAATTTGTTTAACAACCAAACTGTTAGAAAGGGAAAATAGAATGGTGGTTACCAGAGATGTGGAGAAGGAAAAAAGGAATAGTTCAATAGGTATATAGTGTTGGTGTTGCAAGATAAAAGAAAGTTCTAGAGATATGTATACAGCAATGTGCATATAGTCAATACTACTGTGTGTGTATGTGTGTGTGTGATCAGTTGTGTCCAACTCTTTGCAACCTCATGGACTGTAGCCTGCCAGGCTCATCTATCTATGGAATTTTTCAGGCAAGAATAATGGAGTGGGTTGTCATTTCTTCCTCCAGTGGATTTTCCTGACCTAGGGTTCCAAACCACGTCTTCTGGGTCTGCAAATTTAAAAACCCTTTAAATGATCATTTTTATGTTATCTTTCTTTACCACATAAATATAAAAGAATGGGTTTAAATTTTGTCATCCTTTTCCTTAACAATTGTATGATAACATGATGGTTATTATTTAACCTGTTAATGTGGTTGATTGTTGAATACTGAAACAATCTTGAATGCTGAGAATAAAATCCACTGGACTAATTATTTAATAATGGTATATAATTTTTTTTGTGCATTTTTGAATTTTATTTGTTGGGTATTTTTTAGGAATTTTTCCATCTAGAGTCATGAGAGATATTGTTTTATAGATTTTGTTGCTGTTGTTCTGTCTTTCTCCAGTTTGGGTATCAGAATAACACTAACTTAATAGAAAGAATTGTGAAGTATTCCCTTCTTTTCTATTTTCTAGAAGATATTGCATAGAATTGGTGTTAATACTTCAAGAATTCTCCAATGAAAATACAAGGCTCTGGAGATTACTTTTTAATAAAAATTCAATGGCATTAATGGTAACAGAGCTATTGAAATTGTATTTTTCATATTGAGTATATTTTGGTGTGTTTTCTGAGCAATTGTCAAGATTTTGTGTAGTGTAGTATTTCCACGTTACCCTTTCATTTTTTCAGAGTCCAACATGATATTCTGTTTCATTCCTGGCATTGTGTATTTGTTTCTTCTCTTTTTCTCCCTATTAATATTGATAGAAGTTAGTCAGTTTAATAGTCAAGTTAGTTAATGATATTTTCAAGTAGCAAACTATATGCTTCATTGATTTTAACTTTATTTTTCTGATTTTAATTTCATTATCTTCTCCTCTTTATCATTCCCTTTCTTCTACTAATGAAATAGTAGTCATTGTAGGAGTTATCAGTTCAGTTCAGTTCAGTTGCTCAGTCATGTCCAACTCTTTGCAACCCCATGGACTGCAATACACCTAGCTTCCCTGTCCATCACCAACTCCTGGAGCTTACTATCATTCTTTTTCTAGATTTGGAATATTGCTTGGATATTTTTTCTCTTTTCTAATGTATGTATTGAGTGCTCTAAGTTACCCTTTCAATAATACTTCAGTGTGTTCCAGAAATTATGATACATTGAATTCTATTTTTAGTCAATGTATTTTTTTAATTTTCCTTTAGACTTCCTCTCTGACTCATGGATTATTTACAAGTGTCTTGCTTACTTTCCAAATGTTTGTAGGTTTTCCTGTCCTTTTAAAATTTTTTATTTATTGTCAGATTCTGTTGTAGTTGGAAAATACACAGTATATGCTTTGGATCTTTTGAAATATTTAGGTTTTTTTTATGGCTCAGGATAATTCTTGTTATAGGTATATGTTTCATGTACACATTAAAAAGAATGCGTATTCTAGTATTGTTGGGGAAATTGTTTTATAAAGATCTATTAGATACTGTTGATTGAACTTCTGTTGGGTTTTATATTCTTGTTGGTTTTCTGTATAGTTGTTCTATCCATTGTTGAGAGAGGTATGTTAAGGTTTCCAACTGAAATTTTCAATCACTATTTGAAAAGAAGACCAGTATCTATGGCAGATATCTGTTCCTTATTCATTTTTTAATAATTATTCTGATTTCCACTACGTTTTTTTTTTTTTTTCATTGTAACTTGGGCTAATGTGGAGACTAGTCTTTCACAGAGGTGAGGAGATAAAAATTCGTAAGACAGTGTGTGTGCGCATGGGGCAGGGGTGTGTCAAGGCTTTGGGCATTCTGAAAACATTGCCTCAATCAGCACCTTCACTTGTTGTGACCCAAATGTTACATTTAAAAAGATAGTTTTAGATCCTGACCAAACATCCAACAGAAGTATCACTTTGTTTCTTTCCCTTTGGCCTTTCATCTTTTCCCTGAAAGATATGGGATATAGGATTTTGTATTCTTAGAGCCTGAAAGGATCCTTAGGACACAATCTCAGTATCTGCTTGGTTTTCACCCGTAGACAATAGGGTTCATAGTGGGAGGTAGGAGCAGGTAAATATTGGCCACAATGATGTGACAAGATGAAGGAATTGTATGGCTTCCAAAGCGATTAAAAAGAAACAGAAGAAGGCTGGGCTGTAGGAGAAAACTATAGCACAGATGTGGGCAGTGCAGGTGCTGAAGGCCTTCCGCCGAGCTTCTGTTGATGATAGACTGACCACTGCCCGGAGGATCATGGTGTAGGAAATGGCGATGCACAGAATGTCAAAGCCTCCAATTAGGAAGGCAGCCATCAGACCATAGATAACATTGATCTTGATATTTCCACAAGATAGCTTGGCCACAGATAGCTGGTCACAGTAGGTATGATGTATTAGGTTGCCTCTGCAGTAGGGTAGTTGCTTGGTGAAGAAAACCAAGGGAATGATAAGAAATACTGCTCTCAGGAAAGTGGCAACCCCAACTCTTGCAATGACAGGATTGGTGAGGATAGTTGAATAGCGCAGGGGTAGCAGATGGCCACATAGCAGTCCAGGCCATAAGCATGAGCACGCCAGATTCCATCCCTGTGAAGGTGTGAATAAAGAACATCTGGACCAAACATTCTTCAAAGCTGATTTCCTTGAGTTGAAACCAGAAGATGCAAAGAGCTTTAGGGGTGGTACTAGAGCACATGACAAGGTCAGTTAGGGAAAGCATGGCCAAGAAGTAATACATGGGTCTGTGTAGTGAGTCCTCATAGCGAATGAGGTAGAGGAGTCCACAGTTCCCTACCATAGCTACAACATACATGGAGCAGAATGGGAAGGAAATCCACATGTGCATGTCCTCCAGTCCTGGGATCCCATTAAGAATAAAACAGGATGGTGTCACATCTGTTTGGTTCAGCATTATCATGATCAGGCTGGTATAGTCACTAAGAAGCTTATATGGTTTCACTTTTATTTTTTGTTTTGCTTTGCTTTTTGACCCTCCTAGATTTGGAAAAAGAAAAAAAAAATCTCAGTTATGGTTCCTCTATCTGTCTGTGTTAAGTTTGCATTTTAAATCAAAGAATCAAACATTTTAATGCCAGGAAATATTTATTTACACATAGCTTAAGCCAGGTATATAGTTTTTGTTAATTTTTAAATGATCAATTCATTCAACAAATATATATGTATCACCTATTATATGCCAGGCACTATCACATATATTGCAATAACATTATTTTAAACAAAATAAAAATTCCTATAATTGATAAATAAGAATCTCAAAATAGATAAATCTTCATAAAATTTTAATTAATTGGTTGCAGTCTTTCTAATTAATTTTTTGTTTAATCCTACATAAATGTTAATTATTGTACACATCTCCTTTTGGGTGTTTTCTTAAAGAAAATCTCATTAATTATTTATCAGTGACACAATAGATGTGTTTAGGATGCATTTAATATTGCTCTTATTTCTAACAGAGTTCATATATATGCTTACTGTAAACCAAGCACAGTTCTAGGATTTTATAAAAATTAACTCATTTAGTCTTCACTACAAGCTCAGAAAGTAATCTTTTATTAATCTGTACTTTGCTGCTGTTGTTGTTCAGACTCTAAGTCGTGTCGCTTTGTGACCCAATGAACTGCAGCATGCCAGGCTTCCCTGTCTTTCACTAAACCCTGAGTTTGATCAAAATCACATCCACTGAGTTGATGATACCATCCAATCATCTCATTCTCTGTCAACCCCTTCTCCTCCTGCCTCAATCTTTCCTAGCATCAGGGTCTTTCCCAATGAGTGGGCTCTTTGCATCAGGTGGTCAAAGTTTTGGAGCTTCAACTTCAGCATCAGTCCTTCCTATGAATATTCAGGGTTGATTTCCTTTACGATTGACTGGCTTGATCCCCTTGCTGTCCAAGGGACACTCAAGAGTCTTCTCAGCACCAGAATTCAAAAGCATCAGTTCTTTGGCTCTTAGTCTTTTTAATGGTCTGCACTTTATAAATGAGTAAATGGAAACCCTTGGTAGAAATTTTCTTCATACATAAATGTCATAGGTTTTTCCAAATTCTAGCCTCAGGTATAGATATTAAGAAGATTTTGATCCTTTGACACTACCTCTCCTTCCTTTGTTTTTCTTCATTTATTTGCTTTCTGGCTTTGAAATAGTTAAGAAAATTTTATAGTGTCTGTGCTTTCAAGTTTAATGCTGATAATGGTGATGATAGATGAATAAAGGGAATATTTCATGCAAAGATGAGCAGAATAAAGGACAGAAATGGTATGGACCTAACAGAAGCAGAAGAGATATTAAGAACAGTTGGCAAGAATACAGAAGAATTATACAAAAGAGATCTTCCTGACCCAGATAACCACGATGGTGTGATCTCTCAACTAGAGCCAGACATCCTGGAATGCAAAGTCAAGGGGGCCTTAGAAAGCATCACTATGAACAAAGCTAGTGGAGGTTATGGAATTTCAGTTGAGCTATTTCAAATTCTAAAAGATGATGCTATTAAATTATGGCACTCAATATGCCAGCAAATTTGAAAAAAATGCAGCAGTGGCCACAGGACTGGAAAAGGTCAGTTTTCTTTCCAATCCCAAAGAAAGTCAATGCCAAAGAATGCTCAAACTACTGCACAGTTGCACTTATCTCACACACTAGCAAATTTATACTCAAAATTTTCCAAGCCAGGCTTCAGCAATACATGAACTGTGAACTTCCAGATGTTCAAGGTGGATTTAGAAAAAGCAGAGGAACCAGAAATCAAATTGCCAACATCCGTTGTATCATCGAAAAAGTAAGAGAGTTCCAGAAAAACATCTACTTTTGCTTTATTGACTATGCCTAAGCCTTTGACGGTGTGAATCACAACAAACTGTGAAAGAGATGGGAATACAAGACTACCTGAACTACCTCCTGAGAAACCTGTATGCAGATCAGGAAGCAACAGTTAGAACTGGATGTGAAACAACAGACTGGTTCCAAATTGGGAAAAAGTACGTCAAGGCTGTATATTGTCACCCTGCTTATTTAACTTCGATGCAGAGTACATCATGCAAAATGCCAGGCTGGAAGAAGCACAAGCTGGAATCAAGATTGCCAGGAGAAATATCAATCACTTCAGATATGCAGATTACACCACCCTTATGGCAGAAAGCGAGGAAGAACTAAAGAGCCTCTTGATGAAAGTGAAAGTGGGGAGTGAAAAAGTGGCTTAAAGCTCAACATTCAGAAAACGAAGATCATGGCAATTGGTCCCATCACTTCATGGCAAATAGATGGTGAAACAGATGAAACAGTGGCAGACTTTATTTTTTTAGGGGGTCCAAAATCACTTCAAATGGTGACTGCAGCCATGAAATTAAAAAGATGCTTGCTCCTTGGAAGAAAAGCTATGACCAACCCAGACAGCAGATTAAAAAGCAAAGACATTACTTTACTGACAAAGGTCCATCTAGTCAAAGCTATGGTTTTTCCAGTAGTCATGTATGGATGTGAGAGTTGGACTATAAAGAAAGCTGAGCACCAAAGAGTTGATGTTTCTGAACTGTGGTGTTGGAGAAGACTCTTGAGAGTCCCTTAGACTTCAAGGAGATCCAACCAGTCCATCCTAAAGGAAATGAATCCTGAATATTTATTGGAGGGACTGATGCTGAAGCTGAAACTCAATACTTTGGCCACCTGATGGGAAGAACTGACTCATTTGAAAAGATCCTGATGCTGGAAAGATTGAAGGTGGGAGGAGAAGGGGATGACAGAGGATGAGATGGTTGGATGGCATCATCAACTCAATGGACATGAGTTTGAGTAGGCTCCAGGAGTTGGTCCTGGATAGGGAATCCTGGAATGCTGTAATCCATGGGGTCCTAAAGGGTCAGACATGACTGAGCTACTGAACTGAACTGACTGATATCTTGTTTTGTGAAGTCATTTACTGGGCATTGTGAATCTGGAAATCTATGGCCATGAGCTTTCATTTTGGAAATTTTCTTCTATTAACTTTTGATCATTTCTTCCCGTCCATGGTCCTTGTTATTTTACTACAATTACTTTTTGCCAGATATTGAATCTTCTGGGCTTTTTCTTCTTTTTGTGTTTAAAAATTTTCTCATCTTGAATCAATTCATTTTTTGATTCATTTTCTAGAAAATTCAACTATGTTTTCCTAAATCACACTAACACTACACCCCTGTGTAGCGCTGTTGTTGATGGATTTTACAAGATCTTACTTTCTCTGAATTTTGTGACTCTGAGAACAATATTTTTATATATACTTAATACACATATGTTATATATGTGTATATTATATATATATATGCTTCAAATGTATTATTTCAATAATGCCTGTCTCAATTTTTATTTTTATTTTTAAATTTTATTTTATTTTTAAACTTTACAATATTGTGTTAGTTTTGCAAATATCGAAATGAATCCAATTTTTATTTTTAAAGATTTTTTGCCTTTCATTTGAAAGTGTTACTGAAATATATGATAACCATTGACTATTAATTTATGCTTAAGAAAGAGGTTATAGAAAGTTTCTGATTCTAAATACCAGTGATTGGTGAGTCTCATCAACTGGTAGCATTTATTTTGAGTCCTCAGGTTGGAACCTCTGCTTCATTGAAGACAGTTATCAGGTTCATAGCTTTTTTCCTGAGGAGCTTTCATGTTTTGCTGAAAAAAATCCAGTAATCTACATCCTGGAGGGTTACATAACAGGCTGCCAGTGATCTTAGAGTGACATAGTGGAAAGACTGAGGATCTTACACTTAAATGTGAATATGAGATTCAACCTTCCCATATTTAATGATGCTTCATTCTTGACCTTTGTCACACCTGAAATATATGCATTTATATTACCTGTTAAACTTTCTTCCCAGAATAAACTTCCAGTCACCATAAAATAAAAGTACCATTGTTTAAAATGGTAGATGTATTAGAGCTATCAGATTGTTCCTTAGTCAGTTTTTCTACCTACATTTTGGTTGTATCTTCATGTATTTATACTGAGGATGGCAGGTTAAACCACTGCAAAAGGAAAGTTTTTGAAAATAGTAAAGCAATATAGGATAATCATGTTTCTTAAAGCACTCTTTAAATTACTCTTCCTATGCCATTGTGAAAACCTTCAGTTCAATTCAGTCTCTCAGTTGTGTCCCAATCTTTGCAACCCCGAGGAGGACTGCAGCACGCCAGGCCTCCCTGTCCATTGCCAACTCCTGGAGTTTACTCAAACATGAAAACCTTACACTAATATAAGAGCACATAGAAATGAAAACTAAGTGAACTTAGAGTTACATCAAGAAAACTTTCTAGGAGAAATGGACAATTTATCTCAGACCTGAAGCAAGCTTATATTTCTGGCAGACCAAACAGGTAGAGCAATATTTTCTCTTTGCTTTTGCTTTTTCCTATTCAAATCATACTGACATTTTTAGCTTTGTGAATTTACAGTCTTCTCTCCTTTTTCTAATCCCCATCCTTTCCAAAATAACCTCTATATTACATTTTTCACGAAAATTCAACTCTTGGACAGGTTAGAGTGCCAATCTCTAAAGCTTCTTAATATAATAGCAAAATACTTGGCTTATAGTCACAGAATAAATTTGTAGATGAAATAATTTTTTCCACTAGCTTAATATCATGATATTATAAAATCTTATTATATTTTTGAATCATACACAATATAATAAAATCCTTAATACTAAGATTTTACTTCATACCTGCATTGTATAGCAAGACACTTAGTACATATTAGATGTCAATAAATATTTTTCTTTTTTTTTTTTTTTTAATTTGGAGCGAGGACGGCGCTCGGTCCTCCACCCGCCCTTGCCGCGCCTTCTTCTTCTCCGCCTCCGACTCCTCCCCGCCCAACGCCTAGATGTCAATAAATATTTTTAATGAATTAACAGATTATGAATTATACTTTCATACTTGAGTTTAAACATTGTTAAACTAAATGCTGTAGTCGAAACATTATTATTTGGAAGATATAAAGCAACCACCAGAAGAAACAAAATATAATATGTATCTAATGTGAGTAAGGTCGATCAGTCGTGTCCGACTCTTTGTGATCCCATGGACTGTAGTCTATCAGGCTTCTCTGTCCATGGGATTTTCCAGACAAGAGTACTGGAGTGGGTTGCCATTTCCTTCTCAATATGTATCTAATAAATCACCAGAAATTGTACATGCCCAAAAAATACATAATAAGGTGGAGAAAACAAAAAAATCTCAAGAAAGCAAGAAAAATAATGTGATAGACAAAATAAACATATTTGTTTGCAAATAGGATCAATTGTTTAAACTAAAGCTTTTTTTTAAGATATATATATTAAAAAGAGGTATGTCAGAAAGAAAATCACGCTGAAAGTATGCACAAAAGTTTTATGGGAAATAGAAAACACCAAAATAATATAAACACATCAAGAAATTTGGGAGGAAATACTGATTTCAGGCAATGCCAAAATGTAAGCAAGAAAATGTTGGATTAAGAGCACTTTTGAGAAAAAAATAGACAAAGGCTTGATATGCAGCAGTTAATGTATCAAACTGTTCCCTCTTGAGATACTAAAATAAATTCTCCTGCTCAGTTTGTTGAGCCACAGGTGAAGTTTCAAAATTGGGCATCATTTAAATCATGTCACAGCTTATTAGCTGATCCTCCATTTCTTATTTTAGTGCCACTGATGTTGCTTTAAATTATTAAGACCAAGAGTAGCAAAAGCTTTACACATCACACTTTGGAAATAAAGAATACTGTGGATTTACAATGTAAGAGTTGTGTTTCCATGAATACCAAAATTGCAATCAACTTTCTTTCTGTCAGGCTTGTAAAAGTACATTTTATGTTTGAATACGACATTATATTTTTCAGATTACTTTCACAGATGTTACTAAAAGAAATAAGAATGCTATAAAATCATAGGTATGTATATATGTCCATATGTTTATGCATATATATAATAAGCATTGAAATAAATTAGACACTGAAATTTGTTTTTGATAAACATGTAGCTGCTGCTGCTGCTGCTAAGTCACTTCAGTCGTGTCCAACTCTGTGCGACCCCATAGACGGCAGCCCACCAGGCTCCCCATCCCTGGGATTCTCCAGGCAAGAACACTGGAGTGGGTTGCCATTTCCTTCTCAATGCATGAAAGTGAAAAGTGAAAGTGAAGTCGCTCAGTCATGTCCGACTCTTAGAGACCCCATGGACTGTGGTCCACCAGTCACCTCCGTCCATGGGATTTTCAGTGCTGGAGTGAGGTGCCATTGCTAGTGTGTACTAAATTGCTATAAATTGTTGGAAAAATAGTATCAACATTCATTTCTGTTTCTTAACACATTTGAACAGTAGAGACATCAGGAAAAGTATAAATATTCATAACTGAAAAATAAACAGTATATTACTGATGCTGTATTCTGAAGAATATTTTTCCTAAATATTAGGTAAATATCCAGTTTTAACTTTTGTGTGTTCTTTATAAAGATATGTGTTTTTAATTACTAAAAACTTTCTTGTTACAATTAAAAATTGAATCCTGTCTTCAATACATTTGCAACACTGTCAGATTCATACTTATATCAAAGTAATATAATATTAGCCACAAACTAAATAAGACATTTTCCAAAACAAATATTAAATTATTTCAAGCATCATAATTTATTTTTTTTCTCACAAGGAAAATTAACTAATATTACGCTGTGAATGTAGACAGATTATTGATAGTAACTTAGCACATGAATACCTGTTGTTTCTTCTCTATCCCAAACCCTGTAGACAGTTAGATTGCTTTCTCACTAGCTAGTCCTCAATCTTTAAAACCCTTGTTTTCTCTCCCTATGACAGTGGACTCTTCCAGGCAAATGTTGTTATCTAAAATGGTTGAAATATAGTCATAACTAGGTCTTTCTAAAAATGAACCAAGAAAAATTAGATGTTCATTTGAGAACGAGGGGAGAGAAGATAAAAAGCTAGACTGTTCTGACCATGACTGAGTAATACTCTCAACCTATTTCCCTATTTCTTCTTGTTGTGAGGATGATTTATACCTGATTTCTAGTGCAACTGAACAAATCATTCCTATAGATTAGCTATTCATAAACATGATGGAAATTTACATTGAAGTGCAATCTGAGAATTGGAAAAATAAACATTTTCCAACCTCCCAACTTTCAATGTAATTCTGCCTTCAAATATTGTTATCTGCATTTCTAAAAGTATCATAAACCATTTATATGCATTCAAAACTCTCTCCACTTTATCTTATTATCCTAATAATATCCTATCACTACTCCCACTGTTTATTTCCTTAAATACCTTAGCTCTGGATAGCAGAACAGTGAACTGAATATGAACTAGTCCAGGTGTTCAGAATTCTGGTTAAAAAATATCATGACTGTACAATATATGTACATGCATAGTCTTCAACTTCTAAATCCCTTGATATCTATACTATTGAACTGGGCGTTTAAGAAAAATATGTGTTATATGTCTCAAGGGGATATTTCAGAACATTGAAGGCACAGATGCTTGTATAGCAATCAAGCTAACCTAATGGGAGGAGGAAAAGAGTAAAAGTTTTCCACTCTTGTAGCTACACGATAATAAATAAAGGATTTATTCCATAGATTTGTATCTATGGATGTGTTTATGTATAAGAATGTATTCAATGGAGAGGAATTATAATGAACATAAATCAGTTTTAGTAAAAGTGAATGATTTCAGTATTGTTTCTTTCCCTGGAAGTCATTCTAAGACACAGATCAAAGCTCTTCAATACAGAATGTTTCAACTACTCACATATTCATTAATTTATTCTTTTATTTGTTTTATTTTATCATGTCTAAACCATGATGAGCATCTACTACTCCCAAATCATACTTGGAACTCTGCAAGAATCAGAGAACATGCACCCTAATTTTCAAGAAGTTTACTTTCAACTGAATTTGTTGTCCAGTTGCTAAGTCATGTCTGATTCTCTGTGACCTCATGGACTACAGTATACCAGGCTTCCTGTCGTTCATCATCTCTCAGAGTTTGCTCAAACTCACGTCCATTGAGTTGGTGATACTGAAAGTGATGAATATTATGGCTTTCTAAAATGACATCAAAAGTTCTGGCTTGTTATGCATATGTGTTAGGTTAGGAATAATTAAGTATAAAAATGATGATGATTTTGGACTCTGTGGGAGAGGGAGAGGGTGAGATGGTTGGGAGAATGGCATTGAAATATGTATAATATTATATATGAAATGAGTCACCAGTCCAGGTTCCATGCACGATGCTGGATGCTTGGGGCTGGTGCACTGGGATGACCGGAGGGATGGTATGGGGGAGGGGGGGGAAGAGGGTTCGGGATGGGGAACACATGTATGCCTGTGGTGGATTCATTTAGATATATGGCAGAACCAATACAATATTGTAAAGTTTAAAAATAAAATAATATTTTAAAAAAAATGATGATTAAGATTGTAGCAATAATAAAATACAATTGATTCTAGATTTACATTCCTTCAATTAGATAATAAAGGTAATATCCATATATTTTGATTAATATGTAAAAATAAAATGACTTTGAAGGAGATTAAAAACACCATTAAATGCTGTAAAGTGAAGGTAACATATTACTCTTCTGATAAATATTTCTCTATGAAACTTCTTAATATACATTAGTCTGTGTTTTTAACAAAAACTTGGCTGACAGCTTATGACATATAAACACTGCTATTTTCTTGGGCAACTAAGATTTTTTATACAAGAAATGATAATATTAAATATATATAGAAAAAATATTTTGCTCAATGTTTTTACTTTTATTTTTTGAGATGAAACACATAAAATGAATTATTTTGATAATTTGAAAATGGACAATTCAGCATTTGTTAGTACATTCACAATGATGTGTAACTGCTACCTCTCTACCTAATTGTAGAATATTTCCATTACATTAAAAGCAAGGCCTATACTCTTTAAGCATCATTTTCTATTGCCTCTTCCCTTCAGAATAGGACAAACACTAATAGGCATTCATTTCTATGACTTTTATTCTAGCCATTTCATGTACATGGAATGACAAAATATGAACTATTTTTATCTGACTTTTTCACTTAGGATGTTTCAAAATTCATATTTTGCATGTGTTAATTCCTTTCATTGCGGTGTTTCATTTTATGTGTCAAAATGATTGCCATGGTGTGCCTAGATTAAACGTTACTTCTGGGTGTGTTTGGAGATTGCACTAAGTGGTTAGCTAAGCTGCCTCATAGTATCTCTGCCTCTGCATCCATTTGTTTGGTTGTGGTGTCCTCACAGTAACACTACATCCCCATGTGGTTGCATGCCCTAGATAACTGCTCACCAAGTCAAAAACAATTGTAAGTTCCTATTGTGATTTTTCCAAAAGCCCTGTGACCAAATCTCTCCCACTTCTCAGGACCTGCCACTGTTCACCCTTAGATAAGACCCCTGTAGAGCTACAAAACTTATTCTTTATGGTAAAATTGACTGATATATGCATCTGCATATTATTTTGGAAAGAATTGATATCTTCACATTCATGAGCACTGTATATTTTTTCATTTAAATATTTATAATTTATTTCATCAGTACCACATAGTTCTTTATATATTATAGTATATATATTATTATATGATAGCAATCATTGCAGATGGTGATTGCAGCTATTAAATTAAAAGACACTTGCTCCTTGGAAGAAAAGCTATGATAAATCTAGTCCACTTAGTCCACCAGGCTCCTCTGTCCATGGGATTCTCCAGGCAAGAATACTGGAGTGGGTTGCCATTTCCTTCTCCAGGGATCTTCCTGACCCAGGAATTGAACCAGGGTTTCCTGCATGCCAAAGTAGATAGCATATTAAAAATCAGAGACATTACTTTGCCAACAAAGGTCTGTCTAGTCAAGGCTATGGTTTTTCCAGTAGTCATGTATGGATGTGAGAGTTGGACTGTGAAGAAAGCTGAGTGCCAAGAATTGATGCTTTTGAACCGTGGTGTTGGAGAAGACTCTTGAGAGTCCCTTGGACTGCAAGGAGATCCAACCAGTCCATTCTGAAGGAGATCAGTCCTGGGTGTTCTTTGGAAGGAATGATGCTAGAGCTGAAACTCCAGTACTTTGGCCACCTAATGCAAAGAGTTGATTCACTGGAAAAGACTCTGATGCTGGGAGGGATTGGGGTCAGGAAGAGAAGGGGATAACAGAGGATGAGATGGCTGGATGGCATCACGGACTCAATGGACATGAGTTTGAATGGACAGGGAGGCCTGGTGTGCTGCAATTCACGGGGTCACAAAGAGTTGGACACAACTGAGCGACTAAACTGAACTGAACTCCTGCATTGCAGGCAGATTCTTTACCAACTGAGCCACCAGGGAAGCCCATGACAAACCTAAACAGCATATTAAAAGCAAAAAAACATAGACAACACATTGCCAACAAAGGTCCATAGAGTCAAAGCTATAGTTTTTCCAGTAGTCATGTACAGATGTGAGAGTTGGAGCATAAAGAAAGTTGAGCACCAAAGAATTGATGCTTTCGAACTGTGGTGCTGGAGAAGACTCTTGAGAGTTCCTTGTACAGATCAAACTAGTCAATCCTAAAGGAAATCAATCCTGAATATTCACTGGAAGGATTGATTCTGAAGCTGAAGCTCCAATACTTTGACCACCTGATGAGAAGAGCTGACTCATTGGTAAAGACAGCTGATGCTAGGAAAGATTGAAGGCAGGAGGAGAAGGGGATGACAGGGGATGAGATGGTTGGATGGCATCATCACTTCAATGGACATGAATTTGAGCAAACTCCAGGAAATGCCAAGGACAGGAAAGCCTGGCATGCTGCAATCCATGGGGTCTTAAAGAGTGAGTCATGACTTAGTGACTGAAAACAACATATGATCATAACATATAAACATAACCACCATTCTACTTTCAGATTCTATGGGAAGTACATTAGGTACTTCATATAGTGGAATCATGGTTTTCCTGGTGGCTCAGATGGTAAAGAATCTGCCTACAACACAGGAGACCTGGGTTCGACTCCTGGGTCAATATATCCCCTGGAGAAAGGAAGATTTCCTGGAGAAGAAAATGGCTACCCACTCCAGTATTCCTGCCTGGAGAATTCCATGGATAGAGGAGCCTGGTGGGCTACAATCTATGGAGTCACAAAGAGTTAGTTACAACTAACAAGGGCTTCCCTAGTGATTCAGATGGTAAAGAAATGGCCTGAAATACAGGAGACATGGGTTCAATCCCTGGGTTGAGAAGATCCCTTGGAGAAGGGAATAAATACCCACCCAGTATTCTGGCCTGGAGAATTCTATGGACAGAGGAGCCTGGCAGGCTATAGTTCATGGGGTTGCAATGAGTTGGACATAACTGAGGTACTAACTCATTTTTAACATAGTAGAATCATATTTGTCCTTCTGTGACTGGCTTGCATTTATGCCTGATTATTTCATCATGTATATAAACTACATTGTTTGTTTGTGTTTTTGTTTGTTTGTATTTAAATTTTTATTTAAGTATAGTTGGTTTACTTAATGTTGGTTTACTTAATGTTTACTTAATGTTGTACTAGTTTCAAGTGTACAGGAAAGTGAATCAGTTATATATATGTGTGTGTGTATGTGTGTGTATATATATATATATGTATGTATATATGTGTGTGTGTATGTATGTATATATATAGGCTTCCCCTGGGGCTCAGCTGGTAAAGAATCTGCCTGCAAAGCAGGAAACCTGGGTTGGGAGGATCCCTGGAAAAGGAAAAGGCTACCTACTCCAGTCTGACCTGAGAATTACATGGACTGTATAGTCCATGGGGCCAAACAGTCAGACATGACTGAGTTAATTTCACTTTCATATATTTATATTTATATATATATGTGTGTGTGTGTGTGTGTGTGTGTGAATTCTTTTTCAGATTCTTTTCCCATGTAGATTTTTTATAGAATATTGAGTATAATCATGAGTAGAGTTCCCTGTGCTATACATAAGTCCTTGGTAGTTATCTATTTTATGCATACTGAAATGAAGTCGCTCAGTCTTGTCCAACTCTTTGCAACCCTATGGACTGTGTAGCCCACCAGGCTCCTCCATCCATGCAATTTTCCAGGCAAGAATACTGGAGTGGGTTGCCATTTCCTTCTCAGGGGATCTTTCCGACCCAGGGATTGAACCTGGGTCTCCCACATTGCAGGCAAACACTTTACCATCTGAACCACCAGGGAAGCCCATTTTATATACATAGCAGTGTGTATATGTTAATTCCAATCTCCTAATTTATCACTTCCCCCTATTTTTCCTTTGGTAACCAGAAGTTTGGTTTTGAGATACGTGAGTCTGTTTTTATTTTGTAAATAAGTTCATTTGTACAGTTTTTATTAGATTCCACATGCAAGTGATATCATATGATTTTTACTTTCTCAGTCTGACTTACATAACTTAGCATGATAGTCTCTAAGACCATGCATATTGCCACAAATGGCATTTTGTTCTTTTCTTTATGGCTGAGGCATTTCATATAGTGAAATCATATTTGCCCTTCTGACTATCTTTTTCACTTAACATAATTTTTTAAGGTCTGTCTATGATGCAATCTCTGACAGGATGTCTTCTTTTCATGTATACAAACCATATTTCCTTACTTAGGCATACATCCATGTACATTTAGCTTTTTATTCACATCTTAGATACTGTGAATATTCAGTGATGAACATGAAAGTGTATATATCCCACTGAGATCCTATTGTCAGTTTTGGGGGTAAATAACCAGAACTGGGATTGTTCTACCATTCAATAACTCTATTTTTAATTTTTTGAGGAACCTACTCTTTCCATAGTGGCTACACAATTTTATATTCTCACAGATGAGTTTACAAGAGTTCCAATTTCTTGACATCCTCACTAACAAATGTTTGCTAATTTTTATGATTGCCATCCTAACAGGATGTGAAAAGATATCTCATTGTGATTTTGATTTGTCTTTTCTGATAATTTTGACATTGAGCAATTTTCTTATATATCTGTTGACCATTTTTATGTCTTCCTTCCCAGGAGTGAAGAAAATCATAACATATATTGTGCATTTGTAGTTTTAAAATGGCAGTTTTAAAATTAATTTATTTTTTTAATTGAGTCTAATTGCTTTACAATATTGTGGTGGTTTTTCACCATACCTCAACATGAATCAGGGTGTACAGGGTGTGGTGTTTCAAGATACTGGAAATGTAGAATTGCATTCTTTATTCCTGAGAGGTAGCATTAGATGAACCCATAAGGAACTTTATTTGTTATTGTGGAAGTCCTTAGTGAGGTTGACAGAAGCAATTTCAGTTAATGGAAGGGATGACAGAAAGAAAAGCTAGGGAAAGAGTGATTTCAAGTTGAGGGGGAAAATGGAGAGAATGTTGAAAACTCGTTTTAGAAGGTTTGAGGTCAAAGGCGAACAGAGAAATGAGATGATACAGGGAGTATAATTGCAGTTTAGGGGGTAGAGTTGTTCTGTAGGATTTTACAAGATAGTAAAGAAAAAACAATTAAATAATTTAATGCAATTTTGTGTGTGTGGTTAACTGAATTGGGGAGAGACAATGTATGCTTTTTTAGTTGAAAAGAGAGATAAAAGTAAAAATTCAGTTTTCTCTAAAATTCTTATATATAGTTGACTAAGTTCTGAAGAAACTAATAAAAAGTACCATTTCCTTTAGTCCCTCACTTGCTTATTAATTTGGAATAATCTTAATGATTAGTCCCTCACTTGTTTATCAGAATTTTAATTATCTGAAAGATTTCATTTATTAGTTTAACAATTGGAGATAAGATGAAAAAAGTCAATTTTGATCCAATCTCATGCCATACTTATAAAAATAAGTTATGCTCTTTTTGTAGATTTGCTTGAGACTTATCTACCTCACCTTCCAGATTGTATGCTTTCAAATACACTTTCAAAGGAAAATGAACACCAGATTAGTCTGTAGTATAATAGTGTGTGTAGTCTGGCTAAGAGAGACCTATTCAGTGTAAGTGAAGTGAAGTGAAGTGAAGTCACTCAGTCGTGTCCGACTTTTTGTTACCCAACGGACTGTAGCCTACCAGGCTCCTCCGTCCATGGGATTTTCCAGGCATTTTATTCAGTGTCAAGTAAGATTCTAATAAAATTCCCAGAACCTTAAAATTCATCATAGGATACTTTCTACCTGTTCCTTGGAAAGAAAGAGATATTTTGTTAGTGATTAAAAGTAGAGAGTATATATTTTCAGGGAAAGTCACAACTGGCTATCTGATTATTAAATTCACTATTTAAAACAAAATCATGTCCTCCCATTTTATTCACCTTTTTATGAAAAATGGTCTAACTTGTTTGTGTTCAAGAAAACTTGTGTTAGTTATTAGATTAATCTTTCACAGCAATGAGAAATAAGAAATTCTTAGAAAGATTGGTGGGTGTGGAGGTGATACTGAGATTCTCATGACAGGACATGCATTTGGAGATGCACTTACTACTAGATAAGTCCCATTTTAGGGCCAAAATAGAACTTGCAAAGATTTTTCCAACTCCGCCTAAACAGGTAACTAAAAGTCATCTTTATCTTTTCTTTCCTGGGAATGCCCACTCATATGTTTTGGGATTTGGTATTCTTAGAACCTGAAAGGATTCCTAAAACACAGTCTCTTATCTGCTTGGTTTTCACCCCATACACAATAGGATTCATAGTTGGAGGCAACAGTAGATAAATATTGGCCACAATGATGTGACAAGAGGGAGGGACTGTATGGGCCCCAAAGCGATGGGAAAAGAAGGAGAAGAAGGCTGGGCTGTAGGAGAAAACTATAGCACAGATGTGAGCAGTGCAGGTGCTGAAGGCCTTCCGCCGAGCTTCTGCTGAGGAGAGGCTGACCACTGCCCTCAGGATCATTGTGTAGGAGACTGTGATGCACAGGATGTCAAAACCTCCAATCAGGAGGGCAACAATCAGACCATAGATGGCATTGACCTTGATATTTCCACAAGACAACTTGGCCACAGACATGTGGTCACAATAAGTGTGGGGATTACGTTGCCTCTGCAGTAGGGCAGGCGCTTGGTGAGGAAAGGGAAGGGAATGATGAGCAACATCCCTCTGAGAAAGGTGGAGAGACCCACCTTTGCAATGATGGGATTTGTGAGGATAGTTGAGTAGCGCAGAGGGTAGCAGATGGCCACGAGCGGTCCAGGCCATGAGCATGAGCACCCCAGCCTCCATCCCTGTGAAGGTGTGGACGAAGAACATCTGGATCAGGCATCCATCAAAGCCAATTTTCTTGAGATGAAACCAGAAGATGGAGAGGGCTTTAGGGACTGTGCTAGAGCACATGACAAGATCAGTTAGGAAAGCATGGCCAAGAAGTAATACATAGGTTTGTGCAAGGAGTCCTCACAGTAGATGAGGTAGAGGAGTCCACAATTCCCTGCCATAGCTACAACATACATGGAGCAGAATGGGAAGGAAATCCAAATATGCACATCTTCCAGTCCTGGGACTCCATTCAGAATGAATGAGGGTGGGACCCACTCCGTTTTATTCAGCATTAGCATGATCAAATAGACTTAAACTTTATGTGACTTTTCCTAGAGTAAGATAAAGATAAGAGAAAATATAGTTTATGGTTACTTTATCTTTTTCTATGTTTTAAAAATTCTGTAGTTTATTTGATTAAACAGTCAACTTTACTGAGTGACAGTGAGTATATCTTCTGTTTGTTTACTGATTATTTCATTTATTCACTCAATAAATTTTTATTAAGCAATTTCAAGTTCACATCACAGACACTAATTCAAAATTGTTTTTTAAAACTAGTTTTTCACCTTCAGATTTATAATAAAAAAAGTAATTCTGTTGTATCTTCTCTAAAGAGATTTTGGATAGAAAATTTCATTTGTTAATAAATATATAGATCTCCTGTGGGTGTGATCTTAGCATCCTTTGGTCACTATACCCATGAACCAAAAGATATGAGGACTTTAAAAATTCTTATTCTTGCTTAATAGCTGATTGTTGATATTTAATTATTAAGGCACTGTATGAAACCTTTTGTAAATATTAAATTATGTATTTCTCAATGGAGATCGGGTCTCACAAATCAGAAAAATTGTGTTTGGTCCTTTCACATTTAAACTGACTCATTTTTTGCCTTTTCTTATTATGGTCTATGTGCATTTATTAGAATGCTTTTAATTTCTAATCAGAATAAGCTTTCAGTAATAGGTTGTAAGTGGCTAAAATTGTTTGGGATGCATAAATATATCAATGGTAATGAATCTTTTTTTTTTTTTTTATGTTTCTACCAGTCTTTCTACTTTACCTTTAAACATTGTCCTCTGAGATTATCTGGTGTTTATAGCAAAAAACAAAACAAATTAGTTTTACATTATTATACTTCACTAAAAGAATTTATGTTCTTTGCCTTGATTATGTTTGTTACTCTAGTAATATTTATCATTCAATAAATACACTGACATCTCTAATTTTTATTGTTTTCTCATTGGTTGTCTCTGATCTTTTGAATGTACATTTTTATATATTTCACAACAGAACACATGTTAGTCGAGTTCTAGTAGGAGACAATACAAATAAATTCAACTTTACATTTGATATTTCTTCATTTCAGGTCAGTCACTCAGTTGTGTCCGACTGTTTGCGACCCCATGAATCGCAGCATGCCAGGCCTCCCTGTCCATCACCAACTCCTGTAATTCACTCAGACTCACATCCATCAACTTAGTGATGCCATCCAGCCATCTCATCCTCTGTCGTCCCCTTCTCCTCCTGCCCCAGTCCCTCCCAGCATCAGAGTCCTTTCCAATGAGTCAACTCTTCACATGAGGTGGCCAAAGTACTGGAGTTTCAGCTTTAGCATCATTCCTTCCAAAGAAATCCCAGGGCTGATCTCCTTCAGAATGGACTGGTTGGATCTCCTCGCAGTCCAATGGACTCTCAAGAGTCTTCTCAACACCACAGTTCAAAAGCATCAGTTCTTGGCACTCAGCCTTCTTCACAGTCCAACTCTCACATCCATACATGACCACTGGAAAAACCATAGCCTTGACTAGATGGACCTTTGTTTGCAAAGTAATGTCTCTGCTTTTCAATATGCTGTCTAGGTTGGTCATAACTTTCCTTCCAAGGAGTAAGCATCTTTTAATTTCATGGCTGCAGTCACCATCTGCAGTGATTTTGGAGCCCAGAAAAATAAAGTCTGACACTGTTTCCACTGTTTTCCCATCTATTTCCCATGAAGTAATGGGACCAGAAGCCATGATCTTCATTTTCTGAATGTTGAGCTTCAAGCCAACTTTTTCACTGTCCACTTTCACTTTCATCAAGAGGCTTTTTAGTTCTTCTTCACTTTCTTACCACACATAAAATTTATTTCTCATTTAAGAGCAAAATTAATTAATTTCAAATTCCATGCTTGTGGCTAAATCTCATTTTCAATTTAAGGATTTGGGATAAGTAAATGCTACCTCATGCTTTTATTAATCTTTTAATTTCTCATATATATGTACTGAACATCTAAAATTTGACAATGTTGGGAACAAGGGTTTCACTCATTAAGGACATCAGAGTTAGTGGACAAAGATGCAAATAATTTATCATAGTAAATGTAATAAGAATTAAAATAAAAGTGTGTGCAACCTCCTAAATGAGCACTAGACTATTAAACTGGATGTTTATTGTTGTTGATGGGGTGTTGAAGGAGGAATTGGTGATTATAAAGAAAGACTATGTTGAAGAGAAGGTGTTTGATACCTATTCAGAAGGGAAAACATGCTGTAAAGGAGACACATTTATAAAAGGAATTCCAGAGAAAAGAATCAATAAGCAAAAGTATGGAAATCAAATGATCAAGTCTGTGAGAAGTCACTGGGGTTGAGGGGACAAGTGATAATTTAGATGCTTGGCCAGGAAGTAAACCACAAAAAATCTTGCAATTATCAGATAATAGGAACTTCACTGATGCTAAATAATAAGTGATAAATAATTCATAAATATCCAGAGAGCCATTAGTTAACTTCATGGTTCTTGGAAAGCGTTTGGCAGTGAAGAAGCTAGAATCCTCTCCTACCTCTCCCTGAAGAAATACGATCTGCAGTGTCTAGGAGTTAGGTCAGAAGAAGGAAGGAAAAATTTAGTGCTATTGTGGTCTCTGCTAAACAGGTAAGAAAATGAGCTGCATGCAAGCCTAAGGCTGATTGCAAACAACAGATAATAATTTAGCCAGTGGGCTCTAAATCACCAAAAATGGATGTAAGCTTTATACTTAGAACGAAAATAATTCTGTGACCTATTTCCCAAGAAAAAAATTTGTTTTATTAAACACCTTCTTAATAACCCTATAATTACCAGAATATGAAAGTTTATCTGATTTTTCATAGAAACATGGTCAACTATCATAATGAAAATCCCACCAATTTATAGGATAGAAAATTGGATTCTATAATTGATTTTTGTAGTTCACTTAATCTCCTTGAGATTTTATTACATCTCAATTTTTCAAGATCAGGTAGTACAAGAAGAGCAGTATAGAAGAGAAATATATAGATTTTAACCTTATCTGTCTATTTCTTAAAGATATGCCTGAGGATGATTTCTATAACTTCCTTAAAAAACAAATTACTCATCCCTTTAAATG
Source organism: Bos mutus (assembly GCF_027580195.1). Lineage (NCBI taxonomy): Eukaryota > Metazoa > Chordata > Mammalia > Artiodactyla > Bovidae > Bos > Bos mutus. Next base: position 32,627,478 of record NC_091631.1, on the reverse strand, counting down.
TGATTAAAAATACTACATAAGAAGTACAGAATCCAGAAACCAAATTCTGAAATACATGTTAAGCCATTTAATTTATGACAAAGGAAACACTATAGCCCAGCTCTCACAACCGTACATGACCACTGGGAAGACCATAGCCTTGACTATACGGGACCTTTGTTTGCAGAGTAATGCCTCTGCTTTTCAACACACTGACAAGAAGCAATCATCTTCTGATTTCATGGCTGCAGCCACCATCTACAGTGATTTTGGGAGCCCAAAAAGAGGAAATCTGTCAGTACTTCTGCCTTTTCCCTTCTGTTTGCCCTGCAGTAATGGGGCTGGATACCACAATCTTAGTTGTTTAATATTTAGCCTTAAGCTGGCTCTTTCACTCTCCTCCTTCACCCTCATCAAGAGGTTCTTTAGTTCCTCTTCACTTTCTGCCATTAGAGTGGTATCATCTGCATATCTGAGGTTGTTGATATTTCTCCCTCCTGTCTTGATTCTAGCCTGTAACTCATCCAGCCCAGCATTTCTCATGATATCCTCAGCATATAGGTTAAACAAACAGGGTGACAGCAGTCAGCCCTGTCGTGCTCTTTTCTGGATCTTAAACCAATCTGTTGTTCCATACAGGGTTCTAACTCTTCCTTCTTGATCTGCATACAGGTTGATCAGGAGACAAGGAATATGGTCTGGTATTCCCATCTCTCTAAGAGCTTTCCACAGTTTGTCGTGATCCACACAGTCAAAGGCTTTAGCATAGTTGATGAAACAGAGAGATTTTTTTCCCTGAAATTCCATTGCTTTCTCTATAATCCAGCAAATGTTGACCATTTGGTCTCTAGTTTCTCTTCCTTTTCTAAACCCAGCTTGGACATCTGGAAATTCTTGGTTCGCATAACACTGAAGCCTAGCCTGCAAGATTTTATGCATCTCCTTATTAGCATGAGAGATGAGTGTGATAGTCTGATGGTGAGCACATTCTTTGATACTACCCTTCTTGGGAATTGGGATGAGGACTGACCTTTTCCAGCTCTGTGGCCACTGCTAGGTCCTCCAGATTTGCTGACATAATAAATGAAAAACTTTGAACTGTATATTGCATTGTAAATAGTAGTGCATAATGCAACATTGCAGCTTCTCTTGGAGTAAAAGGGTCTCTTGACAAGAATTAACAATGTCAATTCAGTGCCTTAATAATTTCTCTGCAGAAAGAATAATTACCTGTGTTAAAGAAAATAGGGTACTGGGGTGTGGTCAGAGTTACTGGAGTAATAATACAAACACAGGACTATGGCCACTTATAAAATACATCTTTAATATATCTATTGCTTATATTCATCCTTAAACTTAATAGGTAATAGATGTACTTTCATTAGACCAGTTTAATCCTTGGATTCATATTTTCTTTTCATTTGAGGGTTGTTTATTCCATGTAATTTTTTCTATCCAAAATCAATGAAACAAAAGTCATAGGTCTGTCTCTGTAGTACATAATCAAGGCAAATTACATTATGATTTTGAGGAATAAGAAAAGAATCAGGGAAAAACAAGAGCATTTTTACATCAGACTGAGATGGTAAAAATCAGACATTATGATTTTGAGGAATAAGAAAAGAATCAGGGAAAAACAAGAGCATTTTTACCATCAGATTAATTTTACCATCAGATTGAGAACCACTTTTCTAACTATTCCCTATTTCTCTTTGTCATGGGAGTGATTTACTTCTAATTTCTCTTTGGATAGAGAAATTACAGAAATAATCATAACCACAATGTTACACTTGGGGAAATGCACATTTTTCATAAATGCCCAATATCATACAACACTTCTTCCTTAAAATTGTGTGACTAGAATCAAAGATTTATTTTTGGAAAAATAATAAGCAATTGCTATGTACCTATGGACCTTCTCCACTTTGTCTTACTGTTTACAAGAAAAAAAGAGAGAAAAGTAATCCTGTCATTATCCTTTCTTTTGTATATATTCATTACCTTATGCTTTGCTTTCACAGCAAAACAGTGAGATGAAGGCAATCTGGTCCAAGTATTCAGGGTCTTGGTTAAAAAAAGTTCAAATCTTAGAATAAATGTGTTTACATAGCAAGCAACCTCTTGCTTCCTTGCTATCTGTACTATCAAACTGAGCCTTTAAAGGAAAACGTGTGTTAAATGTCCCAAAGGGATATTTCAGAATATCAAGACACAAGCGTTGATGTGAGAATCAAAACATCCTTTATAGAAGGAAGAAACAGAGTAAACACTTTCCACTTTCAGTGCTGAAATAATGATATACAAATATGTGAATACTCTCATATGTGTGTTTGTGCATTAGCATGTATATTTGTTAGGGAGAGATTGAAAGTAAACACAAGTTATTTTAATGAAAACTAGGATTAAATATTTTCTTTTAAATATTTTATCTCAAATGTATATTTCCCTTTTGGGTTTTCCTGGTGACTCAGCAGTAAAGAAGAGCCTGCAATGCAGGAGACACAGGAGACATGGGTTCAATTCCTGGGCCAGGAGGATCCCCTGGGGGAAGAAATGGCAACCCACCCCAGTATTCTTGACTGTGAAGTTCTATGGACAGAGGACCGTGGTGGGCTACAGTCCCTGGGGTCACAAAAGAGTCTAACACAGCTTAGTAACTAAACAGCAAGCAATATTTCCCTTTACCCACTGCCCTTTGGAAAACATATCAAAAGCAATTGAGTATGGACTCTCTTTCATTCACACCTTGATTTATTCTTTAAAATTTCTTCTTTTATTCATGCATTAGTTCATCTCCCCATTTAATAACGTTTATTGAGAATTTTCTACTCTCCAAACAAAGCTAGGAAGTATATGAACACGGCCCTGGTTTTATAAAGTTTACTTTCAAGTAAGGGAAGTGATAAACATTATGGTGGTCTAGAAAATAAAGTCTTCAACAGTTTAAGCTTATTATTCTTACATATTAAGTTAGGAAAAATTAGATTAATATATGTCCTTAGCAGAGAAAGCAATGGCACCCCACTCCAGTACTCCTGCCTGGAAAATCACATGGATGGAGGAGCCTGGTAGGCTGCAGTCCATGGGGTTGCTAAGAGTCGGACATGACTGAGCAACTTCACTTTTCACTTTCACGCATTGGAGAAGGAAATGGCAACCCACTCCAGTGTTCTTGCTTTGAGAACCCCAGGGACGGGTGGGTTGCCGTCTCTGGGGTCACACAGAGTCGGACACGACTGAAGTGACTTAGCAGCAGCAGCATGTCCTTAGAATAATAATCATGATAATAGCAGTAATTTTAAAGATAACTGATTCAATTTTACCTACTTAAAATAGATAATAAAAGTAATGTCACCATATATTGAATAATTTGGAAAAACAGGAGGTATTTTAAAAAGATATTAAAAAGCACCCATAGTCTACAACTTAGAGGAAACTTCTTATGTATTTTATCCTGATTTTTAAAAAATGCATGCATAAAATATAATTATATATATATTTATTATCTATGTTTTAACAAAAAATCATAATATGCTACAGTATACACTGGTATTTTTATTTAACATTTATGAGTCCATTTTCATCTGAATTATTATAATTGAATAAAAGTTCATAATTTACTTAAAGATACCATAATCTCATATTATAGATTCTTTTAAAAAAACTCTATAGCAATTGACCCATATGTGAAACTTTTGCATTTCTGACCTGATTATTTCCTCAGGACAAATTCCAATTTTGTATTGAGTTCTCCTCTTCCATTCCAAAAGTTATGTGCCAATTTGATAAGAAACTGCTGTCTTATTGTCGTTTAATTATACTCTTGGTTACTTATTAAAAATGCTATTTTAAAATTTTATATTACTAGTTTTGATTCACTGTGATGAGAGTTGCTTCTTTTATTTCTCTCTACAGGGCTTGCTGATGGGATTGTGTAATCTCCTTTACAAGAGCATGATATTTTGTTAATTTTTCACATGTCCCTGAGAAGAATGAGTATTGTCTGTTATTGGGGTATATGTTTATAAATATCTCATTTATTGGGCTTACTTTTCGTGTGTACTCTTGATTTGTCTTGGAAAAAAATAGTGTATTCACATCTTCCACTTTTAGTTTTTCTGTTTATTTCTTCCTGCAATTAAGGAATTGTGTTAAGCTAGAAAATAAAATGCAATCATGATAGTTATTTAATCCTCAAGAAGGCAAAAAAAAAAAGAAGAAGAAGCAAAGGTAACAAAGAACACATGATAAATAAATAAAGCAAGCAAGATGATAGACTAAAGTTAACCATTTCAGTAGTCTTTTTTTTTTTTTAATAGGCTACAGTCATTGACACAGAACACAGAGCATCGTAGTTTCTTTTTTAAAGAAGCTTTCAAACATATCGAAAAAGAAAGAATTATTTGAAGATAAGGGGAACTATCTCAATTAGTTGTAACTATCTTCTCAACACTTCCTCAAATACTTTAAGGTCAGAAGAAACTCTCTGAGAAGCTGGACTAGCTTGCATGAAACTATGCTCACAACTACAAAAAACACCACCACACTTTATTTTTACATACGCCATTTAAAAAAATGATCAAATGACATTTCATTTCCAACTTAATTTTCATGATTAATGCAATTTTCTTTTTAGGGAGTGCTTATTTTTTTCTCAAATGGTACTGTCCTTGGGTATTTGCTAATAATTTATAATAAGGGATGCTTCTTTTTTTTTTTTTGTCATGTATGGATGTGAGAGTTGGACTGTGAAGAAGGCTGAGGCCAAAGAATTGATGCTTTTGAACTGTGGTGTTGGAGAAGACTCTTGAGAGTCCCTTGGACTGCAAGGAGATCCAGCCAGTCCATTCTGAAGGAGATCAGCCCTGGGATTTTTTTTTTTTTTTTTTTTTAATAAGTCAGAGTGTATCCATAGGAATTTTAAATAAAGAAAAGAGGGCGTCAAAGTACCAGAGTTCAATTGTGTTAAGCTAGAAAATAAAATGCAATCATGATAGTTATTTAATCCTCAAGAAGGCAAAAAAAAAAGAAGAAGAAGCAAAGGTAACAAAGAACACATGATAAATAAATAAAGCAAGTAAAAGATGATAGACTAAAGTTAACCATTTCAATAGTCATTTTTAATAGTTAATGTTGAAGTAAAAAGACACAAATAGGTTAAAAGTTAAAGGATGAAAAAGTTACACAATGCTAGCACTAGTCAAAAGGGCTTCCTAGGTAGCGCAGTGGTAAAGAGTCTGCCTGCCAAGCAGGAGATGCAGGTTTGATCCTGGATTGAAAGGACTCCTGGAGAAGGAAATGGCAACCCACTCCAAAATTCTTTCCTGAGAAATCCCATAGACAGAGAAGCCTGGCGGGCTACAGTCCATGGAGTTGCAAAGAGTCAGACATGACTTAGCAACTAAAACAACAACAACAACACTAGTCAAAAAGATAGCTGAAGTGACTATTTTAATATCAAATACTCTTAGAGAAAATAATTTTACCAAGGGGATAAAGAAGGTCAATTTCATAATGTTTATGAGTCTAATAAGAGAAATTCAGAATGTATGGAGTAAAAACATACAGATCTGCCAGAAAAATAGACAAATCCAAAAATACAAATGAAAATTTCAATTTCCTCTTTCTGTAATGGATAGAACAAGTACACACAAAATCATTAAGAATGTAGTAAACTTGTAAAATAATACAAACCATTCCAACCCTGGAGAAAGCTCTAAATGAGTACAGTTGCATTTTCCACTTGAATCATTACTATTTCTGACCCCCTCCTTTTTAAAATTAAAATAGTAAATAATTTATTTACCAGATCAGTTGCTGCATAGCATGTACCTGGGACTTAATTAACCTGTTCTAACATGTATACAACCTCAGACCCTGCAATTGTAACTGCAGCTCCTGCTTGATTGAACTTTCAGTAGCCTACAGCCATTCTCCAGGATCTATCTTTTTTTTTTGCAAGGGCTAGACTGGAGACTTAAACCAAAATAGGATAGGGACAAGGTAATGGCACCCTACTCCAGTACTCTTGTCTGGAAAATCCCATGGACAGAGGAGCCTGGTGGTCTGCCGTCTATGGGGTCGCACAGAGTTGGACATGACTGAAGTGACCTAGCAGCAGCAGCAGCAGCAGGATAGGGACAATCACTAATTTTAGGTACTTTAGATCTTTAGTGCAGCTCTGAGAATGTCTCAACCAGGCTACAAGGGAGTCCACAAGCAAAGTTGATCATTAAAAAGCTCCATTTTTGGCAGGAAGGACCTAGCTCAAGTTCCTCTACTTTGTTCAGTCTTGTCTTGGAACAGCCAAGGGAAGCATGACCTTGGTGTGAGTGTCATGGCACATTCCAAGGTGCAGCAGTCAGCTGACATCAACAGGGCTACACAAATCAGCTTCTCTTGAAGGCACATGTCCAGGGCCACCACACTAATTATGAGAAAACATCAGTCAATCCCAAAGCTAGGGATGTTTTGCAAATGCCTACCATATCTCTTATAAAATATAAAGATCCAAAGTAAGGTGAGGAAATCTTATATCAAAATGAAAACCAGAGAAATTAACTAAAATATTTGGGATTTTATCCCAAACCTAGAAAGATTTGCTACAAGACCATTGACAAAATTTGGATGTGTACTGTGGATTAGATTATTGTAAAGTATCAGCATAATTTACCTGATTCTATTGTATGTGTTATGGTTATGCAAGTAAATGTCTTTATTCTTAGAAATACACACTAAAATTTGTAAAAGTAAGCAGTCATAGTCTCTCCAACTTACTTCAAAACTGCTCAGAAAAAAAAAAAATATAAAAATACACACATACAAATGGAAAGAGAGAAAAAAAAAATTGGTGCAAAATGCAACCTGTTGGTGAATCTGTGAAAGAATATGCAGAACTTGTTTTACTTCTACAACTACTCTATAAATATGAAATTATATCAGTAAAATGTATATCTAAATATTGCTATTGATATTTACCTGGTAATAATTATATTTTTCAAGAATCTGTAGTATATGTGGAATTTCAGCTATTAAATTTGTATTACTAATTCTTTCTTAATTCTAAGTAAATATTTATTTTGTGGTTAATTTTTAAATGGATCCTTAAATTTGCATGTAGTCCAGAATCTGCTGCTGCTAAGTTGCTTCAGTCATGTCCAACTCTGTGCGACCCCATAGACGGCAGCCCAACAGGTTCCCCTGTCCCTGGGATTCTCCAGGCAAGAACACTGGAGTGGGTTTCCATGTCCTTCTCAATGCATGAAAGTGAAAAGTGAAAGTGAATTTGCTTGGTTATGTCCGACTCTTAGCGACCCCATGGACTGCAGCCTACTAGGCCCTCTGTCCGTGGGATTTTCCAGGCAAGAGTACTAGATTGGGTTGCCATTGCCTTCTCCAGCTTCAAAATCTAGAAAACCTGAATGTACCCCTGGCCACACTCATAGAGAAGTAGAGAAAACTGACCTACATAAAGAGAAAATTGGGCCAGTTCTCTTTCTATGTCTCTCTCATAGGCACAGAGAAGGTAAGAGACCATACTGCTTAAAGGCAGAAAATACTTAATCTGGGAATTCAAATTTCTGTATTGGGAAGCCCAGTTTCACTTTCTCCTGGCTTCTGTGATAAGCCTCTGTACCCTCCTAAGTCACATACTTTGGCTGATGTTGGTTTAAGGGAGATTCTGCTTCCTAAAACCAAAAGAAACCCTCTTGATTTCCAGTCTCAAGAGTCTACATTTGTATAGAATAAATGTTCATTATATCTTTAATGCATTTGCTTGACTTTCTTTTCTTTATTACATAAATCCTTTATTTTGAAGTAATGCATTGCTACAAAGTTACCTCAGTATTTAGAGTTAGAGTAACATCATGATTTTGAAAACCACAGCTAACAGCTTGACAATGCAAGAGTACATTAGGTCCTACATATACCAGGTGGCTCAGATGGTAAAGAATCTGCCTGCAGTGTGTGAGACCCGGTTAGATCCCTGGCCAGGAAGATAACCTGGAGTAGAAAATGGCAACCCACAGCAGTATTCTTGCCTGGAGAATTCCATGGACAGTGTAGTCCATGGGGTTGCAGAATCAGGCATAACTGAAGCAACTGAGCACATATGTACATGCAGCATACTTGACTGCTGTACCATGTTTGAGTTTGAGCATAGTCTTGCTTCAAAAGAGTCATGTTCAACACCATTTCAAATTTGAACAGAGTTTGATGACAAAGTTTTAAAATGAATAAGCATGTATTAAATCAAGTATTTTGGAGAAATTATGTCAATTATTTACACTTTGGGTATGAGAGGAAAATGCACATTTAAGGTACTCTTTTTCTCTATAACATACATTTTTACTTACTTTTTACATGCCATGCCAAGTTGCTTCTGTTATGTCCGACTCTTTGTGATCCCATGGACTGAGCCCGCCAGGCTTCTCTGTCCATGGAATTCTCCAGGCAAGAATACTGGAGTGTGTGGCCATGTCCTCCTCCAACTTCTTACATAATTGTATGCTTTTACTTATTTACTTTTCCCTTTTAAAAAGTAGAAAAATCTGTACTTATTTAATGTAACAAAATATTGTTAAAGGAACAAAAAGGATCAGGCAGATAGAATATTGTAAAAATCCACTGATTTTAAGAATTAAAGACTATAAAGAGCTTGCATTATATTCTTCATAGTTAGTGACATTGGCAAATTTTTACTGCTATAACAATAAGCAAAGGACACTCATATCCACATACCCTCTGATCAGGGTTCTCAAGTGAAAAATATAACACTGTATGGCAATCAAAATTTCTGTCTAATAATATTCATATCTAATCATCTAAACAAGCTCCAAGAGATGGACATTCTAACAGGGAAAATGATACACAGAGATAAAATGCAGGCCAATGTAAAGGGCAGCTATTTAGAAGGAGAACATAAACTTATTCCTTCACTGGCAGCTCTGAAGATCCTGAGTGCAAATCCATTCTTCCCTGTTAATTGCTTTGTGGGAGATGTTGTCAATTATCACTACTTTTATCCCTTGGAAAATATAAATAAATTTGTCAAAACATATCTTCCCATAGTTATTCAAAAAGTTGCTATCCAACATAGAATTTTGCATAATTTCTCTCATTTAATATCCTGGTATGGCATATTGGCTTCTTTCAGCTTAAGGAGTTCATAGTCACAAATGAATCCATTGCTATTGAGGTCAACTACTGCAAATGACTCTTCAAGTGCATCAAATCTGAGTGGGAATCATCTTGCCCATTTTAAGAAGATCTATGATATTGAAATGCCACCAAAGATGAACAACTCTGTGGATAAGTTGGGTAAAAACAACTTTCAGAACTGCTCAGGATGTAGTATCACAGAGTACCAGTTCTGGCCCAGCAGCCTCTGACCAATGCACCAAGACAACTCCTGCTGCTCAAAATCTCTGCAGCTGATTGATTTTCTTTTTGTAACAAAGTTAATGGGTTATTTTGAAAATTCATGGTCTGCACTTCTTACTGCTTCTCATAAATTTTTCTTCATTTTTTAAATGTCTTTGGAAAGTCTCACTGTTACTCTTGCATAAATTCTTGACATTTAAATTCTGTTAGACTGTAATGTGTAGGTTATCTCTGTTGGAATGACATGTAATTTTTGTTTTCTTTCATTGCACTTTGATGGTGTCATGGTTATTTAGTAGAAATACCATCTTCTTGCATCTTTATTGAAAATATCAAGCATGTGTTTACTTAAATTATTTTAATGCTCTGAAATATGTTATTATTAAAGAATGTAGTTTTATGAATGCATGGAACATTGGGTTTTCTCTTTGTCAGACTCTAAATGAATATAAATAAATGCAAGTTTGTGTGAAAAGCCAGATTAATAATGAAAAATACTCTATGCTGTTTTCAGAATACCCGAGAACTGATAGAATTTACTTTTTAATTCTAGCTATAAAATGAGTGACTATAATCAATGTGAAATAGAATTACTAACATCTGGTGGGCCTGCATACAAATTAGACCTCATTTTCAAGTGGTGAAACATATCTCACAACATATCTCAGCAAGTTAAGTAAACATTCTAAGCATGGGCCCAATCTAAACCAGCGCAGATCACAATAAAATACATGATGCAAAGAGCCATTTCACTGGAAAAGACTGTGATCTTGGAAAAGATTGAAGGCAAAAAGAGAAGGGGGTGACAGAAGATTAGATTATTAGACAGCAAAAGAAGAAGGGGATGAAACAGGATGAGTTGGTTGGATGGCCTCACCGACTCAGTGCACATGAATTTGAACAAACTCCAGGAGACAGTGGAGGACAGAGGATCCTGGCATGCTTCAGTCTATGGTGTTGCAAAGAGTCAGACAGGACTTGGCAACTGAACAACAATAATAGCAAGCATGAGCTCAATGTAAACCAGCCCAGAATGTAATGAAATATATGACACTAACAGCCTAAGCTTTGTTTCTGCTATTCTTTGGTTTTAAGACCATGAAAAAAAAAAAAAAAAATTCAGGGCAAGATTTTTCACTGGGATGAAAATTCTGCATCTGCTTCCTGCCTTACAGATATTTCTAGTTTGATCATCTATAAATTCCTCTCTTACTCAAGCAGCCTATATCTTTGTGTGACTGTTGTCATAGAGGCTGAGAAGTAGCTTGTAGCAGAGGTGTGGTGATGGAGGTAAAGCTGATGAATCAGTCTCAAAAAAAAAAAAGACTCACAAACAATGTTAATCAGAAAAGAATTCAATGAAGTTGATATTAACAGAGTTGTAGGAGGGAGTAAGGAAACAAAAAAACAAATGTTGAGAAAACAATAAATACTGACTGTTGTTGTTCAGTTGCTCAGTCATGTTTGACTCTTTGCGATCCATGGACTGCAGCTCACAGCACACAGTCCCGCACCATCTCCCAGAGCTTGCTCAACTCATGTCCATCGGGTCAGTGATGCCATCCAACCATCTTGTCCTCTGTTGTCCCCTTTATACTGCCTTCAGTCTTTCCCAGCATCAGGGTCTTTTCCAATGACTTGGCTCTTCATATCAGGTGCCCAAAGTATTGGGCTTCAGCTTCAGAATGAGTCTTTCCAGTGGATATTCAGGGTTGATTTCCTTTAGGATTGACTGGTTGGGTATCCAGAGACTAAGATCATAAGAACTTAATCACTCCCTTGCCCTTAAGGGGAAAAGAGAGGAAAAAAAAGTGTTCTTGAGTAAAACCATAAGAACTGTAGCCGCAAGCAGATGGTCGGCAAGGCAAGACCTTAAGGGACGATCAGAGCCCTGATGTCAAAGCAGGCTAAGAGTAAAAGAAAAACAAAACAAAACAGAAAACCCAAACTCTTTCAACTCGTGGACAGTAATCTCCTGCCAGTGAGCTCAATCCAACTGAATGCTAGACAACAAAGGACACTGGGTCATATGGTATATGAGCTTCAGATTTCTAGGGCACAGAACAGTGTAGAAAGGGCAGAGAGCAGATGTGGAGAAACAAATGGAGCAAGATAATGATCCTTCTGAATATTTCTCTCTCTCCTCTCTCTCCCATGCATTTATCTACTGATCTACAACTTTCTCCTCGGTCTGGTCATCTAGCCATATTTTCCCAAAACTCATTATAGTACAGTTGGGCTTTGCTCATCTGAAGTATTTTCTACCACTGCATCTGCGTTCATATTACTGGAATGATGCTTGTTCAGCCAGATTGACTTTGCTACCAAGTCACAGCTATCAGCAAATAGGCAATATTTGTAATTCACATTTATTTATTTGATTGCAAATGTGTATGCATGTGTATACCATTATTATATCCTATTTTTTATATGGGAAAAGAGCTAAATCATTAATTACAGTTTTTTATTCCATTTGATTTGTTTGTTAGAAAGTGTTTCCTTTCCTCACATATATTTAGCTCTTGTCCATAATTTGGAGCTACTGTGAAGCTTTCTTTTTTTTTTCTTTCAAGTAATTTCATGGTTGTTTATATGAAAATGTGAGAAAGGTATCTCAAAGGCATTCACATTTCCCATCATCTCTGAATGTCTAATATCTACTCTTAAAGATGTTGAAGTACCTATACATCATGGAGAAGGTCTTGGGTGCCTTACTTTCTTTTCTAAACTCAAATGAACCCCTTTTGGAAGCCTGCCCTAAGTTTCTTAGTCCTAAGTAAATACACCATAGGGTTGAGGGAAGGGGCATAATATTGTGCAGCACATTTAGCAGAACTGGAATCAAAGTAGCTTTTGTCTCTGCCAGGTGAGTTACTCAAATCACTACAACAACTGTATAAAAGAAGAGGATGAGGATGAGATGAGAGCTACAAGTGCTCAATGCTTTAGATGCAGCTTCAGTTGAGTTCAGTCTAAGTACAGAGTACAAATCAAAGTCTATGACAATATTATAAGACTTAGATCATTCCCATTCCAAATGCCAAAACCATTTGGCAAATGCTGTTTGGCCTCCTGCCATCACAAGCCAGGCTAGTGACCACAAGATTAGAGCATAGGCAATGCTCAGTCTCATTCTTGGAGCAATAATTATGCTGGGCAGCAAGCACAGGTACTGGAATGACAAGCAAGCCATTCTGAAGCACCATGAACAAGGTAGATTTGAAGATTAAGGACTGGTGACAATGGGATAGTGAAGAGGGTGACAAATAGCTATGTATCTATCAAAAGCCAGGCAGAGGAAGATACCAGACTCCATTCCAACAAAGCAGTGAAAGGCATAAATTTGAGCAAAACACTTAGGGAGGCTAATGACCTTGGACTCAAACCAGAAAATGGCTAGAATCTTGAGCATGACAGTCGTGGCCAGACCCATGTCCAACACAAACAGGATGCCTAAGAAGTGGTACACAGGCTGCTGAAGAGCAGAGTCCTGGCAGCTGGTGATGAGGATGAGGATATTAGCGCCACCCGCTGAGAGGTAGAGTAATGCCAATGGTAAAGAAAGCCAGTGTTGCCAACTGTGAATTCCTGGGAATCGCATCAGGATGAACTCAGAGATATGAAATTTAGAGCTACTGGAGACTTTAGGAGATGCAGACATATTTTCCTAAGAGTAAAACAAATATATTTTTAAAGTTGCATTCTCTGAGCCTAATTATACTGAACATCATTTTGAAATGGTCTCTGCATAACATAGTTTGTAGTTTGCTATTAATGAAATGATTCTGTAGTCCATCTCACAATAAATTACAATGAAGTTCTAGGACTTTAGAAGTGGAAAAGTGAAAGTGAAAGTGTTAGTCGCTTAGTGGCGCCTGACTCTTTGTGATCCTATGGACTGTATCCTGCCAGGCTACTCTGTCCGTGGAATTCTCAGGCAAGAATACTGGGTGGCTAGCCATGCTCTTTTCTGGGGTATCTTCCTGACTCAGGAATCAAACTGGAAAGTAAACATAAAAATAGCAATTATCAATATTGGTTACTCAGAGAAAATTCTTCATGAATCTCAAATTTTTATGTACATTGTCCTCAGTTGTTTCAGATTCCAGTTATTTCAGATTCAGGGACCAACACATAAATATAGTTCTAGGGTTTGATGTTGGTGTTGTTGCTGATTTGATTTTTAAATCTTTCATTTCCTTTTCAAAAATTCTGTGAAATCAAGCAAATGTGTTTTGTTTTCTTCATATTTATCTTTCTTGTTTCAGACTATCATTAAGTGACATTAAGTAGATTTTGTAAATTCAGATTTATTTCCTTTATGTACTTTTTGGAACATTAGCTATGTTTTCTTACTGTACCACTTGAACTTGTAACCGATATTCATTAATATTTTATATACCATTCCAATAATTTGGTATTACAGACTTTTTTTTTTTTTTTTTTAATTTTAATTGGAGGCTAATTACTTTACAATATTTTATTGGTTTTGCCATACATCAACATGAATCCACCACGGGTGTACACATGTTCCCCATCCTGAACCCCTCCCTCCTCCCTCCCCATAACATCCCTCTGGGTCATCCCAGTGTACCAGCCCCAAGCATCCTGTATCCTGCATCAAACCTGGACTGGCTATTCATTTCTTATATGATATTATACAAGTTTCAATGCCATTCTGCCAAATCATCCTCCCCTCCCTCTCACAGAGTCCAAAAGACTGTTCTATACATCTGTGTCTCTTTTGCTGTCTCGCATACAGGGTTATCATTACCATCTTTCTAAATTCCATATATATGCGTTCAGTTCAGTTCAGTTCAGTTCAGTCACTCAGTCGTGTCCGAGTCTTTGCAACCCCATGAATCGCAGCACACCAGGCCTCCCTGTCCATCATCAACTCCCGGAGTTCACTCAGACTCACATCCATCAAGTCAGTGATGCCATCCAGCCATCTCATCCTCTGTCATCCCCTTCTCCTTCTGCCCCTAATCCCTCCCAGCATCAGAGTCTTACTGTATTGGTGTTTTTCTTTCTGGCTTACTTCACTCTGTATAATCGACTCCAGTTTCATCCACCTCATTAGAACTGATTCAAATGTATTCTTTTTAATGGCTGAGTAATAATCCATTGTGTATATGTACCACAGCTTTCTTATCCATTCATCTGCTGATGGACACCTAGGTTGCTTCCATGTCCTGGCTATTATAAACAGTGCTGCGATGAACATTGGGGTACACATGTCTCTTTCAATTCTGGTTTCCTCAGTGTGTATGCCCAGCAGAGGGGTTGCTAGGTCATAAGGCAGTTCTGTTTCCAGTTTTTAAAGGAATCTCCACACTGTTCTCCATAGTGGCTGTACTAGTTTGCATTCCCACCAACAGTGTAAGAGGGTTCCCTTTTCTCCACATCCTCTCCAGCATTTATTGCTTGTAGACTTTTGGATCGCAGCCATTCTGACTGGCATGAAATGGTACCTCATTGTGGTTTTGATTTGCATTTCTCTGATAATGAGTGATGTTGAGCATCTTTTCATGTGTTTGTTAGCCATCTGTATGTCTTCTTTGGAGAAATGTCTATTTAGTTCTTTGGCCCATTTTTTGATTGGGTCGTTTATTTTTCTGGAATTGAGCTGCAGGAGTTGCTTGTATATTTTTGAGATTAGTTGTTTGTCAGTTGCTTCATTTGCTATTATTTTCTCCCATTCTGAAGGCTGTCTTTTCACCTTGCTTATAGTTTCTTTTGTTGTGCAGAAGCTTTGAATTTTAATTAGATCCCATTTGTTTATTTTTGCTTTTTTGTCCAATATTCTGGGAGGTGGGTCATAGAGGATCCTGCTGTGATTTACGTCGGAGAGTGTTTTGCCTATGTTCTCCTCAAAGAGTTTTATAGTTTCTGGACTTACGTTTAGATCTTTAATCAAATTTTGAGTTCATTTTTGTGTATGGTGTTAGAAAGTGTTCTAGTTTCATTCTTTTACAAGTGGTTGACCAGTTTTCCCAGCACCACTTGTTAAAGAGATTGTCTTTAATCCATTGTATATTCTTGCCTCCTTTGTCAAAGATAAGGTGTCCATAGGTGTGTGGGTTTATCTCTGGGCTTTCTATTTTGTTCCATTGGTCTATATTTCTGTCTTTGTGCCAGTACCATACTGTCTTGATGACTGTGGCTTTGTAGTAGAGCCTGAAGTCAGGCAGGTTGATTCCTCCAGTTCTGTTCTTCTTTTTCAAGATTGCTTTGGCTATTTGAGGTTTTTTGTATTTCTACAAATTGTGAGATTATTTGTTCTAGCTCTGTGAAAAATACCGTTGGTAGCTTGATGGGGATTGCATTGAATCTATAGATTGCTTTGGGTAGTATACTCATTTTCACTATATTGATTCTTCCGATCCATGAACACGGTATATTTCTCCATCTATTAGTGTCCTCTTTGATTTCTTTCATCAGTGTTTTATAGTTTTCTATACATAGGTCTTTAGTTTCTTTAGGTAGATATATTCCTAAGTATTTTATTCTTTTTCTGTTGCAATGGTGAATGCAATTGTTTCCTTAATTTCTCTTTCTATTTTCTCATTATTAGTGTATAGGAATGCAAGGGATTTCTGTGTGTTGATTTTATATCCTGCACCTTTACTATATTCATTGATTAGCTTTAGTAATTTTCTGGTGGAGTCTTTAGGGTTTTCTATGTAGAGGATCATGTCATCTGCAAATAGTAAGAGTTTTACTTCTTTTCCAATTTGGATTCTTTTTATTTCTTTTTCTGCTCTGATTGCTGTGGCCAAAACTTCCAAAACTATGTTGAATAGTAATGGTGAAAGTGGGCATCCTTTTCTTGTTCCTGTATTCCTCCACCATCTTAGGACCGCCTCAGTATTACAGACTTTTAAAGATTTGTAGACATAAAGCATGTTGCAGATTGATAGGGAAAGCTTTCTTTGATGTTTGACTTTGTATGGACTTCTGAGGTGGCCACAGAAGAATAGTTTAAAAGAAGTTAAATGATAATGATTAAATTTGTTAATACAAGTATTCATATAGGAAGCAACCTTAGCAAATTATTATTTTTTTAGTTGAATCTTAAAGAACATATGAAGACATGTAAAACAGGATTTAGGGGCAGGGAATAAGGTGCTTTTGATTTTACTTAATGAATAAGAATGATTTGTCTTCACAGTGGCCACTGTAGATTTAGAATCATGTTCAAAACTAGACTCATTGGCTTTTCTCAGACTCTATTGTTTTTCACGTACTTTAAAAAAAAAAATTGGAGTATAACTTGCTTTTCAATGTTGTTTTAGTTTCTACTGTTCAACAGCATGAATCAGCTATAGGTATACATATATACCCTTCCTCTAGAGCCTCCCTCCCATCGCCCCTCTACCCCACCCCTTTAGGTCATCACAGAACACTGAACTGAGCTCCTGTGCTATACAGCAGCTTCCCACAGTCTATCTCTTTTACACATGGTAGTGTATATATATATATATATATATATATATATATATCAATGCTACTCTCTCAATTAATTTCTGCCCTCTCCTTCCTGCTGTGTTTTCTATGTCTACATCATGCCTACCACAGAGTTCTAAAGAAAAGCCCTGCCAGGACTGCTCCTCATGAACTTTTATTCTGTCCAAGGGCCCAACTAGACAAGCTTAAAATTTACTAACTGGGCTTTCCTTTCCACAAATAATTGCTTCCTTACTCTGTTGTTGATGTCTTTCTTTTGTTTCACTCCATACACCCCTTCTCTTCAGTATTATTGCTTCTATCATCTCACCTGGTCACACCTTCTCTCCCCATGCTTCTCTCTTTTTGTCAACAATCTTACCTTTCTAAAATTGATATTCCCTTGCTTAAAACAATGTATGCCCTTGCATTGTCTTTCAAATATAATTCAAATTCCTTTATAGTGCAGAATGCACTCTCTGACATGAATGAGTCAACTGAGATCAACTCTTGGTTTTACCTCTTTGTATCTTATACTTCAGACAAAATATTTGCTTTTAACTAAAATTTTTTTATTTTGCAACACATTCAATTATCAATATTTGACCATGTGAAATGCTATTTCAGATTTATGAGTAAAAAAACAGAGACTGGAAAATTATGTTTTAAAACATTGTATGAGAAAGTTTTGAAATAAAATATTTAAAGTAATTTTAGTTAACCATTTGGGCTTCCCAAGCGGTGCTAGTAGTAAAGAACCCACCTGCCAATGCAAGAGGCATAGGAGACATGGGTTCGATTAGGAAGATCTCCTGGAAGGGCAGAGATTCCCACTCCAATATTTTTGCCTGGAGAATCCTATGGACAGAGGAATCTGGTGGACTACAGTCCATTGGGTGGCAAAAAGTTGGACATGACTGAAGCGACTTTGCAGTACACATTAACAATTTAAATTACCTATACGTTTATTCTTGACACAATTGCTTTTAAATCAGAAAAAAATTCTAAAAAGAAATTAAAATTCCCCTTCTGGCATTACCAGCAAAAGAAGATTCATATTAAAAACTAGATGAATTATTTTCAGATGTTTTTGCTACTTCTCTGAATAAGCACGCATGTCCTAATAATGATACAAATCACCCTTTTTAAATGATGGCTATGATTTGATGAACATTAAAATCATCTAAATTTTTTTTCAGCAAATTTTAATGGATATGACAAGTAGATTTGGAGATAAAACTAGTTTGACTGTGGATTTTTTTAGATGAGAGTTCTGAAGGATCCCAGTACAATACCTCCATTATGAGAGTTTGGAGGTTTTGTAGCCCATTTGGTGGTTCAAAGTCTGGTATTTTTGTCAAACACTCATTTATTACCATGCATTCTTGTAATCATTCTTGTAGCTTTGACATTTTTCCCATTTTCCTTAAAATTTTTCCTTTGATTGATATTTGCTTGCATAGTACATTTAAGAGAAGGAACGAGTCTGAGATCACAAAAAGAAAATAATTTTTTTCAAAAAATTTTCAGCAATTTGAGGTTAGCAGTTAATATATGAATCTTGAAGATAATCTGGCAATAGTTTTTAGAAGAGGTAGTTTCTAGAGCAACCATTGTTCAGTCTCTAGGTCGTGTCCGACTCTTTGTAACCCCTGCTGCCCCCACCTCCCCGCCATGGATTGTAGCCCATCAGGCTCCGCAGTCCATGGGATTTCCTAAACAAGAATACTGGAGTGGGTTGCCACTTTCTGCTCCAGGGGATCTTTCTGACACATTGCAGGAGGATTCTTTACCACTGCACCAAGGGGGCAACCACACAAACTTAATGTTTTCTAACTCTAGCTCTCAGTTCAGTTCAGTTCAGTTGCTCAGTTGTATCTGACTCTTTGCAACCCCATGGAGTGCAGCATACCAGGCTTCCCTGTCCATCACCAACTACCAGAGTTTACTCAAACTCATGTCCATTGAGTTGGTGATGCCATCCAACCATCTCATCCCTTGTTGTCCCCTTCTCCTCTTGCCTTCAATCTTTCCCAGAATCAGGATCTTTTCAAGTGAGTCAGTTCTTCACATCAGGTGGCCAAAGTATTGGAGTTTCATGTACAACATCAGTTCTTCCAATGAATATTCAGGACTGATTTCCTTTAGGATGGACTGGTTGGATCTCCTTGCAGTCCAGGGACTCTCAAGAGTCTTCTCTAACACTGCAGTCCAAAAGCATCAATTCTTCAGTGCTCAGCTTTCTTTATCATCTCTCACATCCATGCACGACTACTGGAAAAACCATAGCCTTGACTAAACAGACTTTGTTGGCAAAGTAATGTCTCAGCTTTTTAATACACTGTCTAGGTTGGTCATAACTTTCCTTCCAAGGAGTAAGCGTCTTTTAATTTCATGGCTGCAGTCACCGTCTGCAGTGATTTTGGAGCCCCAAAAATAAAGTCTGCCACTGTTTCCCTGTTTCCCCATCTATTTCCCATGAAGTGGTGGGACCAGATGCCATGATCTTAGTTTTCTGAATGTTGATCTTTAAGCCGACTTTTTCAGTCTCCTCTTTCACTTTCATCAAGAGGCTCTTTAGTTCTTCACTTTCTGCCTTAAAGATGGTGTCATCTGCATATCTGAAGTTATTGATATTTTCCCAGCAATCTTGATTCCAGCTTGTGCTTCATCCAGTCCACCATTTCTCATGAGATACTCTGCATATAAGTTAAATAAACAGGGTAGCAATATACAGCCTTGATGTACTCCTTTTCCTATTTGGAACCAGTCTGTTGTTCCATGTCCAGTTCTAACTATTGCTTCCTTACCTGCAGATAGATTTCTCAAGAGGAAGGTCAGGTGGTCTGTTATCCCCATTTCTTTAAAAATTTTCCACGGTTCACACTGATCCACACAAAGGCTTTGGCATAGTCAATAAAGCAGAAATAGATTTTTTCTGGAACTCTCTTCATTTTTCAGTGATCCAACAGATGTTGGCAATTTGATCTCTGGTTCCTCTGCCTTTTCTAAATCCAACTTGAACATCTAGAAGTTCACGGTTCATGTACTACTGAAGCCTGGCTTGGAGAATTTTGAGCATTAATTTACTAGTGTGAGAGATACGTGCAATTGTGTGGTAGTTTGAGCATTCTTTGGCATTGCCTTTCTTTGGGATTGGAATGAAAACTGACCTCTTCCAGTCCTGTCGTCACTGCTCAATTTTCCAATATTTGCTGGTATATTGAGTGCAGCACTTTCACAGCATCATCTTTTAGGATTTGAAAGAGCTCAACTGGAATTTCATCACCTCCACTAGCTTTGTTTGAAGTGATGCTTTCTTCTAAAGCCCACTTGACTTCACATTCCAGGATGTCTGGCTCTAAGTGAGTGATCACACCATCATGATTACCTGGGTCATCAAGTTTTTTTGTATAGTTCTTCTGAGTATTCTTGCCACCTCCTCTTAATATCTTCTGCTTCTGTTAGGTCCATACCATTTCTGTCCTTTTTTGAGCCCATTTGCATGAAATGTTCTGTTGGTATCTTTAATTTTCTTGAAGAGATCTCTAGTTTTTCCCATTCTGTTGTTTTCCTCTATTTATTTTCAGTGATCAATGAGGAAGGCTTTCTTATTGCTCCTTGCTATTCTTTGGAACTCTGTATTCAGATGGGTGTATCTTTTCTTTTCTCTTTTGCTTTTCCCTTCTCTTCTTTTCACAACTATTTGTAAGACCCCTCAGACAGCCATTTTGCTTTTTTGTATTTCTTTTTCTTGGGGATGGTCTTGACTCCTGTCTCCTGTACAATGTCACAAACCTCTGTCCACAGTTCATCAGGCACTCTGTCTATCAGATCTAGGCCCTTAAATCTATTTCTCATTTCCACTGTATAATCGTAAGGGATTTGATTTAGGTCATACTTGAATGGTCTAGTTTTCCCTACTGTCCTCAATTTAAGTCTGAATTTGGAAATAAAGAGTTCATGAACTGAGCTACAGTCAGCTCCCAGTCTTGTTTTTTCTGACTGTATAGAGCTTCTCTACCTTTGGCTGCAAAGAATATAATCAATCTGATTTTGGTGTTGACCATCTGGTGATGTCCATGTATAGAGTCTTCTCTTGTGTTATTGGAAGAGGGCGTTTGCTATTCCCAGTGCATTCTCTTGGCAAAACTCTATTAGCCTTTGCCCTGCTTCATTCCATATTCCAAGGCCAAATTTTTCTGTTACCCCAGATATTTCTTGACTTCCTATTTTTACATTCCAGCCCCCTGTGATGAAAAGACATCTTTTTTGGATGTTAGTTCTAGAAGGTCTTGTAGGTCTTCATAGAACTGTTCAACTTCAGCTTCTTCAGCGTTACTGCTTGGGGCATAGACTTGGATTACTGTGATATTGAATGGTTTGTTTGGGAATGAACAGAGATGGTTCTGTCATTTTCAAGATTGCATCCAAGTACTGCATTTCAGACTCTTTTGTTGACTATGATGGCTACCCCGTTTCTTCTAAGGGATTCTTCTTGGGCACAGTAGTAGATATAATGGTCATCTGAGTTAAATTCTCCCATTCCAGTCCATTTTAGCTCACTGCTTCCTAGAATGTCGACGTTCACTCTTGCCATCTCCTGTTTGACCACTTCCAATTTGCCTTGATTCTTGGACCTAACATTCCAGGTTCCTATGCAATATTGCTCTTTACAGCATCAGACCTTGCTTCCATCACCAGTCACATCCACAACTGAGTGTTGTTTTTGCTTTGGCTCTGTCTATTCATTCTTTCTGGAGTTATTTCTCCACTGATCTCCAGTAGCGTATCAGGCATCTACCAAGCTGGGAGTTCATATTTGGTGTCCCATCTTTTTGCCTTTTCATACTGTTTATGGTGTTCTCAGAGCAAGAATACTGAAGTGGTTTGCCATTCCCTTCTCCAGTGGACCACATTTTGTCAAAACTCTCCACCATGACCCGTCTGTCTTGGTGGCCCTACACAGCGTGGCTCATAGTTTCATTCGTTAGACAAGGCTGTTGTCCATGTGATTAGATTGGTTAGTTTTCTGTGATTGTGGGTTCCATTCTGTCTGCCCTCTGATGAAGAAGGATAAGAGGCTTATGTAAGCTTCCTGATGGTGAGACTGACTGAGGGGGAAACTGGGTCTTGTTCTGATTGTCAGGGCCATGCTCAGTAAATCTTTGATCTGATTTTCTGTTAATGGGTGGAGCTATGTTCCCCCCTGCTATTTACCTGGTCCAAACTATCCTGGAGGTAATGAAAATAATGGCATTGCCCTAAAAATATCCCATGCATTTATGGCTATACTCAGTGCCCCAACCCTGCAGTAGGCCACCACTGACCCACGCCTCTGCTGGAAACTCCTGGACACTCACAGGCAAGTCTGGATCAGTCTCTTATGGGGTCACTGCTTCTTTCTCCTGGGTCTTGGTGCACACAAGGTTCTGTTTGTGTCCTCCAAGAGTCTAGCTCTATGATGGGGTTAATGGTGACCTCCTCCAAGAGGGCTTTTGCCATACCCAGGTCTGCTGCACCCAGAACCCCTGTACCTGTGGCAGTCCACTGCTGATGCATACTTCCACAGGAGACATTCAAAAATAATTCTAGCCATAATTCCCTTGAATAGGTTCTCCAAGCTTCTATGTCCTCCTGGGGTAGAAGCAAGGGTCACTTTCTTGTCCACAGTATTTCCAAAAACAGAATAAGAAAAGGTTAATAATAGCCATGGAATGCTCTGGTATTTAACCAATGTGACTATGTCAAGGCTTAGTACTTACTGTGGTTATATCCTGAGACTCACAGTCTAAGTTCCTAGGAAGAGGAGAGGTTAACAGCAGTAAGGGAAAAAGCACAACTATTTAAAAAGATTTCACATAAGATGAAAAAAATGTTCTCAGGTGACTCACAGCACAGAAATTATGAGTTTCTGGAATTTATGGGAGGTAGTACTAGCTTAGTGACCTAAGGATAATGAATCTCCTTTGGAGACTTGAGAAGAGAATGGCCCATAGAGAAACTGAATTCCCAAGATATTAAATCCTGAAAGGTTGGAAAGGAGATTAACTTAGCGAGGTTCCCAGTAACTTAACCTGAGAACTTCCATAAGCAAACAAACAAACAAAATCTTCATTGATGAAGCCAAGATGATTCTATAGAGGTTGGTAATTTTATTAGAGTGTCTGAATTGTTGAGTACAAAAATTCACATGTTCCTAAATTCTGTAGTTAGGATGGTGCACTCAAAAGAAAAAAATAATCTTAAAGTAGAAAGTACTCATTGACCCCAAAATAGATACTGAGTTGCTATTTTACTGAAAATGCATGGTTTTGGAGAAGATGCTTGAGAGTCCCTTGGACTGCATGGAGATCCAACCAGTCCATCCTAAAGGAAATCAGTCCTGAATATTTATTGGAAGGACTGATGCTAAAGCTGAAACTCAATACTTTGGCCACCTGATATGAAGAACTGACTCATTTGAAAAGACCCTGGTGCTGGGAAAGATTGAAGGTTGGGGAGAAGGGGACAATGGAGGATGAGATGGTTGGATGGCATCACTGACTCAATGGACATGAGTTTGAGAAAACTCTGGGAGTTGGTGATGGCCGTGGAGGCTTGGGATACTGGAGTCCATGGGGTCACAGAGTTGAAGATGACTGAGTGACTGAACTGAACTGAAAATGCATGGTAGGGATAAAATGACCAATAAACCTCTCATAGTCCCTGTTCTCATGGAAATTGTGATCTAGCTGGGACCTAAGGATAAAATGTTAGGTAAATAATGAAGCAAATATTATTTAGATTAAAGAAGTGCTTTGAAACAAAAGTACCCAGAGATCTGAGAACTTAAAATGAAAAGAATTAACTTAGTTTTGGTGTCAGAGAAGGATTTCTGAAGCAATACCAATTTATGTTGATGACAAATATTTCAATGTGAGTTTAAAATGGCATGTTTTTAGTGGGAGAAAAAGGAAACAGATGAAATATTCTAGGAAGTTTCAGATTCCCAAATGAGAAGGATCTTGGCATATTTAATGTAATAAAAGAGGATAAATATGGCATTAGCTCTGAGATATAGTGGAGAATGAGATACAGTGGGAAATAGTACTTTTAAGATAACAGAGGGCAGAAACTTACAAGCAAATTAATGTTAAAATAGTAAGGGACCACTGAAAGTGGAGGTTTAACAATAGCAGCAGTGTGAAGATGAGATTAAATGTAACAGGGATACAGATTAGATAGGCAACAGTAATCCAAGGGAGAGATGACTGTGTCTTGAACCAGGATAGGGAAGTGAAAATGAACAAAAGCAGATAGATTTGGAAGATATGTTAGAGATAAAATTGATCATTTTTATACCTGAAGGGCACTTCCCAGGTGGCACTAGTGGTAAAGAATTTGCCTGCAATGCAAGATATGCAGCAGACGTGGGCAACAATTCTAATTTCTTGGTATATGCAATGGGATGACAGGTGATGCTATTCACATTCTTAAAGAAGACTGGAAAAAGAGCAAGTTACAGGGCAAGAGAGAGTTCAAATTACGTTATGTCAAGCATGAGGTGCCTCTGAAGCATCCACGTGAAAACTGTTTAGCCAGCACATGAAAAGTGGTCCCACAAATGGAGAAAGTAGCATGGAAACATATACACTAACATATGTAAAATAGATAGCCAGTAGGAATTTGCTGTATGACTCAGGAACTCAAACTGGGGCTCTGTGACAATCTAGAAGGGTGGGGTGGGGTGGGAGGGAGGTTCAAGAGGGAGAGACCGTATGTATACCTATGGCTGATCCATGTTGATGTACGGCAAAAACCAACACAATATTGTAATTATCCTTCAATTAACATTTTTTCAAAACAGTGGTCCCAGAGACCAAAAGAAGCAATTTGAATCTAAAACAATAAATGGTCTGTATATTATTTGATCATCTAGCTTATACAATTTGTTGGCATATAATTGTTCATAGTTATTTTTATGATTCTGTGTATTTTGGTGATATCAGTTGTGATAGCTCTTTCTTTTAGGATTTTACTTTTTTGAGTCCTCCCTTTTTTTTTAGTCTAGCTAAAGATTTGTCAATTTTGTATATCTATTCAAAACTTAGTTTTGGTTTCTCATGTTTTTTTCTGGTTTCCATTTTATTTATTCCACTATGATTTTTTGTTATTTTATCCCTTCTGCTAACTTTGCATTTAATTTTTTTCTTCTGCTGGTTCCTGGAAATATACAGTTAGGTTGTTTATTTGAGATCTTCTTTTTAATCTCTGAATTTATTGCTATAATCTTTCCTCTTAGGACTGCTTTCACAGCATCCCCTAGGTTTCAGTGTGCTGTGTTTCCATTTTCATTTGTTTCATGTCTTTGAATATCAAATGTATTTTATTTCCTTTATTTTGTTCTATTGCTTGAACTCTAGTACAATGTTGGATAGAAGAGTGAACAATTGATGTTTTTGTCTTAGCATCCTTGTGGAGAATGATTTTAACATTTTATCAATAATAGGATGTTAGCTACAGGGATTTTTAGTATCAAGTTAAGGAAATTCCTTTCCAAATTTAGCTTACTTTGTTTTTATCAAGAATGGATGTTTAACTGAACAATTTCTTCTTTGTCTATTGAAATAATCTTATGATTTTTTTCTCTTTTAATTCTAAATTGAAAACATTTTGTGTTCTCACTAACCTTGAATTCTAGAATAAATCCTACTTGGTTTTAATTTATTATCATATAACCCCTGGTACATACATGTACACACACACAAACACAAATGCTTATGGGGATTTTTATGTAACTGATTACATTTCTTGATAGGTCTATAACTACTATGACTTTACACTTCTTCTTAGATCAGTTGTATTGTTTTAAGTATATATTTATTTCATCTACATTTTAAAGAGCATTGGCATAAATTAGTTTCTAATATTCTATTACTGTTTATTTTGGCAAATGTATTTGCATTTAAGAAATAAAAACTACTTTAGAACTATTGTATATTATTTTCTGTATTGACCAATTGGTTTAAGATGCTTATCTTCTTCAGACCTTCTGCAGCCATTTAGAGCTTTCTAGCTCTTTGTTCTTCACATACTGAGAGCGTATATTGAAAGATCTAATCCACAATTTCACTGTGGATTAGTGATTTCTCCTTCTAGTTCTAACAGTTTCTTCTATGTGTGTGTATATAAGCATAGATGTCTGTAATTATATTAAGTATTTGTGAATTTAGTTATTTTATGTTTTCCTGTTGAATTGTTACTGTAAATATTACAGGATGCTCCACTTTATCACACCTAATATTTATTGTGTTAAAATCTACTTTGCTATAGCCACACAAACTTGTCCTGTATTTATACATACATGTTTTTAAGTCATATATATTTTTATTGAGGATATTTTCTTATCTTTCATTTCATTTTCTTTCAATTGTTTAGTCAAAGTACATTATTGTAATTGTTGCCTTTTGTTTTCAAATGTACTGGTGTACCATGCTCCCACTGTTTTAATTTAGTCTCACCTGTGTTCTTTCTCCTTTGTTCTTCCTGCTACTTTTGGACCAATGAAACAGGTGTTATTATTTTTATTGTTGCAATTTTCTCCAAGTTTGGTTTTTGTTATGTATTCCTTTATGTTGGTGCAAAGATTAACTTAGACTTTGCAATATACATCTTTAATTATCAATGTATGTTAAAACAGTACACTTAACATTTTAACTGTGTTAGCATATATCAAGATTTTAATTCCATTAACCTCTTTCCTGCCATTTGTTTAATTATTACTATATATATTTTACCTCTACATTTGTTTAGACTTTATGTGTTATTTTCCCCATTTTAAAGTATATGTTCTTCAAATTACTCTCACTTTTTCTGGTGGTTTTATTAAATTCTGTCATTCTGTCTTCCATGAGTAATCACTATTCTATGTTCTGAATAACATACTTTCATCTATATTAATAAACATTTATCTTCTTTTAGAAGGGTATTTTCATCATATTATAATTTTAAATTGAAAATGATTTTTCAGTACTCCAGAAATATAATTTCATTGTTTTCTGGATTCCATAATTTTTATTGAAAAGATGGCCACCAATCTAAAGACTGCTTCATTAAAGGCAATGTGCAGAGATTATGATAGGAAAACCCACTTTTCTGCAAATATTTGAAATAAAATATCACATTCCATGTTTCACAAATATGTACACATGTGTATACATGTGTGATATATGTGCATGTGAGAAAAATGTTCATCATAGCATTATTTCTGCTGACAGAGAGAAGAAAAAAACTTAGATATCCATAGTCAGGAAATGATTAAGAAAATAGTGTTGGTTGCATGTTATGAAAATCTATAATTAGAAGCAAGAAATGAAGTACAGATAATAGCAAAAGTACATTTCAAAAATTCAGTTAAAAGTAAGTCATGACATTTAATACAGTAAAAATGGATATGTTTCTAAAATAAACATTCAGTAAATGGCTGATTTGTAAGTCATTTACAAATCAAAGAACATGTCAAACACGCCATAGTGATTTCTGTGATTGACAGGCCTGAGGATTAGGACTGAAATAAGCACATTAAAGTAAAAACAAAACAGGAAATGGTCCCAGAAATGACACAGTTAATGTCCCATGAATAAAAGGTATCATGAAGCTTACTTAACCTGAACACACACCTGAGCTTTAATAAATTTATTAATGAGTCTATCAACTCGGGAGTCATCAGCATGCAATGATATTTATAGCCAATTATACTGAAAGGCCTAGGGAAAGAGTGCAAAGTGGAGAGACCTGAAACCATGGTAAGTCCAGAAGAAAAAGAACAGGCAAATGACACGGTTGAAAATGTTCAGTGATAATGAAGAACGACCTGGGTGGGATGTGTGGCACTTGAGAAATCAAGCAAAGAAAGTGTTTCTAGACAAAGAGATCAATCAATTATATTCAGTAGAGGTGAAAACTATGACAAGGTTGACACAGAGAAAGACCTACTTGGTTTAATATAAAATCACTGGAGAAACTGACAAACACAATTTCATTGAATTCTGGAGAAAGCCAGAGGTTGGGAAGAATATTTTGGGATGAGCAACTGGAGAGAATGAATACTGGCAATCTTTAATACATTTTACTATCCAGATGAACACAGAAATTAAATATACAAATAGGATGATTTTGTATAAGTTTTTTTACACATTTATAAAAAGAAAAATAATAAAAGATCAATTAGAGAATGGAAATAAATTAGTGTAAGTTAGTAGCATCAGGGGAAAGTAATGTAGAATTTTGGAAGTTGGTTAAGGAGAATCAACTTTGAAATTCTTTTATGATATCTGTGACAATGCTATAAAAATATATTCATAATATCTCACTTTCATTTTAATTTAGGAAGACATTGAATACTTTCAGAAAATGTTCAACTAATTTTATTGTTCAGTGTCATTTTATTTCAGCTCAAAAGCAAAGAGGTAAACATTGCTGTGCATAACCCTATACTCATAGAAATACATTTATTATAATATATTATAAATCTCATTACTCTACTTCTCCTTCCAATGTGTGCAAACTTTTAAAGTGTTTTTGAAAAAAAGAGACAAAACATTTACTGAGAAGCAAGCAATTATGAGAAAAACTCATACAAGAAGATAGCTGGTCAGATTCAGGTCACTATGTTTCTCATAAGACACAGAAAGGCTTACAACATAATATTATTGACCCTGTGGTATATACTTTACAGTCTTGTCTTTAAGAAGTTGTTGAGAAAACAGAAGACTTTATGGAATAAAGTAAATATACTGTGATTTTTCACAGTTAAATCAGTTATTATATTGAAACTTCATTCACAATTAAAAACAGCAGTTTCAGTCATCTGGTTCCAGATCATTGCTTTTGCCTAATTCAGTTTACTGAATAATTGCACCAGTTTCCATTAGTATTTTTTTTCATTCTTGGAACTTGACATTATTGAGATCTGAGTTATACAGAGAACCTAGACGTGAAAAACTCATGTGGATGGTGATTTGACATGAAAAATTTTGGAATTCTGCAAAAAAGCAAAAAAAATAAGGAGATGGATTATTATCCACTCACTTGGCAAATTCAGATATATTCTTGGAAAGCTTTCTCCTTAGACAAACAGACAGGATCATTCTTTCCTTTCACATCTCATCATAGGCAAACAGCTCTTTCATATACTATGGGATTTGATAAACTTGGAACCTGAAAGAATCCTTATGACGCAATCTCGTATCTGCTTAGTTTTCACCCGTAGACAACAGGATTCATAGTGGGGTAGGAGCAGATAAATGTTGGCCACAATGATGTGGCATGAAGGAGAAATCCTGTGACCCCCAAAGCGGTGGGAAAAGAATGAAAAGAAAGCTGGACTATAGGAGAAAACAATGGAACAGATGTGAGCAGTGCACGTGCTGAAGGCCTTCTGCCGAGCATCTGCAGAGGAGAGGCTGACCACTGCCCTCAGGATCATGGTGTAGGAGACTGTGATGCATAGGATGTCAAAGCCCCCAATCAGGAGGGCTACCATCAGACCATAGATAACATTGACCTTGATATTTCCACGAGACAACTTGGCCACAGACATGTGATCACAGTAAGTATGGGGATTACATTGCCTCTGCAGTAGGGCAGGCGCTTGGTGAGGAAAGTGAAGGGAATGATGAGCAACACCCCTCTGAGAAAGGTGGAGAGACCCGCCTTTGCAATGACAGGATTTGTGAGGATAGTTGAGTAGCGCAGAGGGTAGCAGATGGCCACATAGCAGTCCAGGGCCATGAGCATGAGCACCCCAGACTCCATCCCTGTTAAGGTGTGGACGAAGAACATCTGGATCAGGCATCCATCAAAGCTGATTTCCTTGAAATGGAACCAGAAGATGCCGAGGGCTTTGGGGATTGTACTAGAGCTAATGAAAAGGCCAGTTAGGAAAAGCATGGCCAAAAAGTAGTACATGGGTCTGTGCAGGGCATCCTCACAGTAGATGAGGTAGAGGAGACCACAGTTCCCTACAACAGCCACAGCATACATGGAGCAGAACGGAGAGAAATCCACACGTGCATGTCCTCCAGTCCTGGGATCCCATTAAGAATGAAGGAGGCTGGTGTCACGTCTGTTTGGTTCAGCATTATCATGATCAGGCTGGTGGAGTCATTAAGAAAATTGTATGTTTTTAGTTTTATGCCTGTATTGCTTTTTTTTTTTTTTAACCCTCCTAGATTTGGAAAAACAGAAAATTTGTGGATCTTCTCTCTGTGTCTCTTATCTTTGTTCAGTATTGCACTTTAAATCACAGAACCCAAAAATTTAAATGTCAGGAATTTACAATAGAAACATAGTTTAAACACATTCTTGGTTCATACTCATGCTTAATATACACCAAGCACAGCCTTAGAATTTCATAAATATTAACTCATTTAATCCTCACCACCAACCTAGATAGCATATTCAAAAGCAGAGACATTACTTTGCCAACAAAGGTCCGTCTAGTCAAGGCTATGGTTTTTCCTGTGGTCATGTATGGATGTGAGAGTTGGACTGTGAAGAAGGCTGAGCACCGAAGAATTGATGCTTTTGAACTGCGGTGTTGGAGAAGACACTTGAGAGTCCCTTGGACTGCAAAGAGATCCAACCAGTCCATTCTGAAGGAGATCAGCCCTGGGATTTCTTTGGAAGGAATGATGCTAAAGCTGAAACTGCAGTACTTTGGCCACCTCATGCGAAGAGTTGACTCATTGGAAAAGACTCTGATGCTGGGAGGGATTGGGGGAAGCAGGAGAAGGGGATGACAGAGGATGAGATGGCTGGATGGCATCACTGACTCGATAGACGTGAGTCTGGGTGAACTCCGGGGTTGGTGATGGACAGGGAGGCCTGGCGTGCTGTGATTCATGGGGTTGCAAAGAGTCAGACACGACTGAGTGACTGAACTGAACTGAACAAGATCATGAAGTCTTTTTCTATTAATCTGCACTCTGTAATTGAGTAAATGGAGATCCAATGTATATGAGGTTTCTTCATGTACAACTTTCAAAGGCTTTCTCAATCTCTTGGCCTCAGTTAGAGCTATTAAGAGGACCATTCCAATTTTGATCCTTTTAAACTATTCTTTTTTTTTTTTTTAATGCAGGCTAATTACTTTACAATATTGTAATGGTTTTTTGCCATACGTTGACATGAATCAGCCATGGGTGTACATGTGTCTCCCATCCTGAAATCCCCTCCCACCTCCCTCCTCATCCCATCCCTCAGGGTTATCCCAGTGCACCGCCCTGAGCGCCCTCTCTCATGCATTGAACCTGGACTGGTGATCTATTTCACATATGGTAAATACATGTTTCAATGCTATTATCTCATATCATTCCATCCTCGCCTTCTCCCACAGAGTCCAAAAGTCTGTTCTTTACATCTGTGTCGCTTTTGCTGTCTTGCATGTAAGGTCATCATTATCATCTTTTAAAATTCCATATATGTGCATTAATATACTGCATTGGTGTTTTTCTTTCTGACTTACTTCACTCTGTATAATAGGCTCCAGTTTCACCCACCTCATTAGAACTGATTCAAGTGCATTCTTTTTAATAGTTGAGTAATATTCCATTGTGTATATATACCACAACTTCCTTATCCATTCATCTGCCAATGGACATCTAGGTTGCTTCCATGTCCTAGCTATTGTAAACGTGCTGCAACGAACAATGGGGTACACGTGTCTCTTCCAATTCTGGTTTCCTTGGTGTGTATGCCCAACAGTGGGATTGCTAGGTCGTATGACAGTTCTATTTCCAGTTTTTTAAGGAATCTCCACACTGTTCTCCATAGTGGCTGTGCTAGTTTGAATTTCTACCAACAGTGTAAGAATGTTCTCTTTTCTCCATACCCTCTTCAGCATTTATTGCTTGTAGACTTTTTGATAGCAGCCATTCTGACCGGTGTGAGATGGTATCTCATTGTGGTTTTGATTTGCATTTCTCTGATAATGACTGATGTTGAGCATCTATTCATGCATTTGTTAGCCATCTGTATGTCTTCTTTGGAGAAATGTCTGTTTAATTCTTTGGCCCATTTTTTGATTGGGTCATTTATTTTTCTGGTATTGAGCTGCATGAACTGCTTGTACATTTTTGAGATTAATTCTTTGTCAGTGCTTCATTTGCTATTATTTTTTCCCATTCTGAAGGCTGTCTTTTTCACCTTGCTTATAGTTTCCTCCGTTGTGCAAAGGCTTTTAAGTTTAATCTCCTTATGCTATTTACTTTTTGACTCTGGAAATATCTAATACTATTTTAAAATGTCTATGCTTTCAAGATTAGTGCTGATGATGGTGATGATAGAGATATAAATATGCATTGGCATCTTTTATTGTACAGGTACTTACTGGGAATTTTGAATCTGGAACTCTATGATCTTTGGTTTTGGAAATTTTCTTCTGTTAACTTTGGATTATTTCTTCCCAACTGCGGTCCTTGTTATTTTCTTATATTTATTTTTAGCCAGATACTGTCTATTCTGTTTTATTTTTTTTTTTCTGCTGGTTTCTTTAAAAAAATTTCCCCTTGAACCTCATCTCTCTATTTTTTTTGGCTTTTTTTCTTAAAATTCATCAATCATATCTTCCAAATATATTAGCATTTTTAAAGTCTGATCTTAAATCTATTTGACCTTATTTTCCTGAAATTTGTAAATTGACAATAATATATAATTATACATATATATTACACAAATGTGTGCTTTATATATATTATTTTATATTGTAGAAGTTTCAATGTTTTATTTTTATATCTTTTTGTAATCTTTTACTTTGGAGTTATTTCTCAAATGTATGGTAACCCTTGGCTAGACTATTACTTTACACTTATGTGTGTTAGTCACTCAGTTGTGTCCGACTCTTTGTGACCCCATGGACTGTAGCCCACCAGGCTCCTCTGTCTATGGAATTCTGAAGGCAAGAACCCTGGAGTGGGTTGCAGGGACTTCCCTGGTAGCTCAGCTTGTAAAGAATCCACCTGCAACAAGGGAGACCTGGGTTCCAATCCCTGGGTTGGGAAGATTCCCTGGAGGAAGGCATGACAACCCACTCCAATATTCTTGCTTGGAAGAATCTCATAGACAGGGAAGCTTGGTGGGCTACAGTCCATGAGTTCCATGGGGTCACAAAGAGTTGGACATGACTGAACGACTAAGTACAGCACAGCAAGAGACTATAGGGACTTTCCATGTAGAGCTTAAGAATTGGCCTGTCAATGCAGAAGATGTGAGACACAGGTTCAAGCCCTAGGTCTGGAAGATACCCTGGAAGAGGGCACAGCAACCTATTCTTGTATTCTTGCCTGGAGAATCTCTTGGACAGAGGAGCCTGGTGGGATAAAGTCCATAGGGTCACAAAGAGCTGGACACAACTGAAGCGACTTATCACGTGCGTGTGCGTCTTTTTACACACACATAAGAGACTACAGAAAAGTAATTCAAAATTCCAGGTGATGAGTGAACCTCATCAATTGGTTTCATTTACTTTGAGTGCTCAAGTAGGGACCTCTGCCTCTTTTCGAGGCATTTTAGGTATCAGATTCAAAGTTAGTTTTTCTTTTTATTTCTCTGGGAAGGAAAAATACAATAATCTGTATCCTAAAGGATTATATAATTAGTTGCCTGTGTTTTTGGAGATAAGTAGTAGGCTACTGAAGATCTCACACTTGAATATGAATACTGGATCCAGCCTTCACATATTTAATGATGCTGATCTTTGACCTTTGTCACACTCTGTATATATGTATTCATCAGTTCAGTTCAGTTCAGTCTCTCAGTCATGTCCGACTCTTTGCAACCCCATGAATCGCAGCACGCCAGGCCTCCCTGTCCATCACCAGTTCCTGCAGTTGACCCAGACTCATGTCCATTGAGTCAGCGATGCCATCCAGCCATCTCATCCTCTGTCATCCCCTTCTCCTGCTGCCCCAATCCTCCCAGCATCAGAGTCTTTTCCAATGAGTCAGCTCTTCACATGAGGTGGCCAAAGTACTGGAGTATTCATAGAACATGTTAAAATTTCTTCCCAGGATAAATTTCCAGTCAGTGTAAGAGGAGAAGTAATATTTAGAATAATGTGTTAATCAGAGGTATCAAATATTTCCTTAGTCAGTTTTTCTGCCTGTGTCTTGGTTTTATTTTCATGTATTTGCACATAGGATGACAGATTAAATATTGCAAAAGGAAACTTTTTGGAAACGGTAAAGCAACATGGAATAAACATCTTCATAATAGAGTTCTTCAAAGACCTCTTCTTATGCCATTACAGAAATCTTAGAATCAAATAGGAGCAGGTAGAAATGAAAACTAAGTAAATATTGAGTTATATTAGGAAAATTTTCTAAAAGAAATTTACCATTTCTCTTAGATCTGAATCATGCTTATATTCCTCCAGACCAAAATAAGCAGAGCAGTGTTCTTTCTTGTTGCTGTTCACTATTTCCTACTCAAATCATACTAACATTTTTTGCTTTGTGAATTTGCGATCTTTTCTCCTTTGTTGACATTCACCTTGTCACAGCCAAAATAGCCTCTAGAATAACATTTTTTCAGTAAAATTCCAGTCTCTTGATCAGGTTAGAGTGCCAACCTCTAAGTTCATATAATATATATTTGTTATATACACATATATTTTCTAATTTCATATGATTAGCAAAGTACCAGACTTGTTTAAGGAATAGATTTGTTGATGAAATCAATTTTGTCACTATTTTACCTATAGGGTATTATGAAAATACTGTTATATCCTTAAATTATCCAGTTTAATAAAATTCTTAATTTTAGAACAATTTGTATTTTAAACCTGAAGTATATAGCAAGACACCTACTAAATATGACATGCCTGTAAGTATTTTTCAAAGAATGAACAGGTTAATGAATTAGACTTTTTATACTTTAAGCATTATTAAATTAAACACTGTGGTCTAAATATTTTTACTTGGAAAACACAAAGGAACCACCAGAAGAAATGAAACCATAATTTATAGCTCATAAATCACTAGATATTCTAAATTTCAAAGAAGACTCATCATAAAGAAAAGAAAATAATCTCAAGAAAGTAGAAAAAATAAGATAGTAGGCAAAAGAAAAATACATTGATTTGGTAAATAGGATCAATTATTTGGTAAATAGGATCAATGATACCATTTTGTTGTTGTTGTTGTTTAGCTGCTAAGTTGTGTTCAACTCTTTGCAACCCCATGGACTGCAGCATGCCAGGCCTCCTTGACCCTCACAATTATACTATAAATTTATCTTAATTCAGAGTCATTTTTAAAAACATGTGCATCACAATAAAAAAAGTGTATCAGAAAGAAAAACCATGCTCAAAGTAGGTAGAAATATTTTCATGCTGAACAGAAAACACCAAAATGGAAACATACAAATATTAATTTCAGACAAGTCAGAAATAAAAGCAAGAAAAATTTGGATCAAGTTCATATTTGGGAAAAATAAAAGAAGGTATAATGAAGTGCAAATAAGTTGCTGTACCAAACAGTTCCATTTCTAGGCTTGGCAAAGATTCTGCACAACCAGCACATTAGGGAGTACAGAAATAAGTTCTCTTACTCACCTTGTTGGTCCACAGTAGAAGTTTTAAAATGGTACAATTCCTGAAATTACATTGCAGCTTATTAGCTGATTCCCAATTATATTTTAACGTCATTGGTATTGCTTTGAAGTAGTAATCAAAAGGTTAACAAAAACCTTAAATTTTGCATTTTGAAAAAAAGAATACTTTGGATTTACAATTTTGCAGTTGTTTTTCCATGAATACCAAAATTGTCAACAACTGTCTTTCTGGCTTCCTGGTGGCTCAGATAGTAAAGAACCTGCCACGAATGCTTGAGACCTGAGTTCAGTCCTTGGTAGGGATGATTTCCTGGGGTTGCAAAAGAGCTGGACACGACTGAGCAACTAACACTTAACACTCTTTCAGTCAGGCTTGTAAAGGTACAATTCTTTGAATACATTCTGTTTTTCAAGTTACTTTCACAGAGGTACTGAAAGAAATAAAAACACTATAAAAATCGTACATATGTATATATATAAATATAAAAGTACCATTAAAATTGAAATTGATTTTTGATAAATATGGCTGTGTTATTCAGTTGCCCAGTCGTGTCATCTGCCACCACATGGGCTACAGCATGCCAGGCCTCCCTGTCCCTCACCACCTCCAGAGGTCTGCCCAAGTTCATGTCCATTGCATCGGTGATGTCAAATGTTTGGATAGTGTATACTATAATTGTTATTAATTGTTGCAAAAATGGTATCACTACTCATTTATTCTTAATACATTTGAACACTCAACTCTTAACTCCGTGTAATCAGTTAAAGAAATCAAGAAAAGTATAGGTATTTATGATTTAAAAACAAACAACAAATTTCAAAGTGCTGCATTCTGAAAATATCTTTCCTAAATACCAAATAAATATCCTATTTATACTTTTGTGCTTTTAAAGATATTTTTAATTACTAAAACTGATTTTCTTGTTATATAATAATTTTAGGTCCCATTTTCAACACATTTGCAGCACTGTCAGAGCTCCATTCTTATACCACACAATAACACATTTTCTAAAACAAATTGAAAATCATTCAAGTACATTATAATTTAATTTTTATTACAGGGAAAATTAATTAATATTATGCTCTGAATGTGGAAAGCACATATTGGAATAGTAACATTAACACATGAATATCATCCTTTATAAAGCACTATTTTGACATCATCTGTTATATATTTTTTCCTAAACCCTGTAGACAACAAGCTTGTTTTCTCACAGCTGCTGCTGCTAAGTTGCTTCAGTAGTGTCCGACTCTATGCGACTCCATAGACGACAGCCCACCAGGCTCCCCCTTCCTGGGATTCTCCAGGCAAGAACACTGGAGTGGGTTGCCATTTCCTTCTCAATGCATGAAAGTGAAAAGTGAAAGAGAAGTCACTCAGTCGTGTCCGACTCTCTCTGCGACCCCATGGACTACAGCCTACCAGGTTCCTCCGTCCATGAGATTTTCCAGGCAAGAGTACTGGAGTGGGGTGCCATTACCTTCTCAATAGTCATAACTACATCTCTCTAAAAATGAACCAATAAAAATTAGACTGTCATTTGAGAACAGTTAAGGGAGGGCAGTTAAAAGGCAAGAATATTCTGACCATAACAGAAATATTCTCTAACTCTCCCCCTATTTCTTCTTGTCATGGGGGTGATTTGTATCTGACTTCTACCACAACTGAACCAATCATTCCAATAGGAAATAAAATAGCTATTCATAATCAAGATGGGAATTTACATTGAAATGCAATCTGAGAATTGAAGAAATAAGCATTTTCCAACCTCCTAAATTCCCAGTACATTTCTGCCTTCAAACATAATTGATGAACTCAAAGCTACATTTCTGAAAAATATCATAAACAGTTCATATGCATTCAAAACCTCTCTCCACATTATCTTACTGCCCTAATAATTCTATCACTACTGCACTTTTTATTTCCTTAAATACCTTAGCTTCTGGATAGAAGAACAGTGAGCTGAATGTGATCTGGTCTAGGTGTTCAGAATCTTGATCAGAAACTATCACGCTTCTACAATATATGTACATGCGTAGTCCTCAACTTCTAAATCCCTTGATATCTGTACTATTGAATATGTATTTACAGAAAATCTGTGTCACATATGTCAAGGGATAATTCAGAAGATAAAAGACACAGATGCTTGTACAGCCATCAGGTTAACCTCATGGGAAAAAGAAAGGAACAAGCCTTCCACACTTAACTGCTGTATGATAATACTTAAATAAGTAAATTATTCCATATTTTGGCATCTATGAATATACTTGTGTATGTACATGTATTCAAAGGAGAGAAATTTAAATGAATTCAAACTAATTTTAGTAAAAGTGAATGTTTTTAGTATTTATTGCAGAGTATTGTCTTTCCATGGGAGGCATTCTGAGACAAAAGTCAAAAGCTCTCAAATAAGAATGTTTCAATTACTCAAATATCCATCAAACTTTTATTTTGTCATGTCTGTAAATAACATCATAGTGTACTTAGTGCCTTCCAAATCATATTAGGAAATGTGTAGAGGATAGATACCATTGGACTTGTTATTCAAGAAGTTTACTTTCAACTGAAGTAGATAATGCATATTATGGCATTCTAAAAGTCATCAAAAATTCAGGTTTGTCATGCATACATATTAAGTTAAGAATAATTAGATGCCTGAACCTTTATGTGATGATGATGACTATGAAAGAAGCAATAATTAAATTCAACAACTGATTCTAGTGGTATGGGTGCACAGTATTGTGAGTGTCACGAAAAGTCACAGAATTGTACATTTAAAATTGTACCTTTAAAATGCTTTAAAGAGCAAATTTTATATTATATGAGTTTTACAACATTTAAAAAAATGCCATATACCTCTCTTACTGTGTGCATGCTAAGTCGCCTTCAGTTGTGTCCAACTCTCTGTGGCCCCATGGACTGTAGCCCACCAGACTCCTCTGTCTATGGGATTCTCCAGGCAAGAGTATTGGAGTGGGTTGCCATGCCCTCCTCCAGGGATCTTCCCAACCCAGGCATCAAATCCATATGTCTTACATCTCTTGCCTTGGCAGACGGGTTCTTTACCACTAGCACCACCTGGGAAGCCCACCTCTCTTACTGAGATTAGGCTATTTTTTTTTTTTTCTTGGTTAAGCCTTCCCTAATTGTAGCAAGTTTTTAATTAATATTGAGATTTGTGAAAGATTGATTCTGACAATTACTTTTCCAGGTTATCCATTGTTTTATTAGAGACAGACTTTTATATTCCTACTTTGCTATTTTTATTGATGTCATTCACCATCTACTGGTTTTTATGTGAACATAAATATTCATTGTTCTGGGATAAGTATCCAGAGATTTAACTGCTAAGCTGAAATAGTTACAGGTTGTGATTTAAAGGAATTTCTAAAATATGTTCCAGAGTGGCTGTATCATTTTACATTCCCACCAGCAAAGTATTAATGTTTCAGTTTTTCCATATCCTTGCCTGAATTTCTTCTAAAGTTATACTTTATCCATTCTCATATTTGTGCATTCATATTCTGTTTTAATTTGTTTTGCCAAACATTTTTCATGTTGATAATATACAGAACCACAATACTATTTAAATTTCAAAGTATAGGAGATCACATTTAAATATGCTTGGATTTGACAAGCTGCTGTGACAATACTGAGAAATTTCATAAGAAGGGTATTTAGAATTTGTAAGATAATCAAATATCATTTTACTACATGGGCCAATGCATTAATAGTAACTTTTTAAAAAGGCAATCTTTGGGACTTCAAATTATTATAAAACAATACCAAGATTATATATAGATACGCTTTCTGAATTTCTCAAACTCATTTCATTTCAAGGCTGAAGGTAAATGTTACACATTAGGACATTCAGGAAATCATTTCTCCTTTGCACTTACCTTAAAAATCAAAACCTAAACCATACTTTCCTAAAGACATGACTATCTCTAGACTACATTAGTGTGATCAGAAAGACTACTAGAACTAACATCACTTTTATATTAACAATATTCACCACATCACTTCTTTCCTAAAAGGACAAAAAACTGGGAGTTTAGATTTCCTTGTTGGACTTATAATAATCTCATACTTTCTGGCTTTAATAAACTTCAACTCTTTTTCCAGTGAGAACTAGCTATACAGCACAGTGCCACATAACAATTATTCCAGTGAGATGTACATTAAGAGTCACAATATGATCAACACAACAGTGCCTTACAAAGTTTTTCTGCAGGTAAAAATGCTAAGAAAGGCCACAGTAGACAGTGCCAGACACTGTGAAAACCAGTAGATTACAGCTACCACTGAGGTTCAGAGGAGACCACAAGTTTCAGATTTGTTTCAGCAATGGAAAAAGAAAAACATTTAGAGAAACATAAAATATATAATTCCACTGTCAATAATGTAATTTTTCAGGTACTGTTTCCTTAAACAGGCAAATGAGCTTAACTTAGAGGAAATGTACAAGATCAGCATAGGAAAGATGTTCCTTGTTTTCTCATCAAAGGAATGCGCTGGGATTAGTACGAGGGTCTTTCTGGTTCCTGTATCTGTAGGTCAGCCAAACACCCAGGATCTCTGTAAAACTGAAGAAGAGGCCAATGCCACCGACAAATCTCAAAACCTCTCCAGCGTATCTTCCTATTATCGGAGCACAGGGTGAGCACGGGTGGCTGCTTTTCACACAGCTTGCCAGACAGGTATCATTCGGGTTAAAACTTGAACCCACAGCAGTTTAAATTTCTCTGGATGTCATCCCGAGCACTTGCTGTATTGTTCCAACCAACTTCCAGGAGCTGAGCCTGTTGCTCCTGGTTCAGGCTAAACAAGCACATGATACTGAAAACTGGACAATGAATACAAGCAAGAGAATAATCATGTAAAAAAGCAACACCTGATGGTGTTTCACAGCTCCAATCAGCCCCACTAATGCGATCAGGAACAAGAAGATGCCAACTGCGATGACCACGCCGACCACACGGAGACTGGAAATCAACCCGCCGATGCCCCATGCAGCAATTCCAATCAGAAGCAGGCTAACCAATGTGTAGAGTAGGTTGAGCGCGCACAGGCAGTTCTTGGAACACGCGAAGCCCCCAAAACCATCTTGAAGCCTGTGGTTCCAACTGCAGGTAAAATCTGGCTCGGCGGAGCCTCCAGACAGCCTCTTTGTCCTTGCCTTCAGGGCCTAGCCAAAGCGAGGCCGCAGCCGGGCTGCGAGTGTGGAGCCCAAGGCTTGGGCTGGGGCTGCAGTCTTGTGCGCTGCGCGCTCAGCTCCAACCCGCTGTGGAACCTGCGGCCCATTTTTGTAGATTTTATCACTGAAAGTTTTGTTTGTATTTTCTGTCCAGTTACTAATTTTGTTTTTGTTTTTGTTTTCTGCATTTGAGAAATAAATACTGTACCTTAGAGCTGTTGGTTATTGTTTTCTGCATGAACTAATCAAGATACGATGCTCATCTTCTTCAGATCTTCTGCAGGCATTTTGACCTTTCTA
The DNA here is from genome assembly GCF_027580195.1 of Bos mutus. NCBI lineage: Eukaryota > Metazoa > Chordata > Mammalia > Artiodactyla > Bovidae > Bos > Bos mutus. The sequence continues at coordinate 32,586,574 of NC_091631.1, read as the reverse complement.
ACCCCTTGTTCTTCAGTTACTGAAAAAGTGAAAGTTGCTCAGTCCTGTCCAGCTCTTTGTGACCACATGGACTATACAGTCCATGGAATTCTCTAGGAAAGAATACTAGAATGGGTAGCCTTTCCCTTCTCCAGGGAATCTTCCCAACCCAGGATCAAACCCAGGTCTCCTGCATTGAAGGCAAATTCTTTACCAGCTGAGCCACAAGGGAAGCCCTCAGTTACTGAAAAGACCTGTTTAAAGATCCAACTTTAATTTCACTGTGAATTTCCTAATTTTGCTTGGTTCTGTTAAATTCTGTGTGTATGTATATACGCATATGTGTCCATAATGATATTAAGCACATGCAAATTGAGTCATTTTATATTTTTGTGTTGAAGTACTACTGTAATCATTATGAAATGCTGCAGTTTATCACTTCTAATATTTATTATGTTAAAATCTACTTTGTTATTATAGGTAGAACACAAGTTCTTTTTGTATTTATATACACATGATGTCTCTTAAAATCATATATTTTTATCAAGATATTTTCTAAACTTTTATTTCATATTCTTTCAGTTTGATTGCTAAGTCAACTTACATTATGTAGTTTCTGACCTTTTTCAAGTTTACTATGTTTCTATCATCTTAGTTTAGTTTCCTCTGTTCTCTTTTTCCTTTGTTCCTCTTGCCATTTTAGACCAGTAAAATAGGTGTTATTATTGTTATTGTGTTTTTCTCCAGTGGTAGTTTTTGTTAGGAGAAGGCAATGGCACCCCACTCCAGTACTCTTGCCTGGAAAACCCCAAGGACAGAGGAGCCTGGTAGGCTGCATTCCATGGGGTTGCTAAGAGTCGGACACGACTGAGTGACTTCTCTTTCACTTTTCACTTTCATGCATTGGAGAAGGAAATGGCAACCCACTCCAGTGTTTTTGCCTGGAGAATCCCAGGGACAAGGGAGCCTGGTGGGCTGCCGTCTATGGGGTCGCACAGAGTCGGACATGACTGAAGCGACTTAGCAGCAGCAGCTGTTTTTGTTATGCGTCCCTTTACTTTTCTGTAGTGGTTAACATAGGTATCACTTTGTACTTTACCTCTCAATGTCTAAGGTGCTCAAAGTAGCACATTTATCACTGTAATAATATAAGAACCTTACTAGACTTTGACTCAATAACTCCTTTCCTGCTCTTGCTGTTTATTGCTATATATTTTACCTCTATGTATGTTTAGACCTTACATATTATTTTCCTATTTAAAAGAGTAAATATTTGTCATTAATATCCTCAGCTTTTTCTTTCTAGTGGTTTAATTTCTGTAGTTCTTTCTTCCATTAGTAATCATTACTCTACATTCTGAATAGCATAATTTATGTAAATAAGTATTTATTTTTGATTTATATTTTCATTGGATTAGAATTCTAAGATAGAAATTGTTTTTCAGCACTTCAAAAATATAATTTCATGTCTTCTGGCTTCAATGGTGTCTTTTGCAAAGTTGACTGCATGTATAAAGGCTACTATATTAAAGGTAGTGCGTAGAGATTATTATTCTGCAAGCTCACTTCTTTGTTTATATTCTAAATAAAATATCCCTTGTTTCATAAGAACATGCCCATGTGTGTGTATGTGTGTATGTGAGAGATGTTTATCATAAAACTATTCCTGGTGACAGAGAGATTGGAAAAAATTAGATATTAATAATCAGATAATAACTTTTCAGTTGCATGTTATGAAAGTCTATAAAATAATTAGAAGCAAAAAGTGAAATATGAATTACATAAACACATTTAAAATGATTGAGTTAAAAGTAAGCAATATAATACTTAACACAATATGATGAATACAAGTTTCTAAAGTAAGCATTCAGTAAATGACTTTATATTCATGTATCTGAGGACGTATGTCAAACACAGTTTAGCGGATTCCAGTGATTGACAGGCCTAAGGATTAGAAGTGAAATTGGAGCATAAAAGTAAAAACAAAAAAAGCAAAACAAGAAATAGATCAGAAAACATGCAGTTTGTGTACCATTAAGAAAAAGATACCATGAAACTTACTTCACCTTGAACTTGCAACTGAGCTTCAATAAATTTATTAATGAGTTAATCAGTTTTGGAGTCACTAGCATACATTGAAGCTTATGGCCATTTATACTGGAAGACCTAAGGAAAGAGTGAAAAAAAAACCTAAGTCCAGGGATGTCCTAGTATAAAGAAACCCAGAAAAAAATAAAGGGCCAAAGGATGATCAGAAGTGTTCCATGAGAGTGAAGAGTAAGTTTGAATGTGTGGTATGATCCAGAAGTCAAGCAAAGAAAATGTTTCTAGACGAAGGGACAAATCAGTTATATTTAGGATTGTTGAGAAGTAGATTATAATTGACATAGAGGTGAAAGTACTAGATTTAATGACATGAGAGTAATATGTGAAATTGACAAATGCTATTTCAGTGAAATGTTCAGAGGTAAGTTATTCTGGAGAAAGCCAGAGGTGGCTAAGAATTATTCTGTGATGAGTAGGTAGAGAGAATGAACATTGGCAATCTTTCATTAAATTTTGCTTTCAAGATAAACTATTAAAATAGGGTGATTTTGTGATGAAAGATTGCTTTGTGCCTTTAAGAAATGAAAAACAAAGAGATATATCAAAAAATAGAAATTAGTGTAAACTAACAACATTGGGGAAAGTATTGTGAAATCTTGAAACTGGGCAGGAAGAATTAATGCTGAAATCTTTGCTATGATACCTGTGACAAGTCTATAAAAGTAAAATTATTCATTGTCACTCAACTTCATATTAATTTAAAAGATCCAGAATATTATACAGAAAATGTTTAAGTCAATTAATCTCATTTTCAGCTCAATGGAAGAAAAGCAACCACTGCTCTCCATAACCCTATGTACTCATAGAAATACATTTATTATAATATTTTATAAATTTCATTATTGTACTTCTCCCTCCAAAATGTGCATTCTTTGAAAGCCCTCTTAAATAAAGGAGACAACTCATTAGGTGGGAATGAAGCAAATATAAGTAAGACTCATGCAAAGAGAGACCTGGTCAGATATCAGGTCACTATGTTTCTCGTAAGACAAGCAGAGGCTTACAATTCATTATATTATTGACCTCATGGTAAACTCTCTATTTCATCTTTAAGATATCATTGAGAAAACAGAGAACTTTGGTGAAAAACAAGAATGTACAGTACATTTTGTTCAGAGTTAAATCACAGTTATTAAATTGAAATTTCTTTCACAAGTGAAAACAGTAATTTCAGTCATCTTGCCCCAGACCATTGGTTTCTGTAGATATATGTTTCAAGATGACTGTTCAGTTTCCTATTCATATTTTTCTTTCCTGTAAACTGATGTTATTGAGACTTGAATTACAGGGAGAACTCATGTGGAGGGTGAGGTCACATGAAATTTACTTGATATCCTGCAAAAATATCATGGAGATGGACATTCAAATTTAGAGTTGCTTAATAACCAGATTTTGTTAAAAAAATTAACAAACAGAAATTTCAATTATATGGAGTTTGGAGTTCAGAAAGGGAAGCTTTCACAGATTATAGCCCAACAGGAAGAAAGACCTTTATTCTTTCAGGCAAGGATTCAGCTAATAAAAACCATGAAGCCTTGGTTCACTATGGCCATCCCAACTTTCTTTCTCCTGCTGCAAAATAGTTCTTTCCTTAATATCCCAAATACTCATATGTCTCAGTAGGGTTTCAGAGCCCAGACTGCAATTCCTGGTGATTGCAAATAGACTTATCTGTACTGGAAACATACCTGCCAGTCTGTTTGCTTCAGGTCAATAGTATTGACGTTTCAAAAAATGTCTAGTCTTATTGCACTCAGTTTCAAGTATTTTTTATTATTTTTCTGTGGACCTCATTGAGGTTTTCTTTTTGATCTAATATCATTTTTTTTTTTCAGAACATGAAGGAAAACATTGTAGACTTAGAAGAAAAGATAGGATAGTGCAGTATCAAGGAAGTCAATAGCAGACAGATGGTGGAGAAGTACATTGGTCAATAATACAACTTGTTGAAAAGTAGTCCAATTAGACAAGATACTGTTGACTTTGATGACCCACACTCACTGGAAACTTCAACCTGCAGTTGAAGCCAGATTATAATGGGAGGAAGAGATAGGAAGCAAGAAAGCAGAAATGATTAGTTCCAAATATATTTATCAAAAACTTGCATAAAAAGAAAAGTCACAAGGTTTATGGTATTAGATATAAAAGTCAGTAAGTTCAAGCACATTGTGAACACAAGAAATAGAGAAAGTGAGTGATGGTCTGAGCTCCCAAGAGCATAGTTTGAGAACTTTGCTTGATCATAAAAATATATTAGTAATAAACAAATACAATAATATGAGAAAATAATGACTGTAGATGTCAAAAGATTGGAATTTGAGATAGTTTGTTTCTACGGTGATAGTGAGATAGTGTTAGTCGTTCAGTCGTGTCCAATTCTTTTGCACCCCTACGGACAGTAGGCTGCCAGGCTCCTCTGTCCATGGAATTCTTCAGGCAAGAATATTGGAATGGGTTGCCATGCCCTCCTCTAGGGATCTTCTCTACTCTAGATCGAACCCGGTCTCCTGCATGACAGGCAGATTCTTTACCATCTGAGCCACCAGGGAAGTCCAGTTTACTTCTAATGCTTTCATTTTTCCTTATGGAATAGAAATTAATGGAATATGGAAGCCATGAAAGGCAGGAGGTACATAACAAATTTAGTATGATAAAAAATTTATTGCTATAAACCATGTAATAGGTAAAGCATAGTTATGTAATGAGATACCAGTTAAAATCTGAAATTATGAGCACATGGTGCTTGAAATCTGCCCATCCTTATACTTTCTTCAGAAGTGCTCCATACTGGGAGTATAGCAACACATGACACAGAGCACAGACTTGTTCCGGAGTTGGTGTTGTAGGGCTTGTGTGCCAGTATGCTGGTCATTTTGAAGGACAAAATAGAAATTTAGTTGAGGAACCATGGTGTTAAGAATTGTACACAATTCTTAAAAATCTGTTAACATTTCTGTTTGAGGACTATAATTTAAAAAAAAATTAAAATCAGTGCCACTCCACGCAATGGCAATCTTCCTATAGAACAGTGTAATGATTACCTTTCCTCTGAAAAATAGTGTTTGATGTATTTTATTCCCATCTATGTGAAGTATCAGAATTATTCATATTCATGAGAATGGAAGCTTTAAAAGCTCATCTTAGTTTTACCACCTTGAGACTGATATGGGAAAATCTGTTAATTACAACAGGGAATTTTGTGTCTCTTCTACCTAACAGTGTAAGATGGCAAACAGATAATGACAAGCAGACAATGAGAACCATCGATAAATTCACAGTTGAAAATTAATTTGTCAGTTAAATGAAATGTGTCAAGCTGATTGTCTGAGGCTATTCTTTTTGGAAAGCAGAAGAGTTAGGTTGTACAGTAACAATTTCAAGCCCAGTTTTAAAGATGCGATTAAGACCTTTCCACTACATTGTGTTAGCTAAGACTGAAAGATTAAGATCCACTTGGGACTTTTTTTTTTCCTTCTATATAAATGTATGAATGAAAGGCTGAGACTTCCTATCCCAACTAGTTTGAGCAAGTGACTATCCTGACTCCTAGGTTCGGAGTTACGAGTCAGTGATCTCTGGAAGGACCTCTTAATTACATGAATGCATAATAATATTTAGAAACCTTAGACCCAGAATAATTTCCAGGTCACTCGGACTTAGGTTGGATCCCTAGAGGCTGGAGTCAGAAGTTTAGAAACAGCTCTCCCTTACCTATGCTGTGCCCTCATCCATGAAGGTCTTACTGTTTTAGGAGTCTAGGTTTCAAGCCCTTGATCTGCCACTTGCTAAAATTGAGAATATTGGTTAGACTTTTTCTCTTTCTGCCTTCAAGTTCTAATGGAGAAATATAGCATTAATGCAAAAGTGCGTAAGTCCCTTGTAGTTCTAATTTCTTTAACTGTGTATGGTCCTATTATTTGATCTTTCTGATGGTAATGAAGGTGAAAGTGAAGTCGCTCAGTCGTGTCCGACTGTTTTGCGACCCATGGACTGTAGCCTACCAGGCTCCTCTGTCCGTGGGATTTCCAGGCAACAATACTGGAGTGGGTTGCCATTTCCTTCTCCAGGAGATCTTCCCAACCCAGGGGTTGAACCTGATTCTCCTGCATTGTAGGCAGATGCTTTACCATCTGAGCTACCAGGGAAGTCTGGTAATATAGCTGCAATAATATAAGGCTAAAAATCCATGCCCACAGAACTGGGAGAGGGCCAGGTAGTGAGGAAAGTTCCAGTGACTATGCCAAAGCTCCTCTAACCAAGTTTGGAAGCATCTCACTATGTTATACTTCCTTGGATGAAAATTAAGAATGATGAACCAACTTTACTTTCACTGTGATTTCTTATGCTTTGGAATGGTCTAGAAAATACTTTGACCCAACATAACCTTCTTTAAACCTCTGTGCAAGTATCAAACACTAAGGACAGTTTAATCTTGAAAAGCTTATTACCATATGGACTAAGTCCCTTCTATACTCCTAGATCACTCCGGTGCCTTGAGCCCAGTTCCCTGCCCCTTTGAAACACCCTGACAACTCTTTTTCCGAATTTCTTTGGTCTTAACTCCATATACCATAGGGTTAAGAGCAGGTGGAAAGAGCAGATACACATTGGCCAAAATAATATGAGTGTGGAGTGGAACATGGTGACCAAGCGATGTGTAAAAAAAAGAGAAGAGGGCAGGTGTATAAGAGATTAGGATGACACAGACATGAGAACCACAGGTCCCTAGGGCCTTGGACCGAGCTTCATGAGATGAGAGGCGAAGGACAGCTCGTGCAATGAGGAAATAGGAAAGACCAATGCAAAACAAGTCCACCCCAATGACCAGAAGTGCTGCCGTCAGCCCATAAACACGATTAGGCCTGGTGTCTCCACAGGCTAGCTTCACTACAGCCATGTGTTCACAGTAGGTGTGGGGATCACATGGCTTTGGCAGAAGCTCAAGCGCTGAATGAGGAAGGGGCATGGGAGCATGAGAATGGAACCTCGCACCATAGCTACCACGCCGATGCGGACAATGATGGTGTCAGTGAGGACAGTGGTATAGCGGAGTGGGTGGCAAATGGCCACATAACGATCAAAGGCCATGGCCAGCAACACAGTGGATTCCATCATGCAGAAAGCATGAATGAAGAACATCTGTGCCAGGCATGCAGAGGCAGACATGTGTCCAGCTCCACACCAGAGGATGGCCAGCAGCTTGGGGACTGTGGAGAAAGAGGCAGCCAAGTCAATGGTTGAAAGCATACACAGGAACAAGTACATAGGCTTGTGCAGGGCTGGTTCAGTGGCAATGACCACCAGGATGGTTATGTTACCCACAATTGTGGCTGTGCCCAGGAGGCACACAGGGAGTGAGAGCCACAGGTGGAACTCTTCCAGACCTGGGATGCCCATGAGTATGAAAACAGAAGAGTCCAGGAAAGTATGATTAGGAGACACCATGGTCTGGCCAAGAGTACTAGGCAACTTCTTGGGTCAAAAACCTCCTACAGCATTACAGCACCTAAGGAAACAACACAGAACAGGGATATGAATCAGCTAGAGTCACATTTCTCTTTCTTACACCACATTTGTACTTAACAGAATACAAGCGAAGTAAACTCTCCTATTCCTTAATAGACCAGACACTGCATGTGCATAGTCACAGGATGAGAAAAATCAGGGAAGAAACTTTTTATTTTGGGCTTCACAGGATATCATTCCTTACAATGTGGATGAATTTAAGAGATAATGCACCAGATAGCCCAAATGTGCAGAACAAGATCAACTGTTGTTTGTTCTCATAAACATAGGGATTAAGAGGAGAGAAGGTTGGTGACAAGCACTATTCTATCAACAGGTCAAGATCAATAAATACATGACCTCCACAGAAGGTGGATAAATATGGCTTATTCCATTAGGTATTTATGTAGAGTATTGTTGGACACACTGTCCCATGATCTTATATCCGAGGGGGCAGAGACAGCAAAGATCTAATGTTCTGATCTATTTAACTTAGGATCTTTTCATTCCTAAATTAAAACTGATTGAGGTAAAAGTTTTTACTGTTCCAAAAGTGTGAACATTATTTATGTGCTTTGAGCTCTCTAGATCTCCACCAAATATTCAAGTGACAGTATATTCTAGATTTTTTCTTTTGCCTTCTCTCATTTTTTAAGAGAGGCAGGAATATTTTAGAGATACAGAATCTTAGAATTTTTAAAGCTGGAAGGGTGCTCACAAGAGAAAAAAAAAGAGCTTGGGACCCATATAACTGGGAACAAATCTCTTACTGACACTATTGCCTTGGACAAGCCAATTTTCCTCTAAGACCAGATTTCCATTTCTGGTCTGGAATATGGTAATAATACTTTGTAAGGATGTTGAAATGCAAACACCACCTTGTACAGTGTGTGGCTCATAGAAGGTGTTCAGTAAACAATGTCATTTGCTGTTACCATTGCTTTCATATTAATAGGTCAGTGACCTCATATCCTATTTTAACACAATTTCCTTAACCTGCTATTTATTAGAATCTAATCTTATCTTGAATATTTATTTATACAATAAGAATTAGAAGGTAAACCTACTGACAAAATACATATTCTTTAAAGTGTTTTCTGTATGATCTCTACAGTTAAATGATGATCATTCAGAGACTGGAAAACAGCTTCCCAGTCTGATCTCAACTACACTATATGTCCTCAGCTCTTACTTTTATGACACAGATATGCTCACTGAGCTAATGTGAAGGGCTCAACATGGATAGCAGAGCAGGATTCAGATTGTGAAAGCAGAAAACCTCTGCTCACAGCACCACCCAGCCACTTAGTTTATGCCAGACATCCCTATGGCTTTCGGTCTCTCACAAATTCACTCACCCTTAGCCCGGATGCTTAATTTGAGGACGGTTCTCTGAGTTTCCTTCCTACTTCTTAAGTCACTGACTTTCTGTCTTATGACTTTTTTCTTGTAGAAGTTGGACTTATCACATATTGCACATATCACCTGATTAGATTGGCTCATAATTTGATTGATGCAAGTGAACATGACCTGTAGTTCCTATAGTTTTCATCTAAGGGATCCCAAACTTTATGCGTACCACCACCTTCAGAAGGCCATGTCCTCCTATCATGTCACTCTCTCCCACTATCATCTCATCCAGCTCACGGAATAAACCCTGTCTCACACCATCTCTTACATAAAATATTTTACGATATTGGTAAATATTTGGGATCATTCTTAGTCACACCTCAGTTTGAATCTAGCCTTCTGACTAAATTTCTAATCCAATTCTTATTGTGACATTAAAGCCAATGCCCTCAGTAGATAAAAGTTCCAGCATCACCATTTGGCTAAACATAGGTTGGAGAAACTTTCCATGCCTGAAACTGCAGCACAAATCAAAGCCTGTCATTCTGTCTGTGTAAGAGCACAGCTAAACTGGGATACCTCTGGCAATTGTAAGACCATTGAACTGTTGTTGATCTCTGCAAAGTGTCACTACACACACATTCCTCTCAAGTGCTTAGTGAGTAATCAGTTCTTAGCAAATGTCTTGAATTTACTTCATAATGCCTCCCATTTCTCTGGTTTGACTAATAAGTCACTTGCTACTTACTTTGTTGAAGGCTCCCACTCAGCTTCCCTTTTCAACTAGAGGGATTAATGACAAATTAAAACTCCCATTTTAGGAAATCTGCTGAACAAATTCCAAATTAGATTACATAGAGTTGTTATTTAGCAAAATCCCTTTCCATACCTCTAAATCTCACTTTCTCTTCTTTGAAGTAAATTTCCATCACCGTCTACACAGGAAGATTTTTCTTGAGGGCTAAGAAACATCTTTCCTAGAATCTTTCCTAGCCCAAACTCACATAACTGCAGGACAGCAGAGAAGAGAAGGCACAACATTGTAGAAATATTCTCCGAAGATGGAAAGAACAGTACTAGTCTCCTGCCCTCAACTTTCTGAATACTGAGCCCAGAGGTTGCTGTGCTGATGAAATCTGTCTCTCAGTCCCACTTGGGAGTTAGGTGGATTGCATTGTGTTTAAGGCCAGAGCCATCTAGGGAGAATCTGTGTTTCCTAGGAAACAGAACATCCAAGCCTTTCTTTTCCAGATGATCAGATCAGATTTTAGAGGTGAAGCTAGAGGCTTTTGTTAAAGAGTCAGGAAGGAGTATTAATAGTCTGTATCGTTGAAATTCTTTCTCTATTTTTGTTTCATTTTCTTTCTAATTCTCCACCTCTCAGAGATGGGAATATTTATCTAAGGGCACCTAACATTTTTAACTTGCAGATACAAGCGCTGTGGTTATCTGACCTGGATCCCTGTTTCCAATGCAGCTCCATTTTCCAAGGATCCCAGGGTGGATATGCTTTCTCTTTCATGTCCCTGTTTATCCCAGAGTCATTCTGCCTTGTTTACTTTTTTTCCTGGGACTACACTGTTATAGAGGATTTACTGCACATGTCCCCAGACTGGTCACTGTTACATAGTTGCACAGTAATTGGCTTTGTTAGACATTTTTTTTTTTTTTTAACCTGTGCATGATGTAGCAAGCTAGTGATGGAATTCAAAAGGAAATTATACTGGTATCTAGGAGAAGGCAATGGAACCCCACTCCAGTACTCTTGCCTGGAAAATCCCATGGACGGAGGAGCCTGGTGGGCTGCAGTCCATGGGATCACTAAGAGTCAGACACGACTGAGTGACTTCTCTTCCATGCATTGGAGAAGGAAATGGCAACCCACTCCAGTATTCTTGCCTGGGGAATCCCAGGACGGGGAGCCTGGTGGGCTGTCATCTATGGGGTCGGACACAGAGTCGGACACGACTGAAGCGACTTAGCAGCAGCAGCAGCAGCAGGAGATGTGAATGCAGTTTTTCACCATATGAAGTAATTATATTAAAAAGTCATATACATTAAACATTACTAAACCTCTATCTCCTGTTGTTCTTTGCTGAGAATTTATCAACTGTGCTAATCTCAATGAAGACTTCCCAGGTGACTCAGTGGCAAAGAATCCTTCTGCCAGTGCAGGAGATGCTGATTCAGTCCCTGAGTCAAGAATATCCACTGGTGGAGGAAATGGCAACCCACTCTAGTATTCTTGCCTGGAAAAATCCAATGGACTGAAGAGTCTGGCAGGCTGAAGTCCATGGGATCACAAAAGAGTTAAACATGATTTAGTGGCTAAACAACAAATCTCAGTAAAACTGTACTGTTAGAGAGCTCATTTGCATTAAAACCACAATCCTATCTTCTCTGGGTCTAATTCACTCTTGGTAACAATACTCTCATATGTAAAGAGTTTATTTATTTGATATAACTTTACCACTCATAGAGTTTACTTACTATGCATCCCAAGTCTCTTGAAAAAATGTCTTAAACTTCTATTCCCAGTAAACCAGCCCCAGCCATCATCTAGGGCCTTATATTATGAGGGGATAGTCCAAGAATTATCTGTAGAATTATGGTCTCTATCCATAATTTACTGCAAAATTTGGTCTCCTTATCACCATTCTGAATGCTTCTCCTCTAGTCCCACCGTATTCAAACAGATCAATTTTCATTTGTAGACACTTCCCACAACTAGACTAGATCTATGTTCAATCAACTACATGCATGCTCTTGATCCTAGTTTTGGAGAGTCTCTCCAAAGTCAACAGTTTTCAAACTTGGTGTTCTTCAAAATTACCTGTAGCTCCTGTTAAGACACAGGTTGCCAGTCCATACCTCCAGAATTTCTGAATCACTAAATTTGGAGCAGGGTCCTAATGTGTGCCTTTCTTATGACTTCCCAATTAATGCAAATGTCACTGGTAAAGGAATCACACTTTAAGAAACACTGTTTTAAGAAAATGAACATTAAAAAAAATCTTTTGGTTGGATTTTCCTTATCAAATTGCTCTATGGTCTACACTTCTGGTGAGTACTATTGGACAATGTAGTTATCATAAACACCTTTAACATGTTACCTTAAAAACCTAGAGAAGAACAGGATTGTAGCAACTTTCCTTTCCTGAAACCTGCCTTGAATGTTCTCATCTGTCTATAGCTAAAAGTGCTTTAGAGAAACTTTCAATCCATTTCACTCCTTTTAGTTAAATGAAAAATAAAAATAAAACAAGGGAGAAATAAAGGTTTGCAATGCCTTTGTTCCCCCCAATCAAGTCTAGCTCTCAGCAAGATACAGAAAAAGTCCTGGGTGGTGCATTATATGGAGCTTACAGTAGTGCTATGATGTGTCAACTTGGATAATCTAAACTATAGTTTGAGAGGGGAAAAATTGCCCCTTGTATTCCTCTTGAGTTCTTATGGCCAGATGAATAATAAAATTGGCACATAAAGATTAGCAGGAGAAAAGGAAACAAATTTAATCCATGTACATTGAGGTTTTGTAGAAGTAGAACTTAACAAATGGCAAAGAAGGCAGTTTTTATACATTTAGAGAAGGAAACTATAAATTTGTGAGAAATTGATAAGACAAAGAAACTTAATTAATGAGGAATCTAAACAGAGTGTGGGCTTGAGGTAGTAAATTAGAAAAGGGATAGCATTTCTTTATACAGGCTTCTTGGCCCCAACATCCTGTCTTTGGTGAGGAGGTTGTCATTTTGACATGAGAAACTTATTGTTTGCTCTCATGGAGGGAGAGAGGAGGGTTAAAGTGTATCTCTTCCCCCCCTTTTTTTTTTTTTTTGAGATCTGTCTTTATTATTTTTAATTTATTTATTTTAATTGGAGGCTAATTACTTTACAATATTGTGGTGGTTTTTGCCATACATAGACATGAATCAGCCATGGATGTACATGTGTCCTCCTATCCTGAGCCCCTCTCCCAACTCTCTTCCCACCCCATCGCTCTGGGTTGTCCCAGAGCACCAGCTTTGACTGCCCTGCTTCATGCATCAAACTTGCACTGGTCATCTATTTTACAAAGGGTAATATACATGTTTCAGTGCTATTCTCTCATATCTTCCACCCTTGCCTTCTCCCACATAGTCCAGAAGTCTGTTCTTACATTGTGTCTCCTGCTGTCTTGCATATAGGTTCATTGTTACCGTCTTTCTAAATTCCATATATATTCGTTAATATACTGTACTGGTGTTTCTCTTTCTGACTTATTTCACTCTATATAATAGGCTCCAGTTTCATCCACCTCATTAGAATTGACTCAAATGCGTTCTTTTTTTTATAACTGAGTAATATTCCATTGTGTATCAGTCAGTCAGTTCGTCACTCAGTCATGTCTGACTCTTTGAGACCCTATGAATCACAGCAGGCCAGGCCTCCCTGTCCATCACCAACTCCCGGAGTTCACTCAAACTCATGTGCATTGAGTCGGTGATGCCATCCAGCCATCTCATCCTCTGTCGTCCCCTTTTCCTCCTGCCCCCAATCCCTCCCAGCAACAGGGTCTTTTCCAATGAGTCATGTTACCACAACTTCCTTATCCATTCGTCTCGATGGACACAGAGGTTACTTCCATGTCCTAGCTACTGTAAACAGTGCTTCAATGAACTTTGGGTTACATGTGTCTCTTTCAATTCTGGTTTCCTCAGTGTGTGTGCCCAGCAGGAGATTGCTGGGTCATATGGCAGTTCTATTTCCAGTTTTTAAGGAATCTCCACACTGTACTCATTCAATAGTGGCTGTACTCGTTGCATTCCCACCAACTGTGTAAGAGCTCCCTTTCTCCACATCCTGTCCAGCACTTGTTATTTGTAGACTTTTTGATGGCAGTCATTCTGACTGGCATGAGATGGTACCTTATTGTGGTTTTGATTTGCGTTTCTCTGATGATGATGTCAAGTATCTTTTCATGTGTTTGGTAGCCATCTCTATGTTTTCTTTGGAGAAATGTCTGTTTAGTTCCTCAGCCCTTTTTTTTTTTTTTAATTTAATTGTTTATTTTTCTGGAATTGAGCTGTATAAGCTGCTTGTATATTTTGGAGATTAATTCTTTGTCAGTTGTTTCATTTGCTATTATTTTCTCCCATTCTGAAGGCTGCCTTGTTTATAGCTTCCTTCATTGTACAAAAGTTTTTAAGTTTAATTAGGTCCCATTAGTTTATTTGTGCTTTTATTTCCATTACTCTGAGAGGTGGGTCATTAAAGTTGAGAGAGTCAATTCGAGGCAGGTTGATAAGAAGTCCAGGGTACCTGAGGAGGAGAAAGAGGTCTAGGTCTCTAAAGGAGACAGGAGTCTGGAATTCTCAAGGAGAAGGAAAGGACAAACTTTTTTTTTCTACACACCTTAGTCTAGTAAGGATTATATAACAACAATGTATCCTACTTGAGGACACATTTGTCGGTCTTGAGAAACTTCTGACTAATCCTATTATCTTAAAATGTATACTATGGGATTGGGTCTGGTAAGATCTTTATATTATTAATTCTAATCCTGCCATCTTAAAATGTAAATTGTGGGAGGTCTAGTAAGATCTTTACAACCTTGAGACATTCTTTTGATTTAATAACCAGTTGAAAAAGTATGTAATTCCCTGTCCAAAGACTAGAGAGGGGGCATTCTCTGTCCCTCTTCTGATGTCTACCTCAGAAGCATTCTATCCTTTTCACTTTAATAAAACTGCTACACAAAAGCTCTTGAGTGATCAAGCCTGGTCTCTGGCCCCAAAGCTAAATCTTGAAATCTTTGTGAATCTGACATTGTTCATCGTAAACTATCAAAGTGTATCTCTTTCACTGCTATATCTTAAGTAACTTGTTTTATTGAAATATAGTTGATTTACAATATTATATTAGATTCTGATGTGCAACATAGTAATTCAATATCTTCATAGATAAAGTCAATTTAAAGTTATTATAAAACATTGGATATATTCCTGTGCTATACTATGTAATTTTATAATTATTATTTTATACAAAATGGTTTGTACATCTTAATCCCTTATCACTATTTTACCCCTCCTCCATTTTCTCTCCTCATTGGTAACCACTAGATTTTTCTCTATATTTGGGAGTTTCTTTCTGTTTTGCTAGTCATTCATGCCAGGCAATGGCACCCCACTCCAGTACTCTTGCCTGTAAAATCCCATGGAGAGAGGAGCCTGGTAGGCTGCAGTCCATGGGATCGCTAAGAGTCGGACACGACTGAGCAACTTCACTTTCACTTTTCACTTTCATGCATTGGAGAAGGAAATGGCAACCCACTCCAGTATTCTTGCCTGGAGAATCCCAGGGACGGGGGAGCCTGATGGGCTGCCGTCTATGGGGTCGCACAGAGTCGGACACGACTGAAGCGACTTAGCAGCAGCAGCAGCAGTCATTCATGATATTCATTCATGATAAGTGATAACATTGTATTTGCCTTTCTCTGATTTATTTCACTAAGCAAAGTACCCTCCAGGTCCATTGCACTAAAAAAATTCAGAAACTTTACACGTTAAGGTCATATTTAAGATAATGAGTATTGTCAGGTCCCTTGCAACAATACAATACTATTTAGAAACAGACATAGAATTAGAGAAATAGAAAACTGAAACAAACACAAACTTTCTACCAATATAGGAAAAGTTTATCTTGGATCATTCACAGAAAAATTTTTTCTGCAGTTAGCAAACATGAACACATATGTGAAAATTATAAAGAGACCCATGTCATAAGAGTGGTGCTGTTAAACAGACATAGAAAGAGCTATCTTGGCTTTCCCTTTCTAGTTTACAAATCAATGAAAGTGCAATCATATTTGCTCTTCATATAAGCTAACACATGCAACACATACTTCTTCATGGTTTCCAGAGATCATCTGGAGATACAACTGGATCTTGGATGGTTGGGCAAAGGTGTATACAATTGTCCTCATTGTTCACTTACTCACAGGTACGTGATCCGGACTTGTAACCTATGAATGTCTTCTGCACAGGCATTTGGCCACTTTGACCTGTATATCCTTTGTCTTCATGCCATAAATGATGGGATTGAACATTGAGGGTATGAGAAGGTAGAGATTGGCAAGAAGAATGTGGCCATGAGGTGGGATATTGTGACCAAGGCGGTGGGTGAGAGAAGAGAAAAGTGCAGGCACATAAGTGATAAGGATGACAAAGAGGTGGGCTGAGCAGGTGTTAAGGGCTTTGTAGATGGCATCTTGAGAATTGAGACGTATCACAGCCTGCAAGATGAGACCATAAGAGAAGCCAATCAGCACTAAATCAAGCCCCACCACAAGAAGAATCACAAAGAGCCCATAGATCCGGTTAGGCCTGGTGTCATCACAGGCCAGTTTCACCACAGCCATGTGGTCACAGTAGGTATGAGGAATGACCTTGTGGCAGAAGGTCAACCTTTGCAGTAGAAGAGGCATGGGCAGGATAAGAATCACCCCCTTGGCTAAAGCCATCAGTCCCAGGTGTCCAACTAAGGAATGGCTCAGAACTGTGTTGTAGCATAGTGGCTCACACACAGCCACAAATCGGTCAAAGGCCATTGCAACAAGTAGGGCTGATCGTACCACAGATGTTCCATGGATGAAAAACATCTGAGTGAAACAGGCATTGACAGCTATGTCCCGATCATTGAACCAGAAGAGGCAGAGGAGCTTAGGCAACAGAGCCAGAGTGGATATAAGGTCAGCCACCATCAGCAGAGCCAGGAGCAGGTACATTGGTGTGTGAAGTGTGGGCTCCTGGCCAGCATGAAAAGGATGGCACCATTACTGATGAGGATAGCCAAAAACATGGAGAAGAAAGGAAGAGATAACCATAAGTGCTGTGCCTCTAAGCCAGGTATGCCCATCAAAGTGAAGGTCATAAAGTTGGAGCGGTTGAAGATAGCATAGTAGAAACTGGTGGTGGTTGATAAAGGAAGTTTTGACACTTCCCAATGAGACATGGCAGTGTGCCGTTTTTTTATATCAGTTTGGCTTTCAGTGAGTCACTTGAGTTGGGGTTCAGAGAAAAATGGAAGAATACCCCTTTGGAAACATGGAGTTTTCAACATGGCTTCAGTTCTATCACAACATCATTTTCACACTCACTTTTTATGAGCCTCAAACTTCTTTTCTGTATAAGGAATGTTGTGATGGACTTTAACTCTCACCTCTTCCAGTTCAGCAATTCTCTACATCAAAAATTTTGTCTGAAATTCTGAGTAAGAATAGGAGAAAAGATTTTCAACCTTGATTAAAAGATGGGAGAACATGATAGAAGAACTGTAATATTCTCATTGGGAAGCGTCCTACGGAGAGGAAATATGCTTACCCTTTATTGCAAGAGTGATGTGCTGTTGGGAGTCTCCGTGTTCCTTATGTGTTATCCTTCTTTCAGAAATCTAGTCTCTGGTTATGATCCTGTTTCTCCCCACTGGATTCCTCTGTTTCTCTTGGACAAAATGTCATAGATTGTCTAAATGAAGACAACATCAGCTTGCTCCTTTTGTAGGATAAACCCTTACAATTGGATTTTCTCTTTTTTTGTAATGCAAGTGCTTGCCTTGAGCTTTGATTGCCTAGGCATACACTTCAGACATGGCTATCTCATAAACACTTTGGCAGCCAGAGGACTAGATGAATGGGGAGGCCAGTTTCCTTTATTTTAGAGTTCTTGGTTATTTTTGATATCTGGCCATTTGGGTCCTTTGTTTTCCCTTTCCCCATACTTTAGATTTCTGCTCTTATGTTTTAAATTCACCAACAAACAGTGAGCCTACAAAATCCTAAGCCCACACGCTTGACTCCAATAAAAGAAGAACCCAAGACCTAGGTGCTCCTCATGACCTCACTGTGTGGTCCCAAGTTTGCTATGTAATTTCTAGCATTTCTTAGTAATGAACATTCTTCTCCTTCCCCACTTGCTGCAAAGTTTCCTGATGGCTGTTGCTGAGGGCATCTTCCATTTATGCCAAGAACTACAAGGACAGGTCCAACTACCAGACTGGCTATCCATAGGTATTGTCAAGTACAAAACAATCTCCTACTCTCTCTAGCTAAGCTATGTATTTATGCACTTGATAGACAGTCTTCTGTGTTTTTTTCTTCTGATTTGTGCATCTTTCTTTCATTACAGTCAGCCCTCCTGTGTAGATTGAATTGCCTTTAATCCTGAGTAATTTACTTCAAATTAGTCCACTGGGCTACTAATTATTCTTCAAACATATCATGAAGTACTTGAAGCATGATAAGTTTGTTCCTGCTTCAGGGTATTTGCCCTTACTGTTCAATTTCTCTGTGTACTTTCACATGACCCACTCCCTACCCTTATGTAGGTCTGCAAAAAAAAAAAAAAATACTGGTTTATTAAACTTCTATTTTTATCACAATAACAGTATATCATCTTCTGAAGCAGCCATTTTTCTCTATTCCCTCTCTGGCTTATTTTCATACTTCATAGAGTCAAAAGAATGGTTCCCAGTCTTGGTTGCATATTAGAAGAATCTGAAAAGTTTGTAGACTTCTGACTCTAGAAACTTAGGTATATTAAGGAATAGTGAGAAAATCAGTGTGACCTTGCTGTCACGTAAGTGGAGTTCTGGAAACAAGGTTAGAAGTGGGATCTATGACTGACAGTTCCTATTACCTAAAATGCTTTCCTAAAATTTACCTAAAATTTCTTTCTTTTTTTTTTCTTGAAAACTCAAGAATTATCCTTGCCTCATTGTTACCTTCCCTTTCCTGCTGTTGCTCACATCATGGGGTGAGTTTAGTTGCTAAGTTGGGTCCTTGCAACCTCATGGATTCTAACCTGCCAGGCTTCTCTGTCCATAATATTTTCCAGGCAAGAATATTGGAGTGGGTTGCCATTTATTTCTTCAGGGGATCTTCCTGACCCAGGGATCAAGCTCTGGTCTCCTGCATTGCAGGCAGATTCTTTACCAACTGAGCTACCAGGGAAACCACATCATGCTTCTGCCCATATCTCTACCCTATTGCATAGTGCTTAAGCTAAGTTTCCTTTCCTTAAACAATTTCTCTACTTTAGTAATATTTATTAAGTACTCACTATGAGCCAAAACTATGGTTTTTCCAGTAGTTGTCTATGGGTGTGAGAGTTGAACAATAAAGAAGGCTGAACACTGAAGAAGTGATGCTTTCAAATTGTGGTACTGGAGAAGACTCTTGAAGGTCCCTTGGTCTTCAAGGAAATAAAAATAGTCAATCTTAAAGGAAATCAGTTCTGATTATTCATTGGTAGCATTGATGCTGAAGCTGAAGCTCCAAAACTTTGGCCACCTGATAAGAACAGCCGACTTATTGGAGAAGACCCTGATGCTGGGAAAGATTAATGGCAAAAGGAGAAGGGGCAACAGAGGATAAGATGGTTGGATGGCATCACCGACTCAATGGACATGACTTTGAGCAAACTCTGAGAGTTAATGAAGGCCAGGGAAGCCTGGTATGCTGCAGTTCATGGGGTCACAAAGAGTCAGACACAACTTACTGATTGTACGATAACAATGAGCTGGGACTTATAAATCAGCCCTACATGCTCATATCTAAATACATTTCTGCATTATTTGAAAACCATCTGATTCTTGAAACTTTTATTCTGTTACCTCCTATATACCCTGTAAACCTGTTTACTTTTCTGAAGTGAGGCACTGCTTTCAGATATCCGGGTAGAGGTTGCTAAGTGACTAGCAGATGAATGGCCAGTTCAAAGTAGTGGGTGCTACAGATGGAAGGCACTTACAGAAAACAATCTGATTAAAAGAAAGGGATTTAGGAGTAGTTCTAATGATTTACATCAGAACTTACCTAGAAATGTTTTCCCATATTCTTACCAGTCTCTTTTCTTTTGATAACCTGAGCTTGTCATTCCAAAGTCACAACTTGAATCTGCCTATTTCATGTTTCATAGAACACTACTTTTCTTTTCCACTGAGTTGATCTTAGCCCCTGGGAAAGGGATCTCTGCCACCCTGGATCTCCTCCTGTTTGTTTTTCTTGGGGCACAACATATAGCATCCTTTCTACATGGACTAAGGCTCTGACACTATATAAGGGAAATTTTGGACTCTATGATTTCATCATCCAAGAACTTAGGGCACAGCCTGATTCTATAGAGATCAAAGAAAGAGGGAGGGTTAAAAAAAAACAAAACTATTTCATTAGAGTATCCCATTGGGCTGGATTCATTCAAAGAACAATATAACCTGAAAAGTAACTCTCAGGAGAAAAGGGATAATTTTGACCATTGCCAGTTTTTACGTAATGTTGGTTTTGTATGACTTAACCTCTATTTGGTGGATGCCTACAGATAGAGCTTTAGCTTTTTAATATAGACTTTTTTTTGCTATTTCTTAAAAAAATTTATTTTTAATTGGAAGATAATTGCTTTACAGCGTTGTACTGGGTTCTGCAATACGTCAAAAGAATCAGTTATAGGTATCAACAAGACCAAGCTCACTCTGCTCACCACATAAGAGGCCAATGAATTGAATCAGAGATGAAATATTGAGGCAAGGAATACTACTTTTTCCTGAGCCAGCTGATTAATGTCTCCAAAAACCATCTTATTGAGGTCTAGAAGTGCTGTTTCTTTACAATCAGAGACGAGAGGGAGGTGAGGAAACAAAGTAAAAGGCCATGAATCTTGCAAAAATCTCCTAGAATGGCAAGCTTTAGGTAGGAGATGTGTTAATTTCTTCCTTCCTGACATCCACAGGTGGACAAAGTCCTGAACCAAGGCTCTTAAACTTACCAAGGCAGAGGGGCAGGATTCTCTGAGGCAAGTCATTATATATGATTACAATAACAAAAGCAAGTCAAAGAAACAGTTCCAACTTGGAGTCCGAATTGACTTTTCCTTGCAACAAGTATGCATACATATGTTCCCTCCTTTCTACCTTCCCCAACCTCCCCTTCCAACCCGCCTCTCTGGGTTGTCACTAGGATGAGCTCCCTCGTCATACAGCAAATCCCCATTGGCTTTCTATTTTACATACGGTATATGTATGTATGTATATGTTTCAGTGCTACTCTCCCAATAGATTTTTGAATAAGGGCATGCTCCAGATGATAATAGTCTAACTCACATGGCCCTCGTACACAATAATGCTGCGGTGGCTCAGCGGTAAAAGAATCCATCTGCAATGTAGGAGATGTGGCAGTGATCTCTGTGAGGCAGCAGTGAGTGGTGGCATGAAGCGAGATCTTAAATCCTTGTCCAGTTATTGAACCTGGGTCCACCTGGATGAGAACCAGGAATCCTGGCCACCAAACCAACAAGGGCTAGAAGCTAGAGGCTAATTTTCCCTGGATCTTTGCCCCCCCCAAGAAAAATGCATTTTTCATAAAGACAGAAACTGTAAATGCTGGTACAAAGTTTATTATAAGAGACACAGCACAACCGCAAGTAGGAGAGCACACGGAGAAGCAGTTTGTTTAGGTGAGATAGAAGCAAGGCAGAGATGCATACCTGGAGAGAAAGGGTGTGGGTGTCCCCTCTAGTGAGGAAGAACATAGTAAAGAGGCAGTTAAGTCATTTATATTAAGGGAGGAAACAGACAGAACAGGCTCCATCTTGAAAGCAGGCTTCCATCTTGGGCCAGACTGTGGAATTTGAGCTATATGCCCAGTATCTATGGAAACAACATACCAACTGGAAAACCAGACCCCCCACACTGCCCCCTGCCCCGCCAAATGGAAGAGCCCCAGAGCTTGTACCTAGACTCTCTGTAGCCTAAAAAATACCTAATTATCTGTGTAACCGAATACAATCATAAATTCTATTACGCTTACTGGGTATGACCACAGGCCTATTGATAACTCTCCATTGTTAACTACCTAGGCTTAAGGCATATGGATCACGGGTTAACTTTGATCACATCTTTTTTTTTCCATGGGGCTTCCCAGGTGGCGCTAGTGGTAAGAGAACCCACCTGCCAATGCAGGAGATGTAAGAGATGTGGGTTCAATCCCTGGGTTGGGAAGATCCCTGGAGGTGGGCATGGCAAACCACTCCAGTATTCTTGCCCGGAGATTCCCATGAACAGAGGAGCTTGGCAGACTACAGTCCATGGGATCACAAAAAGTTGGACATGACTTAGCACTGCACCATCCACTGTCATAGGCCTGGGTTGACTCCCACAGCATTCAGTGCTACTCCTATTTGTTTTTCCTTTGTTCAGACTAGTTTCAGGGAATTTGGGGAGGTGGGTTTGGGCACGTACACTTATAGTATATAATGTTTTCACAAAAACTGGTTGGGGTCCTTGGCTAAGAGGAGACTCTGCCTTGGGCCCACCAGGGAAATAAACTGCACTCCACTATCTGCATTGTCTTTCTGAGTGAGTTTGTTTTCTGGAATGAACGCTGGCTACAACAATATAAGGCGATTCTTCTGACTTTGCCTTCCTTTCTAGCCAGTTATCTGGTTTCTTTTCCCGCTCCTGCCCTGCCCTGCCCTGGGACTCTCCCTTGGGGTATACATGCACCCCTCAGCCAAGATGGATCTCAAAGTGAAGGCTTCTGGAAGGAACAAGACTCATTATGGCCTGGCATTATGCCTTGGCTTTTGACTCAAGGAGCCTTTCTGTGCATGTATAGTGTTCCCTTACCTTTTACTTACAAGAATCTGTGCCTCTCTTTGTCCTTGCCATGATTATTCCCTTGAGGTGTAAAACAAGAGACAAAGACTAGCTATTTACCCTGTTTCTGTTGTTACTTTCATTCCCAAATGTGGAGCTGGTTGTAAATTCCTCAGCTGGAGCACACATATCTTTTATCTCAGGAAATGCAAAGAAGAGGCTGGCTGATGGTGAATTTTCAAACTGGAGCTAGTCTATCTCCTACCCAGCAGGAGCTGAAGGTTCCATCCCTGGACTGGGAAGAGCCCTGGAGAAGGAAATGGCAACCACTTCAGTATTCCTGCCTAAGAAATCCCATGGACAGAGGAGCCTGGCAAGCTACAGTCCGTGGGGTCACAAAGAGTCAGACGTGACTGAGCCACCAAACAGCTAATGGCAACAAAATTTGCCACTTTAAAATTCTAAAAACACAATACATAACAAGATCCTGAAACAAATATATGTCTATCAATAGATGACTGCTGAAATAAATGTTGACAAATATCTACAGGAATGTTATAGAATCACGAAATGGAATAAAATAGGTCTACCTATATGCTAATACGGAATGAATGCTAAGACATATTATTAAATAAACAAATTTTAAAAACATAGTAACGTGTTATCATTTATGTTGTTTTCATCTGTAATGCTGTCAACAAGTTATCTCTTGTCTAATTTTTTCCAATGCATATGTTTTTTCCATAGAAGACATGTGAAGATACCTGTCTTATCTTTTTCTTTCTTTTTATTTTTTAAGTTATGAAAGTATGATAACACAGTTACAGAAGACTTGGAAAATACAGAACAAAGTTACATATAATGACACTTATCTTTTCTTAAAATGCATTTTCTTTAGTTCATTTAGTAATTAGTTAAAATTAGAATATTCTACCAACAGATTTATAGTGGTTGCTGAGCTATAACATCCATCCAGATTTTCATGCCCTGATCCTAGTTTTCGAGATTCCAATTTATCTAAACAGCACAGTCTGGTTACATTATAGTGGACAAGAGTGTTGTGATGCTTTGTAGTATTAAAAATAAAAATAATATCTTTGGACTATTTAAATACAAAATTAATTGGTTTTATCATTAATATATTTAAGCAAAAGAAGACTCTTCAAATATAATGGGGTAAGGAGACGATTCAATTTGGAATCATTTTTATTTTTCACCTATCAGCCATTACTGAAATTTTTTTTCTGATGCAATTCCAGGTACATAGCTCATAAATCCATAGTGAAACTTCCTGAAATAGGCCACTTCTAAAATGGCTCAGCAACAGTTCAACTGATGTTGACAGACCACAAAATCTATCAAACTCTGATGTGGTTTTCTTCCATTGTGGTCAGTAGTATTTTTTGCATGACCTATGTGAATATTCCTCTTATTCTTCTGATATTAACTATTTGAATTAATATTTACTTATTCAGTTATGGTCCTCTGCCCATTCTTGACAAAGAATCAAATTTGTAGCTTCTTCCATAGAGCTATAATATATAAACTCTGAAAACTTGCTAATAATTCCCAGAATTATAATAGGACATCTCTTTGGATAGATCTTTATCAGTTCAGTTCATCTCAGTCACTCAGTTGTGTCTGACTCTTTGCGACCCCATGGACTGCAGCACACACCGCTTCCCTGTCCATCACCAACTCCCAGAGCTTGCTCAAACTCATGTCCATTGAGTCAGTGATGCCATACAACCATCTTATCCTGTCGTCCCCTTCTCCTCCTGCCTTCAATCTTTCCCAGCATCAAGGTCTTTTCCAATGAGTCAGTTCTTCACATCAGGTGGCCAAAGTATTGAGTTTCAGTTTCAGCAGCAGTCCCTCCAATGAATATTCTGGACTGATTTCCTTTAGGATGGACTGGTTGGAACTCCTTGCAGTCCAAGGGACTCTCAAGAGTCTTCTCCACCACCATAGTACAAAAGTATCAATTCTTCAGTGCTCAGCTTTCTTTATATAGTCCAGCTCTCACTTTCATACATGGCTACTGGAAAAGCCATAGCTTTGACTAGACTGGCCTTTGTCGGCAAAGTAATGTCTCTGGTTTTCAACATGCTGTCTAGGTAGGTCATAGCTTTTCTACCAAGGAGCAAGCGTCTTTTAATTTCATGGCTGCAGTCACTATCTGCAGTGATTTGGGAGCCTAAAAACAGTCTATGACTGTTTCCATTGTTTCCCCATCTATTTGCCATGAAGTGATGGGATCAAATGCCACGATCTTCATTTTTTGAATGTTGAATTTTAAGCCAGCTTTTTCACTCTCCTCTTTCACTTTCATCAAGAGGCCCTTTAGTTCCTCTTCAGTTTCTGCCATAAGGGTGGTATCATCTGCATATCTGAGGCTATTGGTATTTCTCCTGGCAATCTTGATCCCAGCTTGTGTTTCATCCAGTCCAGCATTCTGCGTGATGCACTCTGCATAGAAATTAAATAAGCAGGGTGACAATATACAGCCTTGATGTACTCCTTTCCCTATTTTGAACCAGTCTTGTTCCATGTCCAGTTCTAACTGTTGCTTCTTGAAATCTGCATACAGGTTTCTCAGGAGGCAGGTAAGGAGGTCTGGTATTCCCATCTGTTGAAGAATTTTCCACAGTTTGTTGTGATCCAAACAGTCAAAGGCTTTAACATAATTAATAAAGCAGAAGCAGAAGTTTTTCTGGAATTCTCTTGCTTTTTAGTTGTCAGTTCACTTACTATTGAAGCCTTGTTTGGAGAATTTTGAGCATTATTTTGCTAGTGTGTGAGATGAGTGCAATTGTGAGGTAGTTTGAACATTCTTTGGCATTGCCTTTTTTTTGGGGATTGGAATGAAAACTGACCTTTTCCAGTCTTGTGGCCACTGCTGAATTTTCCAAATTTGCTGTCATATTGAGTGCAGTGCTTTCACAGCACCATCTTTTAGGATTTGAAAGAGCTCAAC
Source organism: Bos mutus (assembly GCF_027580195.1). Lineage (NCBI taxonomy): Eukaryota > Metazoa > Chordata > Mammalia > Artiodactyla > Bovidae > Bos > Bos mutus. The sequence goes on along the minus strand of NC_091631.1, from coordinate 32,561,031 downwards.
TGGAATTCCATCACCTTCTCTAGTTTCGTTCGTAGTGATGCTTCCTAAGGCCCACTTGACTTTGCATTCCAGGATGTCTGACTCTAGGTGAGTGATCACACCATCGTGGGTATATGGGTCATGAAGATCTTTTTGAATAGTTCTTCTGTGTATTCTTGCCACCTGTTCTTAATATCTTCTGCTTCTGTTAGGTCCATACCATTTCTATCCTTTATTGTGCCTGTATTTGCAAAAAATCTTCCCTTGATGTCTTTTATTTTCTTGAAGAGATCTCTAGTCTTTCACATTCTATTGTTTTCCTCTATTTCTTTGCATTGATCACTGAAAGCTTTATAAATGTGAACAAATGAAGAAACAAAGAAAAATAAAGCAATGTTTGTCTGAAGCTGAAGTATTTATCACCTGAATAATAGGCCCTCAGTAAGTTGCACATATACAAAGTATCAGACTCCAAAATTTAGATCTAAATATACAGACCTATCTGCAGACATCATTGCCACAGAACTGAATATTGAAATGTTTTGATAGAGTTGTTAACAAAGAATGCAATGAGATACATGGCTAGATAAATACATATTTTTCTCTAAAGTTAAATAAAGTAAAGCTGAGAAGTTATAAATATGCTAGTTTATTCTCAGATGTGTTGGTTTATTAAAACAGCCACAGGGACTAACATTTTAAGAAAAGAACTTCTGAGCAGTATTATTTTAAGTAAAGGCATAGAAAACCTATCTAAAAATCTATGTTAAACTGACGATAGGTTTGTTTGGAAAAAGCACATTCAGTCACATGATATGAAATTTGATACCTCACAAGCAGAAATAAACTATTATTTTAAACTACAGAGTAAAACCAGTAAACTTAAAGCTTCTCTTGACACTATTGGATAGGAAGAAGAGAATGCCACCAAGCCTCCAACAAAGAAATCAGCTCTCTTGCATATACATGGGAGATTCTCAGGAGAGGCATGTGGAGTGGTATTTTTATTTTAACAAAATGGAGCATGAGCTGCAATTGGGAAATATTTGTCAATGGAGGAAAAAATACAAGAAGCACTTCAGGTAAAAGAATCCTGCAGCAGTGGAGGAAACATTGTCCTTCTCAATACAGGAAGTCTATGACTGGCAACCTGATAATACAAAGGGAAGGGGAACTATAGACTTATTTGTCTTTAATTTTTATTTGAAGTAGGTCTGTTTTTGTCTCATGTATGGTAAAGAAGAATGAATTATACACAGGGAATTGTTGCTGACCAAAGAACCAAAGTAGAAAAGTCCAGGACTCGATGAAGCAAATGAAAACAAAGAAAAATGCTCCTTGGTCTTGTCAAGCGGCAGAAAAGGAAATTCACGATTGGCAACAAAGAGAGAAATTTAAAAATCCTGCTGCACATAAAAGTTCAAAGTTAAATAAATACGTAAGTCATACTTATGAAAAAAGGAATCATATCTAGACGCCTGTATCTATACTCTTACTTTAAATAGCAAAGTAATTACAGGTAGTAAATTATGCATAAAATCTATTTAAAAGACTTACTTCCAGGGACCAGTTTCATGTAAAAGGAGAAGGAAGACTTTTATACTTCATTGTGTATCTTATCACATTTGTTTGCTTTACAAAGTATATGTATTATTTTAACAACAAAAAATAGAAAGAACAACAATAGTAAGTAGCACTATTTATTTCATTCTGTGTAAAAAGAAGAGAGAAAGAAGTAAGAATTGAGAAGAACTATACACATCTATAGAAGCTCTTTTCTTTCTAGAAACACTTTTAAATATTTTAAGAATACTTTTTAGTTAGCTATAGTTATGGATGTTGAACCATGATAATGAGATAACTTTTTATTTGAAGTTGAAAAATTAAAATAATGAATCTATTGGATGAACTCAAGGTGTGAGCCCTTCTTAATCTCAAAGAAAGTTCACAGCTTATGGTGAGACTGCCTGAATGCTCACTTGCTCAGTTGTGTCCAACTCTTTGTGACCCCATAGACTGTAGCCCACCAGGTTGCTCTGTCATGGCGTTTTCAGGAAAGAATACTGGGGTGGGTTGCCATTTCCTATTCCAGGGGATCTTTCTGACCCAGGAATTGAAACTGCATCTCTGTGTCTCCTGCATTAGCAGGCAGATTCTTTACTGCTGTGCCACCTGGGAAGCCTGTGAGGCCTTGGTCACGTAGATTTTTACATTAGACAGTTCTTGCACACCATCCACAGTCCTCTTGTATTCATTCAAACAGTGCTGCTGTGACCAGTTCCTAGCAGGTATAATCAGACAGTCAAGCTCAGGTCATGCCTAGTAATGTCTTGCCATGGGGCTTCCCCAAGTCCATGGATACCCCTAGCAAACAGCTCTGCTGTCGTGCATAAGTACCTGGAGTTAACACCTGTTGAGCAGGCCAGGAACCCTGTTTGAGCCACTGGGAGAAGTCCTTTCATCCCCTGGAGATGAAATACTCTGAGATGTATTTCAGAAGTCTCTTTAGATGGTTCTGGCAGGGCTGGACAATAGTCTCCACTAACAGTGTGCAACTGGACCAAAAATCTTATATTGGCTTTTCCTCTTTCTTGTTTCACTCTGTTTTACAAGGCCATATTTTGTGACTACATATCTAAATGAGCTGCCAATATGCAAGCTTTTGTCTCAGGCCTGTTTTCTGGGGAATCTAGATTTATATTCCCAATGCTACAAAATCTTTTGCCCCAATACCTAAAACTCTAGTCAGGTGTTGCCTCCATGAAAATTTATTACAAGATACTTATTTATATATTTACTATTATATAATTATTTTCTAACTGTTTATATTTTGGGAGCCTGAGACTCTTACTAGGCATATTTGCTGTTTAGTTGCTCAACTGTGTCTGACTTTGTGACTCCATGGCCTGTAGCCCACCAGAACCCTCTGTCCATGGGATTCTCCAGGCAAGAATACTGGAGTGGGTTGCCATTTCCTCCTCCAGCGGATCTTCCCATACCAGGGACTGAAGCTGCGTCTCTTGCATTGCAGGCCGATTCTTTACCTTAACTTCTCCATAAAATGGAGATGATAGAAGGGTAGTCAACTCTGTATTAACTCAAATCCGAATACCTAGCAGACAGAAAGTGATTTAAACCTGACCATGATACGAAACATTTGAACATTTTTCTAGCTTTGCATGGCTAGAAACAATTCTATAGACATGAGAAAAATAATAGTTTATATCTATGTCATATACTATCTTGTTAGCAAGTCTACAGGAGATGAATCAAGCTGATCTTACAGTAGAAACAATAAAACACTTTTAAATAAGAAGAAAACAGGCCAAGAGAAAAACACAGATGGAGTCAGACTTGCTTCTTTTTCTGAGTTTCTCAGCTCTCTCTGTTTTCTCAGAATCATCTGCTGCTGACAGCTTTCCTGCCACAATTTTCCCAATATGCATTTTATTCCCAAGTTAATAAATATTTTGCTCGTAATTTCAGTACAAATAGACTTCTTATTTTTATAAAATAACCAGTCATAAAGCAAAAGGAAGAAAATAAATATGAGAGATAGGCAATATTTTATTATGCAGACTCATTAAATTTAACTCATTAAATCAGACAGAGATCTCAGCAAAATTAAGTTTTGTGCTACCACAGCCCCTCCAGCTAATGAGTGCTTCAAGTTCCTTCACAAACTGCTACTTATGTGTCAATCAAATGTTTAATCATAAAATATTATGCTGAGTAATTTGTGCATGTGTGTGTGTAATCTTCAAGTTTGTGGTGTCAGATAGGCAATACTCTGTACCTCAACCATTTTTTCCCTGTAAGCTTTCCTTCATCTCTAGTTCTCCATTTGTAGAAGAAATATTTCCTAGTAAGCCTCATTTTTTTTTTTTTCCTGAAGGTTGTGCCCATTATTTCAAGCTTTGAAATATTCCATCTTTCACAGCCCTTGTTAATGAATTGTTCAATATACTGGATTGAACAATATAATGAATTGTTCAAAGAACAATATATATAATTGTTTAATAAATAATTTATTAGTGTTTATTATAGCTGGTATCACTCTCGAGGAGTATCATTTATTTTCCTCTAGATTAGTGTTTTAAGAGTCTCCTTTAGGGAATTCCCTGGTGATCCATTGGTTAGGGCTCTGTGCATCCACTGCAGAGGGCATGGGCTCAATCTTTAGTCAGAAAACTAAGATCCCACATGCTGCGAGGCATGGCCAAAAAAAAAAAAGTCCTCTAAATGGTAGCTATGTGGCTTCAAGGGTGTCTTTTCACTGAGCTCTGTCTTTAAATATTACTTCTACAATATAATGACCAACCCTAGAATTTTGGGACTTTACCCTTCATACATCTTGAAAGATTTGCACTATATCCTAAATCATTGTCTGAAAGTGATAAATAATATCCTCTGAGCTTTATGAATTCCTAAGTTTGGGCACAAGATCTGAGCTCCACAAACTGTCCAAGAACTTGCCCATGACATTTCCATGTTCCCAGAAATTGCCTTTCAGAGGTCTATAGCCAATGACTTCCAGTGTAAAACTGACTTATAACTACAAGCAATAACAAAACAGTCTCAGAATTTTCTCAGTAAGAGATCCTTAAGAAACACTGGAATTAGTAGAGACAAGCAGGAGAATTGACAACAAGAATTTTTAAAAATGTGAAATTAGTTTAAAGGCATATCCACCTTTTAAGCTTAGGAGCTTCCCATTTCTCCTTTTCCACTGGAATTTCTCTAGGAATGGGGGATTATGGTTCTTGTCCATATTCCCCTAGTTCTACAAAGAAGCAAGTCCTGTAAACCAAACATAAGTCTCTTGAAGCAGGTATAATAAATTAGTGTACTTTCCTGACCTACTCACTCATCCTCAAATAATCTTAACCTTTTCCCCACAACTTGACCAGCCTTGGCAAAGTGGTTGTTTTTGTTTTAGTCACTAAGTCATGTCTGACTCTTTGTGACCGTATGGACTGCAGCATGCCAGGCTCCTCTGTCCATGGGATTTCCCAAGCAAGAAAACTGGAGTGGGTTGCCATTTCCTTCTCCTGGAAAAGTGGTAGACAAGTTCTACCACTATTCTCTTCTACCAATATTCTCTTCATTTGGAAACATTCCACCTCATTTTACTTGCATTCAGTGTGTGTTGTTCAAAGTTCTTTTATGTACATCATCACATTCAGTTTTCCCAATTACCACATCAGATGAAGAGAATATATTATTTTTTCATTTAATGTGGGATTGTAGCCTTGCTTTGGAAATAGTGAGAGTAAGTTCTCCTGTGTCTTAGACTCTCAATTTAAGAATTTTGGCAGATAATTTGTAATATGATGTATTTCTTCCATGAGCTAATTCCTCAAGGAACTTCATTTATGTTGAGATTTTTATTTTCTTTCAACCAGCAGTGCCAGATAATCAGACAGGTTTCTGACCATAGGTAATATTTATGGGCTCCTTTCTCCAGCATCCATATTTTGTCAATTTGTCCCGAAACTCTTTGGTTTTCACTGCATAAATAATAGGGTTGAGCATTGGAGGTACAAGGAAGTAGAGGCTGCCAAGAATGGTGTGCACATGAGGTGGAATGCCATGGCCAAAACGGTGAGCAAGAAAAGAGAAAAGTGGGGAGTGTAATAGAGAAGCATGACACAGATGTGTGTGGTGCAGGTATTTACTGCTTTTTGATGGGCTTCCTTAGAAGAGAGCCGCCGCATTACAGCCCGGATGATCAGCACATAAGATGAGGCAATAGCTGAGATGTCTACCCCAGCAACCAACAAGGCCACCACCAGACCATATACCCTGTTGACCGTGGTGTCCACACACACCATCTTCACCACAGCCATGTGCTCACAGTACGTGGTGGGGATGACATGCCTGGCATGAAAGGGCATCTTCTGGAGGAGGATGGGCATGGGGAGAATGAGCAGGACAGCTCGCACTAAACTCACGAGGCCGATGAGCCCAATGCGGCTGTTGGAAAGGATGGTGGCATAGCGCAGGGGCTCACAAATGGCCACATAGCGGTCAAAGGCCATGGACATGAGGATGGCAGACTGCAAGGCAGAGATGGAGTGGAGGAAGAACAGCTGGACCAGGCAGCCCTCAAAGCTGATGTCACTCTGGTCAAACCAGAAGATGCACAGCACCTTGGGGATGGTGGTTGTGGACATGCCCAGGTCCATGAGGGCCAGCATGCCAAGCAGCAGGAACATGGGCTTATGCAGGAGTGCTCTGTGGAGATGGTGAAGAGGATGGTGCAGTTCCCAGGATGGTGACAAAGTACATGGAAGAGAAAGGAATAGAGATCCACTTGTGTTTGTCCTCCATCCCAGGAATGCCTTGGAGAAGGAAGAAAGAGGGGTGGCCCTGGGAGGCATTGCAGTCAGTCATGCTGGCCCCCTGGTGGAGCACCTGAAAAGAGCAATTCAGAAACAACCTTGCCTGGATTTTAAAAAGAATCAAGATTTGCAAAGTAGAAATAAAAGTTGGAATGTTAAGATACACAAAAATAATTGGGGAGGCTGGATGGAGGCAATCAAAAGGTACAAAGTTTCTGTTATAATTAGTACCAGGGATGTAATGTGCAGTATGATAAATATGTATGACAGTTAAGAGTAAATCCTAAGAGTTCTTATCAAAAGGAAAAATATTTTTCTATGTCTTTAAAATTTTGTTTATACATGAGATGAGAGATGTTCACAAAACCTTGTGTGATAATCATTTCATGAGGTATATAAGTTAAATTATGCTATATTCTTTAAACTTATACAGGTGCTGTATATCAACTATATCTCAATAAAACTGAAAAAAAGAGAATATCTTCAAAACCACCACAGACTGTTTGACTTCCATTTGATCAGAATTGTAGGTTTCCACAGTGTTTTCCAAAGTTGAACACCAAGATTCAGCACAGTTTGGATTTTCCTGTAAGCCCGCATGTGTCCATCTGGCAAGAAATTTAGACTGTTATGGTTGAATATATCCTATGAAGCACTGACTCCCTGTTTTTTAGACTATATTTAGATAAGCTATAATTTGTAATAACACCTTGGTATGTTAATACTGCTATTGACTTCATGCTCCTGATTCCCCTCTATGTTGCAGTCTAAAAGAACAACCTGGGACTCAAATTAAAAATAATAATAAATGAGAAAAAGGTGGATTTAAAGTAGCATAAAAATAATTCTGATATCATGATATATATAATCAATATAATACAGTAGCACATTGTAGTATTAGAGTAGTAATAATGTGGCATAAAATTACTATCTAAGAATATGTTTTATCATAGCTATTTTATTAAGGACAGATTGATTCATTGTTTATTAAGAGCATGCTAAATTTTAAGAATATATTGCATCTATTTTTAATGTATTTTCACTTAAAGACTATAAGTTAAAATATGTGAAACAAAAATAAATTCAATGAGAAATTAATAAAATATTACATAGCCCTCTCAGCAATAAGATCAAATAGGTCAACAAAAGTTTTTAAAAATAATAAAACTTAGGTTTATAATATAATTTTCTATTCAAGAATTTAAATATATACATTTATGATGTTATATATACAGTGTAATATTATTCAACCATAAAAAACTTGCCATTTGGGACAATGTGGATAGATTTAGAGGGTTTTTGCTAAGTGAAATAAGTCGGACAGGGAAAGAAAACTATATTTTTTTTTCTTTTTTATTTGGAATATATTTGTATATTTTCACTCATATGAGGAATCTAAAAAATTAAAAAATAGCAAGAAATAGACTCAAAGATACAGAGAACAAACTGTTGCCAGAGGGGAGGTGGAAGAATGGGTGAAAAAGGTGAAGGGAACTAAAAGGTACAAATTACCTGTTATAAATAAATAAGTCACAAGGATGTAATGCCTAGAACAGGGAATATAATCAGTAATATTATAATAAATTTTATGTTTGTAATCTACAAAAAATTGGATAACTAGACTATAACCTGAAGCTAATACAATATTGTAAGTCAACTATACTTTAATTTAAAAAAAAAAAAAGTATTATAAAAAAGTAAAAAGGGATGAAAAAGAAAACTTATGGTGCAGATAAGGAATATATACATTTATCAATGAGGAAAATTTTTTGAGAACATGTATCACTTTCACACAGTAAAGCAATCCACAATTATTTAAAAATACAGATTTACTGTTCACATGGGACTCAAGGGGACCCTAGTGACTAAAAATGTATAATAATGAATAAGAATGAAACAAGGGATGAGATTTTGATCAACTGAAGCTCAGAGATGAGGCCACCAGAATGTGAATATAAAGCCCTTACTCACCTAGAGCCACTTACCTGAATGTAAGGCAACGAGAGAGTGGAAAACTAGTCCCACACACTGTCTTCAAATATGGACATGTGAATGTGTACACATGTATGTAGGCATATCAGTAAACATCCATTTGCCTCTTGGAGAGCACATTCATTGTCTTGCATTTCTCCACTCCTCACCTTCAGGCTTTCTTCATGATGTGGCTCTTTAAGTAACCTAAGTAAAGGCCCCCATAATGCCCAGAATTAGCTCTTTTTACTCCTGATTCCCAAACGTACTCACTATGCATCACTACTATTATGTGTAACATTGACTCTGGAGGTTGCCCTGTGCTCCCAGTAGATAAAGCTGGTTGACTTTAGGGATTCTGGGAAACTTCCAGGGTTTTGCAGTCCTGGAGGAGCCTGAGAGACAGGATGTGAAGCTAAAACTTAATCTAGAACTAGATTAGGGCTTTGCAGTTTCGTATCCCAGTGGCCCTCATTCCTATACATGTGTAGGTAGGAGAGCCAGGAAAGCTTTACTCCATGGCTGGAGTAGTCATGCTCATAAATGCAAAAGAGGTAAACCCCTGTTGTTGATATCCTGACTTTCGCTCTAACCTATTTGCAGGTCAAGGGCTTTTCCATGGACACTCCTCAGGTCACTTTCTGCAACTCCCATTTCCCCAGCCCTTATAGTCTCTTATGTTATTAGAGTCCCAACTTTCTGCAGTGGAAGCTGTATGGTTGTGTCTCTAAGCAGATACATCTTTGCTGGCCTGTTTATATGCTCTCAAGGACTGGATCCAGATTTGGCCAATGTTTCTTTTCTCAAGAGTCCAGAGGAAGCAAAGTATTAAAGTTCATCAAAAAGTATGCTGCCAAGTCCATCACAAAATGCACAATGCAGAACAAAACTATCAAAAATTTCGCAAAGACTAAACAGAAATAGGACTCAGAGAGCTGGATTCTAAATCCTGATGTAGTGCAAGTTCTTCCTGCAGACAGGCTCTGTAGGGCAACTTTGTTCAGAGTCAGTGTCAATAAGAGTGAAACAGTGGCAGAGGACTGTTAAGGTGCTGGGTCAATCAATATATTTTTTTTAAATTTTATTTTATTTTTAAACTTTACATAATTGTATTAGTTTTGCCAAATATCAAAATGAATCCATCACAGGTATTAACAGAAAGAGTACATCAATATAAACATAGATGCACCTGCTCATAGACGCATCCACACAGATTCCCCTGCAGAAGGTGTGGCTCTTCAGTACACTTCAGTTCAGTCACTCAGTCATGTCCAACTCTTTTGCAACCCTGTGGACTACAGCATGCCAAGCCTCCCTGTCCATCACCAACTCCCAGAATTTACTCAAACTCATGTCCATTGAATCGGCAATGCCATCCAACCACCTAATCACCTGTCATCACCTTCTCCTTGCATCTTCAATCTTTCCCAGCATTAGGATCTTTTCAATGAGTCAGTTCTTTGCATGAGGTGGCCAAAGTATTGGAGTTTCAGCTTTAGCATCAGTCCTTCAATGAATATTCAGGACTGATTTCCTTTAGGAGGGACTGGTTGGATCTCCTTGCAATCCAAGGAACTCTCAAGAGCCTTCTCCAACACCACAGTTCAAAAGCATCAATTCTTGGCACTCAGCTTTCTTTATAATCAACTCTCATAACCATACGTGACTACTGGAAAAACCATAGCTTTGACTAGAACGGACATTTGTTGGCAAAGCAATATCTCTGCATTTTAATATGCCATCTAGGTTGGTCATAATTTTTTCTGCTCATGAGCAAGCTTCTTATAATATAATGGCTGCAGTCACCACCATCTGCAGTGATTTTGAGCCCCCAAAATAAAATCTGTCACTGTTTCCAATCTTTCCCCATCTATTTCCCATGAAGTGATGGGACCAGATGCCATGATCTTTGTTTTCTGAATGTTGGGTTTTAACCCAACTTTTCCACTCTCCTCCTTCACTTTCATCAAAAGGCTTTTTAGTTCTTTGCTTTGTGCCATTAGGGTGGTGTCATCTGCGTATCTGAGGTTATTGCTACTTCTCCCAGCAATCTTGACTCCAGCTTGTGCTTCATCCAGTCCAGCATTTCTCATGATGTACTTTGCATCTAAGTTAAATAAGCAGGGTGACAAGATACAGCCTTGATGTACTCCTTTCCCTATTTGGAACCAGCCTGTTGTTCCATGTCCAGTTCTAACTGTTGCTTCCTGACCTGCATACAGATTTCTCAGGAGGCAGGTCGGGTGGTCTGCTATTCCATTTCTTGAAGAATTTTCCACAGTTTGTTGTGATCCACATAGTCAAAAATGTTAGCATAGTCAATAAAGCATCAGTAGATGTTTTTCTGGAACCTTCCTCCTTTTCGAGAGTTCATTGCCATGATCCAACAGATGTTGGCAATTTAATCTCTGGTTCCTCTGCCTTTTCTAAATCCTGCTTGAACATCTGGAAGTTCTTAGTTGACATAATGTTGAAGCATGGATTGGAGAATTTTGAGCACTATTTTACTAGTGTGTGAGATGAGTGTAATTGTGTGGTAGTTTGAGCATTCTTTGACATTGCCTTTCTTTGGAATTGGAATGAAAACTGACCTTTGACAGTCCTGTGGCTGCTGCTGAGTTTTCTAAATTTCCTGGCATATTGAATGCAACATTTTCACATCATCATCTTTTAGAATTTTAAATAGCTCAACTGAAATTCACAGTATCATCTTTTAGAATTTTAAATAGCTCAACTGGAATTCCATCACATCCGCTAGCTTTGTTCATAGTGATGCTTCCTAAGGCTCACTTGAGTTCGCATTCCAGGATGTCTGGCTCTAGGTGAGTGATCACACCATTGTGATTATCTGGGTCATAAAGATTATTTTTGGATAGTTCTTCTGAGTATTTTTGTTACCTCTCTTAATATCTTCTGCTTCTGTTAGGTCCATACCATTTTTGTCCTTTATTGAGCCCATCTTTGCATGAAATGTTCCCTTGGTATCTCTAATTTTCTTGAAGAGATCTCTAGTCTTTCCCATTCTATTGCTTTCCTCTGTGTCTTTGTACTGATCACTGAGGAAGGGATTTCTTATCTCTCCTTGCTATTCTTTGGAACTCTGCATTCAAATGGATGTGCATTCAAATGGATTTAACTTTTTTTCTCTTCTGGTTCTTTTCTCTTCACAACTATTTGTAAGGCCTCCTCAGACAGCCATTTTGCTTTTTTGCATTTCTTTTTCTTGGGCATGGTCTTGACCCTGTCTCCTGTACAATGTCACGATCCTCTGTCCATAGTTCATTAGGCACTCTGTCTATCAGATCTAGTCCCTTAAATCTATTTCTCACTTCCACTGTATAATCGTAAGGGATTTTATTTAGGTCATACCTGAATGGTCTAGTGTTTTCCCTACTTTATTCAATTTAGTTCTGAATTTGGTAAGAAGGAGTTCATGATCTGAGCCACAGTCAGCTCCCAGTCTTGTTTTTGCTGACTGTATAGAGCCTCTTCATTTTTGGCTGCAAAGAATATAATCAATCTGATTTCAGTATTAACCACCTGGTGATGTCCATGTGTAGAGTCTTCTCTTCTGTTATTGGAAGAGGTGTTTGCTATGACCAGTGCATTCTCTTGGCAAAACTCTATTAGCCTTTGCCCTGCTTCATTCTGTACTCCATGGCCAAATTTGCCTGTTACTCCAGGTGTTTCTTGACTTCCTACTTTTGCATTCCAGTCCTCTGTAATGAAAAGGACATCTTTTTGGTGTTAGTTCTAGAAGGTCTTGTAGGTCTTCATAGAATCATTCAGCTTCTTCAGCTTTACTGGTTGGGACATAGACTTAGATTACTGTGATATTGAATGGTTTGCCTTGGAAAGAAACAGAGATCACTCTTGTTTTTGAGATTGCGCCCAAGTCCTTCATTTCAGACTCATGTGTTGACTCTGATGGCTACTTCATTTCTTCTAAGGGATTCTTGCCCACAGTAGTAGATATAATGGTCATATGAGATAAATTCACCCATTCCAGTCCATTTTAGTTCGCTGATTCCTAAAATGTTCATGTTCACTCTTGCCATCTCCTGTTTGACCACTTCCAATTTGCTTTGAATCATGGACCTGACATTCCAGGTTCCTATGCAATATTGCTCTTAGAGAATTGGAACTTGCTTCCATCACCTGTCACATCCACAACTGGGTGTTGTTTGTGCTTTGCTCTGTCTCTTCATTCTTTCTTGGATTATTTCTCCACTGATCTCAGTAGCATACTGGGTGCCTACTGACCTGGCAAGTTCATCTTTTGGTGTCCTATCTTTTTGCCTTTTCACACTGTTCATGGGGTTCTCAAGGCAAGAATACTGAAGTGGCTTGTCATTCCCTGCTCCAGTGGACCACGTTTTATCAGAACTCTCCACCATGACCCATGCATCTTGGGTGACCCTACATGGCATGGCTCATAGTTTCATTGAGTTAGACAAGGCTGTGGTCCTTGTGATTAAATTGTTTTCTGTGATGGTGGTTTTCATTCTGTCTGCCCTGATGAAGAAGGATAAGAGGCTTATGTAAGCTTCCTGATGGGAGAGACTGAGGGGGAAACTGGGTCTTGTTCTGATGGTCAGGGCCATGCTCAGTAAACCTTTAATCCAATTTTTTGTTGAAGTGTGGGGCTGTGTTCCTCCCTGTTATTTGACCTGAGGGGGCAAAGAGTGGGGTAATGAAGACAATGGCGACCTCCTTTAAAATGTCCCATGCAAGCTCCACTACACTCAGTGCCCCCAACCCTGCATCAGGCCACTGCCAACCCAAGCCTCCACCAGAGACTCCTGGACACTCATGGGAAAGTCTGGGTCAGTCTCTTGTGGGGTCACTGATCCTTTCTCCTGGGTCCTGGTGCACATAAGGTTCTGTTTGTACCCTCCAAAAGTCTGTTTCCTCAGTCCTGTGTAAGTTCTAGCAGCTCTATGGTGGAGTTAATGGCAACCTTCTCCAAGAGGGCTTTTGCTATACCCAGGTCTACTGCACCCAGAGCCCCTGCCCCTGCAGCAGTCCACTGCTGACCCATACCTCTTCAAGAGACACTCACATACAGTTCTGTCTCAGTCTCTGTGAGGTCTCTGGGTCCTGACATGTACAAGGTATGTTTGAGTGCTCTGAGCATCTCTGGTGGGTATGGGGTTTGATTCTAACTGTGATTTTGCTCCTCCTACCATTTGCTGGGGCTTCTCCTTTGTCCTTGGATGTGGGGTATCACTTCACAATCACTCCAGTGCCTCACAGCTGCTGCTCAAGCACCAGGCAGCTGCTGTGGCTCTAATAACAGGCAAAAATTCTGGGCTCAGTCATTTGCTTTTCTCACTGTTCCAAGTTGGCCCTGAGGGGCTATAATGACAGGTAACAAGAAAAAAATAATCATTTCTTCCTAGTCCTCCTTCCCATTATTTTATCTTTGGTCCTGTCAAATACATGAAAGCTACTAAAGAAACTTTTCTTGCATAATATGTCCCCAATTCTATCAAGCACCTTCTGTTATTGACCAGAGGATCCTCATTTTAATCAAAACTTTTAACCTTAACTTTCTGGACAATCATTCCCATCTGATTTCTCTCCAGATCCTATATGCCTCTCACTAACATCATATATGGCAAATAGTAGGTAGTTTAGTTTTGCTAAGTCATGTCCTACTCTTGCAGTCCCAAGGACTGAAGACTGCCAGGCTCCTCTGTCCATGGGATTCCCAAACAAGAACATTAAAGTGGGCTGCCATTTTTTCGTCTCCAGGGATCTTCCTGACCCAAGGACTGAACCCAAGTTTCCTGCATTGCAGGCAACTTCTTTACCTACTGAGCCACCAGGTAAGCCCAAATAGTGGGCATATATAAATGTCAAATGAATGAACAAGCAGATGAATCAGCTCATTTTAATATGAACTTAAAATGTATCCTATTTCATAAGATTTCACATGTTTTTGTTTGTGTCTGGTGTCTATAAACACCAAAAGCATGCCTATGTTTGAAGACTATAACTTCTCCTTAAATGAATTTGTACATTCAAGGCAAAATTCACATAAGTTTTATCTACTTTGCTTGAAATTTTGGCAAAATGACTCTGAAATTAAATGGGAAAAACAAATATCTGAAGATAATAATTCAACAGAGGGGAGCTTATTCTACTAGAAATTAAAGTGCATTATAAAACCTCTTTACTTTGAACAATTAGGTTATGGTTTAGAAATAAATAACTGGGCAAAAGGCATCAACATAGATGTCCAAGTGTATAATGTATATTATGCAACTATGGTAATATCTCAAAACACTGAAGAAAAGCTAGATTCTAGATAACATAATTAATAATTAAATGTATGTTTTCAGATGACTTATGATGTTATCATGCCTACCAATGTCAAATCTAGGTTTCTTTTATTTTAGTCTACTTTGGACACACAAAGCTTATAAAGAACAATATAGAATACATTCTTATATTCATTATGTAGATTAAGAAACAAAGTGCTACAAAAATATTAAGAGCCTCCAGTGCAGTTTATTCATGTAATATTTGTTTTACTTTTATTCTTCAGGGTTGAATTATATCATACCATTTCCATAACATTTTATATATTTTATTTTCACTACTTAAGTATGAATCCTTAGTTAATTCATAATATTTTAAAGCATATTTTAAACTTTATATAGATAGTGTATGCCATGCCATTTTTCTGAATTTTAATTTTTTATCATTTGTGAGATTTTATTTGTGAGATACACATATGTTTATGCAGGTATAACATTTTATTTGTGGGATACAATTATGTTTCTGCATGTATGTCTAGAGAAATATTTATTATGCAAAAAAAAAAAATGGCTGTCTTGGGAGGCCTTACAAATAGCTATGAAAAAAAGCGAAAAGCAAAGGAAAGAAAAGGAAAGATATAACATCTGAATGCAGAGTTTCAAAGAATAGCGAGGAGAGATAAGAAAGCCTTCCTCAGTGACCAATGCAAAGAAATAGAGGAAAACAACAGAATGGGAATGACTAAAGATCTCTTAAGAAAATTAGAGATATCAAGGGAACATTTCATGCAAAGATGGGCTCGATAAAGGACAAAAATGGTATGGACCTAAGAGAAGCAGAAGATATTAAGAAGAGGTGGCAAGAATAAGCAGAAGAACTGTACAAAAAATCTTCACAACCAAGATAATCATGATTGTGTGATCACTCACCTAGAGCCAGACATCCTAGAATGTGAAGTCAAGTGGGCCTTAGAAAATATCACTATGAACAAGGCTAGTGGAGGTGATGGAATTCCAGTTGAGCTATTCCAAATCCTAAAAGATGATGCTGTGAAAGTGCTGCACTCAATATGCCAGCAAATTTGAAAAACTCAGGAGTGGCCACAGGACTGGAAAAGGTCAGTTTTCATTCCAATCCCAAAAGGCAATGCCAAAAAATGCTCAAACTACCACACAGTTGCACTCATCTCACAGGCTAGTAAAGTAATGCTCAAAATTATCCAAGCCACGCTTCAGCAATACATGAACCTTAAACTTCCAGATGTTCAAGCTGGTTTTAGAAAAGGCAGAGGAACCAGAGATCAAATTGCCAACATCCACTGGATCATGGAAAAAGCAAGAGAGTTCCAGATAAACATCTATTTCTGCTTTATTAACTATGCCAAAGCCTTTGACTGTGTGGATCACAATAAACTGTGGAAAATTCTGAAAGAGATGGGAATATCAGACCACCTGACCTGCCTCTTGAGAAATCTGTATGCAAGTCAGGAAGCAACAGTTAGAACTGGACATGTGCCAAGGTCCAGCCCTGGCTGATCCAGGGAGTTCAAGGGGAGACGGCTTTGGCAATCAGGAAATAATAGCTTTAATTAAATATTAATTAGAGATACAAAGAGTAATAGAATGAGGATATTTCAGTAGGAAAATTCAGTGGAGAAAAGAGGCTGAGTAGCTTGGTTTACGAGGAAACCAATAAAACTTCAAGACAAGAAGCTTGCACCACTTACATAGGCCACAGGTGTCCTTACATTCTCCCAAAGGAGAGGAGACACTGAGGCCTCCCCAGTCAGATCTTAGAAGCCCAGGCAAAATTAGTAAGCTTGGCGGGCTCCGTGCTCCAGATGGAAACTCAGCCAGAGTTTGAGAGAGAGAGACATGGGGAGACCAGTCTTTTGAGGAACTGATCCCATTTTTTATTTGTCCAGGATCTGTTTTTATACACTGAGATGTTATACAAAGTCACACAGGGTCAGCAGTCCTGACTTTTATTAAAGTCAGGTGCTTTATACAAATATATACAGAGGTCTTAGGGTGTTATATCATCTTCTGGCCAGGAGGGCCTGCTGACAATTTATGACTCTTTCCTTGTGACAGCGGTCAGTCAATACTTATTTCTCCAGAGGTGATTATTCTTAAAACAGACGCCACCCAAATAAAGTTACATTCCTATAGGGTTAGGGTGTAGTGGGTTTTAATTAAGGAAAGAATTTACTTAGCCTAAGGTCTAACGTGATTAATATCAAAGGTTAATACTTATTTCTTCTATATATTCTTTAATGTGTATAAGGGCATGGGATGTGGAGACTTAGCAGTGAACATTGGCTCAACAAATGAAAAACCCTTCATCAATACAATTTCTAATCAGCCCACTCTATTATACTAATAGTTTTCTAACTTCTCTAAAGAACCTGTTTTTAGAAGGTTTAAAGCATCTCGTGCCTCTCACGGTTGGGAGGCTGTGAGCAATCACATGTGGCGGACAAGCCTGTCAGGCAGGCTAGAGAACCTTCAGAGGAATTTGTAGGTTGAAACACTCCTATCATGCCCAGGAATTATTATTAACTGGAGCTCTAAGTTAACTCCTTCTCCAAAAGAGGTGGTGGGAACAACCCCCGTAAAGTCAGAGGTGTAGGTGAGAACACAAAGTAGTAAAGTAGGCAGGCTCTGGATTTGGGGGTAGATGGATGAGAATTTCAGGGGACTCCTGAGGCTCGATCCGCCTTTGCATATGCTGAGCCTCCTTCCTCATGACCTTTGCCACGGGTGGAGGTCCTCACGCCGCTCCCGCAGACATGGAACAGACTGGTTCCAAATAGGAAAAGGAGTATGTCAAGGCTGTATATTGTCACCTTGTGTCTTTAACTTATATGCAGAGTACATCATGAGAAACTCTGAGCTAGAAGAAGCACAGCTGGAATCAAGATTGCCAAGAGAAATATCAATAACCTCAGATATGCAGATGACACCATCCTTATGGCAGAAAGTGAAGAGGAACTCAAAAGCCTCTTGATGAAAGTGAAAGAGGAGAGTGAAAATGTTGGCTTCAAGCCCAACATTCAGAAAACTAAGTTCATGGCATCTGGTCCCATCACTTCATGGGAAATAGATGGGGAAACAGTGGAAACAGTGTCAGACTTTATTTTTTGGGGCTCCAAAATCACTGCAGATGGTGATTGCAGCCATGAAGTTAAAAGACGATACTCATTGGAAGAAAAGTTATGACCAACCTAGACAGCATATTCAAAAGCAGAGACATTACTTTACCAACAAAGGTCCATCTAATCAAGGCTACGGTTTTTCTGGTGGTCATGTATGGATGTGAAAGTTGGTTGTGAAGAAAGCTGAGTGCAGAAGAATTGATGCTTTTGAACTGTGGTGTTGGAGAAGACTCTTGAGAGTCCCTTGCACTGCAAGGAGATCCAGGCAGTCCATCCTAAAGGAGATCAGTCCTGGGTGTTCTTTGGAAGGACTGATGCTAAAGCTGAAACTCCAATACTTTGGCCACCTCATGTGAAGAGTTGACTCATTGGAAAAGACTCTGATGCACGGAGGGATTGGGGGCAGCAAGAGAAGGGGACGACAGAGGATGAGATGGCTGGATGGCATCACTGACTCAATGGACATGAGTTTGGGTGCACTCTGGGAGTTGGTGATGGACAGGGAGCCAGGCATGCTGCAATTCATGGGGTCGCAAAGAGTTGGACACGACTGAGTGACAACTGAACTGATAAGTCTTTTATTACTACTATATGCATCTATATGCTCCTCCTATGTTTTATTTTGGAGAAGGCAATGGCACCCCATTCCAGTACTCTTGCCTGGAAAATCCCATGGATGGAGGAGCCTGATAGACTGCAATCCATGGGGTCTCTAGGAGTTGGACATGACTGAGTGACTTGTCTTTCACTTTTCACTTTCCTGCATTGGAAGGAAATGGCAACCCACTCCAGTGTTCTTGCCTGGAGAATCCCAGGGACAGGGGACCTTGGTGGGCTGCCGTCTCTGGGGTCGCATAGGGTCGGACACAACTGAAGTGACTTAGCAGCAGCAGCAGCATGTTAAGATATTATATTTAGTTAAGACAGCACATTTAATTCATTCCTTTGTTTGAATGAAAAAATTGTATTTAATTAATTCATTTTTCTTTGATGAGCA
Source organism: Bos mutus (assembly GCF_027580195.1). NCBI lineage: Eukaryota > Metazoa > Chordata > Mammalia > Artiodactyla > Bovidae > Bos > Bos mutus. The sequence continues at coordinate 32,542,316 of NC_091631.1, read as the reverse complement.
TAGGTGGTTTATAATTATTTATAAATATAATACTGTTATTAATATTCTAATATGAGGCTATCTTGCTTACTTGTGAAGTGTGCCTCAAGTGCTTATATTTGGAGTGAAATTCCTGGGTGTAGAATATCTCTAACTTTTCTAAAGATTAATAAATTGATTTTGAAAGTAGTTGATCCATATTTAGCATCCCATAAGCTGTGATTCCTATTTCTCTATATTAACAGTGAGGATATAGAGATGATAGTGTTTCTACTTCTCAACATTGACACTAATTGTCAGTATTATTTGATTCAGTTCAGTTCAGTTCAGTTCTGCTCAGCCGTGTCCAACTCTATGTGACCCCATGAATCGGAGCACACTAGGCCTCCCTGTCCATCACCAACTCCTGGAATCCACCCAAACTCATGTCCATTGAGTCGGTGATGCCATCCAGCCATCTCATCCTCTGTCGTCCCCTTCTCCTCCTGCCCTTAATCATTCCCAGCATCAGGGTCTTTTCCAATGAGTCAGCTCTTTTGCATCAAGTGGCCAAAATGTTGGAATTTCAGCTTCAACATCAGTCCTTCCAATGAACACCCAGGACTGATCTCCTTTAGGATGGACTAGTTGGATCTCCTTGCAGTCCAAGGGACTCTCAAGAGTCTTCTCCAACACCATAGTTCAAAAGCATAAATTCTTCTGTGCTCAGCTTTCTTTATAGTTCAACTCTCACGTGCATACATAACCATTGGAAAAACCATAGCCTTGACTGAAGTGAAGTGAAGTGAAATCGCTCAGTCATGTCTGACTATTTGCAAGCCCATAGACCGTAGCCTATCAGGCTCCTCCGTCCACGGGTTTTTCCAGGCAAGAGTGCTGGAGTGGATTGCCATTTCCTTCTCAGGGGATCTTCCCAACCCAGGAATCAAACCTGGGTGTCCCACATTGAGGCAGACATTTTACTGTATGAGCCACCAGGAAGATCTTAGCCTTGACTAGACAGACCTTGTTGGCAAAGTAATGTCTCTGCTTTTAATATGCTGTCTAGGTTGGTCATAACTTTCCTTCCAAGGAGTAAGCGTCTTTTAATTTCATGGCTGCAATCACCATCTGCAGAGATTTTGGAGCCCCAAAAAATAAAGTCAGCCACTATTTCCACTGTTTCCCCATCTATTTCCCATGAAGTGATTGGATCAGATGCCATGATCGTAGTTTTCTGAATTTTGAGCTTTAAGCCAACTTTTAACTTTCCTGTTTCACTTTCATCAAGAGTCTCTTTAGTTCTTCTTGACTTTCTGCCATAAGGGTGGTGTCATCTGCATGTCTGAGGTTATTGATATTTCTCTTGGCAATCTTGATTCCAGCTTGTGCTTCCTCCAGCCCAGCGTTTCTCATAATGTACTCTGCATATAAGTTAAATAAGCAGGGTGACAATATACAGCCTTGACGTACCCCTTTTCCTATCTGGAACCAGTCTATTGTTCCATGTCTATTTCTAACTGTTGCTTCCTGACCTGCATACAGATTTCTCAAGAGGCAGGTCAGGTCATCTGGTATTTCCATCTCTTTCAGAATTTTCCACAGTTTATTGTGATCCACACAGTCAAAGGCTTTGGCATAGTCAATAAATGAGAAATAGATGTTTTTCTGGAACTCTCTTGCTTTTCCATGATCCAGCGGATGTTGGCAATTTGATCTCTGTTTCCTCTGCCTTTTCTAAAACCAGCTTGAACATCTGGAAGTTTAAGGTTTACGTATTGCTGAAGCCTGTCTTGGAGAAATTTGAGCATTACTTTACTAGCCTGTGAGATGAGTGCAATTGTGCGGTAGTTTGACATTCTTTGGCATTGCCTTTCTTTGGGACTGGGATGAAAACAGACCTTTTCCTGTCCTGTGGCCACTCCTGAGTTTTCCACATTTGCTGGCATATTGAGTGCAGCACTTTCACAGCATCATCCTCAGGATTTGAAATAGTTCAACTGGTGTTCCATCATCTCCACTAGCTTTGTTCGTAGTGATGCTTTCTAAGGCCCACTTGACTTCACATTCTAGGATGTCTGGCTCTAGGTGAGTGATCACACCATCATGATTATTTGGATTGTGAAGATCTTTTTTTGTACAGTTCTTCTGTGTATTCTTGCCACCTCTTCTTAATATCTTCTGTTTCTATTAAGTCCCTAACATTTATGTCCTTTACTGAGCCCATCTTTGCATGAAATGTTCCCTTGGGATCTCTAATTTTTTGAAGAGATCTCTAGTCCTTCCCATTCTATTGTTTTCCTCATTTCTTTGCATTGATAGCTGAGGAAGGCTTTCTTATATCTCCTCGCTATTCTTTGGAACTCTGCATTCAGATGTTTATATCTTTCCTTTTCTCCTTTGCTTTTCACTTCTCTTCATTTCACAGCTATTTGTAAGGCCTCCTCAGGCATCCGTTTTGCTTTTTTGCATTTCTTTTTCTTGGGGATGGTCTTGCTGCCTGTCTCCTGTACAATGTCCATAGTTCATCAGGCACTCTATCAGATCTAGTCCCTTTGATTATGTGATTATTTTGTTTTAATTTTACTAATCTGAGAAGTGTGAAAGTGGTTCTAACTAAATTACTTTATTACTCAGATGGTTGAGGAAAGTTTAATATATTTGTATTTAATATATTTATAACTCTTTATGCTCAAAGGCTCATGTGGGTATCCCTGGTTGGCAGTACCTTGTGTATTGTCACAAATGGTGACCAAGAGGAAGTAGTACTTTTAAGAGTTCCTTGGACTGTGAGGAGATTAAACCAGTCAATCCTAAAGGAAATCAACCTTGAATATTCATTGGAAGGATTGATGCTGAAGCCGAAGTTCCAATACTGCGGCTCAAGGGACAAGCGTTTGAGCAAACTCCAGGACATAGTGGAGGACATGGAAGCCTGGTCTGCTGCAGTCTATGGGGTTGCAAAGAGTTGGACATGACTTAGCAACTGAACAACAATGATTTCACAGGGAAAAGATGACTAAAACTCCCCATATGGACTCTTCCTGGACTCTGTTCTGTATATCTTCTACTTCTATTGTTTTACTCTACATCTTCTTGTTATAATAAAATTTTAATCATAAGTATATTTTTCTAAGTTTTCATGATTTCTCTAGAAGAGTATTGAACATGAGGGTAATCATTGTGACCCCCAATTTTTAATCATCTGGGGAACCTGAACTAGCTGATGACATCTGAAGTGAGAGTGATCTTGTGGGAATTACTCTCTCAGGACTTACAGTTTGGCCAATTCTAGATAACTATAAACACTGGGTAGAGAAACATTTTCTTAGTCATATTAGGCTAAATTAACCATAAGGAAAAATTTTAATGTAAATCATGGTATCTGTTATTTTTGTTGATAACAAACCACTTCAAAACTAGTTGTTGAGGACTTCCACGATGGTACAGTGGATGGGAGTCCACCTGCCAGCACTGGGGACATGGTTTTGATCTCTGGTCCAGGAAGATTCCACATGCCATGGGAGCAACTATGCCCATGTGCCACAACAACTGAAGGCCATGTACATTAAAGCTTATTCTCTGCAAAAAGAGAAACCACTGCAATGAGAGACCCATGCACTGCAATGAAGAGTATCCCCTACTCACCTTAACTAGAGAAAGCCTGCATGTAGTAATGAAGTACCAGTGCAACCAGAAAAATAAATAAATTTTAGTGAAAACTAGTAGCAGAAACCAGCAATTTTATTTTGCTTACAAATCTGACTTTTTAGTCAGTGCTCAGAGGGACCCTTTGTTTCTGCTCCTGTAGGTACTGGCTGAGGCATTTGAAGGCTAGTTCAATTTGGTATCAGACAGAATGCTTAAATTATCTAAATACTGACTTACTCCAAAGTCTGGTGTCTGGGCTGAATGAATATAAATAGGTAAGGGCTTGAAGAGCTAGGAAGCCTCATTAATTTCTCTCCATCTGTACATGATATCATGGCAGCTTCAAGGAAGCTGGAATGCTTACACATAAGTGAGAGAGAGAAGAAGGAAAAAGAGATGGAGGAGGAAGAGATGAAAAGGATAAGGAAGGAAGGCAAAGCTCAGGCAGAGAGGCGAGAACAAGTCTGTATTTTCTTCTATAACCTAGATTCAAAAGTTCACATTAGTCATTTCCAACACATAATATAAATATTATGATCAATCATAAAACATCATGCTGAGTAATTTGTGGGTCTTTTTCATCTATATGTTTGCGGGTGGGGTAAATACCTACTCTTGGTATGCGTTAGAGATAGGCAGCACTCAACCATTATTGCTTCTGCAAGTTTTCTCCATTTATAGAAGACACACTTCCTATACAATCCATAATTTTATTTTTTCTCCTTATGGTTGCACCCATTATTTCAAGCTTTGAAATATGCCTCCTTTCTCAGACCTTGTTATTGAATTATTCAGTATATTGGAAGCCTTTATTATTATTTATTGTAGCTGGTACTACAGAGGAGAAGTTTTTCATTCCCCTGTAGTTTAAGTATCATGACTCTCCTTTAAACAGTGGCCATCTTGACCCTGTGCTGGGTATTCTTTTTCACCAAATTCTGCCTTCATAGATTGGTTCTACAATATGATGACAAATCCTAGAATCATTTTGGTTTCATCCTTCATGCATCTTTAATTATTTGCAGAATATCCATAATCATTGTCTAGAAGTCTTAAACAATAACTTCTAAACTGAATGAATTCCCATATCCGAGCAGAGGATCAGAGCTCCAGAAGCTGCTTCAAGTTCTTGTTCATGACTTCCTCCCATATTCCAAGAGAAATTGCCTTGTAGATGTCTTTAGCCAAAGATATTCAGTATAAAACCAACTTTTATAACTGTAACCATCAACAGAATTTCTCAGAATTCTTTCTTTTAAGAGATTCTGACAGACACTGGAATTAGTTGAAAAGGGTAGGAGAGTTGACTTGAGGAATTAAAATATAAAATTAATTAAAATACATATGAACCTTTTAAAATTAGAATTTTCCCATTTTTCACTATCTGTTCAATTTCTCTGTTAATTGGAGATGATATTCACTGCCCAAATTGCCTAGTTCTTCAAGGAAGCAACAATTCTTGATGCCCAAATGTAAGCCTTCTGCAGCAGGGATAATAAAATAATGACCCTAAATGCAATTTAGAACTTTCCCTGTTCCTTCTCACTCACCTCAAGCTTTCACCACTTTCTATTGCTCCTTAAACACACAGGTATATTACACCTTAGCCTTGATGTGACAAAGTGGTGAGCAAGTTATTGTTTGCTCTTATGTTCTTATGGAAACATACCACCCTATTTTATGTGTACAGTATGTTACTGTTCCAAGTGCTTGTTCTTACATGTATGACCACATATAATTTGCCCAACATGTATGTCTGTTATGGAAGAATATGTCATTATTTTTATTTAACAGAGGATAACTGCCTTGCTTTGAAATTACTGTGAACAGGGGTCTCATGTGTCTTAGCCCATCTGTCCAAGGATTTTGGATGCTAATCTAAAAATATGATATATTTTCCCATGAGCCAATTCCTCCAGGAACAGCATCTACTTATTATTTTTTTTTTCTCATCCCCACCAGCACTAATAATCAGAGAGGTTTCTGATCATGGATAATGTTTATAAGCTTCTTCCTCCAGAACCCATATTTTGTCAATTTGTCCCGAAACTCTTTGGTTTTCACTGCATAAATAATAGGGTTGAGCATTGGAGGTACAAGGAAGTAGAGGCTGCCAAGAATGGTGTGCACATGAGGTGGGATTCCTGGCCAAAGCGATGAGTGAGAAAAAAAACAGTGAGGGAGTATAAGAGATAAGCATGACACAGATGTGTGTGGTGCAGGTATTTACTGCTTTTGATGGGCTTCCTTAGAAGAGAGCCGCATTACAGCCCGGATGATCAGCACATAAGATGAGGCAATAGCTGAGATGTCTACCCCAGCAACCAACAAGGCCACCACCAGACCATATACCCTGTTGACCGTGGTGTCCACACACCATCTTCACCACAGCCATGTGCTCACAGTACGTGGTGGGGATGACATGCCTGGCATGAAAGGGCATCTTCTGGAGGAGGATGGGCATGGGGAGAATGAGCAGGACAGCTCGCACTAAACTCACGAGGCCGATGGGCCCAATGCGGCTGTTGGAAAGGATGGTGGCATAGCGCAGGGGCTCACAAATGGCCACATAGCGGTCAAAGGCCATGGACATGAGGATGGCAGACTGCAAGGCAGAGATGGAGTGGAGGAAGAACAGCTGGACCAGGCAGCCCTCAAAGCTGATGTCACTCTGGTCAAACCAGAAGATGCACAGCACCTTGGGGATGGTGGTTGTGGACATGCCCAGGTCCGTGAGGGCCAGCATGCCAAGCAGCAGGAACATGGGCTTATGCAGGGAGTGCTCTGTGGAGATGGTGAAGAGGATGGTGCAGTTCCCCAGGATGGTGACAAAGTACATGGAAGAGAAAGGAATAGAGATCCACTTGTGTTTGTCCTCCATCCCAGGAATGCCTTGGAGAAGGAAGAAAGAGGGTGGCCCTGGGAGGCATTGCAGTCAGTCATGCTGGCCCCCTGGTGGAGCACCTGAAAAGAGCAATTCAGAAACAACCTTGCCTGGATTTTAAAAAGAATCAAGATTTGCAAAGTAGAAATAAAAGTTGGAATATTAAGATACACAAAAATAATTCTGATTTTTATTAGAATAGAAAAGAATTATATGCTATGGTAGTAGAATAGTAATAATGTGGCATAAAATTAATATCTGAGAGAATATATTTTATAGTAACTATTTTATTAAGGACAGACGGATTCATAATTATCAAGACATGTCATTAAATTTACAAGAATACATTGCATATATTTTGAATGTATTTTCACCTAAAGACTATAACTTTAAAGTATATGAAACAGACATAGATAGAAATACAGAGAAAAATTGATGAAGTATCACATTCCTTTTCAACAAACCAAAGGCCAAATAAACAGGTCAACAAAAAACTGTTTATAAAATAAGAGAACTTTAAAAAAAAAAAAGAGAACTTTAAAACTTACAGCAGAATTCTTATCCAGCTAAATAATACACATATTGCAGGCTTAGGAATCATGGAAACTGTAATGCTGAATTAGAATAAAGCAAGCAGTAAGATTTTGATCATCAGAATCTCTGAAACAAGGCCACCAGAATGTGAATATAAAGTCCACATTCACCTAGAATCACTTATCTGAATGTGAGACAATAAGAGAGTGGAAAGCTAGTCCCACACACCATCTTCAAATGTCTGTGAGTACATACACATGTATGCAGGCATGTCTTAGCAAACATTCATTTGCCTCTTGAAGAGCACACTCATGGCCCAGCATCTCTCCACTCCTCTCTTTCAGGCACCCAGAATCCATGGTGTGTCTCATTAAATAACATAAGTAAAGGACCCCAGGGTGTCCAAAATTAGCTCTTTGTTACTCCTTCATCCCTAAACATGCACACTACTGGTGTTAATTGTAAGATTGATGCTGAAGGTTGCCCTGAGCTCCCAAAAGATAATGCTGGTAGACCTTAGGGATGTTGGGAATAATCCTGTTTTTAGCAGTCCTAGAGGAGCTTGAGAGAGGGGAAAGTGAAAGTGAAGTCACTCAGTTGTGTCTGACTCTTGCGACCCCATGGAGTATAGTCTGCCAGGCTCCTCCGTCCATGGGATCTTTCCCAGGCAAGAGTACTGGCTGCTGCTGCTGCTCGTCGCTTTAGTCGTGTCCAACTCTGTGCGACCCCATAGAGACGGCAGCCCACCAGGCTTCCCGTCCCTGGGATTCTCAGGCAAGAACACTGGAGTGGGTTGCCATTTCCTTCTCAATGCATGAAAGTGAAAAGTGAAAGTGAAGTTGCTCAGTCGTGTCCAACTCTAGTGACCCCATGGACTGCAGCCTACCAGGCTCCTCCGTCCACGGGATTTTCTAGGCACAAGTACTGGAGTGGGGTGCCATTGCCTTCTCCAGAGTGGGTCCTTATTTCCTTCTCCAGGGGATCTTGTAGATGGAGGGTGAAGTTAAATCTGAATCTGGAACTATATTAGGGCTTTGCAGTTTGGACATCCCAAACACCCCATTCCCACACGTGTGAGCATTTGAGAACCAGGGAGACTTTGCTTTCTGGCTAAAGTATTCAAGCTCATGAAATAGTCACAAACCCTGTTGTTGAGACCCTGGTAAAATGGTGTTAGTAGTCTCAAGTTCTGTCTGTCCCTCAGTGCTTTCTGACTTCACTCTAACTTTTTTTCGAGAGGTTAATAGTTTTGATCCAAACAGTCTCCAGGGAATTTTCTTGATACCACTTCCTTCACTCAGCACCACAGTCTCTTCTGTCTCAGTATCCTCTCAATCTCTGAGTCCAGATGTGACCATGTTTCCTTTCTCATGGTTCCAAAAAAAGCAAATTATTAAAGTCTTCAAAAGTATCTCTCCAAGTCAATTGCAAAATGCACAAAACAGAACAAAACCATCATAAAAATCTTTCAAAGATGTATCAGAAATGGGGCTCAGGAAGCCAGATTTTAAAACCTGATATAGTTCAAGTTCTGCCTGCAGACAGGCTCTGTAGGAAGACTTTGTTCACAGTCAGGTGTCAGTAAGAGTGAAACAATGACAGAGGAATGTGAGTGACAAAATTAATGTGTTGGGTCAGTCAGTACATCAATAGAAAGAGTACATCAATGTACTTACGTGCTTAGTTGCTCAGTCATGTCCAACTTTGTGTGACCCCATGGACTGTTGTTCACTAGGTTCCTCTGTCCATGGTATTTTCCAAGCAAGAATACTGGAGTGGGTTGCCATTTCCTACTTCAAGAAATCATCCCAGCCCAGGATCTAACCCACATCTCTTGTATCACCTGCATTGGCAGGCAGATTCTTTACCATTGCATCACCATAAGGGCCAACGTAGATGCACCTGTTCATAGACAGATCCACACAGCTTCCCGACAGAAAGCTGTAACTCTAATAACATGCAGAAATCTTGAGCTCAGTCATTTGTTTTTCTCTATGTCCCATGGTGGTCCTGAATGACAGGTAGCAATCAAATATAACCATTTCTTCCTAGTCCTGGGCCTGTCATTATTTTATCCTCGGGCCTGTCAAATAGCTGAACACAATTACTAAAGAAACCTTTCTTCATAGTATGCCCCCAATTCCATCAAGCACCTTCTATTATCAACCAGAGGATTCTCATTTTAGTCAAAACTTTTCACCTTAACTTTCTGGATAATCACACCACTCTGGGATAATAGCCCCATCTGATTTTTCTGCAAATAGTGTGTCCCTCTCATTAACATCATATATGTCACATAGTAGGTTTCCCTGGTAGCTCAGCTGGTAAAGAATCTGCCTGCAAGTAGGAGATCCTGGCTCAATTTCTGGGTTGGGAAGATCCCTGGAGAAGGGACAGGCTAACCACTCCAGTATTCTTGGGTTTCCCTGATGGCACAGATGGTAAAGAATCTGTCTGCAATGCTGGAGCCCTGGGTTTGATCCCTGGGTTGGGAAGATCCCCTTGAGGGGGCATGGCAATGCACTACAGTATTCTGGCCTGGAGAATCTCCATGGACAGAGGAGCCTGGTGAGCTACAGTCCGTAGAGTTGCAAAGAGTTAGACATGACTGAGATAAGCACAGCACAGCACATGGCACATCAGTGAGTTCAGCTGCTCAGTCATGTCCGACTCTCTGCGACCCCATGGAATGCAGCACGCCAAGTCTCCCTGTCCATCACCAACTCCCAGAGTTTACTCAAACTCATGCCCATTGAGTAGGTGATGTCATCCAATCATCTCATCCTCTGTTGACCCCTTCTCCTCCCACCTTCAATCTTTCAAAGCATCAGGGTCTTTTCCAATGAGTCAGTTCTTCACATCAGAAGGCCAAACGATTGGAGATTCACCTTTAACATCAGTCCTTCCAATGAATATTCAGGACTGATCTCCTTTAGGATGGACTGGTTGGATTCATTGCAGTCCAAGGGACTCTCAAGAGTCTTCTCAACACCACAGTACAAAAACATCAGTTCTTCAGTGCTCAGCTTTCTTTACAGTCCAACTCTCACATCCATACATGACTACTGGTAAAACCATAGCTTTGACTAGATGGACCTTTGTTGGCAAAGTAATGTCTTTGCTTTTAATATGCTGTCTCGGTTGGTCATAGCTTTTCTTCCAAGGAGCAAGTGTCTTTTAATTTCATGGCTGTAGTGATTTTGGAGCCCCCAAAATAAAATCTGTCACTGTTTCCATTTATTCTCCATCTATTTGTCATGAAGTGATGGGACCAGATGTCATTACCTTAGTTTTCTAAATGTTGAGCTTTAAGGCAAATTTTCACTCTCTTCTTTCACTTTCCTCAACAGGCCCTTTAGTTCTTCTTCACTTTCTGCCATAAGGGTGGTGTCATCTGCATATCTGAGGTTATCGATATTTCTCCCGGCAATTTTGATCCCAGCTTGTGCTTCATCCAGCCCAGCATTTCTCATGATGTTCAGTTCAGTTCAGTTCAGTTCAGTTGCTCAGTCATGTCCAACTCTTTGCAACCCCATGAATTGCAGCACACCAGGCCTCCCTGTCCATCACCAACTCCTGGAGTTCACTCAAACTCACATCCATTGAGTCAGTGATGCCATCCAGCCATCTCATCCTCTGTCATCCCCTTCTCCTCCTGCCCCAGTTCCTCCCAACATCAGGTCTTTTCCAATGAGTCAACTCTTCATATCGGTGGCCAAAGTATTGGAGTTTTAGATTCAGCATCAGTCCTTCCAATAAACACCCAGGACTGATCTCCTATAGAATGGACTGGTTGGATCACCTTGCAGTCCAAGGGACTCTCAGGAGTCTTCTCCAACACTACAGTTCAAAAGCATCAATTTTTCAGCACTCAGCTTTCTTCACAGTCCAACTCTCACACCCATACATGACCACAGGAAAAACCATAGCCTTGACTAGACAGACCTCTGTTGGCAAAATAATGTCTCTGCTTTTGAATATGCTGTCTAGGTTGGTCATAACTTTCCTTCCAAGGAATAAGCGTCTTTTAATTTCATGGCTGCATGCACCATCTACAGTGATTTTGGAGCCCAAAAATTAAGTTTGTCTCTGTTTCCACTGTTTCCCCTTCTATTTCCCATGGATCAGATGCCATGATCTTAATTTTCTGAATGTTGAGCTTTAAGCCAACTTTTTCACTCTCCACTTTCACTTTCATCAAGAGGCTTTTTAGTTCCTCTTCACTTTCTGCCATAACGGTGGTGTCATCTGCATACCTGAGGTTATTGATATTTCTCCTGGCAATCTTGATTCCAGCTTGTGCTTCTTCCAGCTCAGAGTTTCTCATGATGTACTCTGTGTATAAGTTAAATAAGCAGGGTGACAATATACAGCCTTGACGTACTCCTTTCCCTATTTGGAACCAGTCTGTTGTTCCATGTCCAGTTCCAACTGTTGCTTCCTGACCTGCATACAGGTTTCTCAAGAGGCAGATCAGGTCGTCTGGTATTCCCATCTCTTTCAGAATTTTCCACAGTTTATTGTGATCCACACAGTCAAAGGCTTTGGCATAGTCAATAAAGCAGAAATAGATGTTTTTCTAGAACTTTCTTGCTTCTTTGATGATCCAGCAGATGTTGGCAATTTGATCTCTGGTTCCTCTGCCTTTTCTAAAACCAGCTTGAACATCTGGAAATTTATGGTTCGTGTATTGCTGAAGCGTGGCTTGGAGAACTTTGAGCATTACTTTACTAGCGTGTGAGATGAGTGCAATTGTGTGGTAGTTTGAGCATTCTTTGGCATTGCCTTTCTTTGGAATTGGAATGAAAACTCACCTGTTCCAGTCCTGTGGCCTCTGCTGAGTTTTCCAAATTTGCTGGCATATTGAGTACAGCACTTTCACAGCATCATCTTTCAGGATTTGAAATAGTTCAACTGGAATTCCATCCCCTCCACTAGCTTTGTTCGTAGTGATGCTTTCTAAGGCCCACTTGACTTCACACTCCAGGATGTCTGGCTCTAGGTGAGTGATCACACCATCATGATTCTCTGGGTCATGAAGCTCTTTTTCTATAGTTCTGTGTATTCTTTCCACCTCTTCTTAATATCTTCTGCTTCTGTTAGGTCCATACCATTTCTGTCCTTTATCGAGCCCCATCTTTGCATGAGATATTCCCTTGGTATCTCTAATTTTCTTGAAGAGATCTCTAGTTTCATGGTACATAGTAGGCATACATAATTGCCAAATAAATGAATGAATGACTAAGCAAATAATGTCATTTAAATATTAACTAAATATGTATCCTAGTTTGTGAAATTTTACTTGCTTTTGTTTTCCCATATATATAGACACACAAAGCAAATCTTTTAAAAATAATTTATTTATTCATTTATTTATTGGTTGTACTGGGTCTTCATTGCTGCACACAGGCTTTATCTAGTTGCCATGATCAGGCGCTACTCTTTGTTGTGGTGCAAGTGTTCCGCACTGTGATGGCTTCTCCTGTGGTGCACAGGCTCTAGGGCATTTGGACTTCAGTAGTTTGTGGCACTTGGGCTCAATAGTTGCAGCTCAAGTGTTCTAGAGCAAGGACTCAGTAGTTGTGGCACACGGGCTCAGTTGTTCCAAGCCATGTTGAATCCTCTTGGACTAGAGATTGAACCCGTTTCCCCTGCATTGACAGGCAGATTCTTATCCACTGTACCATGAGGGAATCCAGCACAACTATTTAAAGGCTACAACTTCTTAAATGAATTTATAAATTAATGGCAAATCCAAACACATTTTAATGATTTATTGTATTTGAAATCTTGCCAAAATGATTCTGATTCAACTGTAAAAACAAACATTTGAAGATAATAATGCCAAAATAAATGGTGTTTAATATTCTTATTTAAAGATAGCTGTTCACTTGTGCAGTGTGCCTCAAAGGATAATATTGAGGAGTGAAATTTCTGGTTTGTAAGATATGCATATCTGTAACTTTGCTAAATATTTTAAATTGATCTTGAAACCAGGGGATGCACATTTAATATCCCATTAGCAATGCATAAGTATTGCTATTTCTCTATATCCTCACTAATTTTTAGTATTTTCTGATTTTTGTTCTAAGTATATGCTAATTTAAGGAGTGTAAAAGTGGTTTTCATTGCCTTTTTCTTAGTACTGAGATGGTTGAGGTTGATTTTATAAAAAATTTTGTCTATATTTCTTCTGATAAATGCATGCCTTTATCTTTCATTATTTCTATTTTTTCCTATTTTACCATTTTTCATATCCATGAATTTCATAATATATTTTTTATTTAATTTTTAAAATAATGAATTATAAATTTTATTTCAAAATGTAAACTTCACTAAACATGCATATGCATTAAAACAATAAAATTTACAGTTTTGTTAATTTTTTTTCTTTTTGCATAGGGCATCATTACAATATAGAATCTATGTCTTACAAAATACATACAAAGTTTTATCCAAGCAAGCCAAGGCAAGATTGGGAACTGTACAACTACTATTTCAGTGTAGTGATGGGGAAAGGCAAAATGTGGCCTTCAGAAGCATGGTGTGGTGCTAGTTGGAAAAAACAAAAACAAAAACACAAGTTCCTACAGAAAAGGAAAACATGTGTTCAGATGGAAATGGTCTTGGACCCTTGGAGTCTAATGTGGGGTTTGGCAAACAATCCCAGAGAAGCTCCATCAATAGCTTTGGGAAGAGGAGGGCTGTCTGAGAAGTCCAGGAAGCTGAGACCCCTAGTGCCCCCAGCATACAGAGATTCCTAAGCTGATTCCTGGCCATTGGGATCCATAGCAGCCCTGTCTCCTACAATGCACAGCTGTTCAGCTACCCTCCAGCCCTCAGGGGCCTCAGTGCTTGGGACAAGGACTCTCCAAGGTGAGCCTCCTGCCACACGCCTGGGCACCCTGACCCAGGAATGAACCCGGGAGGTAGCCCCCTGCTCCAGGGATGGCAGGCTGGCCTAGGACAGGCGCCCTGAACTGAGCAGGGGAGTCAGCCATCACCCAGACCTCTGGCTGCCTGGCAGGCATTCGGCTTGGTTTCCAAACAAACATGTGCAACAGCCCTGTTGCCATGTTGCCAGGAAGACGTCCCCAAGCCCTGGGAGATGGTGTTCATGCACCACCCCTACCCCCTATGCCTCCTGTGTCCCCACAGGAAATGCAAGGTGTTCAGGGCAGGGAAGCCACTTGCTCCAATCCGGTTCCTCTTTAAATAAAAGTAGTAAGGTTTTAAAGCTGTATGAGAAGGGGACAGGCTGGGTGGGGCCAGGGGTACACTCACGCAGTCCCATGTAGCAAGAAGGGTCAGTAGAAACCAAGCACGGCCCTGGATTCCTGCCTCCTCCCATATCCAACTCTTCTAATTGATGAGAGAAAGAGTAGCTGATGGGGAAGGGCCTCTTCGAAACAGTGTTCAGGCATTTATCAGTAGTCAGCTGGACTGTGCATCTGAGTTCTGGTACAAAATTCTCTGGAATGTGTCTGGGACAAACCTTTGAAGCTCAAGTCTTGGAGTCAGGAGAATCAGTTACAGGACCTGGCTTTCCATAGGGCGATCTATATATTCTTTTTATTTTTTCAAATATATTTCAAACACTTTCTTAATTGTTTAACATAGAGACCATGCACATTTCTGTTAAAGTACCACAGATTTTGTTGCTATTGCTATAAATTTAAAAAATATGCATTCCTAATTGTGGCTTTACATAAAAATGTGTCAGTTCATGATTTTATTTATTTACTTTGAACTCAGCAAATTTCTTTAAATATCATTAGTTTTAAAAATCTATCTCTAGGGGCTTATGGGTTTCTCTGTAGAAAAATCTTGTCATTCGTTAGTAATGATATTTGTCTTTCTTCTTTTATGATCGTAAGCCTCTATCTCTTTTCATTGTTCTATTGTGTCAATTTGGATACTGTTAGCAGAAAACTCTGTGTCCTGGGGTTTCTAAGATACACAATGTGTTGTTGACTATATGAGATAAAGAAAATATCAGGATATGTCCATAATGACCCACAAAATAATTTGCATGTAAAACATAATTGCTCTGACAATATCGGGAAGATGCAAAGGTCATTGGTCATAAAGTAAATATTAGTGACAAAGTGTCACTTTGAAGTAATTTTTTGAGAAACCTGTGCTGTGGCTTTCCCATTGATATATGTGTTTCCAGACTTCTCACATTTAAGCACCCAGCAGTCATCTTCATCTCTTTCAAATCTAATTTCAGATCCAAAAGATCCTGCCCTCTGACAGCCATCTCTGACCTAGGACTAACAAACACTCTTGCAAACACTCTTGATCAAAGAAAGTGTAAACAATCAATTAATCAGTGTGTGTGTTATTCTCAGTTCCTTGGGGCTGACTATAAGTCAATAGTTCTTTTTGACCACTTTTTATCTATTTCCAGCACATGGGATTTCTTATGTAGAAAGAATAACTTTCTATGGTTCTTACTACCAATTCAAAGTTACTATATTGTTTCCTGATCTTTTCCTAGGAAGACTCAAGACCTATAGGCTCATGAACAGGCCATATAATAGCATTCTAGGAAACTAATTTTCTATATATGTAGCAGGTATAAATGAGCTGTTCTTCCAAACCTCTCAGATAATACATGGTACTGACTTGCTGTGACTGTGTGGATCAGAACAAACTGTGGAAAATTATTTAAGGGATAGGAATAACAGACCACCTTACCTGGCTCCTGGGAAAACTGTAGGCAGGGGAGAAGCAACTGTTGGAACTGGCCATGGAACTATGGGCTGGTTCAAAATTGGGAAAGGAGTATGTCAAGGCTGTATATTGTCAGCCTGCTTATTTAACTTATATACAGAGTGCATCATGTGAATGCCTGGCTGGATGAATCACAAGCTAGAATCAAGATTGCTGGGAGAAATATCAATAACCTCAGATATGCAGATGACACTACCCTAATGGCAGAAAAAGCACAGAAACTAAAGAGCCTCCTGATGAAGGTGAAAGAGGAGAGTGGAAAAACTGGCTTAAAACTCAACAGTCAAAATACTAAGATCATAGTATCTGGTCCCATCACTTCATTGGCAAATAGGTTGGGAAAAAGTGGAAACAGTGGCAGATTTTATTTTCTTGGGCTCTAAAATCACTGCAGAAGGTGACTATAGCCACAAAATTAAAAGATGCTTGCTCCTTGGAAGAAAATCTATAACAAACTTAGACACTGTATTAAAAATCAGAGATATCACTTTGCTGACAAAGGTCCTTATAGTCAAAGCTATGGTTTTTCCAGTAGTCATGAACGGATATAAGAGTTGGACCATAAAGCAGGCTGACCACTGAAAAACTGATCCTTTCTCATTGTGGTGCTGGAGAAAACTCGAGTCCCTTGGACTGCAACAAGATCAAACCAGTCAGTCCTAAAGGAAATCAATCCTGAATGTTCATTGAAAGGACTGTTGCTGAAGCTGAAGCTCAATCCTTGGCACATGATGCAAACAGCTAATTCATTGGAAAAGGCTCTGATGCTGGAAAAGACTGAGGGCAGGAGGAGAAGGGAGCAAAAAGAATGAGATGGTTGTATGACATCATCGATTCAATGGACATGAGTTTGAGCAAACTCCAGGAGATAGTGAAAGATAGACAGGGAAGCCTGGTATGCTGCAGTTCATGCAATCACAGTCAGACACGACCTAGTGACTGAACAACAACTGGCTTGCTAAGATTGGCAGAAACAGCAACTTATAGTATAAGGATAAGAGATGTTTGAGAAAGTAGAAAATTAATTACAGCTTTACCAGTTCTTCCTTGGGTTATGGAGAGACTTAACTATCTTCTCCCCATAAAAAAGTGAAATATTCTCAGGCGGATCTGTTTGGTGTTAATGCCATAGACCAAGGGGTTGAGAACAGGGGCACAAGGAGATAGAGATTTGCAAGTATAATATGCACGTGAGGAGGTACTTGCTGGCCAAAGCGGTGGGTGAAAAGGAAAAAAAAAAGCAGGTGCATAGAATACAAGAATCACACATATATGAGCTCCACAAGTGCTAAATGCTCGGAACTGGGCATCCTTTGAGGGCAGGCGCAGCACAGCCCGCAGGATTAGGCCATAGGAAGTGGCGATGAGGACCACGTCCATGCCAGTGACTGAAAGGGCCACAGTGAGACCATAAATGGTGTTGGGCCTGATGCTGGCACAGGCCAGTTTGGCAATGCTCATATGTTCACAGTAGGTGTGAGGATGATGTGATGTCCACAGAAAGGTAGGCGTTCTATGAGGATGACAAAGGGGAAAAAAAAGAGAAGGCCACGGACCACACATGCCAGACCAATCTTCCCAATCACCATGGCGTTGAGGATGGATGCATAATGAAGTGGATGGCAGATAGCCACGTAGCGGTCAAAAGCCATGGCCAGCAGAACAGCTGATTCTGTGGCAAAGATTGTATGCACGAAAAACATCTGGGTGAGGCAGCCTTGGTAAGATATTATGTGGGACTTAAGCCAGAAGATTGTTAGCATTTTGGGCAATGTGGTTGAACAAAGTACCAGGTCAGTGATAGACAGCAGGCACAGGAAGAGGTACATTGGCTCGTGCAGAGTTCTCTCCTTCATAATGATGTAGAGGATAGTTCCATTGCCAACCAGAGCGAGGATATACATGGAGCAGAAGGGGATGGCAGCCCAAATGTGCTGATCTCTCATCCCAGGGATTCCAAGTAGAATAAATGTGGAAGGATGGAAGATAGTGTCATTGGGGACAGATGCAGAAACCATAATGATGCAGAGAATCAGGCTTTACCTTCCTGAAAGCTATTATAAGGTGAAATAAATTCATCCTAGAAACAATCTATTTCTCCTACAAATCTTTAATTTCATACCTTTCTTCCATTTCTACCAGTTCTACTCCAAATCATGCCTTCCTCATTTCTTTCCTGAGTAATTAAAATAGCTTTGTAACTAATAAGCCCCCTTCTAAGATTTTCATCTTACAGTGAAACCTCTCCATTTCTGCCTAATATTCCAATGTGTGAAAATCATCAACTATTAATATCATGCAAATATAACCTTTCTTAGTGCATGCTGTGAGGAATATCTTGTATTTTTCTCCTTTGGTCGATTCTCTGCCACTTTCTATCTTGTTCTGGTGCCTGGGACCCTGGGCTACAATGATAGAGTCCTTGTCCTCTCATTTCTGGTTTGATGTGACAATGGGAAAAACCATCTGGAGACTGGAGGGAGGTCAGGGATTTATTCCTTCAGCTCTCTCCCAGCAAGGTTGCTGCAAGCTGGACACATCTCTCTGCCAGCAGCCTTTTTGACTCTGGTTTTCTCTTTTAGCCATATTTCTCCTCTTGTTCCTTTGGTCCAAGGGTTGTGACAGTGCCTGCTATCACTAACCCAATAACTTCTGCTACTGCTAAGTCGCTTCAGTCGTGTCCGACTCTGTGCAATCCCATAGACGGTGGCCCACCAGGCTCCCCCGTCCTGGGATTCTCCAGGCAAGAATAATAATTTCATAAGCACTTATAGTTTTCTTATACTTATACCCACACCTTTGAAAGTGGTTTCCTTGTTATGTATGCTATGAAGAAAACATACATAAGCCAGTTCCTACTTAGAGAAAGTGCCTCTGAGGAAATTAAATTTAGTCTCCAAATCTGAGTTTTCCTCAAATGCTTCAAGCATCTCTTGCACAACTCAGTTTCCAGGATTGTCACCCTCTTTATGTGGTCCGCTCTGGAAAATAAGAGACTAGATTTAGACTGCCGGGTTCAGAATCTGATCTGATTGCTGTTACTTGCTAACTGGATTATCCTCAGCAAATATTTTATTCTCCTCAGTATTCAGTTTGCCAATATAAATTTCAGATAATGTTTTAGGTTTTTTAAATACTTAAATGAGAAAATCATATAAAACACATAATGCAGTCCTATATTTTAAGAAATATTTGTTACAATACTCACTGATACTGCTCATGCATTTGCAAATGTCTGAGTCAGTTAGTCTAACTATATATTTGCCTTTCAGAAAAGGAAACTTTATTTAGTTCCTCAAGTTGAAAGACATATTGGTCTTTCTTGAGCTTATAAGCCATGGTTGAAGGCACTGTGGTTTTACCCTCTTTTAAATCAAGAACTGTTTTCAGAGATAGCCAAAACTAGTCCTCAGTTAGTTAGGTTAGGTGGGCTCTCAAGATACAAGATGGATAGCTCCTCAATGAGCCCATCAATATGGCAATGTCATTGAGGTCCCCTCATTAATCTCCCTTGGGACCAAGAGACAATTCTGATATATGAGTCTTTTAAAATAAAGGGAATATGTTTTGTGCTGCTACCAAGAAAGAGTAAAGATGAAGGAGTGCATATCATTTCTGTTAAAGGAAGAATTTCTCTTAGACTATTCAATAAGACAGAGATCTGATTTTGCCATGGACAAATAGAACCTAGGGTAATGAGATAGGTATTCCTAGCTTTTTGGGCTTTGAAACTTTCTGTGTGAGAAATTGTAGGACAGAATTAGATTTGGAGGATGGAATACTCAGGCATGGAGGAGATTGGAAATCTAATAAGTTTGCTGATTTCCTAGGTTTTCTGAGGGCACTATAGGGTCCTAAGTACTCAAGTACAAGGTTGCTTTCTAACAAATGCATGTATCCTGACTCCCGCCTGGCTGGCCTAACTGATATGAGTGAGAACAAGATGCAGAATGAGACATTCTTCCCTCATTATTGCTTTAAGAAAAGCTACTCCTAGAGCTTTGATTGACTTACCTTGAACCCATAAGTAAAATAGTAAGGGACTAAAATCTCTAACTGCAACAAAACAATTGAGATACAAATAAAAGAAAGACTTACTGATGGTTCATTTTGGTATGCAATAAGGCTACCTTAATACTTGAAGGATTCAAGAAACTGTGCATCCTGTACTGGAGTCAGGTGCCAATCTGAGATGACTTCTGGAGTAGACAAGGACATCAGTATATTTGTAGGATTGTTATCCCTCTGTATCTCCTCCGTACCTCTGCTCTTGGCTTTACAGAACAGTCTTCAACCTTTTTCTATCCTTCTTGTTCATTAAACACTTACTCCCAGCACTGATGGTCAGCTGCACTAGAGAAACCTTGATTCAGCACAAATAGTATATTTCCAGGATCTGAGATTTGGTCTCATTTATCTCTCCCCTCTGAAGACTTTTTAGACCCACAGGGCCTGTGGTATGGCTCAGAGCACCAGTGCTCCCAGCTGCTAAAAGTAAAAGTGAATTTGCAAAGAAGATCTCTAGGGAAACACAAAGTCATGTCAGAGTCTTCTCTTAAATGCTGAAAATTTTTTTAAGTCAGGAGGGATCATTATTGTCTCACAGTAAGTTAATACCTGCTCAGCCCTTGGGGAAAAAAAAAGTATTTTGCCAAATTGTGTCAAACTGTTGAGAGGGAAATTCAAAGAGAAAGCAGGCAACATGGAATAAAAATACACTGGGAAGAGATCTATCTGGAGTTGGATTTGGCACAACTTCCTTTGGTTCTCCTGTTCTCAAGAAAATCATCACTGTGTTTGATCTGAATTCCTCTAGCTTGAGTTTGAGTCTTTATTCTCTTAACATTTTGTGACTCCATTTGGGTAACTTTTGTTCTTTTTTTCCTTCATCTAATTGTACCAGATGATAAGCTATATACTCAAAGGTACTGTTAGTTACAGTCCAGTGTAACATACATGTTTTTTCCAACAATGCTCTAAGGAAGTTACATATTTGTCTTCTGAAATATTTTTCAGTGTTCTCCATCAAACTTTCACTTGGTTCAGCTAGGTATCTTGGATTGGAAATGCAAAATTGAATGCTAGGTTGATTGGGTCAAGAAAAATTCCTATAAATTAAGGCAACATGGAAAGTGTGTACTTGGGAAATATGTGACAGGAAACAATGGTGTTTCCTCCCAGAATAGGACCATCATCTAAGATTATCTAGGACTGAGCTATGGGAATATAGTTTTCCAAGGAAGAAGAGACATGGTGGACTCAGATTTATTTCAAGTGTACTCACTGGGCAGATTTCACATCATTGTAAACATCTTAGTTATCCTGTCACCACTTTTCTCCCTCTCATGCCCCAGACCTAGTATCTGACTCATTGGTATTGAACTATAAGTACGTATTCAGTACAAAATGCTATTCCCAATTTGTCTGTGAATTTCATGCAAGTTGGTGTTTAAATTTGTGCAAGATTTTTGGAAAGTGATTTGAGAGTAAGTGTGAAGTAACTTGGGTTTTCCCAGGTAGCTTTAGTGGTAAAGAATCTATCTGCCTGCTAGTGAAGGAGATGTAAAGACAATGGTACAGTCTCTGGAAGATCCCTGGAGGAGGGCACGGCAACCCACTCCAGTATTCCTGCTTGGAGAATCCATGGACAGAGGAGCCTTGTGGGCTACAGTCCATAGGGTTGTAACACTATTAGAGTTGGACACTACTAAAGGGCCTTAGCACACATTTATAAAGAAACTTGAAAGATGATTTCCCTTATTTTAGTGCTCACATACAGAGGAATCTATTTTATACAGGAAATATAGCAGATGGGAATGAGATATACAAATTTGAGTCCCAGCTCTGATATTTACTAACTGGAAAATTTCAAATACATTTTCAATTTTTCAGATTCTCAGATTCCTCAACTGTAAAGTAAAGCTATTAATTTTACTTAAAGTTGGTGGTTCCAAAACTTTACTATAGACTGGAAATTCTTGGGGCTTTTTATTATAAAAACTGCTGATGCGTTAATCCTACCCATAACCATGCTGATTTAATTGATACAACATGAAACCTGGACATGTACAGCAAGTGAATTATCAAGGCCCTGAAGTAGACTGTATTTGATGTGTTTGAGAAGATTCAGGAAGGCAAGTATGGCAAGAGCAAGGAGGTCAGGTAAATAGCAGTAGATGAGATCAGAGACAAACAAGTCAAGGTTGTGTTGGATTCTGCAATAGAGGTTTTTCATTCTCATATGTCTGACTTGTCTTTCCTTTCTGTATATGTGCTTCTGATGTATTTAGATGGGGAATGTGGTAGGTTGGACTTCCTAGTGGGCTCAGTGGCAAAGAATTCGCTCACCAACGAAGGAGATTCAGGAGACCGGGTTCGATCCTGGGTCCGAAGATACCCTGGAGGAGGAAATGGCAACCTGCTCCAGTATTCTTGCCTGAAAAATTCCATGGACAGAGGAGCCTGGCAGGCTACAGTCCATGGGGTTGCAAAGAGTTGGAACATGACTGAGTGACTGAGCACACATGTTCACATGTGGCTGGTTTTAACCAATGAAGTTAGAATAGAAATGACAAGTGTCCTGTTACTGAAAAAAGCACAATATATTGTGTGTGTGCATGTGCACATGCATGCTAGGTAAAGGAGAGTGAAAAGAAGAAAGCATTTGTACTAAACAGTAATTATAGGAATGAACCTTAAATTCATGCTGGTAAGGAGGAGAAAAAATGAGGCAATATGAAAATGTAATGAGTTTTATTATTACTGCACTGAAATTGAAGGATTATTGCATTCAGATTCAAGAGAAAGTGAATTAGAAAACAGGAGGTAATGGGTCAGGAACTGAATGCCTATAATTTAGATTATGAAGAATATATATATATACACACACACACACATATATTTGTACATTCCATATATATATATATATATATATATATAAAAACACAAATTCTAATGTATTTCAAACAATGAAATAGATGAAGTAGAATGGTTAACAGTTTTGGAGAAAATTCAGAGTACTGAAAATCAAATTTTTTCAGTTATTTATAACTACATTACAAACTACTCCCCAAAGTAGTGACTTAAAACAACTTATTATTATCTGTAATGATTCTGTAGATTTATTGATTATATAGGCTATTGTCATTTGAGATTTCTCTTACACACACAAATGACTGCAATCGGATTTTTATGAAGTTGTAGTCATTTCTAAGTTTCATTAAAATTGATGCAATTGATTCTGGCTATTAACTAGGAGCTCAGACAGATTGTCAATCACATAAACCCTCCATGTGGGTTGGGATTCTCACAATATAATGTCTGTGTTCTAGAGAGAATGTCCAAAAATACAATAACACCAATGAGGAAGATGTAAGATTTCCTAAAATCTAGTCTTGGATATCATGAAACATCACATCTATTGCATTCTTTTTTCCAAAGTCTCTAAGGCAGTCCAGATAAGACGGGTAGAATTATATTGGACTTTTGAAGCAATTCTGCTGCTACTGCTGCTAAGTCACTTCAGTTGTGTCCAACTCTGTGCGACCCCTTAGATGGCAGCCCACCAGGCTCCCTCGTCCTGGGATTCTCCAGGCAAGAACACTGGAGTGGGTTTCCATTTTCTTCTCCAATGCATGCAAGTGAAAAGTGAAAGTGAGGTCGCTCAGTTGTGTCTGACTCTTAGCAACCCCATAGACTGCAGCCTACCAGGCTCCTCCATCCATGGGATTTTCCAGGCAAGAGTACTGGAGTGGGTTGCCATTGCCTTCTCTGATAGCCAGACCATATTGTGAAAGTACATGGGATGCAAAATATTGTTTTGGCCACTTTGGGAAAATAAAACCTGCAACAACGTACCCTTTGGCCACAATAATGATCTCCTCCTACATGCAAAATGCATTCACCTTTTCCCTAAGGTTTCCAGATCTCACTCATATTATGGGATTAGTTCAAAGTCTGGGATTTCAACCTTTAAATCAGGACAATGTGTGAATAGGACTCCTTGAGCTCAATTCCTTGCATATAGATCCTTGAGTGTAGTTCCTCTCAAGACCTGTGGAGTAAAGAAATGGGAAAGAAATCAACTGCTCACACAGGCAATGCACCATGGTGATATACAGATAGGATAACTGCAATATTCATTTGTAAAATATTGGGAGAATTGCCTTACAGTCACTAGTCCATTGTAGTTTTTAAAATCCATTCAAAGGTAAGTATCATCAGTTTCATAAGAACCCACTTCTACTCCCTGGGAATGATTTTCCATAGCTCTTGGTTAAGTTAAGTGTTAGTCACTCAGTGGTGTCTGACTTTGTGACCCCATGGACTGTAGCCCTCCAGACTCCTCTGTCCTTGGAATTCTCAAGCAAGAATACTGGAGTGGGTTGCCATTCCCTTCTCCAAGGATCTTCCTGACCCAGGAATCGAACCTGGGTCTCCCACATTATGGGCAGATTCTTCACTGTCTGAGCCACCAGGGAAGCCCTTTAGGCAATTAGCTCTATATTCCATATGACCTTTGCTTTTCAATGAGAAACAAGGTGTGTTTACATCTGAATACTTTTTCAGTCTATTTCCAGACGAATAAAGTTGAAAACCCAAAATCCCCTTCTAATTTTGTACTTTGTCCCTTTTAGTCCAAAATGACGGTGCTTCTGTCTATTTTGTCTTAAAATTGTGATTTTCTATGACTCTTTTAGTGTTTACCCCATTAGACAAAAGTCATACCCACAAATGTCTTCCAGATTGCCACCTGTCTGATTTTGCATGATTTATGCTTCTCTGGGAAGATTAAGATTCTTAGAAGCTTCTTTATCTAATTAAAAAGATTTATTAGGCATATCCTTAAATATTTCTGTATTCTTAACAAAGGATCTTACAGACTCATCCTAAAGATGACATTATACCCTGAGGGCATTTTTTCTTTTATGAGTCCTTTGTCATTTGGAAAGACTGTTGTGTGGGTAATTAAAAACAAACAAACAAACCTTGATCCCAAACAGTCATGACTTCTTTGCATTTACTCTAACAATGATTAAACACTGAAAGTTTTCATTTTAGCTTATAACTCTTTATCTGTACTTTATCATAAGTGACATAAAAATAATGTTGGTATTTTTGGTATTCTACTTCAAAATCTCCTCAGCCAAATGTATCAGTTAATTAGTTATATTTTCTGTTTTTCACAGTATTGCAAATATGATATTACCAAACTTTCTACAACTACATAGTACTCATTTGTCTCTAGCCTCTAGTAATAATTTTCTCTTTGTTTTCAAGACTTCATTAACAGCCTCATCAAGGCCCTTTCAGCTTCTGCCTGTTGCCTTATTCCACAGCGAATGCTGCATGTTTTAGGCTTTTTGTGTACCAACTCCATACTTCTTATTACCAATTTTTACAATATTTA
Organism: Bos mutus; assembly: GCF_027580195.1. NCBI lineage: Eukaryota > Metazoa > Chordata > Mammalia > Artiodactyla > Bovidae > Bos > Bos mutus. The sequence continues at coordinate 32,517,141 of NC_091631.1, read as the reverse complement.
TCTATTGTTTCATGACTAACCATTCCCATATTTATTGGCCTAAAATAGCAAACTATTACTCTCATGGTTCTATGGCTTGGCTTTGACTAGATGAAGAATTCTGTCTTTTAGTCTTTCATACATTACAGAGAGATGTCAGTTGAGATCCTATAGATACCTGAAGTCTCAGCTGGACTGGAAGCTCTGGATGGCTTACCAACATAACTGGCAGTTGTTGCTGACTGTTAACTGGAGTCTCAATTGGGGCCACCCTCCAGAATATTTAGACATGACTTCTCCATGTTGCTGGGGATGCTCATTGCATAGTAGTTGGATTCTAAGAGGGAGCACACCAAGGTCAAGTATTTCAAGAGACTCAGCTAGAAACGGAAAAAAAAAAAAAAAAAAAAATTATAGTCTAATTTCAGAAGCTTCAAATATTACTAACACTGAGTTCTGTTTGTAAAAGAATCCCTAAGTCTAGTGCAGATTCAAAAGAAGTAGAATTATATTCCACTTGTTAACATGGGAATGGCAAATTTGCACTACAGAAAAGCATGCTGCTACTGCTGCTAAGTCGCTTCAGTCATGTCCGACTATGTGCGACCCCATAGACGGCAGCCCAACAGGCTCCCCGTCCCTGGGATTCTCCAGGCAAGAACACTGGAATGGGTTGCCATTTCCTCCTCCAATGCATGAAAGTGAAAAGTGAAAGTGAAGTCGCTCAGTCATGTCTGACTCTTAGCGACCCCATGGACTGCAGCCTACCAGGCTCCTCTGTCCATGGGATTTTCTAGGCAAGAGTACTGTAGTGGGGTGCCATTGCCTTCTCCCACAGAAAAGCATAGACAATGGAATATATTATTATTGGGGATATCTTTGGAAAATACAATCTATCACACCACGTTATTAAAGGGTCATCTCTATGGACATTAAAATAATCAACAATATTGATAAGTTTTTGTGCTCAAAGTCAAAATTCTTTAAAAACTGCAATAAGTATAGATAATTGATAGTATATATATATTTTTTTTAAAGAAAAAAAAAACATTTATTCAGCGTCATGATCAGACTATTACATTTAGCAATCAACAGCATGGGTGCAAAAAAAAAAAAATCTACATTAAAACCCTTTGTTGGAATGCTTTACATTTTCCACAGAACAGAAATTAAAATAACCTGTTATACAATTAGTCACAAGTACAGTCCTCGAGTTTTTTGCCCATACACACGAGTATTGTCTAAAACATGTCTTCTTTGTAGCAGCTAGGCCCTGCCACCACTGTGCTTGGCTGAGTTCACAAATCTGTTGTAACCTGTAGCTTCCCTGTCACTTTTCTGGCTCTCCTCTCCTGCTAAGCTTTGTTTCCTGGCAGTAATTAAAACCTTCTGCCACTGCCATAGCTACTGCTGCTGCTGGAGCCACCATAGCCACCTTGGTTTCGTGGTTTGGCAAAGTACTGACTTCCACCAGCATAGGGGCCAGAACTTCTGCCTCCAAAGTTTCCTCCTTTCATGGGTCCAAAATTTGAAGATTGATTGTTGTAATTGCCAAAATCAATGTAGCTTCCGCCACCTCCAAAATTGCTTCTGTCATTACCAAATCCATTATATCCATCCCCACTGCCACCATATCCGCCACCACCACGGCTGCCACCAAAGCCACCTCGACCACTGAAGTTTCCTCCACGACCAAAGTTGTCATTCCCACCAAAACCACCTCCACGACCGCCACCAAAGTTTCCAGAACCACTTCGACCTCTCTGGCTGGATGAAGCACTAGCCATCTCTTGCTTAGACAGGGCTTTTCTCACTTCACAGTTGTGGCCATTCACAGTGTGGTATTTCTGAATGACAATCTTGTCTACGGAGTCATGGTCATCAAAGGTTACAAAAGCAAAGCCTCTCTTTTTGCCACTGCCTCGGTCAGTCATGATTTCAATTACTTCAATTTTCCCGTACTGTTCAAAATAATCTCTCAGGTGATGTTCTTCAGTGTCTTCTTTAATGCCACCAACAAAAATCTTTTTCACAGTTAAGTGGGCACCAGGTCTTTGAGAATCTTCTCTTGAGACGGCCCTCTTTGGTTCTACAACTCTTCCGTCCACCTTGTGTGGCCTTGCATTCATGGCCGCATCTACCTCCTCCACCGTGGCGTATGTGAGAAACCCGAAGCCTCTGGAGCGCTTGGTGTTTGGATCCCTCATTACCACACAGTCTGTGAGCGTTCCCCATTGCTCAAAATGGCTCCTCAGACTCTCATCCGTAGTTTCAAAGCTCAATCCTCCGATGAAGAGCTTCCGCAGCTGTTCGGGCTCTTTGGGAGACTCTGATGTAGACATGATGGCAGTGGAGGCAGGGAAGACTTCAACGATGCTTTCTCGGCGGCCTCCACAGGCAGAAAGGATAGTATATTTTTAAGACGTGAAATTTCAAGTTGTGAATAATATGAGGAAATAATAAATAATATGAGGAAAGAAGTAAAGAAGTAGCTATACTGAACATAAAGAACTATGCTACTTCCAGGCCCAGGAAGTTACTACAAGAATCAAGTCTACAGATTTTCAAAGGACCAAGACTTTTGATCTGAAAGGGTCCAAGATTTCTTAGGTATCAGAATTGTACAAAGAAATGTTAAAGAACCCAAAAACCCAGTGAATTACAGTACACCCTGGGCCTCTACACTTTTGCCAAGTTCCCTAGGTGATTGTGGCACCAACCAATGTTTGAGAACCATGTTTAGATTAATAATTTTCCTGAATGATTCTTAAAAGAAGGTAATCACTTGTTAGCTTTTATAACTCTCAACTGGAAAGTGTCCTACAAAGATATTCCAAATTGGTAGACCTTTGCTTGTCTCTTGTAACCTATTTATAACACTAATAGTCTATCCAAATTATACATGATCCTCCTCTTATGCCATAAGACTCTGAAATCTACTTCATAATGGTATAGAAACATTTTGTTGATCTATCTTTTCAGATACACATTTTCTTCTAATTTTATCTCCCTTCTTGACATCTACTTCCTTATCTTGTCTCATTGCTTCTTACAATGATGTGAAGTTGGAGTTCCACTTCCAACTCACAGTGGAATTCTAGGATTTCATAAAAATTTAAGTTGTAATTGTATTCTAGCTTTGAAAAAAATGAAATGTGTTCCAAAATTGATATGGTTACCTGTTTTCTTTCCCAAACTCTCAGTTTCATGTCACTGGGTCCCTTTAAGGAAGAAAAGTAGGATTATCTTCTCCCGAATCTGCTTGGTTTTCACTCCATAGATGATTGGATTGAGTGCAGGAGGAATGGCTACATAGAGGTTGGCAATCAATATGTGGAAGGAGTGAGGAATATTGTGACCACAATGGTGAGTGAGGACAGAGAATATGGCTGGTATGTAGAATATAAGCTGACACAAACATGGGAGCCCCATGTGTTGAGGGCTTTCTGGCGGGCATCATGGGATGGGAGGTTAAAGACAGCACGAAGAATGAGAGTGTAGGAGATGCCAGTGAGGATCAGGTCTGATATAACAGTCATTACAGGCACAGCAAAACCATACCAGATGTTGATGGAGATGTCTGCACAGGCGAGTTGGGCAATGCCTATGTGCTCACAGTATGTGTGTGGAATGATGAGTGTTTGGCAGAAAGGCAGTCACTTTACTAGGAACATGCATGGGAAGATGATACAGAAGCTCCTGCTGACAATACCCATTACAATCTTAGTAATAACCTGACGGGTGAGAATAGTGTTATACTTAGGGGGAAGCAAATAGCAATATAGTGATCAAATGCCATGGCCAGCAGGGTGGCAGAATCCATGGCAAAGCTATAGTGGAGAAAAAACATCTGAGTAAGACATCCAGGAAAGGTGATTTCCTAAGGACCCAGTCAGAACATGCTGAATGTTTTGGGTACACATGTGTTAGACAGGATGAGAACTGTAGCCGCCAGCATGGAGATGAAAAAGAACATGGGCTCATGAAGGCTGTGCTCCATGGAAATAAGATAGAGAAGGACACTATTGCCTGCGAGAGCCACAAGGTAAATGATAAAGAAGGGAATCCTGATCCAGATGTGGAAGTGCTCCAGTCCTGGGATTCCCAGCAGGATGAATGAACCTGGATTGAGGAAGCTGGTCAAATTGAACATGGTCATCATGATCTTGGATAGGTTGTGTCTCACAGACTGAAAATGAAAAGGTCATGACTGATTGTTAACATTATCTTCAGACATGCATCTCTGAGCCTTCTCCTGTATCATCTGCTCACTTTCAGTTCTAGAAAGTGATAAACTATCCTTATCTTCTCTTTACTCATAAATATTTGCAAAGTTTTTAGTCACAATTTTAAGTCATAATAGAAGTGGTAGCTAAATAATTTTTCCCAGAGATACAAGTCATGTAACTCTAAAGCAAGTCCTGCCTGGCTACCAGCAACTCAGGAAATTTTATAAGAAAATATGTGCAAAAATAATATTAGGCAAAGAAACATCATTGGTGAGGGATTTGGAAAAAAGTTCAGTGTAAAGCCCAAGGGTCACAAGGGGCTGAAAAGATAGGCTTAATATATGAAACCAAAGCAGACCATGCAGTCTCTTCTTTATTCTTCTCTGCACCTTACAAACGTAAAGAGAAGACAAAGAAAATTCTTCTACAAAATCTAAGATTGAGGTCGTTTACTCTGCCACTTCAGATATGCCCAGGTTGGAAAAGTTTTGAAGATCAGACATTCTCCAGTAACTTACTATGTCAGATTTGTCTTGCTGAAAGAATAGAACCCGCTTTTTAATCCTGGAAAACTACCCCAGCAGAGGGAACCCAGTCTCCTGGCAGCACTATGCAATGATCTTCTTGACCCTATCTAATCTGTAAAATTACTCAGTCTTATGAAACTTCATCAAACAGTTGAGCCTTTCTTCCAAGCTGTCTTACTTTGTGACATGACACAGAAATTTTTTACTCCAACTTCAGTATTCACTTGTTTTTCTACTTGTTCTTTTTTAATACATTATTTTATTTATGTACTAATATTTATTGATGGCTGTGCTGGGTCTTCATTTCTGCATGGGCTTTTTGTGTGGTGAGTGATGTGCATCAGCTTCTCATTGCGATGGCTTCTCTTCCCGCGGAGCATGGGCTCTAAGGTGCACTGGCTCCAGTAGTTCTGGCATACGGGCTTAGCTGCTCTGCAGCATGTTAAATCTTCCCAAATCTCCTGCACTGGCAAGTGGATTCTTTACCATTGAGCCACCAGGGAATGAGCCACCCTTTTCTACCTGTTCTTGAGTGTTGGTATTTCTCAGTGCTCTGTCCATGTCTGTTGCTTCCTAGGTTGACAAACTCCACATGGGTAATATCTCCAAACACCATGACTTTAACTGTGACTCCTATGTTGAAGACTGTTGAGTTTATAATTTTGAAAATATTCTTCTCCTCAGTCTTGGAACTAGTTAGCTTATACTTTTTGCAACTAGTTACCCTATGCCTGCCATCTTCACTTAAAAACCTCACAAGTGCACCCAACTCAGTATGTTCCAAACTACCACATTTCTCTTCTCCTTGCCCCAGATCTGTTTCTCCTATAATGTTTTTCAACTCAGCAACTAATCGTGTAATACCATCAATTTCTATATCTAAAAGCCTTGAAATTATCTTAGTCATAGCTCCCTCATATCAGTCACCCTATTCATCTTTCAATTAACACATTGCCGGCATTGATTCCCTGAGTATCTGTATATTATATCCACTTTTTACTACCCATGTATTGACTGCTCTGTCTTATACCATCATTTCCCACCAAGACTTCTGCATAGGCTAACTCAAACATACTTAATATTCCTTGAAAAATTAAAGGCAGATGTGATGCAGGGTCTCTCCTAACCAGTGAGTAAAAGGAAGTGGAAAGATTGTAATTCCAGATAGAAATGCTTAGGCTGGCAGTCAGGAGCAGTGTCAATATCATCTGTGCTCAAATCTAGGTAGGATCCATTTCATTAAAAATAGATTCAGTTAAAAAAAAAAAATTCAGTTACAGGAGAGACCAATGCACAGAGAAGTAAAATTACACAGGAGGCAGTAAATCACACAACAAAAAATAGCATAATTAAAGATCAATTCAAATGAGAAATACAAAATTCTGTTAATATATATATTTATGTAGCACAGAGACCTCTACTTAATATTCTGTAATGGCCTATATGGGAAAAGAATCTTCTAAAAAAGTACTAGAGATATGTATAACAATAATGTATTATGAGAGATGAAAAGTAGACGCTGATATGAGAAGCCATCTGTCTTCTATAAAGCCAGATATCAAAGAGATTTACAAAATACAAATGTTGTCATAAAAAAAAGTTTATTTAAGGTATTTTTAGAAATGACTACAGTAAAGTCCTTTGACTCAGTGGGAAAATTGACAATAATTATAAACAAAATCATGTAAAAATAAATTCTAATCTTTAACACATATGTAGAATATTCTGTCTCATAAATAGTTAAACTCGATATAAAACAAGGATGTGGTATACTCTAGGGTTAGAAAAGTCATAAATACTGATTATATCATTGATGTCCAACTCTGTTAAGGGCTGAGGAAAGAAGAACTATTATAACTATTTTACAAGGGTTTACTGTGTAACATTCTTAGAAACTCACTTGGCAATATGTTTCAAAACATAAAATGTGCATATTCATTGCCCCAGAGTAGTTCCAACTAAGGAATATTTCCAAAGATTCAGTTAAACAAATTTTAAAAAATGGCATGAAGATATTCATAGTAGTAACATTTAATCTAAAATTTGAGTGAAATTATAATATAAAAATATGAAAATTGAAAGGGTGACACAAGTTTAACTTTTAATATGGAAATGACTTTAACATTTACAATCTCTTTGTACAATGGAAGAATACAGAGTTGAGGAAAAGAATAAGGTAAAGCTATGTTTATGGGAATTAAAAGATGCCAAAATATATTTATGTGGGAAAAGATTGCAATATAATGTTATTATGTTAATGTTGATTTGGTGTTCATGGTATTTGCATTCAAAAGGCTGGAGGAATATACATCAACTATTTTAAGCAATATTTCTCAAATTAAAGGTAAGGTGAGGAAAGAAATTTGAACTTTTAACTTCATATGTATGTAATTTGTTTTATAAAATGAGCTTTTATAAAAATAAAATATTAAGAAATAATTACTTCCAGTTATTTTATTATAACAAAATCCACTTAAGATTTATATTTAAAGGGTAATATAATTTCAGAATATATTTAAAATTAATATAATACATGTTAGGAACATATTAAATGATAATAAATGAGTCCTATATTATTTATGAGTTAAGGATAAAATGGCATGATTAACTTCAATGTACTTATTAAGTATATAAATATAAAAATGAATTAAATAAACATAAATAAATTACATAGCATAATGATGGCTCAAGAATAAATATGCCCAAAGAGCAAAATATATAGATGCTAAATGAGTCATAACTTGAATACTATATGCAATTGGAGGAGTCAAAAATCAGTGAGAAAATACAGAATTATTCCACAGATAGTTTGACAATTATTTATTGTCTATTGTAGAAAAAATGTAGCTAGATTCACAACTCACACTAACTATAACAAAATTCCTCCTGAATCAAAAAAGTACATGTAAATCAAGTCACAATTAAACCTCTAAATTTTATTTAAAAGGTATGTATCTAAAATCCATATAAGAATGCTTTTAAGAAATACATTTAGGTAAATAAGTAAGCAACAAACATTAAATAAAGAAGGAAGACAAAATGTAGATATAGCACAATCTCACTAAATGGCAAAACTTCCAAAAGTATTAGATGCTGCTTTAATATTCAAAATTTTAGTCTTAAACTCACTTTCAAGTGAATGAGAAATACTATAATATGAATAGTATAAATATTATCTTTTGCTCCATAACTTGATATTATGTCAAAAATTGGAAACTAATTATTTTAAAAAGAGAAACATACAGTAAATGTAATCAATTGAATTAAGTCTCTAAAAGCATGAGAAAGACGTAAGCATGATTAGAATCAAGATAAAAATACTCTCTAATGATAAAAATATATATTTTCTAACAATAGTGATACTTTAAAAATTAATTCTAATGTTTTGACAAGTAAAGTAAATCGATGATACACAGGAAAATACAAATTAACAAATATGATTCATGGATAATAATAAAACCTGAATAAACAATTTACATGAAATAAAAAGAAAGGTTGGCAGAGCTCTATCTCTCTCCAAATAGTGCCCAGACTAAATTTAATCAACAGTATCATTTGATATTACTTTTAAAGACTAGATATTTTATGTAGGATACAATTGATTTCTGAGCATATAGGAAGCCAGAAAATCTAGGTTTTTTTGAAGACCATTATAACTATTTTATAAACTTTGAAACAGTAAAATTCTTTTAAGTCCTAATGTGTGCCCAGATGGAAAGAGAACATATTGTGTAAAAAGCACTAGAGTGTGATAATTGCGGCAGTGAGGTGGACAATGGAGACCTGAACGAATGTCACAGAGGAGATTAATACATTTCTTTCAGAAACAGAAGACGGGATTGGTAAAATGTGTCAATTGATAGAGGAGTGAAGGAAAGAGTAGTAAAGAAACATCACCGTTCTTTCATCTCTTTCATCTTGAAGCAAAGTTTTTCTTGTGTTCTCTTGTCTTCTGCTTTGTCTCCTGGCATTACAGAGTGATTGGAAAGATTATTCAAAATATTCCCATTTGTTTTCTATCTAATAAGGTAAGCAAATGGATATCAATTTGAAGACACACATTAACTGGTTGTGTGACTAGTATCCACATCTATACATCTCTTACTGGCATACCTCATAACTGAAGAATCTATATACAGTTCTTGATTTTCTACCTAATCAGGCCCCATGGCTTTACTGACACCACTGTCATCATGTAGTTCCTCGATGCCACTTTAAAGACCCTCAGTGATTTCTTTTGTTCAGTCTGAAACAAGTAATATACTAACTAACACCAGATTCCAAGTGGCAAAGGCCATAAAGTGTCTCCCATGTCAAAAGGAAGATAACTTTGGTCTACCAAATACGTCACCCTCAATATGACTTTCAGTTTCTGAGAATATTTTTGTCTGAATTATTTTGCGCCTAAGTCTGATCTTGGACATTTCTCAGCTTAATAGACTCTCCTTCTCTAGGTAACTTCTACTCATCTACGGTACACAGCAAGCTTTCCTGAACAATACTCAAATTAGATCATATTCCCAGGTATATTCCTGGCACTTCATATTACCCAAACAGAACATTTATCACATTTTATTTAGCTTTCTCCTTTAATAAATGCTAAACTTTAAGAGGACAGATATCATGTCTGCTAATTTAATTGTTTTACCTCTATATCAGTGTCTGCTGTAGAGCATTCAATAAATATTTGTTGAATAAATGAGTGACCGAGGGGTCCTGTTGGTCTTCACTTGCCTTGATTTCATCATGAACACAGTTTACTCAAGTACCCACCCTACCAATCACCTTCTTCTCCCTCAATCTGGTACCCTCACAACCTACCAAAACACAACAAGTTCCTACACTTCAACTCTGAAAATGGAAGATCTAGAAAAGCATGAAAATTTGCTTCTCATATTAAATACTTCTAAACCAGGTAAAGACTCCCACCAACAGACCTAGGAAAACCAGACACTACAAACCACTGAGCTGGTCTGGAAGGTAGGACAGAGCTAGATGAGAAAAATTAGTAGAATGTTGCTCACCTACCTCCAAAGTAGATAACAATGGAAAGATCCCTGCCTTTACATTTTCATACTTTGTTGAAACTGTCCTGTAGCCACTATGATGCATTCTTTTTAATAATCAGTACTGTCTCTGTCTTTGATTACAGTCCTTCTCATGACAGAATCCTAAATAGAATCTTGTCTTCAGCACGCATTCTAGTCCCACCTTATTTCACTGGTTTGCGACTGATTGCTGAGCATCTTCTTCCTCTCCTAAGGTTAGGTATATTGCAATGACATGTCCTATATCTCCACATGCTGTTTCCTCCAGCACTAAGTTAAATATGGGATAGGTCCTTCCATACCACCTTGATCATGAAATATTATAATCTATGCCTTATGATTATTTTTTTTTATGCTGTGTGCTTTTGTGAAGATCTCCCTTCTGTCCCTTTTGAGAAAGGAGATATTCATGGTTGGTCCATGGGTTACAGAAAGACTGTTTTAAGACTCATTTCAGAAAGTAACCATTCACCTCTATTATGTATTTATTTGTGCCCCTCCATGGTGTGTAGGACAGGTGGATATCTTAGTGCTTGCTCCATCATCCTACAAAACAGGACATATTCAAAAGCGCATTCACAAATATAAACCCACGTTTACACAAAATATCCTAAGTCTCTCAGGTGGTGTGCTATGCTGTGCTAGTCTCTCAATCATGTCCAACTCTTTGTGACCCCATGGACTATTGCCTGTCAGGCTCCTCTGTCCATGGGGATTCTCCAAGCAAGAATACTGGAGTGGGTTGCCATGCCCTCCTCCAGGGGATCTTTCCAACCCAGAGATCGAACCCAGGTCTTCTGCATTGCAGGCAGATTCTTTACCATCTGAGCTACCACGGAAGCCCAAAAATACTGGAGTGGGTAGCCTATCCCTTCTCCAAGGGATCTTCCTGACTTAGGAATTGAACTGGGGTCTCCTGCATTGCAAGCAGATTCTTTACCAGCTGAGCTACCAGGGAAGCCCCTGAGGCAGCATATCAAACTTTAATTTCCAAATGGTGGGCCCCAGTTGGTTATAACCATTCCTAAGTCTATCATGACCATTTACTCTCTTTAAATTTCTTTTAAATATCCTTAGCACTTAACAGGAGAAGGCAATGGCAACCCACTCCAATACTTTTGCCTGGAAAATCCCATGGACAGAGGAGCCTGGTGGGCTGCAGTCCATAGGGTCGCTAAAAGTCAGACACGACTGAGCGACTTCACTTTCACTTTTCACTTTCATGCATTGGAGAAGGAAATGGCAACCCATTCCAGTGTTCTTGCCTGGAGAATCCCAGGGACGAGGGAGCCTGGTGGGCTGCCGTCTATGGGGTCGCACAGAGTTGGACATGACTGAAGTGACTTAGCAGCAGCACTTAACATTTTTACTTTTCAGAAAAATCTAGAAACATTTTGGGGAAAGCAATAGGAGAGGGACTCAGAATTAAGCTTCTAATAGATAATTCTTTTTCATGTCATACTCTTACCATAAATATCATGTCTATTAATAGAATCTTATTCAAAGTTCTAATCTTGGCCTTTCCTTTTTCCTAGAGCCCACTCTTTCCCCACTTCCCTCTCAACACCTCCGTTTCTCACCAGCTTTATTCCCTGCTGAGTGAAACTCAATAAAGTTTACCACTGGTTGATACCTTGAAAGTCCTGGTTCTGGAACTGTTTTGCAAAGTCAGGGTAAGAACCGAAGACTGTAGAAACACAGCAATCAAAAAATGGATCAGAGGGGGAAAAAAAGCAGTCCCAGGGTTAGTGAGAATAGGCAAAACAACAAGGGAGAAAGACATAGGACCATGCTTACAATAGAGAAGGACAAACAAAATCTGGAGGACTGGAGTGCAAAAGTACTTCCCTTGTCCTCTCCAGGGATTAGAGACAAGTTAGAAGAGGACCTCTAAACCAGAGGGAAGTATGGGTCTCAGGTCCCAAGGCCCCAGGCCAATCTAGGGCAGGAGCCAGGATCCAGCCAAATTAACACTTTCCCAGCTTAGGAACTGACACCTCTGCTTTTACGAGTTGTGGCTTGGTAATTCTGGAATCTAGGATGGTAGCATACCTGCGTTTCAGTGGGGTTTTGACTTAGCTTGATCAGTAATTTGATAAAGAAACTCTGCCATGCCTCCTAAAACTTCTGGTGCAGAGAATGTTTCATTTTATTTTGAATCCCTTGTTTCATAGCAGATAATCAAAAAATGTCTGTTAAATTGGAATGCATCTACTTCTAGCCTTAGACTATAAAATGCTGAAAACAATTCTCACTGTGGCTGCCATTTTCCCAGGTGGGAAGATATTTCTAAAAAGAAATGTCTTTTTAGACATTTACTTCAGTGTTCAGTCTTGCTTGGCAATTCTGTCCATCTTCCATCAGTTGAGAATCATCACTTTGGGTTCAACTCATTATTTAGATTGCAAGCTAGTAATTCCTTGTTAATGTGGTGCAGATCTCTAACACAAAGTGTAGGTTTGAAGATCATAGATAGCCAGTGTAGGTATAGTCTATTGGTATAGACTTCCAATAGGAAGACCTTCAATACGACTGCCCGTCAGCTCAATGAGGTAGTCTACTTTCACTGTCTAGTGGTCAAAATCTGTAATTTATCCCTTGTTCCATTCATCTCTTCCTTTGTGCTCTAATACAATATGTAAACTGTTCTGGAAATGTTCAGTTTCCACAACTATGGAAAGGTAATAACTTGGAAAAGATTAAAGAACAGCTTTGATGAATAAGTGGAAAAACAGCTAGTACCTTACTGTGGACAAAATGTCTTTTTCTGTGACTCCATAAATCCATCATGCAAAATAGGGATTTCATTCATTAAGCAAAAATCATTTTCTTCAGCAAATACTTATTGCATACCTGTAATGAACTAGGAGCTTTGCAAGTGATAGGAATGTGACAGAAAAAAGGCAGAAACTAACCTGGTCCTCAATGACATAGTTATGTATACTAGCAATCATCTTATTAAACTCATGATAAGTCCTGAAATAAAAAGGACTTTGTGCAATGAGAATGTATACAATAGATACTAATCTAATACACAGAGTTAAAGGAGGAATAGCTGAGGAAGGATTTTCAACTGAAGCCTGAAAAGGAATTTCTAAGCAAAGAATAAAGAGAAAACACAGGTAGAAAAGACAAGAAGAAATCTGATACATCTGAGAAGCTGAAAGTCAGCAAGTATGGAGGTATATTGTCTTACTTTATTAATGGTAATATCAATGTGCCCTGTGGGATCATTTTTTCCAACTTCTTCAAAATGTAAGGCTAACTTTGTTTTTCTGGAATATCTTTTGTCAACTGAGCATGTAAGAGAGACAGTTGGTTTTAGGACAAATTGCATTTAGGATAAACAAACAATAACTAAAATGATACGCTATGGGATCTAAACTGGATAGAGGAGAAAGGAAAAGCAAGAGACAATGGCATGAAGGAAGGGGTTCCTGATGAATTTTGTGTATGCATGAAACCTTTATGGAGAACACATGGTGCGTCAGGTATTTTTATAAGACAGGGTGTAAGAAGAGGCCTAGGTCTAAGTTTCTGCCTTCAAGGAATTCATAATATAGGAGTAGATTGATAAATAATAAGCAAATAAGTATGATGGTTTGTGAGACTGCTCTGAATAAAACAGTCCTTGCATGGTGTCTCTTCTAAACTCTCTAAAGTGTGTAGCAGACAAAAAGAAAAAAAAAAAAGTCAATACACACATATACAAAGGATCTTATTTTAGAATGTCAGTTTTACTCTGTACTTCTTATTTACTGTGAAGGAATTTAATTTGTTCATATTGATTAAAAGCATGGCTTCTTTTTTTTTTAAATTTTATTTTATTTTTAAACTTTACATAATTGTATTAGTTTTGCCAAATATCAAAATGAATCCGCCACAGGTATACATGGCTTCTTTATAAGTTGAGATTTCAGAACAGTCGGTTTTATCCTGGGACACTTTCTTAAGAGAAGGGATGACTCCTACCCAAATCCACCCAACATGCATTCTACCTGCAATGAGTTTGTAATGTTTTGCAAAATAACAGAATATTGAGTATGACAATCCAAAAGAAAAAAAACAAAACATTTTTGAAATTACTTGCTCAAAGAGTCCGGGAAGTGTAAATGAAATGAAAATAAACATAAAGTGTGAATAAATGTAAATTAAGTGCAAGGTTCTGATTTTCATGGAAGATTGCTCTTTTTATTAGTCTTCCACTCCCTGGAGTGATCCTAAGGACAATACTTATTCATGATCTAAAGAAGGAAACTATTGAAGAGTTTCAATGCACAAAGTGACACGATCATATTTGACTTGTAAAATGAACACTTTGGCTTTTATAGAGAAAGTGGTTTGGATGGAACAGGGTTGGAACTCATTTAAAAGGATGATTTTGAAAGGCTCTCAAGAGAGATAAGTAATAGATAAGAGTCCAGAGCAGCTGGCCATGATAAAGGTGAGAATGTGATGTATATACCCACTCTAATGGCTTTTAACCTCTTCAAACTCAAATATTCAACTCAAATACTGAGTTCATTTTGTTGGACAGTGACATAGAAAAAATAAAAGACAAATCACAGGTACCTAGCTTTGGAATTCAGGTTTGAAGTGGTGCTATTTTCAGTACAGAAAGACAGGAAAGGAAGAACACTTTTTATAGAGAAACTTACTGAATTTACAGGTCAGTTTTGGAAAATTAAATTTCTGAAGACTGTGAACCAGTCCAGTGAGTAGCTATCCAAAAAGCAATGGGATAAAAAACACAAAATCAGACAGACTTGGGTTTGGATCTTAAATCTCTATTTGTCTTTTGGTAATCATGTTTCTGTTTCCTCATCTGTGAAATAAATTAATATTCTCTCAAGTTATTTTTAAATTAAATATATTTTCAAAATAATTTTAAAGTTAAATATTCAAATATAAATTTTTAAGTTAAATATAATTAGTATAAATTAAATTACAGTTGTAAAATATGAGCCAAGGGCAGTGAAAACTTTATTGGAGCACTCAATTGAAGAAAATAGATATAAAAGATAATCCACTTTTTGTAATCTGATATTTGTAAGGAAAATAGCAAAGTAAAAGCAATAAAGGGACTAGGACATTGAAGATGGCGGAGGAATAGGATGGGGAGAACACTTTCTCCCCCACAAATTCATCAAAAGAATATTTAAACGCCGAGTAAATTCCACAAAACAACTTCTGAATGCTGGCAGAGGACATCAGGCACCCAGAAAAGCAACCCATTGTCTTCAAAAGGAGAGAGAAGGAATCCAGATCCACCCACCAGAACACTGACACAAGCTTCCCTAACCAAGAAACCTTGACAAGCCACCTGTACAAACCCACACACAGTGAGGAAATGCCACAATAAAGAGAACTCCACATACTGCCAGAATACAGAAAGGACACCCCAAACACAGCAATTTAAACGAGATGAAGAGACCCAGCAGGTAAAGGAATACCCAGCAGGTAAAGAAACAGGATAAGTGCCCACCAAACCAAACAAAAGAGGAAGAGATAGGGAATCTACCTGATAAAGAATTCTGAATAATGATAGTGAAATTGATCCAAAATCTTGAAATCAAAATGGAATCACAGATACATAGCCTGGAGATAAGGATTGAGAAGATGCAAGAAAGGTTTAACAAGGACCTAGAAGAAATAAAAAAGAGTCAATATATAATGAATAATGCAATAAATGAGATCAAAAACACTCTGGAGGCAAAAAATAGTAGAATAACAGAGGCAAAAGATAGGATTAGTGAATTAGAAGATACAATGGTAGAAATAAATGAATCAGAGAGGAAAAAAGAAAAACGAATTAAAAGAAATGAGGATAATCTCAGAGACCTCCAGGACAATATTAAACGCTACAACATTCGAATCATAGAGGTCCCAGAAGAAGAAGACAAAAGGAAAGACCACGAGAAAATACTTGAGGAGATAATAGTTGAAAACGTCCCTAAAATGGGGAAGGAAATAATCACCCAAGTCCAAGAAACCCAGAGAGTCCCAAACAGGATAAACCCAAGGCGAAACACCCCAAGACACATATTAATCAAATTAACAAAGATCAAACACAAAGAACAAATATTAAAAGCAGCAAGGGAGAAACAACAAATAACACACAAGGGAATTCCCATAAGGATAACAGCTGATCTTTCAATAGAAACTCTCCAAGCCAGGAGGGAATGGCAAGACATACTTAAAGTGATGAAAGAAAATAACCTACAGCCCAGATTATTGTACCCAGCAAGGATCTCATTCAAATATGCAGGAGAAATCAAAAGCTTTACAGACAAGCAAAAGCTGAGAGAATTCAGCACCACCAAACCAGCTCTCCAACAAATATTAAAGGATATTCTCTAGACAGGAAACACAAAAAGGGTGTATAAATTCAAACCAAAACAATAAAGTAAATGGCAATGGGATCATACTTATCAATAATTACCTTAAACATAAATGGGTTCAATGCCCCAAGCAAAAGACAAAGACTGGCTGAATGGATACAAAAACAAGACCCCTACATATGTTGTCTACAA
The DNA here is from genome assembly GCF_027580195.1 of Bos mutus. Lineage (NCBI taxonomy): Eukaryota > Metazoa > Chordata > Mammalia > Artiodactyla > Bovidae > Bos > Bos mutus. The sequence continues at coordinate 32,500,825 of NC_091631.1, read as the reverse complement.
GAGACCCACCTCAAAACAGGGGACACATACAGACTGAAAGTGAAGGGCTGGAAAAAGATTTTCCATGCAAATAGAGACCAAAAGAAAGCAGGAGTAGCAATACTCATATCAGATAAAATAGACTTTAAAACAAAGGCTGTGAAAAGAGACAAAGAAGGTCACTACATAATGATCAAAGGATCAATCCAAGAAGATATAACAATTATAAATATATATGCACCCAACATAGGAGCACCACAATATGTAAGACACATACTAACAAGTATGAAAGCAGAAATTAACAATAACACAATAATAGTGGGAGACTTTAATACCCCACTCACACCTATGGATAGATCAACTAAACAGAGAATTAACAAGGATACACAAATTTTAAACGATACAATAGACCAGTTAGACCTAATTGATATCTATAGGACAATTCATTCCAAAACAATGAATTTCACCTTCTTCTCAAGCACACACGGAACCTTCTCCAGGATAGATCACATCCTGGGCCATAAATCTAGCCTTGGTAAATTCAGAAAAATTGAAATCATTCCAAGCATCTTTTCTGACCACAATGCAGTAAGATTAGATCTCAGTTACAGGAGAAAAACTATTAAAAATTCCAACATATGGAGGATGAACAACACGCTGGTGAATAACCAACAAATCACAGAAGAAATCAAAAAAGAAATCAAAATTTGCATAGAAATGAACAAAAATGAAAACACAACAACCCAAAACCTGTGGGACACTGTAAAAGCAGTCCTAAGGGGAAAATTCATAGCAATACAGGCATACCTCAAGAAACAAGAAAAAAGTCAAATAAATAATCTAACTCTACACCTAAAGCAACTAGAAAAGGCAGAAATGAAGAACCCCAAGGTTAGTAGAAGGAAAGAAATCTTAAAAATTAGGGCAGAAATAAATGCAAAAGAAACAAAAGAGACCATAGCAAAAATCAACAAAGCCAAAAGCTGGTTCTTTGAAAGGATAAATAAAATTGACAAACCATTAGCCAGACTCATCAAGAAACAAAGGGAGAAAAATCAAATCAATAAATTTAGAAATGAAAATGGAGAGATCACAACAGACAACACAGAAATACAAAGGATGGTAAGAGACTACTATCAGCAATTATAAGGCAATAAAATGGACAACGGGGAAGAAATGGACAAATTTCTTAGAAAAGTACAACTTTCCAAAACTGGACCAGGAAGAAATAGAAAATCTTAACAGACCCATCACAAGCACGGAGATTGAAACTGTAATCAGAAATCTTCCAGCAAACAAAAGCCCAGGTCCAGATGGCTTCACAGCTGAATTCTACCAAAACTTTAGAGAAGAGCTAACACCTATCCTACTCAAACTCTTTCAGAAAATTGCAGAGGAAGGTAAACTTCCAAACTCATTCTATGAGGCCACCATCACCCTAATACCAAAACCGGACAAAGATGCCACAAAAAAAGAAAACCACAGGCCAATATCACTGATGAACATAGACGCAAAAATCCTTAACAAAATTCTAGCAATCAGAATCCAACAACACATTAAAAAGATCATACACTATGACCAAGTGGGCTTTATCCCAGGGATGCAAGGATTCTTCAATATCTGCAAATCAATCAACATAATACACCACATTAACAAATTGAAAAATAAAAATCATATGATTATCTCAATAGATGCAGAGAAAGCCTTTGACAAAATTCAACATCCATATATGATAAAAACTCTCCAGAAAGCAGGAATAGAAGGAACATACCTCAACATAATAAAAGCTATATATGACAAACCCACAGCAAACATTATCCTCAATGGTGAAAAATTGAAACCATTTCCTCTAAAGTCAGGAACAAGACAAGGGTGCCCACTTTCACCATTACTATTCAACATAGTTTTGGAAGTTTTGGCCACAGCAATCAGAGCAGAAAGAGAAATAAAAGGAATCCAAATTGGAAAAGAAGAAGTAAAACTCTCACTGTTCGCAGATGACATGATCCTCTACATAGAAAACCCTAAAGACGCCACCAGAAAATCACTAGAACTAATCAATGAATATAGTAAAGTTGCAGGATATAAAGTCAACACACAGAAATCCCTTGCATTCCTATACACTAATAATGAGAAAATAGAGAAATTAAGGAAACAATTCCATTCACCATTGCAATGGAAAGAATAAAATACTTAGGAATATATCTACCTAAAGAAACTAAAGAACTATATATAGAAAAGTATAAAACACTGGTGCAAGAAATCAAAGAGGACACTAATAGATGGACAAATATACAATGTTCATGGATTGGAAGAATCAATATAGTGAAAATGAGTATACTACCCAAAGCAATTTATAGATTCAATGCAATCCCTATCAAGCTACCAATGGTATTCTTCACAGAGCTAGAAGAAATAATTTCACAATTTGTATGGAAATACAAAAAACCTCGAATAGCTAAAGCTATCTTGAGAAAGAAGAATGGAACTGGAGGAATCAACCTGCCTGACTTCAGGCTCTACTACAAAGCCACAGTCATCAAGACAGTATGGTACTGGCACAAAGACAGAAATATAGATCAATGGAACAAAATAGAAAGCCCAGAGATAAATCCACGCACATATGGACACCTTATCTTTGACAAGGAGGCAAGAATATACAATGGATTAAAGACAATCTCTTTAACAAGTGGTGCTGGGAAAACTGGTCAACTACTTGTAAAAGAATGAAACTAGAACACTTTCTAACACCATACACAAAAATAAACTCAAAATGGATTAAAGATCTCAACATAAGACCAGAAACTATAAAAATCCTAGAGGAGAACATAGGCAAAACACTCTCCGACATACATCACAGCAGGATCCTCTATGACCCACCTCCCAGAATATTGGAAATAAAAGCAAAAATAAACAAATGGGACCTAATTAAACTTAAAAGCTTCTGCACAACAAAGGAAACTATAAGCATGGTGAAAAGACAGCCTTCAGAATGGGAGAAAATAATAGCAAATGAAGCAACTGACAAACAACTAATCTCAAAAATATACAAGCAACTCCTATAGCTCAATTCCAGAAAAATAAATGACCCAATCAAAAAATGGGCCAAAGAGCTAAATAGACATTTCTCTAAAGAAGACATACAGGTGGCTAACAAACACATGAAAAGATGCTCAACATCACTCATTATCAGAGAAATGCAAATCAAAACCACAATGAGGTACCGTTTCACGCCAGTCAGAATGGCTGCGATCCAAAAGTCTACAAGCAATAAATGCTGGAGAGGGTGTGGAGAAAAGGGAACCCTCTTACACTGTTGGTGGGAATGCAAACTAGTACAGCCACTATGGAGAACAGTGTGGAGATTCCTTAGAAAACTGGAAATAGAACTGCCTTACGATCCAGCAATCCCACTTCTGGGCATACACACTGAGGAAACCAGAAGGGAAAGAGACACGTGTACCCCAATGTTCATCGCAGCACTGTTTATAATAGCCAGGACATGGAAGCAACCTAGATGTCCATCAGCAGATGAATGGATAAGAAAGCAGTGGAACATGTACACAATGGAGTATTACTCAGCCATTAAAAAGAATACATTTGAATCAGTTCTAATAAGGTGGATGAAACTGGAGCCTATTATACAGAGTGAAGTAAGCCAGAAAGAAAAACACCAATACAATATACTAACACATATATATGGAATTTAGAAAGATGGTAACAATAACCCTGTATACGAGACAGCAAAAGAGACACTGATATATAGAACAGTCTTTGGGACTCTGTGGGAGAGGGAGAGGGTGGAATGATTTGGGAGAATGGCATTGAAACATGTATAATATCATGTATGAAATGAGTCTCCAGTCCAGTTTCGATGCACAATACTGGATGCTTGGGGCTGGTGCACTGGGACTACCCAGAGGGACGTTATGGGGATGGAGGAGAGAGGAGGGAGGAGGGTTCAGGATGGGAAACACATGTATACCTGTGGCATATTCATTTTGATCTATGGCATTTGATATATTCATTTTGATCTATGGCATTGATATATCATTTTGATATATGGCAAAACCAATACAATATTGTAAAGTTAAATAAAATAAAATAAAAAGAAATTTTTAAAAAAGCAATAAAGGACAGAGGAGGAGGAATTAATAATGTATAGAATCAAGACTGAAGTGTGAACCCCTAAGTTTGTTAGTTGTAGTAGAAAGAATTAATAGTTAAAAAGGCAGGAGGCTTTGCCTTTGATTAAAAAACTGGGAAACACAGGGATAGGTTGCATGTTAGGAAGTATCTAGCCATCAAATCTCAAAATCAGGAATAGGAAATATATAAACCTTACTCTTACTGCTGTTCTGTACCCATCATTAGTTTCTCCATACAAGTAGTGAGAAAAGCTAAATCAAGAAAATCTTTGATTTTCTAGAAGTCCCAAAGACTTTATTTCTCCCCTCTCCCTCATGCTTATACTTTTATTACATGAGTAGAACTCTAAAATTTCAAGTAAATAGTAGATACAACTTTATTTTATGTCTTCCAATGTTATGCAAAATTTTATCTTATCAGTATTACCTAAATTTCTCCTTCAGTGATGCTTCCCACTCATTGTGTCTTCTTCAAAGTAAAGAGGAGAACAAATTTGTCCTGAATCTTCTTGGTCTTCACTCCATACACTACAGGATTTAGAGCAGGAGGGATGGCCACATAGAAGTTGGCAAATAAGATGAGCATATTTCGAGGTACACTGTGCCCAAAGCGATGGGCGAGGATGGAAAAGGCAGCAGGTGTGTAAAAGATGAGGATGACACAGACATGTGAACCACAGGTGCCGAGTGCCTTTTGGCGGGCACCCTGGGATGAGAGATGAAAGACAGCACGGAGGATGAAGATATAGGAGACAGCAATAAAGATCACATCTGAAGCAACAGTCATGACAGGCACTGAAAATCCATACCAGATGTTGATGGAGATGTCAGTGGAGGAAAGCCTAGCAACACCTATATGCTCACAGTATGTGTGGGGGATGATTCGTGTTCCACAGAAAGGCAACCGCTTCAGCAGAAAGACATCTGGCAAGATGACCGAGAAACTCCTCACAACAATGACCACCACAAGCTTGATAATCACCTGAGGAGCTAGGATGCTGGTGTATCTCAAGGGGAAGCAGATAGCCACATAGCGATCCAGTGCCATAGTCAGCAGGATGGCTGAGTCTACTACAAAGCTGAAGTGGAGGAAGAACATTTGGGCGAGACAACCAGTGAAAGTTATTTCCTGGGAGCCAAGCCAGAGGTTACTGAGCAGTTTGGGTACCGTGTCAGTAGACAAGATGAGGTCCGTGGTGGCCAGCAGAGAGAGGAAGAAAAACATGGGCTCATGGAGGCTGTCCTCAACAACAATGAGGTAGAGGAGAGTACCATTGCCCACAATAGCCAGACCATAGATGACACAAAAGGGAATCCCGATCCAGACGTGAAACTTCTCCAGGCCAGGTATTCCAGCAAGGATAAAGGAACCAGGATTGTAACAGCTCAAGTTATACATGGTCTTTTCAGTCTGGGATGCACTGGTTTTTGAGCCCTGAGGACAAATCAGCTGTCAGAATATATCATGAAAGATAACAATTCCACTCTGGTGGTGAGCACTCTGGTGGTGAGCTGTTGAGGACAGCAGCTGTCACATTCAGCATTCCTCTATGAGAAGTACCTTCTCCCCTGGATGAACTAGCATCTATAGAATTGACTTGTTATTGCCCCCTTTGCTTTGCCGTTGGCCCCACTTCATTTCTTTATGCATTTGTTAATAAACCATGTGAAATAGTTATTTTTGTAGGTCAGCAATTTCATATGATTAAACCTAAATAATCATGCCCCTTTAACCAATGGAGAATATTTAGGATAGGCATAGGTTCAAATGAAGAAATAAGTTATATATGAGGAGGAAGAAGGAGACATGTATGAGGGAGACAGAGAGGAAGAGAGAGAAAAAAATAGAAAAATATTAAAATTATTAAATGGGATGTGACAAGACAAAAAGGGAGTAATTGACCTGTAAGGAGTAAATATTATGTCTTAGACACTGGGTTTGATAAAATAAGCTGAGGTATTTTAATAAAGTAGCAGAAAAATAATGACAGGGGTGAAGAAAAAGAAAGGACATATTCCAGTGTGTGTGTACTATGGGAGGTTTGTTACACAGAGATTGAAATACAGTTCAGATTAAGGTATGCTTACTGGGATGTGAATATTAAGAAAAGGGATGGGGACTCAGTCATGTCTGACTCTTTGCTACCCCATAAACTGTAGCCCACCAGGCTCCACTGTCCATGGGATTATCCCAGCAAGAATACTGGACCAGGTTGCCATTACCTACTCCAAAGGATCTTCCCAAACCGGGGATCAAACTTGAGTCTCCTATATCTCTTGCATTGGCAGGCAGATTCTTTACCACTGTGCCACCTGGGAAGCCCATAAGAGAAGGCTTCTGTCAGGAAATGCACAAGATAAGTGAGCAACATTTCTGTGACTCAGAGAGCAGTGAGCTCAGAGGATAATTTATGACTTCAGGGGCAATGCCCTAAGCTTTGGAGGATCTGCTTCCTAACATAAACTGGGGAGACACCTCTGCTCATCTGTGGTCTGGGAATGCCTCCATACTAGATATCAGCCAGAGTGATTTAACCTAGGCAAAGTCAAGTGGAGTATATTTTCACCTCCAAGAGATGAAATAAAGACTAATAAAGTTTTGATCAGTGTTTTCATTTTCTAATCTGCCAGTACTTGAACTGCAAATCCATCTTTGGGAATCTTCAGTTCACCCATATAGAGCCGGCCTTTAAGATGACTTTTGTATTGGAAATATCCCTCGAGTTTTAACTTTATTCTGTGATCTATTTTATAAAGTACTTTTGAAAAGAGAATCAGAACACTGTTACCAGGAAGCACAGCATCAGAAAGACCCAGCACAACATGAGCCATCTTTAGGCCAGTTTCGGAGAGGTTTAGTTCTTATACTCTGTCACATATTTACAAAGTCATTCAAAAAGTTTTTAAGGAAGGAAGTGGATTTTGTGGACAAGCTATAACAGCTCTGTATCACTGAATTTGTCAGTTTTCTAGAGTTTTGTGGGCAAGGAGGCAGAAGTGGATTGAGCCATGTAGAATTTTGAGATATCTCTTTCCTACTCCTGCTCAAAGCTTTATATAGTGAGCTTCTCATAAGGGATGGTTTTGGTTGTTGCAAGAGCCCTGGATTAGCCTAAGTGAACAAAGTAACTACTTAGGAGGAATGTAACTAGTCCCCACTGTCCAAAGACAGCTCTCTGCCACTTAAATATATTCTATTTTTTTTAAGGCTGCTTTACTTAAAACAATAATAATAATAATTTCATTTATTTTTCACTGTGCTGGGTGTTTGTTGCTGCATGGGCTTTTCTCTAGTTATGGAGAGCAGAGGCTGCTCTCTAGTTTCGGCCTGTGGGTTTCTCATTGCTATGGCTTCTCTTTTTGTGGAGCATGGGCTCTAGGTTGTGTGGGCTTCAGCAGTTGCCGCAGATGAGCTCAATAGTGACAGCTCCTGGGCTCTAGAGCACAGACTGAATAGTTGTGGTACATGGGCATGTGGAATCTTCCCAGACCTCCTGCGTTGCAGGTGGATTCTTTACCACTAAGCCACCAGGGAAGCCCTAGAATACATATTCTAAATTACTCCTCCAGATCTAATGCAGACTGAACTCCTACAGGCACTGAACTTTTTAGAATAAAGAAAACAACAGACCTTGCAAAATCCTCCCTTAAAAAGATGGTGACATCATCTCTTGTAGCATGAAAAATAAATAGACCAAGAAAGCTCAAAAATGTAACTGTAAATTTAAGCTAGATTGCAACTCAGTCCTTTGGAGGATAAATTCACTGCCTCCTGAAAAGAAGCACATTTCCTCAGGGTCACAGGGAAAAAAAAATATAATAAAAGGAGAAAATAAACCCCTAATCATTAAAACTACAAAAGGGAGTCAAAAAAGAAACATCCAAACCAGTCTGCTGCCTTAGTCAAAATCATTTGACTGACCTCAGCCTTTTACCCAGAGAGCTCTTCTTTGCTTATGAATCCTCTGCCATTACCGGTCACAGTACTTGGGAACATCTTCCTCCCAGAGTCATGTCCTCCAGGGCACAGCCTCTACTTGGACGCTAAATAAACTCAAGGCTATGTTATTTGATAAAATCAGAGAGCCAGTGTAACATTTTTCTTCTTTCTAGTTAATTATAGTTTTCAACTCACCAAACTCTGTCTTCTGTCTCTTGCTTCACAGAAATAGTAGGAAGTTTCAATTTAAAGGAAGAAAGCAACATTTTAGGCTGGAAGAGATTCTGAAAGAGATGAAAGAAAACACTTATGCATTTTCTTATATCCCCAGGAGACAGAACATAAGTTATATCCCCTCCATTTCCCATTCCCAGGCAAGGAATAGAATCAAACGTATTAACTTCTCTCCCTTGAGATGGAATGAAGTTTGATGGTTTCAATACGCTGTGGATATTGGATCCCTGAGAGATTCAGTCTAAAAAATTCAGTCTGTTGAGACAGAATTCTCATAGGCCTAAGAATGTTCCTGTACTTTTGGCTTTCATTAATTAGTCTAGTTGTATAAACTTGGATAAATATTGTAGGTTTACACTTAAAAGCTTCCCTGATGGCTCAGTTGGTAGAGTCTACCTGCAATGTGGGAGACCTAGGTTCAATCCCTGGGTGGGGAAGATCCCCAGCAGAAGGAAATGGCAACCCACTTCAGTATTCTTGTCTGGGAAATTCCACAGACAGAGGACCCTGGTGGGCTGCAGTCCATGGGGTCACAAAGAGTCAGACACAAATGAGTGACTAACACTTTCACTTTTCTTTACACTTAAAATTTTCTAGTCTTGATATTGGAATATAAGTGCTCCAACTTTTTCTTCCAAAAATTTTTAACCATTCCTGGCACTTTGCATTACCATGATAGCTTTAAAAGCAATTTCTGAACTTACAAGAACACATACACACACACTCTGAGTTTTTATCTTGAATGCATGGAATCTGTACATTCATATGGAACTACTTTATATGTTTATAATACTGTATATTTGTATTATAAGTAGTATAAATATGATATATGACTGAATCAATGTAGTCTTTTGATTTCCTCAATAATGGGTTAAGATGTCCATATGTTCTTAAAAAATACAAATACCCTTTTTTTGGTTGGATGTGGAATACCTTTTTCCTACTTGCTAAAACAAATTTGTGCTTAAAATAGCACAAATTTACTATCTTATAGTTTTGTAATTCAAAATTCTTGCATATGTGTCACTGGGCCAAAATCAAGGGATTAAGATGACTGTGTTCCATTCTGAAAGTTCTAGAAGGTAATCTGTTCACTAGCTTTTTCTAGCATCTAGTCCCTTTCCTCCATCTTCAAAGCCAGCAATGTTCCATATTCACACTTCACTCTGACTTTTCTCTTCTGCCTTCCTCTTCTTTTTGATGATAGCCTTTCTGGTGAAGGTGACATGATATCTCATTGCAGTTTTAATTTACATTTCTCTGATGACTAGCAATGTTGAACACCTTTTCATGTGCCTATTGGCCATCTGTATATCTTCTGAAACATGTCTCTTGAGGCTTTGTGCTCAGTTTTTTTTTTACATGTAATTTATTTTTAATTGGAGGATAATTGCTTTACAATGTTGTGTTGGTTTCTGCCACACATCAATATGTATCAGCCATAGATATATACGTGTCTCTTCCTCCCCCCACCTCGCTTGAATCTCCCTCCCACCTCTCACTCCATACCACCCCCTAAGGTTATCACAGAGCACCTGGTTTGTGCTCCTCTCATCATACAGCACATTCCCAGTAGCTTTCTGTTTTACATATGGTAATGTGTATGTGTCAATGTCACTTGCAATTCATCCCACTCTCTCCCTCCCTAGTGTCCATAAGTCTGTTCTCTCTGTGTCTCCTTTGCTGCCCTGAAAATAGTTTCAGCCTACCTTTAAATTGGATTGTTTTGATACTGAGTTGTGTGAGCTGCTTATATTAATATTAATACATTTTGGATATTAACACCTTATCAGACATATAATTTGTAAAAATCTTCTTTCATTTCTAGGTTGTATTTCATTTTGTCAATAGTTCCCTTTGCTACAAAAAGTTTTAAGTTAGGTCCCATTTGTTTATTTTTGCTTTTTTTTCTTTGACTTAGGAGTGCTCAGTAGCTCAGTCGTGTGATCCCCATGGACTCTAGCCTGACAGATGCCTCTGTCCATGAAATTTTCCAATTAAGAATACTGGAGAGGGTTGCCATTTCCTACTTCAAGGGATCTTCCCCACCCAGGGATTGAACCCACATCTCCTGCATTGCAGGAAGATTCTTTACCACTGCGCCACCTGGGAAGCTCCAGAACAGATTCCCCCAAAATATCGCTACAATTTGTCAGTGTTCTGCCTATGTTTTTTTCTGATATTTTTATGGTTTCAAGTCTTATTGTTAGTCTTTAATCCATTATGAGTTTATTTTTGTATATGAGAAAGTGTTCTAATTTCATTCTTTTATATGTAAGCTGTCCAGTTTTTCCCAGCACCACTTATTGAAGAGACTGCTTTTTTCTCCATTGTATATGCTTGCCTCTTTGCCATAGATTAATTGACCACAGTGCCAGGAATTATTTTGGGCAATCAGTTATGACCTTGGCAATCAGTTATATCCCATTGATAGGTGTATCTCCTATTGTGCAGAAATGTTATGTTCTCATCCACAGAAATGGCAATATTTGATTTACCTGTGGGATTATGGAAGGTCACGTGAACTATGGTAAAATTATAGGGTTGGGTTGGGTTGGGTTAGGGTGGGCTTCTCTTGTGGCTCAGCTCATAAAGAATCTATCTGCAATGTGGGAGACCTTGGTTTGATCCCTGGGTTGGGAAGATCCCCTGAAGAAAGGAAAGGCTACCCCCTCCATGGATTGTGAAGTCCATGGGCTCACAAAGAGTCGGACAGGACTGAGCAACTTTCACTTTCACTTTTGGATTAGAGCGATGATGTAGTTTTATTTGAGACATTTTGAATGGGCTCTATAGAATAACTTCAGTGCAAAGACAATGTTTGTTGTGTTGGGAGGGAAAACATGGGTCTCAAAACATGAGACCAACTAGAAAATGAAAAATTCTGAAAGATGCTGAGAACAAGGTGGCTTGATAATACTGTGATGTCTCCTTATCCCAGTAGCATTACACATCTGTTAGCTCTGAAATGATTTTTTAAAAATTCACAATATTAAATATAAGCAAAGGAATCAGCACTATAATCTATTTTTTTCCAGATTATGGTGAAGTAGTGAACTGGTGAAAGAAAGGATGAACCAAGTTCCTGGTCACTCCCCATAAAAACGATCACATCATCAGCACATAGTGTCGGGCTTCCCTCTCCCTACCCACACTTAGAAATGGAGTCTTCTCCTAAGGTTTTCTCCATCACATGAATCCCACAGACACCCTCCGGGGCAGCATGCCTCACCATTAAACACTCATAGTATGTCTGTCAAATCAGGAGTTCAAAATACTCTCTTCTGTTCCTTTGGGAAAGTTTCTGGCTACTTCAGAGTCAAGGTCTCACCCCTGGAGAAAACAAAAATTGATCCCCACACTGTTGAGTTTTACTTCTACTCCATTTATGCACTTGAACTGTCTTCTTGGAAACCCTTGGAAAGGGAAGAGTGGATGCCTGACCTTGGAGGCAGAGAAATGTGCTCGTGTCCCAGTTACCTTTGGGTGATTTGAGATAATCTTTACCTGTCAGAAAGACAGTTTTCTTTTCAAAATGAAATCATTAACCTCTCCCTCTCTTCCTCCTTGAGATAATATGAAATGATATGAAATGATAAATTTAATAAAACTTTGGTACCTAAAAAACTTAATTTGTGGAATCACTGCATAGATATGTGTTCCCAGGAAGATGTCAGAATGTGATGTAGCTGGATCAGGATCCTGGGTGTTTGTGACATATCTGATATGAGAACAAAGTCTAGAGTCTCCAAGTCTTCAAAGGCTGCTCCCTTATAGGGAGGTTCTCAGAACAGCATGATATTTCATGATCTCTGGGAATAATTAGAAACCACTGGAAAAGAAGACATTATGAACACTAAATGAATAGGGGACTGCATCTCATGTGTTTGTAAAGAGTCTGATGCTGACACATTTGGTGTGCAAATTCACACCAAATGGTACTTTTCCATTCTGGTGCCTAAATTATGTGGCTAAGATGAATCAACTCTTTGCAGCAAGGACAAAATATTCCTTAAGATTCAAGTCTGTTTTTGGGAATCTAAACAGAAAGATAATAAAAAACTGTATCTCTTTTATTCCCAGAGCAGAAAGTTAAATATAAAGGAGTTGTCTCTAATTCTAGGTGCTTCACAGGTAAAGACTCAACTTTCACATGATAAACCAGTTCAGTTCAGTTCAGTTGAGTCATTCAGTCATGTCCGACTCTTTGGGACCCCATGAATCGCAGCACACCAGGCCTCCCTGTCCATCACAAACTCCTGTAGTTCACTCAGACTCACGCTCATCGAGTAAGTGATGCCATCCAGCCATCTCATCCTCTGTCATCCCCTTCTCCTCCTGCCCCCAATCCCTCCCAACATCAGACTCTTTTCCAATGAGTCAACTCTTCGCATGAGGTGGCCAGAGTACTGGAGTTTCAGCTTTAGCATCATTCCTTCCAAAGAAATCCCAGGGCTGATCTCCTTCAGAATGGACTGATTGGATCTCCTTGCAGTCCAAGGGACTCTCAAGAGTCTTCTCCAACACCACAGTTCAAAAGCATCAATTCTTCAGCGCTCAGCCTTCTTCACAGTCCAACTCTCACATCCATACATGACCACAGGAAAAACCATAACCTTGACTAGACAGACCTTTGTTGGCAAAGTAATGTCTAGCACATACTAAATATGGGAACCTGAGTTACATAGTTACACACAGTGTGAGTTAAATTTATGAAGTCACAGGCTTTTGATACTGCAATATCTTATTCCTAATACTGGTCCTGACCCAAACTCTTCAACTTCCTATGACCAAAATTCTCTACCATAGAATGTGGTCCTTTCAAAGTTTACAGAACAATCTAGCCATGATTTGTGAACAGAAATCTAAGCTAAATATATACTCTGTTTTTCTGCCTTGAGCATTGTTTTATCTTAATTGCCCACCAGATAACTCTATTAGCTTTAAATTATTTTACCAGTATAAAAGGACCATCTCTGGCTTCCCATATGTAGCTTTTCATGATGCCATTCACATCCAACTGAGAAAAAAGAAAATATGAGTCAAAAAATGATAGGTGCCCCCACTTAAAAAGCTTATTTACATCCCCATCAGCCCTTGATTGTGGAAATAGAGATGGTTTCAATGTGAGAGCCAGAAAGTAAAGACAAGAATGAGCCCAATCATACCAGAATGTGATATTGTCGGATTTCTAAAAAGGTAAAAAATCTCCAACCTCTGTGGAAGCACAAGGCTTCTAGTATATGGAAATGAGACATATTTATGGGAAAAACAAGGCTATAATTCTGGTGACCTAAGAGATGATTTGAATAATTCATGATTCTATCATTTATTAAACAAAATTGAAGTGATATACAAATTTTGTGCTGAGCATTAAACCAGGCTTTTGAGAATCAAAGATGAATATATAATCCTAATATAATTCTAATATTCCTCAAGCTATTCATATGGTTTTCATTGAGGGTACAAGCAAACAAATATATCCATGTAGGTGCTTTACAGGTGTCTCTCTTCTCATTTTGTATACAATTGATAATCTCTTCCACTCCATTAAATTCAGCATACTCACGTGCAATTGATTTCCAACTCTTTTATTTCTACTCACCTTTGTCTCTTAAATATATAATAATATATTTAGTAGTAAATAAGCCACAGGAAAGAGTAACTTAGAATATCTAATATGCAACTTGTTATTCACCAACCAGTTGTCTCCTTTCTTGTAACCCATTTCCATAAAGTTACCAATATACACAAAAGTCCGTCTAATCAAGGCTATGGTTTTTCCAGTGGTCATGTATGGATGTGAGAGTTGGACTATAAAGAAAGCTGAGCACAAAAGAATTAATGCTTTTAAACTGTGGTGGTGGAGAAGATTTTTGAGAGTCCCTTGGACTGCAAGGAGGTCCAACCAGTCCATCTTAAAAGAAATCAGTCCTGGGTGTTCACTGGAAGGACTAATGTTGAAGCTGAAACTCCAATACTTTGGCCGCCTGATGTGAAGAGCTGATTCATTTGAAAAGACCCTGATGTTGGGAAAGATTGAAGGTGGGAGGAGAGGGGGATGACAGAGGATGAGATGGTTGGATGGCATCACCGACACAATGGACATGAGTTTGGGTAGACTCTGGGAGCTGGTGATGGACAGGGAGGCCTGGCATGCTGCAGTTCATGGGGTTGCAAAGTGTCAGACCCAACTGAACTGAACCAAACCAGTATACACTCACTTTCTAAAACCTGGGACATTTACTTGCAGTTTAGTCTCTATTGAGTCTGTTTAGTCCCTTGGACTGCAAGGAGATCCAACCAGTCCATTCTGAAGGAGATCAGCCCTGGGATTTCTTTAGAGGGAATGATGCTGAAGCTGAAACTCCAGTACTTTGGCCACCTCATGCGAAGAGTTGACTCATTGGAAAAGACTCTGATGCTGGAAGGGATTGGGGGCAGAAGGAGAAGGGGACGACAGAGGATGAGATGGCTGGATGGCATCACTGACTCGATGGACATGAGTCTCAGTGAACTCCGGGAGTTTGTGATGGACAGGGAGGCTTGCCATGCTGCGATTCATGGGGTCGCAAAGAGTCGGACACAACTGAGCGACTGAACTGAACTGAACTGAGTCCAGATGCTTAACATTTTTTAGACATGTAATCTTCTTAATCACTACATTTAATGTTTTATTTATTTTAACCGGTATGTACCACTATATTTAGTCTCCTTTACTGCAGATTTACTTTCCCCATGTCACCAAAATCTATGACAACATCTGAATTTAAAAAAAAACAAAAACAAAAAACCTCTCTACAATAGGTCTCTTTTGTGTACATGACAAAAATCAAATTAGACTAGAATAAGTAGAGAAAGAATGCAGGATTGGAGCAGGGGAAGCAGTCACCATTTTAATCAAAGTTTAATTTTGATACTCAAACACTGTCTTCAGAATCTGATCTGTGTCTTTCTCCAATTCTACTATTTGACCTATATTGATTCTTTTTCTCAGTTTATACAGGAAACACAAACATCCTGATATAAACTCCAGATGAAGAGAGCTTCTCTTCCCAGATGTTGCAAAATGTTCAGATTCCTGCAGGCATTTGCCTGCACAGAATCAGATGCCCATATTAAAAGCATCACTACATTGTTGCAGAAAGGAAATGAAGGGATGCTGAAGAAAGTTTCTATTTTTTGGAAACTAAGTTAATATTAGTCTGAGGTAGATCTAGATAATATAGGAAACACATTTTAATCACTAGACCAACCAGTAGGGAAAAAAAAAAAAACTGAAAAAATACCACCTTGAACACAGGGAAACAAAATGTTATACTAGTTTATATTCATTTAATACAAAATAAGCTAGTTAAGGAGAAAAAGAATGAAAATTACAATAGCCACATAGGAAGCAAACAGCAAAACAGTAAATTTAAATACAGTCACATCAACAATTGCATTAAATGTCATGTATTAATGCCTCAGTTGAAATCAGAGATTTGTTGAAATGGATAAAAAGCAAAATTCATTTCTTGCTATTTACAAGAGACATAGTCAAGGCACAAAAAGGGCAAAGTTAAAAAAGATAGAAAAATATATACCATGCTTGCATGAAATGCAAGCAGAAATTTAAAAAATAGGTCAAAGATTTATGTTAATATTAGATAAAATACTTCAAGATTAATATTAGGGAAGATGAGAGGGAAATTTTATAATTATAAAATGTTCACTACATCAAAAATATACAACAGTTATAAATACAGATGCACAGAACAGCAGAGCTTCAAAATACTTGAAGCAAAAATAAAAGGAGAAATACACAATTCAATAATAATAGTTGTATATTTCAATAACTGACTGTCAATAAGATAACAGCTTATCAAATATAT
Organism: Bos mutus; assembly: GCF_027580195.1. Taxonomy (NCBI): domain Eukaryota; kingdom Metazoa; phylum Chordata; class Mammalia; order Artiodactyla; family Bovidae; genus Bos; species Bos mutus. The sequence continues at coordinate 32,484,650 of NC_091631.1, read as the reverse complement.
TGAAGACATGTACAATACTATCAACCAAATTGACCCAATCGACATATAAAGATAATTTTACTCAATGAACGAGAAACATACAATATTTTCAAATTCATAATAATTTTTTCTCTGGATATACAGTACCTTAGGCCACAAACAAGTGTCAATAAACTTATAAGCTTGAAATAATAAAAATATATGTTCTCTAATGGGCTTCCTCAGTGGCTCAGTGGTAAAGAATTCGTCTGCAATGCAGGAGATGCAGCAGACTCAGGTTCAATCTCTGGGTCAGGAAGACCCCTGGAGAAGGAAACGGCCACCCACTCCAGTGTGCTTGCCTGGGAAATCCCACGGACAGAAGAGCCTGGTGGACTATAATCTTTAGGATCGCAAAGAGTCCCGAATGAGCAAGCACCCATGCACAAGTTGTTCTCTAATTATGTCAGAATTAAAATTGAAATCCACAAAAGATGTTAAACTCAGAAATCACCAAGTATTCTCTCATTAACAACACATTTTAAAATGTCCAAGTTTTAACAAACAAACAAAATTTAAAGAAAAAGAAAAGTGTGAAGGAAATTTGAGTGTATGTTGAGCTGAATGAAAATTAAAACTAAACAATCAAAATGTGTGAAATGTTAAATATACTTATGTCATTAAACCCTATATCAGAAGAGATGGTCCCAAATCAGTGATAAGTTTCCAGTTCAATAAACAGAAAGGAAGAGTAAATTAAACCAGCACACCCACCCACCCACACCCCAACGCACCCCAACACATCCCAACACACACACAAACACACACAAAGAAAAAAATAAATGTAACAGCAGAAATAAATGAATAAGAAAGTTTAAAAATAAACAAAATAAAGAAAGCTTAAAAACAAAATAACTGAAACAATGTTTTTTTAAAAGATCAATAAATTAACAAAGCATAGCTAAAGAGAAAAAAAAGTGAAAATGCAAATCACCAAAATCAGGAATAAACGATATTGTGATTATAATAAAAATTAAAGGGATAATAGAGGACTGTTGTAACCAACTGTATGCTTACAAATCAGGCAACTTAGAATAGACAACTTTCTACAAGACATACAATAACTGACTCAAAGACTGTAAAAAAAAATCTAAATGATCCTAACACAAGCAAGATATTTTAAACCCTTTCAATAAAAAATATCCAGAGTGAGATTCTTCAATGGTTAATTCCAATGAATATTTAGAAAATAAATAGCAACCCTTCAAAAGCTTTCTTCAGAAATAGAGAAAGAGGGAGAAAATCTCAACACATTGAGTGGAGAAAAAAAGATTCTTGGAATCTGAGGTGTGTTTGTTTGTCTATGACTAAGCTGCATCATGAAGAAGCATCCAATAAATACTTAACACTAGATCACAGATAACAGGGGCCTTTAGAAAACCGCCAAACATATTTACAGGGAAATTGGTACGTTAAAAAAATGAAAATTTCCCTCATTATTCTTGCATTCAATTCATGCATTCACTTATTCTTAAAACCTCTGAAATAGATGCAAAGAAGGGGTACTGGAGGCCCAAAACAACCTTACTGACAATACCACAAAGAATATAGCAACACAGAAAAGATGGAAACTTAGTCTTCATTTTTTTTTCATACCTTGGATCCTCAGACTTCTTTCCAAGTCTTACCTGCAGCATCTCCATTGCTGATCCCTGCAAATGATGCTCCAGATCTGAGATGAGATCTCACCAATTGACTCTACTGGACCATCCCATTCTCAGAATTTGCCATGTTCTGTAGACCAACTTCCTCTTCATTTCCCAACTTTTGCAGTCCCTTCAGCTCCTCACTGTCCAGGATCACTCTGTTTTTTAAACTCTGCCTGGACATTTTGTCTCATGTTATACTTGATTCTTCAGAAATGAGAGAGAAAGAGGAGGAGAGCAATTCATGGTGAAACTGACTTTGTCCATTTTTTCTACTTGACTTCAAAAATATGGCCCCAAAATCTGCTCCAAATTGTTGAGGACAACTCAGAGCCAAATGAGACCCCTGGGTGTGGGCAGGCTTCACACATCTGTCCAGGATGTTCATGCCTCTCTGTATTACTCCTGATCCCCTTCCACCACCCTATGCCAAAAAGTTGAACCCCGAGGATAAAGCCATGAGCCATTGCCAGATGTCTTCTGAGAGTCAAAGGTTAAAACACACGACAAGAATGGAATATGAAATTTGCTTGTCATCCTCACCAGAGAGTCTCTCTATAAGAATATCTCCCTCCAAATATCTGTGGCCATTTGTGACATGTTCACTTTTCAGCCACCATTCTTATCAGGAAAGGATGAAGAAAAGGCCTAGTCAAAAGACTTAACTGTCAGGGAACAAAGAAGGCAGCTCCTTGTGATCAACCCAAGGTCCTGCCAAGATATCTATCTAATTTCCTCAGTAAGTGTCTCCTCCTGCCTTGCAGGTAGATATCTCTTTTTTGAAGTAAGATCCCATCTTCGCAGCTTTCTGCTTCTCCCTCTTCAACCTCTTCAAATATGATTGGAGCATTTTCTGTGAGAAAAGAATCAGATCAGAGTCAAGAAAGGGTCTTCTAAGCAAGACTGTAGAGGATAAATGGTGGAGGAATCAAGCTGATTTCCAAAAAATAAATAGATAAATAAACTTTACATAAACTGAGAACAGTAATTGGAATCTGATTTTGGAAAAATACTGAGGTGGAGAATATATTCTTTACAACTCAAGAGATAGAAATCACCATCTTCTCTCACCAGAAAGAAGACTGGTTCTTTTTGTTCTAGAAGAAACCTGATTCTAGAGTGGGGAAAAGTATACCTCAATCTTCCCAGTGTCCTAGTTACCCTCCTGTTCAATGGGGTAATGAGAACTTCTCCTGGGCACAGTTCTCCACCTATTAATACAAGATGCATGAATGTCTACTTCTGACTAAGAGTCTGTACGTAGGGCTATTACTCTGTAAGTGGGTGAGTGCACAGAAATGTTTTTCAGATATTAGAATGAAAGAAAAAGAAGAGAGAAATTCATGGTGAAGCATATCCCCTTCAGGGATCATAGCCTTGTCATGGTGAAAGGGGTGCATAACTCAATGAATCTATGAGCCATGCAGTGCAGGGCCACCCTAGATGGATGGGTCATAGTGAAGAGTTCTGACAAAACTGGTCCACTAGAGGAGGGAAAGGCAAACCACTCCATGAGAATTCCATAAACAGTCAAACTCTGAGAGACGATAGAGGACAGATGAGCTTGGCATGCTTGTTGTTCTTGGGGTTGCAGAGTGGGACATGGCTTTGTGACTGAACAACAACAACATAGGAAAGAAAGAATCACAGGTCTTAGGTTCATGGTGACCAGGTAGTTAAAGTCCAATGCCAAGTAGAGATTTCCCCTTAAGTATCATTTTCTGGCCTTTCTTTCCTCCATTCTGGTCTCTTTCCTGGTACTGTTGGGCAATGTCCTCCATGAGGAACGTGTGGTGACCACGGTACTCCTGGGACCACTCGCAAAGCCAGCAAATGAGCTTCCCATCTTCCTCACAGAAGAGTAGGGGTTTTCTCCATGGTGCAGAGATTTCTGTCTTGCTCCTCCAGGCTCCTCTTGACCTCCCTGAACTTCTGCACTATGCTGGCCTCATGCCTATTAGGCCACAGGTTCCAAGGCTCATAACTGAATCTGCACACAAACGAGTTACTCTCTCCCTCTTGGCCAATATTTGACTCCTTGTCATTTTTAGTTGTGGGGATTTTCTCCCCGGGACTTGGAAACGACGGACCTGAAAGAATGACACTCAGAGAGTCTCTTGCAAGGACTGACAAATTTATTTCTGCAGTCGAGCCTTTTTATAGAAGCAGGAACAAAGAGCTTAGAGTATATGGCTAGCAGAGCGTGTACAGGGTTAAGACATAATCAGTAAAAGATATTTCAAGGACAGCGCATCCTAAATGACCCAGGTATTTGTCCCATGACCCATTTTCTCAAGCAACATCTTTAATGTTTATTATTAAATCTTGGCGCCGAGCATAGCTAAAGGCAGGAGATGTTTTTCAGCCAGCAGCACGCAAAGCCGGGGGACTTCTGGCCCTCCACCATTTTCTCAAGGACCTTCTCCTACATGGCTATTTTGTGCTGTGCTTCCTAACACGTCCTCCTTTTGTTTTTAGTTTAAGCACGGCAGCTGCTAGTTGGGCTCTGTTGTGAGAGGCACGGAGTCTTGAGTAGAGACATCTGTATCTTATAATCAATGACAGAAAAAGTAGGGTGATTAATACATATATAAAAATGTTGCTTCCTGAAAACCAAGTTCTAGGGTCTAGGGACGATAGGGTTTTAGTTAAAGTATCATAAAATTGAGTGCTGTACAATTCTTTAGGTACCTCAACTTAAAAATTAGCAATCTGTTGTTTCAACAGATTGATGTCTAAACTTGAGTTGTCTGTGAGATCCTGTAAATGTGCTTTAACTTTATCCCAAGGAAACTCAGTGCTATTATAAGGCATGTTAGTCAGACAAAAAGACATAAAATTCCAGTGATAACATATATGTGTTTGGAAAGTCAGTTGCTGCACTTGATCTCCTAAGTGGATAACCACAGTTTGTAACTCATTAATTCGTGTTTGTAATTGCTGATGTATTTGGGCTTGTCGAGTCCAAAGATCATGAGAGTCTTTGTGCCATGCAGTGATAAAATCATGATTTTGTATAGAATTGTGTAATGCCATAGCAGACAGAGTTCCTATTGTAACAATGGGTATTAGACTAAGAATGCCAGCAATGATCCATCCTATTATGCGCTTCGACCTTTTCAGACCATTTCTGAGCAGAACTGAAAGGAATACAGAGTCGGTCCATGGTTCTGTTAAATTGACAGGAAGCCACAGTTTAGACCTCTACTTGACTATAGTGACGTTGGCGTTGTGGTAAGAAATAGTATGGTTTAAACATGTATATAAAGCACAAGCTGTACAGTTAACAATTTTAGCAGAAAGATCTATATCAAAGTTACCTACAATAAACATATACAGGAGGTGCACACAGGATTGGATATAACCTGTACTATTATACAAAAACGTATAGTTTTGGGGTTTTAAAGCCTTTGCAGTCCCATGTAAATTGGCAAAGCGTTCCAGTGCAGCAGGAATCTTCCAAATATGCCACTGTTCAAGTCCTATAAGAGGGACTATAATTCTGGGCCGAGGTGGAGACAACCCTCCATAATACCAGTTTAACAATACATCCTTGTCAGTCCAAAAAGCCAATATTGGTCTTCTGGAATTCCCACGTGTTGAGTCTATGATACCAGGAACAGCTATGATTTTTTTCTTGCTCCTCAGAGCAATTCACAAATAATCCATGGGGCCCCCAATCCATGCATTTGAATATGGATTGATTTTGTTGCTTGATAGAAACTTTCCTGAACTGTCCCTGACAGTCAGACCAATATAGTGGTTGATTTGATCGTTTCTTTCTCCAAGATACAGAATCACATATTAGTTCTGCAGGCTGGAAAAGTGAGTCAATATAGTTAGCTATTTATCCAGGATAATGTCTTTCAGAACCATTTAAGAGGAAGGATGCAGTTGCAAACATTCCTATACTGTAGGCAGAAACATTGTGTACAGAGTAAGCCCACCATTGTGGGAATATAGTCATGGACAAAGAGTGAGCTCCAAAGCATATAGGTAGTGTCTTGAATCCAACTGAAACAATTATATTTTTACCTTCATCTTCTTCATGAATTGGCCTCTGCATTGACCATGGGGCAGGGAAGTGCAGACTATCATTGGTGAATACCACAGGGACCTTGTCAACCCAATCCACTATGGATAACAAAGGTGGATTAGGTATATATGCCCAATAAACATATTCTGCACTTACCCCAGAGGAACAGGAAAGAACAGCTAACATTGCCGGAAACAGCTTATCTGGAGTCATAGGAGTTCCAGTGTTCTTCAGTGTTTGCTCAGCCTGACGAGTCATGTTTTTCACTTGAGCCCATGTCGGGTAAGGATTCAGATGATGGCATTTCCTCACTGGTTCCTCCAAGGTCATTGATGAGATGCTTTACATCAGCTTTGTTACTTGCCGAGGGAGTCCGGTCTTGGTGTCCTTCTTGGTAACGGACATGGTGAAGGGGAACCCAGATTTCCTCTCCATCTGCAATGACAAGACCATAAGCCTTGCCTAGAGTCGTAAGATTCCTGGCAGCCACTGATAAAATTGCTTATATCATATTGGTGTATTGATTTCTAATTTGCTGTTTTTGTCTTCTGCAAAATGTCTATCTGCATGAGTGTCAGAATTATTTTTTGTTAGGTTTAAAAAATTTAGGGAATAAAGAGTTAAAGATAATAATAATTGAGGGTTCATAGAATAAGAATTGTATCTCCTATTCCAAATTTCCCCTTTCTGTTTTAATAAATGAGTTTTTAGGGTGCGGTGGGCTCTTTCAATAATGGCTTGACCCTGAGGATTATAGGGTATTCCTGTAATGTGCGTTATGTCCCATTCTGATAAAAATGAAGGAAATGGATCATAAGGCAGTTCTATTTCTAGTTTTTTAAGGAATCTCCACACTGTTCTCCATAGTGCCTGTACTAGTTTGCATTCCCACCAACAGTGTAAGAGGGTTCCCTTTCCTCCACACCCTCTCCAGCATTTATTATTTGTAGACTTTTGGATCACAGCCATTCTGACTGGTGTGAAATAGTACCTCATAGTGGTTTTGATTTGCATTTCTCTGATAATGAGTGATGTTGAGCATCTTTTCATGTGTTTGTTAGCCATCTGTATGTCTTCTTTGGAGAAATGTCTATTTAGTTCTTTGGCCCATTTTTTGATTGGGTCATTTATTTTTCTGGAGTTGAGCTGTAGGAGTTGCTTGTATATTTTTGAGATTAGTTGTTTGTCAGTTGCTTCATTTGCTATTATTTTCTCCCATTCTGAAGGCTGTCTTTTCACCTTGCTTATAGTTTCCTTTGTTGTGCAGAAGTTTTAAGGTTAATTAGGTCCCATTTCTTTATTTTTGCTTTTATTTCTAATATTCTGGGAGGTGCGTCATAGAGGATCCTGCTGTGATGTATGTCGGAGAGTGTTTTGCCTATGTTCTCCTCTAGGAGTTTTATAGTTTCTGGTCTTATGTTGAGATCTTTAATCCATTTTGAGTTTATTTTTGTGTATGGTGTTAGAAAGTGTTCTAGTTTCATTCTTTTGTTGACCAGATTTCCCAGCACCACTTGTTAAAGAGATTGTCTTTAATCCATTGTATATTCTTGCCTCCTTTGTCAAAGATAAGGTGTCCATATGTGCGTGGATTTATCTCTGGGCTTTCTATTTTGTTCCATTGATCTATATTTCTGTCTTTGTGCCAGTACCATACTGTCTTGATAACTGTGGCTTTGTAGTAGAGCTTGAAGTCAGGTAGGCCAGCAATCCCACTGCTGGGCATACACACTGAGGAAACCAGAAGGGAAAGAGACACGTGTACCCCAATGTTCATCGCAGCACTGTTTATAATAGCCAGGACATGGAAACAACCTAGATGTCCATCAGCAGATGAATGGATAAGAAAGCTATGGTACATATACACAATGGAGTATTACTCAGCCATTAAAAAGAATACATTTCAATCAGTTCTAATGAGATGGATGAAACTGGAACCTATTATACAGAGTGAAGTAAGCCAGAAGGAAAAACACCAATACAGTATACTAATGCATATATATGGAATTTAGAAAGATGGTAACAATAACCCTGTGTACGAGACAGCAAAAGAGACACTGATGTGTAGAACAGTCTTATGGACTCTGTGGGAGAGGGAGAGGGTTGGAAGATTTGGGAGAATGGCATTGAAACATGTAAAATAACATGTATGAAACGAGATGCCAGTCCAGGTTCAATGCACGATACTGGATGCTTGGGGCTAGTGTACTGGGATGACCCAGAGGGATGGTATGGGGAGGGAGGAGGGAGGAGGGTTCAGGATGGGGAACACATGTATACCTGTGGTGGATTCATTTTGATACTTTGCAAAACTAATACAGTTATGTAAAGTGTAAAAATAAAATAAAATTTTTAAAAAATGAATGAAATGAATGCAAGGTGAATGCAGGTCCATTGTCTGTTTTCAAGACTGAAGGAATCCCCATAACGGGGAAGGTGAGTAAGAGTGCAGAAATGGCGTGTTTGCTGGACTCTGAAGAGATAGGTACTGCCCAGATAAAGCCTGAAAATGTATCAACTGAGACAAAAAGCAAAGAAAACTTTCCTAAGGAGCAGTGAGTGAAGTCAGATTGCCAAAGGGAATTAGGCTGTTGCCCCCAGGGATTAACTCCTGAAATCATAGTCCGTAAATGCAGAGGGGCGCAGACATCACAGGTTTTAATAATATGCCGTGCTTCCGTGAGAGGAATATGATATTTAGGGTGCAATCTGTTAGCATTGGTATGAAGATTAGCATGTTTGTCACTGGCAGATGTAAAAATGGGAGCTATGAGACTGTCAACAGCATCATTTCCTGCAACTGGAGGGCCAGGTAAACCCTAATGAGCACGTATATAAGCAATAAAGAAAGGTTCCGTACATGAGAGAATTAAAGCTTGAGTCTGTGAAAAGAGAGTATATAATTCTTCATCTAGGTTGTATAAAAAGGTGGTAACAAAATCGGGAAAAAGGGAAGCAAGGTATTTGGAATCAGTATATATGTTGAAGGATAATGGTTGAAGCAACAAAAGAGCATATAAAGCATACAATTCAACTCTTTGTACTGAAGAATAGGTAGTGGGTAATTTCTCTTTGATATCAGGGCCGACAATCCCTGTTATGCCTTTCTTGTTGCCATCAATGAAATAGGTGGGTGCATTGGAAATAGGCTGGGATGCAGTGATATTAGTTATAATGAATTTAGTACATTGTAGAAAGTCCCATAATTTTCCTTTCGGCAAATGAAATGAGATAACATTTTGAAAATCATTTAATGCCATTTGCATGGTCAGCTTATATTGTAAGGCAATTTGCAATTCCTTTTTTGTCAAGGGGACGTGTATTGCATATGGATCAAATCCAGTCAAAGTTTGTATATGGCTTCTTCCTGACATAGTTAATGGCCCTATTTTCTCAATATATGATATAATTTTTTTAGACTGTTTAGTGTGTAAATATACCCATTCTATTGGGCTATGCTGAGCTATAATTGCTGTGGGCGAATGTTCAGTGGGGAATATATATAAAGAAACCAGTTGATCATGATCTAGCCGAGTTGAAAAAGATTGTTGAATGTGTTTCTCCATTAAGGCTAGCTCTTCTCTGGCCTCTTTTGTTAGTTGCCTAGGGCTATTAGGGTTAAGGGATCCCTCTAAAATTTTAAATAGATTTTGTAAGACTTAGGTGGGGATGCCAACAGATGGCTGTAGCCAATTAATATCTCCTAGCAATTTTTGAAAATCATTCAGCGTGCATAGAGACTGCATAGAAATTTGAGTTTTTTTGAGGTTTGATTTTAGATTCTTCCATAATATGTCCTAAATAATTAAAGGGTGCTTTCAATTGAATTTTATCTGGTGCTACAAGCAGGCCCTGATTTTGAAGAGCAGTAGTAACTTCATTATATAACTGTTGCAGAGTTCAGATTCCATAGAGAGAAGTATATCATCCACGTAATGAATTATAAATGCAGTAGGAAACTTATCTCTAATAGGTTGTAATAAAACAGATATGAGATATTGGCAAATGATAGGAGAGTTCATCATTCCCTGAGGTAGCATCTTCCATTGAAATCTTTTAACAGGAGCCATGTGATTTATAGAAGGAACTGAAAAGGCAAAACATTTTCTATCTTTAGGGTGCAGAGGTATAGTAAAAAAGCAGTCTTGTAAGTCAATAATAACTATAGATCATCCTTTTGGTACCATAAAAGGGGAGGGCAATCCAGGTTGTAAGGGCCCCATAGGTAACATGGTATTATTAATATTTCTTAAATCTATCAAAATTTGCCATTTTCCTGATTTCTTTTTTATTACAAAAACAGGGGAGTTCTATGGGGAAAATGAAGGTTCTATATAAGCTTTTTGTAATTGTTCATTTACTAATTGCGTAAGAGCTGCCAATTTTTCTTTAGTTAGGGGCCATTGAGGTGTCCATATTGGGGTATCAGATTCCCAATTGAGAGGCAGCGGTGTTAACTCAATGGCCCCCATTAAAAAGGTTCATTCAAAGAAATTGTGGCTTTCGTTTGTTCAAGAAAATCCCATCCCCATAAATTGATAGGGATATTAGTAATATATGGTTTAATATAAGCTACAATTTGATCAGGGCCATACACTTGTAAATAGGATGCACTGACAAAAGTTTGTGTGCCATCAGTTTTATTTACTCCTAGTAGTCTAGAAGGAGCCATAACCTTATCCCAATCAAGGGGCCATTCTGCAGCTCTAATGATTGAAATGTTAGCTCTGGTATCTAGCATGCCTGTGAAATTTTTTTTTCCCATATGTGTAAAGTGAGCATGGGTTTCTGATGTTCCTTTAATAAGGTGGATAGTGCAGCAGTAAGGTTGGTACTGCTAAAGCCTCCCTGCCAAACTATATCAGATGCCTTCATTGGTTTGACATATGGCTAAAGTAATAATTGTGCAAAATGTTCCCCTTTTTGTAAGTATATATTTCCAATTTTCACAACATTTACCATAATATGTATTTCCCCTTCATAATCTTCATCCACAACACCGGTCAATACCACTAAACCTCTCATTGTGTAGCTACTACGTCCCAAAATCAGTCCCACTGTCCTGGATGGAATCGGGCCATAATATCCAGTGGGAATTTTGTGGGGGTTGTATAATTCTATTAGTTCCCTGTCATAAAGACTAAATATATCAATGCAAGCACTCTTAGATGTGGCTGCTTGTAGCATCATAACGCTGGGTCCTCCTTTTGTAATGGGGCTAGAGGATGGCCCCTTTGTTAGTTTCCCTGTTGTTCTTGTTGTGCACCGGGGTTCAAGGTGTTTCCATCCTTATCAAATTTAGAATGACATTCATTCAGCCAATGGAACCCCTTTTTACATCTTGGACAGATTCCTGGGGGTCTCTTCTTATTAAAAGTAGTATTATTTTTTCTGGCCTATGTTGGCATGTGGCATTGTTTTTTCATATGGCCGGGCTTCCCACAGTTAAAACCTTTGGCATTAGCAGCTTTCTGTACATTAAAGGTTTCTAATGCCGCCAATTTTGCTCTATGGGACATAGATCTGATATCTTTACATGCTTTCAAATATTCCATAAGAGAGCCAGTTTCTCGAATTGGTCTGAGCATGGATGGACATTCCTCATTAGCGTTTTCAAAAGCAAGTTGTTTTAAAATAAGATTTTGTAAAGTCACATCCTTAATAGATTTTTCAATTGTATCCTTTAATTTTCCTATAAACTGAGAATATTCCTCCTCATGTCCTTGAATAATCTTAACAAATGAACCATCAAAGTTAGCGCTATCAACCTTTGCCAAAGCCCTGCAGGCAGTTTCTTTAATGAAATGCCACATCTCAGGGGTAATATTAGCTAATTGCGCCATTACATCGGCCATGGTCCCTGTTCCAGTAAGTACATCATAAGTTAAATTGGCGGGGTTATCATGAGATTGCTGGTCAATTATCAGTTGTTGGGCCTCATCACTAACCTACATTTGCCACTGCAGTAATTGTTGAGGATTTAAAATCATCTTTGCTACTTGAAAAAAATCATATGGCATCCAATGGTCAGCCCATCCTCTGAGAAATCCTACACAGTAAGGAGAAGTAGGTCCATACAGAGTACATGCTTTCTTAAAGTTAGACAACATGCCAAAATCTAGATTAGCCCAAGTATTTTGGCCTTGGGCAGGTTGATTAAACTGTATTGGGAAAGCGAAAGCGCAAGCAGGCATTTCCCAAGGAGTGAAATGATTAGTATAAGCAAAGTTAGCAACTGCTGTTACAGGCAGAGCAGAAGGAAAAACCTCAGATTTGGGCTGTCCGTTGAATGAAATGACCTCCGTTCTAAGTGGCTTCAGTTTTGACACATCCTGTATATATATATATGTCTCTAAGTTGTTTTTCTAAGGATTGTGTCTGATTGAGCATAACATTCTTATATTTCAAAGCACCTTGCATATCTTGTTCCTTAAGCTCATATTCATGTAAAGACTGAATAGTCTTTACTTCCAAATCAACGTTATGCCCTTCAATTTGTTCTATGATAGCCCCTATGAGTGACCATGTAACCCTTACCGATATGCTTGCAAAACATTACTTTTAACCCTTTTCTATATGTCTAGATTGAGTGTCCCCTCTGCTGGGAACCATGAATTGTTCCAGTAAAATATGATAGCAGTCATTCAACTGATCTCTTGAAACATTAACACCGTTTTGTTTCAAAAAAAATGATGCATTATAGAAATGAAAGGAATTTTACTGTTATGTTGTCCCATCCTGCTTGCCCCCTTCTGCAGGGGCTCGTTGCTTTGTTCAGCCTTCCTTTCAAGTCCCTGTTCGTGGCGCCACTTGTGGGGATTTTCTCCCCGGGACTTGGAAACGATGAATCTGAAAGAATGACACTCGGACAGTCTTTTGCAAGGACTGACAAATTTATTTCTGCAATCGAGCCTTTTTATAGAAGCAGGAACAAAGAGCTTAGAGTATATGGCCAGCAGAGCATGTACGGGTTAAGACATAATCAGTAAAAGATATTTCAAGGACAGCGTGTTATAAATGACCCAGGTGTTTATCCCATGACCCATTTTCTCAAGCAACATCTTTAATGTTTATTATTAAATCTTGGCACTGAGCATAGCTAAAGGCAGGAGATGTTTTACAACCAGCAGCACGCAAAGCCAGGGTACTTCTGGCCCTCTGCCATTTTCCCAAGGACCTTCTCCTACATGGCTATTTTGCGCTGTGCTTTCTAACAGTGGTGATGTAGGCTTGGTAGAAGCTTTGCCCACAGTCAGGGCTCAAGCATTCTATCAGAAGCTCCAGGCAAATGGGGCAGGTCACTTCCTCCTGTAAGTTCACCAGGATTACTGAAGCCATGTTAGGAAATGCCTGCTCCTACCTCTCCTGGCTTCTGTGGGTTCTCTTGTTCATGGATCCCAGCATGATTGGGAAAGTTAAAAGGGGGAGATTAAGGAAGGTAGACATACATGGTACTAACAGGATATAAATCAAGTGCACTCCAAAACCAAGTTACTGAAGGACATGAAAGCAAATGAAAAAACAAGGGAAAGAGTTTGATGACCTGGTGAAAAGAACATTTCATGATAATTTTAAGCACTTTACTCACTCATATCACATGACAAGTTCCATCTTTATGTGTGTAATGATTTTCATTATTTAATTTTACTAAACAAAAAGATGATCTGAGACGTTTTCTACCAAGATACTTGTATGACTCACCATCTATCCTGCTTTTTCATTCCTATGCCCCCAAATTATCCTCAGTGTGTATAGGTTGAAACCACTTTTGCCTTTGGGCATACATACCTGGTCTTCTCACATGGAATGGTAGCCCTGATTTTGATATGACTCTCTCTCATACTTCAATAAACCCTTTCCTTACATATTCCCTCATCACAAAGACCTGCTGTAACTAAGTTGTTTACAGTGTAACTACTGCCATCATTTGCTTTTCCTTTGCAATTATTTCTATCATCATGATATAATACATGACAATATATCATATATATGATACAATACATGGAGGGAGCAAACCTTCTATCAGATGTGTAACTAGAAATAGTGACTTATAAACATCTGAAATACAAAGAATAGAGATGAACTTTATGTATTTGAGATCATCTTTCAGAGGCCTGTCTCCTCTTCCGCTCAGTTAATCAAGTGCAGATAACTTCATGGACCCAGTGATACCCAGAGCAATGCAGAAGTAGGGGTAAAGAAGTAAGGACCTCAGAGCAACTGAGAGTTTCTGGGAAGTCTTGAGTATGCAAATTCAGATTTCACTTTGGCCTGGAAATAAGCCAAGGACATTGGTAGAAGTCTGAAGATGTGACATGCCTGAGAATTGTGGGGAGAGATATGGTGTATATACTCATCAGATCACACATGTCAGATACATTAAATATATATATAGAAATAGATGAAAGCAATATTAGTCTTGAGAAAAATTCACAAAACATTAGGCAACATCATTCAACTAATTATCATTGACAAATTATATGCTAGCAATGAGAATAATATCAATAAACACAAAGATGAATCTAAACAGAGGGTTTAAAAAAATAAATAAACAGAGGGTTTAAGGAAGAAACATTAAGATGGCAGTGTAGGGGGATATCAGGCTTACCTTTCCTCCCAAATGTAAAAATTTACAATTATTTATAGGATTCTCAGGGCTCCCCTGGTGGCCCAATGGTAAAGAATCTGCCTGCAATGCAGGAGACATGGGTTCAGTCCCTGGGTTGGGAAGATTCCCTGCAGAAGGGAATGTCTACCTACTCCAGTATCCTTGCCTGGAGAATATCATGGACAGAGGAGTTTGGAAGGCTACAGTTCATAGGGTCACAAAGAGTCAGACATGATTAAGCAACTAACACTACTTGCAGATTACCACACTAAATATATAAAAAAACTCTAAAGTCTCCACCAGGAAATCTACTAGAACTAATAAATGAATTCAGAAAAGTTTCAGGATACAAGACTAATATCCTGAAATTGGTTACTTTTCTATACACTAATAATGACCTATCAGAAAGAGAAATTTTTTAAAAATCCCATTTATAGTCACATAAAAATAATAAAATAGCTAGGAATAAACTTAAGCAAGGAGGTGATGACCTTTCCTCTGAAAACTCTAAGACATTGATGAAGGAGATGATTCAATAATAGCAGTTGCAGATTTCAATAATTCCCTTTCAGTTTTGAGAGAACAGCTTGTATGGAAAGCATCAAGTATATAGAAAACATGGAAAGTTCTATATAAAGTAAGAGTCAGAAGCTTATAAGTATTTTTAAATTACCAATGTACTTTTATCTGTATATCTTCTCTGGAGAAATATTTAGACCTTCTGCCTTTTTTTTTTTTTGAGTTGTTTGTTTTTTGAACATAGAGCTGTATGAGTTGTTTGTGTATTTTGGATATTAACCCCTTATTGGTCACTTTGTTTGCAAAAATTTTCTCCCATTCTGAGGGTTGTCTCTTTGTTTTATGTTTCATTTCCTTGCAGACACTTTTTAAGTTTAACTAAGTCCCATTTGTTTATTTTTGTTTTCATTTTTATTATTTCAGGAGGTGGTCTAAAAAATATATTGCTGTGAATTACGTGAAAGTCTTTTGCCTATGTTTTCCTCTAAGAATTTTACATTGTCTGGCCTTATAATTAGGGTTTTGATCCATTTTTAGTTTATTTATTTATTATGTTAGAGAATGTTCTAATATCATTCTTTTACATGTAGCTGCCCAGGTTTCCCAGACCACTTATTGAAGACACTGTCTTTTCTCCATTGTATCCTTGCCTCCTTTGTCATAGATCGATTGACCATAGGTGCATGCATGAATTTATTTCCAGATTTTCTATCATGTTCCATTGATCTATATTTCTGTTTTTGTGCCAGAAGCATAGAAAATGCTTAACTAACCACAACTAATCAGAGAAATGCAAATCAATAGTACAATCAGGTAGCACCTTACACCTGAGAGAATGGTCATTAAAAAATAAAAATCTACAAATGATAAATGCTGGATCAGGTGTGGAGAAAAGGGAACACTCCTAGACTGTTGGTGGGAATGCAAATTGGTACAGCCACTATGGAGAATAGCATAGGGCTTCCTTTAAAAAACTAAAAGTAGAACAATTATATGATCCAATAATTCCACTCCTGGGGATATACCCAGAGACAAACATAATTCCAAAAGATTCCATAATTCCAGTTTTCATTGTAGAACTATCCACAATAGCCAGGACATGCAAGTGATGTAAATGTCCATTAACAGAGGAATGGATAAAGAATATGTGGTAAGATTCGGTTACATATATAAATACATTTCAAGTAGTGGTTTTCAATGATACTGGCTAGTGGTGGAATAATGAGAATTAGGAGAAATTATAAAATAGATGCTAATTGTGCAGTGATGACAAATGAATACTCAATAGTCCTCCAATTCTTGCTAGTGTTTGTAGGTCAGCTGCTAGTACACAGAATAGGCATTAGCTAAGGGATTGAAATGTTATGCTTTGTTATTTTGATGTATAAAGTATTGGGGCTTCCCAGGTGGGCACTAATGGTAAAGAACCCTTCTGCCAATGCAGGAGAAATGTAAGAGACAGGAATTCAATTCCTGGGTTGGGACTGAACCTGGGTTGAGAAGATCCCCTGGAGGAGGGCATGGCAACCCACTCCAGTATTCTTGCCTGGAGAATCCCACAGACGGAGGAGCCTGTAGTGCTATAGTCCACAGGGTCACAAAGAGAAAAACATGACTGAAGCAACTTAGCACACATGCACTAAGTACTGAGATAATTGCTAAAATCAGAACTGGAAAGACTAAGGCCTGTGCATCCACTGAATTATTGGGAATGGACCGTAAGATTGCATAGGTGAATAAGAAGTATCACATAATTTGATGTGAAGGGAAGTTTTGATAGAGTTATCTGAAGTATACTTTTAATTTCCTAAAAGATGAACTGAGAATAGTATTAACATTAATGATGCTAGAATTAGGAATAAGACACCCAAGATGTCTTTGATTGTAGAGTATTGATGAGGTGGAATTTTGTCTATATCAGATGAGATTCCTCCTGGGACATTAAGGCATAAAGGGAAAGGTAAACAATTAAGAGAGAGCAGTTTTGTCAACTGAGAATCACCCCCAGACTCATTCAACTAGACTAGTATCAACTAGTATAGAATTTCTGGAAAGAGATTTGTAATGACTGCCATACATCAGGAGGATATTTGACCTCAAGATGTGGCATAACCTATGAAAGCTGTGGCTATTACTGTGAAAAGTAGATTAATTCTGACATTTCAATGTTTCCAGGAAGAGGACTGCTAGAATTTCTCAGGAAGTCCTGGCTAGAAGTAGGAGTACTCCTAGAGGTGAGAACTCAGCCAGTGTACCCGAGTTAGAAAGTTAAAATACATGTGTGTGCTGTCGCTTCAGTCATGTCTGACTCTTTGCAACCCTATGGATTGTAGCCTGCCAGGCTCCTCTGTCCATGGGGATTCGCCAGGCAAGAATAATGGAGTGGGTTGCCATGCCCTCCTCCAGGAGATCTTCCTGACCCAGGGATCAAACGCCCATCTCTTATATCTCCTGCATTGGCAGAAGGGTTCTTTACCACTGGCACCACCTGGTGGAAGCTAAGGAAGTGAAGCACAGTGGGGACAGTGCTCTTTACTAACACTGTCATTGCTACTGCTGCTGCTAAGTCGCTTCAGTCATGTCCGACTCTGTGCGACCCCATAGATGGCAGCCCATCAGGCTCCCCCGTCCCTGGGATTCTCAAGGCAAGAACACTGGAGTGAGTTGCCATTTCCTTCTCCAATGCATAAAAGTGAAAAATGAAAATGAAGTCACTCAGTCGTGTCCGACTCTTAGTGACCCCATGGACTGCAGCCCACCAGGCTTCTCTGTCCATGGGATTTTCCAGGCAAGAGTACTGGAGTGGGGTGTCATTGCCTTCTCCGAACACTGTCATTAGTCATCTCCAACACAACCCTACATTGTGCCCCCAACTGTAAGTTTCATGAAGTCAGATAAGGACTTTATTTTACTGAATAATGCCTAAGGTGTATAAAAGAGTGAAAAATACAGTTCTACAGATGTAAATGTGACTACAATTTAACTGAACTGAACATCTTGATGATAACGCATCTATCTACTCTTCTTCATGTAAACACAATTGCTGTATCACATAATGAAATTCAGCAATTTTTATGGTATTATGAACAAAATGTGGTTCTTTTGAGAAGGACTGGCCAATAATTATTCCTATCTCCTCTTTTCTTTCTAAAATTTACAAGATTGGTATTTAATCTGTCTCCACTACCACATTTTAACCATAGTAACTCTTACTTTGGCCTAAGATTTTCTCAAAGGAGAAAAGGGAGGGCCAAAGGGAGAAATATTTCACTGGATTCCTCTCTAGGCATGACATTTAATGACTGAAGGTTAAATACAGAGCCTTAGTTCAGTTCAGTTCAGTTCAGTCACTCAGTCATGTCCGACTCTTTGTGACCCCATGGACTGCAGCAGGCCAGGCTTCCCTGTCCATCACCAACTCCCAAAGCTTGCTCAAACTCATGTCCATAATGTCGGCGATGCCATTCAACCATTTCATCCTCTGTTGTCTCCTTCTTCTCCCACCTTCAATCTTTCCCGGAACTAGGGTCTTTTCCAATGAGCTACATCAGGTGGCCAAAGTATCAGAGTTTCAGCTTCAGCATCAGTCCTTCCAATGGATATTCAGGACTGATTTCCTTTAGGGTAGACTGGTTGGATCTCCTTGTAGTCCAAGGGACTCTCAAGAGTCTTCTCCAACACCACAATTCAAAAGCATCAATTCTTTGGTGCTCAGCTTTCTTTATAGTCCACCTCTCACATCCATACATGACTACTGGAAAAACCATAACTTTGACTAGACAGATCTTTGTTGGTAAAGTAATGTCTCTGCTTTTTAATAAGCTATCTAGGTTGGTCATAGCTTTTCTTCCAAGGAGTAAGTGTCTTCATGTCATGGCTGGAGTCATCATCTGCAGTGATTTTGGAGCCCCCCCACCCCCCGCCCCGCCAAAAAAAAAAAAAAGTCTCTCACTGTTTCATCATTTCCCCATCTATTTGCCATGAAGTGATGGGACTGGATGCCATGATCTTAGTTTGCTGAACGTTGAGTTTTAAGCCAATATTTTCATTCTCCTCTTTGCCTTTCATCAAGAGGCTCTTAAGCTCTTTTTTGCTTTCTGCCATTAGGGTGGTGTCATTTGTGTATCTGAGGTTGTTGGTATTTCTCCAGACAATCTTGATTCCAGCTTGTGCAGAGCCTTCTGGAGGCTTATAAATCTAATGCTTTATAAAACAAACAAATTATCAACCAAGGAAATTGGGTCAGTTCAGAGAGTCAAAGAAAGAGTATAAGGATGGATATTGGATCTGTAGAAGAACTGGGAAGAGAATTGGACAGAGAAAATACATTTGGATAAGGGAGCTCATTTCTTTTCAACATTGAAAACAGTACCCCTCTGCTGTATTTGTCATATAACCACTGTGACTTCACTCTCTCAAATCCCCTCCAACTTTGGTTGTATAATATACCTAAAAATACATCTGAATATCTCTGCTTTAACCACCATACTCCATATCATCATTGTCATCTTCCTTAAGTATGAGGGGATGCAGTGTTATAACCACTTTGAACACAATGTGACAGTTTGTATTACAATATACCGTACAATCCAGCAATTCAACTATAGATAAGACTATGTATTTCAATGACTAAAGGTATTTATTCTAACAAAATGACACCTTTAACCCATAGATCAACATTATAAACCTTGAACAAATGTGTTTTTTTTAAACTATGAAAGCACTGCTGCTGCTGTTGCTGTTAAGTCGCTTCAGTTGTGTCCAACTCTGTGCGACCCCATAGACAGCAGCCCACCAGGCTCTGCCGTCCCTGGGATTCTCCAGGCAAGAACACTGGAGTGGGTTGCCATTTCCTTCTCCAATGCATGAAAGTGAAAAGTGAAAGTGAAGTCGCTCAGTCGTGTCTGACTTTTAGCGAGCCCATGGACTGCAGCCGACCAGGCTCCTCCATCCATGGGATTTTCCAGTCAAGAGTACTGGAGTGGGGTGCCATTGTGACAAAAGAGAAAGGTAAGTACAGTGTACTTAGAGAAACATTACACTTACTTAGAAAAAGAGAACATTATTGAGGGAGTTTCTTTGTTTTATGACTTTTAGCTTTACAGAGATCTCTATTGATAGGAGATGGGTCAGTTAAAACTCAGTAAAAAACATACAGACTTACTGGTTTGAAAAACAAAAGGAATATTTTGGAGCTGCCAGATTATCTAGAACGTGGTAAGAAAATACATGTAAAAGACAGATCAAGAAGAAGAATACAAATTTGTGCATATAAACTCAGTGAATATCTGAACTGTACATATTTGAGACAGGTATCAATCAGCCTGTGTAAGGCTAACAAAACTGAACAAAGATATTAGGTGCTTCAAAATGCAGGGGTGAATTGAGAATTTGAGTTCCGTGAGTTAACTATCTGAATAAAAATCAATCAAATTCTTCAGAGATATAAACAGAATCCAGAATCTCAACATCTTATTCAAAACATGGTTGAGGGAATTTTAGATACAATTTAAGAGTACTCAACATAAAATGAAACTAGAAATGTGGTGCATATTCCAGAGAAAAATAATCTGTGGGGATCAGCTCCAAAATAATCCAGATATTGAATGTAATAGACAAGGAATTCACAGCAGCCATTATATCAAGTATGGAACATATAAAAGAAAATAACTTTATATTTAACATGCACCAGATGAAGACAAATAGAAATAGATTTTTATTGCCAAATTAAAACTAAAAATGATAATCAATCAAAAAACAGATGAAGTTTTGGCTTAAGAGAATCACAAAATTAAGACTAGTTGTATTTTAAATTATGGATACATACTAAATACCATGTTAAAAAATTCAAGGTATCAACATAGGCTTTAAGTACAGAAAACATACTAAGATATTACAGTTGTAAAACTGCAAGTGTAGTTGAATTAAATAAGAAACAAGAGGGTAAAAATCACATGCTCATTTCAATGTAGGCAGAAATGCATTACACCAAATCTACTATCCAGTCATGGTAGTATTAAATTAGAGATACCAATCTGCTCAAGCTAAATAAGAAAAAGCACACAGTTAACATCATATTTAATGGTTAAATATTGAATACATTCTCTGTTTGACTGGGAACATATCAAGGAACATGTCAACATTCGTTCATCATTGAACTGTAGGTCCTAGCCCAAAAAGCAAGAAAAGCAAGTAAAAGTATATGAATGAATGAATGAATGAATGAACCTGTAAAAGGAAGCCAGTTTATTTCCAAGGTTCTTCTGATCTCCTTCTTAACAAATTTTCACTGTGAATACCCGTCTCCCAAATTAATGTCCCAGTACACATCTAAAGTCTAAAAAATACAAGATTAAATAATTGCCACTTAGAAGCTGAGAGGTGAGAAGGAGAAACCCTAGAACTTATATTGAATCATGAGAGACCCCACGTTTGATGCCTAGTGAGTTTTTGTTTTGTTTTGTGTTTTCTTTTGGATCCAGAATTACTTCTCAGGGCATTTTCCGAGAAGAAACAGTGTAAATGGAAGCAACTTAGCGGCTTCATGTACATGTTAGGGGAGAGCTTCACAAGAAGAGACACTGTTGAAAACAGGATGTCCCCATTTGAAGGACTTTTGAAGGGTTACCTAACTCAGGTAGTTCACTCTATAACATATTTCACATCTTGAACTAGAAGCTTGGCAATTCCAGGATACAAATGTTGAGGAACTTAGCGTGCAAAAAGTGCGTGTAAATGAAGCAGCTCTGCCACATGCAGGCGGTTCAACTTAGCTTAAATTACAAATCCAATGAACATAATATTGTATTTAACTCTCAACCCTGCTTCCTGATTCATACATGACTAGACATTCAAACCAATTTTTCAAGTTTCTCAAACTATTATTTTACAAAGTAGTACCAAAAGCCCACTTCTCAACACTCTATTCCAACTGTCTATGAGCAAAGAGATCAAAGATCCTTCAGCGGATCTGTTTGGTCTTAACACTGTAGATAATGGGGTTCATCACAGGAGGTGCTAGTACATAGACACTGGCCATACTGACATGTACAACTCGGGGAGCATGCTTGGCAAAGCGGTGAGTCATGGACACACCAACCATGGGTATGTAAAGGACCAAAACAGCCAAAATGTGGGACAGACAGTTACTGAGGGCCCGGAGCCTTTCAACCTGGGAGGCAATTCTGAGGACATGTCCCAGGATGAGTGCATAGGACAGCACAGTGAGCAAGGGGTCCAGTACGATAATAAGCAGAGCTAGAACAAATCCATACCCATTATTTGTAGTGGTGTCAGCACACACCAGGTGAATAATGTCTTGATGGAGGCAGTAGGAGTGGGAGAGATGAGGGGAGCCATAAAAGGGGAGCCTTTTCAACAGAAACAATGCAGGAAGAACAGCCAGAAGATAGTGGCAAATGATGGCTAGACCTATTCTGCAGATTGCCTTCTTGGTGAGGATGGAAAAATAATGGAGAGGGTGGCAAATGGCCACGTGGTGGCAAAAGACATGGCCTACAACACAGAAGATTCCATAAAGGAGAATCCATGGAGGAAGAAGAACTGAATAAAGCAAGCCTCAAAGCTGATCTCTGAGGCATTGAACCAGAGGATCCTCATGAGTGTAGGCAAAGCAGTGAGGCTAAGTCCCAGGTCTGTTAGGGCCAACATGGAAAGAAACAAGTACATGGGTTCATGCAGAGAGGGCTCTGCCCTGATGACAGCCAGTAAGGTGGTGTTGCCTGCAATAGAGATAGTGTACAGACAGCAGAATGGGATGGAAATCCAGGTATGAAAGATGGCCATGCCCATGAGGATGAAATAGAAGGGGACTTGTGTGGAGTTAGTAACCAAAAGGCAACTGCACCCCATTCCAGTACACTTGCCTGGAAAATCCCATGGATGGAGAAGCCTGGTAGGCCGCAGTCCATTGGGTCACACAGAGTCAGGCATGACTGAGCGACTTCACTTTCACTTTTCACTTTCATGCATTGGAGAAGGAAATGGCAACCCACCCCAGTGTTCTTGCCTGGAGAATCCCAGGGGCGGGGGAGCCTGGTGGGCTACCGTCTATGGGGTCACACAGAGTCGGACACGACTGAAGTGACTTAGCAGTAGCAGTAGCAGTAACGAAAAGCATGACTGGAGGAGGCAGCCACAAGACCAGAGTTTGTTGCAAAATCTGTGAAAAGTGGAAAACATAAGATTAAAGTTCTACAACCATGTTAAATCATCATGTGATATATTTTCAAGAGAGATCTGCTTAAAGAGATAAACAGGAAATGAGCTCAAAATGCTTTATTATTTTTGCTTGTTTTAGCTCAAAGCTTGTCATTCACCTAGTTGAGAGCATAAATCAGTCATTTTTTTAACCTAAGGACGTTTTTATCTGTCCAGAAAGCAGTCATGCACTTATAGCAGGAAAGTATAGGAGTGTTTTATCGCTGTTGGAGAGAATAGCTGTAGAGAAAAGATTACTATAGGATATTCTTTGATACAATAAAGTTTGGAGAAGAGAGAGCATAGACTGATTAAGTTAAAAAGCAATACAATATACTGTCACCTATAAATTGGCACTTGCGTTCTACCTCTACAAAGATCCAATTAGAGCCACTGCAGCTGCTGAACTTTAACACTCCCTAAAAGGAGTTCAGGGTGGAAATCAAGAATGAGACACTGTGCTCTGGGAAAAACTGGCAGAACATGTCTTCAGATAGTTACATGTTTTCAGGAGATTTCATGAGCCCAATTCTTGCATCTTCTTGTATCTAGAAAAGCACTAAAATTCTTCATAATGACCTCTGCCCCTGGTGACTAGTGTTAATCTTCTACAAACAAATATGTGCCTGATTGCATGTATTCTTCCTTCACTAAAATCATATGTATACTGATCACATGTATACCAACATTTTTGGAACAGTTTTGTTAGAGCAAGTTTGTGTGCCTGATAGAGTGAGGCCAAACACACAGAAACACTGAAGTTTGAAGCAGAGAAGTATTTATTGTAGGGCCATGCAAAGAGACAAGAAGTTTATGTGCTGCACTCACTTCCCCTCCCCCACCCACCACCCTGAGCTCCCGGCACAGGGTGAAATTCAGCAAAGAATTTTTAAAACCCAGGGAAGGGAAGGGGGTTTCAGGGTATGTGATCAGTGAGTGTACAATTCTGAGTGGCTGAGGGTGAGGGAACAGGGTGATATTACAGAGTTAACATTATCAGTCAAATTATTGCATCAAATACTGCTATCTAGGTATATCTAAAGTAGAAGATATGGGAAAAGCCTGTCCTGGGAAGGCCCCTTAGGGTCCTGCTGGGCTACAATTCCCCCTATTTCTTTGACAATTCTCAATCTTGAGGAGAACAAGTTTTGAACAAGAAAAAGAATAAAGGTTCAGATAAGGAGGTTAATCATAGACTTGATAGAGGTACCTACAGTGTTCTGCTGGGTTACAATTCCAACAGACACTGTTGTGAGACCGACTAGGCATGTCTGAGTCTGACAGCTACTCCATTTTTATATTCAAATGCATTTCTCTCCTAAATTGCCAAAAAGGCATCACCATTAGTGATTTTAATACTTTTTAAGATATGAGAAGATGTGATGATTTAGGCTCATAAAAATCTTCTTAAAATTTCTATTTGAGAGCCTGTTTTGCCAGTTTTACCCCTGAGTACAGTGTGCCCCATTCCTAATCTCCACCCTGAAACTCCTTTCAGGGATGTTCAAGGTCAGAACTGCAGTGGCTCATGATTTAATCCTTGTAGAGGTAGAGAGCAAGTGTCAGTTTCCAGCTGGCAAGGCTTTTTCATATTTATAAGTTTGATCCTAGCTTTTGGGGTATTTCATGACCATTTCATCTTGTGATGATAGGAATGCTCATTCCCAAATCTGGTGGAGAGTTCCCTGGTAGGCCACTCAATGTGCTGAGCTTCTCTGGTGGCTCAGATGGAAAAGAATCCGCCTGAAATGTGGAAGACCTGGATTTCATCCCTGGGTCTGGAAGATCCCCTGGAGAAGGGAATGGCAACCCACTCCAGTATTTGCCTGGGAAGGATTATCTCATGACTTAGGGGCCCTCTGAAGCATCCCAGAGCAAGCTGAAGTCAAAAGAAATTTAATTAGAATTTGATTGTGTGTGTGTATTAGTTGCTCAGTCCTGTAGGATTCTTTGCGACCTCATGGCCGGTAGCCCGCCAGGCTCCTCTGTCCATGGCATTCTCCTCCAGGCAAGAATACTGGAGTGGGTTGCCATGCCCTCCTCCAGGGGATCTTCCCGACCCAGTGACCAAACCCAGGTCTCTTACTCCTCCTGCATTGGCAAGCCAGTTCTTTACCACTAATACCACCTGGGAAACCCAGAATTTGATAAGAAGCTCGTCAAAAACTTCAAAATGTTTTAAGAACATTTGGTCTGGTGGAATCATAGGTCACTTAAAATATTTCAAAACAAAATCATATCATTGAAAGGCAAGGAAGTTCACATATATTATCAAAAGCAGCATTTGAAGTAAACTTGTTCTTTTGGCAGAAAGGAACCAAATCTAGTCCTGTACCAGTCTACTTTTAATAACAAAATCCATTTACCCAATTAAGTTTAAACTAAAATAAGCCTGGCCATGCATAAAACTTTTTTCTCAAAATATATAACCCACTTTCCTACTATATAGTGAAATGTTTTATTATGTCTAGTAACTTTAATTACATATTTAAATTAGAATCCCCAACTTTTAAACACCTTAATTTCTAAGGAAAACCAAGAGAGCAAGTAATTTTTACCAAAATCTGGAGAGATTATTTTATATAATTTAAGAACATAATTATTCCTATAGTTTAACTCAAAAATTTCACCACACCAAGTTATTTTTCTCACCGACAGATCTGCAACAGATATCAGAAGATTTCCTTTAACTTCTACTAAACCTAAGCTCAGTGAAAATGTTACTTTGTGAAAGCATGAAAGTTGATGACGCTAAAGACCTAATTAATTAATTAGACCAAATTCATTAGACCTAATTAATTAAATCAACAAACTAACATTAATGCCAAGTATCAACAATATAGTATTTCCCCTTCCACATGAACTTGAAACGCATTTTGTCTAACTTTTTAAATATTTGAATTGTTAAGTGCTTAAAGTTCTAGGTGTCCAATACTTTTGCCACGTGATGTGAAGAGACGACTAATTGGAAAAGACCCTGATGCTGGAAAAGATTGAAGGCAGGAGAAGGGGACAACAGAGGACGAGATGGTTGGATGACATCACCAACTCAAGGGACATGAGTTTGAGCAAACTCCAGGAGACGGTGAAGGACAAGGAAGCCTGGCATGCTTCAGTCCAGGGGGTCGCAGAGAGTCAGACACAACTGAGCGACTGAATAACAACAAAGTCCTATATGGCTCAGTGGTAAAGAATCTGCCTGCAACATAGGAGATGCAGGTTCTATCCCTGAGTCAGAATGCTCCCTAGGAGAAGGAAATGGCGACCCATTTCAGTCTTCTTGCCTGGGAAATTCCAAGGACAGAGGAGCCTGGTAGGCTATAGTCCACGGAGTCACAAGAGTCGGACACAACTTAGTGACTAAACAACAATATAAATTTGCTAGCCTACAAAGAATAGTTTGAATACATTAAATTTGCTTGCTTAGATAAATTATGGTTTTACTGATTTTCTTGATCATCTCTTATGAAACTTATGTAAAGTTTCGCTGAGGGAGCATCCCCAGTAGTTTTGAGGGTTTTTTAAATATTATTTTTGCATCCCTTTTTTCTTCAGTTCCTAGTAACACAGATAAGCTCCAGAGGGCTTAGGTAGATCATTTACATCTCAAAGACACAGGAGGATAAAATGCACATTTTTTTCTACTTGTACAAAATCCAGCCATCTTGATGTATATTCAGGGAACTCTTTTTTCCAGTTTCCAAATATTCACCTCAGTTAAAAAAGAAAGAAAGAAAGAAAGAAAACCAAGTAACAGTAATAGACAATAATACATATCATCTGCTCACACTCTTAAGCCAGTCTTAACAAAACCAGGAAGAGAGTCAGGGATTTGGACTCAGGTACTGAGACATCTATTCACACACATTACCACCCCCAACCCCCACACTCCCCACCCGCTGCAAGAGAAAAGCAATTGCAAAAGATCCATTCTGATATAATAGACAAGCCATTAGAGGCCTCTGCCCTGCAGATCTCAGGGAGCACTGAGGCATTTTTTTCATTTAGGGAGCACAGCTAAAGGATCTCTTAAATTTGCAAAACTACCCCAAGGGACTGTAAGATGAACGGAGCTCTGATCATCCACACTTAATTATTCATCGTCACCATTAGCAAATATCAAGCAAACAGCAATTCAGAATGATTGTTCAGGGTCAGAGTTGCCTAGCCCTAAAAAAGGAAAATTCCCAACAAATGCCCAGTCAGTCCAAAAAGGGGCAACCTCAACCAATGCCCTATCAGAGATGAAGCCGCAGAATGACCAAGGCTAGTTCAAAAGGCAAACCAAAGTTCCACTGATGTAGGAAATAGATGGGCTCCAGGTTAGACATTTACAACTAGCTTCCTGTTGTATTTCCTGCGACAAGAGATAGGTGGGCTCCAGTTAAGGAATTTATAATTATCCTCCTGTTTGCTCTCCAAAATGGAAATAACAACAGACGCGGAGTAAATAGCCAGTATTTGTCTCTTGTAAATACCGTAAAGTAATAGTAATGGCAAGGACAAAGAGGGGGCAAAACCCTACTTGAGGAAAGGTTTAAGGGATCTCCCTCCTCTTTCTCTTGGGATAAGGGAGACACTACACATGCACAGAAAGTCTCCTTGTGGGTCAAAAGTCAAGGGACTATTGTCAAGCCATAAAGAGTCTTATTCCTCCCAGAAGCCTTCACTTGATTTGTCTTGACTGAGGGGCATATGCGCACCCCAGGGGAGAGTCCCAGAGCAGGTTAGGTGTGAGAAAAAGAAACCAGATAATTGGCCTGAAGGAAGACAAAGACCCCGAAAAACTGACCTATATATTTATATATAGGTCAAGTAGGGAAAACCACTAGACCATTGAGGTATGACCTAAATCAAATCCCTTATGATTATACAGTGGAAGTGAGAAATAGATTTAAGGGCCTAGATCTGATAGATAGAGTGCCTGATGAACTATGGAATGAGGTTCGTGACATTGTACAGGAGACAGGAATCAAGACCATTCCCATGGAAAAGAAATGCAAAAAAGCAAAATGGCTGTCTGGGGAGGCCTTACAAATAGCTGTGAAAAGAAGAGAAGCGAAAAGCAAAGGAGAAAAGGAAAGATATAAACATCTGAATGCAGAGTTCCAAAGAATAGCAAGAAGAGATAAGAAAGCCTTCCTCAGTGATCAATGCAAAGAAATAGAGGAAAACAACAGAATCGGAAAGACTAGGGATCTCTTCAAGAAAATCAGAGATATCAAAGGAACATTTCATGCAAAGATGAGCTCGATAAAGGACAGAAATGGTATGGACCTAACGGAAGCAGAAGATATTAAGAAGAGATGGCAAGATTACACAGAAGAACTGTACAAAAAAGATCTTCATGACCCAGATAATCACGATGGTGTGATCACTGACCTAGAGCCAGACATCCTGAAATGTGAAGTCAAGTGGGCCTTAGAAAGCATCACTACGAACAAAGCTAGTGGAGGTGATGGAATTTCAGTTGAGCTATTCCAAATCCTGAAAGATGATGCTGTGAAAGTGCTACACTCAATATGCCAGCAAATTTGGAAAACTCAGCAGTAGCCACAGGACTGGAAAAGGTCAGTTTTCATTCCAATCCCAAAGAAACGCAATGCCAAAGAATGCTCAAACTACGGCACAATTGCACTCATCTCACACGCTAGTAAAGTAATGCTCAAAATTCTCCAAGCCAGGCTTCAGCAATACGTGAACCGTGAACTTCCAGATGTTCAAGCTGGTTTTAGAAAAGGCAGAGGAACAGGAGATCAAATTGCCAACATCTGCTGGATCATGGAAAAAGCAAGAGAGTTCCAGAAAAACATCTATTTCTGCTTTATTGACTATGCCAAAGCCTTTGACTGTGTGGATCACAATCAACTGTGGACAATTCTGAAAGAGATGGGAATACCAGGCCACCTGACCTGCCTCTTGAGAAACCTGTATGCAGGTCAAGAAGCAACAGTTAGAACTGGACATGGAACAACAGACTGGTTCCAAATAGGAAAAGGAGTACGTCAAGGCTGTATATTGTCGCCCTGTTTATTTAACTCATACGCAGTGTACATCATGAGAAACGCTGAACTGGAAGAAACACAAGCTGGAATCAAGATTGCCGGGAGAAATATCAATAACCTCAGATATGCAGATGACACCACCCTTATGGCAGAAAGTGAAGAGGAACTCAAAAGCCTCTTGATGAAAGTGAAAGTGGAGAGTGAAAAAGTTGGCTTAAAGCTCAACATTCAGAAAACTAAGATCATGGCATCCGGTCCCTCCACTTCATGGTAAACAGATGGGGAAACAGTGGAAACAGTGTCAGACTTTATTTTTTGGTGCTCCAAAATCACTGCAGATGGTGATTGCAGCCATGAAATTAAAAGATGCTTATTCCTTTGAAGGAAAGTTATGTCCAACCTAGATAGCATATTCAAAAGCAGGGACATTATTGTGCCAACAAAGGTCCGTCTAGTCAGGGCTATGGTTTTTCCAATGGTCATGTATGGATATGAGAGTTGGACTGTGAAGAAAGCTGAGCGTCAAAGAACTGATGCTTTTGAACCGTGGTGTTGGAGAAGACTCTTGAGAGTCCCTTGGACTGCAAGGAGATCCAACCAGCCCATTCTAAAGGAGATCAGTCTTGGGTGTTCTTTGGAAGGAATGATGCTAAAGCTGAAACTCCAGTACTTTGGCCACCTCATGCGAAGATTTGACTCATTGGAAAAGACCCTGATGCTGGGAAGGATTGGGGGCAGGAGGAGAAGGGGATGACAGAGGATGAGATGGCTGGATGGCATCACTGACTCGATGGACGTGAGTCTGAGTGAACTCCCGGAGTTGGTGATGGACAGGGAGGCCTGGCATGTTGTGATTCATGGCATCGCAAAGAGTCAGACAGGACAGCGACTGAGCGACTGAACTGAACTGAACTGAGGTTCCAATAGGCCTGGGGCTGTATGCTCAGGGTCATCAAGTAGTTAACACCTGTTTGGTGAGGGGTATTCATAGCAGTAAAACAATACAGGAAATGTGCCTTTGATAGTGTTATCTAGGTACTTCAGAGAGGAGCTAAAGCAGAGAACGGGGGAGCGGGGAGTGGCCTGTCCAAAGAAAGACCCCTAGAGTCCTGTAGATTAGTTTCTCAGAGTTATCTGAAATTGCTGTCTCCTGGGCTACAGTCCTCCTTTTGCCCCAAATAAAACTTGACTCATAACTCTCACCTTGTGCATTTCTTTTTTAGCCAACAATTCCTATTGGGTCTTTTGAGCCTATGAAATCACAAAGAAATGAAGGAACTGTGGCAGAGTGAGGAAAGATGTCTGTCTTCAGAACCTAGGAATCTTGAGAAAAAAGAAAAAAAAAAACTTTCACAGACTTTTAGTGAAAGTTAAAGTGTTTGTTGTTCAGTGGTATCCAACGCTTTGTGACCCAACCGCATAGACTGTAGCCTGCCAGGATCCTCTGTCCATGAATTTTTCCAGGCAAGAATACTGGGGAGGGTAGCCATTCCCTTTTCCAGAGGAATCTTTCTGACTCAGGGATTGAACCTGGGTCTCCCACATTGCAGGCAAATTCTTTACCATCTAAGCCACCAGGAAAGCTCCTTTAGGGATGGTGCAATGGCAACCCACTCCAGTACTCTTTCCTGGAAAATCCCATGGATGGAGGAGCCTGGTAGGCTGCAGTCCATGGGGTCCACGAAGAGTCGCACACAACTGAGCAACTTCACTTTCACTTTTCACTTTCATGCATTGGAGAGGGGAATGGCAACCCACTCCAGTGTTCTTGCCTGGAGAATCCCAGGGATGGGGGAGCCTGGTGGGCTGCTGTCTATGGGGTCGCACAGAGTCGGACATGACTGAAGCGACTTAGCAGTAGCAGCAGCATATTGGCAGAGGGGTCAGAAAAAGACATTAGATAAGCTAAATTTTTAAAACTTCAGTGCTCAGATATCTGTCAAAATAACATATATTAAAAGATTAAGAAATAGTTTTTGGAATTGAGCTGATTATTTATTAAAAACAAAAACAAAACACTGCAGATATAATAGGGTCTCTGAAAATTGGGTAAAAGTTATCTTGCAAGGAGGAAGCCAATTTTGACTCCATGTTTTGACTCCATGTTGGAAGCTGTTTTTTTTACTTGCTTTTATAATTATAATTATAATATTATTATAATTGTATTCTATGGCTTGCCTGAAGGACCCTGCCCCTCTGCTTGACTGTAAACTAAAGTGCCTTTGTTCAGCTCATGGAGATAGCTTGTGCCTGCCCACCTGTGAATAGAAGAGATTAACACACCCCTTCAGAAGGCTGGGCATTCCCTTGGAGATGTTTTGCAAAACTGAAGACCCTTTTACTTTTCTTCCTCACTGCATCTCCTTCTTTATTCTGCCTTTTGACTTTAGTTCCTCATTGCTTCTTTCTCTCTGATCTATAAAAGAATCTGGCATCCAGACCCCAATAAGATGGTTATTTTGAGGCTTTAGCCTGCCATCTCCTTGGTCTGCTGGCTCCCCATTTAAAGTCTCTTTCTTGCCTCAACACCTTGTCTCTCAGATTCATTGGCCTGGAGCACAGCAAGCAGAGTGAGCTTGGAACATTTGCACTTCTGGAAGAGATATTTACATTTGTGAGGGACAGTCCATTTGTAAAGGTATCTTCCTCTCTGTGTGAGAAGAGGATGAGTGAGTCTCTGGAAACTCTTATCAATAGACAAGGCTAGGACCTATA
Organism: Bos mutus; assembly: GCF_027580195.1. NCBI lineage: Eukaryota > Metazoa > Chordata > Mammalia > Artiodactyla > Bovidae > Bos > Bos mutus. The sequence goes on along the minus strand of NC_091631.1, from coordinate 32,452,883 downwards.
TCTGCATAACAATTTTTGCTGTTGTTGAGTTGCTAAATCATATCCGACTCTTTTTGACCCCTTGGACTGCAGCATTCCATGCCTCCCTGTCCCTCATCATCTCCTGGAGTTCACCCAAGTTCATGTCCATTGAATCTGTGATGCTATCTAACCATCTCATCCTCTGCCCCATAACCATTTTTGACCTTGTCTTGTAATCTTGTTTACTGTGCTTTCCCTGTAACCTATTAACAGACCCCTGGTAATCTTTCTTTGTTTTAGCTGCAGAGATATTTAAGGTGATGGCTTGTGCCATTTCTATGAATTACTCAGTTTTCCTTGGTGTGTCTCATGTATACAGGAAGTATGCATATTCTTAAACTTCTGTTTGTTTCCTCCTGTTAATCTGTCTTTTATTACAGAGGAGGTTTTGTCAAAAACCTAGAAGGATAAAGGAAAAATCATTTTATTCCCCTACAGGTGTTTGGATAAACTATTTCATCAGTTTGTTTCATAACGTTGCTAGCTGGTAAAACTTTCTTGTGCTTTCTCTAATCTTGCAGTTGAAAAGCTCAAATCTTGCTATTTCTGTCCTCTATCAGAAAAAGAAAATTGGTACTCAGCAATCTCCAAGTGACTGAAGGTCATAATAGATGTTATCTTAACTGATATGAAGACTAATAGATTGGGGAGGCAGGAAGAGAACAGGAAGGGGAGAAGTCCCAGATGATGGAAGCCAAAATCTCTGCAGATTCATTACTATCCTCTCTCTATACTCAGAGGTCCAGCAGCTTTTTCATCATTAATAAATATTTTCTTTGGTGCCCTTTCTCCCCAAATAATGTTACCCATAAAAAGTTTCCTTCAGTAATTAGTGCCTTGGTACAATTTTTATGCATTTGTAGACTGTGATCTTCTAAGCTTGCTGCTGCTGCTAAGTCACTTCAGTCGTGTCCGACTCTGTTCGACCCCATAGACGGCAGCCCATCAGGCTCCACCATCCCTGGGATTTTCCAGGCAAGAACACTGAAGTAGGTTGCCATTTCCTTCTCCAATGCATGAAAGTGAAAAGTCAAAGTGAAATCGCTCAGCCGTGTCTGACTCTTAGCGACCCCATGGACTGCAGCCTACCAGGCTCCTCCATCAATGGGATTTTCCAGGCAAGAGTACTGGAGTGGGGTGCCATTGCCTTCTTCCTTCACTTATCTCTTTAGTAATGAACCCGATCAGAACCCTGTGGGAACCATGTGGGTACAAATCCTTTTCATGTCCCTGATTCTTGTTTGTAAGAAATGGACTTCATGCAGCCTCATAAGACCTTCCGTGAGTTCCAAAAGGCAGATTCAAGCAGTTGCTAACCAGAACAGTGACGGACTGAAGAAACAAAGGAGAAATCAAGAAACAATAGTGCAATGATAAAGCAGGATTGTGGTTCTTCATCAAGGGAGAAACATGACAATATCATTGAGTTGTTCTGCAGGAACTAAGACCCTTACCCAGGTGGAGGATGATAACATCATGCTAAGCATGAGTCCTGGAACACCTCCCTCATCACCAATAAATCTGTGATTTATTGTGCAGAACAAAGTCTGCACACAGTGGAAGATAACAAAGACTCTGACCCCTTTCTCAAATTACTAACTGCAACTAACTTCTTTCTCCCTTTAAAAACTTTTATGGTAAAGTAGAATTTTCAGAGTTCATTCTTAGATGCGAGTCTAGTCACCTTCTCCCCAGGTGGTCAGCCTCCACAATAAAGCAAGCTTTTCTATCCATGCAACACTTGTTTCTTGAGTACTGGCTTTTGAGCAGAGAGCAACGAAACCTGAGTTAAGTAACAGTAATACATATATACTTGTCCAGTTCATAGAAATAACTCTCCCTGTTCAGTCTTACTTTCTGTCTCACTTTTCTGGTATTCTATGACTATGTTATTTTACCTTTGTCTTCTTGCCAGTGCCTTCAGCTTTCTGTACAGCTTCTTACCCTGCTGAGTAGGATTTATATAGGTTCCTAAATGTCCTCAAGGAGCTGAATAGCATCTTTGTTTATAAGAACCCAAGGGACAGAAGAAAAGATTTGTGTGGCATAAACTGCTCTGTACCATGTCTAGGTAAGAAACACAGAAGTGAAGTGAAGTGAAGTTGCTCAGTCATGTCCGACTCTTTGTGACCCCGTGGACTGTAGCCCACCAGGCTCCTCTGTCCACGGGATTCTCCAGGCAAGAATACTGGAGTGGGTTGCCATTTCCTCTCCAGGGGATCTTCTCGACCCAGGGATCGAACCCGGGTCTCCTGCATTGCAGGCAGACGCTTTACCCTCTGAGCCAGAAACACGGAGAAGTACATAAAGATTTCAAGCTGATTCTCTGTGGATGACCTGAGCAAAATCCAAACCAAAACCAAAGCAAACAAGCAAACAAAAAAGATTTATGTAAATGCTTTCTCTAGTTATGTTTTTGACAGACAATTCCTGGATTACTTTTAAAAGAGAAAAATTATTGGAAGGGAATTATCTTTATGAAGTATTTATCATATAAAAGTCTGGGAAGTAGAAACTTTCCAGAAATTCTATTACATGCTGTGTCTTTGTTGTTTTTGTTTGTTTGTCACCAATTGTAAAGATAAATAAACTTAGAGTCAGAGGGGTATAATGATAAAAGGTGAGATTAAGAATCAGCTAACACTTTATTCTATATTAGAAAAAGATCAGAATTTTTCTTTACAAAATGGACTTGTTTTCAAACAATTTTATACCCTTCTCCTCAATATAATTAGCAAAAGTTTTTAAAAGAAAGTACAAATATTGCTTTCTTCTCCCTAAGTGGTTGTGAGTGAGGCAAATTTCAATTCAAAATCTAATTTGAATGCTCCCTAATTATATGACTTTGGGCTGGTGACCTTAAACTTCCTTTGACTTAATTTTATTTTCACTTTGTCAAGGATAATAATTGCATTTGGGAAGTGCTTTAGAAACTTCTCAAGACATTTCATGGCATAAATAATCATTGATTGCCTGTACAAGCAGACTTTCTCTCTGGGTTATCCTCTGCTCTACCAGTCCCTGCTTTACTTACATCCTACACACATGACTGATCTTCCCTCTTAAATTTAGAGCCTAATCAGTAAAAACCTGTGTCCTTCCTTCCCCCTGGCTCTGGCTAGTGATTGTTCTAATCCTTAGATCAGAATGACTCCACCATGCTATTTTTTCAAAGGGAAGATTTTACCCCATGAAGGTCCTTAGCCCCTCTGCTGGTTTCCCTGGTAACCGATAAATCAATATTAGGGGTGCTGTATCTTGCAGACTTCCTTGGTAGCTCAGCTGGTAAAGAATCCATCTGCAATGCAGGAGATCCCAGTTTGATTCCTGGGTGGGGAAGATTCGCTGGAGAAGGGAATGGCCACCTACTCCATTATTCTTGGGCTTCCCTAGTGGCTCAGTTGGTAAGAATCCACCTGCAATATGGGAAACCTGGGTTAGATCCCTGGGTTGGAAAGATCCCCTGGAGAAGGGAATGTCTACCTACTCCAGTATTCTGGCCTGGAGAATTCCATGGACTTTATACTCCATGGGGTCACAAAGAGTCAGACACACCTCACTTTCACCCCTCAGACAGCTTCCCTAGCTCCTCAACACTGTTGTTGGCAGTTCTGTCCAACAGCAAGATTGCTGCTGTGTTCTCTCCTCTACCTGCTACAGATAGTGGGAGTTGCTCCAGGACCTTGCTTCACACACATAAGGTTTCCTCTGTCTATTAAACATGTCTCTATCATTGACTTTGGGCTTTCTCTTTGGTCTTGAGACTCAGCAAGTACAGGGCTTGCAGGCTGAAGGATGCAGCCCGATGCTGCTGTAATACTGTTATTATATTGCTATTACTATCCAAAATTCAAACACTCAGTTATTTTAAATATTTTTTTGAAGTTATCTTTTTTCAAATCTTTAGGCACTGGGTCAGGATGTTTAATAAGTAAAGAAAATTAGATTATTAAAATGTGTTCAAAGTGGATAACCAAAGACCTATTGTATTGCACACGGAACTCTACTCAATGTTATATGCCAGCCTAGATGAGAGAAGGTTGTGGGGGAGAACGGATATGTGTATATGTATGGCTGAGTCCCTTTCCTGTTCACCTGAAGTTATCACAACCTTGTGATACAAGAAGAGTAGATTAATGACAGGGTAAAAAGAGCTCTTTGTAATTTTCCGGTTCTGTCTCTTTATCCCCTTGCTGAATGTTTTGTGTATTTTTGCCATTTTGATTCTGGTAGAGGATCTCCTTTTAGCATCTCTTGTAAGGAAGGTCTAGGGTTCATCTACTCTCTCAGCTTTTGCTTGCTTGGGTAAGTATTCCCCTGCCATATCTGTCAGGGAATACTAACTCTGCTGGATAATAACTGAATAATAGCTGAATAATAACTCTGTTGGATAGAATATTCTTGAGTGACAAGTTTTATCTTTGAGTATTTTTAAAATGTCATTCTACTCCCTCCTGGCCTGTTAGGTTTCTGCTGAAAACCTGCTGATGGTCCAGTAGGAGCTCCTTTGTAGGTTACCATCCCTTTTGCCCTGGCTGCCTTTAAAATTCTTTCTTTATATTGAATTCTGACAATTTTATTATCTTGTCCTGGAAAAGGTCTATTTGCAATGGGGTCTTTAGATGTTCTCTTAACTTCATGGACTTGTATATCAAGTTCCTACCCCCAGTTTGGGAAGTTCACAGCTATTATTTCTTAAATAATATTTCTTCTCCCTTTTCCCTCTCTTCTCCTAATGGGATACCCATTATGCTAATGGTGCCCTTTCTAAAAGTTTCCAGTAATTCTTGTAGGATTTCCTCATTTTTTTTTATATCTTATTTCTCTTTCCTCATCTATTGCATCATTCCTAGATTTCTATTTATGAGCTCACTAATTCTCTCTTCCTATGATCTGGTCTATTTTAAATGCTTTCTAATGAATTCTTCACCCCATTTAGTGTGTTCTTTGATTCTAGAATTTTTGTTTGGCTCTTCTTTTGGGTTTCAGTCTTTTTGGTAAAGTATTCCTTCGGGTTCCTTAATTTTATTCTTTAGCTTTCTGAGTTTTCTTGTAACTCTTTGAATTTCTTCATGACAACTATTTTGAATTCTCCAACAGTTCGATCACACTATTCTGATTATTTATTTATTTATTTTTGGCTCCGCTGAGCCTTCCTTGTGGTGCTTGGCCCCTTTGCTGTGGTATCTGGGCTTTCTCCAGTTGCAGTAGTCAAGTGCTTCTTTTGTCTTGGAGCATGGGTTCTACAGCAGGCAAGCTCAGTAGTTGTGGCACACGGGCTCAGTTGCTTCCAGACATATGAGATCCTAGTTCCCCGCTGAGCCCTGGGACCCCTGAATTAGAAGTCAGATTCTTACCCACTGGACTACCAGTTATTTTAAATTTGGCATCTAGAAAATTATCTTTTTCTTTGTGTGATGTAGTGTTACTATAATTCTTCATATTGTTTGATACATTTTTCCTCTGCTTGCACTTTTGAAATTAAATGACAGATTCAAGATAGTCTATTTCTTTTTATTTACCAGTAGGTGGCAACGTCACATAAGCTTTTGGCTTCTAGTATCTGCAGTTACTTGTGGTTGCATTTGAAGTTGGCACTTTCCAGCTTCCACCGGCTCTGTAAGAGGTGTGGGTGGTTCCACACTTCCATTGCTCCATCTTGTGACAGCAGTGTTATTGCTGTTTTGTTTGTGCCTGAGCTGCTGTCTTCATCAGAATGGCGGGCTCTTTCCTTACATCCGAGATCCCTTGAAACAGGTTCCATTGTGGGGAAGAGGGGGAGAGCTGGAAGGACCTGGATTGAGCTGGATTGAGCAGCCCATCCCCACCTTGACCTTTGTTGTAAGGTTCAAGGGCCCCACCACCGTGGATGAGGGTGCAGGAGCTGGGGTGCTGATGCCTCAGCAGCAGGAAGGGTGAGGGTGTGGGCCAGGTCTTCATGGACACTCCTGTCACGTTTCTTTGGAAGCAGGGTTTGTGTGCCCATGCATGATGCCAGAGTCATGTGCGCTGCCTTGCCTGCTGCTGCTGGCTCCTCTGGAGCCATGGGCTCAGCTTCCATGGTCAGAAGCCTGGGATCTCAGGCCCCATCCCCACCGTTCCCTTGGTTCCACCTACTGTGCGTTCCAGGCCATCCATCTTTCATGCTCAGAATTCTTCAGTGTCACACTGTGTTGGATGGAGGGCCCTTTGTTGAGCTGTGAATGTTTTAATGGTTGTAGATTGAAGGAGAGAGAGAGAAAGATAGTTTTCCACATGGCTACGTCTCTGACCCACAAGCAAATTTGGAGCATTTCCATCACTTGAAAACAAATCTAATACTATAACAGTCATCTTCATTCTGACATGAGCCTTAGATGACCACCGATCTTTTTCACACTTTTATAGATTTCCTTTTTGATCAATTCATAAAAATGAAAACCTTAATACATGATCTTTGCAGTCTGGGTTCTTTCACTTGGTATATTGTTTTTTAGCCTGCTCTTTTTCCCCATGGCCAAAGCACATCCACAGAGCCCACTGTGGCTCACAGATTTTACACCTGCTTACCTCTGCATAGAGTAATCCACCCATGATGTCAATATAACTCATACTTCAATTCAGTTCAGTTCAGTCACTCAGTCGTGTCCGACTCTTTGTGACCCCATGAATCGCAGCATGCCAGGCCTCCATCACCAACTCCCAGAGTTTACTCAAACTCATGTCCATCGAGTTGGTGATGCCATCCAGCCATCTCATCCTCTGTCGTCCCCTTCTCCTCCTGCCCCCAATCCCTCCCAGCATCAGAGTCTTTTCCAATGAGTCAACTCTTCGCATGAGGTGGCCAAAGTATTGGAGTTTCAGCTTCAACATCAGTCCTTCCAATGAACACCCAGGACTGATCTCCTTTAGAATGGACTGGTTGGATCTCCTTGCAGTCCAAAGGACCCTCAAGAGTCTTCTCCAACACTATAGTTCAAAAGCATCAATTCGGCACTGAGCTTTCTTCACAGTCCAACTCTCATATCCATACATGACTACTGGAAAAACCATAGCCTTGACTAGACGGACCTTTGTTGGCAAAGTAATGTCTCTGCTTTTCAATATGCTATCTAGGTTGGTCATAACTTTCCTTCCAAGGAATAAGCATCTTTTAATTTCATGGCTGCAATCACCATCTGCAGTGATTTTGGAGCCCCAGAAAACAAAGTCTGGCACTGTTTCCACTGTTTCCCCATCTATTTTCCACCAGATGCCATGATCTTAGTTTTCAGAATGTTGAGTTTTAAGCCAACTTTTTCACTCTCCTCTTTCACTTTCATCAAGAGGCTTTTTGGTTCCTCTTCACCTTCTGCCATAATGGTGGTGTCATCTGAGGTTCTTGATATTTCTCCCGGCCATCTTGATTCCAGCTTGTGCTTCTTCCAGCCCAGCGTTTCTCATGATGTACTCTCATAGAAGTTAAATAAGCAGGGTGACAATATACAGCCTTGACGTACTCCTTTTCCTATTTGGAACCAGTCTGTTGTTCCATGTCCAGTTCTAACTGTTGCTTCCTGACCTGCATACAGGTTTCTCAAGAGGCAGGTCAGATGATCTGGTATTCCCATCTCTTTCAGAATTTTCCACAGTTGATTGTGATCCACACAGTCAAAGGCTTTGGCATAGTCAATAAAGCAGAAATAGATGTTTTTCTGGAACTCTCTTGCTTTTTCCATGATCCAGCGGATGTTGGCAATTTGATCTCTGGTTCCTCTGCCTTTTCTAAAACCAGCTTGAACTCATACTTACATTTCATTAAATTTTCCTTTACGTGTTTTCTTATCAGAAGGAGACACTGTAACTTGTCTATAGCAAAATTGCCCTTAATATCACTTACTATACATTCACTGTATTTTTCTTATTTTTATTGTACAATATATAAAATCTTCCTTTAGATATTTACCACTTCCTCCAAAAAGGTAATCCATGCAAAATAAGGCACTGCTTTTGCTCAGTGATATAGCTTCAGTTACTGAAATTGCATCACACACAGGAATACAATGCTTTACTATCTCTCCAGACCTTTCTTATTAGGTTTTCACCTTTATTTTCATCAACTAGTATTTCATTTCACACACATTGAGTGCTGTCATAGGTCATGGGCTGAACTGTGTTCTCCCAAAAGATGTTGAAGTCCTAACTGCCAATATATGTGAATGTAACTTTATTTTTAAGAAACTTTTTATTTTATATTGAGGTATAGCCATTAACAATGCTATGATGGTTTCAGGGGAACAGCAAAGGGACTCAGCCATACATTCACATGTATCCATTCTCCCCAAACCTTCCCACATTTACGCTAGCACATAACATTGAGTAGAGTTCCATGTGCTATACAACAGATCCTTGTTGGTTATCCATTTTGAATATAGCAATGTGTACATGACCTTCCAAAACTCCCTAACTATCCCTTCACCCCAGCAACTATAAGTTTGTCATCTAAGTCTGTGAGTCTTTTTCCGTTTTGTATGCAAGTTCATTTGTATCATTTCTTTTTGGATTTTGACATATAAGAGTTATCATACAATATTTCTCCTCTGTCTGACTGATTTCTGTGAGTGTAACTTTATTTGGAAGAAGCAACTTTGCAGAATAAAAATATCAAGTTTAAATGAAGTAATAATTGAGTGGGCTTCCCTGGTGGCTCAGAGGGTAAAGCATCTGCCTGCAATGCAGGAGACCTGGGTTCGATCCCTGGGTCAGGAAGATCCCCTGGAGAAGGAAATGGCAACCCACTCCAGTACTCTTGCCTGGAAAATACCATGGACAGAGAAGCCTGGTAGACTACAGTCCATGGGATCACAAAGAGTCAGACACGAGTGAGCGACTTCACTAACCCATCATGACAGTGTCCCTATTAGAAGAAATAAGAATTTTGACATAGAAAGATATGGACACATAGAGAATGGTGTATGAATACAAAGCAGAAATCAGGTTGATGCCTGTACAACCAAGAAATGCCAATGACAGCCAGCAGCTGTCAGAAGCTAGCAGAGAAGCATGTAATAGATTCTTCCCTTACAGCCCTGAAAAAGAATCAACACATCAACACCTTTGTTCTTGTATTTCTAGTATCCAGAATTGTGAGACTATAAATTTTATTTAAGCCGCCCAGCTTATAGTATTTATTTTTTGTGACAATCCTAAAAAACTAATTCATGTAATTATTTTCCTTTTATTGTTTTTTAATTCTATCATTGAAGAAGGATTACTTCATTAAAATACTCCTCAACTAAGACACACACAACTAAGACAAGGCAGACAGATAAAATGTAGGCTCCCTTTGGAGATGGTACCATGTAGAAGTCTTTACAATAGGATAAGGGCGAACTAGGTCTCACTTTTCCTTAACTCATTATATTGTGATTGTCTGCACAATGGCCTTCTGTATCTACACAGTTTTGACAAGAAAAATGAAAGTGTCTCAAAAATAAATGGAAGTCCTATTAAGACATGAGTGAACATCTTTGAAATTTGCTCTGTTCCCTGGATCATGTCAATGGGAAGGTGCCATGTGTTCTTAGTATTCAAAAACCTTGGGAACCCAGACATATGGCAAATCCTTCCCACTCCTCTATACACTGAACTTTCTCTTCTACCACACTTAGAATCCAGTGCTTAATCTTTCCCAAGTTAACAAAGTTGTCCCTCTAGTTCTCAGATCATTTGTCTCAAAGAAGTCATTTTGCAGTGGAATCCATCTTTATAAAGCTACCCTTTATCTCTGGTTTTCTCTCACAAAGTATCAGAAAATTCTATAGCACTCTCTTCAATTAGGTCCCATCCCATAGAGACTTCTACATGGATTCCAAGAATGGTTTTCCCATTGCTTTTCTTGACACTGTTAATGGTCTCATATTGTCTGTTCTCATCACTATTCATCAGCCAAAGTGACTTTTTTATGATATACATAAAAAATTGTCAGTTCTTTGCTCAAATGCATGTCATTCAGTGTGAGTCAGTATTTAACATGGTCTAGGTTAGTACACATTACACATGGTAAAACTCATCTGAAAGCTATCACTTCCTTGAATAATGCACTTAGAGTTATCTTCCTACACTGACACCTAACTTGATACCCTTTTAAAAGTGTGAAGTCCTTTACCAGGACTTTCTGGATACCTTGCCCTAATGCACCTCTTTTTTTGATTGTTGTCTCTTTGTTTTACATTTCTGGCATAGTTCAGTTCAGTTCAGTTGCTCAGTCGTGTCCGACTCTTTGCGACCCCATGAACTGCAGCATGCCAGGCCTCCCTGTCCATCACCAACTCCTGGAGTCTACCCAAACCCGTGTCCATCGAGTCGGTGATGCCATCCAACCATCTCATCCTCTGTCGTCCCCTCTCCTCCTTCCCTCAATCTTTCCCAGCATCAGGGTCTTTTCAAATGAGTCAGCTCTTCACATCAGGTGGCCAAAGTATTGGCGTTTCAGTTTCAACATCAGTCCCTCCAATGAGCACCTAGAACTGATGCCCTTTAAGATGGACTGGTTGGATGTCCTTGCAGTCCAAAGGACCCTCAAGAGTCTTATCCAACACCACAGTTCAAAAGAATCAATTCTTCAGCGTTCAGCTTTCTTTATAGTCCAACTCTCACATCCATACATGACCACTGGAAAAACCATAACCTTGACTAGATGGACCTTTGTTGACAAAGTAGTGTCTCTGCTTTTTAATATGCTGTCTAGGTTGGTCATAACTTTCCTTCCAAGGAGTAAGCGTCTTTTAATATCATGGCTGCAATCACTATCTGCAGTGTAATTTTTATCTTTTGGCATACTGCCTTACTCTTTCAATGTTTACTTCCTTCTCCTGTAGGTACTTAATATGTATTTTGTGTTCAATAGATGTTAACCCTGATTGTTTTTTTTTTTTTTTGGATAATTTTTTTCTTTATTTTTGGTTGCACTGGGTCTTTGTTGCTGTGCAGGCTTTCTCTAGTTGCAGCAAGCAGGGGCTATTCTTATTATGATGTGCAGGCTTCTCACTGTGGTGGCTTCTCTTGCGATACAGACTGTCAATCTGTGTGCTTCAGTAGCTGTGGATCCTGGGCTCTAGAGCGTGGGCTCAGTGGTTGTGGTGCACAGGCTTAGTTGTTCCACAGCACATAGAATCTTCCCAGATCAGGGATTAAACCTGTGTTCCTGATTTGGCAGGCAGATTTTTAATCAGTGAACCACCAGGGAAGTTCAATCCTGATTTTTCTTCTTGTGAATTTAATTTAAAACATTGAAATTTAAAAATCCATTTTCTTTTGTTTATCAGACACTGTACTGGACATTCCCTTCTCCAACTGTCACCTTAGTAGACAATTACTCTATGTGAAATAGAGGCTTTGCCCAGGAATAAGGTACAGACTCAGAATTTCTGAAATGCAGAAGGAAAGAAATGTGCACATAAACTTATGTGTAATATAGGGATCAAGGTGCAAAGTCTTCAGAAGAGAGACTAAGGTGAATTTCCTCTTGAGAAATTATCAAGCTCTATTTTATCTTGTTGCAAGGGAACAAAGTAAAGAATTGAGGTCATAAGCAATGGAAAATTTTATCAATGATGAAGAACAAGTTCTAAGGAAGGAAAGGTCACCAGAGGGTGAAAGGGGTGCTGCTGAGGTAGGAGGCAGTCATAGGCACTCACAGGAGAACAGGAAACTCACAGGAGAATTCCCTATTCCTGAAGCTCCAGAGGGACAGTTACTACAGGGGAGCTGCAGAGGTGGGTAGCCATCTGATTACCTGGTCCACTTCATCAGGCTGGATGAAGTACTAGTAATCTATCAGGAAGGCAATGGACAGTTTCCCAGAGGGTACCAGGACAAAAGTAAAAGGATGAAGTGTAAGAAAATCTTATCTTGGGCAGAATCCTTAAAATCTCTTTCCTTCTCACATAACTTCAGATAAGGGCTCTCTTATCTGCTGGTTCTCACCAGGAGCTTGAACTTTATAAGAGGGAAAACATGGCTCCATCTTACAACTTTTCTGCAGAAAAAGAGCACGTCTCTGAAAAAGAGTCTTCTGGCTCACCTTGGCAAGCTGGAACATCAAAACTATAGAACAGAAGGAAGATGAGGGTAAGTCAGCATGCAGAAATAGTATCTTCAAGAAAAAAACCAGGTTCTTTACTTTTTTAAACCTCCCTTCTGTGAAGGTCACTACAGCACAGACTCAATGATCCTCCCGTCTGCCACCTTAGAATAAAACGTATATTAATCTCTATCTGTTAATTAGAGCAGCTTCAGGATCACATAGACCTAACAGAAGCAGAAGATATTAAGCAGAGGTGGCAAGAATACACAGAAGAACTATACCAAAAAGATTTTCATGACCCAGATAACCATGATGGTGTGATCACTCACCTAGAGCCAGATATCCTGGAATGCGAAGTCAAGTGGGCCTTAGGAAGCATCACTACCAACAAAGCTAGTGAAGGTGATGGAATTCCAGTTGACCTTCTTCAAATCCTAAAAGTTGATGCTGTGAAAGTGCTGCACTCAATATGCCAGCAAATTTGGAAAACTCAGCAGTGGCCACAGGACTGGAAAAGATCAGTTTTCATTCCAATCCCAAAGAAAGGCAATGCCAAAGAATGCTCAAACTACCACACAATTGCACTCATCTCACAAGCTAGTAAAGTAATGCTCAAAATTCTCCAAGCCAGGCTTCAGCAGTACTTGAACCATGAACTTCCAGATGTTTAAGCTGGATTTAGAAAAGGCAGAGGAGCCAGAGATCAAATTGCCAACATCTGCTGGATCATGGAAAAGCAAGAGAGTTCCAGAAAAACATGTGCTTCTGCATTATTGACTATGCCAAAACCTTTGACTGTCTGGATCACAACAAACTGTGGAAAATTCTGAAAAAGATGGGAATACCAGACCACTTGATCTTCCTCCTGAGAAATCTGTATGCAGGTAAAGAAGCAACAGTTAAACTGGTCATGGAACAACAGACTGGTTCCAAATAGGGAAAGGAGTATGTCGAGGTTGTATCTTGTCACCCTGCTTATTTAACTTAGATTCAGAGTACATCATGAAAAATGCTGTGCTGGATGAAGCACAAGCTGGAATCAAGATTGCTGGGAGAAATATCAATAACCTCAGATATGCAGATGACACCACCCTTGTGGCAGAAAGTGAAGAAGAACTAAAGAGCCTGTTGATGAAAGTGAAAGAGGAGAGTGAAAAAGTTGGCTTAAAACTCAACATTCAGAAAACTAAGATCATGGCATCTGGTCCCATCACTTCATGGGAAATAGATGGGGAAACAGTGTCAGACTTTATTTTTCTGGGCTCCAAAATCACTTTGATGGTGACTGCAGACATGAAATTAAAAGATGCTTGCTCCTTGGAAGAAAAGCTATGACCAGCCTAGACAGCATACTAAAAAGCATTACTTTGCCAACAAAGGTCTTTCAGGTCACGGCTATGGTTTTTCCAGTAGTCAGGTATGGATGTGAGAGTTCGACTATAAAGAAAGCTGAGTACCAAAGAACTGATGCTTTTGAACTGTGGTCTTGGAGAAGACTCTTGAGGGTCCCTTGGACTACAAGGAGATCCAACCAGTCCATCCTAAAGGAAATCAGTCCTGTATATTCATTGGAAGGACTGATGTTGAAGCTGAAACTCCACTACTTTGGCCACCTGATGCAAAGAACTGACTCATTGGAAAAGACCCTGATGCTGGGAATGACTGAGGGTGGAAGGAGAAGGAGATAACAGAGGATGAGATGTTTGGATGGCATCACCAACTCAATGGATATGAGTTTGAGTAAGCTCTGGGAGTTGGTGATGGACAGGGAAGCCTGGTAGTATTAAAGAATCACAAAGAGTCGGACATGACTGAGGTGACTTAGCACACTCAGGCATGCACAATCCTTCCTTACTGAGGCAGCCTTCCAGAGACTAACTATGGTAAAGCTACATCACTGCCATTTCATCTAGCAACTTAGAGGCAGGTAAGAACACATAAATTAATAGATGGTTCTGATCATATATATTGGGCCCTTGATTGACAGACTGCAAAGCATAGCAATCTGCACACATCAGCAGATTGGGAGGTTGGGAGACAGAGAAGTAGATGCTTGTAAAGTTAAAGGACACATATTTTGATATTATTTATAATACACAGGAGAAAAAAGCTAATATTGGCTTATAAACTCTTTTTGACTCATATCTATCAGGCAGAAATTAAATTATATTAGGCATAATTGTTGAGCCATATGAACAGTTTCATTTTCTTGGGAATGCATGAACTAAAACCCACGATGATTTTCAAGTGTAATGATAATGATCTAACTTTTGTAGAAATGGTATTCTGAGAACTTGCATTTTTTCCCTTTATATTCTGTGTTATTAAATAATGCAATTACTGAGAATCTCTCCTCATGGATCAAACAGTGGTAAGGTTTTTGAAGGCAGGGAGGGAAATTTTCTATGCTGTTCTTTATTGTCTCAGTTCTGCTGCAAATTGTTGTGGATAAGGAGTGAAATTTAAATAGAAAGACATGCAGTGACATGGCTATTGATACAGTTTTAATTGTCTTGAGCATACTGAGGGTAGTCATGGTTTTCTTCTATTGTTGCAGTAATATAATTGCTGTGGTACCTAATGGAACTCTAGTATTATTAATGATAGGGCCCACATGGGGTCTCATTGATAAGGTGGCCTGTTATATTGACTTCACAAACAAAGAATAAATCACATTGATCTATGAGACTGACCAAATTGTCCAAATGGTATCCTGTTAGCTCACTGGCACCTATCTTCTGAAAGCTGCAAGACCACCAGATTCCAGACCTCTGGCTATGTGACCATCCCTTCAGAGAATTTTTTATTGGTGGGGTATAAGAAGGACTCTGTCAAAAAGGGAGAACGCTGGTTCTCCTTAAGAGCCAATCACCCTCTCTTTTCCCTCTAATCAATTTACTTTTGTTGCCTGACTGCCCGGCTCACTCTCTTTTTCTCTACATTCTGGTGCCAAAACGGGAGGGAAGATACAACTGGGTGGGCTCCTCTCACGAGCCCACCTCCAGTGGTTCCCTCCCTTATACCTTGCCTAGAAACTGAGACGAGCTCGGACGGTACTCTCTACTTGTCTTGCTGGACTGACATCCATTCATTTCATCCATCGGTTACAAGGGTGAGTGAAATCCATTCTCTCGGATCCCCCCACCTCTCTCTAGGAGGGAGGATGCCCACGGCCCTCAGGCCCTCGGCTTTGTGCCCCGTCTGACTGTGAAATAGGGGATGCCCATTTCAAAGCAGACTATTATTACTCTCTGAGAAAGTCCTGAGAACAGGGATGCCTTTTCTCTTGGACCTTTCTCCTCGCTTTCTCTCTCCCTTGTCTAACCTCCCTATTCAGCCTCAATGGGAAATTCTCAATCCCAGCCCTCAAAAATCTACTCCTTTAGGATGCCTTCTCCAAAACCTAAAAGCTTTGGGCTTCCAAGGGGAGATAAGACTAAAAAGACTTATTTACTATTCTATCACTGTTTGGCTGCAATAACAGGTCTTGATAACAGACTTGATAACAGGTCCCAGTGGCTAGAACTCTCAATTTTGATACTCCAGGTCTTCCGCGTTATAGACAGACACTAAATCCTTCCAATACAATGTCTCCCAATCCCCGTTCAGAAGGTTCTTCTTCCTTTGACCCTTCCAACCACAGGCCACCCCTATCGCTCCCAGTCCCCTTGCAGCTGCTCCAGATCCAGTTCCACACCATCCACCTTATGTCCTCTCCTCCCTCCCTCCTTCTCAAGTGCAGGCCTCTGCCACCTGCAGCTCCCAACCCTCCTCCCCAGCCTGTGCCTGAGATAAGCTCTGAGACCTCAGCCCCACCCTCTACCCGGAGGCTCCCAAGGCTTTACCCCACCTCCCTAGATCCCCTCCCTGTGCCTAGTCCCCTACAACTTAAAAACAGGAAACTTCACCACAGGACCCCTCTCCTTCCTCTGCTCCACTCCTCCCTTTATGGGAAGTAGCTGGATCACAAGGCATTGTTTGGGTTCATGTCCCATTCTCCCTCACTGATCTATCTCAGATTGAAAAGCGTCTTGGGTCCTTCTCCTCCGATCCTGATAATTATCTAAAAGAATTCAAGTATTTTACCCAGTCTTATAACTTAACCTGGCATGATATTTACATCATCCTTCCCTCCACTCTTCTCCCAGAAGAGAAGGAACAAGTATGGCAAGCCTCTCAGATGCATGCTGATGAGATACACAGGACTGATGACACTAATCCCATAAGGGCAATGGCTGTCCCCCGAGATGATCCCAACTGGGATTATCAGGCAGGGAGACCTGGACAAGCAGCCTGTAATCACATGGTTGCTTGCCTCACTGTGGGCCTTCAAAAGGCAGGGCATAAAGCCATCAACTTTGATAAGCTCCAGGAAATAACTCAAGGGAAATATGAAAACCCAGCACAATTTCTAGCCAGGTTAACGGAAGCACTACAAAAATACACAAAATTAGACCCCACTTCAGCAGAAGGCACCATTGTCCTTAACACCCATTTTATCTCCCAGTCGTCCCCAGATATCTGAAAGAAACTAAAAAAAGGCTGAAGAAGGCCCTCAAACCCCTCAACAAGACCTTTTAAATTTAGCCTTTAAAATTTTCAATAACCGGGAAGAACAGGCAAAGCTAGAGAAGGCCCAACAAGATCAGGCCAAATACCACCTTTTAGCCACTGCCTCCATCAACCAAAAAGAAAGGAAGCCATCTGGGCCCTGCTTCAAATGTGGCAAAGAAGGCCACTGGGCCTGCTCATGCCTAAAGCCAAGGCCCCCTCCAGGTCCCTGTCCCAGCTGTGGCATAAAGGGACATTGGCAGGTCGACTGCCTAAAGCCCCCTCCAGGGATCCAGACATCCCCTCCTGGTGCCAAGCAGGAGTCCTCTCACCCAGCTCTGCCCAGTCTCCTTGGGCTTGCTGCTGAAGACTGAAGGTGCCCAGGGTCCCAGGCCCCGATTCTCGTCACCTCTACAGAGCCCAGGGTAACTCTTAGAGAGGCAGGTAAGCCGGTCTCCTCTCTCATTGACACGGGGGCCACTTACTCTGCTCTGCCTGTCTACTCTGGAAAGACCAAGGTTTCTCAGGTCTCTGTAATGGGGGTTGACGATTTAATATCTACACCATGAATAACCGAGCCTCTACCTTGCACACATCAAGATACCCCATTTTCCCATTCTTTTCTCATACTCCCAAAATGCCCCACTCCTATTCTTGGGAGAGACCTTCTCTCAAAATTCAAAGCCTCTATTACTATCCCAAGCCCACCCTCTGATCTAGCCTGGTTACTGCTCCTTAACATCCACCACTTTTGATGTTTGTCTACAACAGACTCCTTTCTGTTTTTCCAGACAAAACTCTATAAACAGTTCTTTATCCCCAACTAGGAACTATACCACCACACCTTTGTAATCACACTTCACATCTCTCCTTCCCTTCAGGCCGATCTATCATGTCTCAGGAACTGCAGGACACTCTCTTACTTTCTCAGGGAGACTCCCTTCTGCATATGGTATAAATACTCCTCTTGTAGGGGCTACTCTGGGGAGTTCACTGTCAGTTTCAGAGACCACTAACAAGTTCCCAGAAAGACTCCTATTTGCTATCGATTTCAGCTGTTGTCTTCTTACTCCTGGAGTATTTTTATTATGTAGAACCACTATTTATTTATGTCTTCTCACTAACTGGACAGGAACATGCACCGTGGTATATCTGGCCCCAGATACGTCTATTGCTCCTAACAATCAGACCCTTCCTATCCCACTAACTAATAACCCACTAACTCATAACTGACCCACACCAGCAATTCAATTCATTCCTCTATTAATCAGTTTAGGAATAGCCACTGGGATGGGGAAAGGGACCACAGAACTCACAACCTCTTTAAATTACTATCAAAGCCTTTCTAAAAACCTCACAGCCTAAAAGAAATAGCTAACAGCCTTATCACTATCCAAAATCAGCTAGATTCCCTGGCATCCATGGTCCTCCAAAACAGAAGAGGATTAGACCTCCTCAAAGCAGAAAAAGGAGGCCTATTCGAAGGTTAGGAAGGGCGGCGGTGAGGAAATACCTCTCGTCCAAGGTAAGGAGCAATGGCTGCGCTTTGCTGGAGCAGCTGTGAAGAGATACCCCATGCCCAAGGTAAGAGAAACCCAAGTAAGATGGCAGGGGTTGCAAGAGGGCATCAGAGGGCAAACACACTGAAACCATACTCACAGAAAACTAGTCAATCTAATCACACTGGGACTACAGCCTTGTCTAACTCAATGAAACTAAGCCATGCCCGTGGGACAACCCAAGATGGGCGGGTCATGGCGGAGAGATCTGACAGAATGTGGTCCACTGGAGAAGGGAATGGCAAACCACTTCAGTATTCTTGCCTTGAGAACCCCATGAACAGTATGAAAAGGCAAAATGATAGGATACTGAAAGAGAAACTCGCCAGGTCGGTAGGCGCCCAATATGCTACTGGAGATCAGTGGAGAAATAACTCCAGAAAGAATGAAGGGATGGAGCCAAAGCAAAAAGAATACCCAGCTGTGGATGTGACTGGTGATAGAAGAAGGTCTGATGCTGTAAAGAGCAACATTGCATAGGAACCTGGAATGTCAGGTCCATGAATCAAGGCAAATTGGAAGTGGTCAAACAAGAGATGGCAAGAGTGAATGTCGACATTCTAGGAATCAGCGAACTGAAATGGACTGGAATGGGTGAATTTAACTCAGATGACCATTATATCTACTACTGTGGGCAGGAATCCCTCAGAAGAAATGGAGTGGCCATCATGGTCAACAAAAGAGTCCGAAATGCAGTACTTGGATGCAGTCTCAAAAACGACAGAATGATCTCTGTTCATTTCCAAGGCAAACCATTCAATGTCACAGTAATCCAAGTCTATGCCCCAACCAGTAACGCTGTAGAAGCTGAAGTTGAACGGTTCTATGAAGACCTACAAGACCTTTCAGAACTAACACACAAAAAAGATGTCCTTTTCATTATAGGGGACTGGAATGCAAAAGTAGGAAGTCAAGAAACACCTGGAGTAACAGGCAAATTTGGCCTTGGAATATGGAATGAAGCAGGGCAAAGACTAATAGAGTTTTGCCAAGAAAATGCACTGGTCATAACAAACACCATCCTCCAACAACACAAGAGAAGACTCTATACATGGACATCACCAGATGGTCAACACCGAAATCAGACTGATTATATTCTTTGCAGCCAAAGATGGAGAAGCTCTATACAGTCAGCAAAAACAAGACCAGGAGCTGACTGTGGCTCAGACCATGGACTCCTTACTGCCAAATTCAGATTTAAATTGAAGAAAGTAGGGAAAACCACTAGACGATTCAGATATGACCTAAATCAAATCCCTTATGATTATACAGTGGAAGTGAGAAATAGATTTAAGGGCCTAGATCTGATAGATAGAGTGCCTGATGAACTATGGAATGAGGTTCTTGACATTGTACAGGAGACAGGGATCAAGACCATCCCCATGGAAAAGAAATGCAAAAAAGCAAAATGGCTGTCTGGGGAGGCCTTACAAATAGCTGTGAAAAGAAGAGAAGCGAAAAGCAAAGGAGAAAAGGAAAGATATAAACATCTGAATGCAGAGTTCCAAAGAATAGCAAGAAGAGATAAGAAAGCCTTCTTCAGGGATCAATGCAAAGAAATAGAGGAAAACAACAGATTGGGAAGGACTAGAGATCTCTTCAAGAAAATCAGAGACACCAAAGGAACATTTCATGCAAAGATGGGCTTGATAAAGGACAGAAATGCTATGGACCTAATAGAAGCAGAAGATATTAAGAAGAGATGGCAAAAATACACAGAAGAACTGTACAAAAAAGATCTTCACGACCCAGATAATCACGATGGTGTGATCACTGACCTAGAGCCAGAAATCCTGGAATGTGAAGTCAAGTGGGTCTTAGAAAGCATCACTATGAACAAAGCTAGTGGAGGTGATGGAATTCCAGTTGAGCTACTCTAAATCCTGAAAGATGATGCTGTGAAAGTGCTGCACTCAATATGCCAGCAAGTTTGGAAAACTCAGCAGTGGCCACAGGACTGGAAAAGATCAGTTTTCATTCCAATCCCAAAGAAAGGCAATGCCAAAGAATGCTCAAACTACCCCACAATTGCACTCATCTCACAAGCTAGTAAAGTAATGCTCAAAATTCTCCAAGCCAGGCTTCAGCAATATGTGAACCGTGAACTTCCTGATGTTCAAGCTGGGTTTAGAAAAGGCAGAGGAACCAGAGATCAAATTGCCAACATCCGCTGGATCATGGAAAAAACAAGAGAGTTCCAGAAAAATATGTGCTTCTGCATTATTGACTATGCCAAAACCTTTGACTGTCTGGAACACAATAAACTGTGGAAAATTCTGAAAGAGATGGGAATACCAGACCACCTGACCTGCCCCTTGAGAAATCTGTATGCAGGTCAGGAAGCAACAGTTAGAACTGGACATGGAACAACAGACTAGTTCCAAATAGGAAAAGGAGTTCATCAAGGCTGTATATTGTCACCCTGTTTATTTAACTTATATGCAGAGTACGTCATGAGAAATTCTGGACTGCAAGAAACACAAGCTGGAATCAAGATTGCCAGGAGAAATATCAAGAACCTCGGATATGCAGATGACACCACCCTTATGGCAGAAAGTGAAGAGGAACTCAAAAGCCTCTTGATGAAAGTGAAAGTGGAGAATGAAAAAGTTGGCTTAAAGCTCAACATTCAGAAAATGAAGATGATGGCATCCGGTCCCATCACTTCATAGGAAATAGATGGGGAAACAGTGGAAACAGTGTCAGACTTTATTTTTCTGGGCTCCAAAATCACTGCAGATGGTGACTGCAGCCATGAAATTCAAAGACGTTTACTCCTTGGAAGGAAAGTTATGACCAACCTAGATACCATATTCAAAAGCAGAGACATCACTTTGCCAACAAAGGTTCATCTAGTCAAGGCTATGGTTTTTCCTGTGGTCATATATGGATGTGAGAGTTGGACTGTGAAGAAGGCTGAGCGCCGAAGAATTGATGCTTTTGAACTGTGGTGTTGGAGAAGACTCTTGAGAGTCCCTTGGACTGCAAGGAGATCCAACCAGTCCATTCTGAAGATCAGCCCTGGGATTTCTTTGGAAGGAATGATGCTAAAGCTGAAACTCCAGTACTTTGGCCACCTGATGCGAAGAGTTGACTCATTGGAAAAGACTCTGATGCTGGGAGGGATTAGGGGCAGGAGGAGAAGGGGACAACAGAGGATGAGATGGCTGGATGGCATCACTGACTCGATGGACGTGAGTCTCAGTTAACTCCGGGAGTTGGTGATGGACAGGGAGGCCTGGCGTGCTGCGATTCATGGGGTCGCAAAGAGTTGGACACGACTGAGAGACTGATGTGATCTGATGCCTATTTTTGGAGGAAGTCTGTTGTTTCTATGCCAGTAAATCAGGCGTTGTAAAGGAAGCAGCAAGAAATCTAACAAACAAGGCCTCGAGAATATGCCAATACCTCAGTAATTCATGGGAAAACTGGTTAAGCAATTGGAATTGGATGCCCTGGGTCCTACCTTTTCTTGGCTCTCTCTTTCTACTTACCCCTATTCTAACTTTCAGCCCATGTTCATTGCGTCTTTTTTCAAAATTTCTTCAGGACCGCTTACAAGCCTTCGCCAACCGAACTATCCACGAGCTACTTCTAACTCACTCAGATTATCAAAAACTTTGACTCCACACAAATCCCCATGACCTGCATTTCAGCCTTTTCTTATTTTACGCGCCCCCCGCCCCCCCGCCCCGTTTCCTGCCCCTGTCCCGCAGGAAGCAGTTACAGAAGATTGACCTTTAGCCCTTATCCTAAATCAAAAGGCAGGAGTGATAGGGCCCACATGGGGTCTCATTGATAAGATGGCTCGTTATGTCGACCTCGCAAACAAAGAATAAACCACTGTGATCTGTAAGACTGACCAAATTGCCCAAACAGCATCCTGTTTTCTCACTGGCACCTATCTTCTCAAAGCTGAGAGACCACCAGATTCCAGATCTCCACTACGTGATCATCCCTTCAGAGAATTTTTCACTGATGGGGTATAAGAAGGACTCAGTCAGAAAGGGAGAACACTGGTTCTCCTTAAGAGCCAGTCACCTTCTCTTTTCCTTCTAATAAATTTCCTTTTCTTGCCTGACTGCCCAGCTTGCTCTCTTTTTCTCTTCACTAGCCTTACAATTAACATTTACATGAATTTCTTTGAAGAAAACTTAACTAACCAATTTTAATATCTTCCCTGTTTTGTTCCAAAGGTTTACTCAGATACTTACCTTAATCTAGTTTATCTATATGGTCAAACTCTAACGACTGTTTCCTATACTTTAGGGTTTTTTTAGACCAGAAACAGTTAGAAGTCAAAGACCCAAAGTGACAAATCTTTCATTAGATTCCTCTCCAACAAGAAATGTATAGGTTAGAGGGGGAAACAGCTTGAAGGAGAATTTATTATTCTCTGGTTCTTCAATAACCTGTAATGTAATTGCTAGCAATGTAGTTGGCTCTGGACACAGATTTTGGGTGGTGGGAAAAGGAGCTTGGATCATTCAGGTTTCCCATTGGCCCATGTTTTCTATACCTCACCACTGTGATTTCTTTACTGGCTTCTTCTTACCATAAATCTAATATGTCAGAGGAGGTTCCCAGGACATTGATCTCACCTACCCCTACATTTTCACAATTTTTCGAGGTTCAGACTTCCTCCTATATTTTCCAAGTGTATTTTTGATAATATCACCAAACAACCTCAGAAACACATGATACCTATATAGCCACCATTTTCAAATTATAGATTGAAACAAGACTTTACAATCCAAGTCTGCTATATATCAGTCTCCCCAGAAATACATAAGTAGGAGTTTGAGTTTTTGAAGAAAGGGAGTTCTTGGATGTTAAAGAGATGAGATCCTGATAAAGAGCCAGCATCTACATCCTCCACCAGCAGAAAGAATTCTTTCTTCACATTCCAGAGGCACATATATCTCATACAAATATCACACACAGACTCTTCTGGAGGGAATCCTTTAGTTCTCTAGGGTCCAGGAAGAAGGGTCAGATTAGACATTCAAAGGGACTGGAGAGTAAAAGGAGAAATATGGAATTTGTGGGAGGCAAGAGAGAGGAAGAAGGATTAGAGAGAAGAGAGGTCCTTGAACAGTGAAACTCATCACCTTTGGTCCTCACAATAAATTTTATCCTCCTCCCTTGCAGGCCACATTAACACACTCACACATGCTGAGCTTTCTAGTCCCTTCCAAAAGTCAACAAGATTTTCAGATCAAAAATAGTCTATATTCAAAGTCACATTTGCATAGCTCTGCATTAACCACCATATACAAAGTTATCTCTTTCTCCTTTCATGAGAATAAAAACTGAGACAACCACTCTGAAAATAATCTTACTGTTTATGACTCAAAATATATATGACCCTAAAAATCAATCAACTCATGTTATTTACTCAAGAAATATGATTTGTTCATAATTCTAAAAGACAGGACATAGGGATCCAATCAAGGCTTGCGTGAATAACCAGTGCCAGGGACATTCCCTCTTCCCTTCACACCAGGGGAGGAGAGTGGTCTCATCTTCATTCCAGGATGGCCATGTTTATGAGCCCTCTAGAAAGGGGGATGTGAGCCAAGAGAAACAAAGTTTGCCTTCAATATTGTTGAGAAATTCCACAAAATACTCCTGACTATTCCTGCAGTGCCTTAAACAATAATTTTTTGAAATTGGGCATAGAGAGAAAAGGATTTTTTAAGAAATAAGACTACTGCAAAATTAGGATAGGATGTTAAATCAACTTTTAATTAGTATATTCAGTTAAAGAGGCTATTGTGATTATAAAGTAGGGCCTGGCAGCTATGAAATTGATAAGAAAAGATTTTTCACAATGATAATTATTTTATAATACACTAAAATATTTTTATTGAGGTATAATTGATATTTAATATATATTTTGAGCAAAACCTTACTTTACTTGTAGATACTCCTTTTAGATGAGTGCAATTGTGTTATAGTAGTTTTTTAGCATTCTTTAAACTCATGGCATTGCCTTTCTTTGGGATTGGAATGAAAACTGATCTTTTTCAGTCCTGTTTCCACTGCTGAGTTTTTTTTTAGATTCTAAAACTTGCTGGCATATTGAGTTCAGTCACTTTTTTCACAGCATCATCTTTCAGGATTTGAAATAGCTCAACTGGAATTCCATCACCTCCACCAGCATTGTTCTATAGTGATGCTTTATCTTCTTTATTGTAGCCCACTTGACTTCACATTCCAGGATTTCTGGCTCTAGGTCAGTGATCACACCATCGTGATTATATGGGTAGTTTTTTGAAGATCCAGTAAAGTAATGTAAATGTAAACTGCTCAAATTCTCCAATATTTGTTAGGCTTTTTGAGCAATATGTGAACTGTGAACTTGCTGATGTTTAATGCTGAACGTTTTTTCAGAAAAAACAGAGGAACCAGAGATCAAATTGCCAACATCCACTGGATCATGGAAAATTGAGCAAGAGTTTTTAAGTTCCAGAAAAACATCTATTTCATTTGCTTTTTGACTTTCAGTTGCCAAAGCTTTTGACTGTGTGGATCACAATAAACTGTTTGGGAAAATTCTGAAAGAGATGGAAATACCAGACCACCTGATCTGCCTCTTGAGAAATTTGTATGCAGGTTAGGAAGCAACACTTAGAACTGGACATGGAACAACAGACTGGTTTTAAATAGGAAAAGGAGTACGTCAAGGCTGTATATTGTCACCCTGCTTATTTAACTTATATGCAGAGTACATCATGAGAAACGTTGGACTGGAAGAAGCACAAGCTGGAATCAAGATTGCCGGGAGAAATATCAATAACCTCAGATATGCAGATGACACCACCCTTCTGGCAGAAAGTGAAGAGGAACTCAAAAGCCTCTTGATGAAAGTGAAAGTGGAGAGTGAAAAAGTTGGCTTAAACTCAACATTCAGAAAACGAAGATCATGGCATCTGGTCCCATCACTTCATGGGAAATAGATGGGGAAACAGTGGAAACAGTGTCAGACTTTATTTTTTGGGCTCCAAAATCACTGCAGATGGTGACTGCAGCCATGAAATTCAAAGACGCTTACTCCTTGGAAGGAAAGTTATGACCAACCTAGATAGCATATTCAAAAGTAGAGGCATTACTTTGCCAACAAAGGTTCGTCTAGTCAAAGCTATGGTTTTCCTATGGTCATATATGGATGTGAGAGTTGGACTGTGAAGAAGGCTGAGCGCCGAAGAATTGATGCTTTTGAACTGTGGTGTTGGAGAAGACTCTTGAGGGTCCCTTGGACTCCAATGAGATCCAACCAGTCCATTCTGAAGTAGATCAGCCCTGGGATTTCTTTGGAAGGAATGATGCTAAAGCTGAAACTCCAGTACTTTGGCCACCTGATGCGAAGAGTTGACTCATTGGAAAAGACTCTGATGCTGGGAGGGATTGAGGGCAGGAGGAGAAGGGAACGGCAGAGGATGAGATGGCTGGATGGCATCACTGACTCGATGGACGTGAGTCTGGGTTAACTCCGGGAGTTGGTAATGGACAGGGAGGCCTGGCGTGCTGCGATTCATGGGGTCGCAGAGTCAGACATGACTGAGCGAATAAACTGAACTTAACTGATATGTAATATGATATTAGTTTCAGGTGTAAAACCTAGTGATCCAATATATTTGTAGAAATACTTCTTTTAAAGTTATTTTTAAGTAATGTTATATAATATATTCTTATAGCTTATTTATTTTATGCATAGAAGTTTGTTTCTCTTAAACTCATGCTTATCTTGTTTCTCCTCACTTACTTTTCCCCAGTTGCAAGCACTAATTTGTTTCCTATATCTGTGAATCTGTTTCTGTTTTGTTTCATAACTTGTTTTATTTTTTTAGATTCCACATGTAAGTATCAATCTAGAGTACTTGATTTCCTCTGTCTGACTTATTTCATTAAGCATAATGCATTTTAGATCCATATATTTGTTGCAAATGACACAATTTCTTTCTTTTTTTTTTTGCTAATATTCCATTTTGTATATTTACCACAACTTTTTTACCCATTCATCTATATGGACACAGATTGCTTCCGTATCTTCTTTATTTATAGATAATGCTGCCATGAATGTTGGGGTGCAGGTATCTTTTCAAATTTTTGTTTTTGTTTTGCTTTCTTCAGATATACACCTAAGAGTGAAATTGCTAAATCATATTCTATTTGTATTTTCAGTTTTTTGAGAAATTTCCATACTGTTTTCATAGTGACTGCACCAATCTAAAATCTCACCCACACTATGCTAGAACTCCCTTTTCTGCTGTAAACTCACCAATATTTGTTATTTGTGGTCTTTTTGATGATAAGAATTTTGAAAGGTGTGAGATGTTATCTCATGGCAGGTGTGATTTGCTTTTCTCTGATGATTAGCAATGCTGAACATTTTTTCATGAGCCTGTCAAACACCTGTGTATTCTTTGGCAGAAGATATCTTTTCAGGGCTTCTTCTCATTTTTAAATTGGGTTTTTTGTTTGTTTGTTTGTTTATTTTTTATATTGAGTTGTATGAACTGTTTTTAAATTTTGGATATTAATCCTTTATTGCTCATATCATTTGCAAAAATTTTCCCCTTTCAGTTGGTTGTCTTTTTGCTTTGTGGATAGCTTCCTTTGCTGTGCAAAAGCTTTTAAGTTTCATTAGGTCTCTTTGGTTTGGTTTTGCTTTCAGTTTTTTTTGCCTTAGGAGACAGATCCAAAAACATATTGCTGTGCTTTATGTCAAAGAGTGATCTGCTATGTTTTCTTCTAGGAGTTATATGGTTTTAGGACCACCTGACCCTACTCTTGAGAAACCTATTTGCAGGTCAGGAAGCAACAGTTAGAACTGGACATGGAACAAAACACTGGTTTTAAATAGGAAAAGATTGAAAGGCTGTATATTGTCACCCTGCTTATTTAACTTATATGAAGAGACATCATGAGAAATGCTGGGCTGGAAGAAGCACAAGTTGGAATCAAGATTGCTTTCAGCAGATCAATAACCTCAGATCTGCAGATGACACCACCCTTATATGGCAGAAAATGAAGAAGTCTAAAAGGCCTCTTGATGAAAGTGAAAGAGGAGAGTGCAAATAAAACTTAAAAAACTCAACATTCAGAAAATTAAGATCATGGCATCTGGTCCCATCACTATCATGGGAAATAGATGGGGAAAGAGAGGAAACAGTGTCAGATTTATTTTCTGGGGTGAAAATCACTGCAGATGGTGACTGCAGCCAGTCAATCAAAAGAATGTTTACTCAGGAAGACAGAGGTCAAAGACCAAAAGTTAGAGATAGCATATTGAAAAGCAGAGACATTACATAAATAACAAAGGTCCGTGACATGGATGTATGGTTTTCCCATGGTCATACATGGATGTGAGAAATTGGACTGTGAAAAAGCTGACTCACCAAAATTGATGCTTTTGAACTGTGGTGTTGGAGAAGACTCTTGAGGGTCCCTTGGACTGCAAGAAGATCCAACCTTGTTTCCTAAATCTACAGTTTATTTTCAAACTCTGGACTGATGTTGAAAGCTGAAACTCCAATACTTTGGCCACCTGATGACAAGAGTTGACTCATTGGAAAAGACCCTGATGCTGGGAGGGATTAGGGCAGGAGGAGAAGGGGAATGAATGGTTGGATGGCATCACCAACTCAATGAACATGAGTTTGAGTGACCTCCGGGAGTTGGTGATGGACAGGGAGGCCTGGCATGCTGTGATTCATGGGGTCACAAAGAGTCGGATATGACTAAGCAACTGGACTGAACTGAACTGAACTGAGGACAGACATTTAGGTCTTTAATCTGTTCTTAGTTTAATTTTAAAATGGTGTGTAGCTGACAAATTTCAAAACCAATATTTGAAATGAGACAGAAAACTTTTGTTCCCTTTTAAAATGAGAAGAGACCTTATAATTGAGAGCAATGTATAGATTTCACATTATTTTCAGCAGAGAGCTTTACTTCTGGGACCAGGAACCCCCCTTAGAAAGTGAAAGTCTTTCAGTGTGCAGATATTTTCTATTCTACTTTATATAAAAATTTAAGTTTTCATACTCTCATAACTAGGTACTTCATCCTGAACTGGAGGATCAGCTATTCCAGTAAATAAAAAGATATAATTTTCCCTAGAGAGTCATGTGTTAATAAACCAAGAGTATGATTTTTACTAGTGAGTCAGAGCCTCAGTCATCATAGCAATGGGGTGACAGGAAGACAGAGGTCAAAGGAAAAAGTTAGAAGATCAGTTTCCTTCAGTTTCCATAAATAAGTCCCAAGACATGGATGTATGTGTGCACATACATGTAGAAACTGGAAAATCCTCCTTGGAAATCCTTGACTCACCAAAGGGCTTCCAAAGGTAAAGAAGCAGAGAATTCTTGGGAATAAGCAGGGACAAAGCAGATACTTCTTCACCAAAAATCTACATTTTATTTTAAAACTCTGACTCTGTTGAAAGAGGTAGGCATAAAAATTCCAAAAGACATGGGGATCCCACCAAGCCCTGGATGGATATCCACTGAGGAATAATCCCTCCTATCTCAATGAAAGAAAACAACAGACTTTTCTTTCTGACAGCTTTCACCTTATTGCAATAGTAAGTCTGATCAGAGCAGACAACACTTAGCTACAAAACTGGTAACAAATCCCACAATTACACTTCTGAGTCTTAACATATCATTGGGAATGATAAATTTTAAAAATTGGCAAAGTGACAAATCAAAATTCAATTTCAATGAGACAGATTTACTGCAGAAAAATTTTTAAAAATAAGAAAAGGTGGGACTTCCCTGGCAGTCCAGTGATTAAGATTTGGCATTTCCACTGGAGGGGGAGTGCCAGTTTGATTCCTGCTCAGGAAACTAAGATGCCATGTGTCTCTTGGTGTTGGCAAAAAAAAAAAAGAAAAAATGCTATTTATACAGAGAAAGATTTATTTAAAAATTAGGTAAGATTGAAAGAAAAGTATAATCTCTTAATCAATGCATTCTGTTTTTTAAAACATAGAAATGGAAATAATTTTGAAAGGCAACTAGCATATATTCTTAAAGATTTCAGATTTCAGTGAAAGGGAACCAAAGAAAGAAGAGACACCCTATGGGACTACTCCCTCATGTGCAAGAAATTACAGGTATTGTTTCAAACATTGTATTGTTTAACTTTCACAATACTAATCAGGTAAATTTTGTATAACTTTTTTTCTTACAAATGAGACCCTGAGTATCACAGAATCTAGTTTACTTGCTAAGAGCCAGTGTGTAGAAACAGAAAAACTATAATAAAATTCTAACAATCTGTGACAGGGAGAGCTGGTTGGAGTAGTCTGGACAGAGGGACAAATGTGTCTAGGATCTGGAAAAAGAGAGGTCAATAAAAAGTAAAACAAAACATTATGCCCCTGAAAGCACAAACCTGTTTAATAAGACACTGACAAATGTTTTATTTTTCATTAATTAATAGATCAAATATTTAAGCTGAGACACTTAGATACTTTACATTTAGTAACATTTATCTTCTCACAATGATTTTATGTATGGTTCAATTTTTATATCAAAATTACTTTAAGAAAATAAGCACAGTGTTTAGGGATGTTATTTAAGATTATACTGCTAATGTGTAGAGAGACAGGTCTTGAACTCAAATACTCTGGACACAAAACTTCTGCTCTTAGTACATACCATTTATGATATTTTCTCCTTAATTCCTTGATGAATAAGGGACATCATGGATAAACAGAGACACTGTTCAGCACTCATTCTTTAGAGAATGACTCCTAAACTAGGTGTTTGACAGTGTGCAAAAGTTGTTGAAAAGCTTTCCTTCTTCTTAGCAGTCAGTGGCAGAGGAAATGAGATTGTAAAAATTTGGCAGAGACATCCCTTCAATACTATTCTTTCTTTATGAGGCAGCAGTCATTTTTCCTTAGGATATGGGGAATGATGAATTAAAATTTTCTCCTAATGCAAAAATGATATTGGGAAAATATGATACAAACAAATCTTGTACCCTATTGATGAATTGTTGTTGTTGTTATTTAGTCTCTAACTCATGTCTGACTCTTTGTGACCCCATGAACAGTAGCCCACCAGTCTCCTCTGTCCATGGGATTTCCCAGACAAGAATACTGGAGTGGGTAGCCCTTTCCTTCTCCAGGGGATCTTCTTGACCCAGGGATTGAACCCACCTGCATTGAAGGTCTCCTGCATTGGTAGGCAGATTCTTTACCAATGAGTCACCAAGGAAGCCTTTGATGAATTAAGGACATTTAAATTGAACAAGATGGAGGGGTGGGGCAATAGTAGATAAGCAAAGGTGTCTTCAGTTCAGTTCAATCAGTTCAGTCGCTCAGTCGTGTCCGACTTAGAATCACACATATGTCCATCACCAACTCCCAGAGTTCACAGACTAATGTCCATCTACAAAGAATGCCATGATCTCATCCTCTGTCTGAATCCCTCCCAGCATCAGAGTCTTTTCCAATGAGTCAACTCTTCGCATGAGTGCCCAAAGTACTGGAGTTTCAGCTTTAGCATCATTCCTTCCATAGAAATCTGCACATATATCAAGAGACACTACAAAGAAGTGAGTGTGAATCTAAGGAAGTTCAAGAGTTTGGCCATCACAGAGTTATGGGAGCATTACATTTCCCAGGATTGAAATATGGAAATATTTTCTGAGTAAAGGAAGATGAAGAGAGTTTATAGATGAGAATTCCTTGGTTTGTGACATTGACAAATAAGACATCAGTATTATAGTCTAGGAAAACCCCAATACAATGGGGAGGAATACTCAGGGAGAGGGTTAAGATCAAGGGACCTGAGGAAGAAGACTCATCAAAAGCATCATATTCAAACTGAACATATTTTTTAACCCTCTAATCCAGTAGTTATATTTAGGTTGATATCTCCAATAGACATATTGACAATTTCCCTTGTTTTCAAATAGAAACTTCATCTTATATCCATGCTGTTTTCTACCATATACTCCCAGGATCCAGGCAGGTTTTTCTGACACATCTGCCTCCCAATGATATTTCTGTGATGTGATAACTGGGGAGCCCAGGACACCATGATCTTCAAAATCATCATTCTTATATATATTGTTTGGTTCCAAATCACACACATATCTCAATTGCTTTTGGTCCTCAAAAATGGCAAGGTCCTAGCAAGAAGATTCAGGAACATGTGAACTGTGGGAAAATTACAGAGTTGGATTAGGTCTATGATGTAGGTTTATTTGTAACACTGTAAAAGGGATCTTTAAAATAACTTGAATGGAAAGGTGTGTGTGTGTGTGTGTGTGTGTTGGGAGTGGAAATGGACATCTTAAAATATGAGATGTAATAGAAAATGAAAAAGTCTAAAAGATGATGAAAATAGGGTGGCTTGATAACATTGTGATGTTTCCTTACCCCAGTAGCGTTGCACATCTGTCAGCCCTGAAATAATAATAATAAACCATAATGTTACATATAAGCCAGGGAGTCAGCTCTGAAATCTATTTTTTTCAGATTAGGGGAAGGGCTGTGGTGAGGTACTGAACTGATGAAAGAGAAATGAACAAACACTTGGTCACTTCCCATAAATATGACCACATTGTCAGCACAAAGTATCTGGGCTTTGCTATCTCTATCTACATCTAGAAATTGGAGGCTGCTCCCCATTTTACCCCATCACAAGAATTCCACAGACACCCACTTAGGTAGCACTCCTCACCATTATACACTCGCTGTACATCTGTCAGATCAAGAGCTGAACACATTCTCCTTTGTCCCTTGGGGAGAGTTCTGGGCTTCTTCAGGGTTAAGGTTTCACTCCTAGGGAAGGAAAAGATTGACCCCCACACGACTGACTTCTTGTTCCTCTAAAACCACTGACTTTCACTCCACTGATGCACTTGAACTGTCTTGGGAAAGGAGAGACTGGACACCTGACTTTGGCACCAGAAGGAATGTGCTAATGTCCACCTTCCTAGTTACCCTCCGTGTGACCTGGGACTGTACTGACCTGTCAGAGGACAGTTTCTTCCTTCTTTAGTAAAATCATTAACTTCTCCCTCTCTAGCTCCTAGAAAGCATGTGAAATTATTTGAAATAATATTTTGGTACCATAAAAAATTAATTTGTGGAAAAAAATCCCTGCATAGATACATGTTCCAGGGAGGTGTCAGAAAGTTAGGTAGCAGGACCTGGCTCCCAGGTGTTTGAGACATACCAGGTATGAGAACACTGTCTAGAGAGTCCCCAGATCTTCAAAGTCTGCTCCCCAATACACAGGGTCTCAGAACACCCTGAGATCTCAGGTTCTCTGGGAATAATGACAAACCCTTGAGAAACAGGACATTAGGAATACTAGAGTAACAGTGGTTTAAATTTGATGTTTTGTAAAAATCTTGATGCTACCATGTACATGTGGAAATTCAAACACAAGGATGCTAACTTTCCATTCTGCCTTGTAGAGTATATGAGCAAGATGGATCAACTGTTTGTAGCACAGCCATAATAGTCTTTGATATTCAAGTCTGTTTTTGGAAATCTAATCAGAAAGGTATAGAAGGGCCAAGTCTCTTTTCTATACACAAGGCAAAATTCAAATATAAAGGAGTTCTCTCCAATTTGGGTGCTTGGCCATGATAAAGAAGACATGACTCTCCCAAGGTAATTCAAGCACCTACTAAATATGAAAGCTGAGTTGCATAAAGACACCAAGTGTGAATTAAATATTTGAGGTCACAGGAGTCTGTCATTGCAACGTCTTATTCCTATTATGGCTACTGACTAAACTCTGTGACTTTCAATGACTGCAATTATCTACAGTAGAAGTTGGTCCATTCTTAATCATTAGGAAAAATTTAGCCTTGATTTGTGAACAGAAATTGAAGGCAAATCTATATACCACTTTTTTTGCCTTGAGCATTGTTTCCCTCTAATTGGCCACCAGATAAATCTAGTCAGTGATTTTAATTATTTTTATTCCATAAATGGACTATCTCTGGTCTCCCACACGTACCTTTTCATGATGTTGTTCACATCCTAGTGAGGAAAAAAACATGAGTCAAGGAGTAATAGGTCCTCCCACTTAGAAATCTTCATTACATCCCCACCACCCCTGATTGTGTGAATAGGATTGTCTCAATGTGAGAGCAAAAGTAAAGACAAGAGCAAGGCCAATCATTCTAGAAGACTCTTGTGATGCTGTCACATTTTCAACAAAGGTGAAATAGCTTTGACACTTGTAAAAGCAGAAGGCTTTTAGTATGTGCTGATGAGAGAACATAAAAAACCAACATATTCACTTTCCTGCAAAGGCATAAAATGGCCCATGAGGTTATTTGAATATTTAATGTTTCTTTAATTTATTCAACAAAAGTATCAAGTGTTATACTATTATTTGCCAAACTTGAAGTCAGGCTTTGGAGAACCAAAGAGGAATACATAATCCTAATATTCTTCACGCTATTAACATGGCTTTTATGAGGCTGGAAGTAAACAAATGTATTAATGTATGTGTTTTTCATGTCTCTCTAGCGTCATTTTACACACTATCAGTGATCTCTTTCACTCCCTTAAGTTCAGTATACGCATGGGCAGTTGATTTCCAAATCTTTAATTTTACTCAGTTTTGTCTCTTCAGTTCAGTTCAGTTCAGTCGCTCAGTCGTGTCCAACTCTTTGCAACCCCATGAATCAAGGCATGCCAGGCCTCCCTGTCCATCACCAACTCCCGGTGTTCACTCAAACTCATGTCCATAGAGTCGATGATGCCATCCAGCCATCTCATCCTCTTTTGTCCCCATCTCCTCCTGCCCCCAATCCCTCCCAGCATCAGAGTCTTTTCCAATGAGTCAACTCTTTGCATGAGGTGGCCAAAGTACTGGAGTTTCAGCTTTAGCATCAGTCCTTCCAAAGAACACTCAGGACTGATCTGCTTTAGAATGGATTGGTTGGATCTCCTTGCAATCCAAGGGACCCTCAAGAGTCTTTTCCAATACCACACTTCAAAAGCATCAATTCTTTGGTGCTCAGCTTTCTTCACAGTCCAACTCTCATATCCATACATGACCACTGGAAAAACCATAGCCTTGACTAGATGGGCCTTTGTTGGCAAAGTAAACCCTCTGCTTTTGAATATGCTATCTAGGTTGGTCATAACTTTCCTTCCAAGGAGTAAGCATCTGTTAATTTCATGGCTGGAATCACTTTCTGCAGTGATTTTGGAGCCCCAAAAAAGAAAGTCTGACACTGTTTCCACTGTTTCAGCATCTATTTTCCATGAAGTGATGGGACCAGATGCCATGATCTTAGTTTTCTGAATGTTGAGCTTTAAGCCAACTTTTTCACTCTCCACTTTCACTTTCAACAAGAGGCTCTTTAGTTTCTCTTCACTTTCTGCCATAACGGTGGTGTCATCTGCATATCTGAGGTTATTGCTATTTTTCCCAGCAATCTTTGTCTCTTAAATGCTTATTAATCTATTCAGTAAAAAATGAGTCACAAGAATCAGTAATTTAGGATGTCTAATATGTAAGTTACTATTCATCAACTAAACTGCCTCCTCTCTTGTATCCCATTTTCATAATGTAACCAATAAGCACTCAGTCACTGTCCAAAAACTAGAGCATTTATCTGCACTTTAGTTTGTACTGAATCAGTTTTGTTCAAGTCCTTAACAGTTTATAGCTATCTAATTTTCTTAATCATCAGAGATGTTGTTTTCTTTGAGCAGATATTTATCAGTATATTTGATGTCTTTGTTATTAGACTTATTTCCATGTTACCAAAAACTAGTACAACAGCTGGATCCACACACACAAAAAAACAAAAAACAAGTCTCTCTGCTGTTTTCTTTTATATGACAAAAATCAAAGAAAACTGCAATAAGTAGAAAATTTTGTGAATACAGTTACAACTTTAATCAATGATTAATTTTGAAGCGCCAAACTCGTCATCAGAATCTGGTCTGTGTCTTTCTCCAATTCTATTTACTCCACCTATGTTGACTTTGGAGAAGGAAATGACATCCCACTCCAGTATTCTTGCCTGGAGAATTCCATGGACAGAGGAGTCTGGTGGGGTATAGTCCATGAGGTTGCAAAGAGTCAGACACAACTCAGGGGATCTTCCCAACCATTCTCAGTTAATGAAGAAAACAAAAATCTCCTGCATTGAAGGCAGAAGAAAAGAACAGCTGAGCTATTATTCTGAAAAAGTTCAGATGGATTAGAGGATTGAGCCATATTAAAAGCAAATGTGTTGTTCAAACAATGAAGAGTGGTACAGGAAAAACACATTTTTACTGATGGAATCTGATACAGGAATGGAATCCAGGAGTAGATCATGATGGGATGACAAATGTCTAAATTAGAAGAAACTATTAGACAAAAAAAAATATACAGGTTCAAAAATAATCTGATATTTTATCCCTTTTTAACACAAAAGATGCTAGTCAAGGATATGGAGAAGAATGAAAAACTAGCCACCAGAATGCCAAATAAAATGATAAATTTAACCAAATTAAATGGCATTATATTAATACTCCCATTTGCAGTCCACTTGATCTCAGGGTTATCTACAAGACATGATTTTGAAATGACTAATCAAATGAAAAACATCAGAAGTAGGATATAGGAAAGGACTAATCAAATGACAACTGTCAGGGAACACAGATTCTGGCCTTGCCCAGTGTTACCTGCACCCAAGATATCTGTCTAAACATCTGTCTAAATCCCTCAGGAAGTGCCTTCTCCTACCTTCCAGGCAGCAATGTCTGCTCTGACTGTAACTTCCAACTCCTCAGCTTCCAGCTGCTTCTCCCTCAGCTTCTCTAGAGCTTCCTGGAGTTTCTTCTGTGAGAAAAGAACCACACAGAGTCAAGTTATGGGCTTTCTCAGCATCACTATAGAGGATAAATGAGAGAGAAGTGAGGCTGATTTCCAAAGAGAATCCACTTTACAAAAACTGTAGAGAACAGCTACTAGAATCTATGACCTGGGAGAAAACCTGAGGTGGGGAATGTATTCTTAAGACTCAAGAGATAGGAGTCAGCATTCTCTTTCCAAAGAAGACTGGTTGTCTTTGTTCTAGAAACCTGATCCTGCAGCAGGGAAACCACACACCTCAATCCACCCAGTGTCCTCATTACCCTCCTGTTTAAAGTCATCATGAGAGCTTCTTTGGGCATCAGATCTCCACCTATTTCTGACTAAAAGTCTGTGTGTAGGATCATTACTTTGTAATTGAGGGAATTCACAGAAACATCCCTCACACATCAGAACGTGGGCATAGGATGAAAAGAGATCACAGGCCTCAAGTCCATGGTGACCAGGTAAACAAAGTCCAATGCAAAGTGAAGATTTCCCCTCAAGTAACACTTTATGATCTGTCTTTCCTCCATTCCGCTCTCTTACCTGATAGTCCTGGGCAACATCTTCCATGAGGAATGTGTGGTGACCATGGTGCTCCTGGGACCGTGCACAAAGCCAGCAAATGACTTCCCTGTCCTCCTCACAGAAGAGCATGAGTTTCTCTCCATGGCGCAGACAGAGATTTCTCTCTTGCTCCACCTCTGGGCTCAACTTGACCTCTCTGAGCCTCTGTACTATGTTGGCCACATGCCTATTAGGCCTTAGGTTCCCAGGCTCATAACTAATTCTGCACACAGGGCACCTCCTGTCCTCGTCTTGGTCATTCATGGACACCATGTTGTTTGCAGTGATGCAGGCTTGGCAGAAGCTGTGGCCACAGTCAAGGCTCAGGGGTTCTGTCAGAAGCTCCAGGCAAATGGGCAGGTCACCTCCTGCTGTAGGTTCACCACAATTCCTGAAGCCATGAGAGCTGCTCAACTGCTCCAACTTTTCCTGACTTCTGAGGGTTCTCTTTCTCAGAGATCCCTGAGTGTTGGAAGGTTTAAAAGGGGACCGAGTTAGAAAGATAGAAATGCAAGATACCAGTTGTGAATAAATCAAGTACAGTCCAAGACCAGATTATTGAGGAACAAAAAGTGAACCATGAAGATACAAGATAAAAAGCTTGGTGACCTGGCAAAAAGGACATTTCATAATACTTTTAAATTTTTTATTTATTTTTTTAATTGAATGGGAATTTGCTGTATGACTCAGGGAACTCAAACCAGGACTCTATACCAACCTAGAGGGGTGGGATGGGGAGGGAGGTTGGAGGGAGGTTCAAGAGGTTCCGAACATATGTATATCTATAGCTGATTTAAGTTGATATTTGCTAGAAACCAAAGATCCATAACTAATCTAGTCAAGGCTACCTGGTTTTTGGTCAGAGGTCCTGTATGGATGTGAGAGCTTGGACTGTGGCCACAGTCAAGGCTGGGTGCTGAAAAATTGATGGCAAATGGGGAACCTCCTGGTGTTGGAGGTTCACCACAGAGTCCCTTGGCCTGCAAGAGAGCTGCAACTGTCCATTCTCCTGAAGGAGATCAGCCTCAGAGATCCCTGAGTTTGGAAGGAATGATGGGAAAGCTAGAAATGCAGATACTTTTGTGAATAAATGGGAAGAGTTGAAGACCAGATTATTGAGGAACAAAAATGACCATGAAGATGCAAGGAAAAATTGGGGGCAGGAGGAAAAGGACATTTCATAATACTTTTAAATTTTTTATTTATTTTTTTTCATTGAATGGGAATTTGCTGTATGACTCAGGGAACTCAAACCAGGACTCTATACCAACCTGGAGGGGTGGGATGGGGAGGGGTTTGGGAGGGAGGTTCAAGAGGGAAGGGACATATGTATATCTATAGCTGATTTATGTTGATATTTGACAGAAACCAATACAATTCTGTAAAGACATTTCATAGTAATTTTAAATACTTTACTCTTGATTCATGTCACATGACAAATTCCATCCTTATCTGTGGAATTATTTTTATTATTTAATTTTACTAAACAAAAGGATGACCTGACACTTTTTCCACTAAGATCCTTATGTGACCCACCATCTTTCCATGCCCCAAATATCCTCAGTATCAAAATATCAGTATGACTGTCTCTTGTACTTCAGTAAACTCGCCTTAAACGTTCTCTTATCACATAGACCTGCTCTGAAGACTTAACACAATGTAATCATTGTCATCATTTGTTGGATGTTTACAATGATTTCCCTTATTGTCATGACATAATTTTACTATATGACAAGGATTCCCAGGTGGCTTAGTGGTAAAGAATCTGCCTGCCAATACAGGCGATGCAGGTGACTCGGGTTCAATCCCTGGGTCACAAAGATCCTCTGGAGGAGCAAATGGCAACCCACTCCCGTAATCTTGCTGGGAAAATCCCATGGACAGAGGAGTCTGGCGGGCTTCAGTCTATGAGGTTGCAAAGAGTCGATCAAAACTGAGCACACACATACAATATTTGACTATGTGTGTTTGTACATGGTGAAAGCAAACCCATTATCAGATATGTAAAGAGAGATGGTGACTCACAAA
Organism: Bos mutus; assembly: GCF_027580195.1. NCBI lineage: Eukaryota > Metazoa > Chordata > Mammalia > Artiodactyla > Bovidae > Bos > Bos mutus. Next base: position 32,414,256 of record NC_091631.1, on the reverse strand, counting down.
GATCACGTATCTTCAATACAGAGTGGAACTAAACCTAATGTATTAGCGGTCCTCCTTTAGGGGCCTGTCTCCTACCCATTGAGCTAATCAAAGACAAACAAAGGCAAATTCATGGACTCAATTAATACCCAATGCAGTGGGGGTGTGGAAGTGAAGAAGGGAAGAGATACAGATCACTTGGGAGGTACTGGGAAGTCTTAGTGGCTGAACAGTGATTTCACCTTGGACTGAAATTAGGTCAAGGATATTGATAGGAGCCCAGAGATGTGTGTGTGTAAGAGGATTATAGGCAGGGAGGTAGTATCAATATACTCAACCAATCACACAATTCAGGTATCTGAAAACACATAAACACAGGAGAAATAAATGTAAGTCTTGAAAAAAAAAAAAACTCTCAATATGTTGGGCAAGATCATTCGACTAATTATCACTAATAAGTAACATATGCTAGCAACTAGACTAATATCCATAAAAAGAAATATGAGTCTAAACAGAAGATTTAAACCACTATTAATTTGATATTCACCTGGAAAGTAAGAGTAAATAAAAATTCAGTCTTAGGTGCATATATATATATATATATACTTGTATACATACAAAAGAACAAATGTGGAAAACATTACCAAAAAGATGCAGATGTTGTTTAGAAATCAAATAATTGGAGAAAATAAGGGCTATCCAAGAATTTCAGCTTGAAAATACAACAGTGAAAGTGCAAACTGAAGAAGATAAAGGAATATGGAATGAGAAAGAAGAAAAAACGTTCCAGGTAGAGGAAATGAGTTGTGTGTGGAAGACACATCATCTTGTATGAGTTTGAAAAGGCCAGTGTGGCTGCTGTACAGAAGACTGCAGGGCTTTCTGCATCACAAGAGGCTGCAGTGACATTAAACATGACACTTCCCAAACTGTATAATTTTCAGGGACCCATCTCCAAGAGTCAGGAGAAGTTATCAATGTTTTCCCATCAGAGAGGAGTAGGGGCATGACCAGCTGTGCCCTTGGGCTGTGAGATGTTGGATGGACCCAGTGTGGAATAGGGAGGATCAGGTAGGATGCAGGCACAGTTGCTCAGTGGAGAGATGAAGATAGTTCGAGGGACAGGGTGATGAAGGAAATGCTGGGCAGCAGGTGAGAGTGAGAGATAAGAAGAGGTATAAGGACAAGATTGGGAGTTGGATTAGATATGTGGGGACAAGGGATAACACCAGTCCTGGAATCTTTCTTCCTGTAAAGGTAATATTGGCTTACTCTTCTAGGTTTTGTTATTGTTGTTTTTTTTTTTTTTTTGTGTTGTGTGTGTGTGTGTGTGTATTTTGTTTTTCTGGGAAGCCTACTGCATTACAATAAAGTGAAAAGTCAGCAGACTTTTGAAAGGGTAACAGGCAGAAAGGCCAGGGATCTCCAAACAGAGGAAATAGGCTGCAAGTGTCAGACATCTTTTATGTCTCCCTTAAGCGGCAGGAGGAAACAAACTACAAGTGTCAGAATGTTTTCCTTCTCTATACAAAGTTAAAAGAAGGTTTCTCTTAAAATTCTGTGTTGCCATGATGACACCTGGTTCCGCATGAACTTTTTTCTCAAACCTTGAGTTTTTCTTATGGAAATGTTTTTCATAAGCTATGTTAATGAAACTATGTATTTGCTTTGGAATTTGCCTTTCTTCAGACTTCCCTGGCTCAGAAAAAGCATCTGCCTACAATGTGGGAGGCCCAGGTTCGATCCCTGGGTCGGGAAGATCCCTGGAGAAGGAAATGGCACCACACTCCAGTACTCTTGCCTGGAAAAGTCCCATGGACGGAGAAGCCTGGTAGGCTACAGTCCGTGGGGTCACAAAGAGTCAGACAAGATGGAGTGACTTCACTTTCACTTTCACTTTGCCTTTCTTCAAAGTGGTTCCACCTAAGACTAACATTTTTCCTTTTCTCAAATCTTGGGCAAATAATAGCTCAACAAACCAGTATTGATATCAATTGTTTGATGGCTGGGGGATGATACACCTCATGCCATCCTATCTCAAAAATGCATATTGTGGGAGAGGGGCCTGGTGAAACACCCTCAGCCTTGAGGTGTCTCTCTTATCTGATTAATAGCTTTCTAACAGACATAAAACAGCTTGCTAAAACTAGCAAGGGGGGGCACTATTTCTTCCCCTTTCTGATGTCTATGTCAGAAACTTTGTCTATCTCTTTTATACTTTAATAAAAATTTGTTAAACAAAAGCTCTGAGCGATCAAGCCTTGTCATTCACCCCGGATTGAATTCCTGTCCTCCGGAGGCCAAGAATCCTGGTGTCTTTCACGGCTCAGCAGCAACCTTTCACTTTAAGGCCACATTTTTGACAGTAAAACTAGTTTAGATGTACATTATTTATGACATTTTGGCATTTTGTCATGTCCGACTCTGTGGACCCCACAGACTGCAGCCCATCAAGATAACACGTTAATGAATATCAAGGTCAGGGTAGATATTATATCATTTTATGGCTAAAGCTTGGCTTAAAATATGGTGAGGGGCCTCCAATTATTTCTCATCCTATTCAAGATCCAGCTACTGCTGAGATGCATCAAGAGCCTATAAAGAAGGGAGGCACAGAGCATGCATTCAGACATGAAATGGCAAAATGTATTTTCCTTGCAGTGCTCCAAGGATCTAATATCAAAGCAGCTAGATCCACAAGAGACATGAAGGAACTAGTCCTCATACCTGAAGGATGACACCCCACCACTCTCTAAGCAGTGATACAGGCTTCCCTTGGCAACAGGAAGATAGATGTGGGAACATGAGTGGCATCTGCCTGATGAAACCTCAAGTCCTTTGACTCCCATAATGTCAGAAGCTTGATCCTTACCTTTGATCTTTTAACTTGGAGCTCATTAAAATACAAACTGAGAACACCTCAGATATAACAGCCAAAGACAAGCATCAGTTGAGTCAGTTCAGTCAGTTAAGTCGCTCAGTTGTGTCCGACTCTTTGCGACCCCATGAACTGCAGCACGCCAGGCCTTGGAGAAGGAAATGGCAACCCACTCCAGTGTTCTTGCCTGGAGAATCCCAGGGACGGGGGAGCCTGGTGGGCTGCCGTCTATGGGGTCACACAGAGTCAAACACGACAGAAGCGACTTAGCAACAGCAGCATCAGGCCTCCCTGTCCATCACCAACACAGAGTTCACTCAAACTCACATGCATCAGTCAGTGATGCCATCCAACCATCTCAACCTCTGTCATCCCCTTCTCCTCCTGCCCCCAATCCCTCCCAGCATCACAGTCTTTTCCAATGAGTCAACTTTTCGCATCAGGTGGCCAAAGTATTGGAGTTTCAGCTTTAGCATCAGTCCTTCCAAAGAATACCCAGGGCTGATCTCCTTTAGAATGGACTGGATGGATCTTCTTGCAGTCCAAGGGACTCTCAAGAGTCTTCTCCAACAACACAGTTCAAAAGCATCAATTCTTCAGCGCTCAGCTTTCTTCACAGTCCAACTCTCACATCCATACATGACCACAGGAAAAACCATAGCCTTGACTAGATGGACCGTTGTTGGCAAAGTAATGTCTCTGCTTTTCAATATGCTATCTAGATTGGTCATAACTTTCCTTCCAAGGAGTAAGCATCTTTTAATTTCATGGCTGCAATCACCATCTGCAGTGATTTTGGAGCCCCCACCAAAAAAGTCTGACACTGTTCCCACTGTTTCACGATCTCTTTCCCATGAAGTGATGGGACCAGATGCCATGATCTTCGTTTTCTGAATGTTGAGCTTTAAGCCAACTTTTTCACTCTCCACTTTCACTTTCATCAAGGGGTTTTTTAGATCCTCTTAACTTTCTGCCAAAGGGTGGTGTCATCTGCATATCTGAAGTTATTGATATTTCTCCTGGCAATCTTAGTTCCAGCTTGTGCTTCTTCCATTCCAGCGTTTCTCATGATTAACTCCGTATCTAAGTTAAATAAGCAGGGTGACAGTATACAGCCTTGACGTACTCCTTTTCCTATTTGGAACCAGTCTGTTGTTCCATGTATAGTTCTAACTGTTGCTTCCTGACCAGATACAGGTTTCTCAAGAGGCAGGTCCAGTGGTCTGGTATGCCCATGTCTTTCAGAATGTTCCACAGTTTATTGTGATCCACACAGTCAAAGGCTTTGGCATAGTCAATAAAGCAGAAGTATGCCAGCAAATTTGGAAAACTCAGCCAGTGGCCACAGGACTGGAAAAGGTCAGTTTTCATTCCAATCCCAAAGAAAGGCAATGCCAAAGAATGCTCAAACTACTGCACAATTGCACTCATCTCACACACTAGTAAAGTAATGTTCAAAATTCTCCAAGCCAGGCTTCAGCAATATGTGAACTGTGAATTTCAGATGTTCAAGCTGGTTTTAGAAAAGGCACAGGAACCAGAGATCAAATTGCCAACATCTGCTGGATCATGAAAAAAGCAAGAGAATTCCAGAAAAATATCTACTTCTGCTTTATTGACTATGCCAAAGCCTAAAGGACATAAAAAGACAATATTTACACAAAAAGGGAAAATAGTAAGATCATAGAGATGACTTTCTTCTTTTGTGACTGCAGTTTAACTGTTTCTCTAAACATAATATAGCCACAAGGTGTGAATGTTATATGAGAAAACTTCACTTTCCCCAAATAGAACTGGAATGTGAAATTGGGCTTTGTAATATTTCCCAGGAAGTCATCTACTATTATTTAATATAAATACCTTACAATACTAGCAAAGTAAAACCTGAAAAACTAAAGTAACAAAACAATTCTAAAGCCTTGTAG